>NC_135234.1:704327051-706727051 GCF_051348905.1 Ranitomeya variabilis | reverse complement strand
AATCGAAGCACAGACAATGTGCCTTATGTACCCAGCCCCTCCCGGATAATTACACAAAGAAAATGTGTTATGTCTGTATTGAGAGTGATCAGGGACGAGTTACGAGCGTTCCGTAGTTCAGAAAGTATTCCTGAAACTAAGAGCAGGAAGTATAATTCTCCAAGATCAGATCATTCTTCTGATAAGGAAGATACGGATGTGTCCCTGGAATATAATTCCTCGAAAGGGGAGCAAGATATGTGCTTTCCTACAGACAGTATAGATAATCTTGTCAGGTCTGTATTTAACACCGTGGGTATAAAAGAAAGTAAAGACCTTAGGACACCGCAAGATATAATGATCGCAGGATTGTCAGAAAAGAAAAGGCCTACCTTTCCCGTAATAACACCAATCAAAGATCTGGTTAAGAAAGAATGGGAGAGTCAGGGGCAGAGAGGATTACCATCGTCATCAAAGAGGCGTTATCCCTTTAAGGATGAGGACATGTCTGTGTGGGTTAAAGCCCCGAAGGTAGACGCAGCGGTGGCATCTATGTCCAAAGAATCCTTGCTGCCTGTGGAAGATTCTGGTTCCTTACAAGACCCCCTAGATCGCAAAGCTGACTCTTTGTTAAAACGGGCATGGGAATCATGTACTGGGGCATTCAAACCGGCTATATCAGCTACATGTACGGCAAAGTCCATGTTAGTCTGGCTTAATGACCTGGAGGAAGGTCTAAAAAGGGGGCCTGTCTAGAGAAAAACTGATCTCTTTAACCCTAATCAGAGGCGCTACAGCATTTTTAGCGGACTCATCTGCAGACTCTATCAGGTTGGCTGCCAAGTCAGCAGGCCTCACTAACGCGGCCCGTCGCGCCCTGTGGCTAAAAAGGTTGGAAGGGAGACGCCCAAACAAAAATCAAATTATGTGGCCTTCCATGCCAGGGTGAGTACCTTTTTGGTACAAAGTTAGATGAGATTCTAACTAAGGCGGGTGAAATAGAAAAGGGATTCCCTAATAGCTTTTTCCATCTTATAGGAGAGCATTCCGAAGACCCATCCTTAATAAAAGGGATTTTAAAAACCAAGACCGCTGGGCCAATAGAGATAACAAACAAAGAGGCACCTTTTTCGGGAAACGTCCATTTAAAATGGAAGACAAACCGCGTTAGTGCAGATTTGCCAGTAGGTGGCAGATTGTCCTTTTTCACCACACAATGGTGTGCAGTTACATATAACTCCTGGGCAACTAGCCTCATAACTTTAGACTTAAAATTAAAGTTTGCCCGAGTCCCTCCGGACTCATTCCTATTGACTTCTTTAAAGTCTGAAGCCCAACAACAATTTTTGGAACAGGAAATAATTCATCTCCTATCCAAGAGAGTATTAGTGGAAGTTCCGTTCCATCAGAGGGGAAAAGGTTTTTACTCCCCTTTATTTTTGATCCCAAAGCCTGACGGATCATATAGGGCTATAATAAATCTTAAAAAAAAAAAAAAAAATTGAATCTCTTTCTAGTAAATCAAACCTCCAAGACGGAATCAATTAGGTCCACAGTAAAACTTCTATTCCCTGGGTGCTTTATGGCAGTCCTCGACCTAAAAGATGCATATTACCATCTACCAATTTATATTGAACATCAGCAATATCTGCGTGTAGCAATCATGATCAAGGGGCAAATACGTAATTTTCAATACACAGCAATGCCCTTCGGACTGTCAATAGTTCCCGGAGTCTTTTCTAATGTCGGAAGTAATGTCGTTTTTAAGATTAAAAGATACCCTCATAGTTCCATATTTAGATGACCTTCTGGTGGTAAGAAACTCCCCCTCACAATGTGAACAGCCCCTATCTGATACGATCTCATCTCTACAGGAAATGGGATGGTTAATTAACTGGGAAAAATCCAGATTATCTCCAACAACCCGTCAGACATTTCTGGGTCTTATCCTAGACTCTGAATGTCAGCGATGCTTCCTCCCAGAATCCAAACAGTTAAAAATAAAAAAGAAAGTACAATCAGTTATTAATAACCCGGTAATTTCCCTTAGAGAAGGTATGTCTCTTTTGGGTTCCTTTACATCATATATTCCGGCGGTTGCATGGGCTCAGTTTCACGCTAGGCGGTTACAATACACAATTTTACGGGAAGATGAAAAATTGCAAGGCCATTTGAGTAGTCGCCTCTGCCTCCCATTAAATGTGTTAGTCTCTCCACTGGTGGTTAGAACCAGACCATCTGATCGGTGGAGTCCCCTGGGTGATTAAACCTTCAAGAATAATTTTTTTCTGACGCCAGTCCTACTGGTTGGGGAGCACATTTGGAAGACCAGATAGTTCAGAGCCAATGGTCTCTTAGTGAGTCGAAGGATTCCTTTAATGAAAGAGAGCTGAAAGCAGTTTATCATGCCATATGTAAATTCCTTCCACAGTTACACGGAACTCACACAAGGATACTGTCAGACAACATGATATCCGTTGCATATATAAACCATCAAGGAGGAACCCAATCGGGAACTCTCATGTCTAAAACAGACAAGATCCTATCTATGGCCGAGATACATCTCCGGTCTTGGTCGACATTGCATGTCAGAGGAGTGGAAAATTCGAAGGCAGATTTCCTCAGCCGTCACTCTCCACCAAGGAGAGTGGGAACTCAGTCGGCATATCTTCAAGATGATAGCCAAGAGGGGGGGCACCCCCGACATAGACCTGTTTGAAACAAGAGGCAACAGACAGGTCAAAAAGTTCGCTTCATTGTTCCTGTCCGACAACCCAGATATCCTAAATGCTCTCCAAGTTCCATGGACATTCCGACAAGCTTATGCCTTCCCTCCATTAATACTCCTTCCGACCGTAATCAGGAAGATAAGGGAAGACAAAGCGAGCATAATCCTAATAGCACCATTCTGGCCCAAGAGGCCATGTTTTTCGTGCCTCAGGGCTATGTCGCTTGCAGATCCATGGATCCTTCCAGAGACTCAGGACCTTCTCTCTCAGGGTCCCTTCAACCACCATCATGTGAAGGGCCTACGGTTGACAGCCTGGTGTTTGAAAGGCAACTATTAAAACTAAGGGGGTTTTCAGAGAGATTGATTGATTGATACCCTTCTACTTAGTAGAGAGAGGTCTACAACAACCATATATGTGAGAATATGGGGAAAAAAAAATTTCTAACTTTCTACCCTGCAGCTCTATCAGAAGAAATTCCTATTTCTGCAATTTTAGAATTTCTTCAGAAAGGACGTGACTTAGGCTTATCGGTCAGTACACTAAAAGTGCAGGTTTCTGCTCTAGGAGCTCTGTATAGTCACAATATTGCAGGAGACAGATGGGTAGCACGGTTCATCTCAGCATGCCAACGGGCAGAACCAATCCAGATTCCCCACATACCACCATGGGATCTTAATCTAGTTCTAGAGGCCCTAACAGGGGGACCATTCGAGCCTATACACTCAGCCCATATAAAGTATGTTACTCTTAAAACAGCTTTCCTTGTTGCTTTAGTATCAGCCAGAAGAGTAGGCGATATTCAGACGTTATCGATAGATCCTTCCTTTCTGTCAATTTTCCAGGATAGGATTGTCTTAAAAACAGACCCTTCTTACGTACCTAAAGTACGGACCAAGTTTCACAGATCCCAAGAGATCTTCCTTCCTTCCTTCTATAGTAATCCCACAAATCAGGAAGAGGAAAGGTACCATACTTTAGATGTTAAAAGAGCAGTAATAGCTTACCTAGACAGAACTAGCCCCTGGAGGAAGAGCAGGGCTCTCTTTGTTTCCTTCCAGGGCCACAAGAAAGGTTCTGGTGTCACGAAGAACACGTTGTCTCGATGGATTTCGGACGCAATTTGTCTGGCCTATTCAGCAAAGGGGAGAATCCGCCCGAGACTGTAAAAGAACACTCTACCCGTGCGATGTCTTCATCCTGGGCTGAGAGAGCGGAGGTTCCAATAGAACTGATATGTAAGGCCGCAACCTGGTCTTCTCCTACTACCTTCTATACTCACTATAGATTGGACTTGTCTTCCTCATCTGACTTGTCTTTCGGTAGATCTGTTCTTAACACGGTGATCCCTCCCAAATGACTATCTCTGTAAGTCTCTCAAGTGGGTGCTGTCGTGGCGAAGAGAAAACACCGGATTACGTACCGGTAATGCTCTTTTATAGAGCCACGACAGCACCCCTTCACTTCCCTCCCTAATAAGTAAATTTTATATATGAGCACTGATAAGGGTGAATGGTTCTTGTAGTTAGCTATACTTATGTTAACTAAAGATAAACGATGATATTGGATTGCCTACTAATACTGGTGGGCGGTTCCTCTCATTCTCTGTAACCCAACTGTGGGAGCGAGGGGGACCGCCCCTTTTATTCTCTCCATAGGGTTTCCTGTTCCTAAGGGGCGGATCCCCTCTCTCAAGTGGGTGCTGTCGTGGCTCTATAAAAGAGCATTACCGGTACGTAATCCGGTGTTTTTCTGTGAAACGTAGCCAAACGGGATTATAGGGAGAGACCTGATTAGTCCAGTTTGATTGACTCGTCTCTCCCATGTTTGTATCTAGGGAGAGACCTGTCAATCAACTAGAGCTGGGTGGGGAGAGGCCAGGGATCTGATCAGACTAGTCAGGTCTCTCCCTATTGTAATAGTCCATTTGTTCATGGTCCATTCAGTTGAATAGAATATTTCACCCATCTTTCTTTGCATCATCCTGAATGGAAAGCTTGTGACGGCTGTGTGTCTGCGAGTGAGAATGTCAAAAAGCAGTAGCGATCACATTTCCAGCCTGAAAGGCAGCTCCCTGGCTCTCATGTAATGTTATACATTAAACCAACCACCTGCTGTCCACCTGTTGGACCCCGAGTCCTATATTATGAAGCTACCACCTCCCAATCTAAAGGTACCGTCACACTAAACGATATCGCTAGCGATCCGTGACGTTGCAGCGTCCTCGCTAGCGATATCGTTTAGTTTGACACGCAGCAGCGATCAGAATCCTGCTGTGATGTCGCTGGTCGCTGAATAAAGTTCAGAACTTTATTTGGTCGTCCGATCGCTGTGTATCGTTGTGTTTGACACCAAAAGCAACGATACCAGCGATATTTTACACTGGTAACCAGGGTAAACATCGGGTAACTAAGGGCAGGGCCGCGCTTAGTAACCCGATGTTTACCCTGGTTGCCAGCGTAAAAGTAAAAAAAAACAAACAGTACATACTTACATGCGTCCCTCAGCGTCTGCTTCCTGACACTGACTAAGCTCCGGCACCAAAGTGAAAGTGAAAGCACAGCGGTGACGTCACCGCTGTGCTGTTAGGGCCGGAGCTCAGTCAGTGTCAGGAAGCAGAGGCTGGGGAACGCGCTGGTGAGTATGTGCTGTTTGTTTTTTTTACTTTTACGCTGGTAACCAGGGTAAACATCGGGTTACTAAGCGCGGCCCTGCGCTTAGCAACCCGATGTTTACCCTGGTTACCCGGGGACCTCGGCATCGTTGGTCGCTGGAGAGCGGTCTGTGTGACAGCTCTCCAGCGATCAAACAGCGACGCTGCAGCGATCGGAATCGTTGTCGCTATCGCTGCAGCGTCGCTTAGTGTGACGGTACCTTAAGTGTCTGGTGTTCATTTAGTAATTAGTAGAGGAAAAAAGTATCCTGTTTTATTAGTATAGGAGTCATTTTCTCCTGTGAGCACCAGTGTAATAAAGGAAAGATCAGTTTGTCAGATGTACCTTATTTGCTGTTTTTCTAAGACTTATGTAAAGGTTTTTGACCAATACATCTTCAATCTCTAATTGGAAACTTTTAGATTGTGCAAAGTCTCTTCTCCAAGATGAACGCAGTTCCAGAAGCGGTTTCCTTATCTCCACCAAATGATCTATACAAGATCAACAGTGACCGCATAACGTTTGGTGAGTACTTATGTTATTTTCTTAAAGTATAACTTAAAAGAACCTGATATTAACCCTTTTGTGCCAGAGGTTGTTTTCACCTTCCTGACCAGGCCAATTTTTTTTTTTACTAGTGTCACTTTGAGGTAATAACGCTGGAACTCTTCAACGGATCCCAGTGATTGTGAGATTTTTTTTTCGTGACACATTATACTTTGGTAGTGGTAAATTTAGGTTGGTGTTTTTTGTTTATTTGTGAAAATATCGCAATTTTGGTGAAAATGTAGCAATTTTTAAACTTTTAATTTTTACTCCCTTAAACTAGAGTTATGTCGCACAAAATGGCTAATAAATAAAATTTCCATTTTTTATTATTTATCTTTTGTCAAGTTTTGAATTGTTTTTGACCGCTAAAATATGCAAACTATAAAAGTCTGTCGCCATAATCGAACTGACAGGAACATAATGTTGCCATATTGAAACTAAAAAAAACAATGGTTTAAGCGAATATTTGTTTTCACCATTGCACCCCACTTGGAATTTTTTTTCCTGATTTTTTTTCAGTACATTGTATGGTAAAATAAATGGTGTCATTCAAAACTAGAAATCGCATTGTACAGAAAGTCATACAGCTGTGTCAATAGAAGCATAGCAAAGTCATGGCTTTTGGAAGAAAATAAGGCAAAAAAATCATGAAGTCTTTATACATTAGGAAACTACCACTGGAACTGTATTTCTTTTTTTTTTGACTTGTTAATGAGTTGCTTAACAAAAGTTAACTCCTTGGGTGCTAAATACTTTGTTTGCTAATATCGGCAACGGAGAGTTGAAATTTAAAAGAAAAAAATAAATAAATTCCCCTTTGTAGCCAAAAATTGTTGTCTCCAGTTAAACAGGAAAAATTTGGTAAAAACGTCCTCTGCCCCATTAGGCCATGGGAATGTATAAGCAAGTCACACATCCTCAAAGAAAACTTTTTAACAAATGGGGTCTTTCTGAAGACGACACTGTTTTGGGCTTTCAGTAGTCTGATCATTTATCTGAGCCCTCATGAGAACTGTAGCTTCCTCCTTCCTGCTATACAGGCTCAGCTGGAGGGTTTAGCACCTTATAGGTAAGATTTTACATTTACACATCTCTCAGGTGTTGTCTTCATCACTCCATCCCACCCCTTTCCTCACTTCCTTCTCTCAGCCTTGCAATGTTCACGCCTAGCATTAAAGTGGTGGTCCAGGCTTGGGCCTCAAGTCTGCAGTTACAGTCAGCACTTTCAGGATTTTCTGGCCCCAGGAGCGGACGGTCACGTGACTGCAAGTATGCGGTTTGCATATTTCTGACCACATGCTGACTAGATGTGTCCAGTCTCTCTTAATTCAGTTGGGTTGAACAAGGCTGCCCATGACTTGTGGGCATGTGACCGTATGTATGCAATTTGAACACCCCTGTCGCTTCCGGCACGAGAATCTGCTCGTGTATATAGTGACTGCTAATTTGAGCCTGGACAATCTCTTTAAATATGTGTTGAAATCCTTGACACTTAATATGCCACAGATTTTCAAGAGGATGATCCCAATTCAATGACAATGAGGCCAGTCTTTGTTTTTTTTTGGCGAAATGTGCATGGTCACTATTTTTTTGCAGATTTTTTTATTTATTTCTTACATGTGATGCAAACGGAAATTTGCTAGCATTTTTCCTGGGGCATGTGATTACGGGGTTGCGAAAGACTTAGCTGGGGAATGTTAGCAGATTTGATAAGGAATTGTCAGTTTATAATGTCAACATCTTTGTGTTTCTACGGTTATTTTTCAGCAGACACCCTTACTTCTGAAAGCAGAGAAAAGTCATCCGATTATGTGAAGGCGCAACAAAAGAAAACTGTACTGAATGCTGTTGGCGATGAGGAATCATGTCAAGTGGTTGAGGATGCAATCGAAGGAATGGAAGATGTTTTGTCCATCTTTTTCACCAACGAAAGATCATCAGAACTTAGAAAAGTAAAGGTTGATAGAAGAGTTAGAAGAAAAAATAAACAATTTATTGGTGTCACCGGAAACAGTGATTCACTGATAGAAAACCACCAGGAGCAGAGTGCACTTTTCAGTGAGGGGAACCTCAGCATAAATAAGAAGTTACTGCAGCCAAAGACATGTTCTAGAGAAATATCATCATCTTACGAGTGGACTCCTCTGAACCTCCCGGATACATTACAGGAGGAGAGCATAGCTGCTGAAGGTGGTGTTGTTGGAGATTGTAACAGGATTCAAACTTCAGAATGTAGTGATTTGCAATGGCATTGTGATAAGAGTGAGCTAAAAGATTCTTCTAAGACAACGAAGACTAATCGAGATGGCCAATACAAGGATCACAAAGAGAAGTGTGAAGAGACTCTTCCTTACGATGCTTCAAATGACAATAAACATCTTATGGGATTTGTATCGAGTGATCACTCTTTGTCCCTTGCATCTCATGGTGACATTCCTTGGAAAAATGAACAGAAACCTAAACCTATCCTGTCTACAGGGAAAAAACAGACCAAATTTTTGTACAGCCTTAAAATGGATCGTCAACAAACTGAAACTACAGAGACGACTAATCTACTTTTGTACAACGAGCCTTTAAAAGACCTGGAAACGCCTGGTGTCCAGCTCAGAGGTATGTGTTTTCTAATTAACAGCTCTTTTAATATTAGATTAGGTTCTCTAGTTTAGTCCTCTAATGCAATCTGCGCTATCCATTGGCATCGTAAATCAGACACTTGTATGATTTCAGCCATGTACGTTTGGCGGCTACTCCACATTGATTAACAGGTTTCTCCCTGCTTGCATGTATAAGGAAAGACCTGTCAGTCACTCGTAGAGGGAGGGGAGAAGCTGCCGGGCACCCTCCTCCAACTAGTTTCCCACGCGACTTGGTCTCCGTTGGCTTTTAAAGTATATTTTACACTGGAAGTCAAACATACATGGCTGAAATCATTCAGCCAGTGTCTGATACATGCTGCCCTTGCATCGAGCACTATTTATCAGCTGTCAGGTTCCCTTTTAATGAGAAAGTTAAAAAAACTGTAGGAGTTGCCTACTCCTGGACCACCTATATAATGTCTGAGCTATCCTCACTTTACTCTGTACTGACATTCTAAAATGTCATTGCAGAGTAGCAGATTGTGGGGGCAGGGAGCCGGCTATCACACAGCCAGACTCCCCATAGGGAGGACAGAGAGAGTTCATTACTCTCTGCTTTTCTGATTGCTCAATACGCAGCACTGAGCCAGCACTTGTGCATATTATTTAGGAAACACTGTCAATGAGACAGTCCACTCTACTATGCAGGCAACAAATTGAATTTCCACTATAACTGGGGCTAATATACCAGCAATAGAAAAGATGTATTAATATACATGCTCTAATCTAAAGACCTTTATTGGGAGGGTTTAGACTCTAAAATAAATTAAGCTAAAAAAAAAAAACCTGCAAGTCCAAATTGATCTTTCTAGCCCTGCCCCTGTAAAAAAAAAAAAGAATAAAAAAAGTCCAGTGTATTAAAATTATTTTTTACAGTAAAGGAAACAATTTAACCCCCTAGTGACGAGGCCAAATTTTTTAAATCTTACCAGTGTCCCTTTATGTGGTAATAACTCTGCAACACTTCAACAAATCCCAGTGATTTTGAGATTGTTTTTTCGTGACACATTATACTTTATGATAATGGTTAATTTAGGTCAATGTTTTGTGTTTATTTATAAAAAATATCAAAAATTTGAGAAAAATGTTTATTAGCAATTTTCAAAATTTGAATGATTATCCCTTTAATCCAGATGGTTATACCACAGCAAACCATTAATAAATAACATTTCCCACATGTCTGCTTTACATCAGCACCATTTGTAAAATGTTTTTCTCCTTCGCCTCATTGGGGGACACAGACCATGGTGTATGCTGCTGCTGCCACTAGGAGGCTGACACTAAGTGATACAAAGACAGTTCTCTCCTCCCCTGCAGTATACACCCTCCTGCTGGCTCTCAGCTAACCAGTTCTTGCTTAGTGTCTGTAGGAGGCACACGGGTCTGTTTCAGGCCCCAACGTTTTTATTTTATTTTTTACTTTTCTGTAAATTTTTCATTTAACGGAGTGAAGGGGGCGACGGTTCCTTTCAAGGTTCCGATCTCCCCCGAACTATCAACAGGCGAGCACGGTGAGTATACCTCCCCGTACCTTTCCTGCGACGTGGGAAGCCATGCCTGAGCTCACTTCAGGGGCGACGGTTCCTTCACGGTCCCGATCTCCCCACACCAGCAACAGGCTACCACATGGAGAGTTGCCTCCATGTATCCTCTCCTGGAGCCAGGCCTAATGCCGGACGACTGGCCCTGTCCACCCTGACTGAACTCCATGGATGGACAGAGGCCCCTCTCTATCGCGTCCGAGCAGCCCCCACTGTCCCACCACTGTGAAAGTGGATGGCACAAGGAGGCGGACGGTTCCTCTCCACCTCCCTAAGTCTACGTTCACATTAGCGTTCGGCGCCGCAGCGTCGCCGCATGCGTCATGCGCCCCTATATTTAACATGGGGGCGCATGGACATGCGTTGTGCTGCGTTTTGCGACGCATGGCCGCAAGCGTTGGGCGCAGAGAACGCAACAAGTTACATTTTTTTTTCGTCCAACTTTCGGCAAAAAAGGACGCATGCGTCGCAAAACGCAGCGTTTTAGCATGCGTTTTGTTGCGGTTTTGTTTGCGTTGTGCGTTGCGTCGCCGACGCAGCGGCGCACAACGCAAATGTGAACGTAGCCTTACAAACAGATGATGGATTGAGGCTTGAGCTACAGAAATGTAGGCCCCGGCTTGGGCCTATTCAACATCGTGTCCGTGGCTCCGCCCCCCGAATTGGCGCTTCTCACTCTCTGCGAGATTTTATCAACTCTGCAACTCCCGGTGGCCCTCTTGGTCCACCCGGCCGGCTCACACAGGTGCGACGGTTTTTTGCATTAAAGGGGCACATCGACTCTACATCAGTACCCGTGTAAGGAAGTACCTGACCAGTCCCTTAAAGGCACACGACCAGTAGTCCCTGGCCTTAAAGGCACACAACCAGTATTCCCTGGTCTTAAAGGCACATGACCAGTATTCCTTGGTCTTAAAGGCGCATGTCCAGTATTCTCTGGAGTTAAGGGCGCAAGTCCAGTATTCTCTGTTCTTAAAGGCACATGACCAGTATTCCCTGGTCTTAAAGGCACACGACCAGTATTCCCTGGTCTTAAAGGCACACGACCAGTATTCCCTGGTCTTAAAGGCACACGACCAGTATTCCCTGGTCTTAAAGGCGTATGACAAGTATTCCTTGGTCTTAAAGGCGTATGTCCAGTATTCTCTGGTCTTCAAGGCACATGACCAGTATTCTCTGGTCTTAAAGGCACATGACCAGTATTCCCTGGTCTTAAAGGCACACGACCAGTATTCCCTGGTCTTAAAGGCACACGACCAGTATTCCCTGGTCTTAAAGGCACACGACCAGTATTCCCTGGTCTTAAAGGCACACGACCAGTATTCTCTGTTCTTAAAGGCACATGATCAATCTGAGGAGCCCTCCGCCGCCAACCCCAGCTTATCCTCTAGGTCCCCTCAGTGGACTTCGTTACTGACCGCAATCCATGGTTCTCTGACCAAGAGATTGAATCCCTTCGTGTACCTTCTGTGGCTCGGAGTGCTCGCAGGACCGATTATACATGGTCCCTATCCTACATTGGAGCCGTCGGCTAGCAGGGGCCGCAAGTATTCTAGAAACGTACAGGCGTCTAGAAAATGGAAGTTTTCGTTTCCTGCTCCCTCACCAATGATTTGATGACAACAAGGCTCTGAATATGGATTGGGATATTGCCTGAACTTGCCAGAGCTTCAGAGAAGAATAACCAATCTCGGTACATTGACGAAGACTCTGGTTCTACTTTAAACTGCGCAGTGACCCTCATAAGGAGACTAAACTCCCTCGTAGAGCATTTGCCATTCAGTTCGGATAAGCGATTCACTGGACAGAAGCCTCTACGTGGGATGCCATGCCTGGCCTGATTTTTAAGGGCGATGGGTCCTTTAAAGGGCACCGATCTCCCCACACCATCAACAGACGAGCACATGGAGTGTCGCCTCCATGTTTCCTCTTCTGCATCCAGGCCTAACGCCAGACAACTTGTCCTGTCCACCCGGAGATCCGAACTCTGGATGTACAGAGGCTCCCTTTTTTTGGCGTACGAGCACCCCCCCTCTGCATCACCACTATTTAGCGGATGATGCAAGAAGGCGGACAATTCCTCTCCACTTCCCTGTTAAGAGGTTGATGGATCGAGGATTCCTAATTTTTATCTCTGCACTGTCAAAAGAGAGCGACGATGGCAAGAGACTATGACCTGCTGGATGCAGCTGCACTTTCTGCCATGGGGCAGATTAACCGGGTAGAATCTCCTGTGGTATACCTACTAGTATCCCTACCCGATGGGTCATCAATTAAAAATACCACGGACTGTCAGCGCTCTACCCTCCCTAGCCGCCGCAGGGTTTGCTAGAGCAATGGTCTCCTGGCTGGAGACCTTAACTACCTTGATTCACACCAGTAACAACTGGCCAATCAAATCTTTTGAGCGGGAGACTGACAAAGGATTGTATAAGGATTGTCCAGCACAGTCTAGATCTAAGGGATCTTGGTTCCAAAAAGGGGAACGAAAAGTAAGACCGACCCTGGACCCCAAACTTCTAACAACCTTTGATATGGTCCTCCTTCTTCGGATGAAGTTCCTCCGCTCAGTCATTGCTTCAACAGAAAAAGGTGCAGTTTCCGGCATCCATCGACATTCGGGATGCTTACCCTCTTCAAAAATTCCTTCGCCTTTCCATTCGTGAACAGCATTTTTAAGTCACAACCTTGTCCATCGGCCTTGCTTCCTCACCCAAAGTGTTCGCACAGGTCATGGCGGATGTCATGTTTCTCTTGCACCCTAGAGGCGTGCTCATCCTGCCCTGTTTGGTCGACTGTCTAGCCGCCCTTCCAGGACTACGCTAAGTAGTCTATATCATTTGCGATACCCTCTTACCTGGGCTGGCAGCTACACTTAGACAAGTTCTCCTCATTTCCAGCCCAGCAGATATCGTTTTTGAGGATAATCCTGCACACTTGTAGAAGGATGGTAATTCTCCCTCGAGACAAGGTCATGGCCCTTCAACAGGGAGCTCGCGCAAGGAGAGTTCTGAGGACTTGATTACTCACCCCCTCATTTCATTCGATTTGCTAGGAGAGTTCTGAGGAAAAATGGTGACGAAAATGGAAGCGGTTTCCTTCCCTACGCTCGTTTTCAGCAAGTCAAACAGACTTTCAGACGATAGTCTCTGAGCTCCTTCTTCATCCAGGGCCTTTCTCCCGGTGCAATGGTTATTAGTAACTACCAATGCCAGTCTTCTTCTCCCTATCATTGCTCTGGAGATCCGAACGGTAGTCCTGCAGCAGGTCCACTGCCTTCTGGCGGGTCACCCTATCCGAATTCAATTGGATAATGCCACGGCGGTGCCATACGTCAATCATCTAGCAGGTACCCATGGTCAGGCGCCATGACCGAGGTACCTCACATTCTCTGATGGGCCGAGATCTATCATTCGGTGATCTCGGCAGTATATATCCCAGGAGTAGAACTCAGGACGGCAAACAAATTCAGCCGTCAGGGTTCCGCCTCAAGTCAGTGGGAACTTCTCCCCGAGGTCTTCCATCAGATCTGCCTTCACTGGAGCTCTCCAGTTGTAGGTCGAATGACGTCCAGACTGAATGCCAATGTACTCGTGTTCGTGGTTCGGCCTCGAGATCCAAGAGCCATCGCACTCCATGCTCTGGTTCTGCTGTGGTACCAGTTTCTATAACTCCCCTTCCACTACTTCCGAAAGCCTTTCGGAAGCAGAAAGGGGCCCCAGTGATCCTCAGAGATCCGCACTGACCACGTCATTTTTTGTTTGCGGAGTTAGTATCTTCCCACTTTATCGCAGCAAAACTGCAAGTAGGGACTTTCTCAAAGGAAGTTTTCACGCGTAGTTCTTCCCTATCGCATACTGTTAGATCATTGGGACCTTAATGGTCCTAGGTGCCTTACAGTAGACTCCTTTTCATACTGGCAGACTTTATTATCAGGGAAAGTCGCCCTTTTTTCTCTGCGATATCCTCACTCTGACGAGTTTTTGGAGCTAGCTGCTCTGCTCTTTCAGACTTTTTTCCCTTATTACCTTCAAGGCAAGGTTGTCCTCAGGCCATCCCCATCCCTTGTTACCAAGGTGGTAATTTATTACCACTGTTATGAGGGCATAGTTGTTCCCTCATCTCTTTTGGCACCAATCCACAAAATGGAATGAGTTCCCCATATTCCGGACGAAGTAAGTGCTCTGAGTAGGTACGTCTCGAGGACGACATCCTTCCGACAGTTGGACGCTTTATTTGGGCTTCCTGACGTTTTCAGGAAGGGTTTAGCCGTTTCATCGGCCATGATAACATGGTGAATTTGTTTCACCATCCAGGAGTCCTTCCGTGCTAGCTGTCAGCCTATCTCCCTGTCTATCGAGGGTTCTAGGCACCAGGCAAGGCAAGGCACGCTTGCAAGCTTACGGATTCATCCACTATAATTCCCACACTTCCACAGATCTGAGTCTGGGCAGGCGGACTCTGCAGGCTGCGGTGGCGCACTTGTAAGTAGCGGTTACACGGGGCCTGATCTGATGTTGTCCCCACCCAGGGACTGCTTTGGGACGTCCCACGGTCTGTGTCCCCCAATGAGGCGAAGGAGAAATAGGGATTTTTGTGTACTCACCGTAAAATCCTTTTCTCCGAGCCATTCATTGGGGAACATCGTTCCCACCCTGTTATTAGCTTATGCTTGTTTTTATAATCTGACATGCTATACTCTCATATATAATATGACATGCTATACGCTCATATGTTATTATTGATCTCCTACTGCTTTTGCACCGAACTGGTTAGCTGAGAGCCAGCAGGAGGGTGTATACTGCAGGGGAGGGGCTAACTTTCTTTGTATCACTTAGTGTCAGCCTCCTAGTGGCAGCAGCATACACCCACGGTCTGTGTCCCCCAATGAATGGCTCGGAGAAAAGGTGAGTACACAAAAATCCCTATTTATTTTGTTAGCATTTTAGGAGGTTTAAAAATGTAGCAGCAATTTTTCATTTTTTCAAGGAAATTTACAACATTTATTTTTTTAGGGGACTATCCAGGTTTGAAGTGACTTTAGGGGTCTCATATATTGGGAAACCCCCAAACGTGATACCATTTTAAAAACAGCACCCCCTGACACATTGAAAACTGTTTTCAGGTAGTTTATTAACCCTTCAGGTGATTTTCAGGAAATAATGCAAAGTGGCATGACAGAAATGAAAAAGTGTATGTTTACCACATAAATGCCCCTAACTTCTGAACAGGTTACAACAGCCGTCAGACTCTAAGGCCACTATTTGGTCATGAATTGCCATCGCAAACATCAGGACCACACACTCATGATCTGAGGGCACCAATTGGGATAAAGAGGAAGCCCCCACACTCTGTTAACCATTTATAATGATGTAGTCACTATTGACAACAGCATCTAAGGGGTTAAACATATGGACGGTGCAAACACTGATCGTGGCTGATGCAGCAAGTTGTCAGCTAGTGTACAGCTGACAGCAGCCGGATTGTCACCTGTATGGGGATACTATTCTCTTATATCTCAGGTCAGTTAAAAGACGTATTGGCTGTAATTAAGGGGTTAAAATAATGTATATATAAAAGATGAAAATAGACACAATTTTTCTTTACATCAGTTGGATAATTCTGGCTAGAGTTTCTCTTTATGATTAGGTTCACATATGTACGGTGCTATTCGCTGACTACTGCGTCGGGTTTTTATTGTAATCCCCGAAAAACTGGAAACTCTGACAAGTTTCTGTACTTTTTTTGCACGTTTGTATAAAGAAAAATGCTGCTAGAACGAAGATCAGACAACCTTAATCAAAACGATTCCTTCAGCCTCATAATAGTGAATGGCTCCGTTCAGACTCTGTGGCGGTTTCCGAAAGAATACTGTTTTTCAGAAATTACAATAGGAGCCCCGATGCAGCATTTAGTGGAGAGAACTGTAGGTGTGTGATGCTAGCATAATCAGCCTTTTTCTGAGCTCCTATGTTTGGATTTATGACTACAAACAAATTAAAGTGGCGCTCCACTTTCATGTGATCATAAGTTGGCTTAGTAGAGCCCAGAAAACGACAGATAAAGAGTTTCAAGCTCTAATATTAATATATATATATATATATATATATATATATATATATATATATATATATATATATATATATATATATATATATATATATATATATATATATATATATATATATATATATATATATACATACATACATACATACATACACACACACACACACACACACACACACACACACACACACACACACACACACACACACACCACACACCACACACCACACACCACACACCACACACCACACAACACACACATACATATATATATATATATATATATATATATATTGCCTCCAAATGTGTCCACATCCTTTAAAAATACTATAATATAGTAGCAAGCCACTACTTTTTTTTCCCATTATCATGGCTGGTATGCTCGCATATAATGAGGAACAAGAATCACCCATTTTAATGGTCATCATCATCCAGACCGCCACTGATCTATCATTTTATATCTCCTGTCGAATATTTTATATAGTTTACTAGCACATTACTGTTACACTTACATCTGAATATATAAAAAAGCTTTAGTTTTATGAAGTGTAATCTTATTTTTATATATCATATAAGTAATATGACCTTGTATTATTTTTCTCTTTAGGATCATTGGCTTTAAAAAATTCTGCATCGGCAAATAACCCATCAGAAGTAATGCCAGTTATAAACGAAGATCATGATGACTTCAAAGAAAACAGCATAGATATCCAAGAAATAGAAGAGACATTCATAAATAAGTTGCAGACAAATCCAATATGTACCTCAGTGGTAAAATCGAACTTAAATAGAAAATGTATGTCCTTGAGGAAAGGTGATGAAACAGAGCTTCAAAGGGCAGAATCGGAGAGCACCTATCAGGTGGAAGATGGGGTATTGCATCTCTCTGAGGCGATGATGGATCACAGCAGGACCAAAGTCAATGTTCTGAGCTTTGTGACGGGTGGTCAAGAAGATGGAGATCATTATTCACAAGAGAATCCTTTTGTCACAAGAAGCAACTGTGAGGCTATTTGTACTAATCCACTCCCTGCAAAAGTAGAGTCTGAAATCATTAACAAAACCTGCAGTGATTTACTTGTAAGCACAAATATGCAACGTTTCGAAGGCTTTAAAACTGCGTCTAATAATAAAATTCACATTTCAGAGGAAAACCTTAGAAAAGGCGAACTTCTGTTCAAGGAAAATGACACACTGCCCATTTTAAGTCCTACTAAATTGGTAATCGAAGACAAAAACGCTTTAATTTTGATGGCTAAATCTGATGCTACTCTGACACACAAGGGATTCCAGACAGCGTCACATAAGGAAATCATAGTCACAGATGGTGAAATTGCCAAAGGAAGTATGTTATTCCAGGATATTCAACAAGAAATCTTTCTAAACCAAAGCAAAAGACACAAAATGAATACATCCTCTAACATAAAATCTGAACAGGATGAAATGACTAGGAATATCGAAGCTAATTCCACTAGGAACTTGGACGAGATATCAGAAGAGGAAAACAAAACATGCACGCATGCAAATCTATGCAAAAAGCCCACTTTAGATTGTCCGGTAAAAGGCAGTGAGAGCCTGAAGGAAAATCCAGTATGGATAGCGAATGCTACTCCTACAAACATGAGCACGAGGAGCTTGCAAGGTTTATCCTATGAAGTAGTCTCTCATTTACATGACCTCTTTACGGAAAGCCAAAAAGCTGAAATCAGTGAACTTTCTTCTATTTTAGAGAATGCGGGAAGTCAGTTTGATTTTACCCAGGTTAAGAAAATAAATCTACTTGGACTAGATAATCAAAACCTGCAAAATGCAAAAAGCTTTAGTGATTCTCAGAAGCTTAATACATCAGATGTCTGGACAGATGTGGACTTCAATGATAGCTTTTCTACCGGAGAAGGAAATGCGAAGAGCAAAGCTGTCATCATAACTTCAGAATCTGAAAGTAAAAGTGATGCCAACACAAATCCTTGTGACATGGCAGATAACACATCTAGACAAGACTCATTGTTAAAACATAGGGATGGCCCTTTGGGTGAACTGGCAAGTGGTAAATCTGGTAACATTACTGATGAGGATTTAATCAAAGCGATTGAGTTGTTTAGTGATTTGGAAGAAAAGCAGAAAGAAAAAAATAGGGTAAACAAAGTATCTAATCCCCCAATTTTTCCCATTACTGATAATAGTCCTGCTGTACAGTCTGTTAATATGGCACCAGATATTATACAGTCTACCATAGTACCATCCCATGCACAGACCAAAGAGAATTGTTTTTCAGATAAGCAAGAAAATGAGTGTAAGGCTGATGAAAACAGTGTACCCAATTCACAACCAGAAGCCGGGTGTGTGCTCAATTGTGACAATGCATCGAAAGGCAATCAAAACTATGCTTCATTTCCACAATTGCCTACAATGCTAGTTGGGTTTGCTACTGGAAAAGGAAAACTGATTAATGTTAACAAGGCTTCCTTACATAAAGCAAGGACTATGTTTAATGATATATTGGTTACTGACCAATCTGAGGATCACCGCAAGACTTGCGCAGTACATGAACCCTCAAATTTCTTATTTGAAACCAATGTCAATCAGGCTAGTACCATCTTTGCAGGAAAGGAAACACTTGCGCCAAAGTATGATAAGCCACCAGTGGTTTTCAGTAAGGAAAGTAAAGCACCCACAATTTTTTCTATTGGTCCTTCCCCGAAACCAAAGAAGATATTGCATTTGGTAAAAGAGGTGAATAAGGAATTGTGTCTGAAGCAAAATAATGCAAGATCGATATCGTCTTCTTTTGGCACTGCAAGTGGTAAACGTGTTCATTTTTCTGAGGATAATCTAAAACTGGTTCGTAAAACATTCTCAGAAGTAGATGATATTCAGGTAGCAGAGCAACAAACTGGAAATGTCTCGACGGATTCTGCAGTGAATCCTGATAATTTTCTTGGCTTACAGAACAAATCTATTCTAGTAAAGGAATCCACTCTTCGCTTTCCCCAACAAGGTTTTAGTACTGCAAATGGTAAAATGATAAATGTCTCCCATAAATTTATACATAAAGCTCAAGAAATATTTGCAGATATTGAAGTACCAGAACCAGATTCAGATGTGGGACAAAGAAATCTATCCAATTTGAGTAAGTCAAAAGTCTACAAGATTTGTGATGTCTCAGATGCTCTGCATCACAGAATGAAACCTGGTGTAACACAGGCCAGAGAAATTATACCTTTGGTCCATCATATTACAGCCCAACAGAGTTCTGCAGTATCGGCAGATATAACAACTGTAGATAATGTCTCCAATAGAGGAACGTCTAATAAGACTGTGCATGAAGGTGAAAACCCCAATATATCTTTTAGCACCACTAGTAGGAAATCCATTCAGCTGTCTGAGGACTTGATGAAGAAAGCTCAAGGAATGTTTACTGATATAGATGGCAGCATTTTGTCTGATCAGGACAAACTTGGTAATATAATCAACCAAACTGAAAGAAAAAATACCAAACCCAGCTTGCCTCCATTAGGTTTTAGTACAGGGAGAGGAAAAACTGTAGCAGTGTCTCCAAGTTCCCTCCAGAAAGCAAGACAGATGTTTGCAGAAATTGATGATAATGTAACAGGACTTGCATTAAAGCCCAAAAAAACTCTGGCTAAAAAT
This sequence comes from Ranitomeya variabilis, assembly GCF_051348905.1. Taxonomy (NCBI): domain Eukaryota; kingdom Metazoa; phylum Chordata; class Amphibia; order Anura; family Dendrobatidae; genus Ranitomeya; species Ranitomeya variabilis. The sequence goes on along the minus strand of NC_135234.1, from coordinate 706,707,243 downwards.
GTAGACACCCAAAAGCTTCCATCCCATGCAGCAGAAGTTAAGAATCTAAAACCATATCTGAATCAATGTAGTAAGGATGCTTTTGGAAATGTCTTAGGCAGAGGTTTGGATAGAAGCATGTGTTCTCTTCTCCAAGAGACCTCCTGCAGAAAGATGCCATTTTTTAGTACAGCAAGTGGCAATCAAGTTCATTTGTCAAGTAAAGCTTTACAAAAAGCTAGAGAAATGTTTGCTGACTTAAGTGATGGTGTGGAAGAAAATCAGTCACTCCCAAGTGATGGTGTGGAAGAACATCGGTCACTCCCAAGTGATGGTGTGGCAGAACATCGGTCACTCCCAAGTGATGGTGTGGCAGAACATTGGTCACTCCCAAGTGATGGTGTGGCAGAACATCGGTCACTCCCAAGTGATGGTGTGGCAGAACATTGGTCACTCCCAAGTGATGGTGTGGCAGAACATCGGTCACTCCCAAGTGATGAACCGGTAGATAATCAGTCACTCCATGGAAGTGTCCTAACTGGTGCTGTAATAACCAGTAGAAATTTTGATATCCTGCAAAGTCCTATGATGCAAGTAAATTCCACAGTTGTGGCCCTCCCACCCATCGCTTTCAACACAGCAAGTGGAAAAACTGTGACAGTCTCTAACGATTCTCTCCAAAAGGCAAAACTACTTTTTGTTGATACTAATAATCCACTAGATGTTGCAAGAAGTTCACAAAGTACTGCAACAATGAAAAGAAACCAATACGAAAAACCTGGAGGCGTCTCTGCAGTTGACTTTTGTCAAACCAATAAAAAATCGTCTATGACAGGGAAAACGTGCAACATCATTTTTTCTGAAGGAAAGGACAGAAGTGACACCATAGAGCCAGTGACAGAAGAAGGTTCTCTACCCAAGATGCCATGTTTCAGCACAGCTGGTGGTAAATCCGTAACTGTGTCAGAGGAGTCATTAAAGAGAGCACGAGAAATATTTTCTGAAGTAGATAATGGCTGCTTATCACAGCATGATACTGCTGTTGATATCCACCTTAAACCTAAATCAGCAGCTGCAGAAAGAGAATCAGTAAGAGACAATAATATAGTGCCTGAAACGGCAGAAATAAAATATTCCCCTATAGTGCCTGCAAAAAGTTCTGTTGGATTTAGTTCTGCTAGTGGGAGGCAAGTGTGTATTTCCGAAGAAGCACTGCAGAAAGTGAAAGGCTTTTTTGAAGAATTTAATACTAATAAAACCTTAGATTTTCCTCATGAAAATAAGGAGCATAGAAGAATGAAAACACTTAATCCATTACTGAGCAATCATTTAAAAGACTTTGTCACCAAACCTGACCACTTCCAAAAGAACACTGCTGAAGGCAACGGAGGGAGTAAAAATACTCCAGCTACGTCTTCCGACTTCTCAATCGATAGACGTCCACTGCCGAGATTTGTGAAACACTCAACTCCTCTCTATGGTGCTGAGACGACTAATATGTACATTACGTCATCTCACACTCCTGAAAATGATTTTGAGATCGAAGCAGCAGAAAGTGCAAAAGCATTCATGGATGATGAAGATCTGACAGATGGTTTACCTCTATGTTCAGACAAGCTGCCAAATGTTAGAAATGGAAAAAGGTTACGCTCCAATGATGGCGTGCAACGGGGTATGTGTTTTGTAGGTTTTATACTTTTAATATTTACTTGATTTATTTTTATGCTTGCAAGTTTACAGCTTGTCTAAAATACTGGGTGCTTTTTATTAATGGACTAGGCTTGTGTTTTGTATTCAGTCAAACTTTCCAATGTTTTCGGATATGTGGATTTCGTTTACAGTTTGGGTATAGCCAAGGAATGAGAGCTCTACAGTAATTGATTTTTTTTTTAAGGTTTTTTAAAGGCAAAAAATATTAGAGGGGTTTTCTGTCACTAATTTCTTAGTGTTAGTAAGGCTCTCCACTGCGAGAGATGCTTTTTGTAATTATTCTATTTTGAAATTAAGTCCAAAATTACAGCCCATTTAACGTGCTTTACCTGGCACATCTGAATGAACAGGACAACATTATTTATACATGGAAACATTTTACCCCTTCCTGACATAGGATACCCAGACTTGATAAGAGATTTTGATTTTAGCTATATGCGGCAATCCTTGGGAATTATGGTATATAGAACAAGAAGAGACCATTGCAGGATCAACTCCTCAAAAGGGAAAAAAATTACAAAAATATGAGAATTCAAATCATCCCTTTTTTTGAAAATTAAAGAAATACAAAAAAGCATATTTGATATTGCTGCAGCTAGAAGTCCAATCTATCAAAATGTAAAATTAATTAACTGTTTATGTAAATTGAATTACTATAAAGTTAATTTAAAAAGAAAGAAAACGTCATAATTGCGTTTTCTTTATTGCTTCATTGGGGGACACAGGTAACCATGGGTGTATGCTGCTGTCGCTAGGAGGCTGAACTAGGCAAAAAAGGAAATTAACTCCTCCCCAGCAGTATACACCCACTGACAGGCACAAATTACCTCAGTTTAAGCTTAGCGGCTGTAGGAGGTGGACCTGGATCTGATCCCAGATCCGCAGTTTTTTCCTTTGCAGATTCCCTGTTTGTGTTTATTAATCTTTTCCCCTTTGTTTTTCAGATTCATCTTTCTAGGGTAACAGGGTGTAATTTCTCATCCTGTTTTCCCGCAAGGCAGGACTTTATCCCCTGTCACCCATACGGGTGTTTCAGGGTGATTGCCTTTTCCCTTCCTCACCCCTCTCCTCGGAGAGGGCTGAGAGGAAGACGGTGGTCACCAGCAGTGGCTTCTTCCCTTCTTCTATGGGGTTGATGCCGTCTTCTGTACCGTCCGGAGACAGTGCGGGAAGGAGGATCCCCAATGCCAGTGACCCTCTCGCACCCGAGGGCTCCTGATATGATCCACATCTGTGAAAAGGAATCGTGGACCCACCTGCCAGGTATGTATGTTTCCTTCCTGTTAGCGGCGCAGTGAGGACCCTTCTCTTTCCTGTCCCTTAACAGGGACAGGGCGCCTTTTTCCCCTTCTTCCCTGGCAGCGCAGGCAGGATCCCTTTAACAGAGACCAGACACCTTTAAACAGGATGCGGCCATTTTCCCCTTGGTGCGCTTTTCTGGCGCTCATTATGCGATTATGGCAGTAATCCCTGGGTCAGAGAGTCTGTGCTCTGATCAGGCCACCTTTCCCATCACTGCTCTGGCCGGGCCACGCCTCCCCGACTCATCATCCAATAAACCTTCAGTTTAGCCGGCCTGCAGATCCTCAGGGCTGGCCACGCCCCCCTGGCATTTCAGCTAATCGGAGCTCTCCTTTCGTTTTCACCGGCCGAAACGTTAGCCACGCCCACCACTTCACAACGTGCTGCTGTTCCTGCTTTTCTGTGGCCATCTTAGAGCTCCCAACCAGGCAGTTTGTGCATTCTGCCTGAGACTCGGCTCTACTACATCTCATCCGGCAAGGGAGACACAGCTATCCATCAGTCATCTGCTGATCCATCTCTGGCATCTGGTAGGCTCTGCCTGTCCCTTCCCTCGCCTCCCCTCAGCAGTATCTCTCAGGCTCGACCAATGCCTAACTCTTCAGGGGCTTCTTGTCCCCCCTCTAAGCCCAATGTAATTCACTACGCCTGTGCCCGCTGCAAAATAATGTGGTCTTCAGGTCAGCTGTCCCCTTTCTGCCCGTCCTGCAGTCCTTCCACCATGTCTGCCCCACAGGAGCATCCTAATGCCAGGGATGTGAGCACACCCCTCCCCCGGAGTGGGCTGTTGCCATGTCACAGTTGGTCTCTGACCTGACTAAAGTATCCCAGTCTCTGGTCCAGGTCCTGGAACGTCTTCCACATCTATCTGCTGCCACCAGTGCTCTGAACGCCTCTCAGGGTCATTCGCACACACCGGACCACGACCTTCGCAGGGGCAGATCGGGTAAAAGGTCTAGGAAGTGGGCTCTTTCTAGCTCTTCATCCAGTTCACCAGGCCCCTCTTCATCATCCAGGATGCCCCCTCTCTCCATGCCTCCTCCTCGGAGGTGGCCTTTGGGTTCCCAGTCCGAATCTGAATCTGATTCGGACCAGGATTCAAAGATGCAGGACATGGTAGGTAGCCTAATTTTGTCTATTACCCAAACGCTTAAACTAAAAGAGGATGAGACTCCAGCTCAGGAGCACTCTGTTTCCTTCAAGCGGGTAAAACATCCTTCCCGAACCTTTCTTGATCACAAAGAGTTTGAAGCGACTTTGGCTAAACATTGGGAACATCCCGAAAAGCGCTTCCTTGGAAGGAAGCCGCTAGACATCCTTTAGCCCAGATCTTGTCAGCAAATGGGCAGAATCCCCTAAGATGGACCCGCCAGTTTCTCGCCTGTCCTCCAAAACAGGTCTGTCTCTACCGGATGGTGCGTCTCTTAACGCCACAGACAGGAAGATTGAGTCTTTGGCTAAATTTGCCTTTTGAAGCGTCTGGTGCCTCCCTCTGCCCCAGCTTAACTTCTACCTGGGTGGCTAAGTCCATCTCGGCCTGGGCCAAAATGCTACGCCAGGGCATCTTAGCGGCAGCTCCTCCGGACGAGATGGCAGAGTTGGCAGATCAGATTGTTCACTCTGGCAAATATCTTCTAGCTGCCTCTTTGGATGCGGCCGGTTGTTCTGCCAGAGAAAACTGCAACATCATTACTATACGCCGCATCCTATGGTTGAAGGCGAGGAATGCAGACACAAACTCTAAAAAGTCTCTCACTAACTTGGTCTTTCAGGATTCTAGGCTCTTTTGGTTGCAGACTGGACCAGATAATTTCGGATGCTACCGGGGGGGAAAAGTAACTCTCTGATCTCAGTCCAAGCCTAAATGTCCTTTCAATAGGAGAAGGCCTTTGACTTTTCGTTCCTTTCAACCTTTGTCTGCTACAGGTGGCCACATTTTTTTTTAATTAAAAATTGGTTTCAATGAATCAAGGAAACTTGGTTTCCAAAGAACTAGCAATTACAAAATGTGCAAGGCGTGCATTAAGGGAAGGGGAACTGCTGATGGTGCACACAGATGCTAAGGACGTGGGGCAGGTGCGACTGTAGCTGGAGCACAAGCAACATGCCCATCCATGACACATGCTTCCTGGCCCACTGTGCAGGGTGGCATAGGACACCACTTCTGAAGCCACACCAGTGTGAACAAGTGTTCAGTTGGATAGCAGATATTCATACCTCCCAACCATCCCGGAACCAGCGGGACTGTCCCAATCTTGACAGTCAGCCCCGCGATCCCGGGCGGGACATTAGTTGTCCCGCACTGGTTGGGAGGTGTGTACATCACCCGGCAGGGCCATATCATGTGCCTAGGGCGGGGACAATGCAGGGGGCGGCACCTGAGCAAGGGTGGTTGTTGTTGTTGTTGTTGTGTTTTTTTTGTTTTTTTTTATATAAAAGCTGGGTCACCTCCCGGCCGCCTCCCACCCGCCTCCCACCCACCCTCCTTGAAGACGATACTCACCCTGCTCCAGCGATGCCTGGTCTCGGCTTCTGCAGCGCTCCTGAATGAGCGGTCACGTTGTACCGCTCAATATTAAGGTCATGAATATGCGCATATTCATGACCTTAATGAGCGGTATCACATGACCGCTCATGCAGGAAGAAGGTGCTGCGCCGGAAGTCGGGACAGAGCGAGAGGGATGACGGCGTGGCCGCGCGGTGAGGAACCGGTAAGTATGAGAAACGGGGGGACAGGGTAGGGGGGATCAAGGAGGACGGTGAGCCGCGCCATTCAAGATGGGAGCGGGGGGTAGGGTGGGGTGGAGAGATGAGCCATGCATACAGGGGGGAAATATGAGTCATGCATACGGGGGGGAATATGAGCCATGCATACAGGAGGGGGGGAATATGAGCCACGCATACAAGAGGGGGAAATATGAGCCATGCATACAGGAGGGGGAAATATGAGCCATGCATACAGGAGGGGGAAATATGAGCCATGCATACAGGGGGGAATATGAGCCATGCATACAGGAGGGAGGGTCATTATGCAGTATTAAGCATCTTGTGGGATCATAATACAGTATGGAAAACTGTGTGTGGCCATTATACAGTATGGAGCATCATGTGGAGCCATTATACAGTAAGGAGCATTATGTGTGGCCATTATACAGTATGGAGCATAATGTGTGGCCATTATACAGTACGCAGCATCATGTGTGGCCATTATACAGAACGAAGCATCATGTGGGGCTATTATACAGCATGGAGCATAATGTGGCCAATGGCCATTATACAGTATGGAGCATCATGTGTGGCCATTATACAGTATGGAGCATCATGTGTGGCCATTATACAGTATGGAGCACTGTGTGGCCATTATACAGTATGGAGCACTGTGTGGCCAATATACAGTATGGAGCATCATGTGGAGCCATTATACAGTATGGAGCATCATGTGGGCCCATTATACTGTATGGAGCATCACGTGGGGCCAGTACACTGTACGCAGCATCATTTGGGGCCATTATACAGTATGGAGCATAATGTGGCCATTATACAGTATGGAGCATTGTGTGGCCATTATACAGTATGGGGCACTGTGTGGCCATTATACAGTATGGAGCATCATGTGGAGCCATTATACAGTATGGAGCATCATGTGGAGCCATTATACAGTAAGGAGCATCATGTGTGGCCATTATACAGTACGCAGCATCATGTGTGGCCATTATACAGTATGAAGCATCATGTGGGGCTATTATACAGTATGGAGCATAATGTGGCCAATGGCCATTATACAGTATGGAGTGTCATGTGTGGCCATTATACAGTATGGAGCATCATGTGGCCATTATACAGTATGGAGCATCATGTGTGGCCATTATACAGTATGCAGCATCATCTGGGCCCATTATACTGTATGGAGCATCACGTGGGGCCAGTACACTGTACGCAGCATCATTTGGGGCCATTATACAGCATGGAGCGTCATGTGTGGCCATTATACAGCATGGAGCGTCATGTGTGGCCATTATACAGCATGGAGCGTCATGTGTGGCCATTATACAGCATAGAGCGTCATGTGTGGCCATTATACAGCATGGAGGGTCATGTGTGGCCATATTTTTTTTTGTTCATAATTATTGTTTACGAAACATTGTGATAAGAAGTGCTAAATGGGTGTGGTTGGGGCGTGACTAGTTGTGAAATATGTGTGGTCAGAGGTGTGGCCTAAAATTTGCCGCTGACTTTGTCCCTCTTTCCCTTTCTCGAAAGTTGGGAGGTATGGATATTGCTTCCAACAGGCATGCCAGCACCAGTCTTCCACTTGGTCCAGTCTCCCCACCAAAGAGTGTGGATCACTTAATCCTCACCCTGATCCTCCTTCCTCCTACCATGTCAAGCCCAAGGAGACCAGTTATCCCACACTTGGACACTCCGATTAGCTCTTTACATTATCGTTTCTTGATTGTGGCTTCTCACCCTGCATGTTTCAAGATGGACAGGAGGGCATGCTTTTTAGTGATGCACAAAACTTAGAGCTGCCACTGTCACAAGAAGATGGCGATGGGGAACGGCAAATTTTGTCTAAGGAGGTAGATGAGACACAGTTGCTGATAAGTCTTGTTATTGTTAAGTTACCAAGTCAGGAGGACCAGGGTGTGGCGGTGGAATATGAGGTGGTGGATGATGTCACTGACCTGACCTGGAAAGCTGGCATGCGGGATGAGGACAGCAGCGCTGAGTAGGAGGGATCAGCAGAACCGAAACAGGCAGGAGGTGGCAGTGGGGTGACCTGAGGGAGAAGGTGGGCAACTGTTCTGCAGAGCACCGACACTCATGAATTTCTGTCAAAGACTTGCGTGTTCCCTAGTCTGGGACTTTATTAAAAAGAGTTCTGAGACAAAAAAATTGGTCACTTGCAACCTGTGGCATGCCAAGATCAGCAGGGGCCTGACCACTAAGAGCCTAGCCACCACCAGCATGATCAGGCACATGTCATCTAAGCACCCGGCTCAGTGGGCCGAACACCTGGGTCCACAATTGGTGCCTACGGGTTACACTACTGCCTCTTACCCTGTGCTAGGTGATTGCCAAACCCCTGTCCATGACCCTGGCACAGATGCTGCCCGCCCTGCACCTGTCCTTCCACATTCTGAGGCACAATCATCAGGTGCTTCCAAATCCAGCATTCAGCTGTCCTTACCCTAGACCTTGAAAGGAAAAATAAAGTTCCCAGCCACCTACCCACAGGCTTAAAGCAAACCTGTCAGCTGTTTTGGCTGATATAAGATTTCCTCCTGCGCATGTGTACTTTTCTGCCCTCGGAGTAAAGTACTGCAGTGCGCACGCGCTGGGCCTCTGACCTTTCCCAGCGCCTGCGCACTGCAGTACTTTGGTCTGCCCTCAACAGGGCAGATAAGTACGCTTGCGCAGGAGCGATGAAGCAGCAGGAGGGCGGCATCACAAAAAGATGGGAAGCACCGGACCTGCGACACCCATCGGACCGGATCGTTCCCCCGGGTGAGTATAATAAAACTTATTTTTCTTATCTTTTAGGTTGGACCGTGGGCTTATCTACAGCATTATAGAATGTTGTAGATAAACTCTGAAACGCAGTGGCTGTATCTTATATCAGCCAAAACTGCTGTTAGGTTCCCTTTAAATGGACATATTTTCGGGCTGCTTGCCATAGAAATGTCACTGTTTAGACTTGTAGTCATGGAGGATTTCCACCAACCTATGGCGTCAGACGTCCCTTGGTACTCTGTCCCCAGCCGTTACTATTTCTTCCTGTGTGGCGTCCTAAACTTGTATCAGAACGTGTCCGGAAACATTACCCGTGTCCTTACCAACGCACTTATTGGGATTGTCAAATTAACGACCGACACGTGGACAAGCACTTGTGGCCAGGGACACTACATTTCATCATGTCATCCTGGGTGAATATTGTGGAGGCTGGGGCAGAGTCCCACCCTGGCACAGTACATGTGCTACCGACGCTGAGGATTGCTGGCCCTACTTTTATCAGGGTTTCCTCCACCTCCTACAGCAGTTCTTGCACCCCCTCCTCCTCATCCTCCATCTCTGATGTGTTATCTCAGAGCTTGTTGTCCACATCAGCTGAAAGCTGTGCAACACTGCCTCAGCAGAGGCGGAGAGGTCTACTAAAATGGTGCTATATCAGAAGGCCATTGTATAAAAGATGTTGAAAAAATTCAAACTTGGATAACGCTAGGGGATGGGGGCAAGCTTTCTTGTCCAACCAAGGAGGTGAGGCGAGGGAATCACACACCAGGTTACACTGTCAAAGGCCTGGGCCCATTTCATGACACCCTCAAAGCATTCAAACTCTGATGACCTGGTATTTTTGACAAGGCAAAAGTTTTTAACCCTTTCAAGACCTTGCCCTTTTCCATTTTTGCGTTCTCGTTTTTCGCTCCCCTCATTCCCAGAGCCATAACTTTTTTTTATTTTTCCGTCAATATGGCCATGTGAGGGCTTGTTTTTTGCGGGACAAGTTGCACTTTTGAACGACATCATTGGTTTTAGCATGTCGTGTACAAGAAAACGGGAAAAAAATTCCAAGTGCGGTGAAATTGCAAAAAAAGTGCAATCCCACACTTGTTTTTTGTTTGGCTTTTTTGCTAGGTTTACTAAATACTAAAACTGACCTGCTGTTATGATTCTCCAGGTCATTTCGAGTTCATAGACACCAAACATGTCTAGGTTACGTTTTATCTAAGTGGTAAAATTTTTTTCAAAACTCTGCTAAAAAAAAAACAACAATTGCGCAATTTTCCAATGCCCATAGCGTCTCAATTTTTCGTGATCTCGGGTTGATTGTGGGCTTTTTTTTTGCGTGCCGAGCAGACGTTTTTAATTATACCATTTTGGTGCAGATACGTTATTTTGATAGCCCGTTATTGCATTTTAATGCAATGTCGCGGCGACCAAAAAAACTTAATTCTGGCGGTGATTTTTGATTCTTTTGAAAGCTGAAGCCCTCCAAAATGTGGTTTAGTTTAAGCAAATAAATTGGCATCAGTGCAGAAATATTGATCAGTTAATGGACACAGAATGGTCAGATTTTGGCAAGACAAAGGTTTTGTCACCTACAGAAAGTAATGTGATATTCAAGAAAATTATTTACTTAAAATACAAATATATGTTGCATAACATTGTTGAATGAAGTTGTGCTATTAGTCATATTTAATATTTTGTATGACTTCCATGAGCTTGAAGGACTGCATCCATGCGGTTCAACAATGATTCATACAATTTATTAATGAAGTCATCAGGAATCGCAAAGAATGCTGTCTTGCATGCCTCCCAGAGTTCATCTAGATTCTTTGGTTTTGTCTTCCAAACTTCCTCTTTCATCCTACCCCAAACATGCTCAATGATGTTCATGTCTGGTGACTGGGCTCGCCAGTCCTTGAGCACCTTGATCTTTTTTGCCTGGAGAAACTGCTGCAGAATTTGACCCCTTTTATGATTTGGAATATAAGAGGTAGCTAATACTTCTTGATATTTTAGGCTATTGATATTGCCTTCCACCTTGCAAATGTTTCGCACACCCCCATACTGAATGTAACCCCAGACCATGATCTTTCCACCACCAAATGTAACTGTTTTCTGGGTGTATTTTGGATCCATACGGGCTCCAGTAGGTCTCCTGCAGTATTTGCGGAGGCTGTGGTGTAATTCTACTGAAGATTCCTCTTTTCCAACGTCCATCTGTTTAGCAGGCTGTGGGACTTTGCAAATGCCACACAGTTTTTAATTTGCCTTTTGTTTAGTGCTGGCTTCTGGGCACTGATTCGACCATGGAGGCCATTTCGAGACAGAATCCTACAAACTGTTCTAGTTGACACAGGGACTTGAGGTGACCAGGCCTGTTGGAGCTCTGCTGCAGTGGAAAAGGGGCTTGCTTTGGATTTTCTAACCAACAAACGTTCCTCCTGAGCAGTTGTCTTGCGGGGTCTGCCAGACCTGGGCTTGTCACACACATCTCCAGTCTCTTCAATTCTTTTTTTAATTCTTTGTACTTGATGCTGAGACACATTAAAGGTGCCAGCCACCTCTGAAGTGGATCTGGTCTTCAGCCTCTTGATAATCCAGGGTTTGGTCGCAGGGTGGATTTTTGGCATGTTGTCAGAGCTCAAGTTGCAGTTCAAGTAAAGGTCTGGGGTGCTGGGTTTCTTTTTATACACACACACACACACACACACACACACACACACACACACTTATTAACCGATCGTTTACTGAGCACGGGTGACGATGTAAACTAGGATAGGATGTAAACTAGGATAGCATTATATGACCAGGCGACAAACTTTTGTCTTGCCAAAATCTGACCATTCTGTGTCAATTAACTGATCAATATTTCTGCATTGATGCCAACATTTCGGAGGGTTTCAGCTTTCAAAAGAGTAATTTATACAACCAATGGATGAATTTAACTTCAGGTTATAAGCTTTATTTACATAACCTGGATAAGCGACATAACTTCCGTCAGGTAGTGTAGCTCCATCGCTACAAGAAAAATGAAAATGTTACAGGTTTCAAAAAACGGCGACCTAAGTTGGTGTATATTTTTTTTAACAAATGCTGTTTTTTATGATACATGCAAAATAAAATACCCTAAAGACTGGAAGAATTCCATTTTTGTTCTTCACTATTTCATTACACTTGGAATTTATTTTTCCCATTCCTGGAAGTAGGGGAGGAAACAACAAAAAGGTATAGAGCACTGAAACGCAACTGCGGCACTCTCATTAACTGAATCGATACCTATCCCAGAGGTTGGACCCATTGGCATATGTTACTTAGTGTGGAATAACCCTTTCAGGTGTAAATTTTTATTTTAGCGTTTTCAATTTTTTTCAATGCCCATGAGTAATTTGAAGCAGCATATTTGTGACATCTGATCTAATAATACAAAGGTTCTATTAAACCTCACATCTATGCATCAATTCTTATGGGGATATTAAAAACATTGCAAGGTGTTTGGGCACAATCTTGGGCCTACTGAATGAGTAGGAGTATTTCTTTGTGCTTTTTCTTTTTAAATTTTGGTAAGACTAGTCTTGATAAATCTTGCTCCTTTCTTTCGAGGATGAACGAAGTAACTTTCCAGAGAAGTTTTTAGTTTTTTTTTCCATTTAGTCTAAATTGACCTAATGTCTTATGCAGTTTACCTCAAGTTACACGGGTTCTTCTGTTTGCAGTAGCTAAGGGCTCTCAATTGCCATTTTCTTCCAAAGAGTAGACCACGTCTGCCCACATACTAGGACTCAAAAATAGAAGACATAAGAAATAAACATAGATTAGTAAATTGTTTGTGTATTTTAATATGTGCGAGAGTGATGTAGATTACTGTGAAAAAGTTTTAGGTAGTTGTGGGGGAAAAAAATGCTTCATTGTTTCTCCCACGAAGGGTACAAGGATAGATTTTACCATTAAGTACAAAACTTAAGTACTCGATAATGTTGAGATCAGATACCTCCATCATTCAGTACCTTCAGGGAAGCATCTGATTGGCTTTACATTTATTCTGCAGCACGGAAAAGACCCCAAGCTTACTACCAATTTGATTGTGGGCTCATTCCACGCCAGTTTTTCACATATGAGTGCTAGCCATTTTTTTCACTGATAGCACTTGTTCCTATGGCAATCTATGGAGCTGTAAGAAGAATCCGGCACTCATGTGTTAGGCCGCAAAGTGTGGTAGAAGAAAAAGGCGGCAGCACCGTGTGTATGGGCGACGTCCATCTATGGGGCTGTTCACGTTTGTGATTTATTTTACTATTTTCTTACAGACTGAGTTGTCCTTACAAAATTGTGGCGACATGTCTGATATTGATCAGTGTGTCAGATCAAATTTGACAATAAAAGTCTATAGGCCCGTAAAAAAAAAAAAAAAGTCGAACAGCACTCGTATGACATCCCTGTGCTGTCTGTTTTTCACTGACTGAAAAATAGGAGAAAGTGGGGAAACTTTCATTGATAAGTCTGATGGAAATCATTGTTGAAACTTAGTCCACTTTTGTTGTACATCAAAAACCTGATGTCTGAATGAGGCCTAAGCACTATCTTGAGCAGGAAAAGAACAGATATTCTTGGAAGTCATGAAATGGCCCCCACAGAGCCATTATCTCAATCTTATGTCTATCAGGTATTACATGAAGATGTGTGGTTAGTTCTTTAAGTTGTTTGGAACAACTTCCCTGCAGAGTTCCCTACTTTGCAGCATTTTTACCACACCTGCCTGAAACATTTGCACAGTACTGTATATTGTAGAATTCTGCTTTTAAATGATTCTTTTTGGAAGTTATATGGGATTGGTACAGTAACTGTTAACATATTTGTCATATTTTATATACAGGAGAACCACCAATCAAAAGACAACTATTACCAGAGTTTGACAGATCGTTGGCGAATGAGTCCAAGTCAGCTTTGCGGCCTCTTACAAGTGGACCTCATGGCAGGTTTTTTTATGTACAGTATAGATATTGTTAAATAATGCTTTCCATAGCCACACCAATGCCTGGTTAATCAGGGTTAGGCCTCTTTCATACTTGCGTCGGTACGGGGCCGTTGCAATGCGTTGGCGCGCCGTACCGACGCACGTTGTGAAATTTATGCACGACGCGGGCAGCGGATGCAGTTTTTCAATGCATCCACTGCCCATTCTGAAGTCCGGGGGGGAGGGGGCGGAGTTCCGGCCGCGCATGCGCAGTCCGTGCTGACGGTCCGCCAAAACACGGCAGATCCAGTGCACGACAGACGCGACATATGTCCATACGTCGCGATCTGTCGGCAATACAAGTCAATGGGCAAAAAAAACGCATCCTGCGAGCACATTTGCAGGATCCGTTTTTTGCCCAAAACTACGGATTGCGACGTATGTCACACGACGCTAGTGTGAAAGAGGCCTTAATGGTTGGATTATTAGAATAGCTTTGCCTTTCTTTTTAGGCTGCACGGTTTGGCTTTGATAGCCACTGGCTGACCATGTAGCCATACACAGTAAGAAAAGCCATCCGAAAACAGTTGCATGATTCTTTACCATAACTGCTACCACTTCAGTTATTTTGCGTTTTGTTAGTTTTTATGCGGTTGTGGGAGGGAGGGAACCTGCTGAGTCAGATATTACATGCAAATTTGTTTTTAGAGTTTGTTTTTTTTATTCCTTTTATTGTTTCAGGTAACCTCAACACATTTTTTTTCCTTTTTTTACTGTAGGTTTAAAAAATGCATATTAAAAATTGCAAATGTGTACGGTACTTGTTTATGGGGTTATTTCATGTTGCATTTTTTACTATTTTCCTTTATATTTGAGTTTTTTTTAATCAAACTCGTGTTCTCCTTATAGAGAATCTAAAGGACAGAAGAAAGTATTTCTACAAGGTTTCCCTGCAACCATTATCAACTGATCCTGCCAGGTAAGTGTATTCTTTGAGAACTACACATAGTTATGAGTTGGTAATCCTTACTGCTTTGCCTTCATACAATGCATTGTTAAAAAAAAAACAAAAAAAAAAAACATTATCCCATACATACTATTTTAAATGTGTTCTTTATCAATCATTTTCTTAACCCCATGTGCTTACTCTAAATGTAATAAAATTGGCTTACCCTCCAACCCTTGCTCTGGCATATATACCGTATTTTTCGGACTATAAGACGCACCTGTCACACCCCCCCCCAAAAAAAAAAAAAAAAAAAAAAATTGTGAGGAAAACGGGGGGTGGGTCTTATAGTTCGAACACGGGCTTACCGGTTGGTGGCGGCAGAGGTTCGGTGATGCTGTGGCGCGGTGGGCGGTACGGCGTGCACCTGAGCAGGGTCCCTTCCACAGGTGAGGTGACGCCGCGGCTCGGTATCCAAGGCAAGCAGCGAGCTGGGTAAACCACGGGTTTCTCGGTGGAGGCGGCCATCTTTCTGAGGCTGCGCGTGTGCAGATTGAGTTCTCTGCTTCCCGGGGCTTCAGGAAAATGGCCGCAGGAGACCACGCGTGCGCAGATTGAGATCGCGGCAGCCATTTTCCTGAAGCAGAGGTCGCAGATTGAGATCTCGGCTTCAGGAAAATGGCCACCGCGATCTCCATCTGCGCACGCTCCACTTCCCGCGGCCATTTTCCTGAAGTCCCGGGAAGCAAAGTACTCAATCTGCGCACGCGCGGCCTCAGGACGGTCGCCGCCGCCACCGAGAAACCGGTGATTAACCCGGCTCTGCTGCTCGTCTTGGATACCGTGCCACGGCGTCGCCTCACCTGAGGAAGGGACCCTGCTCAGGTGCACGCCGTACCGCCCACAGCACTTCAGCATCAGCGCTCCTCTGCCGCCACCATGCCTCCTGTGACCCTGCTGTACCACCGCCAGCCCGCAGGTAAAATTACCTTAAATTCGGACAATAAGATGGACCCCCATCTTATAAAAATCTTTTTTTTTTCTGCTATTTTCACCCTAAATTTGGGGTGCGTCTTATAATCCGAAAAATACGGTACTTATTTCCAAGTCTGAAAAATCAAGTTATAAATCTGGCTTGCAGTATGCAAATTTTCCAGTACTAGTCCGGTGGGCCGTCTATTTCCTTAACTAGTCCCGCCTTGGATCATGTATTCACTTGATTATTATCCACCACACAGGCGACGTCACTATCAGAGCTCAGCAACCTATCGTGTGAGTGAGACGTTCTGCCTTCCTGGTAATGCACAATGAACCTAGATGTATGGTCTCCTGCTCCGAGGGGCATTAGTGACACCAAATTCACTTCACTGTGGCTGGCTACAATGCAGGATCGGTGTCATAAATACCTACCCTGGCATGTGCAATGCGCTGATGAAGCTGGGGAGCATAAACCTGGCTTCATTACGTATGACCAGGAAGACAGAACGTCGCTCTCCTGCATGAGACTTCCATTAGGAAGACGTCGCTCGTTTGGCAGATATCTAAAATGCTCCTTTGGAATAAATCGGTGGGTGCACATGAACACCGCCACTGCAGTCATTATTAATGGGACTGCTGGAGAAATCCAAGAGCTGTACTCTACCTCTGCAGTCCTTCTGACCATTAATCGAACGGAAACATCCTGACTTGCAAAGGCCTGTTCTCAGGAACGGTCTGCTACACCCACTAGTCATCACCTATCTTGTCCAGCCCATCAGAACTCCTCCAACAGGGCCAAACCATTTTGTCTTCAACCCTTATAGGCCTTTGGTCTGGTTGCAATTTTTGGGACCTGATAAGCTCTGGTTCCAGTGGCATGACAATCATGTCTCACAGGAAAAGTTTCTTGCAACAAAAAAAAACATTACCAGAGTCTGTGATACTAGTATTTGCATATTATTATCCACAACTGCATATTATTATTTGCAATTTTTATTTCTGCAGTTTCTCAAAAGGAAAACAAGAAACCCTGAAATCTAAGCCTACTCCTGTGAGCCAGCTGCATCCCAAGTTAATTGTCTCCAAAGGCTCTTTAGCAGCCAGTTCAACACCCGATGCATCAGATTGTAGAATTGACACAAACAGTGTGTCCAGAGCTGTTACTACCTCATTTGTAACGCCTTTTATGAAGAACTTTGATGTGTCTGCATGTGACCGGATGGTTAATTCACCGCGACAGGATCGGGACACTACCAAAGATATAAGTAGGAGTTGTATAGAAGTTGGAATGGCGCAAAAGGATAAATCAGGTATTGCAAGAACTAGGTTTGGAATTATGAAATGTTACGTAAATTATAATGAGAGGTTTTCCATTGCTAGCATGTTGATGACCTATCAATAAAAGATCAGCTGTATCATATTGGTAGTGGTCCGACACCTGGAATCCCCATCGATTAGCTCCAGAGGCGGCTGGACGCAAGTAGTGTATGTAGCAGAACACTACCGCTCCATCGTACCGGATAGTGGCTGCTGCTGGGCGCTGCAGATCAGCTGATATTAATTTAAATAGAGGTTGATTTACATTACCCGTCAGCGGCCACTAACCTGTACGGAGCGGTGGTATTCAGCTCCGTATACGGTGTACATGCAGCTGCTGCCCGAGGTAGGAACAGCTGATCGGTGGGTGACTGGCGTCCGACCCCCATTGATCGGATGTTCTTAAAAATCCTCCAGAAAATTGACAAAAAAATCAGAGAAAAAAGCAGAGATGGTTACCTGCTGAAGCCTCCAATCAAATGCACCAGCAGGGCGCATCGGACCCGATTAATGATGGCAACAACACAGGTGCAAAAAATACAGATGAAACAACCACTTTCAATCCAGTATTGGTTGTTTGGCATTAGTTCACAAAAAGATAAGCGATAATAGTCTGTATGTGGCATTGTTCACACAAGCAATGCAGAGCATCTGGTCTACAGCCTATTACTAACGCACATACATGCGGGCTGCCCAGTGCCACAAAATGCATGCTGTGTGAATAGAGGCCTACAGTTTACAGAGCCATCTTGGTCCGACTGCGCCCTGCAAGATAAAGTGCAAAAAAAAAAACCACATATCAATGTATGTAAGGTATTAGTTTATATTGGGGCCTCAATACGTAAGCCGGTAACCCACGTCAAGGGTCCATTTTTTGCACCTGTGTTGTTGCCATCATTAATCGGGTCCGATGCGCCCTGCTGGTGCATTTGTTTGGAGGCTTCAGCAGGTAACCATCTCTGCTTTTTTCTCTGTGATTTTTTTTGATCGGATGTTCTCTACGACCTTCACACAATACAATCATTCTGATGATATTGTGTATTTTTTTAAGAAAGCCAACACTGGACTGATTTTGTTTTTCTTGTGTATTGTTCAGGGACAGATTTCTTTGATTTGGTTGCAAATATCTGCTATGCCAGAGATATGCAGGAGATGAGAATACGAAAGAAACAAAGACAGAAGATTAAACCACAACCTGGATCGTTATATCGGCAGAAAACAGCTTCCACAGACAGGATTAATCTGTTAGCGGCCGTAGAACAAAGGCAACCAACAAAATATACTTCGGCCGAGGTACAGAACTGCTTTACTTATTAGTCTGTTCATCTAGTATCATAAGTGTGAAATGTTTGATGGGAAGATGAGCTAACGATATGTCCAGTTTTGTGATATTTTCCGTTATGTGGAAGCACACATTCTACTTGAAATACTAGGAATCATTTTCCCAAACTTAATTCAATTGTTTATTGATATAGTCCTACCTGGGAAAAAAAATTAAAACAAAAAAAGCCTGATACATATTCTGATTCACGGTCAGATAGTTTAGAAATTTTAATCTCCTTCAAGAAAAGTTTGGCACAAAACTTCTACCTATATTTGCCAACTATAAAACTGGTGCAAACAAGGTTACAGGCTAATGAGCACGGTCACATCACAACTATCCTGTGTTATTTTCTGACTTTTTTAATGAAAAAATTCATCAAATGGCCGATTTGGTTTGTGAATTTTGCGTAAAGTAAAACATTTCTCAGTCCTTAGCCATTTTGGGACACTGTTTTGCAAAATGCTGCAGAAATAGCTGAAATAAAATTCTGGTTTGCATAAAATCACTCAGAAGGGGGGGACCACTTGAGTACATTTGCAACAAATTTTGCGACTTTTTGTAAAATCGCAAATAATGAATCAAGTAGAAACATCTGGAAAGCCTAAACCCTGCCCACTATGGCGAACTAAAACAAACAGGCGAACATATGAAAGAGT
The DNA here is from genome assembly GCF_051348905.1 of Ranitomeya variabilis. Taxonomy (NCBI): domain Eukaryota; kingdom Metazoa; phylum Chordata; class Amphibia; order Anura; family Dendrobatidae; genus Ranitomeya; species Ranitomeya variabilis. Next base: position 706,688,572 of record NC_135234.1, on the reverse strand, counting down.
TAAAAAAAAAAATGCAACTGGAATGATAAATTTAGTGCAAAAAAAAATGCAAAACAGCAAAATCTTGACAAAACACTGGCGCGAATGCAAAACTGAATCGAGGTCTTGGTGTACAATTTGGAGAAAACACTTGTTTTATTGGTCATGTTGAGCAATTAACATTGTTCTTGTTTTATTGGAAACAGCAGACAGTTTGAAGTTTGCATAAATCTAGGTTGCCCAGTCTGTCAGCTCAATAGGGGCTGTTCAATAGCCAGTGTAGTGTGTGTGTGTGTGTGTGTGTGTGTGTGTGTGTGTAGGGGGGGTGGCTTTGACATTGAATTTAAAGGGAACCTGTCACCCCCAAAATCGAAGGTGAGCTAAGCCCACCAGTATCAGGGGCTTATCTACAGCATTTTGGAATGCTGTAGATAAGCCCCCGATGTATCCTGAAAGATGAGAAAAAGAGGTTAGATTATGCTCACCCAGGGGCGGTCCAGCTGCGGTCCGATGGGCGTTGTGGTCCGGGGCCTCCCATCTTCTTACGATGACGTCCTCTTCTTGTCTTCACGCTCCGGCGCAGGCTCACTTTGTCTGCCCTGTTGAGGGCAGAGCAAAGTACTGCAGTGCGCAGGCTCCGGGAAAGGTCAGAGAGGATGTCATCGTAAGAAGATGGGAGGCCCCGCACCGGACCACGACGCCCATCGTACCGGGACCGCCCCTGGGTGAGTATAATCTAACCTCTTTTTCTTATCTTTCAGGATACATCGGGGGCTTTTCTACAGCATTCCAGAATGCTGTAGATAAGCCCCTGAAGCCGGAGGGCTTAGCTCGCCTAAGATTTTGGGAGTGACAGGTTCCCTTTAATAGTCTCGCCTAAGATTTTGGGAGTGACAGGTTCCCTTTAATAGTCCATTTCTTGCTGCTTACATTCCAGCTAGGAACATGTGTAGTACATGCTTTATATTGTTGCGATTAGGCACTTATATTCCTCTTGTTTCAGTTGTACAGATGCGGTGTTATAAAGAATCATATAGGAATTAACAGCGAAAAAGCCAGAAACTTTGAATTTCATTGTCTGGATTATTTCACAAGAGAAAGTTTCCTCTCTGATGGTGGAGTGCAAATAGCTGATGGTGGCTGGCTCGTACCCACTGATAAACTAACCGCAGGCAGAGAAGAGTTCTACAGGTGACAACTGATAATGAGATATACATGCATGCATACATACAGTAGATGAATAAGTATTGAACATGTCGCCAATTTTTGAAATCTATTTCTTAAGGTGATATTGAAATGAAATTCTCACCAGATGTCAGTAACAACCCATCCAATCCACAGAGTCAAAGTCATTTATGTGTAATAATGAGAAAACTATTGAGCACATAAAGAAAGAGATGTGCAAAAAGCCATGACACCAGCTGAATTCTATCAGTAATTAGAAAGCAATCCTGCCACTTATTGAAAAATATCAGCTGTTTCTACTGATGGCATATAAAAAGGTGTCTCATTACCAAGGTGCCACACAAGACATTTCATGATGCGTAAAACCATTTTGCTGTCTCAAGACTTTCACAACCTTATTGTTGAAAAACATAATAATGGCATTGGTTACAGAGGAATTTCTAAACTACTGAAGGTTCCTTTGAGCGTTGGGGCAATAATCTGGAAGTGCAAAGAACATAATTTCACCATAACTGGTGCTCCACTCAAGATTTCAGATAAAGGAGTGAAAAGAATTATGAGAAGTTGTCCAAGAGCCACGGACAACCTGAGGGAAGGTACAGAAAGACCTGGAATCTACAATTGTTAAGCACTCAACCTCCATGTCATGTATGCACACTCACCACGCAAGGCCCCATTGCTGAACAAAAAGTATGTTCAAGCGCGTTTAAAGTTTGCTCAACAATGTTTAGACAAGCTTGTGAAATACTGGGAGAATATAGTCTGGTCACAAGACCAAAATTAAACTCTTTGGATGCCATAATACACACCATGTTTGGAGTCCAAAAGGCACTGTATATGACCCCAAATACACCACACTATCAGTCAAATTTGGAGGTGGGAGCATCATGGAGTGGGGCTATTTTTCATCATACGGTACTGGCAACCTTCATATAATTGAAGGAAGGATAAATGGACAAAAGTAACAAGATATTCTGGAAAAATCCTGCTGCCATCTTCCAGGATGATGAAGATGAAACGAGGGTGGGCATTTCAGTAAGACAGTAATCCCATACACACAGCCAAGGAAACTCAATTGGATTCAGAGAGAGAAAATAAATCTGCTAGAATGGCCGAGCCAATCACCTGACCTGAATCCAACAGAGAATTTATGTAAGGAACTAAAGCTTGGAGTTCAGAGAAGGAGCCCACGGGACCTTCAAGATGTGAACAGTGATTTGTGTAATGGGCCCAATTCACTCCTGAGCAATGCCTGCGGCTAGTTTCTCCATACAGGAGACTTCTTGAAGCTGTCATCACCAACAAGACTTTTGTACGAAATGTTAATTATAATTCAGTAAGTGTTTTTAATACTTTTTCGCCCTGTCATTTCTCATTATTACACAGAACGTAATGTATGCACATCTATGGATTAATTTTTGCCTGATTGGATTGGATGGGTTGTTACTGACATCCGGTGAGAATTTCAAGTCAATGGCACCTTTCGAAATATATTTACGTACATTGGTAAAGTGCTAAATACTTATTTTCACCCGCTGTATGTATGTATATTTTCTATATATACTATATTATAGTTTTCTATACTTTGAAGGTTTACACATTTTTTTATTTTTTTTTATTTTTTACAAAGCTAATGCTGCTCTTACAGTTTTCTGTGTTGGATTGTTTCTGTGCCATTAGAATAATGCCATTTGGAGCTGATGGATACTTGTGGATGTGTCTTCAATGACGATCAGCAGCTAACTTTTGCACAGAAACATTTTTTTTTCTAAATGATTTTCTGCATATTATTGCATCTATTAGATGTTTTTTATCAGGGGAAATCACTGGTGTGAGTGCTGTGTATGACTACAGTCTTGCTGATGATTGTTCATTGCTCTGCAGAGCCCTGTGTGATACTCCAGGAGTGGACCCCAAGCTGATCAGTCCAGAATGGGTGTACAATCACTACCGATGGATTATCTGGAAGCTGGCAGCCATGGAAGTGATGTTCCCTAGGATCTTTGCTGGCAGATGTTTGACCCCGGACAGACTGCTCTTACAGCTCAAGTACAGGTAGAATATTAAAAGGACTTGTCCAGTTAAAACAAAACAAAAAACAACAAAGTATACTTTGTGCACAAAGTAGCAAATTATACAACTTATAATAAGCTCATTTCATAAAGGATTTGTCCGCCATTATATATTTTTTTTCTTGGGAATGGGTTGGGATCAAATAAAACAGACACATACTGTCCTCCAAAATGTTAATCACAGCGGGATCAGAAAGCAATGACAATGCCATCCAGATGTCACTTGACCACTGGAGCCTGAGATTGATGCAGTTGTCAGGTGACTGTAGCAGTGAGTTGTCGGATGTTTCACTGTTCCACTCACCTGACCGCTGCTGCTAATCAACAGGCTTCACTGGTTCTGTGACCTTCAAAAGGTGCAGTCATCATTTCAGCGCTGATCAGTCACAGCCTTGGCTGGATCCATGGGAAATTTGGGAGGTGAGCATGCTTCAGTTTGACAATCATGGTCTAAGAAAAAAACATTGTTGACTGGCTCTAGATCTGTAGGTGTCCTGTCCCGGCAACTCCCTTTCCAGTTTTCCTTGATACGGGACAGAGTTCTTGCATCAGTAGTGATGAGCGAGCGTGCACGTGTCCTAATTGAGTATTTCGATGTGCTCGAAAAAAAAAGTCCCCGCGGCTGTTAGACAGCTGCAACACATTCAGGTACTGCCGAACAAACAGTCCCTGAATGTGTTGCAGCTGTCGAACAGCTGCGAGACATGCAGCCGTGGGGACTCAAACTTTTCTTTCGAGCACACAGAAAATACTTGATTAGGACATGAGCATGGCGGATAACAGCTTATCAGAGCACGCTGGCTCATCACTAGTCAGCACGTCATCAAAGCAGTGTGGGAAGGGAACTCACTGATTCATTTTAGTAACTAAGGCAGTCTCTTATCTGTACATCTACTACGGCAGTGAAGGGGGCTGACTTAGCTACTGAAGTGATCCAGCCAATCTCCTTCACATACCGATGATGTCTTGACACAGGAAATTCAGTCCAGTGTCAAGAACAAGCCACATTGTAGCTGCCATTAAAAAAAAAAAAAAAACCCATGGTAGCACTAGTGCTGCTGTTACTTTGTTCTATAAAATGGCGAGGAACAGTTTGGGGAAGGCCCTTTTCTGCTCCGTTCTGCAGCCGTTTAACCTCCAGTAATGAGACATTGATGACCGCTTTACTGTCTACCTGGGTCCAATAGACATTTAGTTTTTCGATACTGATATTTTCAACATTAATGAGATTTGCCAGCTAAAATCTACATCCACCTTTGTGTAATATTTTATGTCACCTTTTAACCAGACTGTTTTTTGAGGATGACATCAATTTATTGTTTAATATCCAAAAATGAAAAAGACAGAGCCTCACACGTTGGTGAAATAAATCACGCTTTATTCTGCCTTCTGTGGCGACGTTTCGATCCCAAAGATCTTTATCAAGTGCTTAATAAAGATCTTTGTGATCGAAACGTCGCCACAGAAGGCAGAATAAAGCGTGATTTATTTCACCAACGTGTGAGGCGCTGTCTTTGTCATTTTTGGATATTGGACTTTATGCTAAGAAGAACTCCTTGGCTGAGACGTGCGACCCTGTTCTCCCCATAAGGTGCTGTTATAATTTCTAAGTAACGTATCAATTTATTGTTTCTCTGTTATATCGCTTTTACTTTTAAGTCACTTGGACTGACTAACGGTCACGAACATCGAAGCCAAAGATTTAGGTAAATGGGCAGTAAACTGATGTTACTGCAGAATTTACTAATAATGAAATGGTTTTCTTTTCAGATATGATATAGAAATAGATAAATGTCAAAGATCAGCTGTGAGAAAGATAATGGAGAGAGATGACTCGCCGGCTAAGACGTTGGTTCTGTGCATTTCTAAAATCCTTACATTGGAAAACTGTGAAACCAGCGATGTGAGACCGACATCCGCGATCATTGAGGTGATGGATGGCTGGTATAGCATCAAGGCGATCCTGGACCCTGCACTCACGTCTCTGCTGAAGAAAGGTCGCATGTTCGTAGGCCAGAAGATAATGGTACAAGGAGCCGACCTGGTGGGATCAGACGATGCTTGCTCACCTCTGGAAGCTCCCGAATCTCTTATGTTAAAGGTAAAATGAGCAAAACCTACATTGATTTTAGTACTAGAACAGTCAACTGGTTAGAAGAGAGGTGTTATTTTTGTTGGAATTCCACTTTTTAAATGGACATTCTGAAGAAAATGTAACGCCAATTATCTCAATACTCATAACATAATTGTACTTTTAAATGACACAATTCATTCTACCACATAGTGTACTGGAAAATGGAAAAAAAATTCCAAATTCTGTGAAATTGCAAAAAAAAAAGTTCAATTCCACAATTGCTGTTTGGATTTCTTATTTACTATAGTCACTATATGGTAATATTGACCTGCAACATGATTATCCATGTCAGAACAAGTACACACAGACCAAATGTACAGTGATGTTTTGGGGGGGTTTTTTGTGTTGGAAAGAAAAAAAACTTATAAAATTACATTTGCCAGGTTATTTATAGTTTGTGCCCTGACCTGATATTTTTACTGCACCATTTTGGTGTAGATGCAATGATTTTATCGCCTTTTATTGCACTGTTTCGGCTTTTTTTTGTTTTGTTTCATCACATATTTATCGTTCAGATTAATTTACTATGTATTTTGATACATCTGACTTATGAATGCAGCGAAAACCAGTGTGTATTTTTGTTACTTTTTTAATACAGCAAAAGGGGGATGATTTGAACTTTTAAGGGACTTTAACCTGCGATCATCTGATCACTTGTGCTTGCTATGTTCAGAGAATATCACGATGTCCTATTAACACCAGCTAAACGCTGGCTTTCACAGGAGGATCATAATGACAGGCACGGAGGTCTTTGACAGACGGCAGCTGTCACGAGTCTGTCACATGTCGTGAAGGGGTTAAAGTCTGTAGAAAACTGTTGCAAAGTTTCCAAGCACAAAAGTTTTCGGTTTTGAATTTATTTATATACCCCTTCCTGACATGACTATTTCCATATTGTTGTGTTTTCGATATTCCCATTGCTTATTCCAATAGCCGTAACTTTTGGTAATTTTCCATCGACATAGCCATATGAGAAAGGATGAGAGAACCAGAACGGTAAAGTTGGGGGTCCATATCGGACACCTACTGTTCATTACCAAACCCCAAACAGACTTTTTAATGTTTACCCTTTTTCCTGTTCGTGTTTGCCAGTCTAATAAAGCTTGTTGAAAGGCTTCAGCGCAGTTAATCAAGCTTTTAGACCGTGGGTACTTCGGGAATCATCCCAGCCATGCAAAGTATTGGCCGGCGCAGCACGTGACCTGCTCTCGTTAGTATAGTATGCAGCTGGAGTGAGGGACAGAGTGACTGCGCCCTCTTCCAAAAAAAAAAAAAGCAGCTGTGTGTACTCTGCAACCCATATTTGTGCGAGCACTGTGCCCATAAACCATTGTGTGTACTCTGCAACCTATATCTGTGGGAGCACTGTGCCCATAAACCATTGTGTGTACTCTGCAACCTATATCTGTGGGAGCACTGTGCCCATAAACCATTGTGTGTACTCTGCAACCTATATCTGTGGGAGCACTGTGCCCATAAACCATTGTGTGTACTCTGCAACCTATATCTGTGGGAGCACTGTGCCCATAAACCATTGTGTGTACTCTGCAACCTATATCTGTGGGAGCACTGTGCCCATAAACCATTGTGTGTACTCTGCAACCTATATCTGTGGGAGCACTGTTCCCATAAACCATTGTGTGTACTCTGCAACCTATATCTGTGGAAGCACTGTGCCCATAAACCATTGTGTGTACTCTGCAACCTATATCTGTGGAAGCACTGTGCCCATAAACCATTGTGTGTACTCTGCAACCTATATCTGTGGGAGCACTGTGCCCATAAACCATTGTGTGTACTCTGCAACCTATATCTGTGGGAGCACTGTTCCCATAAACCATTGTGTGTACTCTGCAACCTATATCTGTGGAAGCACTGTGCCCATAAACCATTGTGTGTACTCTGCAACCTATATCTGTGGGAGCACTGTGCCCATAAACCATTGTGTGTACTCTGCAACCTATATCTGTGGGAGCACTGTGCCCATAAACCATTGTGTGTACTCTGCAACCTATATCTGTGGGAGCACTGTGCCCATAAACCATTGTGTGTACTCTGCAACCTATATCTGTGGGAGCACTGTGCCCATAAACCATTGTGTGTACTCTGCAACCTATATCTGTGGGAGCACTGTGCCCATAAACCATTGTGTTTAACAGCTCATCTATCCTCGGCATGGGGTAGACCTCACATGTAGTCAGTACATTTAATTTCCTGTAGTCTGCACAGAACTGGGTAGTACGGTCCTTTTTTGGGAAAAGAACCACAGGCGAGGCCCAGGCACTCTGGGATTTTTGTATCACCTTGAGGTTCAGCATCTCCTCTACCTTTTCCCTCAGGTGTGTCTTCACCTCTGCTGACACACGGTATGCAGACTGCCGTACTGGGGGATTAGTACCAGTGTCCACATGGTGAGCTGCTAAGTGCGTCCTCCCAGGCTCCTCTGTGAAGACTTCGGTGAACTCACTGAGCGCCCCCGCCAGCTCAGACCTCTGACTGTGGGATAGCTCAGGATTAAACTCTGCTGACTCCAGAGACTCCATGTACTGAGTCCCAGCCCCCACATCTAGTAACAGATCAGCCTCCCCCTCTTCAGGCAGGCTACAGACAGGCAAGACACAGGTCTCTCTGTCATGATGAGCCTTCAGCATATTCACATGAAATACTTTCTGACGCTTTGCATGCTCATCTAGGGTCACCACATAATTAACATAATGTATCTGCTTATGTACAGTGTATGGTCCCTGCCATGCGGCCTGCAATTTATTCTGTAACATAGGGACCAACACCCAAACCTTCTGCCCTTCCTCGTAGGCCCTCAGTCTGGCATTACAGACGTGTCATTTTTAAGGAAGCCCAGCATCACCAAATTGAGCACATGCGCCAGGCAAAGGATGCGTGACACACTGGCTAGGCCCAGAGGTTTATTTGCACCAACCACACATCTGTGTCTGTTCTTTGATTCCCATTCACTCCTCCTGCTTGGTGTGGGATTTTTCCCACAAGCGGATGATTTTCAGAACATCCTCCTGTAGTTTACCCCTGGCTGTGCTGAAGTTGGTTGTGCAGGTGTTACGCTGTCTGGATGAGGAGGCGGTGGAGGAAGAAGAGGCAACATGGACAGAGAAACATCCAACAATCCTTGGTGGTAGTAGGACATGCCCCAAAACGCTTTCCGCCTCAGGCCCAGCCGCCGCTACATTTACCCAGTGGGCAGTTTGGAAGATATTACCTCAGTTTGATAACTTATCTGATTTATCCTCTGCAAGACTAACTAACAGCATAAGGCTTGCAGAGGTTGGATAGTACCATTTCAATTCCTCCAATTTATGTGTAATAGGAATAGCAATCGCTCAATGGCACTCGTGAAACATATCATTTCTACTTATTTTAACTACAATGGATTTATATGTACAAATCTTTGTCTGAACCAGCTGCAGCACGGTGGTGCAGTGGTTAGTACTGCAGCCTTGCAGCGCTGGAGTCCTGGGTTCAAATCCCACCAAGGTCAACATCTGCAAAGAGTTTGTATGTTCTCTCCGTGTTTGCGTGGGCTTCCTCCGGGTACTCCGGTTTCCTCCCACATTCCAAAGACATACTGATAGGGAATTTAGATTGTGAGCCCCAACGGGGACAGCATTGAAAATGTGTGCAAAACTGTAAAGCGCTGCGGAATATGCTAGCGCTATATAAAAATAAAGATTATTATAAGATTATTAATACTCAACAAATATGTAGCTGCAATACTGCTCCCCATAGCAATACCAGAACAGTCTATAAAAAGCTCCACTATTGCCTGCTGCAAATCGCACAGGAGAGATCCAGCATATGCATGGTGGAGTTCCACCTAGTGAGTCAGTCGCATATGAGGCAGGAAGGCAGAAGTGAGGCTGCACCGCAAACAGGTGAGCAGCACCAAGGTGAGAACATCAAAAGTGTGAACACACTGCCTGCACTTTCTGATCGGATGAGGAGGCAACATGGACAGAGAAAGGTCTAGAGGCCAATCGCGGGGTGCCGTAGCAGCCAACTTAATGGCTAGGGGCCGACCTCTGCGCTTTTGCACCCTGCTCCCTTGTTTGCTGTTCAGCTGTAGCAGGATGACCACTACCTCTCTCTCCGAACTGCTCATGTCACTCACATGACCTTGACTCCTACGAGCTCATCATCCCCTATTGCATCATCACACCTCTCCAGTCTGTCGGTATTTTTGCTGCCCTTCTAATCCACTTCTGTCCTCGCTACGTTTCCACTTCTCCCCTCTGCAAATCCCTTCATTGTCTCCCAATTTCACAACGTATCCACTTCAAGCTACTGACACTGACCTACAAAGCCGTCTCCCCCATATATCTCTGAACTACTCTCCCGATATCTCCCACCACGTAATCTCTAGTCTTCCCAAGAGCACACTCGGGTTTTCTCCGAGTATTTATGAATGCTCGGAGATTTACTTTTCCTTGCCGCAGCTGGATGATTTATGGCTGCTACCCAGCCTGAGTACATGTGGGGGTTGCATGGTTGCTAGGAAATCCCCACATGTAATCAAGCTGTCTAGTAGCAGCAAATCATCCAGCTGCGGCAAGGAAAACAAAATCTCCGTGCAGTCATAAATATTCGGAGACCACCCGAGCAACGAGTATACTCGCTCATCGCTAATAGCAACATATACAGGGAGAAGCACATGCCCCCAGTAATAGCAACTACTATACGGAGAAGTAGTACGCGCCCCCAATGACAGCAACTTGTACATGGAGAACAAATATACGCCCCCAGTGATAGCAACTCAAACAGGGAGAAGTACACACTGCCAATAATAGCAACTCATATAGGGAGAAGAAGGGATGCGCCCAGTGATAGTAACTCATACAGGGAGAAGAAGTACACACCCCCAGTGATAGCAACTCATACAGGGAGAAATACACGCCCCCAGTGATAGCAACTCATACAGGGAGAAGAAATACACACCTCCAGTGATAGTAACTCATACAGGGAGAAGAAATACATGCCCCCAGTGATAGCAACTCATACAGGGAGAAGAAGTACACACCTCCAGTGATAGTAACTCATACAGGGAGAAGAAATACATGCCCCCAGTGATAGCAACTCATACAGGGAGAAATACACGCCCCCAGTGATAGCAACTCATACAGGGAGAAGAAATACACACCTCCAGTGATAGTAACTCATACAGGGAGAAGAAATACATGCCCCCAGTGATAGCAACTCATACAGGGAGAAATATACGCCTCCAGTGATAGTAACTCATACAGGGAGAAGAAATATACGCCTCCAGTGATAGCAACTCATACAGGGAGAAGAAATACATGCCCCCAGTGATAGTAACTCATACAGGGAGAAGAAATACACGCCTCCAGTGATAGTAACTCATACAGGGAGAAATACACGCCCCCAGTGATAGCAACTCAAACAGGGAGAAGAAATACACGCCTCCAGTGATAGTAACTCATACAGGGAGAAGAAATACACGCCTCCAGTGATAGTAACTCATACAGGGAGAAGAAATACACGCCTCCAGTGATAGTAACTCATACAGGGAGAAATACACGCCCCCAGTGATAGCAACTCAAACAGGGAGAAGAAATACACGCCTCCAGTGATAGTAACTCATACAGGGAGAAGAAATACATGCCTCCAGTGATAGCAACTCATACAGGGAGAAATACACGCCCCCAGTGATAGCAACTCAAACAGGGAGAAGAAATACACGCCTCCAGGGATAGTAACTCATACAGGGAGAAGAAATACATGCCCCCAGTGATAGCAACTCATACAGGGAGAAATATACGCCCCCAGTGATAGCAACTCAAACAGGGAGAAGTACACAAGCCCAATAATAGCAACTCATGTAGGGAGAAGAAGGGATGCGCCCAGTGATAGCAACTCATACAGGGAGAAGAAATACACGCCTCCAGTGATAGCAACTCATACAGGGAGAAGTACCCACCCCCAGTGATAGTAACTCATACAGGGAGAAGTACACACCGCCAATAATAGCAACTCATACAGGGAGAAGAAGTACTCGCCCCCAGTGATAGCAACTCATACAGGGAGAAGTACCCACCCCCAGTGATAGTGTGAGGGTGATCCCTTAAAGTGAGATCTATATAATTGCTTGTACCTTGAGCATGCGCTGTGCCACTCAGGTCCGAGTCACTGAGAACGACAGACGGTGAGTAATAGCGTTGTGTGGTTTCCGTCACTCCATGGAAATTGAACAGAGCAGAAGTGTGAATCCTGGACGGCCTCTCCATTCAGGCTTCTCCTCATTATGGGGGTGCAATAATTTGGGTGAACTTGCTCCGCTGTTGTAGTGACTAATGATTGGCCCAACGTCGGGTCCCTCAGTGATTAGACATTTCTCAACTACCCTGTTTATAGGCGTTAAAGACCTATCCTCAGATTCATGCTGAATGAACTACAGGCAGCACAGATTGGACCCCTGGCTGTGCAGTGTCCGCCATGTATGCTGCATTCCGAAAATCTGCGTCTCACAGTAAACATTTACTTACTTTGAAAAGCTGCCCAAGGACCGAGACTCGGCAAGTTCGGGGCTCCCAGTGGCAGACCCTGGATGGCTCTTCAACAGACCTGTGTCTCTGAAGCGAAGCCAGGAATCTTTTCCTCTGAAAATCTCTGTTGGTGTCTTAGGGTACCGTCACACATTGAAATTTTCATCGCTGCGACGGCACGATTAGTGACGTCGCAGCGTCGTATAAGCATCGCTTCAGCGTCGTAGACTGCGGTCACACGTTGCAATCACGGCGCTGGAGCGATGCCGAAGTCCCCGGGTAACCAGGGTAAGCATCGGGTAACTAAGCGCAGGGCCGCGCTTAGTAACCCGATGTTTACCCTGGTTACCAGCGTAAACGTAAAAAAACAAACAGTACATATTCACCCGTCGGTGTCCTTCAGGTCCCTTGCCGTCTGCTTCCTGCTCTGAGTGCAGCCGTACAGTGAGAGCAGAGCGCAGCACCGCTGTGATCTGCTCTCACTTTCCGGCCGGCACTCAGAGCAGGAAGCAGACGGCAAGGGACCTGAAGGACACCGACGGGTGAGTATGTACGGTTTGTTTTTTTACGTTTACGCTTGTAACCAGGGTAAACATCGGGTTACTAAGCGCGGCCCTGCGCTTAGTTACCCGATGTTTACCCTGGTTACAAGCGAAGACATCGCTGGATCGCTGTCACACACAACGATCCAGCGATGTCAGCGGGTGATCAAGCGACGAAAGAAAGTTCCAAACGATCTGCTACGACGTACGATTCTCAGCAGGGTGTCTGATCGCAGTAGGCTGTCAGACACTGCGATATCGTAACGATATCGCTAGAACGTCACGAATCGTAACGTCGTAGCGATGGAAATTTCAATGTGTGACGGTACCCTAAGGCTTCCCGTGGTTTGGGCAGCATGAATCTGATAACCGTTTCCCATAATATGTGTGTTTATGGAAAAATGCCTTAGCTGCATAGAACTTTTTACAGTCACCATAAAATGCAGAATGAAAATTGTGTTCACAACACAGATACAACAAGAGATCTGTATATTCGCAAAGTGGTTTGGATTCCTCTTTGGAAAAAAATAATAAATGCCTTCATGTGAACTGATGATTCTTGCACATAAAAAAAGAAATTCGGATTGAGATTTCTCCTTTGTTTTCTAGATTGCAGGAAACAGCACTCGGCCTGCTCGCTGGCATGCCAAGCTGGGATATTATCGTGACCCCAGACCTTTCTGCCTCTGTCTGTCTTCGCTCTTGGCTGAAGGTGGCGTGGTCGGCTGTGTTGATGTTCTTCTACAGAGGATTTACCCCATGCAGGTGAGAACTGGACTGATCTCATTGTTATATAACACTACTGTTATTTCCAGCATGGGGTGAAACACAGGAACGCAACCACAGTCCGGCAACGTCCTGTCTGCGCCACCCCCTGCTGTCAGTAACAAACATAGAAGACTACACAGGGGGAGGTTTTGCTTTTTATTTCATTAATATAATTCTTCAGTTTTGAGTCTGCCTTTAGTCATCTTGTAACGCATCCAGAATGTTCCTGTATTGGTATATACTTCGCATTTAGTATCTCAGCCGCTCATATGATCAGCCACTGAAATATTGTAACATCCTGGTAGGTTTCAATCAGAAGAGCGTGTGGAATGCAAACTGACCAATATTAACCTATGTGCAAGTGCACACAAGCAACTTTCTAAATGGATTGCACACTTATTTCTGCCAAAGAGAAATCATTACTTGGTGGATCTCGGTATTTCTTTGCCGACATAGAAACACGAGAAACAATGGAATGAAACTGAAAGGGAGAAAATACAGAGTAGAACTTTTTGACAGTGAGGAAGATAAATGAGTGGAACAGGCTGCCATGAGAGGTGGTGAGTTTAGTGACTCCTGCATTGAGCAGGGGGTTGGACACGATGACCCTGGAGGTCTCTTCCAGTTCTAACATTCTATGTTAGAGGGCAATGAATATTCATTTCTCTTTAATAGCATCCTGGTATGATTGGCCCCCATCCCTGTCCTGGTATGCATGGCCCCATCCTTATCCTGGTATGATTGGCCCCCATCTCCGTCCTGGTATGCATGGCCCCATCAGAAAACATTTAAAAAAAAACAAAAAACCCAAACCATTATTTTTACCTTCTGTTCGCTCACTCGCAGCGTCTTGCTCCAATGCCAGCAGCTGCTTTATGCTTGTAAGCAATGCATGGCAGGGACATCAAGCGCTGATTACAAGCCAAAGGACAACTGCCGGAATACTCACTGCTCTCCAGGCTGGGACTATGTGTGTGGAGGGCAGCGAGTATTCATTGCTCTTTAATAGCGCGCTCAGTGTCAGGCTGCCTGGCAGTCACGTGTGCCTGCTACTTAAGAGGAATGAATATTCACTGCGCTCCACTCTCATGGGCATGGAATGCGGTGAATATTCAATCCCTTTAGTACCAAGGACACGTGAACACCGGCAGCTGCAGGAAGCCTGCGGCTGACACTGCGCGCTACTAAAGAGCAATGAATGCTTACTGCCCTCCACACACAGTCCTGGCCTGGCGAGCAGTGAGTATTCCGGCAGTTGTCCTTCGGCTTGTAAGCAGTGCATGATGTCCTTGCCAAGCTGCTGCTGGCATTGATGCAAGACGCTGTGAGGGAGCGCAAGAAGGAAAGTGTAGTGGTTTGTTTTTTTCTTTTTATGTTTTTCTGATGGGGCCCTGCATACTGGGATGGGGGCCAATCATACCAGGACAGAGATGGGGCACTTCATACCAGGATAAGGAATTGGCCATGCAAACCCGGACGGAGATAAAGGCCATGCATACCAGGATAGGGATGAGTGGGACATGCCTACCAGGCTAGAGATAAAGGGGCCATGCATACCAGGATTGGGATGAGGAGTGTTGTGAATTCTGCTTTTGGGTTCCCTCCGGTGGTAGTAGGTGGTAATGCAGTTGTCCCTGGGTTGCAGTCCTGGTCAGGTGTGTCTGCTGATTGCAGTTCTGACTGGGGTATTTAGGTGTGCAGGATTCATTAGTCCTTGCCAGTTGTCAATTGTTGTTGGGAGGTGTTGGACCTCTGCCTGGTTCCTCCTGCCTTTCTGCCAAAGCAGCAAAGATAAGTGTCTGGTTTTTTTTTTCTGTGGCACACATGCTGTGTGTTTCACAATTCAGTGCTATTCTTGCGTTTTCTTGTCCAGCTTAGATTGTGTCAGTATTTTCTCAGTCTTGTTGGATTCTCTGGAGTGGCAGATATACATTCCATGTCTTTAGTTAGATTGTGGAACTTTTTGTATTATCTGCTGTGGATATTTTTGGAAGGGTTTTAATACTGACCGCCTAGTAATCTGTCCTATCCTGTCCTATTTAGCTAGAGTGGCCTCTTTTGCTAAATCCTGTTTTCTACCTGCGTGTCTTTTCTTCTCCTACTCACAGTCATTATTCGTGGGGGGCTGCCTATCCTTTTGCGGTCTGCTCTGAGGCAAGGTAGCATTCCTATTTCCATCTATAGGGGTATTTAGTCCTCCGGCTGTGTCGAGGTGTCTAGGGTTTGTTAGGCACACCCCACTGCTACTTCTAGTTGCGGTATTAGTTCAGGATTTGCGGTCAGTACAGGTTCCACCGACTCCAGAGAAAGTTTCATGTGGCTCCAAGGTCACCGGATCATAACAGAGGAGGCCCATGCACACCAGGATGGGGGGGGGACATGCACACCAGGATGGGGATGAGGGGGCCATGCACACCAGGGTGGGGATGAGGGGAACCATGCATACCAGGATGGGGATGAGGGGGACCATGCATATCCGGATGGGGAATGAGGGGGACCATGCATACCAGGATGGGGATGAGGGGGACCATGCACACCAGGATGGGGATGAGGGGGACCATATATACCAGGATAGGTGATACGAAGTACAGAATTGATCACATTTTTTGCTTCAGTTTTTTTTTTCTTATTTCCTCCTCTAAAATCTAGGTGCGTCTTATGGTCCGAAAAATACGGTACCTAGAGATGCAGAATGTTTTCTGTAAATTTTGGGCCTAATTTATCAAGGTGTTTTCACCAGAATTCTAGCATAAAACAACCTCAAATGTCACAAACATTTTGCACAACATGAACTTTTGGAAGTGCATTTGAACAGCAAGGTGGCTTGTTGTTGAAGGGAAATAGAGAAAAAAAAAAAAAATCTATAAATCTTCAGCACAGCGAGTGTGAGCGAGCTGAGTGTGACCTGAGCGTAAGTGTGGACGGCGGTAAGTGTGACTTGTGATTCAGTGAGGAGGTATTTGGAAGGCCTTTAACAAATACCTGTGTGAATTTGTGTGAGTTGCTGAATTGGGAGTAGCTATATTCACAAGGGGTTAACTTAGGGTGGGCGGTCATAATCAAGGGTTTATAAGGGACAGCTGTTTGGGGCTCAAGTCCTTTTTGGAAGTGCATTTGAACAGCAAGGTGGCTTGTTGTTGAAGGGAAATAGAGAAAAAAAATAAAAATCTATAAATCATCAGCATAGTGAGTGCAGGGTGGATTGATTTAAATCACGCCGATTTAAATCACGATTTAAATCAAAAGATTTTTTTCTGTTTAAATCGGATCGATTTTAATCATGATTTAAATCACTGATTTAAATCAAAAGGTTTTTTTTAATATAAATCACGATTAAAATGAGAAGTGAGAGCAGTGCGCATGTGCCACCATAGTTACACGGATGAAACTAGGGGCAACGATCTAACGCCAGGGTGAGGGGGGGACCCCAAAGTAAGTAAAAATCTTTTTTGTTTTACTATATGGCAATAGGTAGGTGTTTAAAAGCAGCATGTCTTAATTGTATAAACTATTAATAGCCTCCACATTTTGTTCATACTGCCCCTTTAATTCCACACTTCTAGCTTGGTTTCACTTTTGGTTTAGTTTCTTTTTCCATTCAGTTGACATGCCCAAACTTGTTGGATAGTCAGCAGTACTTGGCTGTAGTAACAATCAAACTTCATAAGTGATCTGTGTGAGCCATGGCAGGTCGTAAGAGAGACCCTATTTGGGTTCATTTTGTTGAGATGCCAGCAGCAGATCTTGGAAAGAAAGGTGCAAGAGCAAAGTGCAAATACTGTCAAAAGGATATCCAAGGACTTGTTTGCCGTTTGAAATCACATTATGAAAACTGCAACCAGAAGGGAAATGAAGATGTTGATAGTGAAGTTTTTCTTTGGTCATCTTCATCACCGCACTTCTCATGATGTTGCCTCATTCACGCCACCAGGCCTTGCATCTCTTTGTTGCATCGTTTGCATTTTGCACGCATGCCTGCCTTACCGATAGGCGAAGGAGCTTCATTAAAATATTCCCAAACTGGGTCTCTTTTACGGCCTGCTGCCATTATAAGGAAAGAATGTAATAAACCTCAGATCGTACACACAAACAGATCCAGACTTGTCTGTCTGTGGCTATGCTGCAGTATTGTGCTCAAAGTTTCACTTTCATTTTTTTGTCTGCTTGCCCTTCCTCCTCAAAACACTTAGATTCACATTCTTCTTGTGTTGTGCAGATCTATTCCACTCCAAACAATCAGAAACATATTGTCTAACTTCTTGGACTTGGCACTGAAGGGGTTGATTCTGTATTCATAGGTTTGTAGAACAATAGGATTAAGGTCTTTTTCTCAACTCTGTTCATGTTGTAACATTTTTGCCATGAAGAAGAGGCTGGGACCTCTGCGGAGTCAAATTCAGTTTTGAGAACTGCGTAAGTAAAGCGAGCGTCTGTGATAATATAGGAGAGAAACTGCCCACTAATCCTACAGAAACCTCTGGAAGAGCATGGCATTGTGAATGTTACACATATACAGCCTTTATTCTACTGAGTTAAACAACTCAGCTTTATCTCATGATGGAAGAACCTTTGGATGGTAAAATATTTTCCTCAAAAAGCAGTTTATTGAAAAAAATCCGATTTAAATCAAAAAAATCCGATTTAAATCAAAAAAATCCGATTTTTTTTTTATTTTTTTTAAAAAACATTGATTTTTATCCACCCTGAGTGAGTGTGAGCGAGCTGAGTGTGACCTGAGTGTAAGTGTGGATGGCGGTAGGTGTGACTTGTGATTCAGTGAGGAGGTATTTGGAAGGCCTTTAACCCTCCGTCAAGGGGCAATATGTTTCATAACGAGTTTAGGGGCATTGCGCCTGTCCGGCACAGGCTAGAAAATTGGCTATATTTTCCTTTTTTAAAAATTTCAATGCTCTAAATGTGATCAGTTACCATAATAGCAATGTAATAAATGAGAATACACATAATCAGGTGTAAAAAAAAATGTTTAATAACCAGAAAAGTAATATGTTTCTATGTCTTGAGCATCCTCCTCACTCTCTCCATCTTGACCTGTATCAGACACATCTGGACATTTTTCCACATCATCTTCTGAAGCAATTTCACTTTCTTCCCCTAAATCTTCTAGCTGTAAGGGGTCTATCTCATCATCAAGCAGTATATTTTGCACTTGCTCAACATGAAGAGCATTGGACAAGTCAAATATTCTCCTCACCATTTCAGAAGAAAAGCTGAAGCGAGAGAGAATATGTGTTAGGGCGCAATGTGCCTGAGAAGCACACTGTTATTTCTAACAAAACCTTTTATGACAAATCCACAAATTTAGCACTAGCTATTCATAAAACAAGCTAAAAAAACAATTGGGATGAATAAAAACAGCAAATTCTAATTGTCAACGGTGTGACGCATTCAGGGGCAATGAGCCTGAGGAGCCAAAACACTGATATCTGATCTCCTGCAGCTCTGCAGCACAAGAGGCTTCTCAGGTTTCACACAGCCTTTAAAGTTAGGAAGGTACTGGGAGGAGGGTGTTTCCCAGACAAACCACTGAAAATAGAGAAATGAAAGTAAGTGAGCTGCGCCTGTCAGATCAGTTGCCCCTGACGGAGGGTTAACAAATACCTGTGTGAATTTGTGTGAGTTGCTGAATTGGGAGTAGCTATATTCACAAGGGGTTAACTTAGGGTGGGCGGTCATAATCAAGGGTTTATAAGGGGCAGCTGTTTGGGGCTCAAGTCCTTTTTGGAAGTGCATTTGAACAGCAAGGTGGCTTGTTGTTGAAGGGAAATAGAGAAAAAAAAAATCTATAAATCTTCAGCATAGCGAGTGTGAGCGAGCTGAGTGTGACCTGAGCGTAAGTGTGGACGGCGGTAAGTGTGACTTGTGATTCAGTGACTTTGGAATCAGGGAGTTTCCAAGGGAGGAATTGCTGTCTGTTTTTAATTAATACTTGTATTTATTTTTTATTTAACGTTTCTGTGTGGTGCAATCCCCATTAGGAAATGTGCTCCACTATTGTTAATGCCATCCAGTGCACATCTTGCCACATGTATGCAGTCCTTGATCAGCCGGTCGAGGGTGCATACTGCTGTGCGAGATGTGAGCACGTTGTGCATTTGGAATCCCAGATTCTGCATCTAAATGTGCAGCTGGCAACACTGAGATCCATAGACAATATGGAGAGGAGTCTTCTGCTCACAGAGCAGACGCTCAATGGGATAGATGAGGAGGGGGATGGTAGGATGGAGCTGCAGAACAGTGAAGTAGGTAGCTGGGTGACATTCAGAAAGCGGGGTAGAGGGAAGAGTGCCAGGGAGGCTAGTCCTGATCTGGCTCACCCCAATAAGTTTGCTAAGTTGGCAGATGAGGGGGGTGCCAGTACAGGGGTAGCACTGCTGCAGCCAGGCATGTCTTCTGAAAGCCGGAGGAGTATCTGCTCCAGTAAGGGGGGAAATAGGAGAGCAGGGCAGGCCAGACAGGTGCTGGTAGTGGGGGCCTCAATTATTAGGGGAACAGATAGGGCAATCTGTCACAAAGACAGGGATCGTCGAACGGTGTGCTGCCTACCTGGTGCTCGAGTCCGACACATCGCTGATCGGGTTGACAGTTTACTGAGAGGGGCTGGTGAGGACCCAGCGGTCATGGTGCACATTGGCACAAATGACAAAGTTAGAGGTAGGTGGAAGGTCCTTAAAGATGATTTCAGGGAATTAGGCTGCAAGCTGAAAGCAAGGACCTCCAACGTGGTATTTTCCGAAATACTGCCTGTACCATGTGCTAAACCAGAGAGGCAACGGGAGATTAGGGAGGTTAATAAGTGGCTCAAGAATTGGTGTAGGAAGGAGGGGTTTGGGTTCCTGCAGAACTGGGCCGACTTCTCAGTTGGCTACAGGCTCTACGCTAGGGACGGGCTGCACCTCAATGGGGAAGGTGCAGCTGTGCTGGGGGAGAAAATGGCTAGAAGGTTGGAGGAGTGTTTAAACTAGGGATTGGGGGGGAGGGTATTCATTTTATAGGAGGGGAAGATAGTGCAGATAGAGACCTGGGCACAAATAAGGAAGTTGGGGGTGGCAGTGGCATGGGGGGTGGGGTTAGAACAGTTAGTAAATTAAGAAACAATAGAGGTAAAGA
This sequence comes from Ranitomeya variabilis, assembly GCF_051348905.1. Classification (NCBI taxonomy): domain Eukaryota; kingdom Metazoa; phylum Chordata; class Amphibia; order Anura; family Dendrobatidae; genus Ranitomeya; species Ranitomeya variabilis. The sequence goes on along the minus strand of NC_135234.1, from coordinate 706,668,234 downwards.
GAGGAACATCAAGTGCATGTATACTAATGCCAGAAGCCTCGCCAACAAAATGGATGATTTAGAACTAATGTTGTTGGAGCATAATTATGACATGGTGGGGATATCTGAGACGTGGCTGGATGAGAGCCATGACTGGGCTGTTAACTTGCAGGGCTATAGCCTTTTCAGAAATGACCGTACAGATAAGCGAGGGGGAGGGGTGTGTCTATATGTAAAATCAACCTTAAAACCCATCCTGAGTGATAATATAGGTGAATCTAATGAAAATGTAGAGTCCCTGTGGGTGGAGATAAGGGGAGGGGGAAAAAATAATAAATTACTGATAGGGGTTTGTTATAAATCTCCAAAAATAATGGAAGCAATGGAGAATATCCTCGTAAAGCAAATAGATGAAGCTGCGACTCAAGAAGTCATTATTATGGGGGACTTCAACTACCCTGAAATAGATTGGGGAACAGAAACCTGCAGTTCCAGTAAAGGTAATCGGTTTGTGACAATTATGAGAGACAATTACCTTTCACAACTGGTTCAGGACCCAACAAGAAGGGGGGCACTGCTAGACCTAATATTAACCAACAGGCCAGACCGCATATCAAATATAAGGGTTGGGGGTCACTTGGGGAATAGTGATCACAAAATAATAAGTTTTCATGTCTCCTTTAATAAGATGTGTAGTAGAGGGGTGACAAGGACACTAAACTTCAGGAGGGCAAATTTCCAACGGATGAGAGAGGATCTTGGTGCAATTAACTGGGACGATATCCTGAGACATAAAAGTACACAAAGAAAATGGGAGACGTTTATTAGCATCCTGGATAGGACCTGTGCACAGTATATACCGTATGGGAATAAACATAATAGAAATAGGAGGAAACCAATATGGCTAAATAGAGCTGTAAGGGGCGCAATAAGGGACAAAAAGAAAGCATTTAGAGAATTAAAGGAAGTAGGTAGTGAGGAGGCATTAAATAAATACAAAAAATTTAATAAATTCTGTAAAAAGCAAATCAAGGCAGCAAAGATTGACACAGAGAGACTCATTGCTAGAGAGAGCAAAAATAACCCCAAAATATTCTTTAACTACATAAATAGTAAGAAACTAAAAAATGATAGTGTTGGCCCCCTTAAAAATAGTCTGGGTGAAATGGTGGATGAGGATGAGGAAAAAGCCAATATGCTAAATGACTTTTTCTCATCAGTATTTACAAAAGAAAATCCCATGGCAGCCAATATGACTAGTGATAAAAATTCCCAATTAAATGTTACCTGCTTAACCCAGCAGGAAGTACTGCGGCGTCTAAAAATCACAAAAATTGACAAATCTCCAGGCCCGGATGGGATACACCCCCGAGTACTGCAGGAATTAAGTACAGTTATTGATAGACCATTATTTTTAATCTTTAAAGAGTCCATAATAACAGGGTCTGTACCACAGGACTGGCGTATAGCAAATGTGGTGCCAATATTCAAAAAGGGGACAAAAACTGAACTCGTAAATTATAGGCCAGTAAGCTTAACCTCTACTGTGGGTAAAATCCTGGAGGGCATTCTAAGGGATGCTATACTGGAGTATCTGAAGAGGAATAACCTCATGACCCAGTATCAGCACGGGTTTACTAGGGACCGTTCATGTCAGACTAATTTGATCAGCTTCTATGAAGAGGGAAGTTCCGGACTGGACCAAGGGAACCCAGTAGATGTAGTGTATATGGACTTTTCAAAAGCTTTTGATACGGTGCCACACAAAAGGTTGATACATAAAATGAGAATAATGGGGATAGGGGAAAATATGTGCAAGTGGGTTGAGAGCTGGCTCAGGGATAGGAAACAAAGGGTGGTTATTAATGGAGCACACTCGGACTGGGTCACGCTTAGTAGTGGGGTACCACAGGGGTCAGTATTGGGCCCTCTTCTTTTTAACATATTTATTAATGACCTTGTAGGGGGCATTCAGAGTAGAATTTCAATATTTGCAGATGACACTAAACTCTGCAGGGTAATCAATACAGAGGAGGACAATTTTATATTACAGGATGATTTATGTAAACTAGAAGCTTGGGCTGATAAATGGCAGATGAGCTTTAATGGGGATAAATGTAAGGTCATGCAATTGGGTAGAAGTAATACGATGTATAACTATGTGCTTAATTCTAAAAGTCTGGGCAAAACCGTCAATGAAAAAGACCTGGGTGTATGGGTGGATGACAAACTCATATTCAGTGGCCAGTGTCAGGCAGCTGCTACAAAGGCAAATAAAATAATGGGATGCATTAAAAGAGGCATAGATGCTCATGAGGAGAACATAATTTTACCTCTATACAAGTCACTAGTTCGACCACACTTAGAATACTGTGCACAGTTCTGGTATCCGGTGTATAAGAAAGACATAGCTGAACTAGAGCGGGTGCAGAGAAGAGCGACCAAGGTTATTAGAGGACTGGGGGGTCTGCAATACCAAGATAGGTTATTACACTTGGGGCTATTTAGTTTGGAAAAACGAAGGCTAAGGGGTGATCTTATGTTAATGTATAAATATATGAGGGGACAGTACAAAGACCTTTCTGATGATCTTTTTAATCATAGACCTGAGACAGGGACAAGGGGGCATCCTCTACGTCTGGAGGAAAGAAGGTTTAAGCATAATAACAGACGCGGGTTCTTTACTGTAAGAGCAGTGAGACTATGGAACTCTGCCGTATGATGCTGTAATGAGTGATTCATTACTTAAATTTAAGAGGGAACTGGATACCTTTCTGGAAAAGTATAATGTTACAGGTTATATATATTAGATTCCTTGATAAGGCGTTGATCCAGGGAACTAGTCTGATTGCCGTATGTGGGGTCGGGAAGGAATTTTTTTCCCCATGGTGGAGCTTACTCTTACCACATGGGGTTTTTTTTGCCTTCCCCTGGATCAACATGTTAGGGCATGTTAGGTTAGGCTATGGGTTGAACTAGATGGACTTAAAGTCTTCCTTCAACCTTAATAACTATGTAACTTGGCGAAAAAAAATTGCTTCTTTTGACAATTTCACCACCATTTCAGCCAATTCCACCAATATTGGCAGATCTAGGAGAAGGGGTGGTGAAGCCTGCCCGATAGATTCATTAACCCCTTCCCGACCCATGACGCCTATGTGGCGTCATGGAATGATCGCGTCCCTGCAGATCGGGTGAAGGGGTTAACTCCTATTTTACCCGATCTGCAGGGAGAGGGGGAGTGGTACTTCAGCCCAGGGGGGGTGGCTTCACCCCCCCGTGGCTACGATCGCTCTGATTGGCTGTTGAAAGTGAAACTGCCAATCAGAGCGATTTGTAATATTTCACCTAAAAAACTGGTGAAATATTACAATCCAGCCATGGCCGATGCTGCAATACCATCGGCCATGGCTGGAAAACCTGAAGTGACCCCCCCCCCACCCCACCGATCGCCCCACCAGTGCTCCGTTATGGGGTCCGGTCCCCTCCGTCCTGTGCTCCGCTCCCCCGTCCTCCTGCCCGCTCCCCCCCTGCTCCTATGTCACCCCCCGGTGCTCCGACGCCCCCCCGTGATCGGCAGCGGATCGGCCGCGGATCCGCAGCGGATCGGCCGCGGATCCGCCGCGGATCGGCCGCGGATCCGCAGCGGATCGGCCGCGGATCCGCAGCGGATCGGCCGCGGATCCGCAGCGGATCCGCAGCGGATCGGCCGCGGATCCGCAGCGGATCGGCCGCGGATCCGCCGCGGATTGGCCGCGGATCCGCAGCGGATTGGCCGCTGCGAATTCGAAGCAGTTTTCCATCAGGTTTACAGTACCATGTACACCTAAGGAAAACCAAATCCGCTGTGCCCATGGTGCGGAAAATTCCGTGCAGAAACGCTGCATTGTATTTTCCGCAGCATGTCAATTCTTTGTGCGGATTCCGCAGCGTTTTACACCTGTTCCTCAATAGGAATCCGCAGGTGAAATCCGCACAAAAAAACACTGGAAATCTGCTGTAAATCCGCAGGCAAAACGCAGTGCCTTTTACCTGCAGATTTTTCAAAAATTGTGCGGAAAAATCTCACACGAATCCGCAACGTGGGCACATAGCCTTAGGGTTAAGGTTGGAATTAGAGTTAGGGTTGGAATTAGGGCTAGGGTTTGAAATAGGGTTAAGATTAGGCTTGTGGTTAGGGTTACGGATAGGGTTAGGGGTGTGTTGGGGTTACAGTTGTGGTTAGGGTTGGGATTAGGGTTACGGTTGGGATTAGGGTTAGGATTAGGGTTGGAATTAGGGTTACGGTTGTGTTGCGGTTAGGGTTGTGGTTAGGGGTGTGTTGGGGTTAGGGTTGTGATTAGGGTTATGGCTACAGTTGGGATTAGGATTAGGGGTGTGTTGGGGTTAGTGTTGAAGTTAGAATTGAGGGGTTTCCACTGTTTAGGCACATCAGGGGTCTCCAAACGCAACATGGCGCCACCATTGATTCCAGCCAATCTTGCGTTCAAAAAGTCAAATGGTGCTCCCGCCCTTCCAAGCCCCGACGTGCGCCCAAACAGTGGTTTACCCCCACATTTGGGGTACCAGCGTACTCAGGACAAACTGGGCAACAACTGTTGGGGTCCAATTTCTCCTGTTACCGTTGCAAAAATAAAAAATTACTTGCTAAAACATAATTTTTGAGGAAAGAACAATTATTTTTTATTTTCACGGCTCTGCGTTATAAACTTCTGTGAAGCACTTGGGGGTTGAAAGTGCTCACCACACATCTAGATAAGTTCCTTCGGGGGTCTAGTTTCCAAAATGGGGTCACTTGTGGGGTGTTTCTACTGTTTAGGCACATCAGGGGCTCTGAAAAATGCAATGTGACGCCCGCAGACCATTCCATCAAAGTCTGCATTTCAAATGTCACTACTTCCCTTCCGAACCCTGACGTGTGCCCAAACAGTGGTTTACCCCCACATATGGGGTATCAGCGTACTCACAACAAACTGGGCAACAAATATTGGGGTCCAAATTCTCCTGTTACCCTTGTGAAAATAAAAAATTGCTTGCTAAAACATCTTTTTTGAGGAAAGAAAAATGATTTTTTATTTTCACGGCTCTGCGTTGTAAACTTCTGTGAAGCACTTGGGGGTTGAACGTGCTCACCACACATCTAGATAAGTTCCTTGGGGGGTCTAGTTTCCAAAATGGGGTCACTTGTGGGGGGTTTCTACTGTTTAGGCATATCAGGGGCTCTGCAAACGTAACATGATGCCCGCAGACCATTCCATCAAAGTCTGCATTCCAAAACGTCACTACTTCCCTTCCGAGCCCCGACATGTGCCCAAACAGTGGTTTACCCCCACATATGGGGTATCAGCGTACTCAGGAGAAACTGGACAACAACTTTTGGGGTCCAATTTCTCCTGTTACTCTTGCAAAAATAAAAAATTCTGGGCTAAAAAAATATTTTTGAGGAAAGGAAACACATTTATTATTTTCACGGCTCTGCGTTATAAACTTCTGTGAAGCACTTGGGGGTTCAAAGTGCTCACCACACATCTAGATAAGTTCCCTTGGGGGTCTAGTTTCCAAAATGGAGTCAATTGTGGGGAGTTCCTACTGTTTAGGCACATCAGGGGCTCTGCAAACGCAACCTGACGCCCGCAGAGCATTCCATCAAAGTCTGCATTTCAAAACGTCACTACTTCCCTTCCGAACCCCGACGTGTGCCAAAACAGTGGTTTACCCCCACATATGGGGTATTAGCGTACTCAGGAGAAACTGGACAACAACTTTTGGGGTCCAATTTCTCCTGTTACCCTTGGGAAAATAAAAAATTGTGGGCTAAAAAATCATTTTTGAGAAAAGAAAAATTATTTTTTATTTTCATGGCTCTGCGTTATAAACTTCTGTGAAGCACTTGGGGGTTCAAAGTGCCCACCACACATCTAGATTAGTTCCTAGGAAGGTCTAGTTTCCAAAATGGGGTCACTTGTGCGGGAGCTCCAATGTTTAGGCACACAGGGGCTCTCCAAACGCGACATGGTGTCCGCTAATGATTGGAGCTAATTTTCCATTCAAAAAGCCAAATGGCGTGCCTTCCCTTCCGAGCCCTGCCGTGCGCCCAAACAGTGGTTTACCCCCACATATGGGGTATCATCGTACTCAGGACAAACTGGACAACAACATTTGGGGTCCAATTTCTCCTATTACCCTTGGGAAAATAAAAAATTCTGGGCTAAAAATCATTTTTGAGGAAAGAAAAATTATTTTTTTATTTTCACGGCTCTGCGTTATAAACTTCTGTGAAGCACCTGGGGGTTATAAGTGCTCACTATGCATCTAGATAAGTTCCTTGGGGGGTCTAGTTTCCAAAATGGGGTCACTTGTAGGGGAGCTCCAATGTTTAGGCACACAGGGGCTCTCCAAACGCGACATGGTGTCCGCTAACGATTGGAGCTAATTTTCCATTCAAAAAGTCAAATGGCACGCCTCCCCTTCCGAGCCTTACCATGTGCCCAAACAGTGGTTTACCCCCACATGTGAGGAATTGGTGTACTCAGGAGAAATTGCCCAACAAAATTTAGGATCCATTTTATCCTGTTGCCCATGTGAAAATGAAAAAATTGAGGCTAAAATAATTTTTTTGTGAAAAAAAAGTACTTTTTCATTTTTACGGATCAATTTGTGAAGCACCTGGGGGTTTAAAGTGCTCACTATGCGCACTATGCAATAAAGATTGGAGCCAATTTTTCATTCAAAAAGTCAAATGGCGCTCCTTCCCTTCCGAGCCCTGCCGTGCGCCCAAACAGTGGTTTACCCCCACATATGAGGTATCGGCGTACTCAGAACAAATTGGACAACAACGTTCGTGGTACAGTTTCTCCTTTTACCCTTGGGAAAATAAAAAATTGTTGCTAAAAGATCATTTTTGTGACTAAAAAGTTAAATGTTCATTTTTTACTTCCATGTTGCTTCTGCTGCTGTGAAACACCTGAAGGGTTAATAAACTTCTTGAATGTGGTTTTGAGCACCTTGAGGGGTGCAGTTTTTAGAATGGTGTCACTTTGGGGTATTTTCAGCCATATAGAACCCTCAAACTGACTTCAAATGTGAGGTGGTCCCTAAAAAAAAATGGATTTGTAAATTTTGTTGTAAAAATGAGAAATCACTGGTCAAATTTTAACCCTTATAACTTCCTAGCAAAAAAAAAATTTGTTTCCAAAATTGTGCTGATGTAAAGTAGACATGTGGGAAATGTTATTTATTAACTATTTTGTGTCACATAACTCTCTGGTTTAACAGAATAAAAATTCAAAATGTGAAAATTGCGAAATTTTCAAAATTTTTGCCAAATTTCCGTTTTTTTCACAAATAAACTCAGAAATTATCGACCTAAATTTACCACTAACATGAAGCCCAATATGTCACGAAAAAACAATCTCAGAATCGCTAGGATCCGTTGAAGCGTTCCTGAGTTATTACCTCATAAAGGGACACTGGTCAGAATTGCAAAAAACGGCAAGGTCATGAAGGGGTTAAAAGTTGTGGCGTATGTTGTGCAAGAAATGTTACTCCAGCACCTCCAGTACAGTCTGTATGTCAGTGACGAAGATCCCGGATCATACATTCAGTGTTGTATATTTGGGTACACACAATGTGCTGCTGCACGTTCTGATATTTAGTTTTGTGTTGGGTCTAAAATCCACAAATATATACAGTATCTTTTTACCTAGTGGATGGAAAAAATGGGCAATGGGACGTACGTGTTTCGCAATGAACGTGCAGAAGTAAAGGAGGCAGAAAGACACTCTACAAGGCAGCAGAAAAATCTGGAAGTCTTATTTGTCAAGATTCAGGAAGAATATGAAAAAAAGGAAGGTAGGACTGTGGTATTAACAAGGTTGTACTGTAAGTAAAATATATGGCACATAGAGATGTCACCTTCTCTGGGTTGCAGTTGCTGCATCCAGTTGTAGGTAGGGTTCTCCTCCCACAGACACCCCTTTCTCAGATGGACATCATTGATCTGGCTTTCATTCCCTGCAGAACTTCTGTTACCTATAAAATGTATGCTTGGAAATGTAGTATTATGTTCTGGCCATGTAATACATGGATGACTCAGATCTGCCACTATTTATGGCTCATAGAGGAAGTCCTGAGCTGAAGAACTAATTTATGGCCTATTAGAGCCTTTATACAGACTTTGTTCTGTAAGTAACTCCTTTAAATAGATTTGTATCTAACCTTTAATTAAATAGAAGTGTAAAAAAGTTTAATTTTTTTTCATGATTGGTTTGGTGCTTGTATGTTGTCAAAGTGTTATTGTTTATAGACCATGTCAAACAACTAAAATGTCAAAATCCTACCATTGAGCCACTGGGTAGGACAAAAATATAGTTACTACAGATGTATGCTTTTGCAGTTTGTGCTGAAAAAAAACGACCACGACGCCAGAGTTTAAGTGAACCACAGATCCGCACTCTTCAGGATGGGGCAGAGCTATACGAAGCTCTACAGAACGAGCCCGACCCCAGCTACCTTGAGGTATGAGTTATGACATAGTCCTCTACTGACCTCTAGGTCTAGGTCTAGGTCTGTTGAGCAGTCTTCCTTGTGGCTGACATCCCCTGCCATAAACCTCTCAGAGGTGACCTCTTCCATTTGTGGTTTCTCTGAACATCATGAACAATGCTGAAAGCTCCTCTTGGATCTACCACAGTATGTTTTTTTTTTCTGTGATATTAAAGGGAACCTGTCACCCCGTTTTTTAAAGATGAGATGATAATAGCGTTAAATAGGGGCAGAGCTGTGCTTTACATTAGTGTCTTTTTTGTGCCTTTATTCCCCCACCTATGCTGCCGAAATACCTTTGTAAAGTCGCCGTTTTGGGCTGTCACTCACGCTGGTCTGGTCGAATGGGCGTGGTGACATCGCTGTTTCTTCCCCCAGATCTTGCTTATCTTTCCGTTGGTGGCGTAGTGGTTTGCGCATGTCCAACTGCCGAATCCACTTCCCCGGTTGAAGAAAAAGAGCGCGATCTGCGCTATTCCTCTGGTCATCGGTGGGGGCGGCCATCTTCCTGAGGCCGCGCGTGTGCAGATGGAGTGCTCTGCTGCCCGGGGCTTCAGGAAAATGGCCGCGGGATGCCGCGCCTGCGCAGATGGAGATCGCGGCGGCCATTTTCCTGAAGCCGAGTTAGCATCTCGAAAATGTAGTAGGTCAGAGGAAGTGGAATAAAATGACACCTTGATATTAGTGATCTGATGTCTTATTCTTTTACATGCTTGAAAAAGTCCTATGGCTGGTCGGAACGTCGCATCTATGGCAGAATAAATGGAATTGGACCTAGTATCTTCTATTTAATTTTTTCAAAGTGGACTCCTTGGAACTTTTTAACCTTGCATCTTTTTTTTGTGCCTATGTGCCGTTTTGTAATTTTCCATTATTGGAATGCTGCGAGCCGCCTTTATATTTTTATGTCAGTCATTACATGTCTCACACTGGTAATAATAATAATCTTTATTTTTATATAGTGCTAACATATTCCGCAGCGCTTTACAGTTTGCACACATTAACATCACTGTCCCCGTTGGGGCTCACAATCTAAATTGGTAATTCCCCTTTCAGTTAAAATTTACTCTGGAAGGAGATCTATGTCCGGCTTATAGATCTTAACAGCTCATTTACGTATTAAGAAAAATATGGATTTCTTTGGAATTAGACATTGGATCCCAGATATCAAGGTATCGGTTTATTCAGCTTCCTGTTACCTACATGCCCATATAGACGGCTTAGGGGATTGACCATACTGACCGATTCCCTTTAAAGATGCCGTGTGTGCACATACCCTTAGCTTTAGATATTTAGATGCCTTAAACCACCACCTGGTCTTCTCTCTCAACATTTACCAAATTCTCCCAGCGTTCACGTTTACATCCTCGGATGCTTCTCTCATTCTTCTTCAAATGAAACTAGCAAGAAAATAGTTACCGTACCATAATGTCAAGACATCGCTCCCACAGTTTTCTTTTTCTGTTCCTTTCCAGACATTCTTGTGCTTGTTCTAAATTTTCACTCTGTTTTCCGTGTCCTCCAGTGAATGTGGAAACCTGTCAATATGAATCCTATACCGCAAGGGATAATGTATAAATATACAATGTAATAGGTTGGAGATTTCCATCATATATGACAGGATTCAACCATGGTGTGAACAGAGACTGAGTCACTTTGTGACTTTGTGATGAAACGAATCCACTCCACTCGCTAAATAACAAATGTTTCTGCTCTCAGTCCTGTCTATGTAGTGATCAGCTGAGGGCTGTAAATCATCACAGGCAATTATTAACCGATAAGAGGCAGGCACAGATCCAGGCCGAATTCAGGAAGGCCATCGAGTCCTCTGAGCAAGAAGCTGGTAGCGGCACACGCAGGGATGTAACGCCAGTATGGAAGATACGGATCGTGGATTACAAAGATGATGGCGCTAACTCAGGTTTGTTTGATGGCCAATTACAGGGCTTGTCGCCCAAACCATGCCCCTTGTTATATGAAACTTATCCTCTTTATCGAAGAGGAGCTTGTTGCAGTAGTTTTCCCACTCTGGTTAATAGAGAGGGGGCCCAAAACGCAGATGACACAGGGAACCAAAATGCAGACGACACGGGGACCATTTTTTTTTTGTGTACGTGAAAATGACTGCTGTCTGAATGAGGCCTAATTTATAAGAGTCGATAATCTGCACACGATTGTTTGTAGGTTCGATTGCTCCCGGTCATCTGCTTGTATAAATATGCTAGTGATCACCTGATATATGAGCAAAACGTGTGTTTGTCCTACGATTTGTATCATTTATGCCGGAAAAAATGTACTGTTAGCAGCACATCGCCACATGTAAAGAGAGGGGATGTGCTGCTGATAACGAGCTGTGTGGGGAAAGAAATATTAGGGTGCGTGTCCACTGTCCGGATTGACGGCGCGGAAAACCCGCTCCGCCCAAAGCGCCGCCCCCTTCTGTAGGCGCGGTAATTACGGATATGTTCATTGCACACATCTGGAATCTCCGCTCCCCATACATAGGACTGTGTTATTTACCTTGCTGCGACGGAACGTCGCCACAAGGTAAACAGAAATGCTGCGTTCTAAAAAGATGCGCTGCATGTCCGTAAACGCAGGGCCACTGGATGCATGTTCGCACGCATAGTGGAGACGGGATTTGATAAAATCCCCTCCACTATGCTGTAACATCTGGACACTGCCGGTTGTACGCAGCGTTCAATCCACAGCTATTCCGGATGTAATCCAGCCCGTGGAAACATACCCTTAGATTCCAAGTGTTAATCATGATGTATAAACAGGACAGTAAACCAGCGCCTTTAGGTTCATTGACAGAATCAAATCTGCATATCTCGCTACACCATTAATCTAGAGCAGGGGCAAACGCCAGGCCATGGGTATTATCAGATCAATCTAGAGCAGGGGCAAACGCCAGGCCATGGGTATTATCAGATCAATCTAGAGCAGGGGCAAACGCCAGGCCATGGGTATTATCAGATCAATCTAGAGCAGGGGCAAACGCCAGGCCATGGGCATTATCAGATCAATCTAGAGCAGGGGCAAACGCCAGGCCATGGATATTATCAGATCAATCTAGAGCAGGGGCAAACGCCAGGCCATGGGCATTATCAGATCAATCTAGAGCAGGGGCAAACGCCAGGCCATGGGTATTATCAGATCAATCTAGAGCAGGGGCAAACGCCAGGCCATGGGTATTATCAGATCAATCTAGAGCAGGGGCAAACGCCAGGCCATGGGTATTATCAGATCAATCTAGAGCAGGGGCAAACGCCAGGCCATGGGTATTATCAGATCAATCTAGAGCAGGGGCAAACGCCAGGCCATGGGTATTATCAGATCAATCTAGAGCAGGGGCAAACGCCAGGCCATGGGTATTATCAGATCAATCTAGAGCAGGGGCAAACGCCAGGCCATGGGCATTATCAGATCAATCTAGAGCAGGGGCAAACGCCAGGCCATGGGCATTATCAGATCAATCTAGAGCAGGGGCAAACGCCAGGCCATGGATATTATCAGATCAATCTAGAGCAGGGGCAAACGCCAGGCCATGGGTATTATCAGATCAATCTAGAGCAGGGGCAAACGCCAGGCCATGGGTATTATCAGATCAATCTAGAGCAGGGGCAAACGCCAGGCCATGGGCATTATCAGATCAATCTAGAGCAGGGGCAAACGCCAGGCCATGGGCATTATCAGATCAATCTAGAGCAGGGGCAAACGCCAGGCCATGGGTATTATCAGATCAATCTAGAGCAGGGGCAAACGCCAGGCCATGGTTATCATGAACAGATGAATCTAGAGCAGGGGCAAACGTCAGGTCATGGGTATTATCAGATCAATCTAGAGCACGGGCAAATGCCTGATCATAGGTATCATGAGCAGTAGAACATTTTTAGCATGGGGGATATTAAAATGTCTGCTCCCCTAAGCTTGTACAATTTTGGAAATGATCGAGCCATGTAGATGACAAAAGACTTGTTAATTTGCAGACAGTGCTCCATAAGCTTGGGACAGAGTTCTGGGCGACATAATATTGTGCGGTGTATATTTTATATCCTTTACACAGCTTACATGTTAAACATATGGCGGCCATTACCTGATGTAGTGTCACTGCTAAAAGAGGGAGGACGTTTCAAGATCTATCAGCTGGCAGCTTCGCCGTCAAAGGGAAGCTCTGACACGGCCGCGGTGCAGCTGACCGTCACCAAGAAGACACAGTTCCAGCAGCTGCCGGTAAGAGAATCTGAGATGAGCCCTCACTGGGGGGATATATCCTGCATATTATCATGGGGAAATGTTTATTATCAGCCCCTACAGGACGTTCTGGAGCAGGTTTACGCTGAGAGGCAAGTGACGGAGTTTAGTCAGTTTGTGGAGCCTCATTTCACTGCTGCGTATGGAGAAGTGGATGTGGTGGGACTGGTGATCTGCACACAACTAAAACCAGGTATAATGGCCTATACGACCAGTGCTACACGCCAAAACATGGCATCTAACAATTGTCAATAGGGTCGTGTCACGGCCTGTCACCTCACATGGCACCATAGCCCTAAATAAATGCTGTTCATATGGTCCTGAAATATTCCTCTAAATATGGGATATATACATATTCTATGTTCACATCAGACTTACATTTGCTATGCACTAAACATAACCTGCAATAAATATATGTGGTACCTTTCAGTTATGACAAACTCATGTATCTGAGAAATGAATTCCCCCATGGACTCATCATAAATGTAAAATCTGTCTCAACCTTCAAGAACTGAAATACTGAATTGTAATCGTTTTCTCTGTCTGTAATGTTAAATATGAGCACAAATATTGAACATTTTAGGCGCTGCACCCCTGGTTTATTTGTCGGATGAGACCAGTAATGTTGTAGCACTGAAGTTCTATACAGACCTGGGACAGCTGGCCCTGGAAGAGCCCACCAGACCGAGCACCTTCATCGCTGCTGCCAACCTGCGCTGGAGGTCAGAGCACATGTCTGGAGTTCCTGTATTGTTTGCTGGAGATCGGTCCTTTATTGCAGCAAATCCCAAAGAGCAGCACCTCCAAAGAGGTATTCAGAAACTTCGGCAGTCCATACAGGTATCTAAACCGAGAAACTAGTAATATAAATGCCTCATTGGTGGCCTATAACCTAAACACCAAGTATCCTTCACTTCTCCTTTGCTTTCAGTTTGAATCCTCTTGTTGTATACGTGTGCCGGAGCAGACGCGGTGGAAAATCTGCCACATATTTGTTGACTTGTTTTTGCTACAAATCCTTGGCAAATACAAAACCAACTCTGTGGCCCCAGTTCATCAAAGCAATTATGCCAGAATTATTTCTTAAATTGCTTTGAAAAGTCGCTACATGGAGTTCTGCAAAAATTAGATTATCGTATATACTCGAGTATAAGCCGAGATTTTCAGCCTATTTTTTTAGGCTGAAAGTGCTCCTCGGCTTATACTCAAGTCATGGTCCCAGGGGGTCGGCGGCAGGTGTCACATCATACTCACCTCCCGGTGCGTCTCTGCATGTCCCTGCTTCTCCGGCGCCCACAGCTCTTCCTGTGTTCAGCGGTCACATGGTACCGCTCATTAATGTAATGAATATGGACGCGACTCCACTCCCATAGGGGTAGAGCCGCATATTCATTACTTTAATGAGCGGTACCAGTGACCGCTGAACACAGGAACAAGCTGCCGGCGCCATCGCATCGGAGAAGCAGGGACCGCACCGGGAGGGTGTGTATTACGGGGGAGGGTGAGCCACGGGATATTCACCTGTCCCCGTTCCACTGCCGCGCGCTGCTCCGTCTTCCACGTCCTCTGGCTGTGACGTTCAGGTCAGACGCGATGATGTGTTTAGTGTGTGCGACACCCTCTGCCTGAACAGTCACTGCAGAGAGACGGAAGACACAGCGGCTCGCGGTGGTGGAACGGGAACAGGTGAATATCGCAAGTGCCGGTGTCCCCGCCTGCTCAGGACAAGAGGTGAGTATGTCGTTTTTTGGTTTTTTTTAATCGCAGCAGCATATGGGGCAAATGTTATGGGACCACAATCAACCTTTATGCAGCATTATATGGGGCATATTTTATTATGGAGCATCTTATGGGTCCCATCATGACCTTTATGGAGCATTATATGGGGCTCCTGATTCAATATAGATATTCAAAAACACTTAACCTACTGATATCTCAATGAATTTTACTTTTATTGGTATCTATATTTATTTTTTAAATTTACCAGTAGCTGCTGTATTTCCCACACTAGGCTGATGCTTGAGTCATTCAGTTTTCCCATTTTTTTGTGACAAAATTAGGGGTCTCTGGTTATACTCGAGTATATACAGTAATTTTGGTGTTTCCACACCAGTTTTACCCAGCTCCGCCAAAAGGGATGCCACAGCTTGTCTAATTCATGACGTACTAAGGCATTCCTTATGCGATAAATCTTACTCCAGTCCATGACTAGAGTAAGATTTGTGGCGAGGTGCACATCACTTATCAGACATGTCTTTTAATGAACCAGGACTCCTACACACCCCCGCACCAAGACCGGCATGAAGATCACCAGTTCTGATGAATCCAGGCATGTATGTTAAAAATTGAATTCATAGATCCATGTTTCTTGGGCCATAGTGCACTGACTTTTGGGTCTAGTTTCCTGAACTCAACAGCCTCATAAAGTGAAAATCCTGAAATTCTTTATCCAAATCTCCTTCATGGAAAAATTCAACAGCATGTGGATGTGTTGTTGAAATCTCTCCCACATGTCTGGTCCAGAAATCGGATTTTTTGAGCACAAACCCCTCTGAAAATGTTTTTTGTTACATGGTAAATATGCTGAAGCAATGAGGGTATTTACACAAGTACAGTCACAGTATTTGCCCTGCAGGCATGATAGTGTGAACATACCCTTATGTGACAAAGAAAAACTGAGTCGTCATGCTGAGGTTTCGAAGCAGAAATTGAGCAGTAACTCCAAGTTTGAGAGGAGTTTTGAAATTTGGAAAGTTTCAGCTCGGTGGCTATGTGCACAAATAGTATTTTGAGGAGTTTTTGGAGCAGAACCTGAGATGACACTTCAAATCCTCTCCAAAAATACAAAACTCTAAAACTTAAAGGTTCTGCTTAGTTTTCTATAAAAAAAATAAGCTAAAAGGCTACACATACCCAGTTTCTGCTTAAAAAAAAAAACAAAAAACTTCTCAAAGAACTTCATGTGCACATACTTGTAGATTAACATTGCACACAGTCTTCACAATGTATATAGACCTGCATTATGCGACAGGCACATGCTGGATACAGTAGTCTATATAATCCATATAGTCTGTGCATGAAATGTGTGCCGGACACACAATCCACATGTGTCTGCAGGTAGCATGAAGAAGGTATTAGTATTTTCTAGAAACATTTCCTATCAGTTTGTTCAGGTGTGAAGTCACCAGTTCCTCCTTTGTATATGGATATAGGAACATAACGCTCCATTAATAAATCCATAAAAGCTTAGTATTTATTTCCCTCTTTTAGATAGCGCCACTAATTCCGCAGCACTTTACAGACATAATCATCGCTGTCCACAATCAAAATTCCCTGTCAGTATGTCATTGGAATATGGGATAAAATCAGAGAATGCCGTCCTGTCTGTATGCTCTCGTGTCCTCCCCTGCCCAGGAGCTGTGGTATGATCAGACCATGTTCCCGTACGGTCAGACACGGCCATTACACAGCAGGGGCACATGTATAAGATTATCTCCGCACAGGAACATTTTATTTAAACACATTTATCTCTCAGCTCCCTAGTTATCCGCCAATTCTCCCCTCTGAAAATCCTTTCATCATGTCCTAATTTCCCAATGTATTCAGTTCAGACTATTAATACAGACCTACAAAGCCATCCATAATGTCTCCTCCATATATCTCTGAACTAATCTCCCGATATCTTCCAACACGTAATCGCCAGTCCTCTCGAGACCATCTTCTCTCCTCCACACTTATATGTTCCTCACCCAATCGTCTACGATACTTTTCCCAAGAATCCCCCATACTTTGGTATTCTATGCCTCACCACGTCTAATTCCACCACATTCGGAACTTTCAGATGAAACTTGAAAAAGCATCTTTTCAAGAACTCTCACAGCCCACAATAACCCCCTGCCACCTCACCACCACCGGCGCTGCCGCAACCCCCAACCTACCTGCTTCCCCATTGCCCTGTAGACTGTAAGACCGCAAGGTCAGGGCCCTCTGCTGTCTGTGTCAGTCTGTCATTGTTCTCTGTAATTTTTATATTTGTATCTTGTATGTAACCTGCTGTCATGTACAGCACCACACAATCAATGGTGATCTAAATATCTATATAATTGTCTAAGGGGTACTTCCGTCTGTTTGTCTGTAATGGAAATCCCGTGTCGCTGAATCAGTGACTGGCTTATTCCGGCCGTGAATTGGCCTCTCCCTACTCCCCTCCAGTCAGCGCCAGTGTGTCGCCCCATCCCGGACCAACTTTTTACTATTGATGCTCCTATGCAACATCAATAGTAAAAAGATATAATGTTAAAAATAATAAAAAATTGTGCTATTCTCACCTTCCGCCATCCACCGATGCGTGCGATGCTGCCGCCGCCAGCTTCCGTTCCCACTGATGCATTGCGAAATTACCCAGATGACTTAGCGGTCTCGCGAGAACGCTAAGTCATCTGGGTAATTTCGCAATGAATCACTGGGAACGGAAGCTGGCGGCAGCATCGCACGCATCAGGACAGCTTCGCTGGACGCCGGAGGGTGAGTACATAACTATTTTTTATTTTAATTCTTTTTTTTAACAGGGATAAGGTGCCCACACTGCTATATACTACGTGGGCTGTGTTATATACTACGTGGGCTGTGTTATATACTGCGTGGGCTGTGTTATATACTGCGTGGGCTGTGTTATATACTGCGTGGGCTGTGTTATATACTGCGTGGGCTGTGTTATATACTGCGTGGGCTGTTATATACTGCGTGGGCTGTGTTATATACTGCGTGGGCTGTGTTATATACTGCGTGGGCTGTGTTATATACTGCGTGGGCTGTGTTATATACTGCGTGGGCTGTGTTATATACTGCGTGGGCTGTGTTATATACTGCGTGGGCTGTGTTATATACTGCGTGGGCTGTGTTATATACTGCGTGGGCTGTGTTATATACTGCGTGGGCTGTGTTATATACTGCGTGGGCTGTGCTATATACTACGTGGCTGTGCTATATACTACGTGGCTGTGTTACGTGGGCTGTGCTATATAGTATGTGGCTGCTATATAGTATGAGGCTGCTATATAGTATGTGTGAAAATCAAACAATAACCCCAGACTGGAAGGATGCTTGTAGGCGATAAATAAATACGAAACCACTAGTTATAGTGACATATAGCATCCGTACCAACAATTAGTAAGCACCTGTTCTACGCTAAATAGGTAGAATCATATAGAAATTGAAGCGTATATAGAACAAGAAATATAGAAACTGAAGCGTATATTGAACAAGAAATGTAACAATCTTTATTGAAACAAAATATACAGATATCTAAAATAATACCCACAGGGAGTGTCTGGTTAATGAGCCAAGGAAGACAAAAGTGGCACCATTACTGAGCAGATGGTCTGGCAAGACCTAGTGAGACATACATAACATGGTATGTTGCTGTGTAACAAGAAACTACTGCATTAGAAAACACAATGATACTCTAGGCATAAATTGCTAAAGGCAGATACGTAAAGCCATAGTGGCGAGCCAAAGTTACCATGCATTAGACATATAATAAACAGCAGAAAAACCCGCTGTACTCGCAACAACCGTAACAAGAATGGATAACGGGGTCTTACCAAAGCTCAGGAGATGGTGCCATGACCCCTACGCGCGTTTCGGCGGCGTGCCTTTGTCAGGGGGATGTCCCCTTGAGAAAGCAAGCAAGATAGCAGCGAAACGTGCGTCGGGGGTTGCGCCCAATCCAGGGGTCGCAGTACTGGGTAAGATCCTGACATGGTTGGTGTTCTAGTGGGGGCTTTTCACTTATATTGCTCCTAAGGACACTCCTCACACTTACCCTCTCCTTGGACTATTTTTTTTTATTTTTTTTGCTAGACCCTTACTGCTTCAGCCGCACGGACGGCATTTGTGATTAATGGGATAGAAAAGCGGGTCTTGCATTTTGGTCCTTTCTGGGGGTTTTGGGGGTCATGGATCCTTTATGTAGGCATTATTACACGCTAACAAATTTACATTGTATTATTTGTTGCTAACAATGGATACCGGTACTGATGCTATTTTCTGGTGTTTTCATTTGGTGTTTTTTAAGTGTCATTTTTAATAATTTTTCTAATAAAATTAATATGTATTTTCTCTAAACACTCCTGTTGTCCTCCTGTTTTGATAAATAATAATGTTGTTCTTGGTGGGATTTGACCACAGGAACCCAGTGCTACTGGGCAACAGTGCTACTAACCACTGAGCCACCAAGCTACGCACTGAACTGGATCCATGCGTTATTTTATATGGGAGCAGTGACCTCCCTGTAATAATCCAAGTGCTCTGAAGTGAAGTCACGGCTGGCCAGTCCTAATACACCCCATAAATTGGGGAAAGTGCGTCTTCTGTATTCGTGCAGGAAATGTAGGGTATTTTTCTCATACACAATGATAACGTAGTATAAATAAATAGACTGACTTAAAACCATTAGAAAACTCCATCTGTAACTGAAGCTTTTCTTTTATGCTCAGTCTGTTCCAGAGTTTTGTAAAGAAGTGGAGAATAAACTAATGAACATCCTGCAAGCTCAAAACCCCCAAGAAAGAGCGTCCTTGACACATTGCAGTGTGGACCCGCGCCCTCATGTAGCTCCTGGAAGCCGATGTTCAGTAAGTTAACACTTTGCTGTTTTTTTAGCACCATTAAACATTGATAAAATGGTACATGTGGCAGGTAAATATGGTACATGTGGCAGGTAAATATGTTACACGTGTTAAAACGTTTTCTCGGTTGTTTCATTGGGGAACACAGAACCATGGGTTGTATGCTGCTATTTGTAAGCTAACCCTATGAATGTGTCTTAGAAAAAAGCTGCCTCTTCCCCACATACAACACTCAGCCATTTAGTTTAGCTCCGGGTCTTGAGCCAGGCTCGACTCCCAGGGGCCAGGTTCCTGCCTTGACTGCTCTGGTTTAGCAAAACGTAAGCAAACTCAGGGCCATCATATTAGCCCTCATGGATCTGGGGGGCTTCAATCTGGTCTTGCACGATCCTACAATCCTCTCATTTCATGCTGATCAGAGATATCTCTCCATCTTGGCTTTCCGGCAGAATGATATTTTCTTGTAATGATCTCTTCCATCAGGCGAGGTTCAGAGGGGGGCTCTCACCTGTCTCTCCTTCAGGACAGAGCGGTCTGGTGTTCGGCTGCCTCATTAGAGGGTTCTCCGAATTCACCTTAATGAGCCGATGGCTCTCCTTCCTTTAGGTACTTAGCCTTCCTTTTCCCTGAGAGGTTTTTACACAATCTGACATTGCCAGAGTTGTGCAGCTCTACCTGTCCCTCACAGGTTGCCTTGTGCTCATACTCATCGCAGTATGTTCTGGCAGATGTATGACCGCCTCTATGGCTACCATACATCTCTGGTTTTGATAGGCCAATATAGAAGGTCGGGCTAAGATAGGGTGCCCCTGCCAGGGCACGGCTCACTTGCCCCGCAGGGTAGATGCCTCCTTGGGTCTTGCGCCTCCAGGCGTCTGTTCTAATCCGCGGCTGCTTAGTCTTCTGTCCACATCGTTGTGGAGCACTTACTTGTGCGTCTAGGGATGCAAGTTTTAGCTGAATGGTATTACAAGCAGCAATTGCTCAGGTAGTAATCTGAGGGATTGTTGTTCTTCCTTCTGCGGTACTGGTATTCGTTGGGTCCCCCAATGAAGTGACTGAGATAATAAAGGTTTTTGATACCATAAAATCTTTCTCATAGCCTTCATTGGTGGATACAGCAGCCTTGTTTTGGGTATGGAGAGGTTCTTGGATTTGCTCCTTTCACTGATTTTGCACTAACTGAACAACTGTCACCTGCCAAGGAGGAGCCTGGTGGGGAGTTGTCATTATGATGTACTACTAGTGTCAGCCTCCAGGTGGCAGCATCTGAGAGGCTTAGCATGTCAATCTCTGCAAGGCGAAACGATACTTCTTGGATATCGGTGGGACACCTCTCACACAGCCAAACCAGATCTCCACTTTGCACTGACGAGGGGCAGCACCCCAAAACACAGTGTCTGCAAATTTAGATTTTGGTTTGGCTATTATCTCATGATGATCACAAGGCTCGTTAATGGGTCGACATTGACTTGTAGGATTGCTACTTACAATAGGTGGCACTAGAGTTCTAGTTCTCTTCCTCTCTGAAGAGACAATTTGCATAATTGGCATATTTCCCAGAGGAGCATTGCGGCTACTCATCTGGGCATGCTTAGCATGTCGATCTCCACAAAGAGAAACAATACTTCTTGGATAACAGTTAGTACCAAAAAGCTTTCTTTTCTTCTTTTTAAAAAGTATCTTATAATCCAAAAATTATGGTATTCCTTTGACCAGGGGACTTTTTGGACAAGTATTCTTTTGCTCACCATCTCCACTCCTGCAAGTTCAGGATGTCCTAATGAAGCCCCAGCAGATCTTCCTTTCTACCCTATTAGCGTAAAGTAAGGCAGCCAAAAGGTGGTGTAGCTCAGAGAAAACGGATGCTGTGCCCAAGTTTCCGATACAGTGCATGTCACTGCCATGAGCTTGGCGGAGTGTCTGCCGGTCTCTTCTAGTTTGATCCCCTCTAGAGATACAACAGTAATACATTTACTTTGTTTTTTCTCCATAACTTTTACCTGTTTGATCTATGCAATGTTTCTTCTTTTTATCTTACTTAGACTCCAGTCCCAAAAATGAATAACTCTCAAGTGAAACCCATGTTGACCCCTGAAGGTAACCATACGGTATGGAACGCAAATAATGACATGGACCCAAAGACCTGCAAAAAGATGAAAGGGTTGGATTATCTAAGTCGAATACCATCCCCTGCTCCTCTTACACCAATGGGGACATTACTATCTCCTTCATTACAAAGGGCATTTCGGCCTCCTCGCAGCTTACATAAAGATGATCGTACATGTGCCAAGACCGGTGTAAATATGGGGTCTTGTACCCCAAGGAAACTAGGAGGGTTTGTTGCTGATGAAGAGCTGGCCATGATTAATACACAAGCCCTTGTACCTGGGTTAGGGGGAGGCAGTAAACTGGCCACTGAGCAGAAAATCTCCACTTCAGACATTCAGAAAGACCCCGATATCCACTGTCCCAGAACGGAAGAAGTAGTGGAGACTCGAGATATAAGTAAGGCACCATACCAGACAAGACTGTGCCGGAAACGAAAGCAAAAGCCCTGAAAACATCATGCATGGCGCGGTCAATAAGAGGCAGAGTCTGTATATATGTTTAATAAACTGTACATATATTTATAAAATGGATCTCTACAAAATCTGATTTCTGGTAAAAATCTGAATGCACAAGAAAGAAACTGAACATCTGTAAATAAGGATCCAAATGATACAGAAATAAAGAGAACGTCACCACTGTACAAATCATAAAAATGGCTTTATATTGTTAATAAGGAATGATTCACTGGAATGTTTGTAAAAAAAAAAAAATACATACAACTTTTTTCTCTTTTTAAAATTTTTACTCTTTAAAAAATATATATATATATATTGTGGATTTGATCCTGTACAATTTAAAGGTTGAAATCTGCAACAAAAAATGCACAATTTTTGATGCTTGGAATTTTGCTCCTGATTTTCTGCTGCAGAAAATCTTTCCCGTGAGACCATTGCCCACAGGGTCTTTCCCTGGGAAAATGTGTGTATAATCAGTAAGGATCCACTCCCTTCTGGTCAACAGGACAATCAGGCAATGCCACTCTCACAAGGGCGGTATCCTCTGTCTGTTCAGACACCCACAGCTTATGTACATTGTACTGCAGCCCAGCCACATGGAAGTGAATGGAGCAGAGCTACAACCAAGATGTGGTACTATGAGTGTCCCTGAGGGTGCACGCCTTTATCCTAACACTATAGAACTGTGTGATCAAATGTAAGGTATAACCCATGGCAGTATGTACTGTATAGCAGAAATGTGCATTTTACCCAGGGCTGGCCTTACTGGTCGTGGTTATCACAGGGTGGATGAACGTGGCACCTGTTGCTGAGAGTACTCACAAAACATGCACCCCTATCCCACACTTGGTACCTTAAATATGCTGGGTCTTTCTCAAAGTTAACCATTTATTTGGGCATTGTATGGTGATGTTAATCAAGCACTATATGATGTATTTATGGTATGCTATGAGAGCGGGGGTGCAGAAAATACTATACCCAACCTAAGTCACAAATGGAATAGAGCAGGATATTTTAGTATTTCACATATCACGTTTTATTCCTACCCTGAATTTTTTTTTGTTAGAAGTACCCTGGTTAGTGGTGTAATGTTAATATCACAGGAATGTATGTTTGGATTTTTAGCACTTTCCGCTTTAGGCTAGATTCACACAGAAAGTGCTCGACCAGAAGACCTGGCCCTGGTCTCCAGTCCTGAGTAGAGTTGAGCGAATTTGTTCGGGTTCTCTCACATGCAGTTGCAGCGCCGATCAGCCAGTGCGATCCAGGATTCCGGGTTCCCTCTGCAGCTTATTCAGCAAGCGCTATAGCTTGCCGAATAAGAGGGAACCCGAACAAATTCGCTCAACTCTAGTCCTGAGCCGACTGCCACATAGGCATATATGATGCAGTTGGCCTAAGTCGGGAGAGATCATGGTCGGGGTGGGTCTTTCGATCCAAGCAGTGGTGGGAAACTGGCCAAACATTGAGCACTGCCCTCACTCATCTGTTCACATTATTTTACCTTGTAATAATCTGGACACTTATTTAGTATCTGTGAAGCTAATGATGGACACCTACCACGATGCTGGTCAATTGGACATTATGTGGGTAGAGTTTAGACGTGAGAATCTGGTTCAGCCCATGGCAGCGCCTCGACCATAGGGAGTAATGTAAGACAGGTAAGAACAGACCTCCATGTTTGCTAATCAGGGTTTTGGAGTCAGGGATATTTGGCTAGAACATCCATGCTCTGCTATGTTGGGTTTTAAAAACGTCATTAAATATGTGGTTTTCTGTGTGTGATTTCTTTCTTCTGGTTCAGAACCGTGTTTCAGTCCGTTTTTAATTTGGCTTCTCTGCGTGGAGGACCATGTTGAAAGTGACATTGTGCTCATAAGCGGTTTTCATACGCTGGATCTTATCACTGGGAACACCGTGACTATTCTTCCTAAGCACGAAGAAAAAAATATTATCAGACCCATCAGAGAGACTCTGTTACAAAGATGCTTATTAAGGCACAATGCACAAGCTGGGGTTTCATTTATATTTTACTAGGGAGAGGGGAATAATTAATTGGCCCTCACCTTGGTCAGATGCTTCTATCCAATGGGAATAAAAGATCAGTCAGTGGTTAAAGTCTAACAAGCCCCATCCTTGTCCCCAAAAACTAAACCGAGGCAGAGTTGGACAATTCTGCCCAAATCTCCTGGTTCAGCCTAAGTTTGTCTAAAGCTGTCCACACGCCTTAAATTAATGTCGGCTGAACCCACCGATATCAACGGGTTTGGCTGGAGGTTTAATATGCTCGGGGAAGATGTCAATCGCACATGTCCGATTTTAAACTGCCAAACGCAATGTTCTTCCGGAGATAAGGCTACTTTCACACTTCCGTCTTTTTGCCTCCATCGCAATACGTCGTTAAGGCAAAAAAAAAACGGGTCCTGCAAATGTGCCTGCAGGATCTGTTTTTTTGCCATACACTTTAATGGGTGACGGATGGCCACACGTCGCATCCGTCGTGCGATGGATGCGTTGTTTTAGCAGTCCGTCGTGACAAAAACCATTCAAGGTAACGTTTTTTTGTCCGTCGGATCCGCCATTTCCGACCGCGCATGCGCGGCCAGAACTCCGCCCCCTCCTCCCCGCTCATCTCAATGGGCAGCGGATGCGTTGTAAAACTGCATCCGCTGCCCACGTTGTGCTAAATTTAGCACAACGGCCTACGGTTTGCGACGGCCCCGTACCGACGGAAGTGTGAAAGTAGCCTTAGACACCGGCTGATGGATTAGTCGGTGGCTTTCTTAAAGAGAGCATAGGAGCGCTCCACCAAACAAGGTCTCCTGTATATGGCTGTCAGCCAAACAACCAGCTGAAGCATATAATTCGGCTGATTGCCATCCAAAGTGTCTGGCCGGTTTTAGTAATATCGATCTATGAGCTGGGCTCCCCCCGGCAGTGATTGTTGATGCTAATCTAAGATTTCCTGGACTACTTGTTCGTTGCGTAGCAGTTCTCAGCCTCTTCCAGTAAATTACAATGTTCCTATTCATTACCTTCAACTAAAGATATTGAAACAAAAGAAACTGCAAAAACTTATTGTAGAGTAACTTCCATATCTCCAGGATAAGCTGGTAGGACTCCTGTTAAAATCAATATGTAGTCCCATCATGGCTCCACAATCCAGAAATCAGCTTGAGACTGCAATCACAAGTCTGTTTACGGACCACAATCTACAGACTAGCTCGGGTCAGGAGTCCTGCGGGCAAACAGGCTCATTGGTACCGTATTTTCCGGATTATAAGACGCACCCCAAATTTGGGGTGAAAATTGCAGAAAAAAATATTTTTTTATAAGATGGGGGTCTGTCTTATTGTCCGAATTTACAGTGTCTTACCTGAGGGCTGGCGGTGGCAGAGCAGGGTCACAGGAGGCATGGTGTCGGCAGAGGTGGGGTGATGCGGTACGGCGTGCACCTGAGCAGGGTCCCTTCCTGCTTAGGTGGGCGACGCCACAGCCTGGTGTCCATGGGGGGGTTGCAGCAGTGGTGTGGCGATGGCAGAGGTGCGGGGATAATGAGCGGTATGGTGTGAGCAGGGTCCCTTCCACAGGTGAGGTGATGCAGCGGAGCCGGGTTAATACAGGCTTACCGGCAGTGGTGTGGCGACAGAGGTGCGGGGATGAGGAGGCACAGTGAGCGGTATGGCGTGAGCGGGGTCCCTTTCACAGGTGAGGTGATGCAGCAGCCCGGTAAGCAGCAGAGCCGGGTGAATCATGTTGTTATTGGTGGTGGCGGCCATCTTCCTGAGGCCGCGCGTGCGCAGATGGAGTGCTCTGCTTCCCGGGGCTTCAGGAAAATGGCTGCGGGAGGCCGCGCGTGCGCAGATGGAGATCGCGGAGGCCATTTTCCTGAAGCCGAGATCTAAATCTGTGAACTCGGCTTCAGGAAAATGTCCACCGCGATCTCCATCTGCGCACACGCGGCCTCCCGCAGCCATTTTCCTGAAGCCCCGGGAAGCAGAGCACTCCATCTGCGCACGCGCAGCCTCAGGAAGATGGCCGCCACCACCAATAACAACATGATTCACCCGGCTCTGCTGCTTACCGGGCTGCTGCATCACCTCACCTGTGGTATTTGGCACCGCCTCCATCCCCGCACCTCTGCCGCCGCCACACCACTGCCGGTAAGCCTGTATTCCAACTATAAGACGCACCCCCAATTTTCCCCCCCTTTTTTGGGGGAAAAAAGTGCGTCTTATAGTCGGAAAAATACGGTATATACCAGGTTGTGAGGTTCTGGTCAGGAGAACCACGGTCTGTACATTGACATGAATGCAGTCTGAAGCACAGCAGAGGTAAGTTTGCTACCCCTCATTCCAATATAACATTGTGGTTTTATCATATTTACTTACTTTTTTTTTTTTTCTTCTGACTTTACTTAATTTCCTTGCCAATTTCTTTTACAATTTGCTTTAAAGGGATTGTCCATCTTTGGGGACAATTTATTTTTTTGTTAAATGTATGACATAAAACTGAATTGCAAAAATTATTTTTAGGCCTAAATACATGGCTTTAAATTAAAAAAAATGTCCTCCCCCACCCACCCCGAGTTGGACAACACCATTAACTTTTTAAAAGGGTTGTCTTACAGCCCCAAAAAATGTTTCCACAAGATATACAATCAATGTGTAATAACTGTCCCACCTTTAGGATCTGCATCAGTCCATACAGTGAGGGCCTGATATCAACCATTCTGAATGGTGGCGTAACTTGAAGTTTGTGGGCCCCAATACATAATCTCCATCAGGGTCCCCAACCTTCAGGAATATTAGTATTGATATTTTCATATGGGTCTAATGGATCTTTTGGGTCCCCAAGGCTCCAACGCCTGAGTGCAACTGCAACCCTTGCTGACCTGTGTTTTGGCTGCAGTGCGTTAGTGACAGGATAAGTGGTTGTGCGTGCCATATTTTTTTCATGGCTTGGTTGAAAGAGCCGTATAGTTGGTGTATAGCAGTGGCCAGCCTTTCAGACCTTGAGAGCCACATTCAGCTTTGCAAGAGGGTCGCGAGCCACATCCAGCTACTGCCCCCCTCACAGTAGTGGCAACCAAAGCCCCCACTATGGGCATAGTGATAACCAAAGCTTTTCCACACAAATCACCCCAAAGCAGTATACCAAGATCCAGGGGTTCCCATCACATTCAGCATTCTCCCATCACGCACTCCCAACAGTCACATCCATCTTCAAGTACCTCCTCTGACAGATAGTATCATCCTGTCTCCAGCATACCATACTTTAAATTTTCTCTATACCCCCAAGATGTGTACCCAGGTCTGCTCTTCTCTGCAGGACTACTCACAAAGTTCACCATTTTGAGATGTGCTCTTCATACCAGTTTACTAAATCTGGAGCTAATGCACCAAGCTGGCAGATAGCCGCGAGCCACAATTCATGGGACCGTAAGTCACATGTGGCTCCCAAGCTACAGGTTGGGGGACCCCTGGTGTATAGAATGTAGGGGATAATAAAAATCTAAAAATTATGCTAGATTTAACGGATCTCTAATGACCCTGAACAAAATGGCTGCTCTTCAGAAGTGCTCTTGCTGTGGTTGGTTATGAGGACTGTATGTGCATACTCTGGCATTTCTCCCCATCACCTACCTTGCTAGTTCTCTCACATTGAACTTCCAGTGCGTATTTGGCTCCAGGAATATAACCTGATATCCGTTCTCAAGGGCCTGATGATACAATGTGTAATAACATGGATTTACAGACATAAATGATTAGGTTGCTGCAGCCACATTGTACATCACATGTCCTTCTTTTGATGGCCACCACGAGCCGCGTTCACCTTCCTAACGTCAGTCTAACAACTCCCATGCTTTCTCATGTGTGAACATTAGTGATGAGCGAGCATGTTTGTGTGCTAATCTTCGGAGTGCCCGAAAAATATGTTCAAGTCGCCGTTGCTGCAGGTCTCACTGCTGTTAGACAGCCGCAACACATGCAGGGGTTTCCTGTTTGTTAGGCAATCCATGCATGTGTTGAACCGCCGCGAGACAAGCACCAACGGCGACTGGACCATTATCTTCGGCGGGCTCGAATACTCTATTAGCACATGGGCATGCTCGCTCATCACTTGTGAACATACTTTCCCTTAGAACTGCTTTTTTTTTTTTTTTTTTTTTTTAATTTCATTTAAGCACAACCAAACAATGGATCCCAAAAGGTGAAAAAAAGCATTAACGAAAGATTTCGGGTAGTGGACAATTTCTGCATTCCTTGGGCAGCTGCAAACTGGTATTTTTAGTCTGGGAAGAGCCCAATAACCATGGATCTTCCCAGCCTGATAACATCGGCTGTCTGCTTTACTTTTGCTGGTTATAAAAAAAAAAAAAATGGGATCCCACATCATTTTTTTTTCAATTTATTTATTAGGTTAATAGCTGTAACATTAGGTGTACATATAGGGCACTAAAGGGTGCCATTTTCTATAATGTGTCCTGGTGTGGTGAAATTAGCTGTCTCTCTATATATAAAGGGTCTGCAACATTTACAAACATTAACAAATAAAAATAATTTTCTGCATAGCATTTTATTCCAGTACGTGGCACATGGACGCTGCACAGTTACACAAGTATGTCACAGGATACGCAAAACTGATAACACCGGGTACTGCTATCATCAGGATGTGTGACTGGGGCCGAAGGCAGGAAGCCTAGGACTGGACACCCAGGTATCCGAGCAGTGGTCCATGAATGGGCTGAGTAAACAAATTATACGTAATGTGAATATATAAATGAGTTATTTATCTTACCATTACTGCATAGGGCTTCATATGCCAGGCCATGATGTTCGTGTTATCTATAATGATCGGAGTTCTTCCTCTGCTCATTGCTTTGCGTGCTGGAAAGATAAAAAGTTCAGAAAATATTTTTTTCTGCACCAAAAAAAGTGTTAGGAAAATAAACTACATAAAATATGTGCACTGTTGACCTGTTTTTACTTGTTTTTCCCCAATTTATTTGAATTAGTGAAAACCCCAAAAATGCTGAACTGATTTGAAAAAAACAAACAAAAACACACTGATGGTTATCCAAAGTCAGCTTCTTCAAGGAAGGTTGTGATTTTGTTGTGTATATGGATATACACTATGGACAAACATTTTGCAAACCTACCCCTTACCCCTGTAGGCGCTTATGTGACAACTAATTTTATATATGGCCTAACACCCACTATGGTCACGTGCTGGAGTGAAGCAACTGTGCCCATTAATTGTTATATCTTTTTTTTTCTGGCTCAGAGGGCTCTAAAGAGTAAAAAAAAGTGATATATATATATATATATATACACACACACACACACATACACCCCCCCCCCCAGTATGTTAACATATGCTATAAATCAGCTAGGACACATTGTGCATGCAGATGGGACGTGTAGGGGTCACCTCTTTTCTGGTTCCACTTGTGAGCATCTTGCAGCAGATCAGGATCATAGATGTAGGATCCATCTTCCGTAATAAAATAGTCATCGGTGCTAAACACAAGTGCGCTGGGAAAATCTCTCTTCAGCTTCCTACAAATGTAAAACGGAAGAACTCAGCAAAAAAACGTCTTGTACATGTAAGCGTGCAAGCGTTCAGCCCTAACATGCATCGTGCGTGTAACATCTTATTCCCCCATTATCACACACTTCCATTACCAGAATCTCCCAGACTCGGATCTATACATCAGTGTTTAATAACCTGACATGATTTATCAACCCAGTCTTCAATTATGCAGATGGTTTCTTGCGGACGAAGATAAATCATGTTGCAGCAAAAGTCAAACCTCAATGAAAAAAAAATAAAAGTACGTAGAAGACATTTTTTTAATTTGTTCCAGAACTTCGATGCGGAAAACAACCATGTAAAACTAAGCATTGTACCAATGACTATTTTACAGCTGATTTTTGAAATGCTATGAGAATTTGCATTGATCATTCACAGGACATGGCTATGGAAATAGATGAGGCAGAACAGCAGAAACCGCCCTGCCCCTCATCCATATACACTAGCAGTGACAAATGGGGGCAGATATCTGTATATTTGTGTTTTTGTCCCAGACCTCAATGATTGTGGCCCATAAGCTCCAATCTACTTGAAATTTCCCATCATCTCCTAAGACTACAAAGAGCAGCTCTGGAGCACAGACTGATGCTCTAATAAACTGAGATAAACCTAGGGAATGGAAGCAAGTGGATGGAAAA
Organism: Ranitomeya variabilis; assembly: GCF_051348905.1. Classification (NCBI taxonomy): domain Eukaryota; kingdom Metazoa; phylum Chordata; class Amphibia; order Anura; family Dendrobatidae; genus Ranitomeya; species Ranitomeya variabilis. The sequence goes on along the minus strand of NC_135234.1, from coordinate 706,638,024 downwards.
AGTAACAAAATATGATGGTCCCTTGGATATCAAAACTCTCAAAGAGAATGGTTCTTCATAAACGTTGAAATATGTAATCATTATTATTGCTCAGCATTCCAGCAGGGAGGTGTTTTAAAAAAATGTCCCTGTGCTGAGATAATCTTATACATGTGCCCCTGCTGTGTACTGTGTAAGGCCGGTTTCACACGTCAGTGGCTCCGGTACATGAGGTGACCGTTTCCTCACGTACCGGAGCCACTGACACACGTAGACACATTGAAATCAATGCATCTGTGCAGATGTCATTGATTTTTTGCGGACTGTGTCTCCGTGTGCCAAACACGGAGACATGTCAGTGTTCGTGGGAGTGCACGGATTACACGGATCCATTAAAGTCAATGGGTCCGTGTAAAACACGTACCGCACACGGACGTTGTCCGTGTGCCGTGCAGGAGACAGCGCTGTCCCCTCCACATGGTGCTGAAGCCGCCATTCATATCTTCTCTGCAGCAGCGTTTGCTGTAGAGAAGATATGAATAATCCTTTTTTTGTTTTGTTTCTCGTGTTTAACATAAAGCTCCATGTCCCCACCCCCTGTGCGCCCGCCCGCTGTTATTAAAATACTCACCCGCCTCCCTCGCAGTGTCCTGTCCTGGCCGCAGCTTCTCCTGTATGCGGTCACGTGGGGCCGCCTATTACAGAAATGAATATGTGGCTCCACCCCTATGGGAGGTGGAGCCGCATATTCATGACTGTAATCGGCGGCCCCAAGTGACCGCTCATACAGTAGAAGGTGCGGCCAGGACAGGAAGCAGCGCCAGCGAGGGAGCCGGGTGAGTATTTTAATAACAGCGGGCGGGCGCACAGGGCGTGGGGACATGGATCTTTATGTTAAACACGAGAAACAAAACAAAAAAAGGATTATTCATATCTTCTCTACAGCAAACGCTGCTGCAGAGAAGATATGAATGGCGGCTTCAGCACCACGTGGGGGGGACAGCGCTTATCTCTAGCGCTGTCTCCTGCACGGTGCGTGTGGTACCCAGTCGGCACACGGGCGGCACACGTGTGCCACACTGATGTGCCACAGAAACACACGGACACGGATAATTCCGGTACTGGAATTATCTGGACGTGTGAGACTGGCCTAATGGCTGTGTCTGACCATACAGGAGCATGGTCGGATCATACCACATCTCCTGGACAGGGGAGGAAGCAAAAGAGTATACAGACAGGACAGCCTGGGATCACAGCTGATTCTTTCCTGGAGGAGAAATGTTTTTAAAAAGGTAGAAAAATGTTATACCTCACAGAAAGCAGCAGCTGTGATCCTGTGCTGTCCTGTCTGTATACTCTCTTTTGCTTCCTCAGGAGATATGGCATGTTTAGAACATGTTCCTCCACAGATCCAATTGTGGAACTTATTATTCCAAGATCTATTAATTAAAATGTACTTTGTTTGTGGGAAAATAACTTTTAAGTTGTCTCTTCTCTGATAAATCTAGATGTCTTCGGTTTCTGGTACAGTAAGTAGTGTCTGCAAGATTCCAATATCAGCCATCTGCTTTTTCTGTCACCCAGGAACTCAGAACATGACCTAATATTAGTCTAGCAGAAATGGATCAGCATTACACACCCCATCACCCATATTGGCGGATACCATACATTAAATGTTGAGAAATCTTCAACAAGCCATCCCCCCAAAAAACCTGCTGTACACACGGGACTCCCAATTTTTTTGCGACCTGTGTCCTGAGTGTATGATACAATTAGAAGTCTACATAATACATAGGCTTTAATTATACGTAGTCTTTCTTTTTCAGTGTTTCCAGTTCTTTTGATTTGGATAGGGTGAATAGAGGGGTCTGTACAAGGGCGATGACCAGAAGCAGAAATACCACTGGTGCAACCACAAAGGGGCTCAAACACCAAGAGGGCCCATTACCGACTCTGAAACAGGTGAAATTATGCATTATAATGAGCTATTAGACTGCAGTGGGCCCATATATTGTTCTTGCCCAGGGACCCTTTTCTGTCTGTGTCAACCAGTGGTGATGACACAAGGAGCCGGGGTGCCAACCTCTGCTGTTCAGGACATATTGCATCTGTGCCACTAGAATATTTCTCCATATCCTCTGAACTGGATTTTTGCAGATTACCAGATCCCCCTTATCTTATGGAGATCTCGTGCCTACACCCATGGGAATATTTAGGTTGACAGTTATGATGCGTCATGGCACGGAGCAGTATTGGGCTACATGACAGGATAGAAGGTTACAGCCTGAGAATAGAAGGAGGGGTACTTGTCAGTAATTGTTGGCTGACTTATCAGTGTTGTTTTGGGGTATGTATTAGGATTATGAGTTTTTGGATTAAGGCTAGGGTCACATTGCGTTAGGGCAATCCGTTAAGCACATAGCGCTAGCGGATTGCGCTAACGCAATGCTTCTCTAGGGTCCGCGTTCGGCGTCCCCGCTAGCGCAGATCCCCGATCTGCACTAGCGAGAAACGGACCTCGGGCGCGCCGCGTACGCTGCAAGCAGCGTCCGAGGTCCGTCACTCAAATGACGCCACATCGCTAGCGCACGCCCAATGTGGGCGGGCGCTAGCGACGCGTTCTCCATTACAGGCTATGGCGGCGTTAACAGACTACGTTAACACCGCGTTATGCCGCGGTGTAACGTAGTCCGTTAAACGCGGTCACATAACGCAATGTCAAGATTGTTGCTTTAGTATTTTTCTGATCTTGTCCACACAAACGTCTTTCTTCTTCCCTCTCGGTCTCTTGTTCTCTGCAGTAATAACATCTCTGGAATTCAATTATAAATCACAAGAGGAGGATGAATCATCAGCAGGAGGTCAATATTCCCGAAATGGCCCAGTGACGTGAGGAATGTGCTCAAAATGGCTAGAAGCTGCCAGAACACGTCACCTGGTGAACTTCACGTTTGTAGTGTTAGACAAATATGGGAAGTATGAATTCTCACAATACATAATGAGCCGCATTTATCAAATGCTCTACTAGGAAGCAATCAGAGCTCAGCTTCCATCTACTTAAGGGGGTATTCCCACGAACAAAAGTTATTTTTATTCCAAGATCTAGTGAATAAAATTAAGTTCCACAATTGGATGTGATTAAAAAAAATGTTCCTGTACAGAGATTAAAAAAAAAAATACTGTTTTCATAAATCAGCATGTATAGTATTCCTTAAAAGATATGGACAGTCACTATTACATTGAAATGCAGCCCCTGGCTTGACCTGGTGGGCAGATACTGACGGGGAGGAAGCCATTGTAACCCGATAATACCAAACGATAATGGCAAGATCGAGTGGGCAACATCAAACCCCTTAGATGCCACAGTCAAAATGAACCACAATATCTAAAGTGGTAAACTGACTGGATTGGAGCTAGTTTCAACAATGATAGTTGTGGAAAGAGCCTGGCTGTGAATTACAGCAACCCTTCTGACGCCATCATGTCATACCAATATGACATATTTCTGTTATATTGCAGGAACTAATATCCATTTATGATAGATATCTATCATTAGTAGTTTAGGAATGAAAAGGACTCTGTCGGCAGCTTTATACTCCTAGAAGCAATGACAAAAAAGGTATGTTTGGCTATTAGGAACTCAAACATTACTGTACACAAGACACATAGGGACCGATTCTGTCAGTAGGATGAACCCTCCTAAGCCGTCATAGGACACCTTGATATCTGATGTTATTCTAGAGAAATTCACAAATTTCTTAATATGTAACTCAGCTGTTAAAATCTATGGGCCGGACATGGATCTGCATGAGAATCTGCCTCCAGAGGTTATTATTAGTGATGAGCGAGCATGCTCGGCTGTTATCAGAGTATCATGTTCGAGTCCCGCGGCTGCATGATTCACACCTATTAGACAGCCACAACACATGCGGTTTATTAGGTAATTCCCGCATGTGTTGTGGCTGTCTAACAGGCGCAAATAATGCAGCAGCGGGGACTCGAACATATTACTCGAGCCCTCGTGATCATCGTATAACGCTATATCATCATGCTCACTCATCACTAGTTATTATAAATGTAAGGGGACATTACCAATGTGAGACATGTAAATCAGGACAGCAGACCGTCAGTCACTACATGTCTCACACTTATAAATGAATGGGACAGTTACAAGCTCTGGAGGCAGATTCTCGGGGAGATCTATGTCCAGCCCAGAGATATTTACATATGAGACCATGGATTTCTCTGGAATAAGACATTGAATTGCAGATATCAAGGTATCGCCTGTCTATGACCTGCATGCCCATATAGACGGCTTAGGAAGTTTGCTCCTACTGACAGGCATACCGCACAGTCTTGCTGGAGTACGATGCTCCAAATTCAATATTAGGTGCACACCACTTAATGAATTTGACGCATCTTCCAGTGACAGGAGTACCATTTCTGGGATACAAAATGTAAGCCCATTTAGTGAACTGGACGGGCGGCTGTGCCCACACCCTAGTTCCTCGCCAGCTCCACCCATTCCAGCAGAGCTGAATCAAACTGGCGTGACAATGCAAAGAGTCGCAAAATGTTTTTGTGCGCATTTTGCAACTTTTCAAAGCTTTTACACCACTTCTTATAAAGCCTTGATGAATCGGCCCCATAGTTTGAGTCTAGTCATAATTAGAGCACTCCATCTACCTTCCCCATCAGTCACATTTAAGAGTGGGCGCACTGTCTTCATAAACACACCAGACTCATAACTACATGTCCTGCGTGTTCTATCAGCTTTTGGTAGCCTAAAATTATTTTTTTTTAGATTAAGTATGGACCTGGAGCTGTAATACCTGTCCTTACATAGGGTAGACAGCATACGGAGTTGACAGATCTGCTTTGTGAGAAAGGATATGCAATATGAACTAGCAAAAAAACTCACTGACCAGGCCGCAGGTCCGAAATATCTGGACCATGACAGACAGCTTCATGTTAGTAAGAAAGGGAGGTATGTAGCACAACTGACTGAGGTTTAATAGGGGAAACTTTCACAAAGGATCAGTACACATAGTGGACTGTTAAGTTTTCATTTTTAACGGAGGCTGTCAGAAGCATTTAGTCCCCCAAATCACCAAGAACCTGTTATGCAGGATGGAGAGATATGCACCGTGATGAGCTGACAGGTTTGAGATACAAAACAAAAATATACCATAATATTACCACTTTATTTACACAGCGGTAATTAGTCACAGGGTGCAGTCGCTTTCCTGAACAGTCAAGTTGGACAGTCCCTCGATCAACATGACCAACTTTTCTCAGGTCAAGCCATCCCCGGAAGAATACAAGCCATGTGCCAGCTGGAGCTGGGGCAAGTATGCCACTCAAGCTACAGTGGGGGAAATAAGTATTTGATCCCTTGCTGATTTTGTAAGTTTGCCCACTGACAAACATAAGGATGAATGACCTCAGGGAGATCAAAACATCAACACCGCGGAGACACCATCACGTGTTTCTCAACGCAGTGATCCAGAACACTGCCCCCCATCCTTAAAGGGAAATATGCAAATGCATGTAGAAAAGCTGCGGAGACACCACCACGTGTTTCTCAACGCAAGCAATGAATAGCCAGGTCTTTCACCGGGAAGGAACAACCACGGGAAGGGCAGCATCCAACCCTAACCCGAAACAGCTGTCTGTGGATGGATACCATGTTTTGGCATAGGTGGTTTTCCTTTATTGGATGCTGCCCTTCCCGTGGTTGTTCCTTCCCGGTGAAAGACCTGGCTATTCATTGCTTGCGTTGAGAAACACGTGATGGTGTCTCCACAGCTTTTCTACATGCTCACTGACAAAGACATGAACACTCTATAATTTTAAGGGTAGGTTAATTTTTAACGTTGAGAGACAGAATATCAAAAATAAAATCCAGAAAATCACATTGTGTAAATTGTATAATTTTATTTGCATTTTGCAGTGAAAAATAAGTATTTGATCCCTCTGGCAAATAAGACTTAATACTTGGTGGCAAAACCCTTGGTGGCAAGCACAGCAGTCAGACGGTTTTTGTAGTTGATGAGGTTTGCACACTTGTCAGGAAGAATTTTAGTCCACTCCTCTTTGCAGATCATCTCTGAATCATTAAGATTTTGAGGCTGTTGCTTGGCAACTCGGAGCTTCAACTCCCTCCATAAGTTTTCTCTGGGATTAAGGTCTGGAGACTGGCTAGGCCACTCCATGACCTTAATGACCTCCATGACCTTCTTTTTGAGCCACTCCTTTGTTGCCTTGGCTGTATGTTTTGGGTCATTGTCTTGTTAGAAGATCCAGCCACGACCCATTTTTAATGTCCTGGTTGAGGGAAGGAGGTTGTCACTCAGGTTTTTGCAGTACATGGCTCCATCCATTCTCCCAATGATGCGGTGAAGTAGTCCTGTGCCCTTAGCAGAGAAACTTCCCCAAAAGATAATGTTTTCACCTCCATGCTTGACAGTGTTCTTTGGGTCATAGGCAGCATTTCTCTTCCTCCAAACACAGCGAGTCGAGTTAATGCCAAAGAGCTAATTTTTTTGTCTCAACTGACCCCAGCACCTTCTCCCAATCACTCACAGAATCATCCAGGTGTTCATTGGCAAACTTCAGATGGGCCTTCACATGTGCCTTCTTGAGAAGGGGGACCTTGCGGGCACTGCAGAATTTTAAACATTGACAACCTGTGTTACCAATGGTTTTCTTGGTGATTGTGGTCCCAGCTGCATTGAGATCATTAACAAGTTTCCCCAGTGTAGTTTTAGGCTTCCTCATGATCAAGGATACCCCATGAGGTGAGATTTTGCATGGTGTCCCCGATCAATCTCGATTGACAGTCATTTTGTGTTTCTCCCATTTTCTTACTATTGCACCAACAGTTGTCTCCTCACCCAGCATCTTACTTTTGGGTTTTGTAGCCCATTAAAGCTTTGTGCAGGTCTATGATCTTGTCCTTTACATCCTTATAAAGCTCTTTGGTCTTGCCCATGTTGTAGAGGTTAGAGTCTGACTGACTGAGTCTGTGGACAGGAGTCTTTTATAAAGGTGACTATGTAGGACAGCTGTCTTTAATGCAGGTAAAAAGTTGATTAGGAGCGTATAACTGGTCTGTTGGAGAAAGAACTCTTAATGGTTGGTAGGGGATCAAATACTTATTTCTCACTGCAAAATGTAAATAAATTTATATAATTTATACAATGTGATTTTCTGGATTTTATTTTTGATATTCTGTCAATGTTAAAGTTAACCTACCCTTAAAATTATAGACTGTTCATGTATTTGTCAGTGGGCAAACTTACAAAATCAGCAAGGGATCAAATAATTATTTCCCCCACTATAGAAGTGGGACTGGCTAACTTCACTGTTTGGAAGAGTAGATCTACCACTTTGGACTCCTTACTGTGACTCATTTAGACAACCTGGCACAGGCCATTTGCCCCTTTACTCCCGAGCCTGTTTTCACCTTCCTGACCAGGCCAAATTTTACAATTTTGACCAGTGTCACTTTATGTGGTTATAACTCCAACGCTTCAACGGATCCCACTGATTCTAAGATTCTTTTTTTTCTGACATATTGTACTTCATGATAGTAAATTTTGTTCGATATAACTCGTGTTTATTTGTGAACATATTGCAAATTTGGCAACTATTTTGAAAATTTAGCAATTTTTAAACTTTTAATTTTTAGATCCTTCAACCAGTTAGTCATGCTGCACAAAATAATTTATAAATAACATTTCCCATATGTCTACCTTACATCTGCATACTTTTTGAAACAATGTTTTTTTGCTACGTTAATCAGCAATTTCTCATTTTTCCAATAAAAAATTTACAAAGCCATTTTGTTTTAGGGACCACAACACATTTGATGAGACTTTGAGGGGCCTATATGCCAGAAAATATCCAAAAGTGACACCATGCTAAAAACTGCACCCCTAAAACTACTCAAAACCACATTTCAAGAAGTTTATTAACCGTTCAGCTGCTTTACAGGAATTAATGCATCGTAGAAGGAATAAATTAACATTTTACTTTATTTTCACAAAAATTTCACTTTAGCCCCAAATGTTTTCACAAGAGTAACAGGAGAAATGGACCCCAAAACTTGTTGTGCAATTTCTTCTGAGTGATACCCCATATTTGGGGGAAAACTACTGTTTGGGCACATGGCAGAGCTCGGAAGAGAAGAAGCACCATTTGACTTTTTAAATAAAAAATGACAGGAATCTAGAGCAGACACCGTGTCGCGTTTGGAGAGCCCCTGATGTGCTTAAATAGGGGAAACCCCCCACAAATGACCCCATTTTGGAAGATAGATGGCTCAAGGAATGTACCTAGATGTGTGGTGAGCACATTGAGCCCAAAGGTGCTCCACAGACATTTATAATGTAGAGGCATGAAAATAAATGTTTTTAGCTTCATATTTTTTATTTTCACAATGATAACAGGAGAAAATGGACAAAATTTGTTGTGCAATTTATCCTGAGTACGCCGATACCCCATATGTGGTTGAAAACTACTTTTGAGGCACAATGCAAAGATCAGAAGGGAAGCATCACCATATTGGAGTTCCGGTTTTGATGGAACAGTTTCAGGGTGCCATGTCACATTGGCAGAGCCCCTGAAATGCCAGAACATCATAAACCCCACATAAGTACCGCATTTTGCAAATTTCACCCTCCAATGAATTAATCTACTGGTGCAGTGATTATATTGACACCACATATGCCTTACAAAATGTTATACCATTGGGCGGTGAAGAAAGAATAACATTTTTACCACTATAATGTTATTTAGCCCCAAGAATTTAATTTTTTTTAAGGGCTAATAGGAAAAAAAATGGACCTCACACTTTGTTGTGCAATTTCCCCTGTGTGCCAATTCCCTACATGTAATCAGTTTTCAGGCACAGTGCAAAGCTCAGAAGGGAAGGAGAGCCATATTATAGTGCAGGTATGGCTGTCATTTACAGGTCCCATGGCCCTCTGGAAGAGCCCGTGAGGTGCGAGAAAATCAGAATCCCCATAAGAGAACTAATTTTACAAACTAAAATAGTGATCATATTGACACCAAAGGTGTGTCACGGAATTTTATACCATTTGGCAGTGAAGAAAAAAATTAAATTTTTACCACAAAAATGTTAGTCCCAGATTTTACATTTTCATTCATGAAAATGGATAAAAATGGCACCAAAATTTGTCCCACAATTTTTGTTGAACATAGAAACACCCCATATGTGGTTGTACAGTACTGCTTAGCCACACAGACTCTGGAGGGATAAAATGCTATTTGCCTTCTGGAGTGCAGATTTCCCTAGAATAGTTTGCAGACTCCATAGAGCCCCTAAAGGTACCTTCACACGAAGCGACGCTGCAGCGATAGCGACAACGATGTCGATCGCTGCAGCGTCGCTGTTTGGTCGCTGGAGAGCTGTCACACAGACCGCTCTCCAGCGATCAACTATGCCGAGGTCCCCTGGTAACCAGGGTAAACATCGGGTAACTAAGCGCAGGGCCGCGCTTAGTAACCCGATGTTTACCCTGGTTACCAGCGTAAAATCTAAAAAAAACAAACAGCACATACTTACATTCACGTCCCCCTGCGTCCACTTCCTGACTGACTGAGCGCCGTACAGTGAGAGCAGAGCGGTGACGTCACCGCTGGGCTGCTTTCACTTTCACTTTGCGGCGCTGAGTCAGAGGAGGAAGCAGACTGCAGGGGACGCAATGTGAGTATGTGCTGTTTGTTTTTTTTACATTTTACGCTAGTAACCAGGGTAAACATCGGGTAACTAAGCGCGGCCCTGCGCTTAGTAACCCGATGTTTACCCTGGTTACCAGTGTAAAATATCGCTGGTATCGTTGCTTTTGCTTTCAAACACAACGATACACAGCGATCGGACGACCAAATAAAGTTCTGGACTTTATTCAGCGACCAGCGACATCACAGCAGGATCCTGATCGCTGCTGCGTGTCAAACGAAACGATATCGCTAGCGAGGACGCTGCAACGTCACGGATTGCTAGCGATATCGTTATAATGTCGTTTCGTGTGAAGGTACCTTAAGTGTTAGAAGAGCAGAATCCACCCTCAAGTGACCCCATTTAGGAAATTATACCCCTTTGTGAATTTATCCACTGGTATGAGGATTTGATTCCATGGTTGTCAAGCAACAGTGGATGCTATTATAGTGCCCAGTACATTGCAGTAAGCCCAGCTCGTGCTTCTGGAGCCACACACCCTTAAATTTAGTGGGCTCTCATCGCTACAGAAATGCCAAACAAGTGTACGCTATATGTGGTTTAGGTACACTGTGGGGCTCAAAAGGGAGGGGGACATTTTGCTTTGGGAGCGTAGAATTCGCCTCATTTCTTTTGGGGTGTGAGGATCCATTTAGCTTTTCCAGAGCCTTTGTACTACCAGTAACATGGAAGCCCCCTATATTTGCGTTAACAGATGACGGACCTGAGTGGGGACTTGCTATTTTTGTGAATTGAGTTGAAGATTTTATTGAGAACATTTTACATATCATTTGGGATCACATTTATTCAGCATGCTACGCTGAGCACTTACTTTGGGGTTTCCATTTAAATCGCTGAGTGACGTGATTCAGATTAAACCCCGATTGATCCATTCACTATAGTGAGGCAGCAGTTACTATGAACTTCATCTGGCCTCTGTTCATTAGTGTCCTTTTTAGAAGTGCACAAAACTGTGGCCGCCAGCACTTTTATGCAATACTAAAAAGACAGACACCGCCAAATCACAGGTCCTATGGCGTCCACAGTGCCTCCATCTGCCTCATTATAGGGAATCTTCTGTTGAGGGTTCTGTCTGAATCATGTATTTCAGAGATTTACATGGAAACCTCGGTGTAAGCGCTCAGCGCAGAGTGCAGGATAAAAGTGCGCCGAGCCTTTGGGAGGCAGAATGAACAAAACAGCAGGTGAAGAATTGGTTTGAATTATTTTTTACGCTGTTTCTCGTGTGGTATAAGTGGTTAGGTAACTTTATTCTTCGGGTTGGTGCGATTAGAGATATACCAGATTTATATTTTTTCTTTTAGGTTTGGCTGCTGTCATACAGTAAAAGACGCTTTTTCTTTCTTTTTAGAAAAACAAGTTTTTGCATCAACATATTTTGAGAGTTATAATTTTTCCAGATTTCGGCAGACAGTCATGTGAAAGCATGTTTTTTTGCGGGACGAGTTGACATTTTTATTGGTACCATTAATAGTTATAACGTTTTTGGTTGCTTTCTATTCCAATTTTTGGAAGGCAGAATGGAAAAAAAAAAAACAGGAATTCAAGAATAATTTTCTGTTTTTTGTTTTTTTTTAATGCCGTTCCACATGTGGTCAAGTGATGAGGCAGATTTACTCTTCGGGTCAGTAATATTACAGCGATACCACAGTTATATCATTTTTTTATGTTTTGGCGCTTTTACACAATAAGAACTATTTTATAGAAAAAAATAATTATTTGGTATCGTTTTATTCTGAGAGCTATATATTTTTTTTTTCATGGAGCTGTATGTTATGGAGCTGTATGGTTGCATGTTTTTTGCGTGACGAGATTATGTTTTCAGCGATACCATTTTAATTTACATTCGCCTTTTTTATCTCGTTTTATTCCACTTTTTGTTCAGAGGTATGATGAAAAAGCATATTTTTTGCCTCTTTTTTTCTATGGTGTTCACTGAAGGGGCTAACTAGTTAACTGTTTTATAGAGCGGGACGTTCCAGACGTGGCGATTCCAAATGTGTACTTTTGTTTATTTTTACAAAATACTTATTTATGGGTATAATATATATTTTTTCAAAAAAATATTTTAGCAATTTTTTTTTTTATTATTTAGTCCCTATATGGGACTTTCACTTTCAGTAGTCTGATCGCTGTTATGATCACCCGCACACAGCTCCTGTGTGCTGGGCGAATACCATGACGTATATATACTTCAAATGTTGCAAACGGGTTAAGTGACCACCAGCCACCTATATATAATCCAATTAGCGGTCATTTACTGGACGGTTTACACTGGTCCACTGCCATGTGGAAAAGATGAAGGAAGCCGATCCGAGTGTAAGGCTACTTTCACACTAGCGTCGTTTGGCCTCCGTCGCAATGCGTTGTTTTGGAGAAAAAACGCATCCTGCAAAAGTGCTTGCAGAATGCGTTTTTTCTCCATTGACTTGCATTAGCGACGCATTGCGACGGATTGCCACACGTCACATCCGTCGTGCGACGGATGCGTCGTGTTTTGGCGGACCGTCGGCACAAAAAACCGCTACATGTAACGTTTTTTTGTGCGACGTGTCTGCCATTTCCGACCGCGCATGGGCGGCCGGAACTCCGCCCCCTCCTCCCCGGACCTTACAATGGGGCAGCGGATGCATTGAAAAACTGCATCCGCTACCCCCATTGCGTCGGCACGTCGCATTGCGACGTGCAGTGCACGACGCTAGTGTGAAAGTAGCCTAAGTGGTTTATTTGTCAACGCTTTTTGAAGTATACATACCTCTTCAGGACAACCACGATCGTGGGAGAAGTATGTATTCTTCGAAACGCATTGACAAACAAACCACTTAGTCACGGATTGGAATCCTTCATCTTTTCCACATGGCAGTGCAGATTTCACCCATTTGTTTCTCCATTACCTACACTTTCCAGCGATATGGGTATATACATATTTTTTTAATTTTACAGTTGGGAAGGTGCATATACTGGGCACATGGGCCACAAGTCACTTGTTGGGAGACACCATTTTCAGTTTGTCTTCCCGAAATATTTTTGGATACAATAAAAGTGCATGGAAAACACAATCATCTTGTAATTTTCCGTTATTTCCCTCTTGCACAAAGCTGTCAGTGAAGTAATCCACCTCATCGCTCCCACAGCGTCAGACACGTATTAGTGAAGCTATCAGCTGCGTGGCACAGCCCAGTTTTTATCTCCCGTTCCCAGATGGTATTTTCACACTCACCAGCTGCAAACTAAAATACGTGTATCTGACATACGGCAAAATAGTATTCCTGAGGTTCTAGCCGAGAAATCTCATTGTCTACTCTGTTTCCTATTAGATCTTGTCTTACATTGCAATTCAATGTGACTGTAGGAGACGCCATGAGCCGGCCCTGTGCATGCGATTATGGCTCTGTACGTTGGTACTCTTTATATCACGTGCCAGAGTTATACAGGAGGGATGCAAACACATGATGGACAGTAAGAGATGAGACCCTGCACTATGTAGTACCGCAGGATAAAGCATCTGATACATTGAAGAGTAGGTGATACAATCCTCATCATGGGGGCTCCACTGATCACCAGAATGTGGGTTCCAAGCCCCCGTTTGTCATCACTGCCACAACCTCAGTACTCGTTTCAGTGTCTAGGAAGATGACGGAAAAAGTTGACTGTGACTTTCACTCCAAACTCTTGTGAGGAACAGGGGGTCTTGACACCTGTTCCAGTGTCTACAGGGGTCCCAAAGATGAGGCCCTGAGAGATCGAATTTACCACCTGAGGTCAGCATAAAGAAGTAAGACACGCCAATTCCAGTGCTGGGTCCCTTGTGTTTATTAGCTGCAGCCCTGGAGTCCTCATATAATGCACGTGCTGACAAATCCTCCAGGTTCGCCCCACCGATACTGATCTCAGTGGTCCTCTGCTGCAATGTGTAACATAACCTGTCAGCCCATCATTCCTTATACCGGCAGCGCCACCGCAAGCGAAGAATTCAGCTGCTCCTCACAAATATGACGTCTATGTAACGCATGGACAGAAAGTGGCCATAACGTACCAGTGCCTGCCACTACACACGTCAGACCCGGAGCCATTCTCCCCCGGACACAATCTAGGTCCGAGTACAGGGAGTCACCGAAGGACCGAACAATGGCACAGTCTGAGCACAGTTATACGGGGTCCTCATCACGTAAAAATGTTCAGAAAGATTTTCCTTGTGCCGGGATCTGATCTTATTTTCATAAAAAACAAAATTGAAAAGGAGGCGAGAATATCGTCTAGAAAACTGTACATTATGTCGGGCAAAGTATTCATCATTGAATTCAGGATTCTCATTCAGTCCCATTATCACACGTGTATAATATCCAGCGCCTCGCCCCTAATGTATACCCTTCGGAGCCTTGCCCCCTAAATGTATACCCTTCGGAGCCTTGCCCCATGAATGTATACCCTGTGATCACTGACCCCCTAAATGTATACCCACCAGCCCCACTAATTTATACCCTCTGGCGCCTCATCCCCTAAATGTATACACTCCGGCCCCTCACCCCTAATGTATACCCTCCGGAGCCTCGCCCCCTAAATGTATATCCTGTGGCCGCTCACCCCCTAAGTGTATACCCTGCAGCCCCTCGCCCCCTAAGTGTATACCCTCTGGCCCCTCACCATGCAGACAGTCTTTACTAATACGTAACAGAAGGGCTGCAGGTAAAGCGCTCACTGATACCAGCTCGGTCAATAGGACATCACCGATGTGACCAGTTCATGAATTTTCTTCTCGCCTAAATATTCCACGATCAACTGAGTAATACTATTGAAAAGTGGAAGGAAGCACAGGAACTCCGCGACAGGAAAGAGACCCCCAATGGAGAGAACACAGCCTCACAAATTGATACTCTTCTAGGTTTTCACATAGGATATGAGAAGCCATCAATGCGCCAGTTGCACTATTGTTTGACTTAAAATGTGCAGAAGTCCAGCAGTGTGAACTCGGCCTAAACCCACCACACACAGGGTGCATGGACGATTAATGATAGGAGAATGCTTGCACAAGGTATCTTGCCTTATATCAAGTTTGCTTCACTGTGAATGTAAAAAACAACATCACTGCTCCTTCCAACGGAGATTATCTCAAGAATCATTTGCCTTGGCACGGCTTAGTGCCCGTATCAGATATGCCTGGACAGAAGTCAGCAAATATTTGGAATTTAAATTCTTAAGCAAATTTTTTTTATTCTTCATTAAGACTGAAAATAGAACAAGTCCTGAAACGTTCCCGTCTGAATGTTCTATACTACTGACAAATGTATCTTCGATTATAAGATGCGACCCTCATGAATCCCTTTCCCCGGCTGTCACCACTCACCTAACAAATATGCAACCTCTCTCTTCCGGTATCTTTCCCTCCTCATTTAGGCTCCGTTCACATTAGCGTTGTGCGACGCAGCGTCGGGCGCCGCTGTGTCGCCGCATGCGTCATGCACCCCTATATTTAACATGGGGGCGCATGGACATGCGTTGCATTTGCGTTTTGTGACGCATGCGTCGCTGCGGCGCACGCGTCAGGGCGCACAGGACGCAGCAAGTTACATTTTTTGTGCGTCCAAAATCAAGCAAAAAAAAGGACGCATGCGTCACAAAACGCTGCGTTGTGCATGCCGACGCTGCAGTGCACAACGCAAATGTGAACGTAGCCTTAAGCATGCCATCATACATCCATTACTTAAAAAAAACATCCCTTGGCCAAAACTGTGACGCTAACTATAGACCTGTCTCTAATGTTCCCTTCATCTCTAAACTCCTGGAACGCCTGGTCCACTCCCGTCTTACCCGCTATCTCTCAGATAATTCTCTTCTCGACCCTCTTCAATCTGATTTCCGCTCTTTACACTCTACTGAAACTGCCCTCACTAAAGTCTCTAATGACCTACTAACAGCTAAATCTAATGGTCACTACTCCATGCTAATTCTCTTGGATCTCTCCGCAGCATTCAACACTATTCGTCCATTATATACAGCAGTGCCCCCCTCCATAGTGCGTCCATTATACACAGCAGTGCCCCCCCTCCATAGTGCGTCCATTATATACAGCAGTGCGCCCCCTCCATAGTGCGTCCATTATACACAGCAGTGCCCCCCCTCCATAGTGCGTCCATTATATACAGCAGTGCGCCCCCTCCATAGTGCGTCCTTTATATACAGCAGTGCCCCCCTCCATAGTGCGTCCTTTATATACAGCAGTGCCCCCCTCCATAGTGCATCCTTTATATACAGCAGTGCCCCCCTCCATAGTGCGTCCATTATATACAGCAGTGCCCCCCCTCCATAGTGCGTCCTTTATATACAGCAGTGCCCCCCTCCATAGTGCATCCTTTATATACAGCAGTGCCCCCCTCCATAGTGCATCCTTTATATACAGCAGTGCCCCCCTCCATAGTGCGTCCATTATACACAGCAGTGCCCCCCCTCCATAGTGCGTCCATTATATACAGCAGTGCGCCCCCTCCATAGTGCGTCCATTATACACAGCAGTGCCCCCCCTCCATAGTGCGTCCATTATATACAGCAGTGCGCCCCCTCCATAGTGCGTCCTTTATATACAGCAGTGCCCCCCTCCATAGTGCGTCCTTTATATACAGCAGTGCCCCCCTCCATAGTGCATCCTTTATATACAGCAGTGCCCCCCCTCCATAGTGCGTCCATTATATACAGCAGTGCCCCCCCTCCATAGTGCGTCCTTTATATACAGCAGTGCCCCCCTCCATAGTGCATCCTTTATATACAGCAGTGCCCCCCTCCATAGTGCGTCCTTTATATACAGCAGTGCCCCCCCTCCATAGTGCGTCCTTTATATACAGCAGTGCCCCCCTCCATAGTGCATCCTTTATATACAGCAGTGCCCCCCTCCATAGTGCATCCTTTATATACAGCAGTGCCCCCCCTCCATAGTGCGTCCTTTATATACAGCAGTGCCCCCCTCCATAGTGCGTCCTTTATATACAGCAGTGCGCCCCCTCCATAGTGCGTCCATTATACACAGCAGTGCGCCCCCCACAGCGCCCCCTGCAGGTGTATACGGCTATGCCCCCCCTCCACAGCGCCCCCTGCAGGTGTATACGGCTATGCCCCCCCCTCCACAGCGCCCCCTGCAGGTGTATACGGCTATGCCCCCCCCCTCCACAGCGCCCCCTGCAGGTGTGTACGGCTATACCACCTCCACAGCGCCCCCTGCAGGTGTATACGGCTATGCCCCCCCTCCACAGCGCCCCCTGCAGGTGTATACGGCTATGCCCCCCCTCCACAGCGCCCCCTGCAGGTGTATACGGCTATGCCCCCCTCCACAGCGCCCCCTGCAGGTGTATACGGCTATGCCCCCCTCCACAGCGCCCCCTGCAGGTGTATACGGCTATGCCCCCCCTCCACAGCGCCCCCTGCAGGTGTAAACGGCTATGCCCCCCTCCACAGCGCCCCCTGCAGGTGTATACGGCTATGCCCCCCCCCTCCACAGCGCCCCCTGCAGGTGTATACGGCTATACCACCTCCACAGCGCCCTCTGCAGGTGTGTACGGCTATGCCACCTCCACAGCGCCCCCTGCAGGTGTATACGGCTATGCCCCCCCTCCACAGCGCCCCCTGCAGGTGTATACGGCTATGCCACCTCCACAGCGCCCCCTGCAGGTGTATACGGCTATGCCACCTCCACAGCGCCCCCTGCAGGTGTATACGGCTATGCCACCTCCACAGCGCCCCCTGCAGGTGTATACGGCTATGCCACCTCCACAGCGCCCCCTGCAGGTGTATATGACTATGTGCCCCCTCACAGCGCCTCTATGTAACGCAGCCGGCGCCCCCTCATTACTCCCGGCTGTTCCATACTTGGCGCCCCTCCTCATACCCGCTCTTACTACCTGGCCAGGCTGCTCTTGCCGGAGCCCGGGAGCCCCCGCAGCAGGTAGATGTGCTTGGTAAACCTGGAGGGCGGAGGAGCGGAGCTGGGCCGGGGATGCTGCGGGGGTCGGCTCTGCTGCTGCCTGCGGGGGCGCCGCTCATCCAGGCGCAGATTCCCAAAGGAGTGGATGAGCCGCTCTGCCATAGTGCTCCGCTCCGGCCAGCGCTCCCCGCTCCCTCCGGTGGCCGGGGCTGGTATTACCGGAGGGTGTCAGGCAGCCGTCCGGGGCGGTGTCAGAGCATGGAGTGAAGGGGCGGTGCACCGCAGCGTGAGGCAGGGCCCGGCGGCATTATTGCTGTAGTGGGACTGCCCGGCCCGGCGGTATTTATACAGGTTGTAAACAATTCGCACCCCCCTGGTTCGTTGCCAAGTGTATGAACCTGATGCCGTTTTGGAGCGTACCATGATGTGAGGCGGGGGAGTGACAGTTGCGGAGCAGTATAGCTCGCAGTCGCTTCCTGGCCGCCTGCACAGGCTGAGGCCTCATCCATTCACACTGGGGTAAAGAACTCGGGTAAAAAAAAAGGGGGGAAATGTAACAAAAGAGAAAATTACACTTAAATGCTCTAAATCTTTATAGCAGTTTTTATGTTCTGGTGGTATAACGTGATGGGAGCCATCTGCAACCACGGCTGCCGCCCTCTTCTGAGCCTTGTATAGAGTGCAGGGGTGAGTATGTCACCACGGACAGACAGACCAACTGTTGAGGGAGTTTATTAACAGGGATAAGATTCTCCTCGCAGGGAGAAAACAGTAGGGTATAAACTAATAATATAACCGTGGAAATATATGGAAAGTGGTATAAGTTCTCAGGCAGTCAAACAGCATACCTCCCTACTTATGAAGATGCTACGTTCACATTAGCGTCATGCGCCCCTATCTTTATCATTGGGGACGCATGCGTCGTTTCACCGCACCTGGGTGGCGTCGGAGACGCTACATGTTGCATTTTTCTAGCGTCAAAAAAACGCACGCGTCGCACTTGCGTCGCTCGTGCGTCATTGCGTTACAATTTCCCATTGAAACCTATTGACAACGCACTTGCTTCGCTTGTGTGCGTCGTGCGTGCGTTGTGCGACGCATGCGTCGTTACATAAAATTAAACAAAAAAGTGTCTAGACAGTGCAAACAGTGATAAAAACATCCCCCATATCTAAAGAAAATGTTGGATTGTTTGTCACTTCTGCTGCAGCATCTAGAGGCAAGACAAACAAACAATTAACATTAAGGCCATGTGCACACGTTAAGTATTTTTCGCGTTTTTTTCGCTATAAAAACGTGATAAAAACGCGAAAAAAACGCTAACATATGCCTCCCATTATTTTAAGTGTATTCCGCATTTTTTGTGCAAATGTAGCCTTTTTTTCCGCGAAAAAATCGCATCGCGGAAAAAAAAGCAACATGTTCATTAAAATGCGGAATTGCAGGGGATTCCGCACACCTAGGGGTCCATTGATCTGCTTACTTCCCGCACGGGGCTGTGCACACCATGCGGGAAGTAAGCAGATTATGTGCGGTTGGTACCCAGGGTGGAGGAGAGGAGACTCTCCTCCACGGACTGGGCACCATATAAGTGGTCAAAAAATAAGAATTAAAATAAAAAATAGCGATATACTCACCTTCGATGTCTTCCCGCCTCCACTGCACGCTGTCGCTTCGGTTACTGTAGCTGATGTGCGGCGAAGGACCTTGCCGATGACGTCACTGTCCTGTGATTGGTCGTGAGCGGTCATGTGACCGCTCACGTGACCGTGACGTCACGGAAGGTCCTGTGCGCACAGACCAGCTATAGGAAGACGAACGGACGCCGCTGATGAGATGTCTGGGTGAGTATAAGCATTTTTTTATTTTTTTTATTATTTTTAAACATTCTATCTTTTACTATAGATGCTGCATAAGCTGCATCTATAGTAAAAAGTTGGTCACACTTGTCAAACAGTATGTTTGACAAGTGTGACCAACTTGTCAGTCAGTTTTCCAAGCGATGCTACAGATCGCTTGGAAAACTTTAGCATTCTGCAAGCTAATTACGCTTGCAGAATGCTAAAAAAACGGAAAAAAAACACAAAAAAAAAATGCGGATTTCTTGCAGAAAATTTCCGGTTTTCTTCAGGAAATTTCTGCAAGAAATCCGCAACGTGTGCACATACCCTAATACCCACCCTCATCTACCCATTGGTGGCATTATCTATTGTCTAGACACTAGACCCACCCTCTTCTATTCATTGGTGGTGTTTGTCTAGACAAATTGTGTGGAAAGATACATCATTGTTTGACAACGCATGCATCGAAAAACGCAACAAAAACGCACAAAAAAACGCTGCGTTTTACGACGCATCCGTTCGACGCATGCGTCAAACATGGTGCGTTTTTGCGTGCGTTTCCGATCCGTCGTGCGTTGCGTCGACGACGCAGCGTCGCATGACGCTAATGTGAACGTAGCCAAAGAGGGACAAAGTTTGCGTCGTGCAACGCACGCCGCGGAAAAATTTAGGCCACGCCTCTGACCACACCCATTCATAATTAGTCACACCCATATCCTCGTCCCAACCACACCCATTTAGCACTGCTGATCACACTGTTTCATAAACAATAATTATAAACAGAAAAAAATATGGCCACACAGTGCTCCATACTGTATAATGGCCACACATGATGCTACATACTGTATAATGGCCACACATGATGCTGCATACTGTAATGACCGCACATGATGCTCCATACTGTATAATGACCACACATGATGCTCCATACTGTATATTGGCTGCACATGATGCTCCATACTGTATAATGACCCCACATGATGCTCCATACTGTATAATGGCCACACATGATGCTGCATACTGTATAATGGCCGCACATGATGCTGCATACTGTATAATGGCCACACATGATGCTGCATACTGTATAATGGCCACACATGATGCTGCATACTGTATAATGGCCGCACATGATGCTGCATACTGTATATTGGCCGCACATGATGCTGCATACTGTATATTGGCTGCACATGATACTTCGTACCATATAATGGCCACACATAGCTACTCCTACACACGCGGCTGCGCTCCGTACACTTTGCACACACGGCTCCGCTCCGTACACCTCGTACACACACGGCTCCGCTCCATATGGATCGCCCCCAGGCGAAGGGCAGTGGGGTACTCGGTACCGGGTCTGTCTCTCAGTTCTAGGGATGTCACAGTGGCCCGACCCGGTCCGTGGCCCTTCTAAGGGGCGCCCAATTAATGGAGTAGTGGTTTGTACGGTGTTCGTGACGCCACCTGTGGTATTCGGTCAGGGTGACCGACGCTGCTAGAGGTCCGCTGGGGTGATGGAATGGCAGCTAGATGGTATACCTTCCCACAGGTGAAGTATGTCCCCAGGGCTTCCCAGATGTGTAGGTGGTGATGGTGGACGTCGTAAGGCGCAATGAATAACGAGGACACAAAGGGTGCAGCCTCTTTACCTTTTACTGAAGACTTCAGCGTCCACAGTCCAGAGTACCGTTCACAGGGCAGGTTGAGTCCAGCCGGTCCGAAGGCACATCCAGAGTTCCCTTTGCAGGTGGAAATCAGTAGCCTACCTACTAGCGCCTGGGTGTTGTAGTACCTCCCTGCTGAGCACCACGGGATAGTCCTCACAACTGTCGTGGATGTTTCTGATGTTCTCTCTCTCTCTGTCCCCTAGATGATATGGATAGGACAACCCGTATGACGGGGTAGGCCTGGAGCTATTTTATAGGGACCCTAGAGACGCCCCTCTCCCACAATTTGCCTCCGTTGTCTTCATAGGTATTAAGGTCGGGCAGCCAACTTGGAATTGACTGTCCTGCCGGTCTCTGAAGTAATGCGTAGAGCCTATTACTCCCTCGGTGTTCCGGCCACCGGCTACGCGCCTCGGAAGGATGTTGCCGATCTTAAGGCAGGACTCCTCCCGGTGTTATCTCCTTGTGCTGTGATCTCGTTTCTCACTCTCCACAATATACTCCGCTTCATGTCCTTTCTTAGGATGCTGCCGCAATGAAGTGCAGTCGCAGCTCCGTAACGCTCTATCTCGTGCTTGGCCTCTGTCAGGATCCCACCCCTGACAGAGACCCTCTGTCTGCAGCTCACATGTTCCTCCTTCTCCCCCTGTCTGCCTGACAGGTCCTCTCTGGGTCAAACCCAGGTAGCTTTCTGTCTGACTTCCTATCCAACCCACCAGTTTTACCCATCTGTGAGGAGTAGCCTAGTACATAGAACCTTTGCTCCCCCTGGTGGACTGGAGTGTGAAGTGTAGTGTGTGACTGTGATACCTGGTCAGGTGAACTCCTTTAGTACCATCAGATGTAACATCACTCCCCCTAGTGGAAGAGCAACATTACTGCAACGACCAGGACTCTGGGGCGCTGCACATACACCTCGTACACTCTCGGCTCCGCTCCATACACCTCGCACACACACGGCTCCGCTCCATACACCTCGCACACACATGGCTCCACTCCATACACCTCGTACACACATGGCTCCGCTCCATCCACACTGTACACCTCCTGACCCCACACAAGGCGTTACTTAACTCATCCTGCAGCACCATGTGGCAACTTGGCAACCAGCACAGAGCCGAGTCCTGCAATCCACGGAGGTCCCGATCATGTGACCCCTCACTCCTCCCCTCCTGTGACCTCATCACAGGTCCTGTGCGCAGAAAGCAGGCAGCCATACGGAAGGGTAAGGGCCCAGGGCATGCGGGAAGCAGAGCGTCCAGTGCTAGACAGCGGGGCAAAGGCTCAAAACCGGGACAGTCCCGCACAATGAGGGACGGTTGGGAGCTATGAAACAGTGTAACAGTAGTAAACGGAATATCTTGAGAAAACAAGTTTATCAGTCTGATGAGAACTTGCTTGTAGGGTCATCTTCTCCAACGTAGGCGCCGAGAAACAGCGGCACTTGTCATCCCTCTCTTATCTGTGGGCTGTGTATTCTCTAGGAACCCGCAACCTGGGGTTTAAGGGGTTACTGTGATGGACAGAGGGGATGCAAACGGGGTCCCCTCTGCTCTGAGTCTTTTGCTTTAACAGTACCGCCTATCCCGGGAGAACAATGCTCAGTCTATTATTGAGTCTCTCAACAGGAATCAAGCGCTCTGCCCTAGTACCGTGGGTACCAGGGGCCACTGCCTCTGCACAGGTCACGGCACACCTCTCCAGTCACAGCAGAGTCCGCTTTCACGTACTCAAGATGCAGTCTTTCTGGACAATCTCCCTGTATTCGTCCCCCGACTTGGAGTGCTCTCTCCCCTCCCTGCAGCGCAGCTGCGTGCTGTGCTCTCTCCGCTGCCCACACTGCTCTCACACTGGAGCGCACGCCTTTTCTCTCTGGCGCGCTCTGCTTTCGCACCCTCTGACTGCCCGCTTTTTTGGACCAGAATGCTGTAGATGAGCTAAGCCCACCGGCATCAGGGGCTTATCTTCGATTTTGGGGGTGACAGGTTCCCTTTAAATCAAAAGCATTTGGACAATTATCTCAGAAGCTCTTTAATGGGCTCCATGGGCCATTCCCTCATTAATCGATCATCAATTAAGCAGGTAAAAGGAGCAGATTCCAGGTGTGGCATTTGCATTTGAAAGCTATTGCTGTGAACCCACAACATGCGTTCAAAGCAGCTCTCAATGAAAGCTAAACATACCATCATTAGGGTAAAAAAAAAAAAAAAAATCATCATAGAGAGAGCAGAAATTTTAGGATTGGCCAAATCAACAGTTTGACACATTTTGAAAAAAAAAAAAGTGCACTGGTGAGCTTGGGACCTCAAAAGGGCCCGTATGTCTACAGAAGACAAGTGGTGGTTGATCGCAGAATCCTTTCCAAGGTGGAGAAAACCCCCTTCACAACATCCACCCAAGCGAAAAACACTCTCCAGAAAGTAGGCGTTTCAGAATCTAAGTCCACCATAAAGAGACAATTCACCACGAGGTGCAAACTATTAATCAGCTTTAAAAATAGAAAGGGCAGATTAGATTTTGCCAAAAAACATCTAAAGAAGCCGCCCAGTTCTGGAAAAAAACATTCTTTGGACAGATGAAACTAATGTGATCAACCTGTACCAGAAGGATGGAAAGCAGAAAGTATGGAGAAGGCTTGGAATGGCTCAGGATCCAAAGCACAGCACATCCTCTGTAAAACATGGTGGAGGCAGTGTGATGGTGTGGGCATGCATGGATTCCAATGGCACTGGATCACTATTGTTTATTGATGATGTGACTGAAGACAGAAGCAAGAGGAATTCTGAAGTGTACAGGGCGATGCTTACTACGGATTCAACCAAATGCAGCAAGGTTAAATTGGATGGCCAGCTTCACCATACAGATAGACCATGGCCCAAAACATACTGCGAAAGCAACCTAGGAGTTTAAGGCAAAGAAGTGTAATATTCTGCCATGGCAGAGTCCATCACCTGAGCTCATCCCCATCAAGCCACATTTCACATGCTTAAGACAAAACTTAAAGGGGTTGTCCACTAGTAGGTCAACCCTTCTCCATCTGAATGTTTGCCCCCAATAAAACAAAAACACCTATACTTACTGCCGGTGCCGTTCCAGCAGTGTCGTCACTCGTGTTTCGTCATGTGAGCCTGCGCCCAACCAGCCTGAGCTCTCACCTCCTCTTGAATACTTATACTTTTGAAGGCGGGGACAGTAACGCCAGCGCTGATTGGGGGCAGGGCTCACATGACGTAACAACCACATGTCAGCCCCGGGAACTCAAGTGTCGACACCGCTGGAACGGCACAGTCACTGGAGGAGAGTATGGGTGTTTTTAATTTTAAAGGGGTTCAAATCGAGACGGGGTTGTGCTACAAGTGGACAACACCTTTAAGTCTTGTCTTAAGAATGTGAAATGCTGCTCAATGGGGTTGAGATCTGGTGATTGACTCGGCCATTGCAGAATATTCCACTTTAAAAGGGAATCTGTCAGCAGTTTTGGCCGATATAAGATATGGCCACCGCCTTTCAGGGTTTATACATAGCATTCTATAATGCAGTATATAAGCCCCCGACCCGACCTGCAAGAACTGAAAAATAACTTTTATTATACTCACCTGCGGGGCGGTGCGGTCCGATGGATGTCACTGGTCTTGGTCCGGTGCCTCCCATCTTATGATCCCCGTCCTCCTTGTGGATGACGCGACCCTGCATCATCCACACAGTCTCCTCAGCATTGCACTCCTGCACAGGCATACTTATCTGCGCTGTTGAGGGCAGAGCAAAGTACTGCAGTGCGCAGGCGCTGGGCCTCTCTGACCTTTCCCGGCGCCTGCGCACTGCAGTACTTTGCTCTGCCCTCAACAGAACAGAGATGTACGCCTGTGCCGGAGTGCGATGCTGAGGAGACTGTGTGGATGATGCAGGGTCGCGTCATCCACAAGAAGCAAGCAGGACGGGGATCATAAGATGGGAGGCGCCGGACTAAGACCAGAGACATCCATGGGACCGCACCGCCCCGCAGGTGAGTATAATAAAAGTTATTTTTCAGTTCTTCCAGGTCAGGTTGGGGCTTATCTACTGCATTATAGAACGCTGTATATCAGCCCTGAAAGGTGATGGCTGTATCTTATATCGGCCAAAACTGCTGACAGGTTCTCTTTAAAAATGTCTGGGTAGTGGACAAAGCCTTGAAGGCAGAACGACACACAAATATGCAACAACTGAAGTCAGTTGCGGTAAAGGCCTGGTAAAGCCTCACAAGGGAGGAAACCCAGGGTTTGGTGGCATCCATGGCTTCCAGATTTCAGCCAGTCATTGCCTGAAAAGGATTCTCTACAAAGTATTAAAAATGAACATTGTATTTATGGTAAAGTGAATTCGTCCAATTACTTTTGAAAAATGGTAGCAATTCCTGAATGTTTCACAACATATTTTTGTTTAACCCCTTTAAAGCTGAAAGTCTACACTTCAATTACATCCCAGTGGCTTCAGTTTAAATAAAAAATAGTGTCCTGCAGAGCTGAAATCACGAAGATTTGGTCACTGTCCAAATAATTCTGGACCTAACTGTATATTTAAATAAAAAATAAATCACTATTTTTATTGCATTATCCTATGTACTACCAGCTAAAATCCGGCCACGCTGCTTTGAAAGTGAACAGTGTGCTGTGAATTCTATGTACTCAGTGGTGCAATAGGTCCAGGCAGGGGGGAATTACTTCAGATTTGCAGGGACTATTTCACACTGCATGACAATGCCATCACAAAAGAATATGTTTATCCAACATATATTTGGAGGGCCAATGACGGCCTGTGTTATTTATCTCCAGTAAGGGAGGCAGAAGCTTCATACATTGTTTTATAGACTTTATTATTCTTTGTCTTTACTTTGCTTGTACTCCACCTGTAGGGAAATACAGAATAAAAGTGTTTGCTAAATTACAGAAAATATATCTTACTGCTATTAAAAGATTTGTGTCATCAGAAAAATGTCCTATTGTTTGAATAAAGTTTTTATGTTAAACATAAAAAATAAAAGTACCATATTTTTCGGACTATAACACGCACTTTTTTCCTCCCAAAATGTGGAGGAAAATGGGATGTGCGTCATATAGTCTGGATGTATGGGCTCTGGCTGAGGTGGGGGAGTGGTTTCGGAGGAGCATCAGGTCACAGGAGGCTGGAGTCGGCGGCTCCGGCTAACTCCCGTGCCCGCTGCTAAAGAGAAATGAATATGCACTGCATTCCACGCCCATGGGCGTGGAGGGCAATGCATATTCATTTTTCTGGCATCCCTGGTATAAATGGTCCCCATCCTGTTCCTGGAATGTTGGTCCCATGCTTTTTCTTTTACAATTTGCCCCATGTTCCTCAAATCCAAGGCACCATGAGGAAAAAAAAAAAATTACTCTTACCTTCCTCCGCTCTGCTACCAGCAGTTGCTTGATGCTTGTAAGCAGTGCATGGCAGGGACATCATGCGCTGCTCACAAGCAGAGAACAGCTGCCAGAATACTCACTGGGACTGTTCATCGCAAAGAGAGGCGAGTATCCATTCCTCTTCAGTAGCGTGCACTGTCAGCCTGCTGGAGCCGGCGGTCACGTTTGCCGATACTTAAGAGAAATGAATATTCAGAATATTCATTTCTCTTAAGTATCGGCACACGTGAACGCTACTGAAGAGGATTGGATACTCACTGCGATCTCCGATGAACGGTCCCGGTGAGTATTCCGGCAGCTGTTCTCTGCTTGTGAGCGGCGCATGATGTCCCAGTCATGCGCTGCTTACAAGCATTAAGCAGCTGCTGGCACCAGAGCAGGATGCTGCTAAGGAGCGCCGTGTAGGTGAGTGTAATTTATATATATATATATATATATATATATATATATATATATATATATATATATATATATTTTTTTTTTTTTTTTTTAATCTTTCCTGATGGAGCCATGCATACCAGGAACAGGATGGGGTCAATTACCATATAAGAGAAAAAGGATGGGACCAATCATACCAGGAACAGGATGGGGCCAATTATAAAAGAAAAAGGATGGGGCCAATCATATCAGGACCGAGATGGTGCCAATCATACCAGGATAAGGATGGGGCCAATCATATCAGGACCGAGATGGTGCCAATCATACCAGGATAAGGATGGGGCCAATCTGTCATGAATCCCAATGGCTAGGGATAGCACAGGACAAGCAAGGTACAAATATATAACGGACGAGCTTTAGGGTGATGGAACCTGGGCTGACCGCTGCCCTACGCCTGACAAACGCAACTAGAGATAGCCAGGGAGCGTGCCTACGTTGGTTCTAGACGCCACGCACCAGCCTAAGAGCTAACTAGTACTGCAGAGAAAATAAAGACCTCACTTGCCTCCAGAGGAACGAACCCCAAAAGGTATAGTTGCCCCCCACAAGTATTGACGGTGAAATGAGAGGAAGGCACACACATAGAGATGATATATATAGGTTTAGCAAATTGAGGCCCGCTGTAAACTAGAAAGCAGAACGATACAAAAGGGGTCTGAGCGGTCAGCAAAAAACCCTAATCAAAAAAAACATCCTGAGATTACAAGAACCCATGTGCCAACTCATGGCACATGGGGAGAACCTCAGTCCACTAGAGCTACCAGCTAGCATAGAGACATAATAAGCAAGCTGGACAAAAAACCAAACAACTGAACATCAGCACTTAGCTTATCCTGAAAGATCTGGGAGCAGGTAGGCAGGAACAAAACAGAGCACATCTGAATACATTGATAGCCGGCAAGGGAATGACAGAAAGGCCAGGTAAAATAGGAAACACCAAGCCTCTGATGGACAGGTGGAAACCAAAGGCCGCAACCCACCAAAGTCACCCAGTACCAGCAGTAACCACCAGAGGGAGCCCACAAACAGAATCCACAACAGTACCCCCCCCCCCCTTGAGGAGGGGTCACCGAACCCTCACGAGAACCCCCAGGGCGATCAGGGTGAGCTCTATGGAAGGTGCGGACCAAATCAGTCGCATGAACATCGGAGGCGACCACCCAGGAATTATCCTCCTGACCATAACCCTTCCACTTAACCAAATACTGGAGTTTGCGTCTGGAAACACGAGAATCCAAGATCTTCTCAACAACATACTCCAATTCTCCCTCCACCAGCACCGGAGCAGGAGGCTCAACCGAAGGAACAACGGGCACCTCATACCTCCGCAACAACGACCGATGGAACACATTATGAATAGCAAACGATGCTGGGAGATCCAAACGAAAAGATACAGGGTTAAGAATCTCCGAGATCCTATAAGGACCGATGAACCGAGGCTTGAACTTAGGAGAAGAGACCTTCATAGGGACAAAACGAGAAGACAACCACACCAAATCCCCAACAAGAAGTCGGGGACCCACGCGGCGACGGCGATTAGCAAACTGCTGAGTCTTCTCCTGAGATAACTTCAAATTGTCCACCACCTGATTCCAAATCTGATGTAGCCTGTCCACCACCGCGTCCACTCCAGGACAATCCAAAGACTCCACCTGACCAGAGGAAAAACGAGGATGAAACCCCGAATTACAAAAAAAAAGGAGAGACCAACGTGGCAGAACTAGCCCGATTATTAAGAGCAAATTCGGCCAGTGGCAAAAAAGCAACCCAGTCATCTTGATCAGCAGAAACAAAACACCTCAAATAAGTTTCCAAGGTCTGATTAGTTCGCTCCGTCTGGCCATTCGTCTGAGGATGGAATGCAGACGAGAAAAACAAATCAATGCCCATCTTGGCACAAAACGTCCGCCAAAATCTAGACACAAACTGGGATCCCCTGTCAGAAACGATATTCTCCGGAATCCCATGCAAACGAACCACGTTCTGAAAAAATAAAGGGACCAACTCAGAGGAGGAAGGCAACTTAGGCAAGGGCACCAAATGAACCATCTTAGAAAAGCGGTCACACACAACCCAGATAACGGACATTTTCTGTGAAACCGGGAGATCAGAAATAAAATCCATGGAAATGTGCGTCCAAGGCCTCTTCGGGATGGGCAAGGATAACAACAACCCACTGGCCCGAGAACAGCAAGGTTTAGCTCGAGCACACACTTCACAAGACTGCACAAAGGTACGCACATCCCTAGACAAGGAAGGCCACCAAAAAGACCTGGCCACCAAGTCTCTAGTACCAAATATTCCAGGATGACCAGCCAACACAGAAGAATGGACCTCGGAGATGACTCTACTGGTCCAATCATCCGGAACAAACAGTCTTTCTGGTGGACAACGATCCGGTTTATCCACCTGAAACTCCTGCAATGCACGTCGCAAGTCTGGGGATACGGCAGACAATATTACCCCATCCCTAAGGATACCAGTAGGCCCAGAGTCTCCAGGAGAGTCAGGCACAAAACTCCTGGAAAGAGCATCTGCCTTCACATTCTTTGAACCTGGCAGGTATGAAACCACGAAATTGAAACGAGAAAAAAACAACGACCAACGAGCCTGTCTAGGATTCAAACGCCTGGCAGACTCAAGGTAAATGAGATTCTTGTGATCAGTCAAGACCACCACACGATGTTTAGCACCCTCAAGCCAATGACGCCACTCCTCAAATGCCCACTTCATGGCCAAAAGCTCCCGATGACCCACATCATAATTGCGCTCGGCGGGCGAGAATTTTCTAGAGAAGAATGCACATGGCTTCATCACCGAGCCATCAGAACTTCTCTGTGACAAAACCGGCCCCGCTCCAATCTCGGAAGCATCAACCTCAACCTGAAAAGGAAGTGAAACATCTGGTTGACACAACACAGGAGCAGAAGAAAACCGGCGCTTAAGTTCCTGAAAGGCCTCCACAGCCGCAGGAGACCAATCAGCAACATCAGCACCCTTTTTAGTCAAATCAGTCAAAGGTTTAACAATACTGGAAAAATTTGCAATAAACCGACGATAAAAATTAGCAAACCCCAAGAACTTCTGTAGGCTCTTAACAGATGTAGGTTGTGTCCAGTCACAAATTGCCTGAACCTTGACGGGATCCATCTCAATAGTAGAAGGAGAAAAAATGTACCCCAAAAAAGAAATCTTCTGGACTCCGAAGAGACACTTTGAGCCCTTCACAAACAGAGAATTGGCCCGCAGAACCTGAAACACCTTCCTGACCTGTAGAACATGAGACTCCCAGTCATCAGAAAACACCAAAATATCATCCAAATACACAATCATAAACTTATCCAGATATTCACGGAAAATATTGTGCATAAAGGACTGAAAGACTGACGGAGCATTGGAGAGTCCAAAAGGCATTACCAAATACTCAAAATGGCCCTCAGGCGTATTAAATGCGGTTTTCCACTCATCACCTTGTTTTATCCGCACCAGATTATACGCACCGCGAAGATCTATCTTAGTGAACCACCTAGCCCCCTTAATGCGAGCAAACAAGTCAGTCAATAATGGCAATGGATACTGATATTTGACTGTAATCTTATTCAGAAGGCGATAATCTATACAAGGCCTCAGGGAACCATCTTTTTTTGCCACGAAAAAAAAACCTGCTCCCAGAGGGGACGAAGATGGACGAATATGTCCCTTTTCCAAGGACTCCTTAATATAATTCCGCATAGCAGTATGCTCTGGCAGTGACAGATTAAATAAACGACCCTTAGGGAACTTACTGCCAGGAATCAATTCTATAGCACAGTCACAATCTCTATGAGGAGGGAGCGAATTGAGCTTAGGCTCCTCAAAAACATCCCTATAGTCAGACAAAAACTCAGGGATCTCAGAAGGAGTAGATGAAGCGATTGAAATCGGAGGTGCATCATCATGAACCCCCTGACATCCCCAGCTTAACACAGACATTGTTTTCCAGTCCAGGACAGGATTATGAGTTTGTAACCATGGCAGACCAAGCACTAGTACATCATGTAAATTATACAGTACAAGGAAGCGAATCACCTCCTGATGAACGGGAGTCATGCGCATGGTCACTTGTGTCCAATACTGCGGTTTATTCATAGCCAATGGTGTAGAGTCAATTCCCTTCAGAGGAATAGGAACTTCCAGAGGCTCCAGACTAAAACCGCAGCGTTTAGCAAATGACCAATCCATAAGACTCAGGGCAGCGCCCGAATCCACATAGGCATCAACGGAAATGGAAGACAGTGAAAAAAATCAGAGTCACAGACAAAATGAACTTAGGCTGCAGAGTACCAATGGCAAAAGATTTATCAAGCTTTTTTGTGCGTTTAGAGCATGCTGATATAACATGAGCTGAATCACCACAATAAAAACACAATCCATTTTTCCGCCTATAATTTTGCCGTTCACTTCTGGACTGAATTCTATCACATTGCATAGTCTCAGGTGCCTGTTCAGAAGACACCGCCAACTGGTGCACGGGTTTGCGCTCCCGTAAACGCCGATCAATCTGAATGGCCATAGCCATAGACTCATTCAGACCTGTAGGCGTAGGGAACCCCACCATAATATCCTTAATGGCCTCAGAAAGACCATTTCTGAAGTTTGCAGCCAGGGCGCACTCATTCCACTGAGTAAGCACCGACCATTTCCGAAATGTTTGACAATATATTTCCGCTTCATCATGCCCCTGAGAGAGGGCTAACAAAGCCTTTTCAGCCTGAATCTCCAGGTTGGGTTCCTCATAGAGCAATCCCAATGCCAGAAAAAACGCATCCACACTGAACAACGCAGGATCCCCTGGTGCCAATGCAAATGCCCAATTCTGAGGGTCGCCCCGCAGGAAAGATATTACAATCCTGACCTGTTGAGCAGGGTCTCCAGAGGAGCGAGATTTTAAAGAAAGAAACAATTTACAATTGTTCCTGAAATTCAGGAAGGTAGATCTATCTCCAGAGAAGAACTCTGGAATAGGAATTCTAGGTTCAGACATGGGAGTGTGAACAACAAAATCCTGTATGTTTTGAACCTTTGCCGCGAGATTACTCAGGCTGGAAGCCAAACTCTGGACATCCATGTTAAACAGCTAAGATCAGAGCCATTCAAGGGTTAAGAGGAGGTAAGAAGCAGCTAGACAGCAATTAAGGGCTAGGCAGCAAAACTCTGAAGGGAAAAAAAAAAAAAAAAATTCCCTTAAACACTTCTTTTTCTCCTGCTTCAGCCCAAACAATTAACACTTTGTGGGCCGGCTATACTGTCATGAATCCCAATGGCTAGGGATAGCACAGGACAAGCAAGGTACAAATATATAACGGACGAGCTCTAGGGTGATGGAACCTGGGCTGACCGCTGCCCTACGCCTGACAAACGCAACTAGAGATAGCCAGGGAGCGTGCCTACGTTGGTTCTAGACGCCACGCACCAGCCTAAGAGCTAACTAGTACTGCAGAGAAATTAAAGACCTCACTTGCCTCCAGAGGAACGAACCCCAAAAGGTATAGTTGCCCCCCACAAGTATTGACGGTGAAATGAGAGGAAGGCGCACACACATAGAGATGATATATATAGGTTTAGCAAATTGAGGCCCGCTGTAAACTAGAAAGCAGAACGATACAAAAGGGGTCTGAGCGGTCAGCAAAAAACCCTAATCAAAAAAACCATCCTGAGATTACAAGAACCCATGTGCCAACTCATGGCACATGGGGAGAACCTCAGTCCACTAGAGCTACCAGCTAGCATAGAGACATAATAAGCAAGCTGGACAAAAAAACCAAACAACTGAACATCAGCACTTAGCTTATCCTGAAAGATCTGGGAGCAGGTAGGCAGGAACAAAACAGAGCACATCTGAATACATTGATAGCCGGCAAGGGAATGACAGAAAGGCCAGGTAAAATAGGAAACACCAAGCCTCTGATGGACAGGTGGAAACCAAAGGCCGCAACCCACCAAAGTCACCCAGTACCAGCAGTAACCACCTGAGGGAGCCCACAAACAGAATCCACAACACCAATCATACCAGGATAAGGATGGGGCCATGCACACCAGGATAGGGATGGGGGACCCATGCATACCAGGATAGGGGATAATACAGTACAGAATTGACCTTTTTTTTCTTCAAATTTTTTCTTCCTAATTCCCTCCTCTAAAACCTAGGCGTGTCTTATAGTCCGAAAAATACGGTATTTTCCACGTTGCTAAGAAAAATAAATAAACCCTGCAGTTTTTACTCTTACTACTAAACCCAATAGTTGCGCGACTTCTTGTTCTGCTTTCTTATTACAGGCAGGATTATTACGGTGGGTATCACCTACAAGTAGATAATACAGGATCAGTTCACAATAGCTGATGGTCACAGCTCACCTTCTCCTTCTTAACCTCCATTTTACCATCTTTAGATCATATTTTACAGTCGGTATATGGATCGGAATGCACAGACTGACTGCGGGTCCCAATGTGATCTTGCATTCCCATAAATTCCACTTAAGGCGCAGTCAGGCAGTCGTATGAATCGGACTGAGATGGGACCCCAATGCACGGACTGGCCGGCGGCTATTCCGAGCGTCACATACATTTCTATGCAGCTGTCACAGTTCGGCTGGGAAAGCCGCTGGCCGATCTCTGATTTATACAGCTGTCCGACTGCACCCTTAGGCTTTAAATTTGGGTCATTTTGTCTTTAACAGATGGTGAAATAAAGCCTGCTGAACCCGGCCTAACTCAGGGGAGCCAGGTACAGGAAAAGCTGATAGGAGGTAAAGGGGTTGTCTAGGTTTGGCACAAATGTCTGCAGTCAATATATCTGACAGCACACTTGCGAATCCGCACAATGTGGATAATGTACACTGTCAGGATTCTCTATCGGTAAGACCGCAATTATGACATTTGTACACTCTGGGCAACATTCCGACTAGACATGCGCAGCCTCACACAATTCACTTGTATTCAACGAAGTTGCGCACTTCTAGACAGAAAATCCCCTGGTGTATGCCTGCCACATCCTGCAGTCCCATGACCTCCCTGCACCAGAGAATCCTGACAGCATGAGCTGTGTGCACTGTAAGGATTCACAAAGTGACTGGAGACTTTAGTGCCAAACTTTGACAACCCCTTTAAAGATGCTACATGCCCTAACAAGCATATTAGCAACTTCATAGCAAGGGACTTTCACTGATGAAGATATCGAAAACATTTCTTTGTATCCTCATAATCAGTACCGATGTCTAGACAATTCCAAGAGCCAAACTATGAAAGTGGCATTATTTATCTAAACCACACCCTAAAGGGGATATTTTGGGGGACATTCTTAGGCATCCAGAATTTGTTAAGTATTGTCTATGACCACTAATCAGTTTTCCATAATGGCATACAGACTTCAAGGTTATACAAACCATTGTACCCCATTTTGTCTGTGCCCATTACCTCCTCACGCTTAGTATTGGGCTCTCACCTGTCCTATGTTCCAGATATGATTATAAATAAAGTCACATTAGTTCTGCAGGCAAGTAAAAGTGTAAGGCCACGAGCTAATCTACAGGTCACAGAACTCAAAGCCTACCTACTATGTTCGTCCTGGATGCACCTAAGGCTCTTCCAAATCAGCAGAACAGCTATGGTTTTCCCCTCCAAAAAGTTGAGGAATATATTAAAAATATATCAATTGGCAGGACTCCGGTCCATCGGAAAGTTTGGGAGACTCGTGGGAGACACAGATCCACCGATGGCTCAGAGCCCCTGGGCGCAGATCCACCGATGGCTCAGAGCCCCCGGGCGCAGATCCACCGATGGCTCAGAGCCCCCGCGCGCAGATCCACCGATGGCTCAGAGCCCCCGCGCGCAGATCCACCGATGGCTCAGAGCCCCTGCGCGCAGATCCACCGATGGCTCAGGGCCCCCGCGCGCAGATCCACCGATGGCTCAGGGCCCCCGCGCGCAGATCCACCGATGGCTCAGAGCCCCCGCGCGCAGATCCACCGATAGCTCAGAGCCCCCGCGCGCAGATCCACCGATGGCTCAGAGCCCCCGCGCGCAGATCAACCGATGGCTCAGAGCCCCGCAAATGGATCTGCCTATCTATAATTAAAATGCTCTGCAACAACTGGAGCTCAGTACTGCATACACCATCATGCCATAGGAGCCGCCTTCTATGGCCAACTTTACACAGCATGATGTTTCACAATACATGTGGAAAATATATCTACCCACACACACCTTTTACATTTAGAAATTTAGCTTTCCCCAAGCTTTTGTGGTTTTAAAACAGATTTCTTACCAAAATTCACAATACAAACTGCATACAGTATATTAATAACCAGATCTTAGACATTATGAGACTAGTGTAATTACTCTGAAAATCCATACAGGAAAATTATATAATTGTACTGTGTTAGCCAGTAGATAGAAAATATTAAAATGTGAGAGTCCTCAGTGGTTGATACCTTTTAATCACTAACTGAATCAGATTTTGTGTTATTCTATGCCTGCTGAAGGAACCCGAATAGTATTGAAAGATGCTATTTGTTATCAAAAACTGAGGACTCTCACATTTTTATATTTTTCTGTATAACACTGAGATTTTAGGAGTCTAAATCCATACAGGCTCTGTCCACCCAGCCTGACAGCTACAGTTTGTACTGAGCAATATCAAATCTCAGCAGCAGGAGGGAGGAGGGACACTGAGGAGCTGACAACCTGGCTAGGTGGGCGGTGTATTGTGAATTCTGTTCTAGGGCTCCCTCCGGTGGTTATAAGTGGTAGCGCTGCTGTCTCTGGATTGCAGCATTCATCAGGTGTGTCCACTTTTTGCAATTCTGACTGGGCTATTTAGTCTTGCTCTACCCTTTAGTCAGTGCCAGTTGTCCATTGTTCCTGGAGGATTCACATCCCTGCCTGGTCTCTCCTGCTTTGCTGTTCATTTCAACAAAGATAAGTTCTGGCCTTGATTTTTGCTGTCCACATGCTGTGGGCCTTATTGTTCAGTTCTTTTCCATGTTTTTGTCTTGTCCAGCTTGGTCTGTATAAGGATTTGTTTAGCCAAGCTGGTATCTCTGGAGATGCAGATATACCCTCTATATCTTTAGTTAGATGTGGAGATTTTGTATTTTCTGTGGTGGATATTTTCTAGTGTTTTAATACTGACCGCATAGTACTCTGTCCTATCCTTTCTATTTAGCTAGAAGTGGCCTCCTTTGCTAAATTCTGATTTCAGTCTGTGTATGTTTTTTCCCTCTCCTCTCACAGTCAATATTTGTGGGGGGCTGTCTATCCTTTGGGGATTTTCTCTGAGGCAAGATAGAAAAGGGAAAACTATCTCTAGGGGTAATTAGTCCTCCGGCTGTGTCGAGATGTCTAGGGAGTGAAAGGTACATTCCACGGCTACTTCTAGTTGCGGTGTTAAGTTCAGGGTCTGCGGTCAGTACAGGTACCACCTTCTCCAGAGTACGTCTCATGCTGCTCTTAGGCCACCAGATCATAACAGCGGTGATATAATTTTGCAAAAGGATTATACAGCCATTCTGACTTGCGTTGTCAGTGAAATCTGATAACTGTTCATTCAGTGCTCCCTTAGTGTGGCCAAACAATTCAGTGAACCTTCCCACCTACTTGTTTTCCCTTACTCTTCACCTCCCTCTTCTTTGATTGACAGCTCTGGCTTCATCGAGCCAGAGAAGGGTGGTGATAGATGGGAAACCAGAAGGTGAGAAGGTCACTCTGTGCTGACTGAGTCCCTTTAATTAAAAATAAAAATCTCTTCCTGAATTGACACAAAAGAAAAGGTGTGCCTGGCACAATGAAGAGTTTGAATTCGGCAGAGAAAGCAATAAGCATATTTTGGACATTTTCCAATAGGTACACCTAACTAATGTGCATTGTTTGATGCAGATCTTTGGGCCAGAGCCAGAAGTGGATTGAGCAGGAAGCAGAAGATCCTCCTCTACATTTCTTGTCCTTTTAAAATGTTAAATTTATCTTTGGCTTTTGTTTGAAAAAAAAAAATTCCAAATAAAAAATACCTCCAATGACTTCTTCCATTGAAGATATACTCTTCGGGCCAGGTCATGTCCAAGTGGCACAATGAAGTCCTTTGGTTCTAATGCATCTGTAGTATTAAAATAATAGGTTTATTCTTCTGAAAAGACAGTCTTCAACTGCTAATCAAACAAGCCCAAAATACAGCGACATACCACAGGCGATAAGAGACATGCAAATAATGACTAATAAATGGCATTACTTGTATATACATGTTAGACATCATTTATGAACTTCTAGGTAAAAGTATGGATCTCAATCTGCACAAATACAACTGCACCATTCACTGCAGAGTTTGTGTTCATCTAAAAACAAAAATTGGGCTCTTAACACTAAAAAGGTAGAAAAACTGTAAGGGAACAAAAGCGCACAAGACCATCGGGTGATTCCCTTTTGGGTACAAATAAAAGTAAGGTGCTGACCTGAGCAGGTTGTGTGCAGACAACAACTATGAACACCTGAAGATATCAGCTGCTGCTGCCGCCTCCTGGGTTTGATGATCTCCTCCAGGATAGTTTACCAATGTGGCCGATAACCCGATATCCGGCTGCACTGCTGTAGTGAAGAATCCTTAGGACCAAGATGAGTTGAGCGTTTCAAGGCTGGACTAGCCTCTTTTTCAAGTGAAAAAAACAATTGCATAGCAAGTGTTCAAGGACAGGGGGTTCAAAAAGGCTGAAGGGTGACAGACTGAAGAAAACAACCACAAGAAAATATGAAGTAGAGGGAGGGTGAGTGGAGGACATTGAGAAGTGGACTAATAATAGGACTGCAAAGGGAGTAGAAAAAAATATATATATAATAAGAAAAGAAAGGCAAGATGGGGATATGAAAGAAACAAATAAAAGTAGCAGAGAAATTAGGTGAAAATAGGAAAATGGCATAAATTGGTAGAGTGTTGGGCGTGGATTGAACCCGTGCAGTGTTAGGAAAAAAGGTGGAACAGGATGAATGAATTGATTCAGCCATTGGGAGGAAGACGAAGGAGAGACAAGCGGGAAATCAGGGAGGAGAGGTAAAAGGACATCTCACAGAGGCAGGGATAAGGGAAGAGGGAATCAGTGATAACTGTTGTAGAGAAAAATAGCAGTGAGTGCAAGAGACAAGGAAAGTGGTAAAAATAGGTCCGGATGTCCTCAGTGGATATTTTGATAATGTAATGTAGTGGAGAGAATTAATATTAAGGAAAACGATATAGAAGATTAAACATATAAAGAAAATAGAAAAAAAAAAAGCTCTTAAAACAAATTCAGAAAAAAAAAATTATATGTACATACATATTATATATATACACACACGTGTGTGTGTGTGTGTGTGTGTGTGTGTGTGTGTGTGTGTGTGTGTGTGTGTATGTGTGTGTATGTATATGTATATATATATATATATATATATATATATATATATATATATATATATATATATATATATATATATATATATATATATATATATAAGATGGATGTGAAATTCATAAGAGGAGATGGAAAAGTGGATTTTTATTTCGAGAAGACTTTTGTGGTGAAGGTTGGAGCATTCAAAACGAAAATTGAGCTGTGGAAACAAGTGTTGTGACGTGCCAAAGTGGAGTGGTGAACCAAGGGAATAAATATTAGGGGTTTTCAACCAGGAGGGGGATAAGGGAGAAAGTTGTTTTTTTGTTTTGTTTGTTTTTTATAAAAGTTAATTAAACCACAAGTGAGAACTGATACAATTGATGTATTCCAAGGGACATATATAAAATTATATAATATAAAATTAACATATAAAATATGAATATACAAAAGGATTATTTTGATTACATGTAACAAACTAAGATAAAAAAAATAAAAATATAACAAAAAATGTGATTGAAAAATGTATAAAATAAAACCATGTCAAGGTGGTACATATGGTGATAACTCCTATATAATTCCAAGGGTCTCAAAGCAATGAGCACTTGCTATGCAATTGGTTTTTCACTTGAAAAAGATGCTAGTCCAACCTTGAAACACGTTGCGGAAATATAAACCGTTCAACTCATCTTGGTCCTAAGGATTCTTCCTTACATCAGCGCAGCCGGACATCGGGTTATTGTTCAAATTGGCTCAACATTATAAAGACATTTTAAGAAATTACCTTGCACATAATTTTTTACCTAAAAAAATGATGTTAAAAATATATGTGTTTGTTTTTATTTACCATGTTCACTATATGGTAAAACTGTCCTGGCAAAATGACTCTCCAGTTCAGTATGAGTACACAGATACCAAACATATACAGGTTTTGTTGTTTTGTTTTTGTTTTTTTTATTTAAGTGGTAAAAAAAAAATTCTAATTTGCCTAAAAACAAATTTTGGCTTTTGTCGCCATTATCCGAGACTCGTTATGTTTTAATTTTTCGGGATATAAGGTAGGAGGCTAATTTTTTGTGAGCGGATGTTTTTACTGATACCATCTTGGGGTAGATATGTTGTTTTGATCGCCTCTTACTGCATTTTACTGCAATGTTGCAGCAACAACATCGGTATTTTCTATTTATTTTCTCATTACGCTGTTTACAGATTGGATTCATTCATTATATATGCTGATAGATCGGACGTTTATGAATGCAGAGATAGAAAATATATGTATTTTTTATTTTTTTTTAACTTGTGATTTGAACTTATGTTGTAAAAAAACATTATTATTTTTTTTTTTTTAAACTTTGATCGCCTGTGCTATACATAGCTGGGCTTCAGCTCTGCTATGTATAACAGAAATCAGGACCTGCTATGAATGCCAGCCATGGGCCAGCATTCACTGGAGAATCGTAATGACAAGCATGGGGGGTCTTCAGCATGACAAACCATCTCTGCTGACAGAGTTCCTTCAAATAAGTTTCCTACTCCTTTAAAAAAAACATTATATATGGCCCCAGTGTGGTTGATATGTGGCCGCTATAGCTGTCAAGCATCAGCCACACCAGAAGAGAAGGAGAGAACACTGGTAGTGGCGAGGGATCAAATGGGGACTGTAGTTTTGCTTTTTAAACACTGGAGTCACATGTAAAGTTAAACAATGGAGCAGAAAACCCCTTTAACTATAAATCTAATTTCCCATTTAGAGGGCTTCTATGGGAATCAATAGGATAAGTCCTCAATATGAGATCAGTGAGGATCTGACGACTAGCAACCCGACTGATCAGGTGTTATCACTATGGAGGGGCAGAAAATAACCATTGAATGGAGCTGAACAGTGCAGCCCCGTTTAATATCTATCAGCCACTGCCAATTAGAATGGAAGATACTTTGCATTAGTTGGCAGCGGCCATTGCACATTGTATAGAGCTATACCATTCAGCACCATTCCACGTTTACATCTGAGCGCCAACAAAGCTGATTGGGGGGGTGCCTGCTGTCAGACAGCCACCTTTTTGATCCTAGGGATAGGTCATCAGTGTTTGTTGTCCTGATAACCAATTTAAGATTGTGTTCGTAACGTGTGTAATATCCGTGTAATGACTCTCAGAGTCACCTGGGGCGGTGCAGGGGAAGGATTGTGTCACCAAACGGCAATTTTGAAGTTGGCCATTTGAAAAAAAATTAAGTTGGATCCAAAATGGCCGACTTCAAAATGGCCGCCATGGTCACCACCCATCTTAAAAAGTTTACCCCCTCCCATATACTAATGTGCCACAAACAGGAAGTTGATATCACCAACCCTTCCCATTTTATTTAGGTGTATCCATATAAATAGCCCACCCTGTAGAGTCAGAGTTTAGGTTGACTCATTTCGAAGTAAGTTATTCCTTCGTTAAAAAAAATGTGTAAAAAAAAAAAAAAAAGTCCACATCATAAAATATTTGGCAAAATCATCAAAGGAAAAAGTCCCAAAGAGAATTAGAGTTTAGGTTGACTTGTTTCGATGTAACACGAGTTATACGAGTAAGAAGTGTTACAATTCTCTTTGGGACTTTTTCCTCTGATGATTTTGCCAAATATTTGATGATGTGGACTCTTTTTTGACATGTTTTTAACGAAGGAATAACATTTTGCATTTTATCTGAAGTGCTGGATAACCCTCTATTTGTAGATTTTAATGCTACTTATCTGCGGATTGATCCTATATTTTGTCAGAGTTTTTGGTGATGTCAGATTCCCTTTAAGCTTGTTGCCTTACGCAGGGGTTTTAGCAATGACAATGGAAGTTTTGTTATTGCGAATGAAATAATATCAAATATTCTAGATATTAAATCAGAGATGTCAGATTGATTTTTCACCCACGGCGTTATTTAGCTGCCATTTCACTTGGATCGAACCCCATTTTTCACTACAAAGTGAAGGAGCTGCTTGTTAGTAAGAAGAAATTAAATATATCTGTTAAATCTTTACCTAATTCTACTCCCGGGAATCCAAATAGATCCACCAACTGTCTGGCAAATTGTTCTGGTAAACAGAGTCCGGCATAAGACTGGGTCCTTGGAAGGAAACTTGAGTAACTTCTCATTACTAATGACATCTGACCATCGGAGAAAACAGAGCTCATTGTATGGAGGTCATCTTCAGAAATAGTTGCGTTGCCTACACTTGTATCTCGTGCCCCACAACTTGTACATCTTCTGGTCAAATCAGTGTTACATTCATCAGTAACTAATCCTTTTATATCATTATCTTCCAGTGGATTCTTCATTAGCAATATTGCATCAGTTCCTTTATAAATAATGTTTGCGCCATCTCCATGCCCCTTTTTCGAAGTTGAGAAGATTCTTGGATGGTGAAATGTTGGAACCAATTTGTATATTTTCCTTTGATGCTTATGGCATGCTGGCATTATCTGCTTAGTTTCCATGTGAAGAATGGTATTGTCCATAATCTGAGTACACTCATGTTCACTCATGTCCGTCTCCACAT
The DNA here is from genome assembly GCF_051348905.1 of Ranitomeya variabilis. Lineage (NCBI taxonomy): Eukaryota > Metazoa > Chordata > Amphibia > Anura > Dendrobatidae > Ranitomeya > Ranitomeya variabilis. The sequence goes on along the minus strand of NC_135234.1, from coordinate 706,596,080 downwards.
CGAGATCTTCCAAACTTTTGCACTCAAAGTTTTGCTTAAATTTTACATATTGGGTTTCTTTAACTTTTTTGGTAAGTTGATACTTTGGGAAGTTAAAATTTTGAAGCTTGAAACATTTCATACCAAAAAGGTGCAAAGTTTGTGCTGCAAAATCATTAATAAGACTACCGTATAGTTTATAGCCAGAGTTAAGGAAGTCCTGGCCTATAGAATAGGTCTGGTCTGTAACAGGAAACATGGAACCTTTGGAACATGCTCGGGGCCAACAGGAAACAGGTCTTACATGGTTTGTTCTTTTACATAACATACCACTGACCACCAGAAAGAGCAGATAGAAAGAAAGCAAATACTGTCTATGGGTAGCTAAAATTTGCGTCTCTGACATAAATTGAGTTTTAGGACTGTCCATAAGCTCCGCGAGTCTGGAAATCAATCCAAATAATTCAGGTGCGCTAAAAATTGAGCAGCACGACAGTGACACTGCTGGGGAATCTGAAAAATATGTTTCTTTTCCAAAATAAATATTCTTCACTTCACTAATTTCCTCAGCATCTGTCATACAATCCCTCATAATATAGCCACTTCTGGTCTCTTCTGCTGCCAAGTTCTCTAGTTCTTCATCCTCTGGAGATGAAAAATAGTGTTTTCTACTAATGATTTTCCTTCCATTCTTACTGTACCTTCTCCTTTTATGTTTCTGTTTCAGCTTTTGGGACCTTTAAAAGATGAATAGAGAAAAAAAATGTTTTCTTATGTTTTTTTCATAGTTAGGTTTTACAATTCAGTTTCTCAACACATATGATTCAATAGGAATGTAGGTCTTCTGGACCAAGAGAAACGATGTCTGAAAGAAAAAAAAAAACAAAAAACTATTCCTTAGATCTTCTGTAAGAATTAGGACTAGTAGGACAGAACCCCACTGACTACCGAAGCATTGTCCTTAAATGAATACTACTAATCATTAGTTATTTGATGCTGTTCTACCATGGGCCTGAAAGGTCATGGGGACATCAAAATCTACTGCAATGTGCCTACAATAGGGAAAAGCTTATGGCTCACAATGCAGCATTTGTAAGTGGGCCACCCACCATTTATACTACTGCTGTCTTATGTGATTGATGGAGCTTCGGCTCCCTAATTCACAAGGGCCCATGTGGCTTCTGCTACTTCCATATGTTTACACCCTCGATTAGGATGTAGATAGTGATCTTGGCAAAGAGGTCTTGGGCAACAAAACTAATCAGTGGGACCAGACTCACTAACGTGAATTTTTTTTGCATACAGTTGTGGCCAAAAGTATTGACACCCCTACAATTCTGTCAGATAATACTCAGTTTCTTCCTGAAAATGATAGCAAACACAAATTCTTTGTTATTATTATCTTCATTTAATTTGTCTTAAATGAAAAAACACAAAAAGAACTGTCCTAAAGCCAAATTGGATATAATTCCACACCAAACATAAAAAAGGGGGTGGACAAAAGTATTGGCACTGTTCGAAAAATCATGTGATGCTTCTCTAATTTGTGTAATTAACAGCACCTGTAACTTACCTGTGGCACCTAACAGGTGTTGGCAATAACTAAATCACACTTGCAGCCAGTTGACATGGATTAAAGTTGACTCAACCTCTGTCCTGTGTCCTTGTGTGTACCACATTGAGCATGGAGAAAAGAAAGAAGACCAAAGAACTGTCTGAGGACTTGAGAAACCAAATTGCGAGGAAGGATGAGCAATCTCAAGGCTACAAGTCCATCTCCAAAGACCTGAATGTTCCTGTGTCTACCGTGCGCAGTGTCACAAAGAAGTTTAAAGCCCATGGCACTGTGGCTAACCTCCCTAGATGTGGACGGAAAAGAAAAATTGAGAAGAGATTTCAACGCGAGATTTCAACGCAAGATTGTGCGGATGTTGGATAAAGAACCTCGACTAACATCCAAACAAGTTCAAGCTGCCCTGCAGTCCGAGGGTACAACAGTGTCAACCCGTACTATCCGTCGGCGTCTGAATAAAAAGGGACTGTATGGTAGGAGACCCAGGAAGACCCCACTTCTTACCCCGAGACATTAAAAAACCAGGCTGGAGTTTGTCAAAACTTACCTGAAAAAGCCTAAAACGTTTTGGAAGAATGTTCTCTGGTCAGAAGAGACAAAAGTAGAGCTTTTTGGGCAAAGGCATCAACATAGAGTTTACAGGAGAAAAAAAAAGAGGCATTCAAAGAAAAGAACTCAAACATGGCGGAGGTTCCCTGATGTTTTGGGGTTCCTTTGCTGCCTCTGGATATTCAAAGTCACATAGAAACTAGCACAAAGCTTCTGGTCAATGTAATAAAACCACAGAGTTCAGTTTACTGCCCAGCAGCCAACCATGTGCTACTGGACACAATTTGCGCGTAGCTGGTTCAGGGTATACTGTAGGACCTACAGTGTAGATTATACCCCAAAAGGATGTAATTAGGCAACATAAATTCCAAGTCCGGTAAGATGGAAACAGAGCAACCAGTTTCCTTCAACATTTTAATAACTACAGTATGAGGTTTCTACTAGTATTCTACTAATAAGTGTACCAGAGATATTAAAATTAGACTACGAGCCCCACATAGGATACATTGAAGGGGTTTTCCCACAATTGACAAATATAACCTACTGACAGTATACACAGAAATAAATGTCTGATAACTAGTGGAGTGCACATTGATCATCAGAAAGGGAGTCCCAAGCTGCCGATTCCTGCTCCCTCCATGAACAAGTATGTGGGATGCAGTTCTTTCCTCTTTCTTGCATGAAATGAGGAATATTTGCAGTTTAAAAAGCACATGCGTTGTAAGTGCGTTTATTCAGTTGTTTTTAGCCTTTTTTTTTTACCTAATACATCATTTTAAAAAAATTACTTAGGGCCCCCCTATTTTTTGATAACCAGCCAAGGTAAAGAAAACAGCTGTGGGCTTATATGATCAGGAGGAGAAGATGCCTGGCTATTGGGACCTTCCCAGTCTAAAAATACAAGCCGACCGCTGCCCTAGAAGTGGCGCATCACATTAGATGCACCAATTCTGGCGCTTTGACTGGCTCTTTGAATTAAAGACTCTAAAATGTTCTTTTATTACTGTGGTAATAAATTGGTGAACGAGGGACTAGGCTCTTAAATTTATTTCACTCTTTGTTTTTCAAGCATCCGTTTCTGGACTGATGTGGTGGACTACTGCGGACCTGCATGGGTTTTAATTTTTCAATAAATTGGTGAAAGAGGGTTTGTGTGGGGGAGTCTTCATTCAAATAAAGTATTTTTTCTGTGTGTTTGTGCTTTTATATATTACCAGGTTAGGCTAGTTTCACACTAGTGTTCGGCGGGGCTGCGGACTTCCTCTGTGAAGCCTCGCCCACTGACGGGCCTCTTCATTCAGCTCCGCCTACGGCTGCATGCGTCCTGCGCACCTATCTTTAACATTGGGTATGCAGGCCATGCGGATGTATGCAGATGCCTCCGCATGCGTCGTTTTCACGCTGTGCCGACCTGCGCCGAACGCAACATGTTGCAATTTGTTGCGGTCAGCACAGCGTGAAAACGACGCATGCGGAGGCATCCACATGGCCTGCATAACCAATGTTAAAGATAGGGTACGCATGCAGCCGTAGGCAGAGCTGAATGGAGAGATGCGGCAGTGGGCGGGGCTTCACGGAGGAAGTCCGCAGCCCTGCTGAATGCTGTGAAAATGGGGGTGTCTGACAGACACCTCTCCATTACTAACCCCAGCGCTTGATGCCAGCTGTGATTTATGACAAAATCACAGCTGTCATCAAACCCAACTACGACTATGCCGATTTTCCGATTGCCCTGGTGCAGTGGCAGAGCCAGAATTGGCGCATTTAATGTGATTAGTGACTTCGGGGGCAGCTGGCGGGCTTGTATTTTGGGGCTGGGAAGGGCTCAATAACCATGGATCTTCCCAGCCTGATAATATAAGCTATTCAAAGAAACTTCACCGCACACTCTTTTTGTGGTGATGCCAAAAAATAATATTTATTTACACTTCGTGGGAATATAAATATTTTTAGGCATCACCACAAAAATACAGAGTGTGCGGTGAATTTTCATTGAATGGACTAAGGGTCATTTGGCCCATTTCACCAGCACCTCGCCATACGACAGAGTGCAGGCCAATACCTTTACTACTGATCATATAAGCTGGCAGCTGTCTGCTTTACCTTTGCTGGATATCAGGAAATAGGGGGGGGACCTCATGTCATTTTTTTAATTTAGTTTATTAACAAGTACAGTAAACTACAAATGCAAGGCACTAATTTTATATGTGAGGGATATCTATTTACCCATTTCATATCTAACTATCCCACAGCTATCTAAAACGTTTGCAGGAAAAACGCACGTGAGCTGAGGTGCAGGATTCATGCGGAAATTTGTGCACATATTTGTCATCAACAGATTTGCCGACTGATATTTCCATTAATCAACAGACAGAACAGGATAGGCCGAAAGTGTCCAATAGATGTATAGTTGGGTCAAGAAATATTTGGACAGTGACTGAATCGTCGGGATTTGGGCTCTCCGTGACACTTATTTAAAATGAAACAACTGAGATGCAATTGAAGTGTAGATTTTCAGGTTTAATTAAAATGGTAGATCAAAAATATCCTGTGAAAAGTTTACGAATTGCAACCATTTTTCTACAAAGCCTCCTCATTTCAGGGGTTCAAAAGCAATTGGACCAAAATAGATTTTTTTTACTTACCGTATATACTCGAGTATAAGCCGACCCCCCTAATTTTGCCACAAAAAACTGGGAAAACTTAATGACTGGAGTATAAGCCTAGGGTGGAAAATGCAGCAGCTACCGGTAAATTTCAAAAGTAAAAATAGATACCAATAAAAGTAAAATGAATTGAGACATCAGTAGGTTAAGTGTTTTTGAATATCCATATTGAATCAGGAGCCCCATATAATGCTCCACAAAGTTTGATGGGCCCCATTAAATGCTCCATATTAAAATATGCCCCATATAATCCTGCATAAAGGGTAATAAGGGCCCCATAAGATGCTCCATAGAGATATTTGCCCTATATAGTGCTGCACAAACGTTATGGCCCCATAAGATGCTCCATACAGTCACTTGCTCCATTATAGTGCTGCACAAACGTTATGTGGCCCCATAAGATGCTCTATACAGATACTTGCCCCATATAATGCTGCACAAACGTTATGGCCCCATAAGATGCTCCATACAGTCACTTGCCCCATTTATAGTGCTGCACAAACGTTATGGCCCCATAAGATGCTCCATACAGTCACTTGCCCCATTATTGTGCTGCACAAACGTTATGGCCTTTAAAGATGCTCCATACAGTCACTTGCCTCATATGCTGTTGCTGCGATAAAAAAAAAAATATCACATACTCGCCTCTCCTCGCTCAGGACCCCTGGCACTTTCAACATTCACCGGTCCTCGTTCCGGTGCGGCTCTGTCTTCAGCACTGACGTTCAAGCAGAGGGCGCGCACTGACCACGTCATCGCGCCCTCTGACCTGAGCGTCACAGCCAGAGGATGCTGAAGACGGAGCCACACCGGAACGAGGAGAGGTGAATATCGCGCAGCGCTCCCCCTCCCCGTACACTCACCTGCTCCCGACGCGGTGCAGTCCCTGCTTCTCCCGACGCTGCATCTTCTTGCTGTACTGAGCGGTCACCGTTACCGCTTATTACAGTAAGAGAATATGCGGCTCCACCTCCCATAGGGGTGGAGCTGCATATTCATTACTGTAATGAGCGGTACCATGTGACCGCTCAGTACAGGAAGAAGCTGCAGCGCTGGAAGAAGCAGGGACCGCGCCAGGAGTAGGTGAGTATAATTAGACAGCCCCCGCTCCCCCTCCCCTGCCAACCCCTGGGTATGACTCGAGTATAAGCCGAGAGGGGGACTTTCAGCCCCAAAAAATGGGCTGAAAATCTCGGCTTATATTCGAGTATATACGGTACCATAAAATCTGTTTCTCGTAGCATTCATTGGAGGACACAAAACCATGGGATAGTCTGCTGCCACCTGGAGGCTGATAATGTTATTGCAGTTAAATAAAATTGGCTCATACTCCACTATACCCTTCCTCAGTCTTGTGAGGAAGCAGTAGGAGGAGAAAATAAAATAAGGCAAGAAGAAACATAACTGTACGCAGACCAATGAAGGGAGGGAGATGTGTACCCCTCCAATGAAGACTACGAGAAACAGATTTTACGGTAAGTAAAAAATCAATTTTTCTGAGGACACAGAACCTTGAGACGTCCTAAAGCTGACCCTAGTGTAGGATAGTATTAAATTTCATTCCGTTACCACCTGCTCTTCCGCCACCTGCAGTATTTTCCTATGAAGGCTTGCATCTGCCCCGGCAAAAGTGTGCACCCTGTAAAACTTAGAAAAAGTATGCACCAATGCCCAAGTACAGGTCCTTCTCAAAAAATTAGCATATAGTGTTAAATTTCATTATTTACCATAATGTAATGATTACAATTAAACTTTCATATATTATAGATTCATTATCCACCAACTGAAATTTGTCAGGTCTTTTATTGTTTTAATACTCATGATTTTGGCCTACAACTCCTGATAACCCAAAAAACCTGTCTCAATAAATTAACATATCAAGAAAAGGTTCTCTAAATGACCTATTACCCTAATCTTCTGAATCAACTAATTAACTCTAAACACATGCAAAAGATACCTGAGGCTTTTAAAAACTCCCTGCCTGGTTCATTACTCAAAACCCCCATCATGGGTAAGACTAGCGACCTGACAGATGTCAAGAAGGCCATCATTGACACCCTCAAGCAAGAGGGTAAGACCCAGAAAGAAATTTTTTTCAACAAATAGGCTGTTCCCAGAGTGCTGTATCAAGGCACCTCAATGGTAAGTCTGTTGGAAGGAAACAATGTGGCAGAAAACGCTGTACAACGAGAAGAGGTGACCGGACCCTGAGGAAGATTGTGGAGAAGGACCGATTCCAGACCTTGGGGAACCTGAGGAAGCAGTGGACTGAGTCTGGTGTGGAAACATCCAGAGCCACTGTGCACAGGCGTGTGCAGGAAATGGGCTACAGGTGCCGCATTCCCCAGGTAAAGCCACTTTTGAACCATAAACAGCGGCAGAAGCGCCTGACCTGGGCTACAGAGAAGCAGCACTGGACTGTTGCTAAGTGGTCCCAAGTACTTTTTTCTGATGAAAGCAAATTTTGCATGTCATTCGGAAATCAAGGTGCCAGAGTCTGGAGGAAGACTGGGGAGAAGGAAATGCCAAAATGCCTGAAGTCCAGTGTCAAGTACCCACAGTCAGTGAAGGTGTGGGGTGCCATGTCAGCTGCTGGTGTTGGTCCACTGTGTTTCATCAAGGGCAGGGTCAATGCAGCTAGCTATCAGGAGATTTTGGAGCACTTCATGCTTCCATCGGCTGAAATGCTTTATGGAGATGAAGATTTCATTTTTCAGCACGACCTGGCACCTGCTCACAGTGCCAAAACCACTGGTAAATGGTTTACGGACCATGGTATTACTGTGCTCAATTGGCCAGCCAACTCTCCTGACCTGAACCCCATACAGAATCTGTGGGATATTGTGAAGAGAAAGTTGAGAGATGCAAGACCCAACACTCTGGATGAGCTTAAGGCCGCTATTGAAGCATCCTGGGCCTCCATAACATCTCAGCAGTGTCACAGGCTGATTGCCTCCATGCCACGCCGCATTGAAGCAGTCATTTCTGCCAAAGGATTCCCGACAAAGTATTGAGTGCATAACTGAACATTATTATTTGATGGTTTTTTTGTTTGTTATTAAAAAACACTTTTATTTGATTGGACGGGTGAAATATGCTAATTTATTGAGACAGGTTTTTTGGGTTATCAGGAGTTGTAGGCCAAAATCATCAGTATTAAAACAATAAAAGACCTGACAAATTTCAGTTGGTGGATAATGAATCTATAATATATGAAAGTTTAATTGTAATCATTACATTATGGTAAATAATGAAATTTAACACTATATGCTAATTTTTTGAGAAGGACCTGTAGCTGCTTTACAGAGCTGCAAAGCTGATGCCTGATGCCGAACCACTCAGGAAACTCCTACTGCTCGTTTGGAGTACACCCTAATCCTAAATGGGGCCACTCTGGCCTTAGACTTATAAGCCTGGACAATAGCAGACTTGACCCAGCAGGCAATGGTCACTTTAGAAGCGGCTTGAACTCCAAGAGGGCCCTGTACTATAATAAACAAGCAATCAGAACGCCTAAATAAGGCTGCGAGATATGGGAAAATTATATCTAATGTTATCATTTTGATATCTGATGGAGTTCCCTATCAGATACAGTGTGGCCCAAAAATACTTGCTCAAAACACCTCAAACAATCAGACCTCATTATCCAGCAAACGCACTTCCTTGGACAGAGCAGGCCAATGGCTTTCTTTTAATTAGCTCAAGCAACTAGGCTTTTGAAACTCTCTCCAAGGGGGGAGGGGGCAAAAGGCATAGACCATGTGTCGCCCAGCATCAAGTCCAGCAATTATCACACGGGTGTGAACTCTTGTGCAGCTACCAGCCAACTGGCTTTCTTTGTTTGTCTCAGGCTGACACGCAGACATATTAGCACTGAAGACCAAGCACAAGACTCAGATATTGAATCTAGAAAATGGCCTATAATAAAAGAATGCAATATCTCTGAACCTAGCTGAGCGCATAATCGGAATCTGTATTCCTTTCCCCCACAAGCCCATACCATGCAGCCACTTCTAGAACTCTGTTAAGTTATAAAGCATAGCTATCAGGAATTAAATATGGTAGCCGTATTTGGTCTCCCTGTACAGATAAAAGCCAGCAGAACCCAGTGGTGCCGCTGCCGTCCCACTTAGTGCGTCCGGGCGGAAAGTTATGGGCATCCACGATTCGGTTCAGAAAACCATACCCTGAGATATGGGAGGAGAGACGCTTCACAGCCCAGGGGTTGGCGCAGTGTGTGGGAGGGAGCAGCCTAGGGGAGAATAGGCAGCTCCCTTTTTTGACTGGGTTTTTTCTACTGGCAGGAGGCCAGTTAGCGGACATAGCCAGAGAATCACGTAACTAAGAATTTGACCTGTGATCCATTAGCACCTCCCTGTGGTCACATTCTATATCACACAGTAATTGTAATCTACCTGTACTCTACCCTTGTACTACACTCCCGACTGTATACTTGTATAAATAAATATTAGATATGTATAAATATTAGATATGTATAGATATGTATAAATATATTATATATATATATATATATATATATATATATATATATATATATATATATATATATATATATATATATATATATATTATACACACACACACACACACACACACCTGTATCTTTCTAGTGCGCCTTTCGGCTATTAAATATTACATTAATATTGGGCTGCCCTTATCTCGATTCACGAATCCCCAAGTCTGCATGCTCGGTTGGTTATTATATAATGATAAGCGAGTGTACTCGTTGCTTGGGTGACCTCTGAGTATTTGTTAGTGTTCGGAGATTAAGTTTTCATCGCGGCAGCTGAATGATTTACAGCTATTAGCCAGCTTACAAAGTAGAAACAGAAGGTGCTCCAGCTCCAATAAAAGAGATTCTTTATTAATGGTTAAAATCCAGTGACATAATAAATCCTTGCTGTAATACAAATGTGGGGGTACAGAGCCCATGCAACGCGTTTCGATCGCTGCCGATCTTAATCAATGCATGCAAGGATTTATTATGTCACTGGATTTTAACCATTAATAAAGAATCTCTTTTATTGGAGCTGGAGCACCTTCTGTTTCTACTTTGTAATTATCCCTCGTCTGGATCCAAGACGAAGCTCCGTGCGCCTGCAAGGATCGGTGAGCTGGCCATGGCTTTTTAGCCATCATCTTATTTTGTTTTTGTATTAGCCAGCTTGATTGCATGTGGGGATTCCCTAGCAACCAGGAAACCCCCACTGTATTTAGCCTGGATAGTAGCTGTAAATCATTCAGCTGAGGTGATGAAATCTCCAAACACTAACAAATACTCGGAGGTCACCCGAGCAACGAGTATATTCACTCATCACTATTATTATACACTACCCTGGGGTTGGTTTCTGACCCAATATAAGCCTGTTGTCCGGCGGGGCTTATATCTAAGGGTATGTGTCCACGTTCAGGATTGCATCAGGATTTGGTCAGGATTTTATATCAGTATTTGTAAGCCAAAACCAGGAGTGGGTGATAAATGCAAAAGTGGTGCATATGTTTCGGTTATACTTTTCCTCTAATTGTTCCAGTCCTGGTTTTGGCTTACAAATACTGATGAAAAATCCTGACCAAATCCTGATGCAATCCTGAACGTGGACACATACCCTAACAAGGAACTGGTGGCAGCATACCGTACTGTGTTAGTGAGGAACTCCGACAGTGATGGCCAGAAAGTGTACTTATACATCCTCAGCCTGGACTGGTGATGTATATCTCCCCTAACTGGGAGCTCCTCAATAATTCGTACCTATACAGTTTTGGCCACAGGTCACAGTTTTGGGCACCGGCGCACAGTGTTGGGCACCGGTGCTCAGGAAGAATATAGTGGAACTAGAGAAAGTACAAAGGAGGGCAAAAAAAATTAATAAAGGAGATGGGGGAACTACAATACCCAGAGATATTAGCAAAATTAGGATTATTTAGTCTAGAAAAAAAAGACGACTGAGGGGGCGGTCTAAAGCCATGTATAAGTTGTGATGCAGTGACCCCTGTTACAGGTAGGGGGGGCTTTATGGTCTTCCCAGAATACTCATGAAGGCATGTTGAGGCCATAGGAATGCATGGCAGTCACAGGCATAACTATGGAGATGAGGCAGTCCGGCATTATTGTGAATGGCCGGTATGTGTATCGCAGAGGAAGATACTCTGCGCTGTCAGCTTGAAGTAAGGTTGTTCTGGGACCTGTAGTCCCAAAAGTAATTGTGTTGTTTTAGAGGGAGGCTGGCAGGGCTAGTTTGAGAGCTGGGCAGGTCGAACTAACCACACACACACCTCCCACCTATGGGAGTGGTTACAAGTATGTAATGTGACCAGGGTGTGGGTCACATTGTTCCTGTGTATGGACCTGAATGGTTTGCTTGGCTGGAAGGTCCTGGGAGAGGAAAAGCCTGAGTGTTGGGAGTTCCAGAGTGTGGACCGGATCCCTGAAGAGCACCTGGTGAGGCGGTGATCCTGAGTGGCCTGGGTGTTGGGAGGTCCAGAGTGGGGAAAGGATCCCTGAAGAGCACCTGGAGAGGCTAAGGACCTGCAGAGCCGGTGACTGTGTTGGTTAAGCTACCATCCTTCGGTGAGTCTGGAAGCGACTGGTGTGTGCCGGTCAGGCAAGTTGGTGATCCCCGTAAAGCAGTTTCCCAGGAGAGAGGACTGACAAGGAGTCAGTAGGTGGAGCAGGAGCTCCCGTAAAGTACCTCCATAGACTGTTGATGCATATTATTGTTCTATGAACTGTGCTGTCACCCACGGCAACTGGTCAGGGGAGGACCAGCATGTTTAGTTGCCACAAACTAATGATTTATGACTGCATAATAAACCGCATGGACTGTTTTTGAGAGAAAAACTTGCCTGTGTGACTGAGTCCTGTTGCTAAGCGAGTATATAAGGGGACAATACAAATATCTCTCTGAGGATCTGTTTATACCAAGGAAGGTGACAGTCACAAGGGGGCATTCTCTGCGTCTGGAGGAGAGAAGTTTTTTTTTCACCAACATAGAAGGATTCTTTACTATTAGGGCAGTGAGAATCTGGAATTCCTTGCCTGAGGAGATGGTGATGGCTAACTCTGTTGAGGGGTTTAAGAGAGGCCTGGATGTCTTCCTGGAGCGTAACAATATTGTATCTTACAGTGATTAGGATCTTTAGAAGGACGTAGATCTGGGGATTTATTCTGACAGAATATAGGCTGAGCTGGATGGACAAATGTCTTTTTCAGCCTTGCTAACTATGTTACTATGTTATAAGGGAAGCCTCTCCGGCGACTATTTGCCCTCGTTGCAGTTCCCTGACTGACCTGGGGTAAGTGGTGGTGCCAGAGAGACTCTCTCTGTTGGGTCCTTCTCTCCCCTTCCCAGCGGTGAGTGAAGTCGATACACCTTCCCCTGTACGATCCGTCACAAAGGCCATAGCTGAAAAGTACCTTAACACCTCTGGGTGAACAGCCCACTCAAGTAGGTAGCTTCAGGTAACTTAAAAAGTCCACCTACCCCTGGTATACGAGCTGCAGAGATTAGAACCTTGTCCTCTACCCACTTCAGAATCCCTGTGACTTCCGCAATGACTGATGGGCTTCGTGTGCCCCCTTGGCGATTGAGATAGGCCACAGACCTAGCATTATCTGATTTAACTCTGATGAGTAATCCTGGAGAATGTGCTGCCAATGTAGAAATGTAGAAGAAGAACTAGACGAATTAACTCTGCGCTCCAGCACGTTGATTGGGAGCAGTTTCCCTTACCTGCTCCAAACCCCTTGGACAATCAAGTGACGAAAAATTGCTCCTCAGCTGGATAGGATGGCATCCGTGGTGAGCACTTTCCACTGAATGGGATGAAAAGAACAACCTCGAGTTAACAGGGGTGACGTCAACACCACCTAAGATCAAAATTGAGCAAACGGTACACCTCAAACATTGCGACCGTCTTTCTCAGAACCTTCATGCAAAAACTAAGAATGTCTGCCTGGTCGTTTTTAAGACCTGATGGAAGACTGAAGAGAATCTTCTCCGGAAGAAATACCGATGACTGCACGGTGTCGAGCACCATTCCCAGAAACGGTAGCCGCTGTGTTGGAACTAAAACAGAATTTGTTCTGTTGACAATGCAACCAAATCCCTACAGGACCCGAAGCATGCTCTGTAGATTTTGTGCAAAGGATGGCGCTTCACAAGAATGTTGTCCAGATAGTGTAAAACAATTATTCCCCTGGACCGTAGTAATGCCATAACCAGGGCCAAGATCTTTATAAATACCCTGGGCACTGTGGCCAGCCCAAATGGAAGAGCTCTGAGTTGATAATTAATCTGCTGGCAAAGCGAAGAAATTGCTAATGGGCCAGAATAATTGTCACATGCAAATACAGTGCTGTGCAAATTAATTGGGACAAAGCATTTTTTAAGTAAAATCGTAAGTTGTTTACCAGTCAGCGATTCAAACCAGTTTTAATATACAATAAATAAATCACATCTGCTAAAGGAGGACATATTTCTTACTAAAATTAGTATGTAACAGTGCATTATAACATTTTATTATTAAATATTCAAAAATGTGTTTTTTTGCTTTGTCCCAATTAATTTGCCCAGCACTGTAAGCATCTCCATTATCTACTGAAGAAACTCTGGTTTCCATGGATGCGACCAATGACCGAAGCGACTCCATTCTGAAGTGACGAAGCCAAACTCATCTGTTCAGGTGCCTTAAATCGAAAAGAAGCTGCACCGAACTGCCTCTTTGGGGGATAATGAATAGGTTTGAATAAAACCACTTGAAACGCTCTGAAGTGGGGACACTTACAATCACCCCTGCTAGAAGAAGGGAGATTATTGACTGGTTGAAACTAGCTCTTAAGCTTAAGCAAGAGAAACAATCGTGAGGTAGAGCGGTGAACTCTTTTCTGTAACCTGAACAGATGAGCTCCCCTGACCCAATGATCACTGACTGCTCTCCTGAAAAAGGAAGAGGTGGCCACCCATTCGAGAAGAAACCTCGAGTGAGGGCCGCCCATCAAGCAATCGACCCTCCTACCACCTCTGAAACTGGAGAGCCTAGCTCTTGACCCAGTGGGGAATCTGATAGGTTTCGCACTAAAGGTGTCTAACCTGCCAACCTGACTCCGCTGCAGGAAATTGGCGAAAGGGATGGACCTGTAAGGCCACACACCTTCGTAAGATCCACTGAACCTGAACTGAGGAAGCGGGGTGCTTATATCGCCTGTTACATCTCAAATAATCTTGTCTAACTAGGTCCCAAATAAGCGAGACCCTTAGAAAAGTAGATCCGACAAAGATTTCTTTGAAGCCAAGTCCACCCTCCATACCTTACTTGCCACATCCTAGGATGCTGAACAAAGATAATTCCCTACTTTTGCAATTTGATCAGCGATCGATCTAATCTAATCCCAGATCTTGCTAACCAGCGCACAAACTCTGTTGCAAATGCCTAGCCCATGCTGTTACAGCCTTGGAAACCCAAGTAGCAGAAAAGGTGGGCCAAGGGCAAAACCTGCTGCCTTAACCTCGCCACAGACTCTATACGTCCATCTGAGGGATCCTTAAGTGCTGCAATCTTAGCCAGAGGCTGAGTGATCACTTTAGATAAGCGAGATACCGGAATATCTACTATCGGTGGAGTAGACCAAGCAGCCACCAGCTCTGCTGAGAAGGAATGTAACACCTCCATACAGCTACACATCTGAAGGATTGTCTGCGTGTTCCCGTGCTTTCTGCAACACTTCTGTACACTCCACATGGTTAGAAAAAGTTATAGCCACTTGCTTCCCCTCCTAAATTAACTTGTTTTAGTAACAGGAGGGGCCGGTAGACCTGTCACTCACAGAGAGGCGTCAACTGCTGACACCAAACTGTCCTCCATTTCTTTTAGTTTTCCCAACTGAGTGCGGAGGTTAGCAAATCCAATGGGAAGGGGAAAAGGAATCTGGGCGCTTCCCCTGTGAAGGTATTGGTACGGGGTAGTTGGAAGGTCCGACTCACTCACAGTGGTGATCAGAGCCCCTGGGGCGGCAGTAGTCACTGGCAATCATTCCACAACAGTAACCAGCCTCCTGGACACCCTGGTTAGTTAGACTGAGGTAAATCATGAGCCTAGGCAGGAAGGGCCACATTCTCCTCAGTTGTCATAGAAGTACCCTGTGCAGCTACCAACTAGGAAGCAGGAGGGTGTAAGGTAGCTGTTAGACACATAGTGGATGGAAGATTAACCTGGAGTAATGCTTTAGTGCAGTGTTCCCCAACTTCAGTCCTCAAGAGCCACCAACAGGTCGTGTTTTCAGGATTTCCTTAGTATGGCCCAGGTGATGGAATTCTCACCTGGGCAATACTAAGGAAATCCTGAAAACATGACCCGTTGGTGGCTCTTGAGGACCTTAGTGCATATATGACTAAAAGGGTTTAGTCGGCAATGACAGGTTTATTATGAGCAGCTGAATGGCTGCTCACCATATCTCCATCCCTGGGTGTGGTTCACTTGGTAAAATGAGATCCATTTATCTCACACATGCTGTGTGTATAGAGGTGTGCAGATCACCAGGAATGAGTACCTTTGCTAAAGGCTTAATAAGCTGGCCTCTAAACCAGGCGGGCTAACCTGCACTATTGTATGGACTTGTTGCTTTATGTATTTTATGCTGGACAAGGGCTGTATGAGTTTCTATTAGGATTAGGATGTTGTGATGAACCGGTTCGTGCACTCCCTTCCGAGCCCGATGCAAACATGGGATGCCCAGGGAGATCCCCTGGAATGCCGATTACTTGGTTGGAAAGGTATCGGGGTGGCAGGAGGGAGTTCTACTGTTCCTTGGGGAGGCAACTCACTCCATACTGGGGGGTCCCATCAAGGATCTGAGGCTAAAAAATGGGGTGGGGCATCCAAAGTCCAAGAAGGCGGTGGAGATCATGTCGAGAGTCTCACCAGAAGATCTAATTTGCTGGAGAGGTCAGGTCATATAGCTGCCCATTGTCCCCTGACCATCGAGCAAACGGACTGTAGCATGGGATGCCGGTGTGCATTCTACACATATCTGGATTGCAGCCTGGACTGCCCACCTGGCGAGGGGCCCCTGTTTGTCCTGTTAAAGTGAATGGTCTGCAAATGACTGGACTACTAGACATTGGGAGCTTGATGACCCTCATGAGGGCTACACTCCCTCTACAATTGATCCCTGGGAAGAAGGTGGATGTCAGATGCATTCACGGGGATGCTATAGACTATCCAGTGGCCAGAGTGATCATTGAGACAGCTCAAAGTTTAGTCCATTGAGGTCGGTGTGGTCCATCATTTATTGCACCCAATTATCATATTCTGCGACTGTTATGGGACTGATGGGAGAGGGGCAGAGACCTTGATTGCTCAGGTAAGAAACAGATTGGCCATAAAAAGTCTCACTAACCCCAGAGTCTGACGGATTTCCCTTCTGTGTAATGGTGGCAGATGAAGACGTAGTATCCCCAGAGGACGACATTGCTAAAATAGGGGTGACCAGAGAAAGTTTTGGGTATGTCCAACATATGGAACTACCGTAACTAAGGGAAACATTCAACAAGGTTCAATAAGGTAACTGTTATAAACAATAGCACAGGAGTGGGGGGCTGACATCAGGTTTCCCTAGTTCATGTTGAGTGGGGACTTATTGTACTACTGATGTGAGGGTGGAGATCGTGGAACAATAGTTGGTGCTAGGATCTTACAGACAGACGATGTTGGACATGACCCATTCAAATGTCTTGGGTGGTCATCGGGGCGGACAAATATTAAGAGCGGGTAAAACGGATGTTCTATTTGCCCAGATGTCACCAGGAAACCCTAAGGTTTTGCAAATCCTGTCCCACCTGACAAGACAGGGACCCCGCTGAAACTCCAGGTTTGCCGATTAAGCCAGAAGGGGACATTGAAGAAGGCATAATAGCCGAGAAACTGTTGAAGGCCCAAAAACCGCAATGTCGGGTGTCATAGAACAAGAGGTTCTGACGGAACTCCATGTGTTGGTGAATTCAAAGTCCTAACAAATTCCAGAAGCCTGTCAAGAACTGATCTCCAAGGAAGTGAAGAGTATGCTGAATGTCTGAGGTCATTGAAGAATCTAAGAGCAGGTGGTCTAACCCGAATGTCCTTATTCCAAAACCCGATGGAGAATGGAGATTCGGTAATAATTTTCGGAAGCTGAAAGAAATTTCCAAGTTCAACACATATCCGATGCCGCGTGTCAATGAGCTGATCGAGAGACTTGGACCAGCAAGGTACAGAACCAACTTGAGTCAAAAAAAAAAAAAAAAAACAAGGATACTGACAAATCCGCATGTCACAAGAAGCCAAGAAAAAGGCAGCTTTCGCTACACCCGACCGTTGCTTCCAATATGTCCTGATGCCATTAGGACACCTTCTAGAGGGCCATGGACCAGATCCTCGCACCCCATAAGAATTACACTGTCATATACCTGGACAATATCGTAATCTTCAGCCTGGATTGGCGATGTCAACTGGGAAAGGTCCAGGCATTGTGTGATACTCTCAGGAAGGCAGGGTTATCTATAAATCCAGAAAAATGTACCATCGGTAAAGAGGAGGCCAAATACCTTGGATATGTAAGTAGGGAGAACTAAAATCAAACCCCACATCGATAATATGGGTGCAATCCAGAACTGGCCAAAACCACTCTCAAAAAACCAAGTTAGGACCTTTCTAGGAATTGTGGGGTACTACAGGAGGTTCATTCCAAACTTCGCCATGGTGCAGCATCCCTGACCCAACCTCCTTATGGGGACAAAATCCGTCATGGCCAAATGGACATCGGAGACGGCCTTTCAAGAACTGAAAGAAAGTAGCTCTGTGCAAGCAGCCAGTCCTGATTACCCCCGACTGTAAGAAATAATTTGTACTCCAAACATACGTCTCAGAAGTTGGATTAGGAGCAGTCCTCTCTCAGGATATACAGAGAGGAGCATCCTGTTCTTTACCCAAGTAGGAAACTGTCGGCATGTGAGAAAAATTATTCCATTGTAGAAAACGAATGACTAGCCATAAAGTGGGCAGTGAACACAATGCGATGCCAGCTCTTAGGGTGAGAATTTAAATTAAGTGTCAGACCATGGCCCACTCAGGTGAATGAGCCAGTAAAAGTGGAAAAATGCTGGTGTTACCCGCTGGTTTCTAGCCCTGCAGGGTTTCTGCTTCTATGCGGAACATAGAACCAGGAGTTACAAGGTAATGACGATGCCCTCTTGAGAATCCAGTGTCTGGTGGTAGAAAGTGCCAAGCCCACGACTTTAGGCAGAGGGGGAGTATGTAAGGTGGCTGTTAGACACGTAGTGGATGGGAGATATACCTGAGGTAATGCTTTTGTGTATATAGGACTAAAAGGGGTTAATCAGCTATGACTGATTGATTATGAGCATCTGAATGGCTACTCACCATATCTCCACCCCTGGGTATGGTTCACTTGGTAAAATATGACCCATTTGTCTCACACATGCTGTGTGTGTGGAGGAGTACAGATCTCCTGGATTGAGTGCCATTGCTAAAGGCCTAAGAAGCCGGACCCTAAGCCAGGTAGGCCAATCTGCACTACTGTATGGACTTTTTTTTATTTTATGCCAGATAAGGGCTGTAGAGTTTTCTGTGATGTGGTTTATGAGGACTGAAACAAACCAGCCAGACTTTAAATATAAACTGTTCCTACGATACCTCAGATCGCTCCTGAGTAGCAATATTACAAGGGGTACAGGCAGTACAATAAGCCACAGACTGACCAGTGGAAAACTTAGTATTACAAGTTACACAAGCATAAAAAGTGACAAGTGGAGGCTCCGCTAGTGGGCATGTCTGGTCCTCTCTAGACTCAGACATTGAGAGTGATAACAGAAAAAAAAAAAAAAAAAGACTCCACTAAGACTACTTTCACACTAGCGTCGGGAACAACCCGTCGCTATGCGTCGGGCCGAGGTTCCCGACGCTAGCGTGGTCTCCGCCGCACAACGGGGGCAGCGGATGCATTTTTCCCACGCATCCGCTGCCCCATTGTGAGGTGCGGGGAAGTGCGGGGAGGTGGGGGCGGAGTTCCGGCCGCGCATGCGCGGTCGGAAAAAGCGGACCGTCGGGAGCAAAAAACGTTACATGTAACGTTTTTCTCCCGACGGTCCGCTACCACACGCCCAAGCGTCGCAAAACGGACGCAACGTTTGGCAATGCGTCGCAAATGCGTCGCTAATGTTAGTCTATGACGAAAAAACGTATCCAGCAAGAACTTTTGCTGGATGCGTATTTTCGGCAAAACGACGCATTTGCGACGTATTGCAGTTAACGCTAGTGTGAAAGTAGCCTAAGACTTGACACAAAAAACTGTTGGGAGTGCCTAGAAGCAGCTGCCAGTAGCCAACAGCCTACCACATCCACAATGCAGAAATCAGTGTCCCTTGTGAGTTTGCTATCCCACGAGGAGGAAGACGCCGAGGTGCTTCTGTGCCTCACACCATTTCATAGTGCCACCTCCGAAGCCATGAAGTGCCGTCCAATCAAACTTGCTGCATCTGGTTGAATCTGAGCAGAAAGTATTGCCAGTACAATTTAGAATTCATCCGGATGTTTCTGTTTTCAATCACATCAATAAACACTAGTAACTCAGTGTAATTGGAAGCCACGCATGCCCATGCCATCACAGTGTATACACCATGTTTTACAGAGTATGTGCTATGGATAAAAAGCCGTTCCAAGCCTTCTCCATACTTTCTTCTTCTTCGGATTCTGGTACAGGTTGAGCTTAGTTTCATTTGTCCAAAAAATGCTTTTCCAGAACTGGCTGTCTTCTTTAGATGTTTTTTTGGCAGAGTCTAATCTGGCTTATTTTTAAGGCTGAGTAATGGTTTGCACATTGTGGTGAACCCTCTGTATTTGCTCTCATTAAGTCTTCTCTTTATGGTAGGCTTAGATACTGAAACACCTACTTCCTGGAGAGTGTACTTCACTAGGTTAGATGTTGTAAAAGGATTTTTCTTCACCATTGAAAGGATTCTGCAATCAACGACCACTGTCGTCTTCTGTTGCTTTCCAGGCCTTTTAGAGTTCCCAAGCTCACCAGTATGCTTTTTTTTTTTGCAGAATGTACTAAACTGTTGATTTGGCCACTCTTAACATTTATGCTATCTCTTTGATGGATTTCTTCCATTCTAATAATGGTTTGTTTCTTTTCCATTGAGAGCTCCTTTGACCACATGTTGTGGGTTCACAGCAACAGCTTCCAAATGCAAATACCTCACATGGAATCAGCTCCAAACCCCTTAGGCCTCTTTCACATTAGCGTCGTGCACTGCACGTCGCTATGCATCGTTCTGTAGAAAAAACGCATCCTGCAAAAGTGCTTGCAGGATGCGTTTTTTTTCTCCAGACGTGAATTAGCGACACAGTGCGACGCATTGCCACACGTCGCAACCGTCGTGCGACGGTTGCGTCGGCACAAAAAAACGTTACATGTAACTTTTTTTGTGCGTTGTGTGCAGCAATTCCGACCGCGCATGCGCGGCCGGAACTCCGCCCCCGCCTCCCCGGAGCTCAGAATGGGGCAGCGGATGCGTGGAAAAACAGCATCCGCTGCCCCCATTGTGCGGCGCTTCCACACTATGCGTCGGTGCGTTGCAACGTCGCATAGCGACGTGCAGTGCACGACGCTAGTGTGAACGTAGCCTTACCTGCTGAATTGATGATGGATTAACAAAGGAAAAGCCTATGCAGCCCATAAAAGAGCTTTTGAGAAAATTGGACCTTTGGTCCCTTTAAAAAGAGACAGCTAAATATTGAAGAGCTATAATTCCTATACTCTTACTCCAATTAGAATGTGAATACCCTTAAATTAAAGTTGAGAGTCTGTACTTTAAGCCCATATTGATTATATAACGGTATTTTGAATATGTTTTGGTAAACAGCTAAAATGTCAAAACTTGTGTCACTGTCCTAATATTTCTAGACCTATCTGTAGGTCCCAGAGGCAATACACTGAAACTAGTGGATTTTTATGACCTATTCTGTAGATAGGCCATAAATGTCACAAACAGAAAAACCCATTTAAAGAGGACCTGTTTTATTCCCAAAATTGTTGAGATTCATGCTCTCATGTAGGCATTAGGTAGCGTTCACACAGGGAAAGCGGTTTGATCAAAATGTGCAGTTTTATTTTTTTCCTAAATCTCCAAGGGTGTCAAAACCAAAAACAGCCTCTTCTTGGTACAAAGGTATAACAGGAAATACAGTTCATTTAGCAATACATATGTCAGTGTGTTCTCACCTGAGCAGATTACAGTCTTTTCTCCTAGAGCAAACTTTATACACAGAAGATGTATGGTCCTACCAGTCTCTGTATCACCTTCAGCCTGGGCTCCAGCAGCATCCAGCACTAAACAGAAGTGTTCCAACTCCATAACAGTTCACACTGACCAGGATGCAGCTTCCAAATGTTACCCTGCAGCTCCAATACACAGACTGCTCAGCTTTCCTAGCTGATCCATGCAGTCTCTATTCAGAGAGAGAACCTGGCTTGTCTCTCCCCAAACTAAAGATCATATTTTGGCTGGTCACTCAATAGCTTGAAAACACATCCTACTCTGCTCAACATCAAGCAGACTGACACAAGGTGAGCCAATTTACTGATTCTTGGTTAAACCTAGCCAGGTGCATATAATTAGTACCTGCAGTGATAGGATTTAACCCAGTCCTACCTAACCGTGCTACACCCTAAAAAATAACTTTTCTACATATGAAAAAAACCCACACAAACAGTTTATATGTGGCATTATGCAGTTCTGATTCTATATGTTGCCAGAGAAGTGTGTAATGGGAGCAGTGCTGGACACTTGGTCCAAAGTTCTGACCACATACATGGAGAGTGTAGGCATGTTCATCATATACTACTGCATATACTGCATTTAAAAAAAGTTTTATATATTTTGAAAATTATTTATTTTGGAGACTTTATTAAGTTCTGTGACTGTAAAATAAAATGCAAAAGTTAGAACTATGATCGATAAGCATCAATCATGGAAAACCTCCTTTAAACGGTAATTTTCAGGGAATGTCCAGTAAGTACCTTATCATTATATATTTGCATGACTTAAAGTCATCTTAAGAGTAAAAGGAATTTATTTTTAATAAGTAAAATAAATTAATATACATTTTATATAAAGCCAAGTACTAAATATATTATCAGCGGCTCCTTTTATTTTATATATTTTTTATTTTATTTTTTTTTACAAAGAAAACGTTTATGGAGAAGTATTTAAAAATCCTGTGCCGTTTTCCAAAATGCAAGAAATAAAACAGTTACTGATAAAAATAAGTTGCCTTTCGTAAACACGAGAGACGAAAGGGAACTAGCCCTGAGAGTCTTATTAAAATACATTTTTACAGAAGAGAGTTTGGCTTGCACCATAATGATCTTCTAAAATAAAAAGGTCAGTGGCATAAAATCTGCCAGACAACGCTTCCGTGCATCTGTAAATTCATAAATTAAAGAAAAAGAAAGTTTGTGGGGATTGGATATGTGCACTTTGGGATGGAATCATACGCTAGCAGAAAAAAAAAAGTTATCTGACTTCTGGAATTTCATGGCTGTTTACTGCTAGCGCAATTGCAGACTCCTGACTTATCTGCTATGGAATGATGAGCTGTTGTGTGAACAATCAACAGAGGCTCCCCACCTCGGCGGGGTCTCCGGAGGTGGACGGTTAGGGCGAACGCGACGCGGTTCCACAGAGTTTATGACCACAGGGACAGTCATATCATGCTCATATCGTTCCAACATTTGGGAAATTTTGTCTCTTGGGACTCTGTGTGTGTTCCTCCTGAAAAAGAGAGAAATTCAAAGTATTTACTTCAACAACTAACAGAATTGTGAATGCAGCTCTGGATTAATGCAGTTGGCTGTAACTCAGGATCAATTCAAAATAATCAATGCAATGTACTCTACAGAAACTGTTGAGTACACACTATGTATTCTGTAAACTTCACAAAGTGGGCATGTCTCTTTTTTTATATTGAATACCCCAGGCCATTTGCCACATTTTAACTCCTTCCAAAAGTGTGAGGTATATGTAAGTCACACGCCTGATGTGTGTGTGTGTGGAGCTCCATGTACAGCGAGTTTCCAGCTGTGTTATGCAGCCAAACCCTGCCTCTGTCAGCAGCGATCAGAGCTGTGTGCTAACCACCTTAATGCCACTCTCAATCTCTATAAGGGGCATTTAACTGGAGACATGCAACCATTCTGGCACCCATCACCCCTTCAGTATGATCATGGGGTGAAAATGGGTTGCCGTGGCACATAGAGGCCATCACTGCCATCTTTCTTCTCCCATAAAGCTCAGCTACCTGGCTAAATAAATGAAGTATAATTGAAGGAACAAAAAACAAAACAAAAAAAACTAATGTATATAAAAAAGAGATTGAAATCACTTTTCCCAGTTTAAAAACAAATGAAAATAACAAAGATATATTTCGATCTATAAAAAAATTATATGAACTGTTGTAAAGAAAAAAAAAATCAAAGCGCAAAAAAAAAACAAAAACGTGAACATCGTTAAAAAAAAAAAAAAAAAAAAACACACGAGGCCAAAAACAATGCTCTATCTTCATACCGCCGATAAAAAAGTGGAATAACACGCGATCAAAAAGACGGATGTAAATAAAAATGGTACCGCTGAAAACGTCATCTTGTCCCGCAAAAAACGAGCCGCCATACAGCATCATCAGCAAAAAAATAAAAAAGTTATAGCTCTCAGAATAAAGCGATGCAAAAATAATTATTTTTTATATAAAAACAGTTTTTATTGTATAAAAGCGCCAAAACATTAAAAAGGAGATTTTTGTGTACTCACCGTAAAATCTCTTTCTCTTAGCCTCTAATTGGGGGACACAGGACCATGGGTGTTATGCTGCTGTCCACTAGGAGGCGACACTATGCATAATCTGAAAAAGATTAACTGTGGCTCCTCCTGTGCAGTATACACCCCTGGACGGCATCAGCCTTCTCCAGTTTTGTGCAAAAGCAGTAGGAGGAACGTAACATGAATAACATAATTATGCCTGTAAGAAGGCAACTATGTACGAGCTCAAGAAACAATATGAGAACTCAACAGTTACAACAGCCCGGAAAGGGCAACAGGGTGGGAGCTGTGTCCCCCAATTAGAGGCTAAGAGAAAGAGATTTTACGGTGAGTACACAAAAATCTCCTTTACTCTGTCGCCTCATTGGGGGACACAGGACCATGGGACGTCCTAAAGCAGTCCCTGGGTGGGAAGCAATGGACGAATATTGTGCAGACAGGCCCGTACACTTAGGGCACCGCCGCCTGCAGGACACGTCTACCCAGGCTCGCGTCCGCTGAGGACTGGGTATGAACCCTGTAGTGTTTAGTAAACGTGTGTAAGCTAGTCCAAGTGGCCGCCTTACACACTTGTTGTGCCGAAGCCTGGTGCCGAATGGCCCAGGAGGCCCCTACCGCCCGAGTAGAGTGTGCCGTAATGCCGGCTGGAAGAGGAGAATTCTTAAGGCGATACGCCTCTTGTATGGTGGATTTGATCCACCTGGCAAGAGTAGCTTTGGAAGCTGGCATACCCTTGTGGCCGCCTTCCGGAAGGAGGAAAAGGGAATCAGACCTCCGGAAGGACGCAGTCCTAGACACGTATATACGCAAAGCCCTGACAAGGTCAAGCGTATGCAGAGCCTTCTCCACTCTATGAACCGGAACCGGACAAAGGGATGGTAGTGAAATTTCCTCATTGAGGTGGAAGTCGGACACAACCTTCGGGAGGAAGGATGGGACCGTACGAAGAACTACCTTGTCCTGGTGAAATGTCAGGAAAGGCCGTCTGCAGGAAAGTGCTGTCAGTTCAGACACCCTGCGTAGCGAGGTGATTGCCACCAGGAAAACCACCTTCTGGGAAAGAAGGCGGAGCGGGACCTCCTTAAGGGGTTCGAAGGGTGGTTCCTGCAATGCTGTCAGGACCAGGTTGAGGTCCCACGTTTCTAGTGGTCGTCTGTAGGGGGGAACCAATCGGGAAACCCCCTGAAGGAAAGTCCTTACTTGCGGCTTGGTAGCAATGCGCCTTTGGAAAAGCACTGAGAGGGCTGACACCTGGCTCTTAAGCGAGCCCAAGGACAGCCTGGCCTCCAGACCCGATTGGAGAAAACCAAGTACTTTGGGTATGGAATAAGGGAGTGGGATCTGGCCACGAGATTCGCACCTAGTAAAGAAAGCTTTCCAGGTACGGTAATAAATCTTGGCAGAGGCTGGTTTCCGTGCTCTGATCATGGTTCCAATGACATCTGCCGAGAGCCCTGCCTGGGTTAGAACCCAGGTCTCAAGGGCCACGCCGTCAAATTGAGAGCCCCTGAGTTCTGGTGGTAGAACGGCCCTTGTGATAGAAGATCGTGGCGGTCGGGGAGACGCCAAGGGGCGTCTGCTGTGAGTTGTACGATGTCGGCGTACCATGTGCGTCTGGGCCAGTCTGGTGCAATGAGGATGGTTGGAACTCCCTCTTGTTTGATCTTCCTCACCACTCTGGATATCAGGGGGAGAGGTGGAAAAAAGTACAGAAGCTGGAACTGGGTCCAGTCCTGAACCAGAGCGTCTGCTCCGAGCGACCGCGGATCGTGTGTTCTGGCAATGAAGTTGGAGACCTTGGCATTGAAATGGGATGCCATTAGGTCCACATCCGGGGTCCCCCAGCGGAGACAGATCTGTTGAAAAATTTCGGGATGGAGAGACCACTCTCCCGAGTCTATTCCTTGTCGGCTGAGGAAGTCTGCTTCCCAGTTGTCCACACCCGGAATGTGGACCGCCGAAAGAACCGACCCTGTGTCCTCCGCCCAGCGGAGGATATGTGACACTTCCCGCATCGCCTGGGTACTGCGGGTCCCCCCTTGATGATTCACATATGCCACAGCCGTGGCATTGTCCGACTGTATCCTGATGTGAGAGGCTGCCAGTAAGTGATGGAAGGCCCTCAATGCCAGTAGGATGGCACGAATTTCCAGGATGTTGATGGGCATGGTCGCTTCCGCTGGGGACCATTTGCCCTGTGCCCTGTGGTGTAGGTGCACCGCACCCCAACCCGTCAGGCTCGCGTCGGTGGTCAGGACCTTCCATTGACCTGAGAGAAAGGATTTCCCCTTTGCTAGCGAGGTTGGCTTGAGCCACCAGTGCAGGGACCTCCTGGTTGACGACGTTAGCTGGAACTCCCTGTCGAGAGAAAAGGGATTCCGGTCCCAGGACTTGAGAATGGCTAGTTGGAGAGGTCTGAGGTGAAACTGGGCAAACGGGACAGCTTCTATTGCCGCTGCCATCTTGCCGAGAACTCTCATGGCAAACCGGAGAGATCGAGGGGGTTTGCGGAGGAGGATGCGAACTGCTAGTCGGAGAGCCAGTGCCTTGTCCTTGGGAAGGAGCACTAGACCCCTGGAGGTGTTGAATAACATTCCCAGGAAGGTCAGGGACTGACTCGGGGTTGGTGATGACTTTTGTAGGTTGATTAACCAGCCCATGCGACTGAGAGTATCGGTTGTGATTGAGACGCTGAGCTCGCAGTCCTTGAAGGTGGGAGCCTTGATGAGTAGATCGTCCAGGTATGGAACGACTACTATGCCTCTGGAGTGCAGGACGTCCATGGTGGCTGCCATGACCTTGGTGAACACTCTGGGAGCTGTGGCGAGTCCAAAGGGGAAAGCCACGAATTGGTAGTGGTCCTGGCCTATTGCGAACCTGAGAAACCTCTGATGGGCAGGTGCAATGGGTATATGCAGGTATGCGTCTTGTATGTCTATGGAGGCGAGATATTCTCCCTTCTCCATGGACGCAATGATGGACCGAAGGGACTCCATGCGGAAATGACGGACCCGTACATATTTGTTGAGCTGTTTTAGGTCTAGTATGGGCCGTACACTGCCTCCTTTCTTGGGAACTACGAACAGATTGGAGTAGAACCCTCGGAAACGGTCGGTCGTGGGTACCGGTACTATGACTCCTGATTGACAAAGCGAGGAGACCGCTTGGTGGTAGGCTCGAGCCTTGGCTGGTGGTTTTGGGGGGACAGAGAGGAAGAACCGGTCCGGTGGGTTGGAGGTGAAGTCTATTTTGTATCCGGAAGACACTAGTTCCGTGACCCACCTGTCTTCTGTAATAGGCAGCCAGACTTGATGAAAGAGCAAAAGTCGGCCGCCTACTGGTGTGGTGTCTTCCGGAGTCCGTGAGTCATGAGGAGGAGAAGGTCTGAGATTTTCCTCCTCTGGGCTTAGACTGGCCTGCTTTTGACTGCCAGGTCTTGTCCGACCTTTGCGTCGATCGTGAGTTGTCCCTGCGTGGGGAACGGTTACGATTTTGTACTGGACGCGAGACGGACCAGCCGGAGGAATTCCGAAAGGATCGGAATCGAGTTTGGTTACGCTTCTTGTAAGTGCGTTTAGGTTTCAGTTGGGGAAGAGAAGTACTCTTACCCCCTGTGGCGTTGGATATCATAGTGTCCAACTGTTCACCGAAAAGTCTCCCACTGAGGTAGGGGAGGTGCGTGAGGGACTTTGAGGCTGCGTCCGCTTTCCATTCCCGCAGCCAGAGGATACGCCGAATCGTGATGGCGTTTGATGCTATCCCCGCGACTCCCCTTGCTGAATCCAGAGCTGCATGGAGCATGTAATCTGCTACAACAGCAATTTGAACCGCTTGGTCCGACAGTTCAGGAGCGGATGCTTGGAAGGCTTGTAAATTGTTTGCCCAGGCCAGGATGGCCTTGGCAGCCCAAACTGAGGCGAACGCGGGAGCCAGGGATGCCCCTGCAGCCTCGAAAATTGAACGAGCCATGCGTTCTACCTGCCGGTCTGCTGCGTCCCTTAGGGTTGAGCTATCTGGCAGTGAAAGGAGGGTCTGTGCTGCTAGCCTGGAGACTGGGGGATCCACTTCAGGTGGATCTGTCCATTCCTTGGTGTCCTTCTGTGGGAAGGGGTACCTCGCCTCCAGATATTTGCGATTAGCGAATTTTTTCTCAGGCTGTGAGAGCTGTTTTTTAAGGATCGCCTTAAACTCTGGGTGGTTAGAAAAAACCTTAGGCGGCTTCAGAGGTCCTTCAAAGGAAATCTGATGTTCTGGGGCCTCTGGTGGCGGATCAGAAATGTCCAGCACCCGATGGATGGACGATATTATGTCCTCAACTAGCGCTGTATTGCTAGGAGGGATTGGGATCAGGGACCCCTCAGTTTCTCTGTCTGAGTCAGAGTCGCAGATGCCTTCCGAATTCTGTGTATCACTGAGGCGTCCCCTGCTGGGTGAACTGGGGAGGAGGCCTTCTCTGGTTGGGGATTGCGGAGATCTGCATTGTCTGTCCCTGGAATGGGACGGTCTAGATGACCTGGAGCAACGGTGTCTCTCCCTAGAGGGGGATGACCGTGTGCTATGGGATGACGCAGATGGACTTGATCTATGGATCCGCTTGCGTCCTGACCTAGACGTGGATGTGCCAGGGGCATCTTGTTCCTGAGTCAAGCTCTCCCGTTGTTGGGTAACGGTCATAGCCGGGGCATGACCCTGCAGAGCCTGAAGCAATGTGGAAGTTAGGTTATCTATAGACTGCGTCATAGATTGCGATAACTGAGTAGCCCATTCCGGTGTGGCATTAGACACCGAGGCATTGGCAGGGGCTTCTTGAGGCTGTGACACAGTAGTTCTGTGCAGAATGCATAATAGCAGTTCTGCCTGGTTCTCTTAGACCTTGAGCCCGGCATAGTGCACAGAGTGCAGAAGTGCTGCCAGCAGATGGACCTTACAGGGGTAGAGAACCTACAGGGGAGCCTTATAGGTAATATGGATTCACAGCTGAGTAAAGATAACCCAGCTGTGATCTTACCCCACCAGTGTACCCCTAGGTCCAGCGCCGAAAATCCACAGTCCTGTGCCCCCCGGAGACTGGCTGCCTGGTCCTGCAGACCGGGAGATGCAGGGTTAATCTGCAGCCGAAAATGGCTGCAGAGACAGAGGAGAGAGGAGGAGAAGGGGGCGGAGAGCTGGAAAAAGGCGGCAAGGCTATAAAAAACCCGCCCTTTCTGTCTCGATCCGCCCCTTGTATGACACTGTAGAGTGTCATATTTGTCATCCGGGGGGCGGGCCGGGGGGGCGGAGAGGAGGCTGCTGCTTCAGCTAGGCCGAAGCCGGGGCCTAAATTAGATGCCTGAGGCCCAGAAGGGCTCCAGGCCGGCGCGAAAGTCCGGGAGGGGGTCGGATCTGAACCGGACCCCTCCGGATTTGAAGGCAGGATGGCGGTGGGGCTATAAGCGGAAGGGGGAGCCCGGCTGGGGTCCCCCTGAGGCAGTATAGAGCTGGTGCTGCCGCAGAGACAGGGACGCAGGGAACCCTGTGTCTGTATGTGCCATGCCTGCCTGCACTCCCCCCGGCCCCAACAGGAGCCCGCAGCTGGGCTGGGGTCCCTGGATGCAGGCGCAGTGTGCTGGCCCATTGCTGGGAGCTGTAGGATGCTGCCTGTACAGGCCTTACCTGAGGTGTCTCAACCTAATACCCCCAGAGGGGGATAGGGAGGGTGCTTTTGTCACACACCTTCAGGGGCCTTTATCCTCGCCTCGACCTCAACCCAGAAACCAAAAGGAATTGGGGAAGGAGGGGGGTCTCGACTTCGAACCAACACCCGAGAGGTTGGGGAAGGAGCAGCATGGGGAATAGCCATCTCAACTTCAACTGGGCACCCCATAATAGGGGGCCGAGGAAGGAGCCATGCCGGGGGTCTCACAGGAGACCCTCTTTTCTTCATCTGTAATCCCGTCGGAAAACGGGAAACGGAGTAAAACTCTTTAGGTGTGCCTCCTTTGCGACACTAAGCAAAAACTGGAGAAGGCTGATGCCGTCCAGGGGTGTATACTGCACAGGAGGAGGAGCCACAGTTAATCTTTTTCAGATTATGCATAGTGTCGCCTCCTAGTGGACAGCAGCATAACACCCATGGTCCTGTGTCCCCCAATGAGGCGACAGAGTAGAAAATGATATAAATGAGGTATCGCTGTAATCGTACTGACCCGCAGAATAAAACTGCTTTATCAATTTTACCAAATGCGGAACGGTATAAACGCCTCCCCACCTTCCAAAGAAATTCACGAATTGCTGGTTTTTGTTCATTCTGCCTCACAAAAATCGGAATAAAAAGCGACCAAAAAACGTCACGTGCCCGAAAATGGTACCAATAAAAACGTCAACTCGTCCTGCAAAAAACAACACCTCACATGACTGTGAACCAAAATATGGAAAAATTATAGCTCTCCAAATGTGGGTGACGCAAAAACTATTTTTTGCAATGAAAAGCGTTTTTTAGTGTGTGACAGCTGCCAATCATAAAAACCCGCTATAAATAGTAAATCATACCCCCCCTTTATCAGCCGCCTTAGTTAGGGAAAAATAATAAAAATTAAAAAAATGTATTTAGCCCTAACCCTAATGGGAAAATAGAGATAAAGTTAGGGTTTGGGCTACAGTTAGGGTTAGGACTACATTTACGGTTGGGATTAGGGGTGTGGTTAGGGTTATGGTTGGGATTAGGGTTAGGGGTGTGTTGGAGTTAGGGGTGTGGTTAGGGTTGGGAATAGGGTTACGGGCATGTTCGGGTTAGGGGTGTGGTTAGGGTTGGGATTCGGGTTAGGGGTGTGGTTAGGGTTGGGATTCGGGTTAGGGGTGTGTTCAGGTTAGGGTTGGAGTTAGAATTGGGGGTTTCCACTGTTTAGGCACATCAGGGCTATCCAAACGCGACATGGCATCCGATCTCAATTCCAGCCAATTCTGCGTTGAAAACTAAAACAGTGCTCCTTCCCTTCCGAGCTCTCCCGTACGCCCAAACAGGGGTTTACCCCAACATATGGGGTATCAGCGTACTCCGAACAAATTGGACAACAACTTTTGGGGTCCAATTTCTCGTTACCCTTGGGAAAATAAAAATTTTGGGCATAAAAAGTTTTTTTATTTTCACGGTTCTGCATTATAAACTGTAGTGAAACACTTGGGGGTTCAAAGTTCTCACAACACATCTAGATAAGTTCCTGGGGGGGGGGTCTAGTTTCCAATATGGGGTCACTTGTGGGGGGTTTCTACTGTTTATGTACATCAAGGACTCTGCAAATGCAACGTGACACCCGCAAACCATTTCATCTAAGTCTGCATTCCAAACGGCGCTCCTTCCCTTCCGAGCTCTGCCATGCGCCCAAACAGTGTTTTACCCCCACATGTGGTGTATCTGCGTACTCAGGACAAATTGTACAACAACTTTTGGGGTCCAATTTCTTCTGTTACCCTTGGGAAAATAAAAAATTGGGGGTGAAAAGATCATTTTTGTGAAAAAATATGATTTTTTAATTTTTACTGCTCTACATCATAAACTTCTGTGAAGTACTTGGTGGGTCAAAGTGCTCACCACACATCTAGATAAGTTCCTTAGGGGGGTCTACTTTCCAAAATGGTGTCACTTGGGGGGTTTTCCACTGTTTAGGCATATCAGGGGCTCTCCAAACGCGGCATGGCGTCCTCTCTCAATTCCAGCCAATTTTGAATTGGAAAGTCAAATGTCGCTCCTTCACTTCCGAGCTCTGCCGTGCGCCCAAACAGTGGTTCCCCCCCACATATGGGGTATCTGCGTACTCAGGACAAATTGTACAACAACTTTTGGGGTCCAATTTCTCCTGTTACCCTTGGTAAAATAAAACAAGTTGGATGTGAAGTAAATTTTTTGTGAAAAAAAGTTAAATGTTCATTTTTTTTTTTTTTTTTTTAACATTCCAAAAATTCCTGTGAAACACCTGAAGGGTTAATAATAGTGTTGAGCATTCCGATACCGCAAGTATCGGGTATCGGCCGATACTTGCGGGTATCGGAATTCCGATACCGAGATCCGATACTTTTGTGGTATCGGGTATCGGTATCGAAACAACATTAATGTAAAAATGTGTAAAAGAGAGAATTAAAATAAAAAATATTGCTATACTCACCTCTCCGACACAGCCTGCACCTTACCGAGGGAAGCGGCAGCGTTCTTTGTTTAAAATTCGCGCTTTTCTTTCCTTTACGTGAAGTCCCGGCTTGTGATTGGTTGCGTCGCAGTCACATGGGCGACGCAACCAATCACAGCAAGCCGTGACGTAATTTCAGGTCCTTAAGGATTTTAAAATTACGTCCCGGCTTTGTGATTGGTTGCGTCGCAGTCACATGGGCGACGCAACCAATCACAAGCCGTGACGTCACGGGAGGCTGGAAACGCGCGCATTTTAAAATGCGCACTTGTCCAGCCTCCCGTGACGTCCCGGCTTGTGATTGGTTGCGTCGCGGTCAACCAATCACAAGCCGGGAGGCTGGACACGCGCGCATTTTAAAAATTTTAAAATGCGCGCGTGTCCAGCCTCCCGGCTTGTGATTGGTTGACCGCGACGCAACCAATCACAAGCCGGGACGTCACGGGAGGCTGGACAAGCGCGCATTTTAAAATGCGCGCGTGTCCAGCCTCCCGGCTTGTGATTCGTTGCGTCGCGGTCAACCAATCACAAGCCGGGACGTCACGGGAGGCTGGACAAGCGCGCATTTTAAAATGCGCGCGTGTCCAGCCTCCCGTGACGTCACGGCTTGTGATTGGTTGCGTCGCCCATGTGACTGCGACGCAACCAATCACAAAGCCGGGACGTAATTTTAAAATCCTTAAGGGCCTGAAATTACGTCACGGCTTGCTGTGATTGGTTGCGTCGCCCATGTGACTGCGACGCAACCAATCACAAAGCCGGGACGTAATTTTAAAATCTTTAAGGACCTGAAATTACGTCACGGCTTGCTGTGATTGGTTGCGTCGCCCATGTGACTGCGACACAACCAATCACAAAGCCGGGACTTCACGTAAGGAAAGAAAAGCGCGAATTTTAAGCAAACAACGCTGCCGGTTCCCTCGGAGAGGTGAGTATAGCAATATTTTTTATTTTAATTCTTTCTTTTACACATTAATATGGTTCCCAGGGCCTGAAGGAGAGTTCCTCTCCTTCAGACCCTGGGAACCATCAGGAATACCGTCCGATACATGAGTCCCATTGACTTGTATTGGTATCGGGTATCGGTATCGGATTGGATCCGATACTTTGCCGGTATCGGCCGATACTTTTCGATACCGATACTTTCAAGTATCGGACGGTATTGCTCAACACTAGTTAATAAACTTCTTGAATGTGGTTTTGAGCACCTTGAGAGATGCAGTTTTTAGAATGGTGTCACACTTGGGTATTTTCTATCATATAGACCCCTCAAAGTGACTTCAAATGTGACGTGGTCCCTAAAAAAAAATGGTGTTGTAAAAATGAGAAATTGCTGGTCAACTTTTAACCTTTATAAATCCCTAACAAAGAAAAATTTTGGCTCCAAAATTGTGCTGATGTAAAGTCGACATGTGGGAAATGTTACTTATTAAGTATTTTGTGTGACATATCTCTGATTTAAGGGCATGAAAATTCAAAGTTGGAAAATTGCGAAATTTTCAAAATTTTCGTTTTTTTAACAAATAAACGCAAGTAATGTCGAGGAAATTTGACCACTAACATGAAGTACAATATGTAACGGGAAAACATTGTCAGAATCACCGGGATCCGTTGAAGCGTTCCAGAGTTATAACCTCATAAAGTGACAGTGGTCAGAATTGTAAAAATTGGCCTGGTCATTAACGTGCAAACCACCCTTGGGGGTTAAGGGGTTAAAGGTGTTATCCATTGAAAATTATTTCTCACCTATGCACAAGATAGGCGAAACTTGTTGATCAGTGGAGGTCTGACCTTGTTTTCACTGGTGAGCCCCTTTTAGGCCAGGTGCACACAATTTGGAAGTAACAGCGCTTTGGACGCAGCACATGTTCGCTGCGTCCACAGTGCTGCCGTTTATTGAATACAGGTGGATCCGTATGTGTTCACTGAACCGTGTGGCTTCACCGCATCCAATACATTGTATGGGTGAAATTAGTGTCTCCGCAAGAGAAATTGACATGCTGAGGTCTGGAAAGACGCACTGCAAGTCAGTCTACGCGGGTGATCGGCAGGCATCTGTGGACACATAGTGGGCATGGGATTTCTAGAAATCCCATCCAGTATGCTGTAACATCTGGCCGCTGCAGGTTTCACTCTGCATAAATGCGCAAAGTAAAAACCCGCAAGAACTCCAGATCGTGGGCACATACCTTTAATGTTAAAGTAAATAGTAAAATTACACCTCATCCACAAAAATAAAATAAAATAAATCCCTCATACATGTGCTGAGGCAAAAAAAAACAAAAAAAACGCTATGATACTTTGAAGAAGAGGAGGATAAACAAAGGCACAAGAAGGAAACATTTAAGGTTAATTTCCTTCCAAGATCGAGTATTATGAGATAGAGATATATATATACACACACACATATATACACAAAGTCTTTGTCAGACACTTGCTCCCGGTCTAGGAGCAAATCAAACATGAAAGCTTTTCCTCCATGGCTGTGCTCTTGATCACTGTGCGTGAAACATTATGATAACCCTAGTCAAGTGAATGTGGCCGTCTGCAGTTTCCTGCGCAGCTGCGTGGCCAAGTGCACCAGCCCCCAACATGTCAATTAAATGCTGGTTCGGCTTGCCTAAACCCTGAGGAGCAGCAAATAGAAGATGGCTAAACATATGTAACATTACCAGACATTGGAATATGGCATGAATAAGCCAGGACCACCAGAGTAGAAGCCACTATCCATTTTGGCGCATAGAGAGGGTCCAAAATGCTGTTTATTGCTATAAACAAAATCTTACTTTTCCAGTTCTTGTACGTCTTCTTTCCACCAGGTATCTGGCTCCAAAAATTCTACATCATAACCCCTGTCTACAGCCTAGGGGGAAGGAGGAAAAAAAAAAAAAGGTTAAAGTTAAATGAGCAGTTTTCTGCAGATCCGAGTATTCTCTGCTGTAACTTAACAGTCCAGGATCCTCACCATCTGTACGTACGGCTTCATTTCCCAGCCCTGGATATTCGTGTTATCGATAACGACAGGAGTCCGTCCGTCATCAAGAGCCCTTCTGGCTGCGGTACAAATCATTTCAAGCTTACAGGAGAACAGATCGTTCACAGACTTTTCACATTACAGAAATATACGGTGGATATGATGTGAAACATTTTCTCTCTCTAAAGCAGGGGTCCCCAACCTGTAGCTCGGGAGCCACATGTGGCTCGCGGTCCCATGAATTGTGGCTCGCGGCTGTCTGTCAGCTTGGTGCATTAGCTCCAGATCTAGCAAACAGGTATGAAGAGCACATCTGAAAATGGTGAACTTTGTGAGCAGCGGTGCACGGAAGAGCAGATCCGCATGCACATATACTGGTCTTAGGGGTTTAGAGATAATTTAAGTATGGTACGCTGGAGACCAGATGATAAACCTGTCAGAGGAGGTTTTTGAAGCTGAATGTGACAGTGTCTTGGGAGTGCTTTATAGAATACTAAATGGGGGTATTGTGGGAACTCCTGCATCTTAATATACTTCTTTGGGGTGATTTTTGTGGAAAAGCTTTGGTTAACATTATGTCTGTAATGGGGGCTTTGGTTGCCACTATTGCGAGGGGGGTGGCAACTGAATGTGGCTTATGACCCTCTCTCAAGGCTGGATGTGGCTCTCAAGGTCAGAAACGTTGGGGACCTCTGGCTCTAAAGCATAGAGTGCCAGAAAAGGGGTAGTATCGAGACAGAAAAAATCTCAGTGGAGCACTTTAGGCGCTGAGATTTCCAGGAAGAATAATATATTAACGTTCCTCAGCAGCTCCTTTTGCCAGAGTCTTAGAACAGACCCAATTCTGTAGCATAGCTGTAAGATTCTCAGCCAAAACAAAAAAAAAAAAAAAAAAATCCACAAAAGAGTAAACAAGAAAACATGATAATTAGGTTTGCTTTACACATCATTAATAAATTAATATTCCTGAATTTGTATATTGATGGGGCATTCTTAGAATAGTCCATCAATATTAGGGAGATAAAAGAGAGGAGGAACACCTCATCACCTTCCCCAATCAGCTGAATAAGGGACCAGAGCTCCTGAGCACTGCAGCCTCCTCTGCTCCGTTTACCTGCATGCTCTCTGCTTACTAGCGGATGTGCTGGGTCATTTTGTGCTGTCCTCTTCCAGGATAAGACATCAATATTCTGAATCCCTTACCTATAGCATTTGGTGCAGTAGTCAATTTTGCACCAGACGCCAAAGAAAGTACTGCATGCGGGACTTCACTTTGTACTGAGCAGACATGGATGGGAAAATGATCACCTAGTTATGGATAGAACGATGTGGCAAAATAGTTGCAAAAATAAAACTGCAAGATGGGGCTACTTAGCGTTTTTGGCCATGGTACAGGTCATATTGTCAAAGATCATCGTACTGCAGCATTGTGAACAACACGTCACTAGTGATGAGCGAGTATACTCGTTGCTTGAGTTTTCCCGCACACGCTCGGGTGACCTCCGAGTATTTGTTAGTGCTCGGAGATTTAGTTTTCATCACAGCAGCTGAATGATTTACAGCTACTAGCCAGGTTGAGTACATGTGGGGGTTACCTGGTTGATAGGGATTCCCCACATGTAATCAAGCAGGCTAGTAGATGTAAATCATTCAGCTGCCACGATGAAAACTAAATCTCCGAGCAGTCAAATACTCGGAGGACACCCGAGCGTGCTCGGGAAAACCCGAGCAAAGAGCATACTCTCTCATCACTACACGTCACCAAAAATCCAACTCTCCAGTTACATAGTAGGCAATGTTCACCAGAGCAGTGCCCGACATCAGCCTTCATCTTCTGCCGGTTGATATCACATGCCACCAGCGCCTCTACAGGACAGAAGATGACTGCTGTAGGCTCCACAGGCATCTAGAGCTCTACACAATGAATAAAGCGTTCCTCGACATCTGGCCCTAGTATAGGTCACGTACCTCTGTTTTGATTCCAGCTATGGGCATTCCCGAGCAATTTAACGTGGTATGTGTATCCATTTTCCTGGCAGAAGTAATCGTCAGTACTGAGTACAATACCGTCAGGAGACTGGTGGAGCAGAGTACTGTGAAATTGGAGACAATAACAGCTGGATCACGCCGAAGCCTCAACAATACAAGGTGTAACATATGAAATAAAGTGGCTTTGTATAACATCACTACATAATCTGAATATAACTGAAACCCCTCACCAACATTAGAGCTCAATAACTGGACATATAGTCCGGGAGAACATCAGAAATCACGCTCTTGCAATCACCATCTTTGTCAAAACTTTCCTTGCACCACATAGCAATCGGGAGAGAGGCGTCCACTAGGCGTTGTGCTGCAGAGAAGCATCCGGTGTAGTCCCTGCTCCTCCTGACAGCTTGTAACAGCCTACGCACACACCAGATCCCGGGTCAGTACATGGGAGTTCAGAGCAGTGGGCTGGGCAGATGCAGAAATGAGACCTTTCCTGCTCTCTGGCCGCACTGTTGTCCTGCCCACCGCTCTGCATATAATAGACAGGCACAGGGTTTGAAATGAGAGTCGGGGGATGTCAGGACTAACACATTTTACAGTTCGGTATCCATCAAATTTCTGGTCACCACTTGTAGTTAGAAGACAGTGGAGATCCGAATGATAGCGGAAACACCACGGCACTCACGTAGTGGTTTTCCCACAAACAAAGTTAATTTTAATCAACATTTTAAATCAATAGATCTTTGAATAATAATAAGTTACACAATTGGATGGGTTTAAATGAAGATTTTGGCTACTCACCATAAAACCTGTCATTTCATTGGGGGACACAGGAAACCATTGTTGTATGCTGCTGCCACTAGGAGGCTGACACTAGGCAAACAAAAACTTGTCTCCTTCCCAGCAGTGTAGACCCACTGACTGGCACAAAGTTACTCCGTTTTAGTTTAGTGTCAGTAGGCGGCAGACTAGGGCCTGGTCCCAGTTCTGTTTCTACCTTAGGTTTATTTTTTTTTCTTTTTATTAATGGATTTCCTTTTTTCTTTGAGATACGGCTTGTGAGGGCAAAATAGTTGTGTCATGCAGTCATCCCACTTGGAGACCGAGAGCACAGTGTGGAGTTCGTTCACTACTGTATCATCTATGGTCTACGAGGCAGAACCTTAACTCCCTAAGGCTACGTTCACATTTGCGGTCTGCGCCGCAGCGTCGGGCGCCGCAGCGTCGCCGCATGCGTCATGCGCCCCTATATTTAACATGGGGGCGCATGGACATGCGTCGCACTTGCGTTTTGCGCCGCATGCGTCCCTGCGGCGCCCGCGTCCGGGCGCAGAGGACGCAGCAAGTTGCATTTTTGCTGCGTCCAAAATCAATGAAAAAAAGGACGCATGCGGCGCAAAACGCAGCGTTGTGCATGCGTTTTGCTGCGTTTTTGTTTGCGTTGTGCGTTGCGGCGCCGACGCTGCGGCGCACAACGCAAATGTGAACGTAGCCTAAGACAGAAAGAGTGTTTGGGGCTCCCCGGTGGACGGTCTTTGTCATTATTCTCCCGCCCGCTTGCCCTCAAGAGGTAGGGAATCCGTTACCTT
The DNA here is from genome assembly GCF_051348905.1 of Ranitomeya variabilis. Lineage (NCBI taxonomy): Eukaryota > Metazoa > Chordata > Amphibia > Anura > Dendrobatidae > Ranitomeya > Ranitomeya variabilis. The sequence goes on along the minus strand of NC_135234.1, from coordinate 706,557,709 downwards.
CTAGCAGCCCGACAGACAGCATCCAGGAAGTCTGATGAAAGTCTTCCATTAGCAATCTATGAAGGATTCGGGATCTTCAGGACAGGGGCAGACCTTTCCAGGCTAATGCAGTGGCAGTTAAGGGGGTCTTCAAATAATAATTAAAAAAAAAAAAAAAGCTAGCTTTTTCTTCACTTAAATTTTTTTCCCTGGACTTCATCTATTCACCAATTGGAAACTGCCTCAGATCCGTTCCGCCATTTTGTACCCCCCCCCCCGATCATCTGTTACCTCCGTGCCACCCTAATTCTCTGTGGCGGCCCAGCTTAAAAATGTAACCCCAGGCTTTGGCCTTCTCCAGTGGTCAGGCCATGACACGGCAGCCGAGACAATCACACTCACCGCCTATATCCCTCCACCCACCTATATCAGCCTATCATGGTATTTAAAAACACGGGAACTGTGCACACGATTTGACGCCACCTGTTCTCCATCTTCTAGTCGCCAGCTCGTCCACAACCATTGCAACCTCAGTGGTTCCCATGAACTCCACAGCTCACCGCTTGAATCCGCTAAACCACTGTTGCCCCCAGTTTCTTCAGAGTCACAGGATCCAGGTGCTCTCTCACCGGGGATGAGCTACTAAAAAGAGTTCAAACTTTATTTTTCCATGGCCATATAAGGGCTTGTTTTTTGAGGGACAAGTTTTTATTTTGAATGACCTCATAAAATGCAAAAACACATCAAGTGCGATAAATTGCAGGATAAAGCAGAAACGCAATTCCGTCTGTTTTTTGTTCCTACGTTATTTATTGTGCTGTAAAAAATGACCTAACTACCTGATTCTCCAGGTCAGCAAATTTATGGCAATACAATTTTTTTTATTTTTTTTTGCTTTGTTCTATTTTCCCAAGACCTGTAACGTTTTCATTTTTGCATCGATGTAGCTGTGCGAAAGGCTTGTTTTTTGCATAATGAGCCACCATTTTATTTATACTATTTTACATTGGATACAATGTATTGATCACTTTGCATACATTCTCTGCAGTGGCGGCAGCAGAAAAAAAATAGTTATAAGGTTTTGACTTTATTTTTACGACTTTTACTGATCAGATTAATTAGTTTTATATTTTGATATTTAGACGTTTACGGACACAGCAATACCATATACAGTGCTCCGCATAAATGAGTGCACCTGAACAGATTTGTCAGATAACCTTTAGTTTCCTCTATGAATTAACATTTTCTATGGGATACCATACTGCAAAATACTACCACAAATGTGGGCCATTGATTGCAAACACGATTCATTATTTTGCACCCCCCCCAAAAAAAAAGAAGTAATTTTCTTAGTAAATTTATTCAAGACTATTATAACTAACTACTTCAACACAAGCAACTCTAATTATTCATTAAACAGGTGTCTAGCAGACAACTGATTATAAAAGGGTGTTACTTAGGAGAACCTCTTCCCATTTGATGCTCTCAGCAATGGCACCACATGGGAGAGAAATGTCACAAGACCTGAGAAAGAAAATTATTTCTTTACATAAGAAAGGAGAAGGCTAAGGGAAGATCAGCAAAGCTTTACTTGTCAAAATACTGAAAACAAAAGTGACAAAAATGTAAAAAAGATGGAAATGCAACCATCTCAAACGTCCACGCCGGCCACAAAAGTGAACATCTAAAAAGAGGCTTCTTCTAATGAGAAAAGTTGAAGAAAATCGACATGCAAGCTCACTGCAGTTAGCTAAAGTAGAAAGCCAAACCGGGGCGTTTCCTGTGACACAATACGGTGTACACTGCAAAGGAATGGTATGCACAGGTGTCATCCACGAAGGACGCCACTCAAAGTCCATGCACAAAAAAACACCTACAACTTGCTAGGGCCCATGCTGAAAAATATGAAGACTACTGGGACTCCATTCTCTGGCGTGAGGAGACTGATGGCTTCAAAACTGTACGCAAAAGTAAGGAGTACAAATAAAAATGCATGGTGCCTACAGTGCAACATGGTGATCGCAGTGTCAGTATGTGGAGCTGCATGAGTGCTGAAACTCAGTCTCGTCAACATTTTGGAAAAGGTTTGTGTTCAGCGAGATAGTGATTAAACTCTTACTTTTCAAAAGGGGTGTACTCATTTATGCTGAGCTCTGTATGTTTTTATTTTTAAAAGGGGAAAGAGGGGTTATTTCAAACATTTTATTTTATTTATTTTTTAGTCACCTTAGGGGACCTGAACCTACGATCATCTGATCACATGCTATATATTGCAATACCAGCAGTATATAGTGAAAAATCATAATCTCCTATGAGCGCCGGCCATAAGCTTTTCCCCACGTAAGCAAAATCATGACAGTCGGTGGGGCCTTCAACTGGTGGAATATTGGGCGCGTGGAACGGCATACTGTCTGGACCTTATGCATTAAATGCCATTTTCAGAAATTGACAGCAGTCCTTAAGGGGTTAACAGTGGGGGGTGGGGGGCGCTGCTGTTAAAGGCAGATGTTGACTGTGTAACTCGGCCAACATCCACTGAGAATAACACAGGCTCAGCTTCTGAGCCTGCAAAGATATTGTTCCGACATTGAATGTACCAATATGCCCAATATCTGTAAGTGGTTTATGCTGCTTGCTGGAGGGTTGATTACTCAGACATCCACAATTCTGAGAACAGGACTCTGGAGTTTCCCAGTTTATTTGGAGTGATGGTCGACGATAGCACCACCATTCCATTCGATGTCTAAGAAACTAATGGAGACAGGTGAATACACTGTACGGCTATCTCCGTCAGTTCCACAGACAATAAGAGGAACGATGGTGCTATGCTCAACCGTCACTTCTTCTAAATAGGAGACACCATAATCCTGTTAAGATTGTGGAGATGTAACCAGTTAAACCCCTAGCAATTAGAAACGTATTGCCTATCATGTGAATAGATAAGTTGTTATGGTGGGCCCGGTAACTGTGGCATCCCATCATGTGTATAGATGATAAATTGCTATAGTGGGCCTGGTGGCTGTCCCATCCAGGAAGGTCATGAATGCATTAGTAGCCCCCACGTGTGTGGGTATTTCTATAAAAGGTTAAAAAAATGAAAAGGACACCTTTTCACGGTTTCAATATTCACCTACAGATCATGGTCTTGATAATACTAACCGAGCCAGCGTACTTTTACCCGAGCCAGGAACTCCTCTTAACAGCACCATTCTTCTTTTACCGCCATCTCTGAATCTGCCAAGATGCTGTTCATGCGACAAATTACCCGTATGCGGTAATATGCGATCACCCAACTGTCCATCTTCCGGTCTACAATGATCATTCTGCTGAGGATCTTGCCATGTCCTATTAGTTGTGCTTTGTGAAAATGGTTTGATTTCAGGCATCCGCAGAGAGGTGAAGCGGCTTTCAGGAGGTGCAGTCATCCCAAGCCAAGGCGGAGGTTCATTTCTAGTAATGTAACTAAAATTTGAAGTAGGTGGTGGGGGTAGAGTGTTACTTGGCCTTTGAAACGTCACTGGATAATTAAATCGTGGTGGGGGAGGGCCATAAGGAACTATGAATGTAGGAGGATGGCTACCATCAAACATTGGCGGTCCCCTTGGAGGCGGTACCGCATAGCTTACAAGTGATGAGATTGCTGGACGATATGGAGCTTGACCAAAACAAGAAAACTGATTATTAGGAGGTAGTGGAGGTCTTTCAAGTTGTGGTCTTGATTCTTCTCTAGGAGGGTGGGTAAGAGATAGAAAACTTGAAGGTGCGCTGGGTAAAGGCCTGAATGGCAGTGAGGTAGGCACTTGGCCATGGTTGGGAGGGTATATAGCTGGTGTCTTGTCAGGGTAAGGACTTGACAGGGTATGTTGCTTACCATCCACTTCAGTGCAGGTGGCCTTCTTATCTTGGTCATCAGCCACAGTTTCAAGCTCATCTAACTCTTTATAAAACTGCCGCAGCTCATAGTCCATGCCATCTTTGCCTTTCGATTGACTGGCCAATTTACCCAGCTCCACAGTGTCAATTCTGAAAGAAGAAGCAGCATTTCCATTTCTTGGCTCTTCAGGTAGAGGTTTCACTTGAGGCGATGGTTTACAAAGTGGTCCGATAAATGAAGTGCTGGTTTCTGAAAACGACACATCAGAGTTATAGTCTGGTTTCTCATCTTTAGGAAGTAGAAATGAATGTTGGTTGGTTTTATTGCAGTTTCGCTCACTTGGATCCACTTGACCCGAGTGATAACTTTGTGAGTCCGACACACATTTTACATGTATACCACCTCCAACTCCTTCACTTTCACATCTGTTTGACTGATGAAATCTTTCTTCAGTGATGGTGGAGAATCCCCATTTCTGGGACTTTGCTTCATGTTCCTTGCACAGAGCAGTATCTCTCCTCTCCCATGAGGAGGAGTTTAGACGGGACTTTTTCAAGCAAGGTTCGATGGATGAATCAGGTATGTGGTGTGATAAGTTCTTTTCAGCATGAGGCATCTAAAAGGGATGAATATGCACACAATCGTAATTAGTACGGACATTCCATATCTCAGGAACATTATGCAGTCTGTTGTCGCATCTCTAACCGACAAGAGGGGAGTCTACACGTGGCAATATAAACCTAATATAAAGTCTACACGTACCACAGAGATGCAAATCTGAGCAGGCAATTCTTTTACACATAGACATAAACTTAGGTTTAATGCATGAAAATTATATTAAATCGGCAAGAGAATGTTCAGATTCTGATCACCATAAAAGTCTCCTAGTCACACAAGATCGAACATGACAGATTAATCCCGAGAAGCTCATGTTCTGACTCTAACCAGGTCAGTGCTGCTTTCTTTACTTGTCCCATACAGATACACAGTTGGTGTATTTCAAATCACCAGTTAAGGTGCGTCTTGTTGTGGCCATTGGCAGAATGGGCATTTCCTAGTAGTATCAAGAAGGGACAAGTAGGGACCCAGAAAATGGGATTGGAAAGGAAAGAGGGGAGTGTCATGTGCTTCCTTTTCCAGCTGTGTGTTTACCAGAGGATTGATTCAACTACGCACATGGAGGAACTTATGATTCACAGCTACATCGATCTTACCCATCAGTGTTTGATTGATAGGGTCTGGACATTGCGAGTCGACATTCACACTGGTGTGTGCTGTGGGTTGGGGCGTAGCTATTACCATGATTGGTTTGTGCACTAAAAGGACATACCTGTAGGGGCGGTTATCGCCATGAGGACTATAATGCTGTCTATTGATTGGTGGTATCGCTTTGTTTACATTTTAAGGGATAGCAGCTCTAAAATGATATGATTTACTTATAAGAGCAATCAGAGCTATTTAACTGCCTAGTATATGAAGGGCCTTTGTGGTAATGACTATGGGACTGTTTTTAATATGTTTGTATGTGTGTTAAGGTTATAATGTTTTTTTACACTTTTGTATTGACACCCTATTGGTGCTAGGCTAATTAGTGGGTGGGGTTATGTGTATATAATGGTGGTTAAAGCGCTACTGTGCTTGATAAAGGTCTGTTGACCGAAACGTCGCTACAGGAGGCAGAATAAATGTAAGCTCCTATTTTTTTCACCATCCATTGTGGCGCTGTCTCTTTGTTTTTTGTGGTCTTGATACTGTCCGGGATGGGCTCCCTGGTTTTGGACGTGCGCCCTTGTGTCTGCTGAGACCTTCAATCTATATATAAAAGGGTGCGGTTTTGACTTTCTTTTGTCAATGAAAATAGTAACCACTGTCACTTTGATGGAGCCAAAAGTTGTATTTTTGGGACACATCTAACAGAAAGCAAATAATGTAAATAGCAAGGAATGAACAGGCAGACATTTTTAATTCCTGTGCACATCATTGTCAAAACTCCCATAGACAGAAAAGAGGTGACACTGACATAAATGGTGACAGCTCCTGATAACAGTCTTTACTCTGTTCACATCTCAAGTATGCCCTCTGTTCAGTGTTACCCCAGGAACTCCCCAAACATATGATAAAGGGGTCTCCTTCTGGTATATGTGACTATACCTTTGGGTAATTACACTTTCCTATACCGTCAGATGTTTTCAAGACAGAATACATGCAACGAATGCGACTGTAAACCAATTACATACACATGATTGATCATAGAGAAATAAAACATAGTAGTGCCTGTACTTTATAGCGGAGAGGTCGCGTCTAGGCACAAGTAGGGCGTCACCGGCTGACTTCAGTCTGGGATGTTCCTGAGGATGTCAGTTAAACAGTTGGTCATCCGTGAGCCACCAGCGTGTAACTGTTATGTTCGGGCCACACAGCTCCTTGTGCCACATGATGCCAGCCATAACTCAGGAAACACCGATCTGAAAGCTTTTTTTCTATGAATTTACCAGTTCAATAAAAGTCAATAACTAAAAGTGTCCAATTTTTAGAGGAAAATCAGAAGGCCTGGATACTGAGACCCCTATTAATAAAACTGATTTCACATATCTGTCATTAATAACCCACATGTGGACCGCAATGTCCGAACTAGCACAGGGTCTCCTAAACCGAGCCTGGTTACCTCATTATACGTCCATGTAGCAGTTGAGTTTTGGACAGGAAACCCACAGCTGTGGTCCGGACATCGCGTTTCGCGGCACTGTTGCTGGATATCCCAGGGCTAGGGGCTCCTTCCTCATCCAGCTAGGGACACCCTAGCTTTCCCTGCTCCGCTAATTACTTCTGATGGTGAAGAGGCCGGGACAACGTGCCATGCTGAGCTCCTAAATCAGCCGTATCTGTGCCATCCCCCACCCAGGGAAGTTGTAGTGTATAAGAATACACAAACCAGACTAACAAGAGTAGATGTAAAGGGATAAATGAAAATACCAATCATGCAAATATGCACTTACAAACAACAGAGTGGGACAACAGGAAGTAAAAGGAAGAAAAAAAACAAATAGGAGACGATGAGGATATGCACATAGACAAATCACCAAGCAGCAGTCTTCTGAACAGAGTTGTTTGGAAACTCTTAAAACAACCAACACCTCCAACTCCAGAACCAGGCTGTATAAAACTAAACACTGGCTGCACCATCCATCTCCTCCATGCAGCCAGTGAGAACGTGGGACCTTTCAGTGCTACTCACATTTCTATCTAATAAATACTACCATTTCCCATGAGGAATAACAGAAGAACAGCACAATGCAGTTAGAACAATTCTGGATCAGGTTTTTTTCATTTTACTGTAATGGGAAAAGCTATAACACACCAAGGAAGTGACAGGTCATCTGAAGAGTGTATCCTCACTTTATGCATTTATTGTTAATCTGCAGGATCTCCCTCCTCTACTCTGGACAATATAGTCTCCAGGAACTCAATGGAGTAGTCTATAGGAGCTGTCAGTGGAGACAACTGAAGGCATTAAAAACTTAAAGGAAATCAGTCAAAAGGATATCAACCCACAAACTATTTTTATACAAAAATGTACGGTAGTTCTTGCAATAACAAGTCTAGTAATACCTTTTACTAGACAGTTCCTCTGTTCTCAACAAATCCCAATTTTAGTCAATATGCAAATAAGGCTGAAGTGCTTTGGAGGGGATGAAGCACTTCCCAAGGCTCTGCCTAATCCTGTTTCCCTGACTGGTCCCTAACTGTTTGCTGGTTCCAGTCAAGCCAGTGAGCTGTCAATCAAGCAAAAGAAGGCTGCAATGGGCAAGAAATAGAGCCAGGGGAAGCAGAGGTTTAGGAAGTGCTTTGTCACGTCCAAAGCGCTTTAATCTAATTTGCATATTGATTCAAACACCAGTTTCTCACAGAGAAACAGACTGTCTAGCTAATAATAAGGACTCACTTGTCTTTAAATACACACACAGTTTGGGGGATTCAATCCTGCTGATGGATTATCTTGGAAGGGTTATTCTAATTTTAAATGGGTAAAATTGCAAAGTGTTTGTAAAAGCAAGCAACTTGCTTGTCACTAAAAAAAAAAAAAATCTTCTCCAAGGAGAATTTTATTACTGGTACTAGTTTATTAGTACTTTTATTGCCTAAACTGTGGAAGTGGCTGGTAACTCATCAGCGGACTCCTAAACAAGGAGTGCAGTGCTCACAACTTCTCTGCTATGGAGCTTGTACTCGCTGCTCAAAAGATTGCTGGAACCAGCCCTCTGCTTCCTCTGTGCTGCAGAGAAAATGCTACCTCTGCTGACAGCCTGCACAATTCAGGACAGCATTGGATCATCACGCCTAGTACAAAGCCTAGCAGAAAAGTGGAGTGCTCCTGGTCCACAAGATGAGACAACCCAGACCTGGTTCAATGGGAAAAGCTATGACTAGTGATGAGGGAATATACTCGTTACACAAGATTTCCCGAGCACGCTCGGGGGTCCTCCGAGTATTTTTTAGTGCTCGGAAATTTAGTTTTTATTGCTGCAGCTGAATGATTAACATCTGCCAGCCAGCATAAGTACATGTGGGGGTTTCCCCAGTTGCTAGGGAATCCCCACATGTACTTATGATGGCTAAGGCTACTTTCACACTAGCGTCGTACGACGCACATCGCAATGCGACGTGCCGACGCATACTGTGAATAAAAAACACAACGGGGGGCAGCTGATGCAGTTTTACAACGCATCCGCTGCCCCATTGTGATGTCCGGGGAGGCGGGGGCGGACACGACGCACAAAAAAGCGTTACATGTAACTTTTTTTGTGCCGACGGTCCACCACAACACGACGCATCCATCGCACGACGGATGCAACGTGTGGCAATCCGTCGCAATGCGTCGCTAATGCAAGTGTATGGAGAAAAAAAGCATCCTGCAGGCAATATTGCAGGATGCAATTTCTCTCCAAAACGACGCATTGCGACGTGCGTCGTACGACGCTGGTGTGAAAGCAGCCTTACAGATGTAAATGCATAATCATTCCTTGCGTACCAATGCGTTCCCATAGACAGTAATGCGTTTTTTGGATGCAACTGTCCGCATGCAGACGATTGTGCAATATTTGACACCTCAAAAAATGCAACGTTTTGCACCGCGAAAAAACGCATGTGTACGCATTCGCATGTGAACGCATGCAAAAGGATGTCCTTGCGTACCCCATGTTAAAGATATTTAGGTCCATATATATTTGGACAGAGGCAACATTTTTCTAGTTTTGGTTATAGACAATACCACAATGAATTTTAAACAAAACAATTCAGATGCAGTTGAAGTTCAGACTTTCAGCTTTCATTTGAGGGTATCCACATTAAAATCCGATGAAGGGTTTAAGAGTTTCAGCTCCTTAACATGTGCCACCCTGTTTTTAAAAGGACCAAAAGTAATTGGACAGATTCAATAATTTTAAATAAAATGTTCATTTTTAGTACTTGGTTGAAAACCCTTTGTTGGCAATGACTGCCTGAAGTCTTGAACTCATGGACATCACCAGACGCTGTGTTTCCTCCTTTTTGATGCTCTGTCAGGCCTTCACTGCGGTGGTTTTCAGTTGCTGTTTGTTTGTGGGCCTTTCTGTCTGAAGTTTAGTCTTTAACAAGTGAAATGCATGCTCAATTGGGTTGAGATCAGGTGACTGACTTGGCCATTCAAGAATATTCCACTTCTTTGATTTAATTAACTCCTGGGTTGCTTTGGCTTCATGTTTTGGGTCATTGTCTATCTGTAGGATGAAACGACGACCAATCAGTTTGGCTGCATTTGTCTGGATCTGAGCACACAGTATGGCGGCTCTGAGTACGTCAGAATTCATTCAGCTGCTTCTGTCCTGTGTCACATCATCAATAAACACTAGTGACCCAGTGCCACTGGCAGCCATGCATGCCCAAGCCATCACACTGCCTCCGCCGGGTTTTACAGATGATGTGGTATGCTTTGGATCATGAGCTGTACCACGCCTTCGCCATACTTTTCTCTTTCCATCATTCTGGTAGAGGTTGATCATGGTTTCATCTGTCCAAAGAATGTTCTTCCAGAACTGTGCTGGCTTTTTTAGATGTTTTATAGCAAAGTCCAGTCTAGCCTTTTTCTTCTTGATGCTTATGAGTGGCTTGCACCGTGCAGTGAACCATCTGTATTTACTTTCATGTAGTCTTCTCTCTATGGTAGATTTGGATATTGATACGCCTACCTTCTGGAGAGTGTTGTTCACTTGGTTGGCTGTTGTGAAGGGGTTTCTCTTCACCATGGAGATTATTCTGCGATCATCCACCACTGTTGTCTTCCGTGGGCGCCCAGGTCTTTTTGCATTGATGAGTTCACCAGTGCTTTCTTTCTTTCTCAGGATGTACCAAACTGTAGATTTTGCCACTCCTAATATTGTAGCAATTTTTCAGATGGGTTTTTTTCTGTTTTCGCAGCTTAAGGATGGCTTGTTTCACCTGCATGGAGAGCTCCTTTGACCGCATGTTTACTTCACAGCAAAACCTTCCAAATGCAAGCACCACATCTCAAATCAACTCCAGGCCTTTTATCTGCTTAATTGAGAATGACATAACGAAGGGATTGCCCACACCTGTCCATGAAAGAGCCTTAGAGTCAATTGTCCAATTACTTTTGGTCCCTTTAAAAACAGGGTCGCACATGTTAAGGAGCTGAAACTCTTAAACCCTTCATCCGATTTTAATGTGGATACCCTCAAATGAAAGCTGAAAGTCTGAACTTCAACTGCATCTGAATTGTTTTGTTTAAAATTCATTGTGGTAATGTCTATAACCAAAATTAGAAAAATTTTGTCTCTGTCCAAATATATATGGACCTAACTGTATGTACGCATGCGGATCGTACGCTGCGCACACAGACGCAAATGTGAACCCGGCCTAAGTGCGTGTTCCGGGCAGCTTCAGAGTAACCCCATATCTGCAGGTTAATGCATTTTTTTTCAGGTGACAGGTTCCCTTTAAGATCGCCCTCTTCTGACAACATGCTGCAATTTGCCACTATCGCCGAGTGACAAATACAGCTTCCCCGTCTCCATCCCCGCGGTCGCCCAGCTTCCCCGTCTCCATCCCCGCGGTCGCCCAGCTTCCCCGTCTCCATCCCCGCGGTCGCCCAGCTTCCCCGTCTCCATCCCCGCGGTCGCCCAGCTTCCCCGTATCCATCCCCGCGGTCGCCCAGCTTCCCCGTATCCATCCCCGCAGTCGCCCAGCTTCCCCGTATCCATCCCCGCGGTCGCCCAGCTTCCCCGTATCCATCCTCGCGGTCGCCCAGCTTCCCCGTATCCATCCCCGCGGTCGCCCAGCTTCCCCTTATCCATCCCCGCGGTCGCCCAGCTTCCCCGTATCCATCCCTGCGGTCGCCAAAGCTTCGCCGTATCCATCCCTGCGGTCGCCAAAGCTTCCCAGTATCCATCCCTGCGGTCGCCCAGCCACTGGCGTAGCTAGAGCTTTTGCCGCCCGGGGCTGTTCCAGAGTTTGGCGCCCCCCCATTGCCGTCACTCAACGCAGGGCACCGCCCCCTCAGCGCTGTTTACCCATGTATTGCTGTTTGGTGCAGGCGCAGAGAGCTCTGGCCGTCTGACGTCACAGCCAGGCTTGCAGACTGTGCCTGTGCGGCCACCCACCTTGGTAATCCCAGCCCCGCAGTGTGTTATGCATTATGCAGAGTGCGGGGCTGGGATTCACAAGCCGGGCGGCCGCACAGGCGCAGTGTGTCCAGCAATCTGCCCCAGTGTTCAGCATCGCCCCAGTGTGTCCAGCAATCTGCCCCAGTGTCCAGCAATCTGCCCCAGTGTGTCCAGCAATCTGCCCCAGTGTCCAGCAATCTGCCCCAGTGTCCAGCAATCTGCCCCAGTGTCCAGCAATCTGCCCCAGTGTCCAGCAATCTGCCCCAGTGTCCAGCAATCTGCCCCAGTGTCCAGCAATCTGCCCCAGTGTCCAGCAATCTGCCCCAGTGTCCAGCATTGCCCCAGTGTGTCCAGCAATCTGCCCCAGTGTCCAGCATTGCCCCAGTGTCCAGCATTGCCCCAGTGTGTCCAGCAATCTGCCCCAGTGTGTCCAGCAATCTGCCCCAGTGTGTCCAGCAATCTGCCCCAGTGTCCAGCATTGCCCCAGTGTGTCCAGCAATCTGCCCCAGTGTCCAGCATTGCCCCAGTGTGTCCAGCAATCTGCCCCAGTGTCCAGCATTGCCCCAGTGTGTCCAGCAATCTGCCCCAGTGTCCAGCATTGCCCCAGTGTGTCCAGCAATCTGCCCCAGTGTCCAGCATTGCCCCAGTGTGTCCAGCAATCTGCCCCAGTGTCCAGCATTGCCCCAGTGTGTCCAGCAATCTGCCCCAGTGTCCAGCATTGCCCCAGTGTGTCCAGCAATCTGCCCCAGTGTCCAGCAATCTGCCCCAGTGTGTCCAGCAATCTGCCCCAGTGTCCAGCATTGCCCCAGTGTGTCCAGCAATCTGCCCCAGTGTCCAGCATTGCCCCAGTGTGTCCAGCATTGCCCCAGTGTGTCCAGCAATCTGCCCCAGTGTCCAGCATTGCCCCAGTGTCCAGCATTGCCCCAGTGTGTCCAGCAATCTGCCCCAGTGTGTCCAGCAATCTGCCCCAGTGTCCAGCAATCTGCCCCAGTGTCCAGCATTGCCCCAGTGTGTCCAGCAATCTGCCCCAGTGTCTAGCATTGCCCCAGTGTGTCCAGCAATCTGCCCCAGTGTCCAGCAATCTGCCCCAGTGTCCAGCATTGCCCCCAGTGTGTCCAGCATTGCCCCCAGTGTGTCCAGCAATCTGCCCCAGGGGGGCCCTGGTCGTGGCGGCGGTCGGCGCCGCCCGAAGATTTAAAGGGCCCGCGTCTCTTTTTTTTTTTTTTTTTTTCTTCCACCTCTCTGGGTCGGACCCGCCCCCGGCATTGTGCCGCCCGGGGAAGCCCGCCCCCCCGCACCCCCCTTCCTACGCCACTGCGCCCAGCTTCCCCGTAGCCAACCCTGCGGTCGCCCAGCTTCCCTGTATCCATTATTGTGGTCGCCCAGCTTCCCCGTAGCCAATCCTGCAGTCGCCCAGCTTCCCCGTATCATCCCTGCGGTCGCCCAGCTTCCCCATATCTATCCCCACTGGATCCATCCCAGAGACCATGAACAACACTGGGAGAAAAACAGTGACGGCCACAGAGGATGACGGTAATGCACAGCCTGGCTCAGGGCCTGTCAGTCAGCCATATTATTTTTACACACATGAAGAAACGGCGCCGCACAGTTGTCTGTAATGCCCGGAGCGCTGTATGGCCGCTGCCGCACTATACACACCATTACCTCAGGGGAAGAGTCCAGGAAAAGACCCCGGAGCGGCCGCGACATCCATACACAAGGCCCGGCACATAACACTCCATACACGGCCGTCGCGGGGTGACGTCATCACATAGGGACGCGTGGGATGCCGGGAAATGTAGTCCTGCAGTGTGGCAGCACCTGCTATACGGGATGGAGGGGCGGTGATTACGTGTTCCCGCACCTGCGCAGTCCTGAGCTTTTTTCTATCTTTCTTTTGTACCTGTTTTGTTTTCCTGCACCAACAAATATATGTATTCTAGTGGCATGTGATTAGTGCTATGCATGTACTGCACAGATTGTTGCAATGAATAGATGAGATTAAACGCACCCAGACTTCTTGGTATTAAAGGAGATGGACACAAATATTTTTATTGAAAAATAAGATGTTTTGATTTTTTTTTTTAATTTAACCTCTTTGTGACCATGTAAAATAACCCTAACCCTGATGTGTTGCCAAGTTACAGCGCTTGTCTGCTCCCACATGTGAGTCCCAGACTGGCACCGCTCCAAGGCTCCGGCCCGAGTGACCTGGTGACATCGTTTACAGCCATGTGCTCAGAGTATAAGGACAGATGTCAGATTTATGGCCCTGTGCCATGGAGATGTGTCACAGCCCTACGCTACCTCCGTATGCCTCTGATTTCATACTGTGACATAAGGCAAAAATCATTGAACCAGTACATACAGAGGTATTCTCTGAAACGGATGGGCAGTTAGTTTTCCCAAGGGGCCACATAGAAGACTGTCACTGTTGTGGAGGGCCGAACCAACCAGCTGAACTTCATTCTGAACATTAATATTGTTTCATATAATTTTTTAGCACTTATTCTTGAGCAGAGCCAACTATAGTGACTTTCTCCTACTGTTGATACATGCAGAGCTGCCACCAGGAATTTCAAGGCCACATACTGGCAAAATTTTCAGGCCTCCTTGAAACTCCGTCCAGGCTCCACCCCAGGTCCGCATCCACCCCTGGAAACTTCCACAGTCCCACCGTCCACTCTTGGAAAAACTCCACTTGTGCACCCCGTCCTCACCAATCAACCATTAACAGTTCCCATCGAACACCTGATCACATGCATTGCCAGCAGCTTTTGTTTTGGCCAACACATTTTTTAATCTGCTGACACCACCACAACAAGGCAGACTCTTTTTGCCAGGCCGTACTCTACTCTACCATAACCTAGTAACATTTCTTAAAATATCCAATACTCTTTTTAGGTGTACTTTATTTATTGTTCTTTAAGGAAATGTGTCACATACATTTTTTAAAATGACCAATACCACATAGAAGAGACAAGTACATATTACCATCACATAGTGACCAAATAATACTACATACAAGAGATAAATACCACCACACCATAACCAGACCACATATTACCACCATATAATGACCGAATACTACAATACTGATCATTAATAAAAAAAACTACAATACTGCTATTACCATAAGTGCCATTATACAAATAAGCTCTGTATATGGTATACAGTGTATAGTGTCAGTGTACAGGTAACACACTGACTCACCAGTGACGTCTCTAGTTGAAGTCCTTCATCTTCGCCTTACTTCTTCATCCAGCACAGACCGCCATCACTTCTTCCAGCCGGGGCTCGTCTGCAGAAAATAGTACGCAGTTATCTTGAGTGCTGTGTTATGATTTTCCCAATGGCAGGGAAATCAAAATAACAACGGACTAGCTCTCGGGTGATGGGAACTAAAGTGACCGTGACCTGAACCTGACACGACACTGGAAGTAGCCGGGGAGTGTTTCCTACGATGCCCTAGACACCACGCGCCAGCCGGAGATCTAACTACCCCTATCAGAGGAATATACAGGCCTGCCTTACCTCCAGAGATGAACCCCAAAAGGAGATAGCAGCCCCCCACAGATATTGACGGTGAGTCAAGAGGAAAAGACATACGTAGGATGAACAGCAGATTTAGCACAGTGAGGTCCGCTTACTAGATAGCAGAAGTACAGGAAAGAGTCACTTCACGGTCAACTTCAAAACACTACTCAAAAACACCATCCTGAAATTACTTTAAAACTCCAGTGACAACTCATGCCACTGGAGTGGCAATTCCAGTCCACGAGAGCTTCCAGCTACAGAGAGTCACATTGCAAATAGCTGGACAAAAATAGAATAAACTAGAAACAAAATTCAACTTAGCTGAACAGGATCTTGAGGCAGGAGAATGCAACAGAATGCTACTGATACATTGTTGGCCGGCATCAGACCAGCAGCCAAGCAGCCTTAAATAGGAAACTCCCCTAATGGGTGTCAACAGGTGATCAAGGATAGAAGAAGGCAAATAAGTGGCACTACCATAAAACACCCACAAACAGAATTCACAACAGTACCCCCCCCTTAAGGAGGGGGCACCGAACCCTCACCAGAACCACCAGGGCGATCTGGATGAGCACTATGAAATGCACGAACCAAATCAGGAGCATGAACATCAGATGCTGTCACCCAAGAATTATCCTCCTGACCATAGCCTTTCCACTTAACCAGATACTGAAGTTTACGTCTGGAAACACGGGAGTCCAAGATCTTTTCCACCACATACTCCAACTCACCCTCAACCAGCACAGGAGCAGGAGGATCAGCAGACGGAACAACCGGCACCTCATATCTCCGCAACAATGACAGATGAAAAACATTATGAATAGTAAAAGATGCTGGGAGGTCCAAACGAAAGGACACAGGATTGAGAACCTCCAGAATCCTATAAGGGCCGATAAACCGAGGCTTAAACTTAGGAGACGAGACCTTCATAGGAACAAATCGAGAAGACAACCAAACCAGGTCCCCAACACAAAGACGAGGACCGACACGCCGATGACGATTAGTGAACTGTTGAGTCTTCTCCTGGGACAACTTCAGATTGTCCACAACCTGTCCCCAAATCTGATGCATTCTATCAACCACAGCATCTACTCCAGGACAATCCGAAGACTCCAATTGACCGGACGAAAAGCGAGGGTGAAACCCTGAATTACAAAAAAATGGAGAAACCAAAGTGGCAGAACTGGCCCGATTGTTAAGGGCAAACTCTGCCAATGGCAAAAAATCAAGCCAATCGTCCTGATCAGCGGACACAAAACACCTCAAGTAAGTCTCCAAGGTCTGATTAGTACGCTCAGTCTGGCCATTAGTCTGAGGATGGAATGCAGACGAAAAAGACAAGTCGATGCCCATCCTGGCACAGAACGCCCGCCAAAATCTAGACACAAACTGAGTACCCCTGTCAGACACTATATTCTCAGGAATACCATGCAAACGCACAACATTCTGAAAAAATAGAGGGACCAGCTCAGAGGAGGAGGGCAATTTGGGCAAAGGTACCAAGTGAACCATCTTGGAAAAACGGTCACACACCACCCAGATGACGGACATCCTACGAGAAACAGGAAGGTCAGAAATAAAGTCCATAGAGATGTGCGTCCAAGGCCTCTTAGGAATAGGCAAGGGCAACAACAACCCGCTGGCCCGGGAACAGCAGGGCTTAGCCCGAGCACAAACATCACAAGACTGCACAAAAATACGTACATCTCGAGACAAGGAAGGCCACCAGAAGGACCTAGACACCAGATCCCTGGTGCCAAAAATTCCAGGATGACCTGCCAACGCGGAAGAGTGAACCTCCGAAATAACTCTACTGGTCCAGTCATCAGGGACAAACAATCTACCAGGCGGACAGCGATCAGGCCTATCCACCTGAAACTCCTGCAAAGAGCGCCGCAGGTCTGGGGAGACAGCTGACAATATCACCCCATCCTTCAGGATGCCAGTAGGTTCGGAATCACCAGGCGAGTCAGGCTCAAAACTCCTAGAGAGGGCATCCGCCCTCACATTCTTAGACCCAGGCAGATATGAAACCACAAAGTTAAATCGAGAGAAAAACAACGACCAGCGCGCCTGTCTAGGATTCAGACGCCTGGCTGACTCAAGATAAATTAGATTTTTGTGGTCAGTCAAGACCACCACCTGGTGTCTAGCACCCTCAAGCCAATGACGCCACTCCTCAAATGCCCACTTCATGGCCAAGAGCTCCCGATTTCCAACATCATAATTTCGCTCAGCGGGCGAAAACTTTCGAGAGAAAAACGCACATGGTCTCATCACTGAGCAGTCAGGACCTTTCTGCGACAAAACTGCACCTGCTCCGATCTCGGAAGCATCTACTTCAACCTGGAACGGGAGCGAAACATCAGGCTGGCGCAACACAGGAGCAGAAGAAAAGCGGCGCTTAAGCTCCCGAAAGGCCTCCACAGCCGCAGAGGACCAATTAGCAACATCAGCACCCTTCTTGGTCAAATCAGTCAAAGGTTTAGCAAAGGCAGAAAAACCCGCTATGAATCGGCGATAGAAATTAGCAAATCCCAAGAATTTCTGAAGACTCTTTAGAGAAGTAGGTTGTACCCAATCACAAATAGCCTGAACCTTAACAGGGTCCATCTCCATAGATGAAGGGGAAAAAATATATCCCAAAAAGGAAATTCTCTGAACCCCAAAAATACACTTTGAGCCCTTCACAAATAGAGAATTAGCTCGTAAAACCTGAAAAACTCTCCTGACCTGTTGAACATGAGATTCCCAGTCCTCCGAAAAAATCAAAATATCATCCAAATACACAATCATAAATTTATCCAGATATTCACGGAAAATATCGTGCATAAAGGACTGAAAAACGGAAGGGGCATTCGCGAGACCGAAAGGCATTACCAAATACTCAAAATGGCCTTCAGGCGTATTAAATGCGGTCTTCCACTCATCCCCCTGCTTAATCCGCACCAAATTATACGCACCACGTAGATCGATCTTAGTGAACCACTTCGCCCCCTTTATGCGAGCAAAAAGATCAGTCAGTAAAGGTAACGGATACTGGTATTTAACTGTAATCTTATTCAGAAGTCGATAGTCGATACAAGGTCTCAATGAACCATCCTTTTTACCCACAAAGAAAAACCCTGCCCCCAGTGGAGACAAAGAGGGGCGAATATGACCCTTTTCCAAAGATTCTCTGATATACTCCCGCATAGCAGTATGTTCAGGTACAGACAAATTAAACAAGCGACCCTTAGGAAATTTACTACCGGGAATCAACTCAATAGCGCAGTCACACTCTCTGTGAGGAGGGAGAGAATCAGTTTTAGGCTCCTGAAAGACATCATAAAAATCTGACAGAAATGCTGGGATCTCAGAGGGAGTAGATGAAGAAATGGGAACCAAAGGTGCATCCCCATGAATCCCCTGACATCCCCAGCTCAGCACAGACATTGATCTCCAGTCCAAGACTGGATTATGAATTTGTAACCATGGTAATCCAAGTACTAATACGTCATGTAGATTATATAACACAAGGAAACGAATAATCTCCTGATGGTCTGGGGACAGATGCATAGTCACTTGTGTCCAATATTGTGGTTTATTGCTAGCCAAAGGTGTAGAATCAATACCCTTTAAGGGAATAGAAACCTCCAGAGGCTCTAAATCAAACCCACAACGCTTGGCAAAGGACCAATCCATGAGACTCAGAGCGGCGCCAGAATCCACATAAGCATCCACAGTAACAGATGATAAAGTACAAATCAATGTCACGGACAAAAGGAATTTAGACTGCAAGGTACCCATAGAAAAAGATTTATCAACCTTTTTATCAACCTTCTTTATGCGTTTAGAGCATGCTGATATAACATGAGCTGGATCTCCACAATAGAAGCACAACCCATTTTTGCGCCTGTAATTCTGTCGTTCGCCTCTAGACAATACACTATCGCATTGCATATGCTCTGGTGCCTTTTCAGAGGTCACCGCCAAATGATGCACAGGTTTTTGCTCAGAAGATACCGCCATATGGTGCACAGGTTTTTGCTCAGAAGATACCGCCATATGGTGCACAGGTTTTTGCTCAAAAGATACCGCCATATGGTGCACAGATTTTTGCTCAGAAGATACCGCCATATGGTGCACAGATTTGCGCTCCCGTAAACGCCGATCAATCTGGATAGCCAATTTCATGGCATCATTCAGACCTGTAGGCACAGGGAACCCCACCATGACATCCTTCACGGCATCAGAGAGACCTTCTCTGAAATTAGCTGCTAGAGCGCACTCATTCCATTTAGTAAGCACCGACCATTTACGAAATTTTTGGCAGTATATCTCAGCTTCATCTTGCCCTTGAGAAAGAGCTATCAAGGCTTTCTCAGCCAAAATCTCTAAATTAGGTTCTTCATAAAGCAACCCCAAAGCCAGAAAAAAACGCATCTACATTTAATAACGCAGGATCCCCTGGCGACAATGCAAATGCCCAACTTTGTGGGTCACCCCGCAATAGAGAAATAATAATTTTAACCTGTTGCGCAGGATCACCAGCAGAGTGAGATTTCAGAGACAAAAACAATTTACAATTCTCTCTGAAATTCAAAAAACGGGATCTGTCTCCGGTAAAAAATTCAGGCATAGGGATCTTAGGTTCAGACATCGGAGCACGTATAACAAAATCTTGTAAGTTCTGGACCTTTGTAGCCAGGTTATTCAGACCTGCAACCAAACTCTGTGGATCCATGATTCAAACAGGTGTAACCAAAGCCATTCAGAGATTAAGAGGAGAGGAAAAAAAAAAAAAAAAAAGGCTGAAGACTGCAGTTTAAGCAAGGAGTACAAATAAGCACTAAGGTGCACTTTCCAAACACAGAAGGAAAAAAAACCTTTTCATATCCTTTCCTGCTTTAGTGCATAGTTTTAACACGTGCGGCCGGCCAAACTGTTATGATTTTCCCAATGGCAGGGAAATCAAAATAACAACGGACTAGCTCTCGGGTGATGGGAACTAAAGTGACCGTGACCTGAACCTGACACGACACTGGAAGTAGCCGGGGAGTGTTTCCTACGATGCCCTAGACACCACGCGCCAGCCGGAGATCTAACTACCCCTATCAGAGGAATATACAGGCCTGCCTTACCTCCAGAGATGAACCCCAAAAGGAGATAGCAGCCCCCCACAGATATTGACGGTGAGTCAAGAGGAAAAGACATACGTAGGATGAACAGCAGATTTAGCACAGTGAGGTCCGCTTACTAGATAGCAGAAGTACAGGAAAGAGTCACTTCACGGTCAACTTCAAAACACTACTCAAAAACACCATCCTGAAATTACTTTAAAACTCCAGTGACAACTCATGCCACTGGAGTGGCAATTCCAGTCCACGAGAGCTTCCAGCTACAGAGAGTCACATTGCAAATAGCTGGACAAAAATAGAATAAACTAGAAACAAAATTCAACTTAGCTGAACAGGATCTTGAGGCAGGAGAATGCAACAGAATGCTACTGATACATTGTTGGCCGGCATCAGACCAGCAGCCAAGCAGCCTTAAATAGGAAACTCCCCTAATGGGTGTCAACAGGTGATCAAGGATAGAAGAAGGCAAATAAGTGGCACTACCATAAAACACCACCGGGGGAGCCCACAAACAGAATTCACAACAGTGCTGCTTCCAGAGTACATTCCCCACTTTTTCACCAATTTCTACAATACGTCAGATGAAGAAAAAAGCAAAAGTGCCGCTCTGCACAGTAATAGGACCCCCCCTCAAATCATCATTTGTTTCTCCGCACCCTCAAGTCATCACATTTGCTGTTCCCCAACCACCAGTCTCAATTCATAATCATTTGCTTTCCCATGTCCCAATACAGCGCCATTTGCTCTCTCACCTACAATACATCATTTACTCTCCCCACCCCCAATTCATTATTATTTGTTCAGCCCAATTCATTATTTGCTCTCCCCAGCCTCAATATATAATTATTTGCTCTCCTATACCCTCAATTCATGATTTGCTGTCCCCGACCCCCACCCTCAATTCATTATTATTTGCTTTTACCACCACCCACAATACATAATTTGCTCTTTCCCATCTTCAATACAGCATTATTTGCGTTATGCTACCCTAAATGCATCATCATTTGATGTCCCCCACCCTTTCCTTTCCAGTCCGAGATGCTTTCTCACTATTATTTCATTTTATTCTGTTGCATCAGTGGCATGTATGTGACCTGGTGTTAGTGAGGCCTGCCTTTAGACAATAAGTGGGTGGTGAAGTTGTATGTATGAAAGCTTTTTGGAGAAAAAGAAGGTTTGTCCACTTATAAAAAATGATATCTTTCATTTCAGATCCATAAAAAAAAAGTTCTGCTGTTTCATACAGATATCTCTGACCGCCCTTAATCATAGAAATCTCTATGACTAAGAACAGCCAGCAATGCCGAAAAAGCATCAGAAATGTCTGGACAGAACTGTTTTTTTATGGATCTGAAATAAAGAATATTGCTTTTATAAGCGGACGTTCCTGCTTTTTCTCCCAAAAAGTTTTCTTATACGTTACTGCTGGGCCGCAGTCTGAAGGAGGTCCCACATGTGAGGTGACACTATACTACAGGTGTTTCTCACAAAATAGGTATATCATCAAAAAGTTAATTTATTTCAGTTCTTCACTACAAAAAGTAAAACTCATATTATATATAGAGTCATTACAAACAGAGTGATCTATTTCAAGTGTTTATTTCTGTTAATGTTGACGATTATGGCTTACAGCCAATGAAAACCCAAAAGTCAGTATTTCAGTAAATTACAATACTTTATAACACAAGCTTGAAAAAATGATTAAAATCCAAAATGTTGGCCTACTGAAATGTATGTTCAGTAAATGCACTTAGTACTTGGTCTGGGCTCCTTTTCCATCAATTTCTGCATCAATGCAGCGTGGCATGGAGGCGATCAGCCTGTGGCACTGCTGAGGTGTTATGGAAGCCCAGGTTGCTTTGGTGTCTCATCTTCCTCTTGACAATACCCCATAGATTCTCTCTGGGATAAAGGTCAGGCAAGTTTGCTGGCCAGTTAAGCACAGTGACACTGTTGTTTTTAAACCAGGTATTGGTACTTTTGGCAGTGTGGACAGGTGCCAACTCCTGCTGGAGAATGAAATTTCCATCTCCAAAAAGCTTGTCGGCAGAGGGAAGCATGGACTGCTCTAAAATTTCCTGGTAGATGCCTGCGCTGACTTTGGTCTTAATAAAACATAGTGGACCTACACCAGCAGATGACATGGCTCCCCAAACCATCACTGATTGTGGAAACTTCACACTAGACCTCAAGCAGCTTGGATTGTGTGCCTCTCCACTCTTCCTCCAGACTCTGGGACCTTGATTTCCAAATGAAATGTAAAATTTACTTTAATCTGAAAAAAACACCTTGGACCACTGAGCAACAGTCCAGTTCTTTTTTCTCCTTGACGCTACTGGCGCTGTCTATTGGTCAGGAGTGGCTTGACACAAGGAATGCGACACTTGTTGCCCATGTCCTGGATACGTCTGTGTGTAATGGCTCTTGAAGCAATGACTACAGCAGCAGTCCACTCCTTGTGAATCTCAACTACCGAGATCTTCATGTCGAGATCCCCATCTGCACATGCGCCGCCCACAGCAGCCATTTTCCCGGAGTCCACCGCATGGGAAACCATGGAACTGCGGGGGCTCTGGCCTTTCACAAAATATCAGCAGAGCCCCCGCAGCAGTGGACACCACCCGCAGCACTGTACACCCGCAGCGGCACGCCGCACATCCGAACACTCCCTCAACCCAGCCTGCGGCTTGCAGCAAAGCTCCACTGTTGCCTCCTCCAGCAGCGACTCTGGGACCCAGCTTGACCGCAGCCACCCCACCCCCCCCCCCCCCCGGTAAGCAATAAGATGCATGGATTCTAAGAAGCACCACCATTTTATAAAAAAAATATTTTTTCCTATTTTTCTCCTCAAAATTTGGGGTGCGTCTTATAATCTGAAAAACACAGTATATTCTAATTTTGTGAGAGGCACCTGTATATAATCCCTTCACATGTATTCCACATGAATAATAACCCCACTGATATACAGTCGTACTCAAAAGTTTACATACCCAGGCAGAATTTTTGCTTACTTGGCCTTTTTTCAGAGAATATGAATGATAACACCAAAACTTTGTCTCCACTCATGGGTAGTGGTTGGGTGAAGCCATTTATTGTCAAACTACTGTGTTTTCTCTTTTAAAATCATAGTGACAACCTAAAACAACCAAATGACCCTGATCAAAAGTTCACATACCCCATTTCTTAATACCATGTATTGCCCCCTCTAACATCAATGACAACTTGAAGTCTTTTGTGGTAGTTGTGGATGAGGTTCTTTATTTTCTCAGATGGTAAAGCTGCCCACTCTTATTGGCAAAACGCCTCCAGTTCCTGTAAATTCCTGGGCTGTCTAGCATGAATTGTGCGCTTGAGATCTCCCCAGAGTGGCTCAATGATATTGAGGTCAGGAGACTGAGATGGCCACTCCAGAACCTTCACTTTGTTCTGCTGCAGCCAATGACAGGTCGCCTAGCCTTTTGTTTTGGATCCTTGTCCAAGTATGTCCCATGCGCAGCTTCCATGCTGTTGATTGCAAATTTGCCTTCAGTATTTGCCTATAATGTGCTACATTCATCTTTCCTTCAACTTTGACCAAGTTTCCTGTGCCTTTGTAGCTCACACATCCCCAAAACATCAGCGATCCACCTCCGTGCTTTACAGTAGGAATGGTGTTCCTTTCATTATAGGCCTTGCTGACCTCTCTCCAAATGTAATGCTTGTTGTGGCCAAAATGTTCAATTTTGGTCTCATCACTCCAAAATTGCCTTGTTCCAGAAGTTTTGAGGCTTGTCTCTGTGCTGTTTTGCGTATTGTAGGCAAGATACTTTGTGGCATTTGCGCAGTAATGTCTTTCTTCTGGCGACTCGACCATGCAGCCCATTTTTCTTCAAGTGCCTCCTTATTGTGCATCTTGAAACAGCCACACCTCTAGTTTTCAGAGAGTCCAGTATTTCAGCTGATGCGATTTGTGGAGTTTTCTTTGCATCCCAAACAATTTTCCTGGCAGTTGTGGATGACATTTTTGTTGGTCTACCTGACTGTAGTTTTGTTTTTACTGATCCCCTAATTTTCCATTTGTTAATCACAGTTTGAACGCTGCTGATGGGCATTATCAATTCCTTGGATATCTTTTTGTATCCCTTTCCTGTTTTATACAGTTCAATTACCTTTTCCCGTAGATCTGTTGACAATTCTTTGCTTTCCCTATGACTCACAATCCAGAAGCGTCAGTGTCTGGATGAAAGATGCAAGAGTCTGTCTGGACCCCAGAAACTCATTCAGCTTTTATGCACATGTAAGGAGGTGGCGGGCCCCTCGGTTGCTCCCTCTCTCCTTTCCTGATGTGGTCCCTCATGCGGTGCTCTGACTGTGGGTTATGCCTTAGTGTATTGCTGTTATGTATGTGCTGTGTTTGTCTTGTCTTAATGTTTCACCATTGTACAATGTAATGTATGTATAACTTAGCTTAGGGAAAGTAAAAGGTAAAATAAAGGGGTTGGGTCAGCAGCCTCAAAGGGATAGGAAGTCCCTGTCTGCAGTGCAGTGCCCAAGCGGGCTTGCCCGTGGCAGGACGTGCTCCCCTGCTGGGAGCATGCCATACCCCTGGAGGGAACAGAGCTGCCAAAGGACTGCCGGGCAGCAGGAACAGGCAAAAAGACTGTGAGAGTACTCTCCAAGAGACTGTTAGCTCCCAGGAGCCATTTGGGAGCTGATGCTTCTGCTGCTGCAGCCGTTGCTGTGAATAGGGACAGTTCAGGAATTGTTACCTTCTCTACCTTATCTTCATTAAACAAGCTGCCAGGATGCCATTCCGGCATGGAGAGCAGCCGTGTGACAGAGGTAACCAATTGTGACCTAGGACTGGGGCTAGAACTGTCTTTTCATGTGCAAGGGGCCGGGGTTCTCACTGACTGTCCTAGTGATCTCGCCCATGACTACCACCTCATGCCACCTTGTTACATTTGGCGTAGCCGGCAGGATCGAACCCAGCAGCCCTGAAAGCCTGAGACTGCCAGAGAAGGATCCAGGGTCTAAGAACGGGGCGGGAGCAGTTGAGATGGCATTCCTGGCACCTTTCCCCATTGGAACCGTACGAGAGGCTGACAGTAACTTTGAGAAGACTCCCGAGCTTTGTGAATTGTTGACCACCGTAAAGGAATTGAAGATGGAGGCTGACATTGATTTTGTCATGCTGCTGCAGTGCAGTAGAGCGCAACCTCCACCAGTGGGAGCTTGTAAGGGAAGTGAGCTTGCACACACAGCGTAGCACCACAGAACAGCAGCACAGGCGCCACCAAGTGGCGAGAGAGTGGTCAGACAAGCCGAGTCAAAAAACAGTCAGAAGCAGAAGTACCAGAAATTGCAGCAGTACACGTGGTCAGGAACAATACAGGGGGTTCAGCAAGGGTCGGAAGCAGATACGACAAAGACAGATGGCAGAAGCGAGTCCGAATACAAGCTAAGTCGAAACCAGGGAATCAAACAAACTTACAAGGAAACACTGGGAAAGGGCAGACAGAGGGAGTCAACAGACACGGGGCAAGTCAGGGATTACAACAGGACAAATCAAGATCTACCAGAATCAGGTACTGTTATGACCCCAGTGGACAGGGTCTCAGAGGAACGTGTAAGTCTGCAAGATACAAAAATCCAGCTCATAGGGCTGTGGTAACTGGGTTGACCAAATAGCTACTCCTAACGCCAACACTAGAAGTAGCCGGGGATCATGCCTACGGTGATCGCTAGATGACTCGCGCCAGCCGGAGAATCTAACTACCCCTAGGAGAAGAAAACAAAGACCTCTCTTGCCTCCAGAGAAAGGGACCCCAAAGCAAGATACAAGCCCCCCACAAATAATAACGGTGAGGTAAGAGGAAATGACAAACACAGAAATGAACCAGGTTCAGCAAAGAGAGGCCAGCTTACTAATAGCAGAATATAGCAAGATAACTTATCTGGTCAACAAAAACCCTATAAAAATCCACGCTGGAGATTCAAGAACCCCCGAACCGTCTAACGGTCCGGGGGGAGAACACCAGCCCCCTAGAGCTTCCAGCAAAGGTCAGGATACAGATAGGAACAAGCTGGACAAAAATACCAAACAAAACAAAAGCAAAAAGCAAAGAAGCAGACTTAGCTTGAAAAACAGGAACCAGGATCAGAGGACAAGAGCACAACAGATTAGCTCTGATTTCAACGATGCCAGGCATTGAACTGAAGGTCCAGGGAGCTTATATAGCAACGCCCCTGAACTAACGGCCCAGGTGAGGATATAGGAAAAGACAGACGCTCCAGAGTCAAATCACTAATGACCACTAGAGGGAGCAAAAAGCAAAATCACAACAGTACCCCCCCCCTTAGTGAGGGGTCACCGAACCCTCACCACGACCACCAGGGCGATCAGGATGAGCGGCGTGGAAGGCACGAACTAAATCGGCCGCATGAACATCAGAGGCGACCACCCAGGAATTATCTTCCTGACCATAGCCCTTCCACTTGACCAGGTACTGAAGCCTCCGCCTGGAGAGACGAGAATCCAAGATCTTCTCCACCACGTACTCCAACTCGCCCTCAACCAACACCGGAGCAGGAGGCTCAGCAGAAGGAACCACAGGCACAACGTACCGCCGCAACAAGGACCTATGAAACACGTTGTGGATAGCAAACGACACAGGTAGATCCAGGCGAAAGGATACAGGATTAAGAATTTCCAATATCTTGTAAGGACCAATAAAACGAGGTTTAAATTTGGGAGAGGAAACCTTCATAGGAACAAAGCGGGAAGAAAGCCACACCAAATCCCCAACACGTAGTCGGGGACCCACACCGCGGCGGCGGTTGGCAAAGCGCTGAGCCCTCTCCTGTGACAACTTCAAGTTGTCCACCACAAGATTCCAGATCCGCTGCAACCTATCCACCACAGAATCCACCCCAGGGCAGTCAGAAGGTTCCACATGACCCGAAGAAAAACGAGGGTGGAAACCAGAGTTGCAGAAAAACGGCGAAACCAAGGTGGCGGAACTAGCCCGATTATTAAGGGCAAACTCAGCTAACGGCAAGAAGGTCACCCAATCGTCCTGATCAGCAGAGACAAAACACCTCAAATAAGCCTCCAAAGTCTGATTAGTTCGCTCCGTCTGTCCATTAGTCTGAGGATGGAAAGCAGACGAAAACGACAAGTCAATGCCCATCCTACTACAAAAGGATCGCCAGAATCTGGAAACGAACTGGGATCCTCTGTCTGACACAATATTCTCAGGGATGCCGTGCAAACGAACCACGTTCTGGAAAAACACAGGAACCAGATCGGAAGAGGAAGGCAGTTTAGGCAAAGGAACCAAATGGACCATCTTGGAGAAGCGATCACATATCACCCAGATAACAGACATGCCCTGAGACACCGGAAGATCAGAAATGAAATCCATGGAGATATGTGTCCAAGGTCTCTTAGGGACAGGCAAGGGCAAGAGCAACCCGCTGGCACGAGAACAGCAAGGCTTAGCTCGAGCACAAGTCCCACAGGACTGTACAAATGACCGCACATCCCTAGACAAGGAAGGCCACCAAAAGGATCTGGCCACCAGATCTCTGGTGCCAAAAATTCCTGGGTGACCTGCCAACACCGAGGAATGAACCTCGGAAATGACTCTGCTGGTCCACTTATCAGGCACAAACAGTCTGTCAGGTGGACAAGAATCAGGCCTATCAGCCTGAAATCTCTGCAACACACGTCGCAGATCAGGAGAAATAGCTGACAAGATAATACCATCCTTAAGAATACCAACAGGTTCAGCGACTCCAGGAGCATCAGGCACAAAGCTCCTGGAAAGAGCATCGGCCTTCACATTCTTTGAACTTGGTAAATACGAGACAACAAAGTAAAAACGGGAGAAAAACAATGACCAGCGGGCCTGTCTAGGATTCAGGCGTTTAGCAGACTCGAGATACATCAGCTTTTTGTGATCAGTCAAGACCACCACACGATGCTTAGCACCCTCGAGCCAATGACGCCACTCCTCAAATGCCCATTTCATGGCCAACAACTCCCGATTGCCCACATCATAATTTCGCTCCGCAGGCGAAAACTTCCTAGAAAAAAAGGCGCAAGGTCTCATAACAGAGCAACCAGGGCCTCTCTGCGACAAAACGGCCCCTGCTCCAATCTCTGAAGCATCCACCTCAACTTGAAAGGGAAGCGAGACATCAGGCTGGCACAAAACAGGCGCCGAAGTAAACCGACGTTTCAACTCCTGGAAAGCCTCCACGGCAGCAGGAGCCCAATTAACCACATCGGAGCCCTTCTTGGTCATATCCGTCAAAGGTTTCACAATGCTAGAAAAGTTAGCGATAAAACGACGGTAGAAGTTAGCGAAACCCAAGAACTTCTGAAGACTCTTCACTGACGAGGGCTGAGTCCAATCAAGAATAGCTCGGACCTTGACTGGGTCCATCTCCACAGCAGAAGGGGAAAAAATGAACCCCAAAAAGGGAACCTTCTGTACACCAAAAAGACACTTTGAGCCCTTGACAAACAAAGAATTTTCACGCAAAATTTTAAAGACCATCCTGACCTGCTCCACATGCGAGTCCCAATTATCAGAAAAAAACAGAATATCATCCAGATAAACGATCAGAAATTTATCCAGATAGTTCCGGAAAATGTCATGCATAAAGGACTGAAAAACTGAAGGGGCATTAGAGAGCCCAAAAGGCATCACCAAGTACTCAAAATGACCTTCGGGCGTATTGAATGCGGTTTTCCATTCATCCCCTTGCTTAATGCGCACAAGGTTGTACGCACCACGAAGGTCTATCTTGGTAAACCACTTGGCACCTTTAATCCGGGCAAACAAGTCAGACAACAGTGGCAAAGGATACTGAAATTTGACAGTGATCTTATTTAAAAGCCGATAGTCAATACAAGGCCTCAAAGATCCGTCCTTTTTAGCCACAAAAAAGAATCCCGCACCAAGAGGGGAAGAAGACGGACGGATGTGTCCTTTCTCCAGAGACTCCTTGATATATGAACGCATAGCGGTATGTTCAGGTATCGACAGATTAAACAGTCTTCCCTTAGGAAATTTACTGCCTGGAATCAAATCTATTGCATAGTCACATTCCCTATGAGGAGGCAATGCACTGGACCTGGACTCGCTAAAGACATCCTGATAATCAGACAAGTACTCCGGAACTTCCGAAGGCGTAGAAGAAGCAATAGACACAGGCAGGGAATCCTCATGAATACCACGACAGCCCCAACTAGACACTGACATAGCCTTCCAGTCAAGGACTGGATTATGGGTCTGTAACCATGGCAGCCCCAAAACAACCAAATCATGCATTTTATGTAGAACGAGAAAACGTATCACCTCGCGGTGTTCAGGAGTCATGCACATGGTAACCTGTGTCCAATACTGCGGCTTATTTTCTGCCAATGGCGTAGCATCAATACCCCTAAGAGGGATAGGATTTTCTAATGGTTCAAGAATAAAACCACAGCGCTTAGCAAATGAGAGATCCATAAGACTCAGGGCAGCACCTGAATCTACAAACGCCATGACAGGATAAGATGACAGTGAGCAAATCAAAGTTACAGACAGAATAAACTTAGGATGCAAATTACCAACGGTGACAGGACTAACAACCTTAGATATACGTTTAGAGCATGCTGAGATAACATGTGTAGAATCACCACAGTAGTAGCACAAGCCATTCCGGCGTCTATGAATTTTCCTCTCATTTCTAGTCAGGATTCTATCACATTGCATCAAATCAGGTGTCTGTTCAGACAACACCATGAGGGAATTTGCGGTTTTTCTATCACATTGCATCACATCAGGTGTCTGTTCAGACAACAACATGAGGGAATTTGCGGTTTTGCGCTCCCGCAACCGCCGGTCAATTTGAATAGCCAGGGACATGGTATCATTCAGACCTGTGGGAATGGGAAAACCCACCATAACATTCTTAATGGCCTCAGAAAGGCCATTTCTAAAATTAGCGGCCAGTGCACACTCGTTCCAATGTGTCAGCACGGACCATTTCCGAAATTTTTGGCAATACACCTCAGCCTCGTCCTGGCCCTGAGACATAGCCAGCAAGGCTTTCTCTGCCTGAATCTCAAGATTGGGTTCCTCATAAAGTAAACCGAGCGCCAGAAAAAACGCATCAATATCAGCCAATGCCGGATCTCCTGGCGCCAACGAAAAAGCCCAATCCTGAGGGTCACCCCGTAAGAATGAAATAACAATTTTTACTTGTTGAGCAGAGTCTCCAGACGAACAAGGTTTCAGGGACAAAAATAATTTACAATTATTCCTGAAATTCCTAAACTTAAATCGGTCTCCTGAAAACAGTTCAGGAATCGGAATCTTGGGTTCAGACCTAGGATTTCTGGTAACATAATCTTGTATACCCTGCACACGAGCGGCAAGCTGGTCCACACTTGTAATCAAGGTCTGGACATTCATGTCTGCAGCAAGCTTAAGCCACTCTGAGGTAAAGGGGAAAAGAAAAAAAAAAAATGAGAGAGGGAAAAAAAACCTCAAAATTTTCTTTCTTATAATCCCACTTCTGCAATGCATTAAACATTTAATACTGGCCTGGCATACTGTTATGACCCCAGTGGACAGGGTCTCAGAGGAACGTGTAAGTCTGCAAGATACAAATATCCAGCTCATAGGGCTGTGGTAACTGGGTTGACCAAATAGCTACTCCTAACGCCAACACTAGAAGTAGCCGGGGATCATGCCTACGGTGATCGCTAGATGACTCGCGCCAGCCGGAGAATCTAACTACCCCTAGGAGAAGAAAACAAAGACCTCTCTTGCCTCCAGAGAAAGGGACCCCAAAGCAAGATACAAGCCCCCCACAAATAATAACGGTGAGGTAAGAGGAAATGACAAACACAGAAATGAACCAGGTTCAGCAAAGAGAGGCCAGCTTACTAATAGCAGAATATAGCAAGATAACTTATCTGGTCAACAAAAACCCTATAAAAATCCACGCTGGAGATTCAAGAACCCCCGAACCGTCTAACGGTCCGGGGGGAGAACACCAGCCCCCTAGAGCTTCCAGCAAAGGTCAGGATACAGATAGGAACAAGCTGGACAAAAATACCAAACAAAACCAAAGCAAAAAGCAAAGAAGCAGACTTAGCTTGAAAAACAGGAACCAGGATCAGAGGACAAGAGCACAACAGATTAGCTCTGATTTCAACGATGCCAGGCATTGAACTGAAGGTCCAGGGAGCTTATATAGCAACGCCCCTGAACTAACGGCCCAGGTGAGGATATAGGAAAAGACAGACGCTCCAGAGTCAAATCACTAATGACCACTAGAGGGAGCAAAAAGCAAAATCACAACAGGTACACACGCCAAAGGCAGAACTATACGTGACACCGCCAGCAGGATGCATCAGAGCTAAATAGCAAACCTGAACCCAGAATGAGGCAGAGCAAAGTTAACCCTTGACATGATCCGCCCGGAAAAAGGGCACAGGACAAAACCCTGGAATGGATCATGACAGATTGAGATGTTGACCGCCGTGATAGAGTTAAAGATGGCGGCTGACAGTGATTTTAAGACTGCGCCGAACACTGACAAGGAGACAGAGGTCAGTGGTGCGAAAATGCAGGAGCGTGCCACCTTTCGTGGGCGTCATGCAGGAGATTTGCTGCTGGAGGAACGAATGCCGCACCACGCTGTGATGGATGCCTGCCGAAATGGGTGCAGGCGAAGAGAGAGCTCCCGCCCCTACAGCAGAACTTGGAGAAATGGGTGGAGCAGCAGGAAGTGACTCCACCCACGAACGGGAGGAGCCCGACAAAGACAGACTACCTCTTGATGGACGAGATGCCAATGCTGGACACGATAGAAAGGCAAAGCACCTTTCCACGGCGGCATCAGCCACCAGGACTGGAGGCGATCCGTGACGAGGTTTGGTGGTCGGAGGAGCTGGAAGAATGGCATTCTTTTTGGCGGCTGGAAAAGCGGCCGGTGGAGAACGAGGAACCTGCGAGACCGGAGGAGCCAGAACCGTAAGGAGTCCGGAAGACTCTGGGGGCTGCCCTGAGGGGGATTGTGGTGGCTGCAATGTCCAGCACCAGCGGCGGCACAAGAGGACTGTCACCAGATGCAGCGGCGGTGAGTAGGAAGTTCCCGTCCGATCTGCCTACCACCCCGACCACTGCTTCTTCACCTCTTGTGGCCTCGCCTCCATCTCCGGTCGTGCCCCGACTCTCAACTCCACAGCCATCTTCGGCATCAGTGGCACCTGCGTCCTCCCGGCCCGTGCTTATCCTGTCCGGCGCTAGCGGAGCGTATGTAGAGGAACCCCGGACACCTGTTGCACGAGTGGCTCAGTGGATCCGGGGAGTCATCCAGGAAAAGATGCGGCGGGAAAGCTGTGTTGTACACGAGTTGCAGTGTGGAGGAAATATGTCTGGCCGGATGACTAGCAGAGAGATCCGGTACTTTGACCCCTCGAGGGGTTATGGGTTTATTTTGGAGGATGGCATGAGAGAGAGAGGGTATATGTTAATGCTAGATCCATTCGTTGCAAGGGCCCCGTATAGGAATGGGACCAGGTATCATTTGTAAAGGAGTCGGGCCCCCGGGGGCCATAAGCGGTGGCCGTACAAATGGTCTCCACTCCAAAAGAAACGACGGGCGCATGCAGCCCCCCTGTGATATGTGACCTATTGCAACAGTCGCAGCTCCTTCAGCCAGGCAGGAGGGAGCGGCGCATGGACTGCGTATGGCGGCCGCAGATACAGCATCAGAGCCGGAAGCTCTGGGGGCCAAAGAAATCTTCCCTAACCGTCCCCACTGGCTTTATCAGGGACCTGTGGAAGACATTAGATATTTTGAAGGAGGTGGACAACTGTAGTCTGTAGGCCACTAGATTGACTACCTCCACAATTCTGTATTGACCAATAAACTTGGGGCCCAGCTTCATAGAGGATATCTTAAGGTTGATATTACGGGTGGATAACCACACCTAATGTCAAGGCTCCAGGGTGTAATTACTGCTGAGAGGCTACTTGCTGCACTAAGGGAGCCCAGAGCAGAACAGCGGACTCACCGGGTAGCAAGCAGGACCTGAACCATGTGGCCAGGGGCGGAGCCAGGCAGCGGGGTGCAGGGAGGCGAACAGTGCCAGAGAATAGTCAAAGGAGCCCAGGTCAATAACCAGGGGATAAGCAAGGTACCGGAGGGTGAGAGAGGAGGATAGTTAGGTGGAAGCCAGAGGTAGAAAGCCAAATAAGCGAATGGATAGAAACACAAAGCAGAGAAGCCAAGAGAATCATACAGATCAGATAAGGCATAGAGAGCAAACAAACAACTCAGTATGCACACGGACACCAGGGGGTCAGACACACAGCCAGGATAAAGGTATAACTGACAGAGAATCCTAGTCCAGCAGGGGTATAAATATCCCTCCCAGATCCAGAAGGAGGTCACAACAATTAACCCTGCGAGGGCAGGGCATTAACTCTGTCCAAACCATGACAAAGGGATTCCTGGCTGCTGCTCGAATCCAAAGTCCTGCATCAGGTGCCAAAGCATCTCTCCTCTTTGCAAGCATCGGAGATCACGCCAGTGGCGCCTCGTTTAAGAAAACGTGCTGCGCCGGAGTCACAGGAAGAAAGGAAATTGGTCCAGCAACAGCAGGAGCCCGTGCGAGAGTTACCGCGTAAGCTGGAACCTTCGTTTCTGGGATTGTTTTCACAGCAGCGGGGACCGGAAGTGGAGACCACCTCCAAGGAAACCGAGGAGCAGGCCGTGATGGAACTATGTCAACGGAGAGGTGAGCACGCAGCCGCACCCGCAGAAGAAGCTACCATTCCCCGGACGGATGTCAGCGTTCCTCCGAGCGCCCTGGCAGGAGAGAAGGGAAAGACAGAGAAATGCGCTGTCTATACTGTGAAGACGATGATGGAAGATTTGTGGATGTGCTGTGTTCTAAGGAGAATAAATCCATGTTGTTAAAAGTTGCTTTGGATTGTGCCTCCAGTCATTTGAAACCAGGGATGGCTGTGACACAAAGCAGTGAAGAGGAAGCTGACAGCACCGTGAGGGACCCTGTTGGGCTGCAGAGAAAGGTTTGGGTACACTTCTGTTTTTTTCAGTCAAGATGTGGTGCAGAGTGTACATTAATGAGAAAAAAATGAACTTTTTTTGAATTTACCAAATGGCTGCAATGAAATAAAGAGTGAAAAATTTAAAGGGGTCTGAATACTTTCCGAACCCATTATATATGGAGGAGAAAGGTTATGGATGGCTTGTAAGTCAGTATTAGTAATTTGAACTGGATACGCTGAGGGAATGGGAGCCAGTGAAGAGATTTGCAGAGGGGAGAAGCGGAGGAGAAGCAAGGAGAGAGATGAATTAATCGGGCAACAGAGTTAAGGATGGACTGGAGAGGTGCGAGAGTGTTAGCAGGGAGGCCACAGGAAAGGATGTTGAAGCAGTCGAGGTGGGAGATGATGAGGGCATGCACAAGCATTTTAGTAGATTGAGGGTTGAGGAAAGGACGGATTCTGTAAATATTTTTGATCTGGAGGCGACAGGAGGTGGAAAGAGCTTGGATGTGCTGTTTGAGTCAAGGGTTACTCCGAGGCAGCGGACTTCCGGTACGGACTTCCGGTACGGGGGAAACGTGATGTCATTTATTGTGATAAATAGACCAAGTAAGGAAGATCTGTGAGATGGAGGAAAGATGATGAGTTCAGATTTGTCCACATTGAGTTTGAGGAAGCGAGAGGAGAAGAAGGAGGATATGGCTGATAGACACTCAGGGATTCTGGACAGCAGAGAGACGATGTCTGGGCCAGAGAGGTAGATCTGAGTGTCATCAGCATAAAGGTGGTACTGGAATCCATGGGACTTTATGAGTTGTCCCAGGCCAAGCGTATAGATTGAGAAGAGTAGGGGTCCAAGAACAGAGCCTTGAGGGACTCCAACAGAGAGAGGGTGGAAGGAGGAAGGAAGTGTGGGAGTGGAAGATGCTGAATGTGTGGTTGGAAAGGTTTGAGGAGATCCAGGATAGAGCGAGGTCTTTTTGATACCAAAGGAAAAGATGATCTGTAGTAGGAGGCAGTGGTCAACTGTGTCAAGAGAGTATAGAGAATTGTCCGTTAGCTTTGGCTGTACGTAGGTCGCTAGTAATTTTGGCCAGGCAGTTTCAGTGGAATGATGGGGACAGAACCAGATTGTATATTGTCAAAGAGCAAGTTAGATGAGAGGAGGGAGGAAAGTTCAGCATGGACGTGCTGCTCCAGGAGTTTGGAAGCGAATAGGAGCAGCGATATTGGGCGATAGCTGGACATAGCGGTTGGGTCGTTGGTTGGCTTTTTAAGGATAGGCGTGATTGTAATGGCTTTACTAGGTTTTCTCCTATATAGGACAATATATATTTGCAGGAATTTAGGCAAATGAAAGGTTTTCGGTTTTGGAAAGAGGCAGGTATTAGACTGATAGGTCAGCTAGTCAGCCAGGGCAGTCTTAAATCATTTGAGGCATTACAGGAAGAATTCCAGTTATCGTGTTCAGAACTGTATCAATATAACTGGATTCATCACGCATATCAGACACAAAGTAAGACACAAAGAGGCCCATAGTGATGCAAGTAGATCTTATGTTAGATTTTATCGTTAAGAATAGCGGTACGAGAGGGCGATATCGGAGGTATACCGGGATCTTCTATTTGCTTTTCTCGGTAAACATCCTATTAAGGCTAGAGGAAAATGGGAAGCTGAACTGGGAGAGATTGATGATGATAGATGGGAATCAATTTTAGAATAAATGCCTAAGATCTCTATGAGTGAACCTAGGAGGTTATCGCAGCTATTTGTAATCCATATAGTCCATGAGCCAAGAACCAAATTTGACGATATCGGTACCAAGCGGAGTGACTAATTCTCTTTGGTATTTTTAGGTAGATGCATGTCTGTAGTTTATTTTTTGATATGATAGCCCTTACATATACGTAGCTTATTAACCCCTTCAGCCCTAGGCCTATTTGTACCCAAGTGCCTAAGCCAATCTGACCTGTGCCACTTCATGGGCTAATAACTTTGGAACGCTTTCACCTATCCAAGCCATTCTGAGATTGTTTTCTCGTGACATATTGTACTTCACGTCAGTGCTAAATGGGAGTCAATATATTTTACCTTTCTATATAAAAAAATGCTAAATATTCGGAAATTTTGGAAAAATCGGCAATTTTTTAACTTTGAAATTCTCTGCTTTTTACAAAAATACTGATACCCCCCATAATAGTTATTAATTTACACTCCCCACATGTTTACTTCATATTGGCATCATTTTGAAAATGAAACCTTATTGTTTTACGACGTAATAGGGCTTATAGTTTTATGCGCAATTTTTCACATTTACAGCAAAACCCACTTTTCAAAGGACCAAGTCACTTCTGAAGTCACTTTAAGGGGCTTACATAACAGAAACCACCCATAAATTACCCCATTTTGCAAACTACACCCCTCAAGCTGTTCAAAACTCATTTTTAAAAACTGTTAACCCTTTAGGTGTTCCACAGGAATTTTAGCATGAGCCAAGAACCAAATATGACGATATCGGTACCACCCGGAGTGACTAGATGTAGTATTTGTAACAAAATTTAATCCAAGTTATGTAAATACACACTGAACATGTCATGTGCATATATATATATATATATATATATATATATATATATATATATATATATATATATATATATATATGTTACTCCATAATATCTTCAACATCGGACTCTGAATCTGACTGTTGTTCTACTGGCTCGTCTTCAGTACCCTTGTTCTGGCATGTCTGTAATCTGCACATGTCTGTGCACTTCAGGCCATTGCTGAGGCAAGTACACTGAGGAAGTTCACATGACCGCACACACTTGCAGGACAGTAGCTGTATAATAGCTTCTGGTGCTGGTGCCCCTTGCATCCACTTGACAACAAGCTTTCCGTCGTTATCTATCATCCAACCGCAGTCTGTTGGGTTTGCAACCCATGGCTGGCTCTGCAGACTTCTCCTCCAGATCGCAGCCTGGTAGTTTGCACGCAGTGCATGCATGAAAAGGCAGTCCTGGCAAGGAGGGAGTTGACTTGACTCTACCACTCCACGTCTGGCACAGAACAGCTGATAACGGAGCCTGTTTACCTCAGTTGTTTGGGTAGTTGGCAGGTACATGTGGCAGGTGATTTCCTGTAACTTCTCAAAAAGTTCGGTAGACACTTCCCATGAACGACCAACTTCCTGAAAGGCATCCTGGTATGTCTTGTTCATCTTCAACTGCTTGAGTGTCGTCATCTTCCCACGGCCAGCGAATGCACTGACGGTGTCACAGCCTGTAAATGCATGCATACCAATCAATGAATCACATACGCTGCCTCCCAATGTTCGGCTCAGAGTGGTGATATCCAGGAATCTTGTCCGGTTCTGTGTACCGCATTTCTGGAACAGGTGGGATGGGATTTTGTGGCACATGCCCAGACACAGGACCATGACATCAGTATCCTCCGAAGTGATGATGACCGACTTGTAACCAGATTCTGCTGCATGAAGAGCATGGAGAAGGAGGCGTGTGTCTGCTTCTTCTTGATTTGACTTAAGGTCAGCAGCCTCTTCCCACTGTTCTTTGGTGATCTTAAAGCAGAGCTGCTCACATGTGACATACAGCTCCTTCTCCTCAAGCTTCTCCCTGTGGTGTTTCGCCTTCCATTCTTCTACCAGAAACTTTATGAGACTTGCCTTGTTGGAGGAACTACTTAGAAGCTTTTTCCACTGCTGGATGTTGTGCCCATGTTGAATGTTCTTGAAATGGATCCCTGTGCCTTCATATCTGTTGACTCTTTCTGTATCTTTGATGGATGTCTCCTTGTAGACGTCAAAGACAATATCAATGCGCTTGCTCTTAGCACCCTCATGGATAGCGCGACTCATTGCTGTGCCTGCTAGCTGGCCAAATGTTGCATTGTTTCCCTTCAGTTTCTGAACCAGGCTCATCCCATCAATGATGGTTGCAGAGGGCTCGGGGATCACTTCTGCAGGACGAGCATTCCTCTCCAACTCCCTTGCGAGGGCAGCCTTGTTGGTCTTGCGGATAGACCCATCACCATTGGCAAGTGCCCATGGCAATGGACCCAGGGGATGAGTCAAGACATCACTCATTTGTAGCTTTCTGTTCTCAGCTACAAGTATCATCTGGCCAAATAGGTTTCTGTCAGCCTTCAAAATTACCTCCTTGCCAAGACCTTGTCTGCGTGTCTTCATTTGGATGTTAGAGAACGTTTTAAGTTTGTTCTTCGTCATCTTGTCATGAAACAATGTAGTTGGCTTATCGGTACCCAAACGCTCATCCTTGAATGTTTGATATGCATCCTCTCCTATACTGTATGCCCCTTGAAGGTCTTTGGCTACATCTGGTGGTGCTACAGTCGCTGTTGACAAACTGATAAGTTCACCATTATGCTCTTTGTTGAAGGGGTTCACCCAACCTGTCTCCAGCAGTTGAACGAAAGATTGGACATCGGCTTCATCTCTTCTAATCCTAGACACCTGTAGGTCTGAATGGCTGAAGTCAGTATATTGTTGGCCTACCAGGGCCCTCAGCTGCCTCAAGTACATACTGCGGTACTCTGATGTCAGGTAGAACCTGGAAACAGCTCCAACTTTGAGGCTGAAGCCTTTTGTGCCCCCTGGTGTCTGGGTGTCTTTGTTGATTGTCTCTTCAATGGTCTGGTCCACAGGAATTCGTCCAAAAGGATTCTTGCTACCGATCTGGACCGAAAAGCCACCTTGCATGAAGTATTCATGGACCTCTGGGTGTTCTATGGGCAGCCGAGACATTGTGGCATAGTAATAGGTTAGGTATCGGGCATAGTTGACCTTGTCATAGGCAAAACACCATGGTATCATCTGTCGGATTGCTCCTAGGTGAAGCATCCAGTTGCCTTCTCTTGAAGCTCGAACCAGGGCCAGCATGGTCTCGACCATGTCCAAGTATGACATCCAGAATGCTGAGAGTTGTTCATTTCTGAGGGTCTCAAGATAAACTTGAAAGAGCTTCAGGGTAAGTGTGCAAGATTCATTATCCAAGAGCTTTTCGAAGGATCCCTGCGACACACTGATGCGAAAGTTTGTGATGTTCTTCAGTGTTTCATCCAGATGGTGAAGGTCCCTTGCATGGTTTTCTTCTAGCCATGGAAGGAAGTTTTTCCATGCAAGCCTCATAAGTGCTTCATAGACCAGCTTGTGTAGTCTCACTGCTCTGTTGTACCTCCGGCCGTCCATCACTCCAGACACTGATCCTTCAGCGATTACACCGGATTCAACACACAGATCTCTAAGGCCTGCATCCTGAAATCTGTTCCCTATGATAGAGAGGAGATTACAGATTGTGTGGAAGACACCCATTCTAATTATAATGTTCTTGAACTTCTCCTGTTTCCAGATAACCTCGGCAGCTTTGGCATAGAGTGCTTGATCAAACACACACACAATTCTGTTAAGCTTCAGGGTCTGCATGATGGCATGTGTTTGCTCCAAGACTTCATTCACAGTGGACATGGCTGTTGCAGGAGCATTGATAGTGGGCAGGTAGCTTACAGTGTCCTGGGCCACTACAATGTCGCTGCGGATTTTTATGTTGAACCCAGTCCAACTGCTGGTGGTCTGATCCTCATGGTCTGACATTCTAGCCAGAAGCCAGATATGGTTTTTGGTTTTTGAATCCTGGACCTCCTTGGTAGTGTTAACATTCGAAGTCTCAATCCTGGGTGGCTCTCCCCGCTGCCCAACATTGTATATCGGTAGCATTAATTCTGTCAGAGTTATGCTTCTTTTCTTCGACTTGGTTACATCTGGCAGGACTTTCTTTGTCACAGAGCATGCAACATTGGACTGAACAGCAATGCCATTGACTCTATGAGATGTACCTGCTCCACTTAGTGTCTCCTCAAGTCTGTCAATGTTATCCCAGGCCAGGGTTGTGAACACACCTGGGTAGATACTTGCTGGCATTGGGATGTCATCCTTTGAACATTCCAACTTCTGGATACAAAGGGCTGTATCGATCTCCTCAGCCATTGAATATGACACACAGTGGCCAAGACGATTCAGAGTTCGAATCAGTTCTGTATTGCCGGTCAAAGACTTAACTGCAAAGGATAGCAGTACGTGCTTTGGTGGCTTTGTCTTTCCATTGGTAACAGCAAAAACCAAGTCACTGCCGAAGGATGTGGCAAGACGTTGAGCTCTTTCACAGGTAGTTTGGCACTCACAATCTCCTGTAAGCAGGGTTTGCAGGAATTGAGTGACTAATGCAGGAACGACATTCTGATCTGTATTGGGAGGCCATGGCTGACTCACATCTTGCTTCTTGATCTCATTCCTTAGCTGCATTGCTGCTTTGGTTACGATATCTCCAGAGTTAGCAGCTCTTGCTTCTTGCAGATCTTTTGTCATGCTGTGTACTTGCCGGACAAGGTCGTCCATTGATAGGCTACATGGATAGACTAGAAGCTTACCTTTCTCATCTGAGAGAAAGCGGAGTGATTCCCCAATCTCTGTTTCAAGTTTTCGTCGAACATGTTTCTTTGTCGATGGTTTCAGTTGGATGATACCACGGGATATCATTAATCTCTCAAGCCTAGATGTGAGGTTTATCATAGGCAGTACTTCTGGGTTTGGGAACAATTTAGTCCTTATATACAAGAAGAGTTCTTCAAGGGCCTCTTTCTCTGCCTCTTCGTAGCGTACTTCCTCGCTTTCGACCTGATTTTCAGCTGCACTAGACCTACAGGCCACTTGGGAATCATCTTTTGTGAATAGTTTGTAGCACGACTTGTGGTAGTGCCCCTCTGCAGCAACAAGGTCTCTGCTAAGTAAACCAAGTATTCTCTGTGTGCCTTTCCTTATCGCTGCTCTGCGGATCGTCTCATCTGCTCGTAGCTCAACACACTGGACAATTGGCTCCCTTGTTTGTTTTCCTTTTAGGTACTTGCTTGACTTCTCACAGAAGATACATACTTTGGCATACACCCTGCTATCACTGGGGGCACCCCTCGGTAGCTTCCTCATGGAGATTTTGCTTGCTGTTTCGACATTGACACCCTTGCCAAGGATAGAATCCAGTGACTTCTTCATTGTAAAGATACTACGACATTTACGGTGATATTGTATGTGTGGTATTTCTCCTTCTTCAAGGCCCTTAGCTGCTACCAGGACTGATTCATGCTGCCTGATCTCTGCAGCCCTAAGCAATGTTTTCCAGGAGTCCAAATCCTTAAGGGACGCCAGATCATCGCTGTCATCATTAGAGCAGTGTATGATACAGTCGATCCGTGATTTCTTCCTTGCTGGTACTTCCATCATGCCGTTAGATAGTCAGTAAACACCTGCAAACACAAAGAAAAACATTAAAATTTTATTTACCGTATTTCCTGGCGTATAAGACGACTTTTTAGCCATGAAAAACATGGCTCCAAGAGGGCGGTTGTCTTATACGCCGAATACAGCCGCCGGGGGGAAAGGCCGCCGCGCAGGGAAGGAGGAGGCAGGGGCCCACCTTCATGAGGCGCTCGTTCTTAGAGCTGGGAGCGCTGGTGCTAGGTGACTGTTCCCCCTCTCTCCACAAGTTCCTTACCAGCAGCAGCACACAGTACAGGACTACAGGACCTGTGGTGATGTCACGGCCATGTGATCAGTCACAAGCCTGGGAGGTGTCAGCCTCTACAGAGGGAGATAGGAGCTCTGCAGAGAAGACCGGAGAGTCCTGTTCAGCACAGAACGTGTATGTGTCAGTGTGTGTGCGTGTGTTGGGGCACCTCAGGGTGTCTTCAAATGTGACATAGCCCCCTAGATTTCTTCCAGTAAAATTTGCACTCCAAAAGTCATTTGGCGCTCCTTCCCTTCCGAGGCCTGCCGTTCCCCAATACTGCAGTGTACGACAACATATCGGGTGTTGTTGTGTTCGGGAGAGATTGGTGAACAAATAGTGGGGTGCATTTTTTGCTGGTACACCTCTTAAAAATAAAAAAATGAGCCTAAAATGACACCTTCATGTAAAAAATGCACTTTTTCCATTTTCTCAACCAAGTGTTTCCAACTACTGTGAAACACTGGTTGGGTCAAAGTGGTCACTATACCCCCTAAAAGATTCCTTGGGGGTGTAGTTTCCAAAATAGG
Organism: Ranitomeya variabilis; assembly: GCF_051348905.1. Taxonomy (NCBI): domain Eukaryota; kingdom Metazoa; phylum Chordata; class Amphibia; order Anura; family Dendrobatidae; genus Ranitomeya; species Ranitomeya variabilis. The sequence continues at coordinate 706,515,353 of NC_135234.1, read as the reverse complement.
GTCACTTTTTGGGGTTTCCACTGTGGGGGTACCTCAGGCAGCCTTCAAATGTGACATGGCCCCCTAGATTTCTTCCAGTGAATCCGCCACCCAAAAACCACATAGCGCTCCTTCCGTGTTGAGCTGTGCTGTGTGCCCATACTTTAGTTTACGAGTACATGTGGGGTGTTTCTATAAACTGCAGAATTAGGGTAACCAAGTTTGGGTTTGCCGTTAACCCTTGCTAGGTTGCAGGTAAAATTGGATTACAATGTAATATCTGGAAAAAAAATGAAATTTTGAAATTTCGCCTTCATTCTGCTAAAATTCCTGTGGAACACCTAAAGGGTTAACAGTTTTTAAAAATGAGTTTTGAACAGCTTGAGGGGTGTAGTTTGCAAAATGGGGTAATTTATGGGTGGTTTCTGTTATGTAAGCCCCTTAAAGTGACTTCAGAAGTGACTTGGTCCTTTGAAAAGTGGGTTTTGCTGTAAATGTGAAAAATTGCGCATAAAACTATAAGCCCTATTACGTCGTAAAACAATAAGGTTTCATTTTCAAAATGATGCCAATATGAAGTAAACATGTGGGGAGTGTAAATTAATAACTATTATGGGGGGTATCAGTATTTTTGTAAAAAGCAGAGAATTTCAAAGTTAAAAAATTGCCGATTTTTCCAAAATTTCCGAATATTTAGCATTTTTTTATATAGAAAGGTAAAATATATTGACTCCCATTTAGCACTGACGTGAAGTACAATATGTCACGAGAAAACAATCTCAGAATGGCTTGGATAGGTGAAAGCGTTCCAAAGTTATTAGCCCATGAAGTGGCACAGGTCAGATTGGCTTAGGCACTTGGGTACAAATAGGCCTAGGGCTGAAGGGGTTAATAAGCTACGCATATGTAAGGGCTATCATATCAAAAAATAAACTACAGACATGCATCTACCTAAAAATACCAAAGAAAATTAGTCACTCCGGGTGGTACCGATATCTGGCCCGGCTCATGGACTAATAGGGCTTATAGAACACCTGAAATGTTATTCAAAACTGGATTGAGGCCTAATTCTGAATGCCCAAGATGTTCACAATCTCAGGCGGGTATATTGCATATGTTGTGGCATTGTCCCAGATTGTCTTCCTTCTGGATAGTAGTATTGAATCGTATTGAATTGTTGTATGGGTGCATTGTCCCTAGAAACCCATTGGTATGCATATTGGGATACGTGGAAGACATAACAACTGATAATACGACCAAAATAGTAATTGCAAGATTGTTACTCATTGCAAGAAAGCTGATAGCTAAATTTTGGATTAGAGAGGAACCTCCGACTAGAAGAGATACTTTACTTTAAAAATTGTTACCTGAGTAAAATGTAATGTAATAAGAAATACTTGTTTTATTCTGTCGTATTCAATAAAAATTTATCTGATTGAAAAAAAAAGGATAGGTGTGATTGTGGCATGTTTGAAAGCAGACGGGAAGGTACCAGAAGTTAGTGATAAATTGAAGAGATGGGTTAGGGATGGGATAAGTGTGGTGGTGAGGTTGGGGAGGAGGTGGGATGGGATGGGGTCTAGTGCACAAGTGGTGAGGTGTGATTTGGAGAGGAGACAATTAAGCTCCCCTTCAGTGATGTTGGAGAGGGAGGTTATGGGGGAAGGGCATTGATCTGGTATACAAAGGGGTTGTGGTGGTTGAACAATAAAGACCACATTATTTTTGTAGTGTGTGGCAAAGTCCTCAGCAGAGATGAGGGAGGTTGGAGGGGGCAGTGGTGGGCGGAGGAGGGAGCTAAAAGTTTTGAATAACTGTTTGGGGTTGTAGAATAGGGAAGATACAATAGATGTGAAGTAGGCCTGTTTAGCAGAGGTGAGGGCAGATTTGAAAGCGAGTGTTGCTTGTTTGAGTGCAGTGAAATCATCTTGCAAATTTGTTTTCTTCCAATGCCACCCTGCAACCCTGGACACTTGTCTGAGCTTTTTAGTGATGTTATTGTGCCAGGGTTGTCTATCGATACATCGCACTCTGCCATGAATGAGAGGGGCAACCGTGTCAATAACTGATGCGAGAGTGGCATTGTAGAAAGCAGTGGCACTGTCTGTGTCATGAAGTGAGGATATGGATGCCAGTGGTAGAACAGAGTCAGAGAGCGTGTGGGTGTCTAAGTGTGCGAGGTTTATGCAGGGGGTGCATGTTGTTGGACATAGGTGACAGGTGAGGAGGACAGGGATGAGCAAGTGAGTAGATGGTGGTCAGGTAGAGGGAGAGGGGAGGTTGTGAAGTTAGATAGAGAGCAGAGAAGGGTGAAGATCAGGTCTAATGTATGTCCATCTGTGTGGGTGGCTGAGGAGGACCACCGAGTAATTCTAAAAGATGAAGTAAGGGACAGAAGTTTGGAGGCTGTTGACTGAAGGGTATCAGTAGGGATGTTGAGGTCACCCATGATGATAGTTCGAATGTCAGTGTAAAGAAAGTGAAGAAGCCAGGTAGAGAATTGGTCAATAAAGGCAGTGGCCGGCCCCAGAGGTCGGTGTATGACGGCCACTTGGAGGTTGGAGGGTAGATGCGGACAGAATGGACTTCAAAAAGAGGGGAGGATAAGAGAGGGTAGAGGGGGGATTGGGTTAGTTAGTAGAAAGTAGAAGACCCACTGCATCACCATGTCTGTTGCCGGGCCAAGGAGTGTGGGTGAAGTGGAGGCCGCTGTAACATAGCGCAGCAGGGGAGGCGGTGTTGGAGGGTGTCAGCCATGTTACTGTGAGGTCAAGGAAGGCAAGATTGTGAGAGAAAAAGAGGTCATGAATCACATGAAGCTTACTGCAGATGGAGCGGGCATTCCAGAGTGCTTCAGAGAGAGGGAGCAGGGGAGTGGGCGTCAAGGGCACGGGTTTTACGTGGGAGAGATTGCAATGGTTCATATTAGATAGGGAGCGGTAGGAGGGGGCATTAATGGGAAGTATTAGCTGTGGGGGTCCAGGATTGGGAGATATGTCGCCAGCAGTGAGGAGAAGCAGAGAGAGGGCGAGCAGGTAGGAGAAAGAGAATGGCCGGCTTGTTTTATGTTTTATTAGGAGAGATCTGATGTTGAGGAGCAGGTCAGCAGAGGAGAACAGGTGAGGAGGAAACACTAGTAACATTTTATTATGATTTAACTGCACAATTAAGCTCTTACTGTTTTCTGATCATTACATATGATTTATACAAATTATGATTCTTATATTAATGTATTTACAATGACAGTGTAATTTATCATCTTTCCACTTTTTAATGATTATGGTTTTTAATCTGGCTTTTAGATGATTTATGAATTGTTTTTATATTGGCCTAAATTGATATACTCTTTTGGATCATATTACTTATTTGAAAACTATATTCCTTACCTTTTAATCTCTCTTGTTGACATTTTACTACCTAATTAATTTGAATCCTAATTCAATAAATTTATGTTTTTATTATTTGGGGAATGATTTTTTAGTTACTCCGATTGTTCGTTGTTCGTTTTTTGCAGTCTTTACGTCAATATAACTGTAGATCAAAACCCTTTTACCTCTTTTTGTGCCCTAAATAACAAGGTTTGACATTAACCTTTTCAATGTCCTCTACCTCTTATCCTATTACTTTTATTCATTTCATCTCCCACAGACAAAAATGCATTACTATGTTCTGGGAGGTTTGTGTACCATGAAAATGTTAAATCATAAAATGTAGCCAGACAGATGTGGGAGCCAAGAGTCTTTTGGTTCAGATATAAAACAAGAAGCTTTTAGGAGACAGTTTTGCATTAAATAAACTGACTTTAATATCTGACATCAGTAGCTATTTTCTGGCTCTTGCTTCGTTGGAAATTACATGAGAGGAGGCTGATGTGTTTTATGGGTTAATTATCAAACATTTGCATTTGACAGGTTGTAAAAATAACAGTTTGAAAATAGCAACAAGCAAAAAATGCAAGTATACTTTATGTCCCACAGCTATGTGCGTTCTCCATTCATTTGAAAGCAGGTTTCCGAGCTAATGCACATAGAAGGAGAATGTAGAGCAGCTTATAAAGCCAACACCAATGACAGATGTTACATTTATTTCTACTTCCACATGCTACAAATTATGATCATAAATGATAAAATCTCCCAATTACTGACTAGCGGATCAGCTAGAGTGCCTAGTTTTCAACTAAAAATACCCCATAACCAGAGATGAGGAACCCTTTTTCTGCCAAGGACCATTTGGATATTTATAACATAATTCGCGGGCCGTACAAAACGATCAACTTGAAAATTAGCCTCTTATATTTTAACAAACATTTAATGAACTGACCCCTATTGTGATGACTGGAACTGCTTCTCTTTGGTGCGGCTGTGATGTTAAATGGTTGTGATGATATTGCTACTCACAACCGCTTTTCCAGGTCTCCATTGGTCTGCAGCGCAGTCGACCCTTTGTAATGTTGATTTGGAAAGAACTGCTTGCAGCAGTAAGTTGTTCAGAATACAGATGCACTCAAGCAATATGAGATCTGCTGTATATATCACATAGGAGACACTGAGACTGCTGTACATTCATCACATAGGTCACACTGAGACTCTGTATATACATCATGTAGGATACAAGCAGACTGCCATTTATATATCAAACTAGAAATAGGCCCGATGCTATGCATCGGGAGTGCGGTGATGTTAACATCTGTGTATGCTTAGTGGTGCTGACAGGAGCAGCGGACATGTCTCACACTGTTTGCGCTTTCCAACATATCTGTTCTATATCATCCCTCTGCCTTGCGGCCACAAACTGCGCCTGCGCAAGTGACATACACGTCACCGCTATTCCCACGCATGCCTAGTAACAACGCGGCTGTTACTGCGCCTGCGCAAGTGACACTGCCGCAGTGCCTTATGGGATTCGGGGACAGCAACCGGAAGTCCCAACTGGCGATTATATATACAGTAGAAATAGGGGATACTGAGACAGCTGTTTATACTGTTTATACACTGAAGAGCAAAAGGGTAACAATATTTTGAACTTTTGACTTTCAGTCTCCATGTCTCACCATCCACTGCTGCTTCTAAGGAAAATCATTTTATAGACAATTTTCTTGGCTATCTCATACATAAATTTGACTTGAAACTATTTTGCATATGATTAGTTAAGCAGTTTCTTGTTATGTAACTTCATTTTTACTGTTTTGCTCCTATAATTTGTATTATTTTATTAGTATTTTGTAAATCCACCTTTGACTTTCAACACTGCCTGAATTCTTTTGGGCATGCTCTCGATCAGATTCAATCATGTCTCAACCGAAATCTGATCACATGTCTCTTCTACACGTTCCCAAAGTTGGTGCATACTGGTTGACTCTCTTGGGTATGTATGCAGCTTTTTCTATGTATATCACATAGCACAAACTGTGACTGCTTATACAGTGGGTACGGAAAGTATTCAGAACCCTTTAAATTTTTCACTCTTTGTTTCATTGCAGACATTTGGTAAATTCAAAAAAGTTCATTTTTTTCTCATTAATGTACACTCTGTGATAGGGCTAGCGGAACGCACCAAATAAAGATGCGTTCGCAGCCCAAGGTCCACCGTGCAGAGATGGTAACTGCTGATCGGTAATGGCGGACACTGAGTGGCGGTATCGCACTGGACACACGTGGATAAGCTGCCACCTGGTGTGTACTTGCGAGGAACTCTGTTACCTCACAGAACTGCTATACCCCAGAATACGGATACCGTACCCTGTTAGCCGTCACAGGGCACGGCGGTATTAGTGCTAGTGTAAGGTCACAAGACTCAGCCCAAAGGACGCAGGGGTGAGTGTCTATCTAGACCAACTAGGCACTCGGCGTCGCGCTAGTGATGCCTAAACAACAACTAACTACATGATTTAGCGCACAGAGTACACGCAGCATTGTGCTGGCGAACACCACTAACCAACTCTGACTAGGGAATTTAGAGCACGCACGGTGTCGCGCTGGCGAACGCCACTAATAGACGCTGACCAACATGTACTGTGCTGGAAATGCCACTACTGGGCGCTGTATCTTTGCTCCAAACACCAGGACTCAGACACAACAAGAGGATAGGGAATGATTATTAGCACTTACCAGATACACACATGCTGCACACACACATGTGAGGCCGTGCAAACCTATTATAGCTGTAGTCTTCCGGGACCTTGCTACTGGACCAATCCGAGCTGCTTGAGGACCTGGGCATGTGACCTCCGACCACCAATGAGAGGTCGTCTCAGGGTTATGCTCAAAAGGCAAAAAGCATGACTTAGGTCCAGGAGCGTCTGCTCGCCGCTGACTGATGCTGGTTGCTATAGCTGGACCTGGGAAGAAAGCAGCAACCAAACGCACAGCATTAGCCTGAGCAAGACGCGGGGACTGATGTCTCTGCTGAGCAAGATCCTCTGTGGTTGAAGAAGAATGGGAGACCTCAGAAGAAGTGGCTTGAGATTCCCCCTGTGCAACGGCGGTATCTCGGCACCCCATCTTTACTGAAAAAAGGAAATGTGGTAATTTTTGCAAATTTATTAAAAAGAAAAAACTGAAATATCACATGGTCGTAAGTATTCAGACCCTTTGCTCCTTATTGTGTAGAAGCACCCTTTTGCGCTAGTACAGCCATGAGTTTTCTTGGGATTGATGCATCAAGTTTTTCACACCTGGATTTGGGACATGATGTTGCCACCACCATGTTTCACTGTTGGGATGGTATTGGGCAGGTGATGAGCAGTGCCTGGTTTTCTCCACCTCGCTCCGCATAGAATTATCACCAAAAAGGTCTATTTTTGTCTCATCAGATCAGAGAATCTTATTTATCATAGTCTGCGAGTCCATCATGTGTTTTTTTAGCAAACTCTATGAAGGCTTTCATATGTCTTGCACTGAGGAGAGGCTTCCACTCTGCCATAAAGGCCTGACTGGTGGAGGGCTGCAGTGACAGATGACTTTGTGGAACTTTCTCCCATCTCCCTACTGCACCTCTGGAGCTCAGCCACAGTGATCTTGGGGTTCTTCTTTACCTCTTTCACCAAGGCTCTTCTCCTATGATAGCTCAGTTTGGCTGGACGGCCATGTCTAGGAAGACTTCTGGTGGTCCCAAACTTCTTCCATTTAAGGATTATGGAGGCCACTGTGCTTGTAGGAACCTTGAGTACTGCAGAAAGTTTGTGTAACCTTGGCCAGATCTGTGCCTTGCCACAATTCGGTCTCTGTGCTCCTTGGCCAGTTCCTTTGACCTCATGATTCTCCTTTGGCCTGACATGCACTGTGAGCTGTGAGGTTTTATATAGACAGGTGTTTGCCTTTCCAAATCAAGTCCTATCAGTATAATTAAACACAGCTGGCCTCCAATGAAGGAGTAGAACCATCTCAAGGAGGATCACAAGGAAATGGACAGCATGTGACTTAAATACAAGTGTCTGAGCAAAGGGTCTGAATACTTATGACCATGTGATATGTCAGTTTTTCTTTTTTATTAAATTTGCAAAAATTTCTACATTTCTGTTTTTTTCTCAGTCAAGATGGAGTGCAGAGTGTACATTAATGTGAAAAAATGAACTTTTTTGAATTTACCAAATGGCTGCGCCTGCAATGAAACAAAGAGTGAAAAATGTAAAGGGATCTGAATACTTTCCATACACACTGTACATCACATTGGAAATACTGCGACTGATGAATATTGCTCATAGGAGACAATGCAACTCCTGCATCGGAGGCAGGAGCAGAATAGGTCAGAGTGCTAACTACTCCCACAAAGAACGTCCTGGCACTCGCCAACGTCAGGACAAATCCAGCGTGGCACACAACAGAAAAATTAAATGTTTTAGCAAACATTTATAAAACAAACCATTTTCTTAAGTGTCATTAACATTTTCCTAAACTTAACATGTTATACTTACCTATAATACATTTTAAATGGTCATTATCTTTTCAACAATTTAGTGTGTGAAAATTATAGACTTTCTATGAACACACACACTGTTCCAACTAGTAAGAAGGAAAGGGACCACTAAGAAGTATGCACACCACCAGTCAATAAAAAATGGAAAGCTTTATTGACAAAACCAAGTTAAAACATGATAAAAACAACTACCCTCATGCCTCCTGCTCATGCAAAATAACAATTGTTGTGTGACAAAATCCCATCTAATATACCGCAGCAGCATATTCAAACCACAGGTAATGTAACACTCCTGTACACAAGGTGCATAAAGATGCTGATAAAGTAATTACAATAAGTAAAGATACAATGTCACCTGGTGAAGGAAGTGAGCAGCCAACTATGCAATGCAAATACGAAACCCACGCATAGCAATGTCTCTGACAAAGCTGACCACAAGTAACATGTAGGAGCCTGTGTGGCATGCTGCGCAGGACCCCCAATAGGGTAAGTTACAAGGTTTGCTCAAATGAATAGCAGGAAATCACCTGATGCAAGTCCATGCTGGAGGGTCAGGGAACAAGGCAGTGGAGGGGAAAAGAGGGAGAGAACCCAACGCGTGTCGCCGTTACCGGAACGGCTTCGTCAGGGGAAATAAACAACCTTGTCAATGCGCGCTTAAATACCTGAGTCATTGATGGTCAGTGTGAACCGGTGTGTGCAGATGGTCGGGACCAGAAGCGGAAGTGCCGACGGACAGCATGTAAGAAGGGCAGACGTCTCTGCCAGAAGAAGACCAACACGCATGCGCTGGAAAATGATACCAGCGCAACGCATAGGACTGAGAGATGAGTATAAAAGGTGCATGTGCAGTTCCCGGGAACCAGAATGAAAACAGGGAAAGAAAAGATAACAAAGGGGATACATGAAATGCCGATGAATGTAAAGAACTGTATATGTGGCGTTGTAATCTAGATGAAGAGAAATAATAAATACTCGAAATGAAACAATTAATAAATGAATGTAAGGCCAGTATACGAAAGATAATTGTGCTCTATGAAAACAAAAATGAAAGGGACGGATTTGGACAATGAGTAATGGCAAAAATATGCAGACATAATAGAATAATAATAAAAATGAAAATAAATATAAAAAAAAAAATTAGTAGGGATCACTGTAAACTGAAGTAAGAGAAAAAAAATATATATATATAAAAAAATGGATGATAAATAATTAAACAAAAACAGGGAAAAATAGAAAAAAACAAAAAAGAAAAAAATATGTGTGTATATAGGTAAACAATAATGAAAAATAAAAAATAATAATATAAAAAAAATGTTAAATTTAAAAAAAATAATAGAAAAAGAAAAACAAATGATCTATAAAAAGGAGAAATATACTTCTCTATGGACCGGACCACCCCTTTAAAAGCTCCAAAGGATACGAGGATCATAAATGGCACAGTGGTTGCACATTCCAATAAGAGAATAAATCATCTTTATTTGTTTTATATAGCGCTAACATATTCCGCAGCGCTTTACAGTTTTGCTCATAAAAGCTGCTTTTATACTCTTCGAGTACCATTTACCAATCTGTTATGTGCTTATCTCCATTGGTCATTCCCATGGCAGTACGGTTCACAATTAAATGATGATGTATTGGCACTAGAAGTTATGGGCGAGTATCATGGGCAAGCTACAGACTGCACAACTGCTGTGAATCAAATGGGCTTTACAAGTTCCAAACTATCAGGTAAGTTTCTGTTAATTCAGCACAGGACAATTTTTTGCACGCTGGATTAGCAGGATGTTGAGCTTAAAGAGGTTCCGGGAAAAAAAATGTCTCTTTGTTGTTAGCAATTTTTAAAACAATTTAAAAAATAAAAGCAATTTATGTTGAATATTTTATAGGCTGAGCCATAACAAATCCTGCAGTAGAATACATTTTAATATTGCTGCCACATATAATCAGACTTAAAAGAAAGTTCTGCAGGGATGAAGAATGCGTACAGGAATAATGCCTGACATTTGTTTAGTCTGTTGAGCACGCAGTCAGCTAAGCTTTAGACATTGGAATTGCAGTAACATTAAATCAGCGAGCCGTATACTGTAACAGCCTTTACACCGTTTCCAGTGTGTGAATCACATTATAGCAGCGAGGAGCCAAATGATGAACACCATTTATAAATCATACATATTGCTGCAACTTACAGGACCATTGCTTCTAGGACAAGATTAGTACTTGTAAAACAAGGCTTGCCTCGGCTTGAAATGAAAAAAAAAAATTTTTGGTGCAGTATTGCAAGTGTAATAAAATAATTGGCATAACTTTCTTTACTAAACTTGTTATTTTCCAAGATCCAATGTTAGGAGGCAAATTATATGTGAATAAAGAACACATTGCCAAAATATTTGTGTAACGGGTTTACTGTGATAGAGATGTGCCAGAAGACCGCAGCGTCTGATTTCTAGCACTCCTGCACTGCAGGGGTTAACCTGTTCACTTGAGAGCTTTTACAGCTTTCCAGCCTTGATGATCTCAGCTGTTCAGTGTTGGCCATTCCCCTCGCCTATATATACTCGCCTCTGGATATCAGGGATGCCAGTGTTAGTTTATTCTTTAGCGGGTACAGCTGTATTGGTATAATACAGCCACCTCATTTAATTTCCAACTCCCATTTAACGTTACTGGTGAAGGTCTCCTGTTGAGACCGAAACGTTTATGATTTTGGGATCTAATAAATAATCCACTTCTTCTCATTGCAACGTTGAGTGCCGGGTTCTGTTTTATATTCAGATGCAACTCCATGATTAAGACCTGTCTGGGTTGAAACATGTTGGTCTCTATGCCTTTTTTTAAATCATCAGTGTATCCAAACTGCCACCGCTGTACCCGGTACTTGGACACCGTGACGGCAGCTATACTAAAGTCTGCATCCACCTCACATTTATTTTCCACATTATAAAGATGTTCAGTCTTCACAGTTTTTTTTCCTTTTTACTTCCAGGGAAAAGGAACCACCTCTTTCCAGTTCAATTGTACTCCTTATCCTCTGTGTTTCATCAATCCCTATTCTCATTAGTTTAGGCAGTCCTCTTATTCTATTACAGTTTCATGTTATAAATGAATCACCTCTGTACAACAATATAGAAATAGAATTATTAACATTCACACCATGAATGGAAAATGTATATATGCGCGCCCTCTATTTCTCATCTTTTTTTCATTTCTAAACCACTTGGGAATGAGGGACACATATTCAGGCATCCACATTTACCTCCTTTAGGGTATGTTCACACGTTCCTGATTTCAATCCTTTTTTTCAGGACTAAAAACCGCAGCTCTTGGCAGAAAACGCAGGTGCGGTTTTGGTGCGTTTTTGATGCGTTTTTTGATGCGGTTTTTAGTGCGGTTTTTAGTGCGTTTTTTTATGCAGTTTTCTCTGCAGATTGTCTGTGTTTGACACAAATAAAGCTTTAACTGCAGTGGAGGAAAAAAAAAAAGAAATGATGTCATTTCCTTGTCCAACCCTTTTCTTCTTCCATCCTCCATTTTGGGACTAAACACCAAAATGAGTGGACGTGTTTTGAATGACAGCGCTCCGCAGAGTGCTGAGCGTAGGCCAGATCACAGCCCGCGGATCCAGCTCTATCCAGCTATTTAAGTCTACGTTCACATTTGCGGTCTGCGCCGCAGCGTCGGGCGCCGCAGCGTCGCCGCATGCGTCATGCGCCCCTATATTTAACATGGGGGCGCATGGACATGCGTCGCACTTGCGTTTTGCGCCGCATGCGTCACTGCAGCGCACGCATCCGGGCGCAGAGGACGCAGCAAGTTGCATTTTTGCTGCGTCCAAAACCAATCAAAAAAAGGACGCATGCGGCGCAAAACGCAGCGTTGTGCATGCGTTTTGCTGCGTTTTTTGTTTGCGTTGTGTGTTGCGGCGCACAACGCAAATGTGAACATAGCCTAAGTGCCACGTATTTCAGTGCCACGTATTTCAGTGCCACGTATCACGTATTTCAGTGCCACGTATTTAAGTGCCACGTATTTAAGTGCCACGTATCACGTATTTAAGTGCCACGTATTTCAGTGCCACGTATCACGTATTTCAGTGCCACGTATTTCAGTGCCACGTATTTCAGTGCCACGTATCACGTATTTCAGTGCCACGTATTTCAGTGCCACGTATCACGTATTTCAGTGCCACGTATTTAAGTGCCACGTATCACGTATTTAAGTGACACGTATCACGTATTTAAGTGCCACGTATCACGTATTTCAGTGCCACGTATTTAAGTGCCACGTATTTAAGTGCCACGTATTTAAGTGCCACGTATCACGTATTTAAGTGCCACGTATTTCAGTGCCACGTATCACGTATTTAAGTGACACGTATCACGTATTTAAGTGACACATATCACGTATTTAATTGCCATTTATTTAAGTGCCACGTATCACGTATCCCACGAAGATCTTCCATGGAGAACAGACACATTCAGAGATATGTCTGCTCTCCACGGCTGCAGCAACACACTGACAGGAGCCATAGTTCCTGTCGGTGTGTCACTGCGCATGCGCGAGCGAGTTTACCGGCGGTCATTGACCCCGGCACTCTCGCTTAACGGCAGTGCTGCGTGGGAAAGTTCAACGCAGCTGTACTGCCGTTAACCGAGACGCCGGAGCCATTGAACTCCGGAACAGTACGCGATACACTGCTAGGAGCTTCGCTCCTGGCAGTGTAGCGCCGGAGAGCAGCCGAACGGCGTGGGACACTCGTTTTATGGATTCTGTGGACAGGGAGTATGAATTTGATTTTTTATTTTGTGATTTTTTCCTGGAGGATCGAGGGCTTCGCCTACAAGTGTGCTGTTGGTGAGTATATACTCTGTGTTATATGTTGTATGTACTGTACTGTGTGTCATGTATGTGTATTGTGTGTGTTTTGTGTAACTTTACAACTGTGCTAAGTCGCCGGACACAGGGACAACTCTCCCATCCTAATACCGGATGGGAGTAGTAGTCCCATACGGCGACTTAGCACAATGGTGGCACTAGCATCGCATGGGGACACACACACACACACACACACACACACACACACCAAATCAATCAAACGGCCGACACGATCCCCATGCGACGGTATGCCTCCATGTCTCTCCGCCCAAGCACTTCCGCCCACGCACTTCCGGCCGCTTCCCCGCACTTCCTGCTGCAGCGGTTCTGCACCACAAATCGCAATAAAACCCGCAGATATATTTTTGATCTGCGGGTTTTACTGCGGGTTTGACCTCACAATGGAGGTCTATGGGTGCAGAACCGCTGCTGTTTCGGACAAAGAAGTGACATGCTCCTTCTTTTTTCCCGCAGCTATTCAGCGCGGCTTTTTTTTTGAAATTCAGGATCATGTGCACAGTGGTTCCTGTTTTCCATAGGGTATATTGTACTGTACCCTGCATGGAAAAAAGCTGCGGAACCGCAGCGGCAGAACCGCTGCGGTTCCGCGGTAAAAAACGCACTGTGTGAACATGGCCTTAGGATTTAATATCATGAATGCTCTATAAATATATGTGGTGTTTCAATGCCATTTGCTATTCCAATCATTATATCTGGCTTATTATGTGTCCACCTGTCTATCACTGTCAGATACATTTCACTGAAGAAAAAAAAAAAAATCACAACACGCCCTTTTGTTTCATTAGGCTGAGAGTAGCAAATGTGAACGTGGTCCTAGCATTTCTATGTATTATTAATCACCTATCACTATCTAACCCATACTGATGATGTAAAATACCCCACATTTTTTGGCTCCACATAGCAAATATGACCAGGATCCTAGCGTTTTCTCTGAGAGATTATATTCTTAATCATATTGCAACGCCATTTCTGATGTTAAGCCCTGCAGGCACCCTTGTATTGAGGTTACAGATCCAGAAACTTTCCTTGTTCAGGATTTTTCTCCTATGATCCCCTCCTCTCTGCTGTTTAAAAACTTTTTCTATGGGACAGAATTTCAAGTGGGATGTACCCAGGTACGGAAAGGGGCTGAAATTCAGTCCTGGCCTTTGAAATCACACAGACCCATGTTGTCCCCGTCCCGATGAACCAGATGGGATATATTACAAATATGGAAGAAAGGAAGATTTTCTACAAGACCAATATTTCTAATGATTCCCGTGCCGTGCTGGGGTAAGTGACGGAGTCAGCAACTTTGTGCTCCATCACAACTTTATGAGCATCTTGAGAACACCGATTCTATTAACAACGTTGCAGTCAAGGCGGCCCACACCCAGACAGGCCCTTCTGGCATTTGCCAGAATTGTCAGATGGCCAGTCCGGCCCTGTATGTACCCCCCCCCCCCCCCCCCCATGGACATTAGCAAAGTGCTTAGATACAGCTGAGCCCTTTAGCTTCAACTGGCCTGTAGAGTCAGAAATGTGCCTACGTATTCTTTTTTTTTAAGTGGCCAGAGGTACATCCCACATATTGGACATTACACATGCTGCATTCCACCAGGTAGATGACATTTTTAGCATTACAATTCATTAATTAATTTATTTTATATGTCATACCTGTGGAAAAGGAAGAAAATTCTGTGTTTTTTTTTTTTTACATGGCTACAACACAGACACACTGTGTGTCCACATCTATAGAAACCTCTTATATCCAACCATGTCTGCTTTGTTCATCCTGATTTTTTACAAACAGACTTGGTGATATCATGGAGCCAATTTATTGGTGCTTTTTTGCTACATACCGTATCTAATAGTGTTCGTATCTATGATTTTTCTCAATTTTTCATCTTGGTTCAACATGGGGACATATTTTTTGATGATTTTTGTAATCTCATTATATTCTGTGCTATACTGTGTGCTAAATGTGATATTCATATTGTCTCCCAGTTTTTCTTTGGTTTTATTTTCTATAAGATTCTCTCTATTTGCCAATGTCACTTCTTTTTTAAATTTTTCTAGTGTTTTTTGTTTATATCCTCTTTCCACTAAACGTTTTTTCACTATTTCCATTTCTTTATCTAATGCAGCGGTATTTGAGCAATTTCTCCGTGTTCTTATAAATTCTCCTTTGGGGACATTATTCACTAGATGGACAGGGTGGCATGAACTTGAACTGAGAATCATATTGCTGTCTGTGTCTTTCCTAAAGGGGGTGATAAGAACTTTATTCTTGTCCTTCTCCACTGACAAAGTAACATCTAGAAAGTAGATTTTATACTTATTATATGTATATGTAAAATTCAGATTGTAAGTATCAGTATTCATATACTCTATAAACCCTTTTGCTTCCTCCTCACTCCCCCTCCACACAAACAAAAAATCATCAATATATCTGCCCATACATTGTAGTTTTTCATAATATGGGTTCATGGTAGAAAACATATATTTTTCTTCCCATAGAGCCATTGTAAGATTTGCCAGCGAAGGGGAAAATTTCCCCCCCATACTGACGCTTTTTTTCTGAATATAGAATTCTGCCTGACCTTTTTTGTTACCTGTTTTTAATATGAAGAAATAAATAGATGTTTTAAGAAATTAACCATTTAATTATTTTTGTGTGTGTCAAAGACCACAGCTTTTATTTAAAATCACATGAGTATAGTTAGGGTAGGGGGAGATGCTAGGCAAGTATATTCTGAGATTTACAGACACTGTGAGATCCCTGAGCTGCCTGCCATACAGCAATCGGCAGGCAGCAATCCAGGGGCAGCATGCTCTGACTTAGTAGCAAAGTCAGTCCACTTCAAGAGCTTCTATGACCTTACCAAAGATCTTCATTACTGTGCTTAAAGGGAATCTGTCAGCAGGTTTTTGCTATGTAATCTGAAGACAGCAGGAGATAGAGGCTGAAACACAGAATTCAGGGATGTGTCACTTTTCAAAGTGAAGGATTTATCATTAAGATATTAACATTGCTGACTAGTCAGGCTGCGATAGGCAGCTCACTGTCTATGGCCTTTGTGCACTGAGAGCCTGGTGTGGGCGGGGTTAGCTTCCTCAGCTCTGCTTCATTCTGAATCTAAAAGCTCTGATTGTGTCAGAACGACTGCACCCAGAAAGCTAAGTGATACATCTTTGGATTCAGGGTGTATTTTCCTACATTATTCTTCTCTCAGATGGGGTAGCAAAAACCTGATAGATTCCCATTAACAGCTATGCCATCCCCGGATGATGTTACAATTATCACATCCTTAAGGGTGGCCATTAAAGCTCAGCCTATTCACGACCATTATGTAACAGCTTCTATTAAATTAAAATTAGTCCACCATAAGATGCCACCCCCTTCCACCTGACTCCCCAACCTCCACAGGAGAGGCAGTTTGACACCTTAAATGGCTCGACCCCCCCCCCACCAAATTAACCAGTCTTAATTCCCAATGATAACTTAGTTATCTGTAATACTGAATCAACTACAATAAAAACATACAACAGCCCCAGACCTGATTATTGATGAAGTTTAAACTAAGAGACATAATAATGAAATAAAATAATCCTGGCCTCACCCTGGCTGTTAGTAAAGTATTGAGTCAGTAATTATAAAATTCAAGATGGCAGTGGGGTAATTGTCATCTATAATCTAGGTACAGGGATCCCAACTTACCACTAGCACCTTAAGAAAAAAATGAATAATGGAAAAAGACATAAGTGACTCTTCAACCCAATATTATGAAATAAAATACATGTTTCTGTCTCCCCTATATGCGAAAATATTATGAACCCTCTTCAACAATATTTAGCCAAGCTCTTGATAACTAAGTAGTCTGAAACCATCACAATCCAGTAGCCGAAGACCAAACCTAGCTTCAGTGCTGCCATCTGGGTATTGACGGTATGAACACAGTGTATTAACATATATTTCAGCTTAACAAGACTGTAGACTGGTTGACCATTTCACAAATACCACAAGCCACTAGATGCAAAATCAAATCAGCTGTAGTGACATCACTTGTCTAGTGTAATCAGGAAAACTGTAAGGCCGGCGTCACACAGAAGGTATAAAAAAAAATCGGTCCGTTTTACACGGACGAGAATCGCACATATGTTTCATGAACAGTGATCCGTGTGCAGTGCGAGGATGCAATTTTTTTCTCCCAAAAATATCCGTGTGTCATCCGTATTATTATTATTATTATTAATATTTATTTATATAGCACCATTAATTCCATGGTGCTGTACATGAGAAAGGGGTTACGTACAGAGTTATAGATATAGTTTACAGTAAACAAATTGACAATGACAGACTGGTACAGATGGGAGAGGACCCTGTCCTTGCGGGCCTACATTCTATGGGCGTATGGCATCCGTATGACATCTGTATGGCGAGATTTTCTCGTAGGCTTGCAAAATGGACATATCATTATGGGCTCAAATGTTATTAAAAACATCTATATATAGTATATATATATGTCAGTGAGGCACATATATATATATATATATATATTTATATATACATATATATATATATATATATATATATATATATATATTTATATTTAATATAGATCTAGATAGCAGAAAAGCCGGTAATTCAATTGTCTGCTTTTGCTAAATCACTACCGAACCCGACAGGATATGAGACATGGTTTACATACAGTAAACTATTTCATATCCATTAGATTTTTACATACCCCTCACTAATAATGTTAGAAGTGTTTGTGTGTAAAATTTGGGAGCTGTAGGTGTTAAATTAAAGGATTAATTCACAGAAAAAACTGGCGTGGGCTCCCGTGCAATTTTCTCAATCAGAGAGAGAAAGCCAGTGACTGAGGGCAGATATTAATAGCCTAGAGAAGGACCATGGTTATTGCCCCCCCCCCCGGCTAAAAACATCTGCCCCAGCCACCCCAGAAAAGGCACATCTGTAAGATGCGCCTATTCTGGCACTTGGCCTCTCTCTTCCCACTCCCCTGTGGCATTGGCATATAGGGTAATAAGGGTTTAATGTCACCTTGCTATTGTAAGGTGACATTAAGCCTGGTTAATAATGGAGAGGTGTCAATAAAAACTAAACAAAAAAATAAATTAAAAAAAACCAATATCCCATACCTGTCCGCAGTACAGTCAAGTCCCACGCTGTAAATCCATCTGAAAGGGTTAAATACATTTACAACCGGGAGCGCTGCTAATGCGGCCGCTCCCGGCTGTAAAAGACTGGGGAATGAATGAAATGCAGGGAACTAGCGGTGCCGTCACCGAAACTCCGCCCCCTGATGGCATGGACTCATTTAAACTGTAGCGTGGTAAAGTTTTTAAATATTTTCCGAGGTCCGTGTGGTGTGCGAGTTTTTTTCGCACCAATAGACTTTCATTGGCAATTCTCGGCCGATATACGGTGCAAATCGCAGCATGCTGCGATTTCTCTAGCACGTATAATACGCCCGAGAAAACAACGGATGATGAGGGCTGCCCCATAAATTAACATTGGTCTGAGCGCTATGCGATTTTTTATCGCATAGCACTCATTTGTATTATGGTCTAGTGTGACCACGGCCTAAGAGTGCATTCTGGCACCCAATCATTAGCCCTGTCAGGGCTTACATCTGAACGGGATTCGGGCATATGTGCCAACGAGGGCATAGACAGCATTTGGCCACAGAGTGAACATGCATTCAGATGTGCATAGTTTTGGGGCATGTACGCCTCCTGGAGATGGACATCCAGACGCGGTCTACTACGCCTGAGTGTCCACCTCCAGTAAACATACACAGAACGCAATGTGAAACCAACCTAATAAAAATAGATTTAAATAACCCAAAAAGTGGCAGTATGACAAAACAATAGCTGCAAAACCAGTACAGCTATAGTGCCAACACTTGGTAATGGCAATTAGAAAAACTAGTAACAGTTTTTTCAAATATTTTTTTCTTTTTATATTAACCCCTTCCCGACCTGTGACACAGCGTATGCGTCATGAAAGTCGGTGCCAATCCGACCTGTGACGCATATGCTGTGTCACAGAAGGATTGTGTTCCTGCGGGTCGGGTGACCGGGGTTAATGAAAGGTCACCCGACCCGCAGGTGCAGGGGGACCTATAGTTCACCCCAGGGGGGGTGGCTTTGCCCCCCCGGGGCTACGATCACTACTGCTGACATTTTTTTCACCCCCCTCTGATCTGATTGGAGCTAGCGTCCATGTGACGCTAGCCCTCCAATTAGATGTGGAGGGGCGGAGAAAAACAAGGTCTGCCTCGCTCCTCAGCTTCATCCCATCCGTGGAAGCTGAGGAGCGACGTGCCTGACAAGTCACCTGCCCCCCCAGACGCTGCGATCGCCGCCGCCGCTGCTGCACACTTCTTTAGTGTCAGCGCCGCCGCTGCCACCGCCTCCCCCACTGCCACTGCCAGCACCGCCGCTGCTGCGGAGGACAGGTACCTCCCCTCTCCTGTCCTCCACTCCCCCCAACCTCCGCTTCCTCCCTCCTTGCCCCCTGATCACCCTCTGCTCCGGTGATCGCCCCCCCCAGCTGCCGTTCTTATTGATCTTTTTACTTCTCCCTGCACCTGTCAGCCCCTCCTCCCCTGGTGATCACCCTAGTCAGTGATCACCGCTAATCACCCCCTGCCCCCCCCCCGATCACCCCCTGCCCTCCCCGATCACCCCCTGCCCCACCTGATCACCCCCTGCCCCCCCCGTCCACCTGATCACCCCCCTGCCCCCCTTTGTCACATGCTGCTGCGTGCTCCATTTTCTCCTCTCCTACCCCCCACGCCTGTCAGCCCCTCTTCCCCTAGTGATCACCCTCTTCAGTGATCACCCCCTGCCCCCCCCACCCCCCTGATCACCCCCTGCCCCCCCACCCCCCTGATCACCCCCTGCCCCCCACTGATCACCCCCTGCACTCCTTTATCACCTGCGGCTGTCGCGCTAATTTCTCCTCTACCGCCCCTGCGCCTGTCAGCCCCTCCTCACCTGGTGATCACCCTCTTTAGTGATCACCCCTAATCACCCCCTGCCCCCCCCTGATCACCCCCTGCCCCCCCACCCCCCTGATCACCCCCTGCCCCCCACTGATCACCCCCTGCACTCCTTTATCATCTGCGGCTGTCGCGCTAATTTCTCTTCTACCGCCCCCTGCGCCTTGTCAGCCCCTCCTCACCTGGTGATCACCCTCTTTAGTGATCACCCCTAATCACCCCCTGATCACCCCCTGCCCCCCCACCCCCCTGATCACCCCCTGCCCCCCACTGATCACCCCCTGCACTCCTTTATCACCTGCGGCTGTTGCGCTAATTTCTCTTCTACCGCCCCCTGCGCCTGTCAGCCCCTCCTCACCTGGTGATCACCCTCTTTAGTGATCACCCCTAATCACCCCCTGCCCCCCCTGATCACCCCCTGCCCCCCCCCCCCCCCTGATCACCCCCTGCCCCCCACTGATCACCCCCTGCACTCCTTTATCATCTGCGGCTGTCGCGCTAATTTCTCTTCTACCGCCCCCTGCGCCTGTCAGCCCCTCCTCACCTGGTGATCACCCTCTTCAGTGATCACCTCTAATCACCCCCTGCCCCGCTGATCACCCCCTGCCCCCCCCACCCCCTGCCCCCCTGTCCACCTGATCACCCCCCTTTATCGCTGCTGCCAGCTCCATCTCCATCTGACGCTGCATCTCCTCAGCCCCTTCCTCCCCCCCCGCGCCTGACAGCCCCCCCGCGCCTGACAGCCCCCCCGCGCCTGACAGCCTCCTCCTACAGAAGAGTTTCACCAAACACTCGCACATACACACGCACACGCAACACTATAATAAAGTTTAGATTTTTTTTACACACGCACACACACCACACACACAATGTCCCGCTCATCCCAGTCATCCCAGTCACAAAGGCTGTACTCAGCTGAGGAGGCATATTCCTTTCTTGCCTCCGAAGCTGATAGTGAGGGAGAGGACCCCACTTTTTTGTATTCCTCCCCCTCTTCCTCCTCTAGTGACTTGGACTCGCCACCCCCAAGATGTCGCAGGACGAGAAATCGCCCGGAGCCCAGGAGAGGAGAGCCGGAGCCCAGGAGAGGAGAGCCGGAGCCCAGCGGAGGAGAGCCGGAGCCCAGGGGAGAAGACACACAGCCAAGGGTAAGTAACCCCCAACCTAGTGCTAGTCACGCCCAACCTAGCACTAGTGCCCCCACCTGGACCCCCGTCCCTGAAAATTTTGCTCCACGGATTCCTGATTTCATTCCCCAATCAGGAATCCAATTTGAGACTGCCAACCTCAGGGAAATAGACTTTTTCAAAGTCTTTTTCTCGGAGTCAATCGTCAGTCTCATGGTGGAGCAAACAAATTTGTACGCCATGCAATTTTTTTCCCAAAACCCAGTTTCATCATTTTCTGCTTGGAGTCCCGTTGACTCTGCAGAAATGTTGAAATATTGGGGACTGGTCCTTCACATGGGGATTGTGAAGAAACCAGAAATTCGCCAATACTGGAGTACTGATATTTTATATCAAACTCCAATATATGGCATGGTTATGAATCGCAAACGTTTTGAGGCGATTCATAAATTTCTCCATTTTAGGGACAACACTGACATCCTTCCCTGCGATGACCCGAATTTTGACAGACTGTTCAAAATTCGGCCTATCATCGAACACTTCAGCAACAAGTTTGCTGAAGTGTACATTCCCCAAAGGGAAATTTGTGTGGATGAATCCCTCATCCACTTCAAAGGGCGGCTTCAGTTCCGTCAGTACCTGCCCAGCAAATGGGCAAGGTACGGGATAAAGCTCTACAAGATCTGTGAGAGTACCTCAGGGTACACTCTCAGCTTTAGAGTTTATCAAGGAAAGGACAGCAGGATCCAGCCCCCAGAATGTCCACCCGCTCTGGGGGTGAGTGGGAAAATAGTGTGGGATTTGGTCCACCCACTGCTTGATAAAGGTTACCATCTGTACGTTGATAACTTTTATACAAGCATCCCACTCTTTCAATCCCTCTCTGCCAGAGCTACCGTCGCTTGCGGTACCGTGCGGAGAAACCAGAGGGGTCTCCCTTTGTCACTAATTGAGCAGGTTCTCCCAAAGGGTGAGAGCCGGGCCCAATGTAGCGGCAACATGCTTGTGGTCAAGTTCAAAGACAAAAGGGACGTCTTTTTCTTGACCACAATCCATGGTCCCGGCACCACGGCCACCACCGTTCGAGGTACCCCAGTAAAGGTCCAAAAACCGGACTGTGCCCTGGGGTACAACAAACACATGGGGGGAGTTGATCTTTCTGATCAAGTCCTCCAGCCCTATAGTGCCATGCGGAAAACGAAGGTGTGGTATAAAAAACTGGCTGTGCACATCGTACAAATGGCACTGTATAACGCATACGTGCTATCACGATGTGC
The DNA here is from genome assembly GCF_051348905.1 of Ranitomeya variabilis. Taxonomy (NCBI): domain Eukaryota; kingdom Metazoa; phylum Chordata; class Amphibia; order Anura; family Dendrobatidae; genus Ranitomeya; species Ranitomeya variabilis. The sequence continues at coordinate 706,493,147 of NC_135234.1, read as the reverse complement.
AGGCCAGACCAACAACACCTTCCTTCAGTTCCAGGAGGCGGTGATAAAGGCCCTGATGTTTGGAGGCGAGGAAGGAGCGGGCCCCAGCACCTCTGGAACTCAAGCTTACCGTATTGTACCAGGGCAACATTTTCCCAGAGAGGGGATAAGAAAAAGGTGCCGAGTGTGCTATAAAAGGGGGACAAGAAAAACAACTCGTTTCCAATGTGAAACGTGTCCTGACAAACCTGGACTGTGTTTGAATGAATGCTTCAGAATTCATCACACGTCCATTGACTAAACACATCCTGACATGGACTCACCCACACCAGGCTGGCATACACAACACCACACACACCAACCTGACGTACACTATACCACACCACACACCAACGTGACGTACACTACGCCACACACACCAACCTGACACACTACGTCAGGTTGGTGAGTGTGGTATAGTGTATGTCAGGTTGATGTTTGGTGTAGTGTACGTCAGGTTGGTGTGTGTGGTGTAGTATACACCACACACACACCAACCTGACGTACACTATGCGACACCAACCTGACGTACACCACACCACACACACCAGCCTGACTTAGGGTGTCAGGTTGGTGTGTGTGGCGTGTACGTGAGGTTGGTGTGTGGGGTGTATACTACACCACACATGACGTACACTACACCACACAACAACCTGACGTACACTACACCACACACCAACCTGACGTACACTACACCAAACACCCCAACCTGACGTAGTGTACGTCAGGTTGGTGTGTATGGCGTAGTGTACGTCAGGTTGGTGTGTGGTGTGGTATAGTGTACGTCAGGTTGGTGTGTGTGTATGGTGTACACTACACCACACACACCAACCTGACGTACACTACACCACACACCAACCTGACGTACACTACACCACACACCCCAACCTGACATAGTGTGTCAGGTTGGTGTGTATGGCGTAGTGTACGTCAGGTTGGTGTGTGGTGTGGTATAGTGTACATCAGGTTGGTGTGTGTGTGTATGGTGTACACTACACCACACACACCAACCTGATGTACACTACACCACACACCAACCTGACGTACACTACACCACACACACCAACCTGACGTACACTACACCACACACCAACCTGACGTACACTACACCACACACCCCAACCTGACGTAGTGTACGTCAGGTTGGTGTGTATGGCGTAGTGTACGTCAGGTTGGTGTGTGGTGTGGTATAGTGTACGTCAGGTTGGTGTGTGTGTATGGTGTACACTACACCACACACACCAACCTGACGTACACTACACCACACACCAACCTGACGTGCACTACACCACACACCCCAACCTGACGTAGTGTGTCAGGTTGGTGTGTATGGCGTAGTGTACGTCAGGTTGGTGTGTGGTGTGGTATAGTGTACATCAGGTTGGTGTGTGTGTATGGTGTACACTACACCACACACACCAACCTGACGTACACTACACCACACACCAACCTGACGTACACTACACCACACACCCCAACCTGACGTAGTGTGTCAGGTTGGTGTGTATGGCGTAGTGTACGTCAGGTTGGTGTGTGGTGTGGTATAGTGTACATCAGGTTGGTGTGTGTGTGTATGGTGTACACTACACCACACACACCAACCTGACGTACACTACACCACACACCAACCTGACGTACACTACACCACACACACCAACCTGACGTACACTACACCACACACCAACCTGACGTACACTACACCACACCCCCCAACCTGACGTAGTGTACGTCAGGTTGGTGTGTATGGCGTAGTGTACGTCAGGTTGGTGTGTGGTGTGGTATAGTGTACGTCAGGTTGGTGTGTGTGTATGGTGTACACTACACCACACACACCAACCTGACGTACACTACACCACACACCAACCTGACGTACACTACACCACACACTCCAACCTGACGTAGTGTGTCAGGTTGGTGTGTATGGCGTAGTGTACGTCAGGTTGGTGTGTGGTGTGGTATAGTGTACATCAGGTTGGTGTGTGTGTATGGTGTACACTACACCACACACACCAACCTGACGTACACTACACCACACACCAACCTGACGTACACTTCACCACACATCCCAACCTGACGTAGTGTGTCAGGTTGGTGTGTATGGCGTAGTGTACGTCAGGTTGGTGTGTGGTGTGGTATAGTGTACGTCAGGTTGGTGTGTGTGTATGGTGTACACTACACCACACACACACCAACCTGACGTACACTACACCACACACCAACCTGACAAAGTGTGTCAGGTGGGTGTGTATGGCGTGTACGTCAGGTTGGTGTGTAGTTTGGTATAGTGTATGTCAGGTTGGTGTGTGTGGTGAATACTACACCACACACACCAACTTGACATACACTACATACCTTCCACACGCAACATGGTGTCCGCTAATGATTGGAGCTAATTTTCCATTCAAAAAGTGAAATGGCGCTCCTTCCCTTCCAAGCCTTGCCGTGCGCCCAAACAGTGGTTTACCCCCACATGTGAGGTATCGGTGTACTCAGGAGAAATTGCCCAACAAATTTTAGCATCCATTTTATCCTGATGCCCATGTAAAAATGAAAAAAATTGAGGCTAAAATAAAATTTGTGTGAAAAAAGTACTTTTTCATACTTATGGATCAATTTGTGAAGCACCTTGGGGTTCAAAGTGCTCAATATGCATCTAGATAAGTTCCTTGGGTGGTCTAGTTTCCAAAATGGGGTCACATGTGGGGGAGCTCCAATGTTTAGGCACACAGGGGCTCTCCAAACGCGACATGGTGTCCGCTAAAGATTGGAGCTAATTTTCCATTCAAAAAGTGAAATGGCGCTCCTTCCCTTCCAAGCCTTGCCGTGCGCCCAAACAGTGGTTTACCCCCACATGTGAGGTATCGGTGTACTCAGGAGAAATTGCCCAACAAATTTTATCATCCATTTTATCCTGATGCCCATGTAAAAATGAAAAAAATTGAGGCTAAAATAAAATTTGTGTGAAAAAAAAGTACTTTTTCATACTTATGGATCAATTTGTGAAGCACCTTGGGGTTCAAAGTGCTCAATATGCATCTAGATAAGTTCCTTGGGTGGTCTAGTTTCCAAAATGGGGTCACATGTGGGGGAGCTCCAATGTTTAGGCACACAGGGGCTCTCCAAACGCGACATGGTGTCCGCTAAAGATTGGAGCTAATTTTCCATTCAAAAAGTGAAATGGTGCTCCTTCCCTTCCAAGCCTTGCCGTGCGCCCAAACAGTGGTTTACCCCCACATGTGAGGTATCGGTGTACTCAGGAGAAGTTGCCCAACAAATTTTAGCATCCATTTTATCCTGATGCCCATGTAAAAATGAAAAAATTGAGGCTAAAATAAAATTTGTGTGAAAAAAAAGTACTTTTTCATACTTATGGATCAATTTGTGAAGCACCTTGGGGTTCAAAGTGCTCAATATGCATCTAGATAAGTTCCTTGGGTGGTCTAGTTTCCAAAATGGGGTCACATGTGGGGAGCTCCAATGTTTAGGCACACAGGGGCTCTCCAAACGCGACATGGTGTCCGCTAAAGATTGGAGCTAATTTTCCATTCAAAAAGTGAAATGGCGCTCCTTCCCTTCCAAGCCTTGCCGTGCGCTCAATCAGTGGTTTACCCCCACATGTGAGGTATCAGTGTACTCAGGAGAAATTGCCCAACAAATTTTAGCATCCATTTTATCCTGATGCCCATGTAAAAATGAAAAAAATTGAGGCTAAAATAAAATTTGTGTGAAAAAAAAGTACTTTTTCATACTTATGGATCAATTTGTGAAGCCCCTTGGGGTTCAAAGTGCTCAATATGCATCTAGATAAGTTCCTTGGGTGGTCTAGTTTCCAAAATGGGGTCACATGTGGGGGAGCTCCAATGTTTAGGCACACAGGGGCTCTCCAAACGCGACATGGTGTCCGCTAAAGATTGGAGCTAATTTTCCATTCAAAAAGTGAAATGGCGCTCCTTCCCTTCCAAGCCTTGCCGTGCGCCCAAACAGTGGTTTACCCCCACATGTGAGGTATCGGTGTACTCAGGAGAAATTGCCCAACAAATTTTAGCATCCATTTTATCCTGATGCCCATGTAAAAATGAAAAAAATTGAGGCTAAAATAAAATTTGTGTGAAAAAAAAGTACTTTTTCATACTTATGAATCAATTTGTGAAGCACCTTGGGGTTCAAAGTGCTCAATATGCATCTAGATAAGTTCCTTGGGTGGTCTAGTTTCCAAAATGGGGTCACATGTGGGGGAGCTCCAATGTTTAGGCACACAGGGGCTCTCCAAACGCGACATGGTGTCCGCTAAAGATTGGAGCTAATTTTCCATTCAAAAAGTGAAATGGCGCTCCTTCCCTTCCGAGCCTTGCCGTGCGCCCAAACAGTGGTTTACCCCCACATGTGAGGTATCGGTGTACTCAGGAGAAATTGCCCAACAAATTTTAGCATCCATTTTATCCTGATGCCCATGTAAAAATGAAAAAAATTGAGGCTAAAATAAAATTTGTGTGAAAAAAAAGTACTTTTTCATACTTATGGATCAATTTGTGAAGCACCTTGGGGTTCAAAGTGCTCAATATGCATCTAGATAAGTTCCTTGGGTGGTCTAGTTTCCAAAATGGGGTCACATGTGGGGGAGCTCCAATGTTTAGGCACACAGGGGCTCTCCAAAAGCAACATGGTGTCCGCTAAAGATTGGAGCTAATTTTCCATTCAAAAAGTGAAATGGCGCTCCTTCCCTTCCAAGCCTTGCCGTGCGCCCAAACAGTGGTTTACCCCCACATGTGAGGTATCGGTGTACTCAGGAGAAATTGCCCAACAAATTTTAGCATCCATTTTATCCTGATGCCCATGTAAAAATGAAAAAAATTGAGGCTAAAATAAAATTTGTGTGAAAAAAAAGTACTTTTTCATACTTATGGATCAATTTGTGAAGCACCTTGGGGTTCAAAGTGCTCAATATGCATCTAGATAAGTTCCTTGGGTGGTCTAGTTTCCAAAATGGGGTCACATGTGGGGGAGCTCCAATGTTTAGGCACACAGGGGCTCTCCAAACGCGACATGGTGTCCGCTAAAGATTGGAGCTAATTTTCCATTAAAAAAGTGAAATGGTGCTCCTTCCCTTCCAAGCCTTGCCGTGCGCCCAAACAGTGGTTTACCCCCACATGTGAGGTATCGGTGTACTCAGGAGAAGTTGCCCAACAAATATTAGCATCCATTTTATCCTGATGCCTATGTAAAAATGAAAAAATTGAGGCTAAAATAAAATTTGTGTGAAAAAAAAGTACTTTTTCATACTTATGGATCAATTTGTGAAGCACCTTGGGGTTCAAAGTGCTCAATATGCATCTAGATAAGTTCCTTGGGTGGTCTAGTTTCCAAAATGGGGTCACATGTGGGGGAGCTCCAATGTTTAGGCACACAGGGGCTCTCCAAACGCGACATGGTGTCCGCTAAAGATTGGAGCTAATTTTCCATTCAAAAAGTGAAATGGCGCTCCTTCCCTTCCAAGCCTTGCCGTGCGCTCAATCAGTGGTTTACCCCCACATGTGAGGTATCGGTGTACTCAGGACAAATTGGCCAACAACTTTTGTGTTCCAGTTTCTCCTTTTACCCTTGGGAAAATAAAAAAAATGTTGCTAAAAAATCATTTTTGTGACTAAAAAGTCAAATGTTCATTTTTTCCTTCCATGTTGCTTCTGCTGCTGGGAAACAACTGAAGGGTTAATAAACTACTTGAATGTGGTTTTGAGCACCTTGAGGGGTGCAGTTTTTAGAATGGTGTCACTTTTGGGTATTTTCAGCCATATAGAACCCTCAAAGTGACTTCAAATGTGAGGTGGTCCCTAAAAAAAATGGTTTTGTAAATTTTGTTGTAAAAATGAGAAATCGTTGGTCAAATTTTAACCCTTATAACTTCCTAGCAAAAAAAAATTTTGTTTCCAAAGTTGTGCTGATGTAAAGTAGACATGTGGGAAATGTTATTTATTAACTATTTTGTGTCACATAACTCTCTGGTTTAACAGAATAAAAATTCAAAATGTGAAAATTGCAAAATTTTCAAAATTTTTGCCAAATTTCCATTTTTTTTTACAAATAAACGCAAAAATTATCGACCTAAATTTACCACTAACATGAAGCCCAATATGTCACGAAAAAACAATCTCAGAACCGCTAGGATCCGTTGAAGCGTTCCTGAGTTATTACCTCATAAAGGGACACTGGTCAGAATTGCAAAAAACGGCAAGGTCATTAACCCCTTCCTGACATCCGACGTACTATCCCGTCGAGGTGGGGTGCGCCCGTATGACCGCCGACGGGATAGTACATCCAGCGCGATCGGCGGCGCTCACGGGGGGAGCGCGGCCGATCGCGGCCGGGTGTCAGCTGCCTATCGCAGCTGACATCCGGCACTATGTGCCAGGAGCGGTCACGGACCGCTCCCGGCACATTAACCCCCGGCACACCGCGATCAAACATGATCGCGATGTGCCGGCGGTGCAGGGAAGCATCGCGCAGGGAGGGGGCTCCCTGCGGGCTTCCCTGAGCCCCCTGCAGCAACGCGATGTGATCACGTTGCTGCGAGGGTCTTACCTCCCTCCCTGCCTGCTCCAGACCCGGATCCAAGATGGCCGCGGATCCGGGTCCTGCAGGGAGGGAGGTGGCTTCACAGAAGCCTGCTCAGAGCAGGCACTGTGAAGCAGCCTGCACTTCTCGCAGATCGGTGATCTGTCAGAGTGCTATGCAAACTGGCAGATCACCGATCTGTATTGTCCCCCCCTGGGGCAAAGTAAAAAAGTAAAAAAAAAAATTTCCAAATGTGTAAAAAAAAAAAAATAAAATATTCCAAAATAATGAAAAAAAATAATAAAATATTCCCATAAATACATTTCTTTATCTAAATAAAAAAAAACAATAAAAGTACACATATTTAGTATCGCCGCGTCCGTAACGACCCGACCTATAAAACTGGCCCACTAGTTAACCCCTTCAGTAAACACCGTAAGAAAAAAAAAAAAACGAGGCAAAAAACAACGCTTTATTATCATACCGCCGAACAAAAAGTGGAATAACACGCGATCAAAAAGACAGATATAAATAACCATGGTACCGCTGAAAGCGTCATCTTGTCCCGCAAATAACGAGCCGCCATACAGCATGATCAGCAAAAAAATAAAAAAGTTATAGTCCTGAGAATAAAGCGATGCAAAAATAATTATTTTTTCCATAAAATAGTTTTTATCGTATAAAAGCGCCAAAACATAAAAAAATAATATAAATGAGGTATAGCTGTAATCGTACTGACCCGACAAATAAAACTGCTTTATCAATTTTACCAACCGCGGAACAGTATAAACGCCTCTCCCAAAAGAAATTCATGAATAGCTGGTTTTTGGTCATTCTGCCTCACAAAAATCGGAATAAAAAGCGATCAAAAAATGTGACGTGCCCAAAAAGTTACCAATAAAAACGTCAACTCGTCCCACAAAAAACGAGACCTCACATGACTCTGTGGACCAAAATATGGAAAATTTATAGCTCTCAAAATGTGGTAACGCAAATAATATTTTTTGCAATAAAAAGCGTCTTTCAGTGTGTGACGGCTGCCAATCATAAAAATCCGCTAAAAAACTCGCTATAAAAGTAAATCAAACCCCCCTTCATCACCCCCTTAGTTAGGGAAAAATAAAAAAAATGTATTTATTTCCATTTTCCCATTAGGGTTAGGGTTAGGGCTAGGGTTGGGGCTAGGGTTAAGGCTACAGTTAGGGTTGGGGCTAAAGTTAGGGTTAGGGTTGGGGCTAAAGTTACGGTTAGGGTTTAGATTACATTTACGGTTGGGAATAGGGTTGGGATTAGGGTTAGGGGTGTGTCAGGGTTAGAGGTGTGGTTAGGGTTACTGTTGGGATTAGGGTTAGGGGTGTGCTTGGATTAGGGTTTCAGTTATAATTGGGGGGTTTCCACTGTTTCGGCACATCAGGGGCTCTCCAAACGCGACATGGCGTCCGATCTCAATTCCAGCCAATTCTGCGTTGCAAAAGTAAAACAGTGCTCCTTCCCTTCCGAGCTCTCCCGTGTGCCCAAACAGGGGTTTACCCCAACATATGGGGTATCAGCGTACTCAGGACAAATAGGAAAACAACCTTTGGGGTCCAATTTCTCCTGTTACCCCTGGGAAAATACAAAACTGGGGGCTAAAAAATAATTTTTGTGGGAAAAAAAAAGATTTTTTATTTTCACGGCTCTGCGTTATAGACTGTAGTGAAACACTTGGGGGTTCAAAGTTCTTACAACACATCTAGATAAGTTCCTTGGGGGGTCTAGTTTCCAAAATGGGGTCACTTGTGCTGGGCTTCTACTGTTTAGGTACATTAGGGGCTCTGCAAACGCAATGTGACGCCTGCAGACCATTCCATCTAAGTCTGCATTCCAAATGGCGCTCCTTCCCTTCCGAGCCCTCCCATGCATCCAAACGGTGGTTCCCCCCACATATGGGGTATCAGCGCACTCAGGACAAATTGGACAACAAATTTTGGGGTCCAATTTCTCCTGTTACCCTCGGGAAAATACAAAACTGGGGGCTGAAAAATAATTTTTGTGGGAAAAATTTTTTGTTTTATTTTTACGGCTCTGCATTATTAACTTCTGTGAAGCCCTTGGTGGGTCAAAGCGCTCAAAACACATCTAGATAAGTTCCTTAGGGGGTCTACTTTCCAAAATGGTGTCACTTGTGGGGGGTTTCAATGTTTAGGCGCATCAGTGGCTCTCCAAACGCAACATGGCCTCCCATCTCAATTCCTGTCAATTTTGCATTGAAAAGTCAAACGGTGCTACTTCCCTTCCGAGCTCTCCCATGCGCCCAAACAGTGGTTTACCCCCACATATGGGGTATCAGCGTACTCAGGATAAATTGTACAACAACTTTTGGGGTCCAATTTCTTCTCTTACCCTTGGGAAAATATAAAATTGGGGGTGAAAAGATAATTTTTGTGAAAAAATATGATTTTTTATTTTTACGGTTCTGCATTATAAACTTCTGTGAAGCACTTGGTGGGTCAAAGTGCTCACCACACCTCTAGATAAGTTCCTTAGGGGGTCTACTTTCCAAAATGGTGTCACTTGTGGGGGGTTTCAATGTTTAGGCACATCAGGGGCTCCCCAAACGCAACATGGCGTCCCATCTCAATTCCAGTCAATTTTGCATTGAAAAGTCAAATGGCGCTCCTTCGCTTCCGAGCTCTGTCATGCGCCCAAACAGTGGTTTACCCCCACATATGGGGTATCGGCGTACTCAGGACAAATTGTACAACAACTTTTGGGGTCCATTTCCTCCTGTTACCCTTGGTAAAATAAAACAAATTGGAGCTGAAGTAAATTTTTTGTGAAAAAAAGTTAAATGTTCATTTTTATTTAAACATTCCAAAAATTCCTGTGAAGCACCAGAAGGGTTAATAAACTTCTTGAATGTGGTTTTGAGCACCTTGAGGGGTGCAGTTTTTAGAATGGTGTCACACTTGGGTATTTTCTATCATATAGACCCCTCAAAATGACTTCAATGTGAGATGAGATGTGGTCCCTAAAAAAAAATGGTGTTGTAAAAATGAGAAATTGCTGGTCAACTTTTAACCCTTATAACTCCCTAACAAAAAAAAATTTTGGTTCCAAAATTGTGCTGATGTAAAGTAGACATGTGGGAAATGTTACTTATTAAGTATCTTGTGTGACATATCTCTGTGATTTAAGGGCATAAAAATTCAAAGTTGGAAAATTGCAAAATTTTCAAAATTTTCGCCAAATTTCCATTTTTTTTGCAAATAAACGCAGGTAATATCAAAGAAATTTTACCACTATCATGAAGTACAATATGTCACGAGAAAACAATGTCAGAATCGCCAAGATCCGTTGAAGCGTTCCAGAGTTATAACCTCATAAAGGGACAGTGGTCAGAATTGTAAAAATTGGCCCGGTCATTAACGTGCAAACCACCCTTGGGGGTGAAGGGGTTAAGGCCAAAATAGGCTGGGTCATGAAGGGGTTAAATACAGAGTACTGGGTAAGTCGGGTCCTTGGCAACCATGACTCCAGTATTGAACAGACAAAATTGCTAAATTAAATATAATGTCTCCACGCATATGCCCTTGTGCACAAATAAGTGCAGCATTAGCCTTTACCTCTAGCCTCTAAAATATCCAACCAGCTAAAGTGGTGTACAACGGCTCCCGCAAAGACATCAGCCATCACTCCCCAGTTTCCACCCCTTAGACGAGATATGTCCATGTGCACACATATACGTGCAGCGTTAACCTCCATCACAAGCCTCTAAAACCACCAACTAGCTACAGTGGTGTGCAACGGCTCACTCTCATCCTTTTTTATTTTTATTATTGCAAAAAATATCATAATATGTAAAACTCTAGTCCAATTAAATGCAGCAAGAACATTAGTCTCATGAGAGAGTAATGAAAAAAACTTTTTCCACCTTTCCAATCTTTTCCTCTCCCCAATCTCCTACTTTTCTTATGAGTTAAAAGGAATTTGTCACATCCGAAAATGCTATTAAGCTTGCAGATATGAGGCTAATCTGCAGGTTAATGTAGTGCTGGCGTCCCTGCATGCTGCTCTTCTCCCCGGTAGGAACACCGACTCACGCACCGCTGTGGTCCCCATCACGCACTTCCTCCATCCTCTTCAACTGCTGCCCAGGGTCTGTGCACTGCGCACAGATCCCCAGGCACTATGCTTAGAGTGCATGCTCCCTTCTTCTTAAGGGGGCCGTGCACTGTCCAAAAGTGTCTCAATCCAATGGCTGGGAGACACTTATTATTTAAGACACCTCCACCTGCATGGAGGTGTCTGTGTGACATTGATAGTTTGTTGCCAACACGCTTGCTAGTTCTCAGGTCCCTGTCTGTTAGTTCCAACTAGTTCCGCTAGTGCCTGTCTGCCCCTAACCTCCACGCCAGTACCTGCCTTGTCAGTCTGTACTTCAGCCAGACCTGCCTGCACCTGCCATGCTAGTCTGTAGATCAGCAGAATTCGACTGCTCCTGCTGTGCTAGTCGGTATATCAACTGGACCCACCTGCGCCTGCTGTACCAGTCTGTATATCAATTGGACCTGCCTGCATCTGCCATGCCAAACTGTATATCAGCCGGATCCACCTGCACCAGCCAGTGCCTACTTATACACCAGCCGTACCCATATGCGTCTGTGGTTCCTGTGTTCCTGCCATGCCTGCCTGTATCAGCTATACTCTCCTACCAAGCCGTTCCAGCTGCCGTGCATCCAATGTCTGTCCTGGAGTAGCACCTGGTGTCCATCGGGAGCCAAGACTAACCCAAACATCAGGGGCTGTAGTGAAGAGTCAGGTGATTTCCTAATCACGTCCCTCCAGGTTCTCCTCGGACCACAGCACAGTGGTTCCAATACTCTCGTTACAGTTAATAGCGTCCTAAATCTGTGTGACCACCACACTGAAGGCCCAGCCACCTGTGTACTGATGCACTAATGCAGATCGAATTACCAGTATCTTGGACAATAGTTTTATAACCTTGATGATTAGGGATATAGGTCTATATGACCCTGGATTCATTGGGTGTCTTCCCTGCTTATTTAGGACTTTGATATAAGCTGTGTTATCTGATAGTAATTTTACAATTTTTTAAAATATAATTAAAAATACTAGTGGTGAAGAAATCTCTTCTATCTTCTAGAACTCCACCGATAACCCAGCTGGGCCAGGGGCTTTATTGGGTATTAGAATTTTTATTGCCATTACTTCTTCTTTATTCACTAACGAGTTTAAATCCTCTCTTTCAGTCATTGTGAAAGATGGTAAAGATAAAGTTTCCAAAAAATGTTTTCCTTTTTCTTCCTTGGTAGACTTTTGTCCATTTAAAGCTTTGTAATATTTATAGAGAATGTCATTTTTTTTTTTTATCATTTTGGAGAACCCTCTCTATCGTATTAAAGGCTACCAATATATGTTTTGGATATTTAACCCATGGCTAGGATAAATCTGCAGATTATGTATTCCTCTTAATTCTCTCCAGTCCGACTAACCAGAGGTCTAATTCTTTTTTCGCTTTTAATTTTCTTTGTTTATCATGTTGGAGTCTGCTATATTTTGTATATAAAGATCTAACCTCTTTACTTGCTTCATTAAAAGCTTTCGCTGTTTTAGCTTTCAGACTCTTAACATAAACCATAATCTATCCCCTGATTACTGAGTTCGCTGTGTCCCAATATAAATGAGAATTTTCCTTGTTCTACATTTTCAAAACTTTATTCCAACGACCAAGGCTTCAATGGTTGGTGAAAATTCTTATCTTGGGTTAAGAAAGTAGGTAATCTCCAGATAATATACAATCTCCTAGGAAATTTGTCAGTTAGAGACATCAATACTGGTGAATGACCCAAAATAATTAGATTTTTTTCTGACAATATTATCAATTCTATTAAGCACCTCTTGAGATGTTAGAAAGTGATCTATTCAAGACCCAAGTTTTATGCGCAAGGAAAAAATATGTGTATTCTTGTAATGGAATAATACTACGCCAACAATCTTTTAAGTTAGTTATCTAGAAATGGAGCCAATTCCTTGTCATGTGTCCTTTCTATTCCAATTCTCCTGATTCCATCTTTTCTTTTGATCCATTTAAGACTGTGCTAAAATCATTTTATAATCTTTCTTTCACCATCTTCAAGTACCATACAGACTAGTCCTCCTGAGCGATCTATCCCGGTTTTCAGTAATCTACCCACCTCTTCTTTTTCCATCGATAAGACTTTGTAATTTGCTTGCTTTTTTAACCAGCAACAATACCCCTGTTTATCTATTAACTGCTGGAGATCCGTAGACCTCACACATCCATAGCTTCTTCATCCTTTTAAAATCTTGTTCACGTAAATGTGTTTCTTATAACAATTCCAGATTTACCTGAAGTTTCTTTAGGTGCCTTAATATCTTGATTTTTTTTTCTGTGAGGATATTACAACTAGTGTTGAGCGATACCTTCCGATATCGGAAAGTATCGGTATCGGAAAGTATCGGCCGATACCGGCAAAATATCGGATCTCGCCGATACCGATACCCGATACCAATGCAAGTCAATGGGACGAAAATATCGGAATTAAAATAAACCCTTTCTTTCCTTGTAGGTTAATTCTACATGAAGGAAAACAACTAAGAATAATGTAGGATGTATTGGGGGAGGTGGCGGAGACATTAACCCCTTAAGCCCCGAGGGTGGTTTGCACGTTAATGACCAGGCCAATTTTTACAATTCTGACCACTGTCCCTTTATGAGGTTATAACTCTGGAACGCTTCAACGGATCTTGGCGATTCTGACATTGTTTTCTCGTGACATATTGTACTTCATGTTAGTGGTAAAATTTCTTCGATATAACTTGCGTTTATTTGTGAAAAAAACGAATATTTGGCGAAAATTTGGAAAATTTTGCAATTTTCCAACTTTGAATTTTTATGCCCTTAAATCACAGACATATGTCACACAAAATACTTAATAAATAACATTTCCCACATGTCTACTTTACATCAGCACAATTTTGGAACCAAAATTTTTTTTTGTGACGGAGTTATAAGGGTTAAAAGTTGACCAGCAATTTCTCATTTTTACAACACCATTTTTTTTTAGGGACCACATCTCATTTGAAGTCATTTTGACGGGTCTATATGATAGAAAATACCCAAGTGTGACACCATTCTAAAAACTGCACCCCACAAGGTACTCAAAACCACTTTCAAGAAGTTTATTAACCCTTCAGGTGTTTCACAGGAATTTTTGGAATGTTTAAATAAAAATGAACATTTAACTTTTTTTCACACAAAATTTATTTCAGCTCCAATTTGTTTTATTTTACCAAGGGTAACAGGAGAAAATAGACCCCAAAAGTTGTTGTACAATTTGTCCTGAGTACGCTGATACCCCATATGTGGGGGTAAACCACAGTTTGGGCGCATGGCAGAGCTTGGAAGAAAAGGAGCGCCATTTGACTTTTCAATGCAAAATTGACTGGAATTGAGATGGGACGCCATGTTGCATTTGGAGAGCCCCTGATGTGCCTAAACATTGAAACCCCCCACAAGTGACACCATTTTGGAAAGTAGACCCCCTAAGGAACTTATCTAGATGTGTGGTGAGCACTTTGACCCAACAAGTGCTTTACAGAAGTTTATAATGCAGAGCCGTAAAAATAAAAAATCATATTTTTTCACAAAAATGATATTTTCACCCCCAATTTTTTATTTTCCCAAGGGTGAGAGAAGAAATTGGACCCCAAAAATTGTTGTGCAATTTGTCCTGAGTACGCTGATACCCCATATGTGGGTGTAAACCATTGTTTGGGCGCAGGGCAGAGCTCGGAAGGGAAGGAGCGCCATTTGACTTTTCAATGCAAAATTGACTGGAATTGAGATGGGACGCCATGTTGCATTTAGAGAGCCCTTGATGTGCCTAAACATTGAAACCCCTAACAAGTGACACCATTTTGGAAAGTAGACCCCCTAAGGAACTTATCTAGATGTGTGGTGAGCACTTTGACCCAACAAGTGCTTTACAGAAGTTTATAATGCAGAGCCGTAAAAATTAAAAATCATATTTTTTCACAAAAATGATCTTTTCACCCCCAGTTTTTTATTTTCCCAAGGGTAAGAGAAGAAATTGGACCCCAAAAATTGTTGTGCAATTTGTCCTGAGTACACTGATACCCCATATGTGGGTGTAAACCATTGTTTGGGCGCAGGGCAGAGCTCAGAAGGGAAGGAGCGCCATTTGACTTTTCAATGCAAAATTGACTGGAATTGAGATGGGACGCCATGTTGCGTTTGGAGAGCCCCTAATGTGCCTAAACATTGAAACCCCCCACGAGTGACACCATTTTGGAAAGTAGACCCCTTAAGGAACTTATCTAGATGTGTGTTGAGCACTTTGACCCAACAAGTGCTTCACAGAAGTTTATAATGCAGAGCCGTAAAAATAAAAAATCATATTTTTTCACAAAAATGATCTTTTCACCCCCATTTTTTTATTTCCCCAAGGGTAAGAGAAGAAATTAGACCACAAAAGTTGTTGTGGAATTTGTCCTGAGTACGACGATACCCCATATGTGGGTGTAAACCATTGTTTGGGCGCATAGCAGAGCTCAGAAGGGAAGAAGCGCTATTTTACTTTTCAATGCAAAATTGACTGGAATTAAGATGGGATGCCATGTTGCGTTTGGAGAGCCCCTGATGTGCCTAAACATTAAACCCCCCACAAGTGACACCATTTTGGAAAGTAGACCCCCTAAGGAACTTATCTAGATGTGTTTTGAGAGCTTTGAACCCCCAAGTGTTTCACTACAGTTTATAACGCAGAGCCGTGAAAATAAAAATTATTTTTTTTTTTCACAAAAATGATTTTTTAGCCCCCAGTTTTGTATTTTCACAAGGGTATCAGGATAAATTGGACCCCAAAAGTTGTTGTCCAATTTGTCCGGAGTACGCTGATACCCCATTTGTGGGGGGGGACCACTGTTTGGGCGCATGACAGAGCTCGGAAGGGAAGGAGCGCCATTTGGAATGCAGACTTAAATGGATTGGTCTGCAGGCGTCACGTTGCATTTGCAGAGCCCCTGATGTACCCAAACAGTACAAACCCCCCACAAGTGACCCCATATTGGAAACTAGACCCCCCAAGGAACTTATCTAGATGTGTTGTGAGAACTTTGAACCCGCAAGTGTTTCACTACAGTTTATAACGCAGAGCCGTGAAAATATTTTTTTTTTTTTTCACAAAAATGAAATTTAGCCCCCAGTTTTGTATTTTCACAAGGGTATCAGGATAAATTGGACCCTAAAAGTTGTTGTCCAATTTGTCCTGAGTACGCTGATACCCCCTATGTGGGGGGGAACCACAGTTTGGGCGCATGACAGAGCTCGGAAGGGAAGGAGCGCCATTTGGAATGCAGACTTAAATGGATTGGTCTGCAGGCGTCACGTTGCATTTGCAGAGCCCCTGATGTACCCAAACAGTACAAACCCCCCACAAGTGACCCCATATTGGAAACTAGACCCCCCAAGGAACTTATCTAGATGTGTTGTGAGAACTTTGAACCCCCAAGTGTTTCACTACAGTTTATAACGCAGAGCCGTGAAAATATATATATTTTTTTTTCACAAAAATGAAATTTAGCCCCCAGTTTTGTATTTTCACAAGGGTATCAGGATAAATTGGACCCTAAAAGTTGTTGTCCAATTTGTCCTGAGTACGCTGATACCCCCTATGTGGGGGGGAACCACTGTTTGGGCGCATGACAGAGCTCGGAAGGGAAGGAGCGCCATTTGGAATGCAGACTTAAATGGATTGGTCTGCAGGCGTCACGTTGCATTTGCAGAGCCCCTGATGTACCCAAACAGTACAAACCCCCCACAAGTGACCCCATATTGGAAACTAGACCTCCCAAGGAACTTATCTAGATGTGTTGTGAGAACTTTGAACCCCCAAGTGTTTCACTACAGTTTACAACGCAGAGCCGTGAAAATAAAACATATTTTTTTTCCCACAAAAATGATTTTTAGCCCCCCAAATTTTTATTTTCCCAAGGATAACAAGAGAACTTGGACCCCAGAAGTAATTTGTCCCTAGTACGCTGATACCCCATATGTTGGGGTAAACCCCTTTTTGGACGCACGGGAGAGCTCGGAAGGGAAGGAGCACTGTTTTACTTTTTCAACGCAGAATTGGCTGGAATTGAGATTGGACGCCATGTCGCGTTTGGAGAGCCCCTGATGTGCCTGAACAGTGGAAACTCCCCAATTCTACCTGAAACCCTACCCCTAACCTCACCCCTAACCATTTACTGAACATTTTCTGACAGTCATAAGTGCCACGTATATAAGTGCCACGTATATAAGTGCCACGTATTTAAGAGCCACGTATTTAAGTGCCACGTATTTAAGTGCCACGTATTTAAGTGCCACGTATTTCAGTGCCACGATATTTCAGTGCCACGATATTTCAGTGCCACGTATTTCAGTGCCACGTATTTCAGTGCCACGTATTTCAGGCACTGAAAAATACGTGGCACGTAAATACTTCAGTGCCACGATATTTCAGTGCCACGATATTTCAGTGCCACGTATTTCAGTGCCACGTATTTCAGGCACTGAAAAATACGTGGCACGTAAATACGTGGCACGTAAATACGTGGCACGTAAATACGTGGCACTTAAATACGTGGCACTTAAATACGTGGCACTTAAATACGTGGCACTTATATACGTGGCCACTGAAATATCGTGGCACTTGTATACGTATATACGTATATAAACGTATATTTCAGTGCCACGTATTTCAGTGCCACGTATTTCAGGTTAGGGGTAGGGTTAGGGGTAGGGTTAGGGTTTTTTGTTTTTTTCTTGTTTTCTTGTGTTTTTCTATAAAAACGCATGCGTTTTACCGCGTTTACATGCATTTTTTCACACATGCGGTTTTTTTAAAAAACGCATGCAGATAAAAATGCAAGTGTGAAACCAGACTAAAAGACGCTTTTTATAGCAAAAAAGTTTTTGCGTCTCCAAATTTTGAGACCTATAATTTTTCCACATTTTGGTCCACAGAGTCACGTGAGGTCTTGTTTTTTGCGGGACGAGTTGACGTTTTTATTGGTAACATTTTCGGACACGTGACCATTTTTTATCACTTTTTATTCCGATTTTTGTGAGGCAGAATAACCAAAAACTAGCTATTCATGAATTTCTTTTGGGAGAGGCGTTTATACCGTTCTGCGCTTGGTAAAATTGATAAAGCAGTTTTATTCGTCGGGTCAGTACGATTACAGCGATACCTCATTTATATCATTTTTTTATGTTTTGACGCTTTTATACGATAAAAACTATTTTATAGAAAAAATAATTATTTTGGCATCGCTTTATTCTGAGGACTATAACTTTTTTATTTTTTTGCTGATGATGCTGTATGGTGGCTCGTTTTTTGCGGGACAAGATGACGTTTTCAGCGGTAACATGGTTATTTATATCCGTCTTTTTGATCGCGTGTTATTCCACTTTTTGTTCGGCGGTATGGTAATAAAGCGTTGTTTTTTGCCTCGTTTTTTTTTTTTTTTTCTTACGGTGTTTACTGAAGGGGTTAACTAGTGGGCCAGTTTTATAGGTTGGGTCGTTACGGACGCGGCGATACTAAATATATGTACTTTTATTGTTTTTGTTTTTTTTTTTTAGATAAAGAAATGTATTTATGGGAATAATATTTTTTTTTTATTATTATTTATTTAGGAATTTTTTTTTTTTTTTTTTATATATGTGGAAATTTTTTTTTTAACTTTTTTACTTTGTCCCAGGGGGGGACATCACAGATCGCAGATCTGATAGTGTGCACAGCACTCTATCAGATCCGCGATCATACTTTCATCGGAGCAGGCTGCAGCTTTCATCTGCAGCCTGCTCCGACCCGGAAGTGCTCCCTGCAGGACCCGGATACAGCCCCTCGGCCATTTTGGATCCGGGGCCTGCAGGGAGAAGACGTTCGGTACGAGGTGAGTACATCACCTTGTACCGATCGTCTCAGGGAAGCACGCAGGGAGCCCCCTCCCTGCGCGATGCTTCCCTGTACCGCCGGTACACCGCGATCATGTTTGATCGCGGTGTGCCGGGGGTTAATGTGCCGGGGGCGGTCCGTGACCGCTCCTGGCACATAGTGCCGGATGTCAGCTGCGATATGCAGCCGACACCCGGCCGCGATCGGCCGCGCTTCCCCCGTGAGCTCGGCCGATCGCGTATGACGTACTATCCCGTCACCGGGAATTAAGGCCCACCCCACCTCGACGGTATAGTACGTCATACGGGCTTAAGGGGTTAAAGGCATAGAGGTTTAGCCCAATCAAATAGAATAGCAGGAATTTAAAAAAAAATTTAAGACGTTCAGAGTTACAAAGATATTGACTATGTTAAGATTTTTTTTATTTTGTCAGATATTGATGTTTCACTACTTCCACGCCCTTCACCCTCTTTTTTACTTCTCCCGCACTTTCTTCTTCATCACATCAGCATCTTTGACATCAAGTTCTTCTTCACCTTATTCATCTTCTTCTTCATCTTCTACCTATAATTTTTTTTTGTTACATTGTTCATATTCTTTTTATTTAACTATTATTCTTCTTCATATTCAACTTCTTCATCATATTCTTATTTGTGACAGGCATTCCCGTAGTTGTTATCTATAAAAGTTTGAAGATTACACCTTCCGTTCTGCCTGTCACAAAACAGTTAGATTTGTCCGCGTTCAGTTTGGCCTGCAGCATCAGGCTTTATCCAGGGGCACCACGAGGAGGAACGGACTCACCCCCATACACTGCTTAGTCTTCTTCTGCTTATAATTTAGATAATATCTTTTGCTCTGATATTTAGTGTTATGCTTAATGTTCTTCTGCTCTTTGTTCTGCAGCCTCTTGTTCTTCTGCTTCTCGGTCTCCCAGGTCGTCGTCGTCTCCAGGGTCGTCGTCTCCGGGGTCGTCGTCATCGGGGTGGTCTTCAGGGTCATCGTCTCCAGGGTCGTCGTCATCACGGTGGTTGTCGTCTCTGGTGTCGTCGTCATCTTAGGGGTGGTCTTCCGGGTCATCGTCTTTAGGGTCTTGAACTTGGAAATGTAGCAGAAGGTACAAGAAGGCTGAGAAAATGCAGAGAAACAGCTGATGGAACTGGAACTTGGATGGCTACCCGAAGGTCCAAGAGCCAATGGAACTACCGAGGACCAGCTGACGTTACTGGAACCCGGTTACTAAGCAGGAGGTACCCGTGCCTGAAAGCACTACCAAGGACCACCTGACGTTGGTGGAACTCGGATACCCAGAGGGAGGCACCTAAGCCAAAGGCTCTGCCCGGAACCAGCTGACGGTACTGGAACCAGGATGGGGTGCAGAAGGTACAAGAGCAAAAGACACTGCCGAGAACCAGTTGACGGTACTGGAACCCGGATGGGTAGCCGAAGGTCCAAGAGCCAATGGAACTACCGAGGACCAGCTGACGTTACTGGAACCCGGTTACTAAGCAGGAGGTACCCGTGCCTGAAAGCACTACCAAGGACCACCTGACGTTGGTGGAACTTGGATACCCAGAGGGAGGCACCTAAGCCAAAGGCTCTGCCCGGAACCAGCTGACGGTACTGGAACCAGGATGGGGAGCAGAAGGTACAAGAGCAAAAGACACTGCCGAGAACCAGCTGACGGTACTGGAACCCGGATGGGTAGCCGAAGGTTCAAGAGCCAATGGAACTACCGAGGACCAGCTGATGATACTGGAACCCAGTAACTAAGCAGGAGGTACCCATGCCTGAAAGCACTACCAAGGACCACCTGACGTTGGTGGAACTCGGATACCCAGAGGGAGGCACCTAAGCCAAAGGCTTTGCCCGGAACCAGCTGACGGTACTGGAACCAGGATGGGGACCTATTCAAGCTTGTCTTCTTACAGCCCCAACTAGTGGGGTTGGAGCAAAGGGTCAGCAGGGGGAGCAGAGTGTAGGCCGAAGCCTGCACTGGAGGCATTTGGAGGTCTGTTGTGTCTGCGTGGCATTTGCAGGACACGATGCCGGCTACACAGCAGAGGAACAGCTGGCATTGCTGAACCCCACTGACAGAGTGGCGGGTGTTTTGCTCTGTGCAGCTAGCACTTCCGGGCGCCAACTGGCGGTGTTAGAGCCCAGGGTCAGCAGGAGGAGAGGGAGCAGAGTGTAGACCGAAGCCTGCACTGGCGGCAGCTTTGTGTCTGCGTGGCTTTTGCAGGATACGTTGCCAGCTACACAGCAGGGGAACAGCTGGTGGTGCTGAACCCCACTGACAGAGTGGCGGGTGTTTTGCTCTGTGCAGCTAGCACTTCCGGGCGCCAACTGGCGGTGTTAGAGCCCAGGGTCAGCAGGAGGAGAGGGAGCAGAGTGTAGGCCGAAGCCTGCACTGGCGGCAGCTTTGTGTCTGCGTGGCTTTTGCAGGACACGTTGCCAGCTACACAGCAGGGGAACAGCTGGCGGTGCTGAACCCCACTGACAGAGTGGCGGGTGTTTTGCTCTGTGCAGCCAGCACTTCCGGGCACCAACTGGCAGTGTTAGAGCCCAGGGACAGCAGGAGGAGAGGGAGCAGAGTGTAGGCCGAAGCCTAATTGAACCAATTTTAAAGGTAACCTTTAACCCCCCCTCAGGTGTTACAAACTAGAAGAGCCACACCTTGGGCAGCAGTAATGCTGCCCAAGTCAAAGGTTGCTCTTTTAATTTTGTTCCTTGCACACGCGGAATGAAACACGTACCACATTTAGGCCCTTATACAGTCAAAACTGTCTTGGAGGAGGGAGTTCCTTTCTTAATGAGATGCAGCACAGCGGGCAAAAATACCACCTTGGTGCTTGGCGCGGCCTCCTGAGCATCACATTTTTCTGTACAGGAGTCTGCGCTGTTGCGTTATCCCTTGGCCATGCGCTGTCCGTCTTCTGACATCATTTGATGTCGGCTGGTGCGGTTCGCGATGCCCATGAATCCCAGCCCAGCAGTGTCTTTACATTGTTTCACACTGCGGGGCTGGGATTCATGGCCTTGCGCAGTACATATGTTCGCCTCTCACTCGGGTCCTTACACCTGCTTCAGACTGTACAGCGCCAGCTGATCCCTTATGGCATGCCACGGCCATGAAGCCGCACAGTCTGAAGAAGGCGGAAGGAGATGAGTGACAGCCTGGCGAAGATATGCACTGCTCATGCCCGTCAATCACACCCTCGCAGTCTAAAGAAATTAGACACCGAGGGGCGTTGTGTCGGGCAGGGCGGCCGCAGAGGCGCAGCCAGCCAAACAATGATGTCAGAAGAAGGGCTGCGCTACCAAGGGGGTCGCTGCGTGTCATTACAAAGGAAAGTCACACCTCAGGGACGGTTTAATGGTCTCAGGGGACACATTTTAGACGTGTTGCGTTCGGCAAGTGCAAGGAGAGTAACTTAATGAACCACCTTGTACAAATGCAGCATTACTGCTGTACAAGGTGGCTGTTATACATACAAACACCTGGGGGGGGACATGTTCCCTTCAATTTCAGTTCTTGTGTCTGCGTGGCTTTTGCAGGACATGATGCCGGCTACACAGCAGGGGAACAGCTGGCGTTACTGAACCCCACTGACACATTGGCTGGTGTTTTTCTCTGTGCAGCTAGCACTTCCGGGCGCCAACTAGCAGTGTTAGAGCCCAGGGTCAGCAGGAGGAGCAGATAGGAGGTATTGCAGCACACACAGCAGGGGAGCAGCTGACGTTACTGAACCCCAATAACACGGCAGCAAGTGTTAACTGTGCATCCAGCACTTCCAGGCACCAACTGGCGGTGTTAGAGCCCAGGGACAGCAGGAGGAGAGGGAGCAGGGTGTAGGCCGAAGCCTGCACTGGAGGCAGTTTTAGGTCTGTTGTGTCTGCTTGGCGTTTGCAGGACACGATGCCGGCTACACAGCAGGGGAACAGCTGGCGTTGCTGAACCCCACTGACACATTGGCTGGTGTTTTTCTCTGTGCAGCTAGCACTTCCGGGCGCCAACTGGCGGTGTTAGAGCCCGGGGTCAGCAGGAGGAGCAGAGTGTAGGCCGAAGCCTGCACTGGAGCAAGTTGAAAGGGAACCTTTAACCCCCACTCCAGGCGTTTGTTGCTGAAAGAGCCATCTTGTACAACACTAATGATGCAAAAGGAAAAGGTGGCTCTTTTAATTATGCTCCTTTCAAAGGCTGAACTAGACACTTATTAAATGTGTCCCCTCACACCATTAAACCGTCCCGGAGGTGGGACTTTCCTTTGTAATGTGACGCAGCCCAGCCGTCATTCCTACCCCCTTGGCGCCATGCGCCGCCTCCTCAGCGTTGTTTGATTCTGTCCCGGAGCCTGCGCTGTTATGTTATCCCTTGGCCAGGCACACTTAGCGCTGCCCATCTTCTGACATCATTTTGTGTCAGGCTGGCTGCGCCTGTGCGGCCGCGCTGGCCGAGATCACGCCTCGCAGTGTCGTCTAATGTAATCCCACCGCGGGCCTGGGATCCGTGACCATGCGCAGTGCATATCCTCGCCTCTCACTCCCCTCCCTCCGGCTTCTTCAGACTGTGCGGTGTCACGGCCGTGGCATGCTATTAGGGATCAGCTGACGGCGCACAGTCTGAAGAAGGTGGAGGGAGATGAGTGAGAGGCGGAGGTGAAGATATGCACTGCGCATGCCCATGGATCCCAGGCCCGCAGTGTGATTAAATCAGAAGACACTGCGAGGCGGGATCTCGTCCAGCCCGGCTGCACAGGCGCAGCCAGCCTGACACCAAATGATGTCAGAAGACGGGCACCGCAAAGTGTGCCTGGCCAAGGGATAACATAACAGCGCAGGCTCCGGGACAGAATTAAACAACGCGGAGGAGGCAGCACACGTCGCCAAGAGGGTAGGAATGACGGGTGTGCTGCATCACATTACAAAGGAAAGTCCCACCTCTGGGATGGTTTTACGGTATCAGTGGACACACTTTAAAAGTGTTAAGTTCTGCGTGTGCAAGGAGCTAAACAAAAATAGTTACCTTTTCCTTGTGCAGCATAACTGTTGCACAAGGTGGCTATTTCAGTAACAAATGCCTGGGGGGGGGGGGAGAGGTTCCCTTACATTTCAGTTGTTGTGTCAGCGTGGCAGTCGCAGGACACATTGCCGGCTACACAGCTGGGGATCAGCTGAAGTTACTGACACCCAATAACACTGGGTCGTATGTTTTGACTGTGCAGACGGCACTTCTGAGCCTCAACTTGCGGTGTTGGAGCCCAGGAATTACAGTTCAGGTGGTAGAAAGATGAACACAACAGGAGACCTGGATACTGTAGACAGTCACCCAATTATTTAATCAGGAAGAGGAGTGGCAAATTCCT
Organism: Ranitomeya variabilis; assembly: GCF_051348905.1. Classification (NCBI taxonomy): domain Eukaryota; kingdom Metazoa; phylum Chordata; class Amphibia; order Anura; family Dendrobatidae; genus Ranitomeya; species Ranitomeya variabilis. The sequence continues at coordinate 706,469,221 of NC_135234.1, read as the reverse complement.
GCGAGATCCAGGCCTAGTTCATTTTCAGGAAAGTAAGCCGGTCAACGTTATCGGAGGATAGTCGCATGCGACGGTCAGTTAGTACACCACCTGCAGCACTAAAGACGCGTTCCGATAATACACTAGCCGCAGGGCAAGCCAGCACCTCCAATGCATACTGGCTTAGCTCTGGCCATGTATCCAGCTTAGAGACCCAAAACTTGAAAGGGGAAGAGCCGTCTGGGAGTACAGCAAGAGGGCAAGACATGTAGTCTGTCACCATCTGACGGAACCGTTGCCTCCTGCTGACTGGAGCCGTCTGTGATGGTGTAGACATTTGCGGCAGGCACACAAAACTGTGCCACAGTTGGGCCATACTGGTCTTGCCTTGGGCAGAGGCACTGCTTCTGCTCCCTCTTTGTGCAGAGCCTCCTCCACTGCCTGGACGCACTGAGCTGCTTTGTAAAGCAGTAGCAGCACTTCTCTCAGTTGGACTGGAGAAGATGATGGAATTCACCAGTGTGTCTTGGTACTCCCGCATTTTACGCTCCCGGTTCAACGGTGTGATGAGGCTTTGTACGTTGTCCCGGTAGCGAGGATCGAGGAGGGTGAACACCCAATAATCAGACATGTTGAGAATGTGGGCGATGCGGCGGTCGTTTCTCAGGCACTGCAGCATGTAATCAACCATGTGCTGCAGACTGCCAACTGGCCAAGAAACGCTGTCCCCTGCTTGAGGCGTGATCTCTGCCCGCTCGTCATAACCCCACCCTCGCTGTACACACTGACTACTGGACAATTGTGTAACTCCCTCCTCTGGACGGATGTCTTCCTCCTCCATTGACTCCTCCTCATCCTCCTCACAAAGTGTCCCCTGCCTACGCGTTTGTGAGGAACCACGTGGTGCTGACTGTCCAGAAGATGATGGAAATGGTGAATCCTCATCCTCCACCTCTTCCACAACATCATCCCTTAGCGCTTGCAGTGATTTTTCAAGCAGGCAGATAAGGGGGACAGTCATGCTGACTAGTGAATCAACTGCACTCGCCATCCGCGTGGAATAATCGAAGGGACGCAAAACCTGGCAGACGTCCTTCATAGTGGCCCACTCTGTGGTTGTGAAGTCTGAACGGCACGGAGTGCGACTTCTTTGCGCCTGATGCAGCTGGTACTCCATTACTGCTTGCTGCTGCTCACACAACCGCTCCAACATATGTAACGTGGAATTCCACCTGGTAGGAAGGTCACATATGATGCGATGTTCCGGAAGGCGGAATCGGCGCTGCAGAGCCGCAATGCGCGATTTTGCCGTGTTGGAACGCCGCAAGTGAGCACACTCTAGGCGGACCTTGTGCAGCAGTGCATCAAGATCCGGATAGTCCCTCAAAAAACTCTGCACGACCAAGTTGAGCACATGTGCCAGACATGGGATGTGAGTGAGGTTGCCGAGGCCCAGAGCTGCCGCCAGATTTCGGCCATTATCACACACTACCATGCCTGGCTGGAGATTCGCTGCCACAAACCACACATCGCTCTCCTGCTTGATGGCATTCCAGAGCTCCTGCGCTGTGTGGCTTCGATTCCCCAAAGAAATTAATTTCAAGACGGCCTGATGACGTTTGGCCACGGCTGTGCTCATGTCGGTCGTAACAGGTAAACGTTCACGGGTCCATGTGGAGGTGGACTGTGACGGCTCCTGCAGCGATGATTCTGAGGAACGTGTGTAAGAGGAGGAGTCAATGCGTACAGACTGGATTCCTGCAATCCTTGGAGTGGGCAGGACACGTCCTGCGCCACTCGCACGATCTGTACCCGGCTCAACAACATTAACCCAATGGGCAGTGAGGGAAAGGTATCGCCCCTGTCCATGGTGACTGGACCACGTATCGGTGGTGAGGTGGACCTTGCTACTGTAGCGCGTGTTTTATGTGTCCCTCCACATGCTTCTGCAGGGCAGGGACGGCTTGCCTGCTGAAATAAAAGCGGCTGGGCACATTGTACTGTGGGACTGCCAATGACATCAAGTCACGGAAGCTGTCAGTCTCCACCAGCCTGAATGACAGCATTTCCAGTGACAGAAGTTTGGCAATGCCTGCAGTCAGAGCCTGTGCTCGTGGGTGGTTTGCCGAGAAAGGCCGCCTTTTCTCCCATGCCTGTACTACCGATGGCTGTAGACTGGGCTGGGAGTGTGAGGATGACTGGGAATGTGGTGCTGCGGGTGGAATTACAGTGGGTCTCTGGACAACAGTGCCAGAGGTTCTTCCATGGCGATCCTGGGAGGAAGCCGAACCAGCTGTGTGTGAGCTGGAGGAAGAGGCAACACGAGCTGAAGAGGTGGGAGCTGCCGCTGTTGGTTGGCCTAGCTCTTCAGTGTGTTTCTGTAACTCCGCCGCGTGCCTCGTCCGCACATGTTTCCACATGTTGGAGGTATTGAGGTTGCTGACATTTCTCCCTCTTTTGACTTTGTGATGACACACCTTGCATTTGACATAGCAAATGTCATCTGCAACTGTGTCAAAAAAGGACCAGGCACTGCAAGTCTTGAGAGCGCCCTTTTTGGCTTTTGGAAGAGACACGCTCCTAACGGGTGCCAAGGTGGAGGCTACAGGATCCGCAGTCTTCCCCCTCCCTCTCCCTCTTTGGCCCATTCGGGGAACCTCTTCCTCAGAGCTGCTCCCACCACCTTCCTGTCCCTCACGCCACAATGGGTCAAGGACCTCATCATCTACACTACCCTCTGCCACCAACTGCTCCTCCTGGGTAGTCTCAGCAGCAGAGCACGCACCAGAAAGTGGCACCTGAGTGTCATCAGCGGATGCGTTCTGTGGTGTGGTGACCGGAGGCACTGGCCCACCCGCCTCTTCAGACTCAGAGAGAAAAAGCTGTTGGGCATCACTGCACACTGCCTCTTCTTCCATTTCTCCAATGCTGCTTGGCTGGCCCCCTGTTTCCAAGCCAAGAGATTCAGAGAACAGAAGTAGAGACGGCTCCTGTCCTGGGCTCTCTGTCTGCCTGGACAATTTGGCAGGTGGCAAAGAGACAGATGGGTGCTCTCCAGTGCTCTGTGTCTGAGAGGATGTGGCACTAATTGAAGTCGATGCGTTAGCTGCCATCCATCCGACAACGGCTTCAATTTGTTCTTCACGCAGCAGCGGTGTACGGCGCTCTCTGACAAAGCTGCGCATGAAGGACTGTTCCCTGCTGAAACTGGGTGATAATGAGTCACCGGTGCCCGCAGCAGGCACAGAATCCCCACGTCCTCTCCCTGCTCCGCGCCCACGCCCACGTGCCTTACTCCCTGCCTTCTTCATCTTGGTTGACTGATAAAGATAAGCAGAAAAGTACTAACGGCTTAGTGTGCTTATTCCTGAACAGCTCCTAACAGGTATAAGAAACACTAATTTTCTAAAGTGTGGACTAGACTTTAATATGAGCTAATGTGGCCTACACAACTGTAAAGTGGTGTGTTTGGTGAACTTTATTATTTATTTATTTTTGGGGGGCTGAACTGACAACAGGGCGAGCTGCACTCACACGGAGACCGTGCAGACAGCCGTAAACGGCGCTGCAAGGCCCCAAAAACCTCCTCTACGTTATCCTATGTAGTGTTTTTCCACAATTTAGCTGGATACGGGTGGAAAGCCACTAATAGGAATTATTTGAAAAAATGTGCAGCGGGCTGCACTATTTGTAAAAAAGGACAATGGAATGGATAGAACTGTATGAGTCAGTGAACCACCCTGAGCTGGATACAACCGGCTGTGGCTGCACACAGACTACAGGGCGAGCTGCACTCACACGGAGACCATGCAGACAGCCGTAAACGGCGCTGCAAGGCCCCAAAAACCTCCTCTACGTTATCCTATGTAGTGTTTTTCCACAATTTAGCTGGATACGGGTGGAAAGCCACTAACAGGAATTATTTGAAAAAATGTGCAGTGGGCTGCACTATTTGCAAAAAAGGACAATGGAATGGATAGAACTGTATGAGTCAGTGAACCACCCTGAGCTGGATACAACCGGCTGTGGCTGCCCACAGACTACAGGGCGAGCTGCACTCACAAGGAGACCGTGCAGACAGCCGTAAACGGCGCTGCAAGGCCCAAAAAAACTACGCTAGGTTATCCTATGTAGTGTTTTTCCACAATTTAGCTGGATACGGGTGGAAAGCCACTAATAGGAATTATTTGAAAAGATGTGCAGCGGGCTGCACTATTTGCAAAAAAGGACAATGGAAAGGATAGAAAAGTATGAGGCAGTGAACCACCCTGACCTGAATACAACCAGCTATGGCTGCACACAGACTAGAGAGTGGGCTGCACTCACACACACACAGAGACCTTGCAGATCGCTGTGAAAACAGCGCTGCAAGGCAAAAGCAAGGTGAACACACAGCGGTTGCTAAATTAGCCTGGGAAAAGCACAAAGAAGCAAATCGCTATCTCAACTGGCCCTCAGTCAGAACACAGCGTCCTGTCACTAACTGAATTCACAGCAGAGTGAGCCAGAAAGGGCGGCAGCGTTTTTTATAGTGCATCATGACATCATTTCAGCAGCCAATCACAGCCTTGCCAGTAGTTACATGCCCACCATGCTGAACAGGATGTGCCCACACTTGGAATCATTCCTCATTGGCTGAATTCGTGCAGTTTGAATCCTGGGAACTTCCGATTCCGGTATCCGATATGCGGCAAGTATCGAATCTCGGAATCGGAATTCCGATACCGCAAGTATCGGCCGATACCCGATACTTGCGGTATCGGAATGCTCAACTAATTACAACCTTTTAGATTCCGAGTTGCTATACGGTATTCATTTTGAAATTAGAAAGAAAAAAAAACTTAAACTGCTAACACTTACACGCTTACTAATATCTTCCCCACCTCTTTATCCTAATGCAGAAAGTACACTTCGTAAAGACTTCACTTTTTTTGCACATATACATATGGGATCTTTGCCTATTCCCACTTAAAGGGGTTGTTCGGTATCGGGACAACCTTTTCTGAATCCGTATGTTTCCCTCATAGCAAAATAATAACATCCATACTCCCCTCCGGTTCCAGTGCTGTTCCAGCAGGGCCAGTACTGGCTCTCCCGTGGCTCACATGACATTGTTATATCACGTAATCCCTCCAACCAATCAGACCTGGCTTCACTCACCTCTCCTACTCACGTAACTGACATCCAGAAGAACTGAGAGAAGCCATAGCTATTATTTCCTTCAGATCTTTGATTTGTCCTAACCAGGGGACTGTGCAGTCACTGCTGATTGGCCACAGGGATAGTGTGACATAACAATGTCATGCAAGCTGAAGGAGAGCCAGTGTCAACCAGGGCCGGACTGGCCATCGGGCACTTCTGGCAAATGCCAGTGGCAGTAGTGGGCCGCTCGCCAGCACCGACTCCCCCCCGACTCATCCCCCCGCCAGGCCGCCGCATTCAACTATACCGGTGTCTATGACGCCGGTACAGTTGAATGCAATGATGGAGGAGAGAGCGTCTGCTGACGCTCCCTCTCCCATCATTCCCCGCTCTGCCTCTGACACTGCGGGTGCGCGATGATGTCATATCATCGTGTACCTGCTGTGTGCTGGGCAGACTGCAGCCGCTGAGATCGGAGCCAGGAGCAGCGCAGGGCACGAGGAGAGTGTTTTTTTGGTTTTTTTTTAAATATATCAATGAGTGATAACTGGATTGTGGGGCTACTGGGGGGTCTGTATTACATTCTATGGGGGCTGTGCTGCATTACATTCTATGGGGGGATTTATTACATTCTATGGGGGCTGTGCTGTATTACATTCTATGGGGGCTGGCTGCGTTACATTCTATGGGGGCTGGCTGCATTACATTCTATGGGGGCTGTGCTGTATTACATTCTATGGGGCTGGCTGCATTACATGCTATGGGGCTGTGCTGCATTACATTCTATGCGGGCTGGTTGCATTACATTTTAAGGGGGGCTGTATTACATTCTATGAGGGTTGTGCTGTATTACATTCTATGGGGGTCTGTATTACATTCTATGGGGGCTGTGCTGTATTACATTCTATGGGGGGCTGTATTACATTCTATGGGGAGGGCTGTATTACATTCTATGGGGGGGATGTATTACATTATATGGGGAGGGCTGTATTACATTCTATGGGGGGGGCTGTATTACATTCTATGGGGGCTACATTATATTCTATGGGGAGCTGCATTACACTATATGAGGAGGGCTGCATTGTATTCTATGGAGGGGCTACATTATATTCTATGGGGGGCTGCATTATGCTCTATGAGGGGGCTACCATATATTATATATGCAGGGGCTGCATTATACTATATGAGGGGGCTGCATTATATTCTCTGGGGGGTTACATTATACTCAGGGGGCTATAATATATTCTGTGGGGTGGCTGCATTATACTCTGGGGTGGCATCATTATACTATATGTGGGCTGCATTATAGTGTATCGAGGACTATGGGGAATACATTATACTATATGAAGAACTATGGGGTTCATTATACTATGGGAAGTGAATTGTACTACATGGATGACAATGGCGGGGCATTATACTATATGGGACACTATGAGGAATGTATTATACTATATGGAGGACTGAGGAGTGTATTATACTATATGGAGGAATTGCAATGTATTTTAATATATGGAGGACTATGAGGCGTGTATTATAATATATGGGGGACTGAGGAGTGTATTATACTATATGGAGGACTGAGGAGTGTATTATACTACATGAAGGACTATGAGGAGTATATTATACTATATGGAGGAGTGTATTATACTATATGGAGGACTGAGGTGCACATTATAATATATGGAGGACTATGGGGTGTAGTATACTAAACAAGCAAAATGCTGCCTATTCATCGAGTGATTGGATTGTTTATGTGGGAACAGAAATCCTTGTTCTCAGCAGCACATCGCCGGTGTAAACTGTAGTTGTGCTGTTGATAACATGATATTGTATTGGGACAGATTGATCTAATTGTGATTGTTCTGTTCCCTTCATTCTTTCTCAGTTGGTGTAAAGAGGCCGGGAAACAAGCGAACGACTTCAGTATTGTCGATGACACTCGTTTAACGGCCTGAGATCAGCGCATGTAAATACAACAGAAATGCTTCCCAGGGAAATGAGGCAACGATGATGACAGTTGAAGTTAGCACCCGGCGCCTGGGAATAGCGCTAACTCTACTGCTTTTCCCAGCCGCCAGAGCATTGAATTCTGGTATGTGTAATGATTTTTAGGGTTGATGTCAGCTGCGTAATATCAGCTGCTATCAATCCCTGGCGTAAATAATGGTGAGGTGTCTATCAGACACCCCCACTACTAGCCCAGACCTGGCGAGACCCAGCGACTCTGAAGAGCGGTGACGGTAGTAACAATACCGCATTTCACAGTCGCCGAGCTCAGGGCAAGAACCGGAATATCTGAAGAGCGGTGACGTTACTGATGTCACCGCCCTTCAGAGTCACCGGGTCTCGTGCTGCGCAGCGGAACCAAAAGTGGCTGTAGGCAAAGTTTATGGAGCATCAGAATGAGGTTCCATAGCCTTTGGTCGTCTCAATCCCTTCATTATCTACGAGATCCGGTTATGTAGGTAAAGTAGCTGCTTTTCTTGGTACTGCAACTAAAAGCAATAAATAGGACTGAGCTGTAATGCTGGACACAGCTGTGATTATATGTTGTATAGTTGTGTTACACTCCCCTCACTTCTTATAACCTACAAGTGTACAAAGATATTATACAGTCACCATGTGACAAGTGGGCCTGTGTAACTTCAAATGCCAGGGCTGAATTTTAGTCTCAGTCCGGCCCTGGTGCCAACACCGCTGGAACAGCATCGGATGTGAGTATGTGTTATTATTTTGTTATTGTTATTACTGGGGGGAAACATACTGATTGAGAAAGGGTTGTCATAATAGTGGACAGCCCCGTTCATGCATAATTACAGTAAGCAAATCTAACAATTGGAAAACTGCCATACCTCTCCCACATGTTGATAATAGTAATACACTCTTATGAAGCAAAAATGTAATACCCTTAACTATATTTTGCTGTAACTTAACTTTCTTATATACTACTTTTTCTTGTACAGACCTGCCACATTTCTTTAGCAATTTTTTATCATAGGATGTCAACTGAACCTCAACCTTATGATGACTTTTTTTTTATTTCTTGTCATCATCTCTGGATGGAGCATTCCTCAACTAGTATTAAATCAGAAAAGTTTCTTCAGCCATCCAGAATACAATAATTTTCTCTTCCATTTTTGCTCAACAAGCTTTTAATGAATTCTGCCACTTGTTCTGGCACTATAAAAGTCTCTGTTCCTCCTCCTTGTGACAACACTTGAAGAATGTCAGGAAATTGAAAATATAAAACGGATTTTCTTTTTAACTAGTTCAAAGCAATTTTCTCTGAACGTGCAACGTAAAGATGTAGTGACTTCTACGAAGTATTCACTGAAAATTACTACTTTGCATCCACGTAACTGTAGGAGTCGTAGAGGTGATGATCTGCTTCCTGACATTCTGAGGGGTGAAATGTATTTTATATTCATGCATGTTGTTAAGAGTAACAAACACTGGAGCTGCAGTCTGGCCTAGGCAGGGTTAACTGTAATGGTCATCCCAGTTTGAGGAAGAAGAACTGAGAGTTAGTGTCAAGTTAAGGAAGTGACAGTTCAGTGCAAGACAGTAGTGTGACAGCAGCAGACTCATGCTTTGGGCTGCTAGGGACAGCATGGGCCTAATACTCAGAATAGTGGATTGCCAAATACACCCTTCCATGTGATTCCATCTACCGGCCTGGGGAACCTTCAGATGGACATCAGGGGTCTTGGGTGCACACAGTCTGTGAAGGTACAAGGAAAGATGGACTCAGACTCTATGAGGCAGGAGGTGTTGCAATCCAGGTGCACTGCTAGTGGTGGAGAAGACTTCCTAGTGCTAGTGAAGATTGGAAGAGAGACACTCTACCTATACCGAGAACCAGGGCTGAAGTTGTGTCCGGTACCTGTTGGAAAGACAACAACACTCTTTCCACCTCCTGTCGCCTCCAGCTCAAAAATATTTCCAGAATCTGTCCTTTCCTCAACCCTCAATCTACTAAAATGCTTGTGCATGCCATCATCATTTCCCGCCTCGATTACTTCAACATCCTTTTCTGTGGCCTCCCTGCTAACACCCTTGCACCTCTCCAGTCCATCCTTAACTCTGCTGCCCAACTAATTCCTCTCTCCTCGCTACTCCTCTGCTTCTCCCCTCTGCAAATCTCTTCTCTGGCTCCCATTCCCTCAGCGTATCCTGTTCTAATTACTAATACCTACAAAGCATCCATAAGCTGTCTCCTCCATATATCTCTGAACTAATCTCCTGATATCTCCCCTCACATAATCTCCGGTCCTCCCAAGACCTCCTTCTCTCCTCACTTATTCGCTCCTCATCTAATCGCCTCCAAGACTTCTCCCGAATATCCCCCATATTCCTCTGGAATTCTGTGCCCCAGCATTTCCGACTATCAACCACATTCGGGTCCTTCAGAAGGGACCTGAAAACTCACCTTTTCAAGAAAGTTTACAGCCTGCAATGACCCCTCTGCCTCCTCACCACTATCGGAGCTACCGCCTCACCAACACCGGAGCTGCTGCAACCCCCCAACCTACTGTCTCCTTCCCCACCATCCTGTAGAATGTAAGCCCGCAAGAGCAGGGTCCTCTCCCCTCTGTATCAGTCTGTCATTGTTAGTTTGTTTACTGTAAGCGATATCTGTAATTTGTTTATAACCCCTTCTCATATACAGCACCATGGAATCAATGGTGCTATATAAATAAATAATAATAATAATAATAATAATAATAACAACTCATTGGGCCTTATTCTATATGCCTGTTTGTAAAGACTGCCAACTGTCCAGTAAAATTGTTTTTACAAAACCTGTGTCCCCAGGATTGATTCCTTCCAAGGTTCCAAAAGAGGAAACCTGGAGCCAATGGAGGCCTGCAGGCCAGAAGTGAGTGTGATGCACCCCACACACAGCAGTACTCCAGGACGGGAACACGTATTGTCTGTAGAGTGCCAGAGTGAGTGGGATCAGCAACTCACCCACGACTGCCTCACTTGGGCACTTTACATATGGGGTATTTGGCAGGATGCAAGTTCCTTGCATGAAGAAAATGGGGAAGAGCCGATGGTATAGAGAGAAAAGTACCCAAGAAGGCTAGAAGCATGGACTTCAAGATGGCGACGGTGGTGGTGAAGAGGAGGAGAAGAATCGCCTATCATGGGCATGGACGCGGCATCCAAAATGCACTAAAATGTGTCCAGCCCCCATGATTGACAGACCGAAGGAGAAATGGGCATAGCAGTCATAGTTCAGCTTAGAATGGCAGGTACATTCCGAAAGAAGGCACGGCGCAGTATGAGGCGCGGCCCACTGAGTGGAAAATAATGACGGAATGAGTCATGGCTGAAGGAGGAGCCACTGGGATTGAATTGTGATACGGCGGTCACATCAGAAGTTCGATCGATAAAGAGACGGAGCTGGATGTACAGGAAGTGCGTCACCAGAAGACGACTGGGGCCATTTTCCCTGCCACACACAAGGAGTGTGGAGCGTACATGTTAGCCTCCATCGAGAATTGCACATAGCAAATGGGACTGCCCCATGAATATCAGCAACATGAAGAAGATACCTTAAATCATCACCCCTGAGACCGCAAATGGGAAATCACCGTGGCGATGAGCACTTCTCAAGGACCGGCACCCCCACCACCGATGATGATCCAGTGAACGACCACACCGCAGCCTCTTTGCAAAGAATGGCAACTGTCCAGTAAAAGTTTGATTTCTTTTCACAAAACTTTTGCCTCCTGGATTGCTGCCAAGGTTCCAGAAGAGGAAAATTTGGAGCCAATGGAGGCCTGCAGGCCAGAAGTAAGTGTGATTCACCACACACACAGCAGCACACCAGGACGTGGACACGTATTGTCTGTGGAGCGGCCCCCAAATGCAGGACAGCAGGGTACTCGAATCCGGGTCTCTCGGTTCTGAGAATGTCACGGTGGCCTGACCCGGTCCGTGGTCCTGCTAAGGGGTGCCCAATAAAAGGTGTAGGTGGTGGTGTAGGTCACAGTAAATAACGAGGACACAGGATTGCAGTCTCTTTACCTCTTTACTGAAGGCTTCGGCATCCGCAATCCAGAGCACAGTTAACTGGGCTAGCTGAGACCGGCCGGTCCGAAGGCACATCCAGAGTTCCCTTTGCAGGTGGAAATCAGTAGCCTACCTACTAGCGCCTGGGTGTTGTAGTACTTCCCTGCTGAGCACCACGGGATAGTCCTCACAACTGTCGTGTATGTTTCTGTTCTTTCTCTCCGTCCCCCAGATGATATGGATAGGACGCACCCGTATGACGGGGTAGGCCTGGAGTTATTTTATAGGGACCCTAGAGACGCCCCTCTCCCACAATTGCCTCCGTTGTCTTCATTAGGTGATTAAGGTGAGGCAGCCAACCTAAAATTAACTGCCCTGCCGTTGGTTTGAAGTAATGCGTGGAGCCCAATACTTCCTCGGCGTTCCGGCCACCGGCTACGCGCCTCAGTAGGATGTTGCCGATCTCGGGGCACGACTCCTACTGGTTCTATCGCCTTTGTGCTGTGATCTCGTTTCTCACTTCTCCACAATATACTTCGCTTCGTGTCCTTTCTTAAGATGCCGCTGCAATGAAGTGCAGCCACGGCTCCGTAACGATCTGTCCTTTTCGCTAGGCCTCTGCCAGGATCCCACCCCTGACAGGGACCCCCCTGGATCTTCTCAAGCAACGCTCTTCTCTCACTAGATGTTACCTTGGCAAAACCCAGTCAGCTTCTTTCTAACTTCCTATCCAACCCCCAGTTTTACCAGAGTATGAGGAGTGGCCTAATACATAGAACCCTTTGCTCCCCCTGGTGGCCGGAGTGTGAAGTGTAATGTGTGACTGTGATACCTGGTCAGGTGAACTCCTTTAGTGCCATCAGACGTACCATCACTTCCCTTAGTGGCGGAGCGTCAGTACTGCAACGACCAGGACTCTGGGGCACTGCACTCCCCCCGGTTAAATCCAGTACTCCCGGACTGGGAAAGAAGAACAACAATACATGTTAGCAAAAGACATACAAAATTTTGAAATGCAATAAACAAGAAAATTTAACAATGCTTCCCTTTATGGGAGGTAAGGATACTTGAACGTTACAAACAAAACATATTTACATAGTGCTTAAGGTCTTAAATAACATTTATTAAATAACTGACTATAAATAACCATTATTACCCAGCCGGGCATTCTATCTACTAAGTGCAAATTCTGAACAATAATTTAACTTTTCCTTTAAGGGCAGAAGGCAGGTACCCACTAAAGGCATACTACAAGACTTAAAGTGCAAATCAACATTTTCCTGAGCTCTCTTTCTCCTATGCAGGACTCTCTCGTCTACCCCCACGGGCTTACTGCATCTTTCCTTGGCTCTCTATCATTAGTTACGATAATCACTTCGACTTCAATTTATATTCATTATCACCAGTTATATTCCTTATCACTATCTTTCTATCTACATACTACTATGTAAAACATCATTACTTTCCAACTTTCTTAAAGCAACATTATATCTTGACTAATTGCAACAGTGAACATCCCCTTTAAGAAGGACATTTCAAGTCTCTTTGAGGTAGTGCAACTCTCAAGTTGCAAGTCTGCAGTGAACAAGAGCTTCTGCGCTGTATCCAGGAACAGTCTCTTCAAAAAGCTCTTTCCTTTGTTAAACCAGTAGGGGGCACCTTTAAGAAGGTGCAACTATTTACAGTAACAGTTTGTGAATCATTCACAGTCCATGATTCGGCAGTCTTTTAAAACAGTGATGCAGAACAAACATAAAGCATTAGGGATCCTGGGTAAACAAAGGGATCCATTTAAGGACTAACCCTGGTCGGGTTTTAGCAGCAAAAACAGGAAAAACAGTTAACTATTTACAGTGGTTCCGGTTCTAAGGTTTATCCTCATAGTAGGTTGCAAGACACCAGCCGGTAGCGAACACTTCCTGACCGGGGAAGCTCTGGTTCCCTGTTCTCGGCTGATGCGGTGTCCGTATCAGTGGTTTGTCTCTCAGGTGCGGCCAGGTCACCCGGTGTCTTGATTCGAATGTCAGCTTTGGTTGCAAGTTCAGTAGCAGCAATTACGCACACAGTGGTGATAGTGGTAGAATTCGTCAGGTCAGAGTTAGTCGTAGTCAGGGCAGCAGGTGGCGCCACTGCAGGCTCGCATCGTTGGATGTTCCGAGCGCACCACACTTGCGCACTCCGATGGCGAGTGTAGGTCACCTGGTCCCCTTTACATAGTAGTGGATTGTCGCATCTGTTGCGGAACGGGGTCTTCACATTGTAGCTGGTAAAGAAGATTTCAGTCGGCAGTCCCGGTTCTTGTATAGAGCCCCAACCCCGTTTCGGGTGAAAGGCTAGTACAGTCCCCCGTTTTACCAAGTCCTTCTTACCGTGTGCAGGCTTTGGTTCTTGTACTTTCGGTGGATCACTTTGTTCTGTCTCTTTTCGGTTTTTCCAGTGTAGAATTAGGCATTGTTTATATTGTTCCCAAGTGAGCACAGCAATGCTGAGGCCCTCCTGTCTGGCCCATTCTGGTCCAGTCCTCGGGGTATCCCATTGGAAGATCACCCCCTCTGAGCTCACATCTAGCGGTTCTCCCATAGTTGTCGGTAACGGAGGCACCAGCTTCTCCATAGTATCGGGGGTTACCACTACCAGCTCAGTGGAGGGGAATCGGTCACTGTCGGGATGGGGAGTGGTCACGGGAGCAGGATCAGTCGGTGGGGCAGGGGCGCTTTCCATACCTGCGTCTGATGTGGTTCCACCGATGCCGATCTGTTCCACTGACGATGACACTGGAGTCAGCAGCGGCTCGGATCACAGTTCTTCCAAGGCGTCCCTCCGGCACGGCTCCGACTTCCATTGCTTCACATCAGCTGGCTTAGTGTCCGGGATAGGTTGACTCGGCTCCCCCGCCTGTGGCTCCAAGAAGTTTGGATCCTCCAGCTGCGGTGGGTTCGGATCCGCTTCTGGTCAATGGGGATAGCCCGGGATCACTTCGTCGTCGTTCAGGTACTCGCTGGTCACCTTCGCTGTTTCGCAGTCGGCAGCTGCACACACACATGGTTCCGCCATCTTCCCAGGGTGGGGCTCCTTCTTGTCTTGGTTCCCGCCGTTGCAAATCAGGGGGCGGTTCTCCTGTGCTTCGGGGCAGGTTGTCATCTTGCAGCAATAGTCGGAGGGGGCGGTCGCCACTTTTGGCGCCGCTTTGATAGTCTCCTCCCATGGCACGCCTTTCTTCTTTCTCAGCGCTCCTCGTGGCGCTGTAACGGCGGCGGTTTTGGTGGGAATTTTTGGTGGCAAATAGCAATACACAGTCTTTGCAATAAATTACGGTTCAAGCACAATTCAGTCACAGTTCCAAGGCACACATGACCTGATTCTTCAGGCTTAAGTAGATCCTGTTAGTGACGCCAAATTCGAGCGGCCCCCAAACGCAGGACAGCGGGGTACTCGAATCCGGGTCTCTCGGTTCTGAGGATGTCACGGTGGCCCGACCCGGTCCGTGGTCCTGCTAAGGGGCGCCCAATAAAAGGTGTAGGTGGTGGTGTAGGTCACAGTAAATAACGAGGACACAGGGTTGCAGTCTCTTTACCTCTTTACTGAAGGCTTCGGCATCCGCAATCCAGAGCACTGTTAACTGGGCTGGCTGAGACTGGCCGGTCCGAAGGCACATCCAGAGTTCCCTTTGCAGGTGGAAATCAGTAGCCTACCTACTAGCGCCTGGGTGTTGTAGTACTTCCCTGCTGAGCACCACGGGATAGTCCTCACAACTGTCGTGTATGTTTCTGTTCTTTCTCTCCGTCCCCCAGTTGATATGGATAGGACGCACCCGTGTGACGGGGTAGGCCTGGAGTTATTTTATAGAGACCCTAGAGACGCCCCTCTCCCACAATTGCCTCCGTTGTCTTCATTAGGTGATTAAGGTGAGGCAGCCAACCTAAAATTAACTGCCCTGCCGTTGGTTTGAAGTAATGGGTGGAGCCCAATACTTCCTCAGCATTCCGGCCACCGGCTACGAACCTCAGTAGGATGTTGCCGATCTCGGGGCATGACTCCTACTGGTTCTATCACCTTTGTGCTGTGATCTCGTTTCTCACTTCTCCACAATATACTTCGCTTCGTGTCCTTTCTTAAGATGCCGCCGCAATGAAGTGCAGGCGCGGCTCCGTAACGATCTGTCCTTTTCGCTAGGCCTCTGCCAGGATCCCACCCCTGACAGGGACCCCCCTGGATCTTCCCAAGCAACGCTCTTCTCTCACTAGATGTTACCTGGGCAAAACCCAGTCAGCTTCTTTCTAACTTCCTATCCAACCCCCAGTTTTACCAGAGTGTGAGGAGTGGCCTAATACATAGAACCCTTTGCTCCCCCTGGTGGCCGGAGTGTGAAGTGTAATGTGTGACTGTGATACCTGGTCAGGTGAACTCCTTTAGTGCCATCAGCCGTACCATCACTCCCCTTAGTGGCGGAGCGTCAGTACTGCAACGACCAGGACTCTGGGGCGCTGCATCTGTAGAGTGCCAGAGCAAGTGGGGGAGCAACTCGCCCACGGCTACCTTGCATGGGCACTTTACATAACATCAAGGGTGAAGACTTCTGTAACTCTGGCTAACATTGGCTTTAAATGCATAGTGTGGGTGTCACCAGATGTTTTTCTTATGAAGTGCTGCTCAAGTTATGTGACCACTCAGTCAGTTGCCCTACTGTTGGTGGAACAGTGATGCCTCCTCCTCATGTGTCAGCGCAGAGAACAGAGTTGCCTTCAATGGATTCAACTGTGTGCTGGTAGAGGAGTATCAATTAGTTTGGGAAACATTTCTTTATGCTGAGCATTCCAAAGCTTTATTGCCTGTCAGTAATAAACTGAAAGGCAGTATATTGGGCTGCGTATTTGTCATTGCCTATTAGACATGTAGCCATAACAGGCCTTTGTTAGGCCCCTGGCTGTCACGGCAACCCCTTAGCATGCTGAGGAACTGGTGATGAATGTTTGATTTTAAGGGCCCAATCTCTGGGACCTTCACTGACCATGAGAACGCAGGTCTCGATCCATATCCTGTGCATAAGTGACAAATTGTTGTTTTTTTTGTGTGGAAGAAATCATTCAAACATTACAGAGTACCCCCTTTAATCAGTAACCTGTCCATGTAGTTCATGTTGGGTCTTCTAGAGTCACAGACTATCTTTGAAGCTGGTCACTCCCATAGCAAATATATAGGCATCATATATTAAGTCAACCCCTTTACATACTGAATATCTGAGAAGAGCTGGAATATCAGAAATACGAAACTCCTTTTGGGACAAATTAAACAAACATTATTTTGAGAAAAATTGGTAAACTTTTGTTATAGGCCTATCTGACCAAGCTACAGTAATTCCAGCTTCTGTTTCCAGGCACTGGTGATTGAAGAGACCTCATGAGTCATGACCAATATCACTATGTGACATATGCACTATCCGGAGAGGTATTCATGTGTGGCTGGGACTTGTTGTACCACCCAGACAAGCAGAATGGTAGTGTGATGTCCATCAGCTCAGCAGGTAGGTGTAATCAATACCTTGCTGCAGCCAATGGGGCCGCATCCTATTTATACTCCTAGCAAATTGCTGGGAGTTGATAGTTATTGTGTTACCTCATACATCTCTGGTGCTATATCTGATTATATCCCGATTGGGATCCAGGTTGATTCTGACATTGTTTGCTCTTTAATCTCTCCTGACTTTGAGCCCTGTTAGATTTATTTCGCTTTTGACTGACCTCTTGGTTTCTTACCACGGTTATTACTTGAACTACAGTTTTGTCTCCTGTTTCTGTCATTCCATTCAATGACTTGGCTAGTTTGACTATTCTTGCCTCAGGATCGCTTCCCCTGTCAGCATTTACTCCATGAAAAGAAATCCTACAGCTTCATAAAATCATTTTTTTCTTCTTATAGACAGTAAATAAATCTTCTATTCCAACCACAGGCTCTTCATGAATTTGCAGATGGTCTGCAGTCCTGCTGGATATAGACAGAATCACGTGCTAAATAGATTTCTAGCAATGTGAACAAGAAAAAGGCATCAACACAAAAAGAACAGTGCCGGAGTTGCTGGGAAGAATGAGCAGTATGATCGCTCTAGGATTACTGAAAAATGCAGGATAAATAGAACTGAAAATGTAGAACAAAAAGCATCCTGAAATCAGAATTCATTGTATGCAGTGATCTCCTACACAGAGGGGTGATAGAGGCACATGATCTGCCTGGTCTGCCATGTATTATTTATTCTATTTACCGATGTTTCTTGTAATGTTAATGCCGGCATCCCTGCATGGCTCTCCTCATTCCCCCGTGCAGGGACGCCGACATACTCAATGCTGCCACTGTACTGCACGCTGCAATTCCTGGTGGTGCACCTAATGTGCGTGCTCACGCGTACCCTCCCCCATTCTTAAAGGTGCAGCATGCACATAGTAGAATGCCCCCAGACAATAGCTGGGAGGCAATTAGTATAAGAGTACACCTACAAGATGGCTCCCAGCCAACTGCTGGGAGGCATCTTGCATAAAAGGCTCCCTGCCCTTTAGGGAGTCGCCAAAGCAACAGTTGTCATGACACAGCTGTCGGGTGACCGGGACCAGGGGCTCCTTCCCTGACCCTAACACTGGGGGTACCCTAGCTCGCTCTACTCCCCGGGATACTTCTGAAGATGAAGATACCAGGGCCTCCACCCTTGCCTTATCTCTGAGTTAGCCCACTCCGTCTGTTCTCTTCCCCCACCCAGGGAAGAAGGGCACTACCATGCACCATAGTACACCAACCCGAAAACGCTACACAAACAAGGATTAATAGAAAACTCCAGGCATACAAAATATTCACTCACATATAACAGGGGAATTCACTGCGGCATGGAGGTAGGGGAATAAACCAAAATAGAGAAGGATACAGAATTACTACACATACAAGCCAAGCAACAGTCACTGATAACTCCTCCAACTCTCCTCTCCCTCCTTTAGCCATGCAGCAAATGCTGCCTCTGACAAGGATTTGTATCAGAGCCAAGATTATAAATAGGAAAGGAGTGGCTAACCGAGCTCAGCTGTGAGCACAGAGATTTCCAATGTGGCTGATTAACCCCTGTTCTGCCAGAAGGAATAAACACCATTAAAATTAATAAGTGGTGCTTCCTCTCAGTGCCGGAGTAGGAGCAATCAGATGCTGTGGTCTTCTGGCTCCACACTGTTGTGGTAACCCCTTGACAGTACCCCCCTTCCACGAACCTCCGGAACCGCAGGACCAGGCTTATCAGGGTGTGCCACGTGAAAAGCCTGGACCAGTCTGGCCGCATGATCATCAGATGCACTTACTCTCCTCAGGACCGTTCCCCTTCCAATGTACCAGATACTGAAGCGACCGACGAACAAGATGAGAATCAAAGATCTTCACAATCTGAAACTCCAAGTTTCCATCGCCAGTGACAGTAATGGTGGTAGATGGTACTGTTATGGTTCTCAATGGCAAGAGAACATAGCCCAGCAAACATAAGAACTAGCTCTTGGAAGGATGGAAACTAAACTGACCATGAACTAAACCTGCCGCACAACTAACAGTAGCCGGGTAGCGTAGCCTGCGTTTTATCCCTAGACGCCCAGCGCCGGCCGGAGGACTAACTAATCCTGGCAGAGGAAAATATAGTCCTGGCTCACCTCTAGAGAAATTTCCCCGAAAGGCAGACAGAGGCCCCCACAAATATTGGCGGTGATTTTAGATGAAATGACAAACGTAGTATGAAAATAGGTTTAGCAAAATTGAGGTCCGCTTACTAGATAGCAGGAAGACAGAAAGGGCACTTTCATGGTCAGCTGAAAACCCTATCAAAACACCATCCTGAAATTACTTTAAGACTCTAGTATTAACTCATAACATCAGAGTGGCAATTTCAGATCACAAGAGCTTTCCAGACACAGAAACGAAACTACAGCTGTGAACTGGAACAAAATGCAAAAACAAACAAGGACTAAAGTCCAACTTAGCTGGGAGTTGTCTAGCAGCAGGAACATGCACAGAAAGGCTTCTGATTACAATGTTGACCGGCATGGAAGTGACAGAGGAGCAAGGCTAAATAGCGACTCCCACATCCTGATGGAAACAGGTGAACAGAGAGGATGATGCACACCAGTTCAATTCCACCAGTGGCCACCGGGGGAGCCCAAAATCCAATTTCACAACAGTACCCCCCCCTCAAGGAGGGGGCACCGAACCCTCACCAGAACCACCAGGGCGATCAGGACGAGCCCTATGAAAGGCACGGACCAAATCGGAGGCATGAACATCAGAGGCAGTCACCCAAGAATTATCCTCCTGACCGTATCCCTTCCATTTGACCAGATACTGGAGTTTCCGTCTGGAAACACGGGAGTCCAAGATTTTTTCCACAACGTACTCCAACTCGCCCTCAACCAACACCGGAGCAGGAGGCTCAACGGAAGGCACAACCGGTACCTCATACCTGCGCAATAATGACCGATGAAAAACATTATGAATAGAAAAAGATGCAGGGAGGTCCAAACGGAAGGACACAGGGTTAAGTGTTGTGAATTTGGATTCTGGGCTTCCCCGGTGGCCACTGGTGGAATTGAACTTGTGTCATCATCTTCTCTGTTCACCTGTTCCCATCAAGTTGTGGGAGTCGCTATATAACCTTGCTTCTCTGTTAGTTGCTTGCCGGTCAACAATGTTATCAGAAGCCTCTCTGTGCATGTTCCTGCTCCTAGACAACTACTAGATAAGTTGGACTTTTGTCCATGTTTGTTTTTGCATTTTTGTTCCAGTTCACAGCTGTTGTTTCGTTACTGTGTCTGGAAAGCTCTTGTGGTCAGGAATTGCCACTCTGGTATTATGAGTTAATGCCAGAGTCTTAAAGTAATTTCTGGATGGTGTTTTGATAGGGTTTTCAGCTGACCATGAAAGTGTCCTTTCTGTCTTCTGCTATCTAGTAAGTGGACCTCAAATTTGCTAAACCTATTTTCATGCTGCGTTTGTTATTTCATCTTAAATCACCGCCAATACATGTGGGGGGCCTCTGTCTCCTTTCGGGGTATTTCTCTAGAGGTGAGCTAGGACTAATATTTTCCTCTGCTAGCATTATTTAGTCCTCCGGCTGGCGCTGGGCATCTAGGGATAAAAAGTAGGAATGCTACCCGGCCACTGCTAGTTGTGCGGTAGGTTTAGTTCATGGTCAGTTCAGTTTCCATCTTCCAAGAGCTAGTTCCTATATATGCTATGTTCTCTTGCCATTGAGAACATGACAGTTTGACCGGCCCACTAAAGGGTTAAAATCCTTGGCTGAGAAAGGAGAGAAATAAGAAGTCTGCTGAGAATTTTTTTTTTTTTTTTCCTCTAGTTTTGAGTGTGCTCTTAATTGGACCACTTGCCAGCCTGTCTATGCTGCAGCCTTTTTTTTTTTTTTTTTTTCTTTCTCTCCTTCTAATCTTTGAATGGCTCTGTGTTCACCTGTTTATAATGGATCTTCAGAGTGTAACTGCAGGTTTGAATGATCTGGCCACGAAGGTACAAAATTTGCAAGATTTTGTTGTTCATGCACCTATATCTGAACCGAGAGTTCCTTTGCCGGAATTTTTCTCGGGGAATAGATCTGGTTTTCAGAATTTTAGAAATAATTGCAAATTATTTTTGTCCCTGAAGTCTCGCTCTGCCGGAGATCCTGCACAGCAGGTCAGGATTGTGATTTCCTTGCTCCGGGGCGACCCTCAAGAGTGGGCTTTTTCATTGACACCAGGGGATCCTGCGTTGCTCAATGTGGATGCGTTTTTTCTGGCCTTGGGGTTGATTTATGAGGAACCTCATTTGGAGCTTCAGGCAGAAAAAACCTTGATGTCCCTATGTCAGGGGCAAGATGAAGCTGAAATTTACTGCCAAAGATTCCGTAAATGGTCTGTGCTTACTCAGTGGAATGAGTGCGCCCTGGCGGCGACTTTCAGAGAGGGTCTCTCTGATGCCATTAAGGATGTTATGGTGGGGTTCCCTGTGCCTACGGGTCTGAATGAGTCCATGACAATGGCTATTCAGATCGATAGGCGTCTGCGGGAGCGCAAACCAGTGCACCATTTGGCGGTGTCCACTGAGAAGACGCCAGAAAGTATGCAGTGTGATAGAATTCTGTCCAGAAGCGAGCGGCAGAATTTTAGACGGAAAAATGGGTTGTGTTTCTATTGTGGTGATTCTACTCATGTTATATCAGCATGCTCTAAGCGCACTAAGAAGCTTGATAAGTCTGTTTCCATTGGCACTTTACAGTCTAAGTTCATTCTATCTGTGACCCTGATTTGCTCTTTGTCATCCATTACCACGGACGCCTATATCGACTCTGGCGCCGCTTTGAGTCTTATGGATTGGTCCTTTGCCAAACGCTGTGGGTATGATTTAGAGCCTTTGGAGACTCCTATTCCTCTGAAGGGGATTGACTCCACCCCATTGGCTAGTAATAAACCACAATACTGGACACAAGTAACTATGCGTATTAATCCGGATCACCAGGAGACTATTCGCTTTCTGGTGCTGTATAATCTACATGATGTTTTGGTGCTAGGATTGCCATGGCTGCAATCTCACAACCCAGTCCTCGACTGGAGAGCTATGTCTGTGTTGAGCTGGGGATGTAAGGGGACTCATGGGGATGTACCTTTGGTTTCCATTTCATCATCTATTCCCTCTGAGATTCCTGAATTCTTGTCTGAATTTCGTGATGTCTTTGAAGAACCCAAGCTTGGTTCGCTACCTCCGCACCGAGAGTGCGATTGTGCCATAGATTTAATCCCGGGTAGTAAATACCCAAAGGGTCGTTTATTTAATCTGTCTGTGCCTGAACATGCTGCTATGCGAGAATATATAAAGGAGTCCTTGGAAAAGGGACATATTCGGCCATCGTCATCTCCCTTAGGAGCCGGTTTTTTCTTTGTGTCAAAAAAAGACGGCTCTTTGAGACCATGTATTGATTATCGGCTTTTGAATAAAATCACGGTTAAATATCAATACCCATTGCCGTTGCTGACTGATTTGTTTGCTCGCATAAAGGGGGCCAAGTGGTTCTCTAAGATTGATCTCCGTGGGGCGTATAATTTGGTGCGAATCAGGCAGGGGGATGAGTGGAAAACCGCATTTAATACGCCCGAGGGCCACTTTGAGTATTTGGTGATGCCTTTTGGTCTTTCAAATGCCCCTTCAGTCTTCCAGTCCTTTATGCATGACATTTTCCGCGATTATTTGGATAAATTTATGATTGTGTATCTGGATGATATTCTGATTTTTTCGGATGACTGGGACTCTCATGTCCAGCAAGTCAGGAGGGTTTTTCAGGTTTTGCGGTCTAATTCTTTGTGTGTGAAGGGTTCTAAGTGCGTTTTTGGGGTACAGAGGATTTCCTTTTTGGGATATATTTTTTCTCCCTCTTCCATTGAAATGGATCCTGTCAAGGTTCAAGCTATTTGTGATTGGACGCAGCCCTCTTCTCTTAAGAGTCTTCAGAAATTTTTGGGCTTTGCTAACTTTTATCGTCGATTTATTGCTGGTTTTTCGGATGTTGTTAAGCCATTGACCGATTTGACTAAGAAGGGTGCTGATGTTGCTGATTGGTCCCCTGATGCAGTGGAGGCCTTTCGGGAGCTTAAGCGCCGTTTTTCTTCTGCCCCTGTGTTGCGTCAGCCTGATGTTGCTCTTCCTTTTCAGGTTGAGGTCGACGCTTCTGAGATCGGAGCTGGGGCAGTGTTGTCGCAGAAAAGTTCCGACTGCTCCGTGATGAGGCCTTGTGCCTTCTTTTCCCGTAAATTTTCGCCCGCTGAGCGGAATTATGATGTTGGGAATCGGGAGCTTTTGGCCATGAAGTGGGCTTTTGAGGAGTGGCGCCACTGGCTTGAGGGGGCCAGACATCAGGTGGTGGTATTGACTGACCACAAAAATTTGATTTATCTTGAGACCGCCAGGCGCCTGAATCCTAGACAGGCGCGCTGGTCATTGTTTTTCTCCCGGTTTAATTTTGTGGTGTCATACCTACCGGGTTCTAAGAATATTAAGGCGGATGCCCTTTCTAGGAGTTTTGAGCCTGACTCGCCTGGTAACTCTGAGCCCACAGGTATCCTTAAGGATGGAGTGATATTGTCAGCCATTTCTCCAGACCTGCGGCGGGCCTTGCAGGAGTTTCAGGCGGATAGACCGGATCGTTGCCCACCTGATAGACTGTTTGTTCCTGATGATTGGACCAGTAAAGTCATCTCTGAGGTTCATTCTTCTGCGTTGGCAGGTCATCCTGGAATTTTTGGTACCAGGGATTTGGTGGCAAGGTCCTTCTGGTGGCCTTCCCTGTCACGAGATGTGCGAGGCTTTGTGCAGTCTTGTGACGTTTGTGCTCGGGCCAAGCCTTGTTGTTCTCGGGCTAGTGGATTATTGTTGCCCTTGCCTATTCCTAAGAGGCCTTGGACGCACATCTCGATGGATTTTATTTCGGATCTGCCTGTTTCTCAGAAGATGTCTGTCATCTGGGTGGTGTGTGACCGTTTTTCTAAGATGGTCCATTTGGTTCCCCTGCCCAAGTTGCCTTCTTCTTCCGAGTTGGTTCCTCTGTTTTTTCAAAATGTTGTTCGTTTGCATGGTATTCCTGAGAATATCGTTTCTGACAGAGGAACCCAATTTGTGTCTAGATTTTGGCGAGCATTCTGTGCTAGGATGGGCATAGATTTATCTTTTTCATCTGCTTTCCATCCTCAGACTAATGGCCAGACCGAGCGGACTAATCAGACCCTGGAGACATATCTGAGGTGTTTTGTGTCTGCTGACCAGGATGATTGGGTTGCTTTTTTGCCATTGGCGGAGTTCGCCCTCAATAATCGGGCCAGCTCTGCCACCTTGGTGTCCCCGTTTTTCTGTAATTCGGGGTTTCATCCTCGATTTTCCTCCGGTCAGGTGGAATCTTCGGATTGTCCTGGAGTAGATGCTGTGGTGGAGAGATTGCATCAGATTTGGGGGCAGGTGGTGAACAATTTGAAGTTGTCCCAGGAGAAGACTCAGCTTTTTGCCAACCGCCGCCGTCGTGTTGGTCCTCGGCTTTGTGTTGGGGATTTGGTGTGGTTGTCTTCTCGTTTTGTCCCTATGAGGGTCTCTTCTCCTAAGTTTAAGCCTCGGTTCATCGGCCCGTACAAGATATTGGAGATTCTTAACCCTGTTTCCTTCCGTTTGGACCTCCCTGCATCCTTTTCTATTCATAACGTTTTTCATCGGTCATTATTGCGCAGGTATGAGGTACCGGTTGTGCCTTCCGTTGAGCCTCCTGCTCCGGTGTTGGTTGAGGGTGAGTTGGAGTACGTTGTGGAGAAAATCTTAGACTCCCGTGTTTCCAGACGGAGACTCCAGTATCTGGTCAAGTGGAAGGGATACGGCCAGGAGGATAATTCTTGGGTGACTGCCTCTGATGTTCATGCCTCCGATCTGGTTCGTGCCTTTCATCGGGCCCATCCTGATTGCCCTGGTAGTTCTGGTGAGGGTTCGGTGCCCCCTCCTTGAGGGGGGGGTACTGTTGTGAATTTGGATTCTGGGCTTCCCCGGTGGCCACTGGTGGAATTGAACTTGTGTCATCATCTTCTCTGTTCACCTGTTCCCATCAAGTTGTGGGAGTCGCTATATAACCTTGCTTCTCTGTTAGTTGC
Source organism: Ranitomeya variabilis (assembly GCF_051348905.1). Classification (NCBI taxonomy): domain Eukaryota; kingdom Metazoa; phylum Chordata; class Amphibia; order Anura; family Dendrobatidae; genus Ranitomeya; species Ranitomeya variabilis. Next base: position 706,444,403 of record NC_135234.1, on the reverse strand, counting down.
TTGCCGGTCAACAATGTTATCAGAAGCCTCTCTGTGCATGTTCCTGCTCCTAGACAACTACTAGATAAGTTGGACTTTTGTCCATGTTTGTTTTTGCATTTTTGTTCCAGTTCACAGCTGTTGTTTCGTTACTGTGTCTGGAAAGCTCTTGTGGTCAGGAATTGCCACTCTGGTATTATGAGTTAATGCCAGAGTCTTAAAGTAATTTCTGGATGGTGTTTTGATAGGGTTTTCAGCTGACCATGAAAGTGTCCTTTCTGTCTTCTGCTATCTAGTAAGTGGACCTCAAATTTGCTAAACCTATTTTCATGCTGCGTTTGTTATTTCATCTTAAATCACCGCCAATACATGTGGGGGGCCTCTGTCTCCTTTCGGGGTATTTCTCTAGAGGTGAGCTAGGACTAATATTTTCCTCTGCTAGCATTATTTAGTCCTCCGGCTGGCGCTGGGCATCTAGGGATAAAAAGTAGGAATGCTACCCGGCCACTGCTAGTTGTGCGGTAGGTTTAGTTCATGGTCAGTTCAGTTTCCATCTTCCAAGAGCTAGTTCCTATATATGCTATGTTCTCTTGCCATTGAGAACATGACAGTTAAGAATCTCCAATATCTTGTACGGGCCGATGAACCGAGGCTTAAACTTGGGAGAAGAAACCCTCATAGGGACAAAACGAGAAGACAACCACACCAAGTCCCCAACACAAAGCCGAGGACCAACCCGACGCCGGCGGTTGGCAAAAAGCTGAGTCTTCTCCTGGGACAACTTCAAATTGTCCACTACCTGCCCCCAAATCTGATGCAACCTCTCCACCACAGCATCCACTCCAGGACAATCTGAAGATTCCACCTGACCAGAAGAAAATCGAGGATGAAACCCCGAATTACAGAAAAAGGGAGACACCAAGGTGGCAGAGCTGGCCCGATTATTGAGGGCAAACTCCGCTAAAGGCAAAAAAGCAACCCAATCATCCTGATCTGCAGACACAAAACACCTCAAATATGTCTCCAAGGTCTGATTCGTCCGCTCGGTCTGGCCATTAGTCTGAGGATGGAAAGCAGACGAGAAAGACAAATCTATGCCCATCCTAGCACAGAATGCTCGCCAAAATCTAGACACGAATTGGGTACCTCTGTCAGAAACGATATTCTCCGGAATACCATGCAAACGGACCACATTTTGAAAAAACAGAGGAACCAACTCGGAAGAAGAAGGCAACTTAGGCAGGGGAACCAAATGGACCATCTTAGAGAAACGATCACACACCACCCAGACGACAGACATCTTCTGAGAAACAGGAAGATCCGAAATAAAATCCATCGAGATGTGCGTCCAGGGCCTCTTCGGGATAGGCAAGGGCAACAACAATCCACTAGCCCGAGAACAACAAGGCTTGGCCCGAGCACAAACGTCACAAGACTGCACGAAGCCTCGCACATCTCGAGACAGGGAAGGCCACCAGAAGGACCTTGCCACCAAATCCCTGGTACCAAAGATTCCAGGATGACCTGCCAACGCAGAAGAATGAACCTCAGAAATGACTTTACTGGTCCAATCATCAGGAACAAACAGTCTACCAGGTGGGCAACGATCAGGTCTATCCGCCTGAAACTCCTGCAAGGCCCGCCGCAGGTCTGGAGAAACGGCAGACAATATCACTCCATCCTTAAGGATACCTGTAGGTTCAGAATTACCAGGGGAGTCAGGCTCAAAACTCCTAGAAAGGGCATCCGCCTTAACATTCTTAGAACCCGGCAGGTAGGACACCACAAAATTAAACCGAGAGAAAAACAACGACCAGCGCGCCTGTCTAGGATTCAGGCGTCTGGCGGACTCAAGATAAATTAGATTTTTGTGGTCAGTCAATACCACCACCTGATGTCTAGCCCCCTCAAGCCAATGACGCCACTCCTCAAAAGCCCACCATGGCCAAAAGCTCCCGATTCCCAACATCATAATTCCGCTCGGCGGGCGAAAATTTACGCGAGAAAAAAGCACAAGGTCTCATCACGGAGCAATCGGAACTTCTCTGCGACAAAACCGCCCCAGCTCCGATTTCAGAAGCGTCGACCTCAACCTGAAAAGGAAGAGCAACATCAGGCTGACGCAACACAGGGGCGGAAGAAAAGCGGCGCTTAAGCTCCCGAAAGGCCTCCACAGCAGCAGGGGACCAATCAGCAACATCAGCACCCTTCTTAGTCAAATCAGTCAATGGTTTAACAACATCAGAAAAACCAGCAATAAATCGACGATAAAAGTTAGCAAAGCCCAAAAATTTCTGAAGACTCTTAAGAGAAGAGGGTTGCGTCCAATCACAAATAGCCTGAACCTTGACAGGATCCATCTCGATGGAAGAGGGGGAAAAAATATATCCCAAAAAGGAAATCTTTTGAACCCCAAAAACGCACTTAGAACCCTTCACACACAAGGAATTAGACCGCAAAACCTGAAAAACCCTCCTGACCTGCTGGACATGAGAGTCCCAGTCATCCGAAAAAATCAAAATATCATCCAGATACACAATCATAAATTTATCCAAATAATCACGGAAAATGTCATGCATAAAGGACTGAAAGACTGAAGGGGCATTTGAAAGACCAAAAGGCATCACCAAATACTCAAAGTGGCCCTCGGGCGTATTAAATGCGGTTTTCCACTCATCCCCCTGCTTAATTCGCACCAAATTATACGCCCCACGGAGATCTATCTTAGAGAAACACTTGGCCCCCTTTATGCGAGCAAACAAATCAGTCAGCAGTGGCAACGGATATTGATATTTAACCGTGATTTTATTCAAAAGCCGATAATCAATGCACGGCCTCAAAGAGCCATCTTTCTTAGCCACAAAGAAAAAACCGGCTCCTAAGGGAGATGACGAAGGACGAATATGTCCCTTTTCCAAGGACTCCTTTACATATTCTCGCATAGCAGCATGTTCAGGCACAGACAGATTAAATAAACGACCCTTAGGGTATTTACTACCCGGAATCAAATCTATGGCACAATCGCACTCCCGGTGCGGAGGTAATGAACCAAGCTTAGGTTCTTCAAAAACGTCACGATATTCAGTCAAGAATTCAGGAATCTCAGAGGGAATAGATGATGAAATGGAAACCACAGGTACGTCCCCATGCGTCCCCTTACATCCCCAGCTTAACACAGACATAGCTTTCCAGTCAAGGACTGGGTTATGAGATTGCAGCCATGGCAATCCAAGCACCAACACATCATGTAGGTTATACAGCACAAGAAAGCGAATAATCTCCTGGTGATCCGGATTAATCCGCATAGTTACTTGTGTCCAGTATTGTGGTTTATTGCTAGCCAATGGGGTGGAGTCAATCCCCTTCAGGGGTATAGGAGTTTCAAGAGGCTCCAAATCATACCCACAGCGTTTGGCAAAGGACCAATCCATAAGACTCAAAGCGGCGCCAGAGTCGACATAGGCATCCGCGGTAATAGATGATAAAGAACAAATCAGGGTCACAGATAGAATAAACTTAGACTGTAAAGTGCCAATTGAAACAGACTTATCAAGCTTCTTAGTACGCTTAGAGCATGCTGATATAACATGAGTTGAATCACCGCAATAGAAGCACAACCCATTTTTTCGTCTAAAATTCTGCCGTTCACTTCTGGACAGAATTCTATCACATTGCATATTCTCTGGCGTCTTCTCAGTAGACACCGCCAAATGGTGCACAGGTTTGTGCTCCCGCAGACGCCTATCGATCTGGATAGCCATTGTCATGGACTCATTCAGACCCGCAGGCACAGGGAACCCCACCATAACATCCTTAATGGCATCAGAGAGACCCTCTCTGAAATTCGCCGCCAGGGCGCACTCATTCCACTGAGTAAGCACAGCCCATTTACGGAATTTCTGGCAGTATATTTCAGCTTCGTCTTGCCCCTGAGATAGGGACATCAAGGCCTTTTCCGCCTGAAGTTCTAACTGAGGTTCCTCATAAAGCAACCCCAAGGCCAGAAAAAACGCATCCACATTGAGCAACGCAGGATCCCCTGGAGCCAATGCAAAAGCCCAATCCTGAGGGTCGCCCCGGAGCAAGGAAATCACAATCCTGACCTGCTGAGCAGGATCTCCAGCAGAGCGAGATTTCAGGGACAAGAACAACTTGCAATTATTTTTGAAATTTTGAAAGCAAGATCTATTCCCCGAGAAAAATTCAGGCAAAGGAATTCTAGGTTCAGATATAGGAACAGGAACAACAAAATCTTGTAAATTTTGAACTTTCGTGGTGAGATTATTCAAACCTGCAGCTAAACTCTGAATATCCATTTTAAACAGGTGAACACAGAGCCATTCCAGGATTAGAAGGAGAGAGAGAGAGAAAGGCTGCAATATAGGCAGACTTGCAAGAGATTCAATTACAAGCACACTCAGAACTGAAGGAAAAAAAAAAAAAAAAAAATCTTCAGCAGACTTCTCTTTTCTCTCCTTTCTCTGTCAATTAATTTAACCCTTGGGGGCCGGTCAAACTGTTATGGTTCTCAATGGCAAGAGAACATAGCCCAGCAAACATAAGAACTAGCTCTTGGAAGGATGGAAACTAAACTGACCATGAACTAAACCTGCCGCACAACTAACAGTAGCCGGGTAGCGTAGCCTGCGTTTTATCCCTAGACGCCCAGCGCCGGCCGGAGGACTAACTAATCCTGGCAGAGGAAAATATAGTCCTGGCTCACCTCTAGAGAAATTTCCCCGAAAGGCAGACAGAGGCCCCCACAAATATTGGCGGTGATTTTAGATGAAATGACAAACGTAGTATGAAAATAGGTTTAGCAAAATTGAGGTCCGCTTACTAGATAGCAGGAAGACAGAAAGGGCACTTTCATGGTCAGCTGAAAACCCTATCAAAACACCATCCTGAAATTACTTTAAGACTCTAGTATTTACTCATAACATCAGAGTGGCAATTTCAGATCACAAGAGCTTTCCAGACACAGAAACGAAACTACAGCTGTGAACTGGAACAAAATGCAAAAACAAACAAGGACTAAAGTCCAACTTAGCTGGGAGTTGTCTAGCAGCAGGAACATGCACAGAAAGGCTTCTGATTACAATGTTGACCGGCATGGAAGTGACAGAGGAGCAAGGCTAAATAGCGACTCCCACATCCTGATGGAAACAGGTGAACAGAGAGGATGATGCACACCAGTTCAATTCCACCAGTGGCCACCGGGGGAGCCCAAAATCCAATTTCACAACATGGTACTAAGATGCAATGTATTTTTTGAGGAAAGATCGATGAAATAGATTATGGATCCTAAAAGTAGGCAGTAAAGCAAGGTGAAATGCTAGGGGATTAAGATGGCTACAATCCCATAATGACAGATAAACACTAAGTCACTAACACAAAGGTCCAGACCCTCCAAACGTCTCCGATCAGCCACACTCTTATATTTGGATTCCATCTTCCTCAAATTATTCGTAACCCCCTGATATATGGTAGTAAATGAAGATGAAAATCGTTCTTCTTCCGGTAATCCAGATTACTATTAAATGAATTAAACTGAGGATGGAACCCATATGCCCCGAAAAACGGGGACTTACCGGTCGATTCATGACAACGATTATTAACAGCGAATTCGGCTAATCGTAAATAGGTTACCCTGTCCTCCTGATTTGCAGAAAGAAACACCTGAGATACGTCTCACCCATTAGACTGCGGGTGAAATGCGGAAGAAAATGACAAATGGATCCCAAGATGGGTGCAAAATGCCCTCCAAAACTTGGAGACAAACCGCACCCCTCGATCAGAAACAATATCGGTCTGGATCCCATGTAATCTAATTATTTTTCTAACAAAAACTTGTGCCATGGATTTGGCGTTTGGTAAAGCTGGTAAAGCAATAAAATGAGACATTTTACTGAATCTATCTACCACCTCCGGTATTACAGTATTCCCTACCAACATGGGAAAATCTGTGATAAAATCGACCAACAAGTGAGTCCAAGGTCTACTGGGAATCTGCAACAGTTGGAGAGCCCCCGACGGGTGAGTATGAGAGGTCTTAGAACGCACACAGATACTGCAGGTGGCTACATACTCCCAGACATCCTGATGAGCACCAGGCCACCAAAAATGCTGAATAAGCAGATCAGTGGTGTCTTTATTACCAGGGTGTCTGGTCAACACTGAATCATCATGTTCGCTGAGGACTCTAAGATGGAGATTAACTGTAACAAACAGTTTACCAAGTGGACAAGCAGCAGAGGCGTCCCCCTGAGCGTCAATAACCTCTCTTTCTCTTAAACTATGAAGGCATCATGAGGGAAAAATAGAAAAGATAGGGTATGAACCTCAATCTACAAGTAATGCCTACCTCCTACCTTTAAAAGTTATAAAGGAGTGAGACATAATCCAGAGTGTATAGTGCAATGGAAATTTTATTTTATGCTAAGCCACTTCCCTAACCTCACCCAAACCTTTATATGTGCCCACACAGAGATATTGCTCCTAGCAAAGCCCATTAGAGTTCTCACATATTATATTACTGCTTTCACGGCCCTCTAAAGTGCTCACCACAAAAAGTATTATATCCCCACATTTTCCCTATACAGCCTAATGCCCTCCATTCCCATATAGGGCTTGGTGAGTTTGCCAAAAAATTATATTTTGATTTTCTTTTTAATTATAGATGATTTTTATTATGATGATGATGATGAACCACAGGTAGCATGTATCAGGCGTAGGCTGTATGATTTCAGCCATGTATGTTTAACTCTGAGATACTTTAAAAGTTGCATGGGAGAAAAGCAAAAATGCCGGTCACCAGCAGTTTCTGAAGGCTTGTTCCTCTTGAGTAACAGGTCTCTCCCTGCATGCATGTATAAAGAGAGAGTCATCACTCCAACAAAGCAGGCAGGGAAAAGCCACTGGGAACAAGTCTTTTTGACTAGTCTCCCATGCGGCTTCGTCCACAATGGCTTTTAAAGTATATGTGTCGTGGGGATACTGCAACAGAGAGGAGCCAGAAGACTGCTGTGTCTGATTGCTCCTACTTCAGTGCTGAAAAGAAGCACTTCTCCTTTTTAAATGGTGTTTATATCCTTTGGCCGTTTTGGAAACTCTGGGAGTATGAGCCCAAGGCTGAGCTCGGTTAGCCACTTGCATCCTCTGTATAATCTGGGTCCTGATTCAAACCGATGTCAAGGCTAGCTTTTGCTGCATGGCTTGGAGGAGAGGTGTTTATATGAGAATGAGTTTTGGAGGAGTGATCTGTGACTCTTGCATGGTTTGTAAATGTGATAATTCCCTTCCCTCCTCTTACTTTGGTTTTTCCCCCGTCCTCCACTCCCTGGTGCATTCCTGTTATATGTGAGTGAATATTTGTATGCTTGGTATTTTCAGTTTACCCTTGTTTGAGTGGCGGCCCCAGCATCCTCACCTTCAGAAGTATCCCTGGGAATAGGGTGAGCTAGGGTACCCCCTAGTGGTAGGGACAGGGAAGGAGCCCCGTGTCACTGGTCACCCAACAGCTGGTCATAATATTAGCTCTGACCGCAACCATTTTTTTATCCATTATGGATCCCATTACTGCTCTGATGGGGCATCTGCAGCAGCTCAGTCTGGAGGTGGCAGATTTACACATGGTTGTTTTGTAGCACCCTAATACATCTTGTGTAGGAATCACATCTCCCAGGCAAACTGTGGTGGAGCTAAAGATCGCTTTGACTGACAGGTTCTCTGGGGGGCGTGACAAGTTTGCTGTTTTCAGGGAGGTCTGTAAACTGTAGTTTAAGTTATGTCCTGTTCCCTCAGGTACAGAGGAGCAATGTGTGGGGATAATAATATCGCTCCTTCAGGAGGATCCCCAAACATGAGTGGTTTTTCTCCCATCTGACTCCCAGTCGCTTCAGATGGTGGAGGAATTTTTTCGGGTGCTCGACTTTATATACAACGACCCCGACCGCATCTACTTGACTGAGTCCACAGTGTGCTAACTTCAGCAAGGAGACCAGCCGGTGGAGGAGTATTGCTCCGAGTTTCGGAGGTAGGCCACGGACTCTTAGTGGAATGATCCCACACTCCGTAGCCTATTCTGTGAGAGGCTTACAGTAAGGTTGAAAGATGCTTTAGCCCTGTATGAGACTCCAGTCTCCCTTGAGGCTGTGATGTCTTTGGCGATCCGGGTTGATCGCCGTCTTCGCCAGAGACATAGGGAGACACCCCAAGGTGCGGGAGGTCCGGGGCCAAGGGAGAACTGGACTGAGTCATCTGAGGAAACCATGCAGGTGGGTGTGGCAACTCACTCTGGAAAACTGTCTGTTGTTCGGAGAAAAGGGGGAGTGTGTTTTTTCTTTGGTAAATAGGGCCATTTCATCTGCACGTGCCCTTCCCAATCTCGCAGTAAACAACCACCAGGAAAACTAAGAGGCTCGGGTTGTGGGGAGGTTAGCAACCCGGGTGTACTCATCACCTCCGTAGGTAGGACACAATTTTTTCTGCCAGCAGAAATTCACCTGGGTGAAATTACGGTAGATATGTCTGCATTGCTGGACAGTACAGGGGGTGTTGTGAATTTGGATTCTGGGCTCCCCCGGTGGCTACTGGTGGAATTGAACTGGTGTCTTCATCTTCTCTGTTCACCTGTTCCCATCAAGATGTGGGAGTCGCTATATAACCTTGCTGCTCTGTTAGTTGCTTGCCGGTCAACAATGTTATCAGAAGCCTCTCTGTGCTTGTTCCTGCTCCTAGACAACTACTAGATAAGTTGGACTCTTGTCCATGTTTGTTTTTGCATTTTTGTTCCAGTTCACAGCTGTAGTTTCGTTACTGTGTCTGGAAAGCTCTTGTGAACAGGAATTGCCACTCTGGTGTTATGAGTTAATGCCAGAGTTTTAAAGTAATTTCTGGATGGTGTTTTGATAGGGTTTTCAGCTGACCATGAAAGTGTCCTTTCTGTCTTCTGCTATGTAGTAAGTGGACCTCAAATTTGCTAAACCTATTCTCATACTACGTTTGTTATTTCATCTTAATTCACCGCCAATACATGTGGGGGGCCTCTGTCTCCTTTCGGGGTATTTCTCTAGAGGTGAGCTAGGACTAATATTTTCCTCTGCTAGCATTATTTAGTCCTCCGGCTGGTGCTGGGCATCTAGAATCAACGTAGGCATGCTACCCGGCCACTGCTAGTTGTGCGTTAGGTTTAGTTCATGGTCAGCTCAGTTCCCATCTTCCAAGAGCTAGTTCCTTTATATGCTGATGCTATGATCTCTTGCCATTGAGATCATGACAGTTTGACCGGCCCACTAAAGGGTTAAAATCCTTGGCTGAGAAAGGAGAGAAATAAGTAGTCTGCTGAAATTTTTTTTTTTTCTCTCCTTCTAATCTTTGAATGGTTCTGTGTCCACCTGTTTGTAATGGATCTTCAGAGTGTAACTGCAGGTTTGAATAATCTCGCCACGAAGGTACAAAATTTGCAAGATTTTGTTTGTCATGCACCTGTATCTGAGCCGAGAATTCCTTTGCCGGATTTTTTCTCGGGGAATAGATCTGGGTTTCAGAATTTTCGAAATAATTGCAAATTATTTTTGTCCCTGAAATCTCGCTCTGCCGGAGACCCTGCACAGCAGGTCAGGATTGTGATTTCCTTGCTCCGGGGCGACCCTCAAGACTGGGCTTTTTCATTGACACCAGGGGATCCTGCGTTGCTCAATGTGGATGCGTTTTCTCTGGCCTTGGGGTTGCTTTATGACGAACCTCATTTGGAGCTTCAGGCAGAAAAAACTTTGATGTCCCTATCTCAGGGGCAAGATGAAGCGGAAATTTACTGCCAAAGATTCCATAAATGGTCTGTGCTTACTCAGTGGAATGAGTGCGCCCTGGCGGCGACTTTCAGAGAGGGTCTCTCTGATGCCATTAAGGATGTTATGGTGGGGTTCCCTGTGCCTGCGGGTCTGAATGAGTCCATGACAATGGCTATTCAGATCGATAGGCGTTTGCGGGAGCGCAAACCAGTGCACCATCTGGCGGTGTCCACTGAGAAATCGCCAGAGAGTATGCAGTGTGATAGAATTCTGTCCCGAAGCGAGCGGCAGAATTTTAGACGGAAAAATGGGTTGTGTTTCTATTGTGGTGATTCTACTCATGTTATATCAGCATGCTCTAAGCGCACTAAAAAGCTTGGTAAATCTGTTTCCATTTGCACCTTACCGTCTAAGTTTATTCTATCTGTGACCCTGATTTGCTCTTTGTCATCTATTACCACGGACGCCTATGTCGACTCTGGCGCCGCGTTGAGTCTTATGGATTGGTCCTTTGCCAAACGCTGTGGGTATGATTTAGAGCCTTTGGAGACTCCTATTCCTCTGAAGGGGATTGACTCCACCCCATTGGCTAATAATAAACCACAATACTGGACACAAGTAACTATGCGTATTAATCCGGATCACCAGGAGATTATTCGCTTTCTGGTGCTGTGTAATCTACATGATGATTTGGTGCTAGGATTGCCTTGGCTGCAATCTCACAACCCAGTCCTCGACTGGAGAGCTATGTCTGTGTTGAGCTGGGGATGTAAGGGGGCTCATGGGGATGTACCTGTGGTGTCCATTTCATCATCTATTCCCTCTGAAATTCCTGAGTTCCTGTCTGACTATCGTGACGTCTTTGAAGAATCCAAGCTTGGTTCGTTACCTCCGCACCGAGAGTGCGATTGTGCCATAGATTTAATCCCGGGTAGTAAATACCCAAAGGGTCGTTTATTTAATCTGTCTGTGCCTGAACATGCTGCTATGCGAGAATATATAAAGGAGTCCTTGGAAAAGGGACATATTCGTCCATCGTCATCTCCCTTAGGAGCCGGTTTTTTCTTTGTGTCAAAAAAAGACGGCTCTTTGAGACCATGTATTGATTATCGGCTTTTGAATAAAATCACTGTTAAATATCAATACCCATTGCCGTTGCTGACTGATTTGTTTGCTCGCATAAAGGGGGCCAAGTGGTTCTCTAAGATTGACCTTCGTGGGGCGTATAATTTGGTGCGAATCAGGCAGGGGGATGAGTGGAAAACCGCATTTAATACGCCCGAGGGCCATTTTGAGTATTTAGTGATGCCTTTTGGTCTTTCAAATGCTCCGTCAGTTTTCCAGTCCTTTATGCATGATATTTTTCGCGATTATTTGGATAAATTTATGATTGTGTATCTGGATGATATTCTGATTTTTTCGGATGACTGGGACTCTCATGTCCAGCAAGTCAAGAGGGTTTTTCAGGTTTTGCGGTCTAATTCTTTGTGTGTGAAGGGTTCTAAGTGTGTTTTTGGGGTACAGAGGATTTCCTTTTTGGGATATATTTTTTCCCCCTCTTCCATTGAAATGGATCCTGTCAAGGTACAAGCTATTTGTGATTGGACGCAGCCCTCTTCTCTTAAGAGTCTTCAGAAATTTTTGGGCTTTGCTAACTTTTATCGTCGATTTATTGCTGGTTTTTCGGATATTGCTAAGCCATTGACCGATTTGACTAAGAAGGGTGCTGATGTTGCCGATTGGTCCCCTGATGCTGTGGAGGCCTTTCGGGAGCTCAAGCGCCGTTTTTCCTCTGCCCCTGTGTTGCGTCAGCCTGATGTTGCTCTACCTTTTCAGGTTGAGGTCGACGCTTCTGAGATCGGAGCTGGGGCAGTGTTGTCGCAGAAAAGTTCTGACTGCTCCGTGGTGAGGCCTTGTGCCTTCTTTTCCCGTAAATTTTCGCCCGCTGAGCGGAATTATGATGTTGGGAATCGGGAGCTTTTGGCCATGAAGTGGGCTTTTGAGGAGTGGCGCCATTGGCTTGAGGGGGCCAGACATCAGGTGGTGGTATTGACTGACCACAAAAATTTGATTTACCTTGAGACCGCCAGGCGCCTGAATCCTAGACAGGCGCGCTGGTCATTATTTTTCTCTCGGTTTAATTTTGTGGTGTCATACCTACCGGGTTCTAAGAATGTTAAGGCGGATGCCCTTTCTAGGAGTTTTGAGCCTGACTCGCCTGGTAACTCTGAGCCCACAGGTATCCTTAAGGATGGAGTGGTATTGTCAGCCGTTTCTCCAGACCTGCGGCGGGCCTTGCAGGAGTTTCAGGCGGATAGACCTGATCGTTGCCCACCTGATAAACTATTTGTTCCTGATGATTGGACCAGTAGAGTCATCTCTGAGGTTCATTCTTCTGCGTTGGCAGGTCATCCTGGCATTTTTGGTACCAGGGATTTGGTGGCAAGGTCCTTCTGGTGGCCTTCCCTGTCACGAGATGTGCGAGGCTTTGTGCAGTCTTGTGACGTTTGTGCTCGGGCCAAGCCTTGTTGTTCTCGGGCTAGTGGATTGTTATTGCCCTTGCCTATTCCTAAGAGGCCTTGGACGCACATCTCGATGGATTTTATTTCAGATCTGCCTGTTTCTCAGAAGATGTCTGTCATCTGGGTGGTGTGTGACCGTTTCTCTAAGATGGTCCATTTGGTTCCTCTGCCCAAGTTGCCTTCTTCTTCCGAGTTGGTTCCTCTGTTTTTTCAAAATGTTGTTCGTTTGCATGGTATTCCTGAGAATATCGTTTCTGACAGAGGGACCCAATTCGTGTCTAGATTTTGGCGGGCATTCTGTGCTAGGATGGGCATAGATTTATCTTTTTCGTCCGCTTTCCATCCTCAGACGAATGGCCAGACCGAGCGGATTAATCAGACCCTGGAGACATATCTGAGGTGTTTTGTGTCTGCTGACCAGGATGATTGGGTTGCCTTTTTGCCATTGGCGGAGTTCGCTCTCAATAATCGGGCCAGCTCTGCCACTTTGGTGTCCCCGTTTTTCTGTAATTCGGGGTTTCATCCTCGATTTTCCTCTGGTCAGGTGGAATCTTCGGATTGTCCTGGAGTGGATGCTGTGGTGGAGAGATTGCATCAGATCTGGGGGCAGGTGGTGGACAATTTGAGGTTGTCCCAGGAGAAGACTCAGCTTTTTGCCAACCGCCACCGTCGTGTTGGTCCTCGGCTTTGTGTTGGGGATTTGGTGTGGTTGTCTTCTCGTTTTGTCCCTATGAGGGTCTCTTCTCCTAAGTTTAAGCCTCGGTTCATCGGCCCGTATAAGATATTGGAGATTCTTAACCCTGTTTCCTTCCGTTTGGACCTCCCTGCATCCTTTTCTATTCATAACGTTTTTCATCGGTCATTATTGCGCAGGTATGAGGTACCGGTTGTGCCTTCCGTTGAGCCTCCTGCTCCGGTGTTGGTTGAGGGTGAGTTGGAGTACGTTGTGGAGAAAATCTTAGACTCTCGTGTTTCCAGACGGAGACTCCAGTATCTGGTCAAGTGGAAGGGATACGGCCAGGAGGATAATTCTTGGGTGAATGCATCTGATGTTCATGCCTCTGATCTGGTTCGTGCCTTTCATAGGGCCCATCCTGATCGCCCTGGTGGTTCTGGTGAGGGTTCGGTGCCCCCTCCTTGAGGGGGGGTACTGTTGTGAATTTGGATTCTGGGCTCCCCCGGTGGCTACTGGTGGAATTGAACTGGTGTCTTCATCTTCTCTGTTCACCTGTTCCCATCAAGATGTGGGAGTCGCTATATAACCTTGCTGCTCTGTTAGTTGCTTGCCGGTCAACAATGTTATCAGAAGCCTCTCTGTGCTTGTTCCTGCTCCTAGACAACTACTAGATAAGTTGGACTCTTGTCCATGTTTGTTTTTGCATTTTTGTTCCAGTTCACAGCTGTAGTTTCGTTACTGTGTCTGGAAAGCTCTTGTGAACAGGAATTGCCACTCTGGTGTTATGAGTTAATGCCAGAGTTTTAAAGTAATTTCTGGATGGTGTTTTGATAGGGTTTTCAGCTGACCATGAAAGTGTCCTTTCTGTCTTCTGCTATGTAGTAAGTGGACCTCAAATTTGCTAAACCTATTTTCATACTACGTTTGTTATTTCATCTTAATTCACCGCCAATACATGTGGGGGCCTCTGTCTCCTTTCGGGGTATTTCTCTAGAGGTGAGCTAGGACTAATATTTTCCTCTGCTAGCATTATTTAGTCCTCCGGCTGGTGCTGGGCATCTAGAATCAACGTAGGCATGCTACCCGGCCACTGCTAGTTGTGCGTTAGGTTTAGTTCATGGTCAGCTCAGTTCCCATCTTCCAAGAGCTAGTTCCTTTATATGCTGATGCTATGATCTCTTGCCATTGAGATCATGACAAGGGGGGTTTAACTTGATTGATGCTAGGTTCATCCAGGTCCGAGGCTTCAAACCAAATACACCATTGACTCCTCCCCCTTGAGACAGAGGTATTTTACTCAAGTCGTCTAAGGGTTACATCTTCAGGTAGGGGCCATGCACTCTGAGGTGATTGACTGTTACTGTTACTGTATGTGCTAGACGGTCTGCCCTCACCTGTGGTTGTTAGACTTCCTTGGCTCAGTCTGCACAATCCTGTATTAGATTGGCAGACTCAGGAAATGGTGAAATGGAGAGAGTATTGTCAAGGACACTGCTTGGGTACCTGGCTTGCTAGGGTGCATATCTAGTCTGTGCCAAAATACCTGTCTGATTTTGGGGATGTGGTCTCAGAGCAGGGGTGCGAAGAACTCCCTCCCCATTGTCCTTATGACTGCGCCATTAATCTTGTTCCTGGTGCCAAGCTGCCTAAGAGCAGACTGTATAATATCTCTGGTTCAGAAAGGCAGGCCATTAAGGATTATATAGCATAAAGCTTGGCAAAGGGTCATACCAGACCATGCTCATTCCCCATTGTCGCGAGGTTCTTTTTTGTAAAGGAAAAAGATGAGGGGTTATGCCCATGCTTAGATTTCCACAAACTCAATATGATCACGGTCCGGGATCCACATCCACTCCCTCTCATCCCAGACCCCTTTAATCAGATTGTAGGAGCAAAATGGTTTTCAAAACTGGATCTCAGGGGGGTGTATAATCTCATTGCATTAAAGGGGGGATGAGTGGAAACAGCATTCAATACACCAGAGGTACACTATGAGAACATGGTGATGCCTTTTGGGTTGACGAACGTGCCCGTCATCTTTCAGCACTTTGTAAATTACATCATTAGTCACCTGGTAGGCAAATTTGTGGTTATTTATCTGGATTAGTGATGATTAAGTGTGCTTGTTACTCGTGTTTTCCGAGCATGCTCTGGTGTTCTCCGAGTATTTTGGGCGTGCTCGTAGATTAAGTTTGAGACCCCGCAGCTGCTAGACAGTCTGAATACATGTGGGGATTCCCTAACAAACAGGCAATCCCTGCATGTGTTCAGGCTGTCTAGCAGCTGCAAATCATACAGTTGCGTCAACTCAAACATAATTTACGAGCACGCCCAAAATACTCGGAGAACTCCTGAACAAGCTCAGAAAACCCGAGTAACGAGCACACTCGCTCATCACTAATCAGGATGACATATTAATTTATTCACCTGACCTTGAGTCACATCAAGTACATGTCAGGCAGGTCTTACATATACTCAGAGACAATAAATTATATGTCAAACCTGAGAAGTGAATGTTCTCGATTGAAGAGATCGCTTTCCTATGATATGTGTTGTCATCCACCAGATTTCGCATGGATCCGGTGAAAGTCCAGGCGGTATTGGATAGAGATCATCCTGAGAATTTGAAGGCATTACAAAGGTTTTTAGGTTTCGTCAACAACTACCTTAAAGGTACCTTCACACTAAGCGACTTTGCAGCGAGAACGACGACGATCCGTGACGTTGCAGCGTCCTAGATAGCGATCTCGTTGTGTTTGACACGCAGCAGCGATCTGGATCCCGCTGTGATATCGCTGGTCAAAGCTAGAAGTCCAGAACTTTATTTCGTCGCTGATCACCCGCTGTCATCGCTGGATCGGCGTGTGTGACGCCGATCCAGCGATGTGTTCACTTGTAACCAGGGTAAATATCGGGTTACTAAGCGCAGGGCCGAGCTTAGTAACCCGATATTTACCCTGGTTACCATTGTAAAAGTTAAAAAAAAAGTACATACTCACATTCTGATGTCTGTCACGTCCCCCGGCGTCCACAGGGTTATGCGCTGCTGCTCAGAGCTTCCTGCACTGACTGTGTCAGCGCCGGCAGTAAAGCAGAGCACAGCGGTGAACCTTGGCGCAAATTTTCGTCAAAGAAATTGTAAAATTACATGGGATCCCGACTGATATTGTTTCTAACCGGGGGGTACAGCTTGTTTCAGTGTTTTGAAGGACATTTTGCACCCATCTGGAGATCCATCTGTTATTTTCTTCTGCATTTCACCCGCAGTCTAATGGGCAGACTGAATGGGTTAACCAGAATCTGGAGACTTAGCTTAGGTGTTTTGTGTCTGAAAATCAGACTGGATTGAGTTGCTTATAGTGATGAGCGAGTGTATTCGTTGCTCGGGTGGTCTCCAAGCATTTGTTACTGTTCGGAGATTTAGTTTTCATCGCCACAGCTGAACGATTTACAGCTATTAGCCAGCTTGATTACATGTGGGGATTCCCTAGCAACCAGGCAACCCACACATGTACTGAGCCTAGCTAGTAGCTGTAAATCATTCAGCTGAGGTGATTGATGAAAACTAAATCTCCGAGCAGTTACAAATACTTTGAGATCACCCGAGTCACACTCGCTCATCACAAGTTGCGTACTTTCCGCTAGCCAAATTCGCAGTAAATAATCGTTGTCATGAATCTACCGGTAAATCCCCGTTTTTCGGGGTGTATGGGTTCCATCCTCAGTTCAGCTCATTTAATAAAAATCGTCCTCTGGATTACCAGAAGAGGAACGGTTTTCATCATCGATTACGTCCGTATGGCAGGGGGTTACTAATAATTTGAGGAAGATGGGTTCCAAATATAAGTGTTTGGCTGATCGGAGACGTTTGGTGGGTCTGGACCTGTGTGTTGGTGACTTGTTGTGATTGTCTTCTGTCATTGTCACTGGAAACTTGGAGTTTCAGCTAGCCTTTCACAGGCTGAGTGTGCCCAAGGACCCTGACATCCATCTGTAGGTTCCTAAAGACTGGTAGACGGAATCACACGGAAGGGTATATTTGGCAATCCACTGCCCCAAGTATTAGGCCCACATTGTCCCTAGCAGTCCAATGCGTGAGTCAGCTGCTGTCACGTCTGACTACTGTCTTGCACTGAACTGTCACTTCCTGAACTTGGCACTAACTGTCATTTCCCCCTAACTAAACTGGGACGGCCATTACAGTTAACCCTGCCTAGGCTAGGCTGCAGCCCCAGTGGTTGTTAAACTTGACAACATGCATGAATATAAAATACATTTAACCCCTTAGAGTATCAGTGAGCAGACCATGAGCTCCACCAGTCATACATCTGCCACCAGATTTTTGCTACGTAATCTGAGAGCACCATAATGTAGGAGCAGAGACCCTGATCCCAGCGATGTGTCACTTATTGGTCTGTGTTTTGCTGTTTCAATATATTCGTCCTTTCTCCTTGTCAAACACTGCCCTCATAGAAATCTCTCAATCAGTGGTGAGGGGCGGGGTGTTATGGACCTGGTGGTTAGGAGCACCTGGAATGACCAGATGAGTAAACTCAAAAAACGGAACTAGCTCTGGGGAAGTGGGAACTCTGCTGACCGCAAACTCTACTCCTATCGCACACACTAGAAATAGCCGTGGAGCGTACCTAACTCTCCCTAGACGCCTCTTCACAGCCTAAGAGCTAACTACCCCTAAAGATAAAAATATAAGCCTAACCTTGCCTCAGAGAAATTTCCCCAAAGGTAAAGGCAGCCCCCCACATATATTGACTGTGAGTTAAGAGGAAAGTCACAAACACAGGAATGAAACAGGTTTTAGCATAGGAGGCCAGACTTACTAAATAGTCAGAGGATAGAAAAGAATACTATGCGGTCAGCATAAAAAAACTACAAAACCATGCAGAG
Organism: Ranitomeya variabilis; assembly: GCF_051348905.1. Classification (NCBI taxonomy): domain Eukaryota; kingdom Metazoa; phylum Chordata; class Amphibia; order Anura; family Dendrobatidae; genus Ranitomeya; species Ranitomeya variabilis. The sequence continues at coordinate 706,426,530 of NC_135234.1, read as the reverse complement.
TATGCAAAAAGACCCCCGCACCGACTCACGGTGTGGAGGTGCAACACTGCACCCCAGAGCTTCCAGCTAGCAAGGAAACATCATGATAGCAAGCTGGGCAAGAATTTAGCAGAGCTAAGAAATAAATTCAGGCAGCAGTAACAACAAATGAACCAGCAGGGACTTAGCTTCTGCTGGAGTAGACAGGTCCTCAGAGAAGTCCAAGAGAGATCTGAACCAATTCTGATACATTGACAGCTGGCATCAGGTAACGATCTGAGTGGAGTTAAATAGGGAAGCAGCATAGCAACATAACGAGAGCAGCTGATAAAGTCAACCTAGTGACCAGCAGTTCCGCTCGAAGCCACCAGAGGGAGCCCAAGAGCAGAACTAACCAAAGTACCATTCATGACCACAGGAGGGAGTCCGAGAACGGAATTCACAACAGCGGGGTAATGCAGGGCTCAAGATTCAGAGCTCTGCTAGATTTACAGCAGACAAAGCTGTGATTCTACCATAACTGTTGCACCCAGTAAAGTAAGTGACTGATAGCTCGTATCAGGGTCTCTGTCCTTACATCATGCTGTTGTCAGATTACATAGCAAAAACCTGGTGACGGATTCCTTTTAATACACAGAAGCATCCTTTGCTTGTTTGTTCACAGTATAATCATCTGCAATGCCGCATCATGGGTATTATTATTGCTTTCCATTTGGTTTATAATCCTTTGAGGATGTAAATGCAGAACATTGTATTTTATACCTTCAAATGCACAAACATAAAAGAGTCTGCAGTCGCGTCATAAAAAACAAACCTCAGGCTCGCTCGGCTCGTACAGGAATACTAAACATTTCCAGCTCCACTGAAAATAAGCCAATGGGCAGAAAATGAAAACATATATCATTGGCTGCAGGATAACATTAAGTACATTTTTATAGACTACAAAATATCAGCTACATAAGACAGTAACTCAACAACAGCACTGCTGGAAATAACAAGAAAATCATGTACAGACGATGAAAGAGAGGAGTCCATAGACTTGTACTATGTTAGAAAACACCAAAACCTGCACCTTCCCCTCCCCCCGCCCCCACATTGTAGCCAGCTTCGGACTGGAGCACCTTGGGCCCACCAGAGAAAATCATTCTTGGGGCCCACTATGTAGCTACATAGAAATAAATACAAGACCACCAATTGTGCAGTAAAACACGCTAATATCAGGGTATAATATAAGGTAGTACACGTCTTAATTATGTAGCAGGGGTTGGGGTAGCCCCCTCATAGAATATAAAGTAGCCCCCTCATAGGGTACAATATATCCCCCTCATAGTATATAAAGTAGCCCCCTCACAGAATATAATGCAGCCCCCTATAGAATATAATGTAGCCCCCCCATAGAATATAATGCAACCAGCCACAGAGTATAATGCAGCCCCCCATAGGGTATAATGTAGCCCCCATAGAGTATAGTGCAAACCCCTCATAAGGTATAATGCAGCCCCTCATAAGGTATAATGCAGCCCCTTCATGGAATATAATGTAGCCCCCTCATAGAGTATCATACTACCCCACCTCATAGGGTATCATGCTGCCCCCATAGGGTATTATGCTGCCTCCCTCATAGGGTATCATGCTACACCCCATAGGGTATTATGCTGCCCCCCTCATAGGGTATCATGCTGCCCCCCCCTCTTAGGGTATCATGCTGCTCCCTCTAATAGGGTATCACGCCGCCCCCTCTAATAGGGTATTATGCAGCTCACCCTCATAGGGCATCATACAGCTCCCTCCCATATTATTATTTTATTATTATTATTATTATTTATTAATATAGCAACATTAATTTCATGGTGCTGTACATGAGAAGGGGTTACATCAAAATACAAATATCACTTACAGTAAGCAAACTAACAATGACAGACTGGTACAGAGGGGCGAGGACCCTGCCCTTGTGGGCTTACATTCTACAGCTTGCGGCAAACACTGCCCGTTATTAAAGTGAAATGAAGTCACTCCTCTCCACGCCCATGGGGGCGTGGGGAAGCGTGAATATTCATTTCACTTTAGCAGCAGGGACAGGCTTAGGCTTCCTGTCACCCACTGCTGCTCCGCTGGTATTGGGAGCCCCATAGCAGCTGCGTGGTGTGCGCTATTAGTGACACCCCACTTGCTGGGGGCCCCTGGAACAGCGGGGGCCCTAGGCAGCTGCTGGCACTGTATGCCAGCAGGTGTCAGGGCCTGGCCCGGGCCAGTCCGACCCTGATTGTAGCTGTCATCCTGTCTGTCAAGTTGTTACAAATTCCATTGCCTTCTATTCATACATAGGGAATGTTGACACGTTGAGTTTTTGCAGCTTTTCTGCGTTGAAAACATTGCCTCCTGTGGCAGGAGAAACTCAGTGTATAATACATCCATTTTGGCAGATTTTTTTACTTACATTTTAGTTGCATTTCTTTATTTATTCATTCATTTCAATGGATGAAAAACGCTACAAAAAGGCTGAAAGATCTGACACTCTGCAGATTTGAAAAAAAAACAACGCACTGATGGTTAAACCCCTTCACAAACTTTGCCATATCTATACGTCATTGTCGGGTAGGGGTTTCCCACCCTTGACATACCGGTACGTCATGGCGATCATGTCCGCGTGATCTCCGCCAGGAGCTCGGCTTACATGATAGCCTAAACCTGGCTGTCACAGCCAGGAGTGGTGCCCGCACCGCCCTCAGCTGTTTAACCCTCTAAATGCCGCAAACAATATCTCCCTTCTGACTGGCGGCCCTGCGACATCATCGTGAGTGCCTCATCGTTATCACGGCAACCCGTTATGATGACTTCCGGGTCCGCCAGCTATGGTGGCCTGTTTAGACCATGCCAGGAGCATGGACTAGGAGTCTTTTATCAGTGCAGCACTAACAGGTATCATACATTGCAATGCATTATACCAGCGATCAGAGTAATAAAAGTTTAAGTCCCATAGAGGGACTAAGTAAAAAAGTAGTAAAAAAAAATGTGATAATATAAAAAGTCACTAAATAAATAAAAAAAAAACAAAAAAAAAACATTATACCAATAAATAGGTATCTTTATTTATATTTCTATAATCACTATCCTATCTTACCAACAGGATATTTGGAGCGCAAATTCCCTTTTTTCCATTACATTAGGTATATTTATGTAAAAACAAAGCTAAACAAAAAAAGTACACATATTTGGTATCACTGTGTTTGGAATGACCTGCCTGATCTATGAAACTAAAAAATAACGACCCACTGCTGGCCTAGATTTATGGCACTTCCATCAATCAGTATGAGGCCGGTGTCACACTAGTGAGAAATACGGACGAGGGAGAGGCGCAAAAACAATGCATTTCACACGGACCAATGTTTCTCTATGGGGTAGCTCCCATCAGCCGTATATTTCTCTGCCGAATTTTACGGGCTGAGAAAATCGCAGCATGCTGGAATTGTCAGCGTATTCCTCCAAAAATCCACCAATGCAAGTCTATGGGGGCGAGAAAAATATGGATTACACACGGACCACACGTCTGCCTTGCGAGAAATACACATTGGAGTCCTATCGAAAAGCCGGTAATTCAGTGCGGTGTACAGTAAAATCACACTGACAGGTTAGAATAGAATAGATAAAATAAATGTCCACACATAGAATAGGTATATACTGTATATACTGTATATATATGTCATTGACACACACACACACATATATATATATAAATTTATAATTCATACAGAGCTACATAGCATAAAAGCCGGTAATTCATTTGTCGGCTTTTGCTAAATCCTTACCAAACCCGACAGGATATGAGACATGGTTTACATACAGTAAACCATTTCATATCCGTTATATTTTTACATACAGTATCCCTCACTAATAATGTTAGTAGTTTGTGTGTGCAAAATTTTGGAGCTCTAGGTGTTAAAATAAAGGGTTAAATCACGGAAAAAACTGGCGTGTGCTCCCAAGCAATTTTCTCCGCCAGAGTGGGAAAGCCAGTGACTGAGGACAGATATTAATAGCCTAGAGAGGGACCATGGTTATTGGCCCCCCCGGCTAAAAACATCTGCCCCCAGCCACCCCAAAAAAGGCGCATCTGTAGCGTGGGAATTTTTCTGAATATTTTCTCACGCTACAGTGCATATGAGTTTATGCCACCATGGGGCGCAGCTTAGGTGATGACACCGCAAGTCCCCGAAGCTGTTACCATCATTTCATTCATTCCCCAGTCTTTTACAGCCAGGAGCAGTTGCATTAGCAGAGCTCCTGGTTGTAACTGTATTTAACCCCTTCAGATAGATTTACAGCGTAGGACTTGACTGTACGGTGGACAGGTATGGGATATTGTTGCTTTTTTATTTTCCTTTCTTTTACAGGAGAACGAGGGTCGTCAATTGGATTGAGCATACAATGAAGATATTAAAACCCCATGTGTTTATTTATTTCATTAAAATACTTTATTCATAGTGTGTGTGTGTGTGTGTGTTTTTAACCCTTTACTACTATTGGATTAATAATGGATAGGTGTCTTATTGACATCTCTCCATTATTTACCAGGCTTAATGTCACCTTGCAATAGCAAGGTGATATTAACCCCTTATTACCCCATATCCCACCGCTACAAGGGAGTGGGAAGAGAGTGGCTAAGTGCCAGAATAGGCGCATCTTACAGATGCTCCTTTTCTGGGGTGGCTGGGGGCAGATGTTTTTAGCCGGGGGGAGGGGGGGCCCAATAACCATGGTCCCTCCCTAGACTATTAATATCTGCCTTCAGTCACTGGCTTTCCCACTCTGGCGGAGAAAATTGCACGGGAGCCCACGCCAGTTTTTTCCATGATTTAACCCTTTATTTTAACACCTAGAACTCCAAAAATTTGCACACACAAACTACTAACATTATCAGTGAGGGATATGTAAAAATATAACAGATAAGAAATGGCTTACTGTATGTAAACCATGTATCATATGCTGTCAAGTTTGATAAGGAGTTATCAAAAGCCGACAATTGAATTACCGGATTTTATGCTATGTAGCTCTGTATAAAATATAAATATATATATATATGTGTCTCACTGACATACATATATATATATTTATATATATATAGACTGTATATATGTTTTCACGAATATTTGAGCCCATGGATCCATTATATGTCCATTTTGCAAGCCGGTGAGAAAATCTCGCCGTACGGATGCCATATGGAGGCTTACATGCGCAAAATACGCAGCCACACCTTGCCAATGGATGACATACGGATCATTTCTGCGTATTTGGTCCGTAAAAAACAGAATGCATTTTTATACGTTGTGTGTGACGCCGGCCTTATGCTACAAAAACAGGGAAGCCAAATATACAAAAAAATCCTTTATTAAACATATACGTACACATTAAATAAAATAAGGGGAATACAATTACAAAAGATGCTGCATACATAGGGTGCATAACACCTCAGCAGTACCACAGGCTGATCGCCTCCATGCCTCGCCTCATTGATGCAGTAATTGATGCAAAAGGAGCCCCGACCAAGTACTGAGTGCATTACTGAACATACATTTCAGTAGGCCAACATTTCAGATTTTAAAATCATTTTTCAAGCTGGTGTTATATAGTATTGTAATTTACTGAGATAATGAATTTTGGGCTTTCATTGGCTGTAAACCATAATCATCAACATTAACAGAAATAAACACTTAAAATAGATCACTCTGTCTGTAATGACTCTATGTAATATATGAGTTTCACTTTTTGTATTGAAGAACTGAAATAAATTAACTTTTTTGATGATATTCTAATTTTGTGAGAAGCACCTGTACTTTGTCGAGTTAAACCGTAGAAGATAAATATTATATTATAATAGTGCAACATGACATTCAGTACGTCTTACTAGGTTAAGTGTATAGACTCTAAAGCATAGTGCATGTTTTAGTATAAGGGTAAGTTGCGTTTTTTTTCAGGTTTTTTTATGCTAATTTTCAGCTGCTTTTTACAGTACCAGCAAAGCCTAAGACATTTCAGAAATCTCTTGCACACACATTGTTTTTTTGTGTTATCAGTATTTTGTGTTTTGCTGCGTTTTTTGACATAGGGCATGTCACTTCTTTCAACGTTTTTCCAAAATTTTTTCAGCGTTTTCCACCCATTGACTTGAATGGATGGTGAAAAAAAGCTGCAAATACGCAGGTTGACTTTTCTAGCAGCGAATTTGCTGCAGAAAAGTCAAGGACAGCTGGATGTGACATTGTGCGTCCATACAGCCTGTCATCCAGCAGAGCGGACCCGAACCCCATTCACTTGAATGGGGGGTCTGACATTAAAGTGTTTGACACACTGTCGTATGCATGACAGCGCGGCAAACACCGCTTCTGATCGGCAGTGAAATCATTCCCGCCGGTCATAGAGACGCAGGTCCCATGCTGTCAGAAGACAGCGGGAGCACTCAGCTGTGATCAGAGGTATAAACTTCACCTCCGGTCAGTGGTGTCAGCTGATGGGACTACTGATCAGCAATAGAGGGGTCCTCACACTTTAAAATAAATAATTAAAAAAATGGCGTGGGGAGCCCCCCCAATTTTGACAACCAGCCTTGCTAAAGCTCACAGCTGCGGGCTGGTATTCTAAGGCCGGTAAGGGGCCCCCAGCCTAAGGCTATGTGCCCACGTTGCAGAATGTATGCAGAATTTTCCTCATCGAAACCAGACTCCCTTGCTGGGAAATCCACTTGCATTTTTCTAGGTTTTTTTTGCGGTTTTATCGCGTATTTGTTGCGGTTTTCATGCATATTTTTTTCATGCGTCCAAATGCAATTCTATAGATTTTACGCAAAATTAATGAACATGCTGCGTTTTTTTGCACAATGCTTCTCCGCTGTGGAAAAAGATGCAGCATGGGCACAACAATTGCGGAATGTAGTGGTGGCAAGCGGGGTAATAAGGGGTTAATGTCACCTTCCTATTGTAAGGTGACATTAAACCGGCTTAGTAATGAAGAGGTGTCAATAAAACACCTATCCATTACTAATCCTATAATAGTTAAAGAGTTAAATAACACACACACAGTAAGAAAAAAGTATTTTAATGAAATAAAACACCACACAGTTTTGCCATCTTTATTAGGCTGCTGTCACACTAGCAGTATTTGGTCAGTATTTTACATCAGTATGTGTAAGCCAAAACCAGGAGTAGAACAAATAGAGGAAAAGTATAATAGAAACATATGCACCACTTCTGCATTTATCACCCACTCCTGGTTTTGGCTTACAAATACTGATGTAAAATACTGACCAAATACTGCTAGTGTGACGGCAGCTTTAGTCTGCCATTCCAAGTGAAGCCCTCGATCTCCTGAAATAAAAATAAAAATAATAAACCAACACAAATACTCCCTGCTCCGACGCAGTCCAATATGACGAGTGTCCCATGCAGTAATCCATATCTGGGGGAGATAAAGTTAACAACCGGGAGCACTGCTAATGCGACCGCTCCTGGCTGTAAGCTACTGGGGAATGAGGAGATGCTTCCGATGCTTGCTTCAGTGACCGGGGGTGACTCACCGAGCCTGCGCTCCCTCACAGCCTGACCTGAGGTAACCTCTGGACCGTGGGAAAATGCCAGTAAAGAGGCTACCACAGGTAATTTATCTATCTATTCATTCTATCTATCTATTCTATCAATCTATCTATTCATTCTATCTACAGGAAGTTGTTTTTTTTCTCTGTGTGCACTCAACTTTGTTGGCATGCACAAAGAGAAAAAAAAAGCGCATGAAAAAAACGCACCAAAAACTTGAACGCACCAAAAACGTTCCTAAACCTGCATTTTTGGCACAGCTTCTTCCCTGCCAAGAAGATCAGGTTTTGCTGCAGAAAAAAAAAGCAGCAAAAACGCCCTGTGTGAACTTACCCTAAAGCATACTGAAGCATTTTACTATTTAACAGATGTCTGTTAAAGATTAGCATAGGCAAGAAGCCTTATGGATATATAGAGCAAAATTTAGCAGCAAGCAGCAGCAAGCATGGTATAAATTAGGAGCACACATGGTATAAACAGGCAGAAATTAGATATACAACCTGAGGATGCAGCACAGAGCCCCAATGCGCATTTCAAATTATGCTCCTTCCTGGGGGAGGACAACAGGTGTAAATGTTGAGGGAGGATTTAAATTGATCCTTCACGGTTAACCCAGTGATTACCAAATTAATATACAAGGTGTTGCCGGCAACTGAAAATGACCAGACGGAGACGTGTGTCTCTGTATGGGGGATCGAGCTGATCTCTGGCCCCCGTTTATTTTGTATATGAGTTTTCATTGTCACAGAAATTATACTTCAACCAATCAGCATAAGAACACGCTCACAGTTCTTAACCTATAAGAATGCAGGAAAAACTTAACCCATGAGGATACAGGAAAAAATGGAAACTACAGATATAGTCATGTCTTTTTGGCATAGTATATGTTTTTCTAACAGATGCCTCAGTCTTGTATAGTGATACACCCCCGAATCTCTTATCTGGCTCGAGACAGAAAACTCAAGGTCTTTATACCAATTATGAAACATAGCCTAGTTGCATACCAGGCTTGTGAACAAAAAGATAAAGTTACTTCATGGCAGCTGTAACCTTTTACCTAATTAAATAACAGAATTTATCTTTAAGCAACAAGAAAATGGAGTCAAAAACACAAAATGGAGAATCTAGCACAAAATGGAGAACCTTTCATAATTTGTTCCTTCACATTCCCCCCTAGATAAATTTTGTTAATTATTGTCCAGCATCAGAGATACTATCCCGAGCTCTAAGCTTGAGGGGTACTGGTCTTCACATGACTGGTGCCATGTTACCAGCCATTTTAAATACAGTTTCATTAATATCTACAAGCGAGGGAAAAATCTTATTATTTCACAGTCTAAGATATAGCAGTACAAAAAGTATATAAGAAAATATATTTTCACCTTGACAATCCCCCCTAAACACTAAGTTTTTCCCTTAAAGAAAGATCCTTCGAGACTGTCCATGTGATGGGAAAAGGGGAGGTGGATTTCTTCATCCAGACACCTCAGAAACTCTCCCCTAGCGAGAGGCCTCCAGGCAGCTGAACCCTTCACTAACCTCACATGGAGTTCTCCCACTGTCCCTAAACTAAATCTCTTAGCATCATCTGAGAATGGGGGTTTTTGTCTACTCTCTTGAGGGGGACATACTTAGGGATCTCCCCTGGATCAGTACCATCGTACTCTGGTGGGTCTACTTCTTGATTGAGGAAGGTGCCAGTCGGGATTGCTTTCACTAACTACCTAGGCCTGCCTAGGTGCACTTATACATCTATCATATTGTCATTATTTGTTTGTAAAATGAGAAAGGTTGGTTCTCAGGGTCAGCCAATTGTTTTTGCATAGCTAGCTAGTCAGAGGGCCTCCAGGGATAATACTCCTGTATCTGTCTTGCCCTACCTGATGTGGTTGGTTCTCTGGTGGTGGGGGGCGACATGACATGCTGGTCTACAGCTCCTTCCCAAAAGGATTACTGTCAGCCTACTCCCAAAAGTTAATGTCCCCACTATCCACCAACCACAATCCTGTGTCAGCTTCTTATGTCACTGCATGTGATCTTGTCTGGACAGGATTCAGTGTAATTCTCTTAGGTCGGGTTGCAGCACGGGTCATACAAGTGTTAGGGCCCAAATCCTCAACTATACCCTGGAAGGCATCACAGCTATAATTGACAAATCTTTGTTCACTGTAATATATATATTTGATCCATTCAACATTTTTATTAATCTGCACCTGTAGGATTATAGAAGCAAAGCCAGCATAAATCTGGTTCTGGGCTTTAAACTGGTCAGGCACCCCCCTTGGCACTCCAATGGCATCAATATATATACTAGTGGATCTTCTTCATAACTCATGTGGAGCTGATCGAGACTTCTCCTCTTTCTGGTAGGTTCATCAGGTATCTTTGGTGTACATATATTGTGTATGTTTAATTAGCAAATCAGTATCTAGAGAACTGTTCTCTTTGCAGAAACTTGTCTTGAAGATCCCTACTGGTATACCTGTGGTGTCGTGGGAATTATAGCAGGTGTAATTGTCAGCTAATACGGTTACTTCTCCTGGGACCTTTAGTCTAGGTTCCTTATGAATTAGTGGGACATAATCTGGGCAATCAGTGGACTTCAAACCTTTCAACAAATTCATGACACAGGCAGTGGTGTTGTCATCAGGAAAAAGCAATGCATGTGTGTAGAGATGTGTATTCGCAGCAGCACAAACAATACATCCTACAGAGATATTCTGGACTCTTACATTGTATCTCACCCATTCTAACCATAGATTTTTCCTTGGGGCTGTTTGTGTTTCTATGGAGAAAACCTCTTGCCAACTGAGACCTGGAATGGGGATCACTTCATTGACTACATTTTGCAAACGCTCACCTGGGCCTAAATTCCCAAGGTATCCACTACTAAATACATAATTATAATGCCTTCCCAGTACAAATGTCTGCAGGTCAGCAGATTGGGGGCTTTCGAGATTTAGGAGGAGGGGGTGACAACTTTTAACCCATTTACAGCCCCTAAGTGGTTGCGGAAAGGCTGTTAGATGCATTCTCTCACGAAGACTCCTACCCATCCTATCCTTAGAGAACATGGCTTCACTAGATTTATATCCCCAATCATCTCCCGTATTCCAGGCAGCATCTGACCAATAATAACAGTTATTGTTGTCATTTCTGGTAACACATATATAAAACTGGATGATCCCCTCTACCACCCGTCCAGTCTCAAGGCACTTGACTACATCACAGAAATCAAATCGCCAGATATTCACCGGGGCTGTCAGGTTTACCCAGAGAATAGTGGGGCCAGAATTCTTATTTACAATAGGGGCCGAAGAGGTAGGGGCGAGGATGGCCCCTGGTCCCAGGATCAAAAACAACAGCAACATTTCCCTTCAGTCACTACTGTGACTAAACACTGGTTCGGTCTCTTTTACAGTGTGAGGCGTGGATCCAGGTGCTCTTTCCTTCAAGTTTTACTGCAGTGGGGGTGACCAGGATCACCGTGTGGGGTCCTTCAAATCTTGTCTGGAGACAATCTCTGCACACAAACTTTTTCACATACACCAGGTCTCCTGGCACAAAGGGATGGTGTCCAGGAACCTTGTCTGGGTCTGGAAGAGAACTGAAGACAGTTAAATGCACTTTGGCAAAGTGTCCATGTAAGGCCTGCACATAGCTAGTCAAGTCCTGGTACTTGAGCTGCAACTGTTGTGGAAAGAAACATTCAAGATTGGGGCTCCTGCCAAACAGAATCTCATACGGTGACAGTCCTGTCTTCCTGTTTGGGGTATATCTTACTGAAAACAAAGCTAGAGGAAGGCATTCTGTCCATGGTTTACCAGTCTCTGTCATTGCCTTCTGGATTTTAAGCTTAAGAGTTCCATTTAGTCTCTCCACTCTTCCACTACTCTGCGGATGGAGTATGCAATGCTTGACTTACCCCCAGTGCTGCCATTACTTCTGACATGATCTCTCCAGTAAAATGGGAACCCTGATCGCTTTCAATGACTTCAGGAACTCCATACCTGCATATGATCTCAGCCATCAGTTTCTTCGCCGTTGTCTTAGCCGTAGCTTTGGCAACTGGGTAGGCTTCTGGCCAACCTGAAAATAAATCAATGCAGACCAACACATACTCATACGTCCCTACCCTGGGTAACTGAATATAATCAATCTGCAGTCTCTGGAATTGGTTAAAGGGCCGGGGAGTGTGCTTGGATGGGGTTTTCACTGTCCTACTCTGATTATGTGTGGCACATATCATGCAGCTCTGTACCTGCCTTTCTGCGCAGGTGGAAAACTCGGGGGCAATCCATTGTTTCTGTAGGGTGTCACACATGGCCGTCTTCGAGTGGTGCACATTCCCGTGCAGAACCTGTGCCATCATTGGGTACAGTACCTGTGGTAGGCAGACCTTTTCACCCCTCCCCCATAGCCCAGTGACGGTATCAGAGCAAGCCCCTATCCTTTGCCACCTATTTTTCTCCTCCTTACTTGCCTGCTCTTGTAACTGGGCTAAGATGTCTTTCAACACAAGTGGAGATGGTGGGGTGTCTAGGTGATGTACTCTAGAGGCCACAGGAGTGCTTGCTGCTTTCTTGGCAGCCTGGTCTGCCAGTGCGTTACCCTTTTGTCCGTCCATCAGTGCCTTTGGTATGTGCCTTTACCTTTATGATGCCTGCTTGGGTGGGAAACTGTAGTGCATTCATAAGTTGCTGGACTGCCTCAGCACGTTTAAAGGGGTGGCCATTTGCTGTCAGAAAAGCCCTGGCTCTCCAGATAGGCCCATAACCGTGTATAATGCCAAAAGCATACCTGGAATCAGTGTAGATATTTACAGTCTTACCTTCTGCTAGTTTGCACGTTTCTGTGAGCTCTGCTTCTTGTGCAGACATATGAGCTGGCATTGACTCTGCCTTGATTACCTCATGTTCTGAGACCACAGCATATCCGGTACAGAAGCGTCCTTGGTCATCTTGGTGACGGGATCCATCTACAAAAAGCTCAAAATCAGCATTAGAATAGACACACTAGATACCAGCCGTTTCCTGAGACATCAATTCTAGACAATCATATGGTTTGGAAACCTAATCTTGTTCCCCTGGATCCATTTTAGAAAGAAAAAGAAAAAGAGTGTCCTTTTTCATGTCACCTACTCCTCCCCCCTTTGGATCCATAGGTACTAGGAGAAGAGTAGCGGGGTTTAGGACAGTGCACCTTTTCAAAGTCACATTAGTAGGCATGAGAATAGCACACCGAAGTCGCAGCTGTCTGGTCATGGACATGTGGCTAGATTATACTTGGTTAGGGATACTATATACATCGTGTGGGGTATGGACCATCAGTGGGTAATTTGATTGAGTCCATGAGGGTTTTAACAGCTTCAGCATTCTTCACTGGAGTCCCGGCGGTGGTAATAAACCCTCGATTGGCCCATAGGGCTCCTAAATCATGAGCAATACCAAATGCATACTGTGAGTCCGTGTATATATTAGCCCACCTGTCTTTGGCCAGAACACATGCAGTAGACAGGGCCTGAAGTTCTACTTCTTGTGCTGACAGTGAGGGAGGGAGTGCAGCTCCGTGCACTACAATATCTTCCGTAGTAACAGCGTATCCGGGTGGAATCTGCCAAAATCATCAGCATATCTTGAACCGTCTTTCAGGGCATTGTAGAAAGGTTGCATTATACGGGATGCGTCCGGTATCCACTGACAACAATAAGTACATAGTCCAAGAAAACGCTGGAGTTCAGTCTCATCTTTTGGTAAAGGAAGGGAGCTGACGGCTATTTTTCTTTTTTTTGTGAGGTGTCTGACACCCTGAAGGAGACAGTGACCCAAAAATATCACTTGACCAAGGCAGAACCGAAATCTCGAGGCCGAAACCCGACAGTTCAGATCTGCCAGATACTTGAGAAAACTAACAGTGGCAACAATGGCTTCCTGCTCTGTCTGTGCACACAACAAAAGATTATCCACATACTGAAGCAGCGTGACATAGGGGTGTTCTAATTGCCAGGGCAAAAAAAACTCTCCCATATTTTTTGCAAACTGATTGGGACTTCTTTTTGGGCCCCCTGTGGCATAGCTGTCCGCATCAATTGTCATCCCTGATAAGTGAATGCAAACAGAAACTGGCAATCTGGGTGTAATGGAATGCTGAAGAAGACATTGGCAAGATCGATAACCATGAACCAAGCAGCATCCTGAGATATCTGGGACAAAAGAGTATGTGGCTTAGGCACCACCGGAGTTTCTGGAACAGTAACTGCATTAAATGCCTGTAGATCTTGTACCAGCCGGGGGGTACAGGGGGTTGGCCGGGTGGGGTCTTTTTCTTAACGGGAAACAAGGGCGTGTTACATGGGGAAACACAGGGTACCAGGGCACCATTATCGAATAACATTTGTATTTGCCCCTTGAGGCACTGCTCCTGATCATGTTTCAAAGGGTATTGATGGACTTTAGAAAAAGGGGCACCAGGTTTGAGAAACACTTTTACTGGTTCTACAGGCATTATTGGGGGAGAATCTGGGTCTATCAGGACCATCATAACTGTGGGAAGGGCATGTAGGATACAGATCTCATTATATTCATCTGCATAGGAGTTATATAACGCAAGGACCATCTGACCATCATCTTGGAATTGTATTCTGGAGCGGAACTGTGATAATAAATCTGCCCCCAGTAAATTTACCGGACATGAGGGAGAGATTACGAACTGAGCAGTAACTTCAGGGAAAGGTCCCACAGGGTTAGGTTTTATAAGAGTATATTTATTGGGTCTGTCATCTACTCTAATTAAAACAAGCTCTTGATCTGAGAATTGACATGGGGCTGGGGAGGGACCTTATCATCAAGCAGGGAGACCCCCTGTTCCAGATCATCATTTTTAATTGTTTGTCTTTCTGACACATTATTCTCAAACGCTTTCTCAATACCTTCCTGCACCACAAAACATCCAGACTTTATCATAGGAGTAGACAGCTTTCATTTTTCAACGTAGCAAAAAACAATCAGAATTCATTTTCTCTGTTGATCCTCAATTTGCTATATATCAACCACTCAACTTGCTTTTACCAATCACTTACAAATTTCCTTCTAAAACTAGACACTAGATTTCACTTTCAATTTTCCAGATTATATTTCTTTGTACTTCAAACAATATTGTCGCCTTAAACAAAACACAAAATTATCAGCGCGTAATCTACACCAAGAAAACACAGAGAGACTCAAGAGCGCAGCTACGCGAAGCGCGCCCCCTCTTTTTTCAGAAACAGATAAGAAAAATCAGAGCATTCCTCAGCACAGAAGAAAGCCATAACGCAGCTGTATGACTCCCCCCGCCCATCGGATATTCCAAAGACAAACACAGACACAAAATACAGCAGTTCTTAGACTTAATTAATTTCTACGAAACCTTCATCACACAATTCACATACCAGAACACCTTAGAAAAACCTATAATTGAGAATATTTTCCCCATTTTTGGGCTAACAATATCAGATTCATAATACAACTTCAAAGACTTCTTTTCCTTCCACAAAAACGGATTCTCCTTTAGAGCTAAATATCCTTCTTAGTTGTGCATAATACCGACGGCTTTACGGTTTTATTCCACTGGGTCTCTCTCTGTCCCCCGCTGGGACAACCCAAAAACGCGGTACTCAGTGAAAGGAGGAGGGCGTCTTAGACTTAACCCTCCGGACACCCCTGGAAATACATAAATATATGATTCCTGAGTTACGCATCCTACCCAATCTTCGATCACCTCACCGCGCCTGATTCTAACAGTGATCAGGAATTCAGGATATTTTGACTATAAAGAGAATTACATCACTGGTCAATCCGGGGTGTCCGTCCCTTATGAGGTACGGTTCGAGCACTGGGCTTCCAACGGAACTACACCTCTATATGATTCCACCCAAAAATCATCCCACCTCCGGGGACAAACCTCAGATCCTCTTTGCAGCAACAAACACAGGAAAACCACACCAAACGGTCAGTCTGGACAGTATAACTGCCAACTTACCGTGGTTGTTGTGGGGGATGATCAGTCCCAATTTTCCAGTGCCTGTGTCCGGTCCGAGGGTCCTTTGTCTTGTTGTCCTCCGGGCGGCAGAGGCGTTCCTGCTTGGAGCCCCACGTTAAGCGCCAACTGTTGAGGGAAGATTTAAATTGATCCTTCACGGTTAACCCAGTGATTACCAAATTAATATACAAGGTGTTGCCGGCAACTGAAAATGACCAGACGGAGACGTGTGTCTCTGTATGGGGGATCGAGCTGATCTCTGGCCCCCGTTTATTTTGTATATGAGTTTTCATTGTCACAGAAATTATACTTCAACCAATCAGCATAAGAACACGCTCACAGTTCTTAACCTATAAGAATGCAGGAAAAACTTAACCCATGAGGATACAGGAAAAAATGGAAACTACAGATATAGTCATGTCTTTTTGGCATAGTATATGTTTTTCTAACAGATGCCTCAGTCTTGTATAGTGATACACCCCCGAATCTCTTATCTGGCTCGAGACAGAAAACTCAAGGTCTTTATACCAATTATGAAACATAGCCTAGTTGCATACCAGGCTTGTGAACAAAAAGATAAAGTTACTTCATGGCAGCTGTAACCTTTTACTTAATTAAATAACAGAATTTATCTTTAAGCAACAAGAAAATGGAGTCAAAAACACAAAATGGAGAATCTAGCACAAAATGGAGAACCTTTCATAATTTGTTCCTTCACATAAATAGCATAGATAATCAAGGGAACGCCAATCAGGACTCTAGTTTCCTCCCTATCCTGGAATTCCACCCCACATACTCATCAACAACACATACATCACACATAATTACATAGTACATGTCATACAATAAATCATCATGTCACCAAGATATTCCACCATACATATAACATTAAATATTGCATAGCCACAGGTAGCAAAGCTGAGATCTCCGAAAGTGGGCCGTGTCCCAGCACTCTAATGGTGTACAAGCATCTCCGTCGCTCAGGCAACCGCATATCCAATAGAAGACAAGCTGTGTGCCCTAACCCGATGCACATGCGCAGGCGTTGTCCAATCCTGGACTTAGCCGCTCCTCATCACCCAGCCACGGTCACAGGATCAAGGCAGCGTGATACATATAGAGCCCAACACGCAAGCGTGCAAGTGCCATCCACTCATGGATTAGGCCTTGTGTCTCAGAACCATAGGGACCACGATCACATAATCATGAAGACACAGCGATCTGTCACCATGGAAATGGCGGTCACATGATGGCACAGCAATGTTAAACATTGTCTCCTCTTCCACTTTTCTCTCTATTTGTTTTCTTTTTTCCCCCTTTTTCTTTTGTATTTTATTTTTTTTCTCCTTTCCCCTCCCCTTTTTATTGTTCTAGTATTTGATGTTTAACATTGCTGTGCGGTCATGTAACTACCATCCCTATGGTGACAGAACGCTGTGTCTTCACAATAGTTTGCAAACGATTCTACATTAATTTGTTCTCCCAGAGTCAATTAGCGCTCTGTCCCTCCCCAGTCCCTCTGTATGACTAAGCAGTACCGTACAGGTGTAAGGGATGTGAAAGTATTGTTGTTCCCTCTTCTCCCCAACCCCTTTAAGAATGTAAATATTGTATATTATTAATGTGTTCATGCACGGTGGTACTGCTACACATAAAGTGTATTACCACTGTGTACAAGTGTATTGCTACACCCCTTGTGTATTGCTCGTGATATATGCATGCCTTTACATGCACCGTTGTTTGCACACTTTTGATAGGGAAAGTAAGTCCCTGGGACCAGTATAGTGAGAGGGGCGTAGTGTCCATAGTGGGCCATTAGAGGAGGGCACTGTAGTATATAGTTAGAGTAGGAGGGGCACAGTGAAACAAGAATATTGTAAGCTTCCTAGTTTAGTCAGTCGGCCCTGGGCGCCCGTGGAGCTCACAGGGCTGCCTGTCTAGGAGGACTGTGCCCTGCAACGTTCAAGGAAGGGGCCCAGCATAGCATAAATAGTACAGAAGAATTCCTCTAAGAGGAAAGGACTACGGAGACGCTGCTGATACAGCTAAAGGAATCTGTCCCCATAGAGAGAGAAGATTGTTCAGCTGGGCTGCACAAGCAAGATGTGGCACATCTTTGCCTGGGCGGCAGTTCTTAGAAACGGGGCGAAGCGGTGTAGGACTCCCCCATGTGAGGCAAGAATTCCGAATGGAATAGATTTTGCAGAACTGGAAGATACGGTCCGACCCGGGGCTGAGCATAGTGAAGGAAAGGACAGAGATGGGACAGAAAGGAAGAAGAAAATCAAAGAAAGAAAGAAATCAACTGTGATACTTGAAGTGTCTGTATTTGAACAAGCTGTGCTGAGTAAAGGAGTTAACACTGAAGTTAAGCCGGAATGTGTCTCCTTTATTGTGGAACCGTCTGTGAGGAATACATCCCCGTACCGGGCAAGTCCAGATGGCGCAGAGAGCCAGCTACAAGGTACTGCAACAGAGAGATGTGATCTTAGGCAGGAGGGGGTCCAGGGAGTGATACAGGGATTGCTGTCGGCTATGGCTAAATCCCTGGCTCCCCCTACCTACACAGGCACATAAGGGGTATTGCCACGTTCAGCAGAAATTGTGGGACACATTTTTACCAATTTTCCAGTGTGAAAATATAAAATCTGGGGCTAAAATAAAATTTGTGAGGTAAAAATTTAAGTATGCTTTCTTGACTTCCCAATGTTATAAAATTCTGTGACACACCTGTGGTGTCAATATAATCACTGCACCCCTAGATGATTTCATTGAGAGGTGTAGTTTGTTAGTTTGTAAGATGGGGTCACTTATAGGGGGTTCTGCTATTGTGGCACATCAGGGGCTCTTCCAATGGGTCATGGCACCCTCAAACCATAACAGACACATCTGCACTACAATATGGTGTTTCTTCCCTTCAGGAGAAATTGTACAACAAACTATGTGGTCCATTTTTTTCTTTTAGCTCTTATAAAAATTAAAGGATGAGTTGGTTGGACCTTTTCATTTTTGAAAATGGTCTCAAAATCAACTCCCAAAACTACTGCCAGTTTTTAGAAGACATTTTTTTTAAACCATGATTTTTATGCAGGACAATACTTTATTGCATGCATTCCTTTGGAGTCCCGTTCTCTTCAGTGTTATCCAGCCCCTTGACTTAATCTGCTTTCCCTCTCATCTCACTATTTATTTTACTCACTTATATAGCACCATTAATTCCACAGCCAATAGACATTATCATCACTGTCCCCATTGGGGCTCACAATCTAGATTCCCTATCAGTATGTGGGAGGAAACCAGAGATCCCGGAGGAAACCCACACAAACACGGGGAGAACATACAAACTCCTTGCAGATGTTGTCCTTGGTGGGATTTGAACCCAGGACCCCAGTACTGCAAGGCTGCAGTGCTAACCACTGAGCCACCTTGCTGCCTATTTGTCCAACTAACTAATTAACAGGAAGTGTTCTACTCTTTTTACTGCTCCTACCCCTCCCAACTGGGAAAATCCCTAAAGCCTTAACTATTTCTATACTGATCCTACCTAACTTCCAGTACTACTGTGCCCTCCACTGCACAAAACTCAATCCCAACTCTTCTTACTACCCTAATGGAGTGCCCCCACTGTCGCAGGGCCGAGGGGTACCCTGTTGTGAATTTGGTTTCTGGGCTCCCCCGGTGGTCACTGGTGGTACTGAACTTGTGTGCTTCATCGCCTCTGTTCACCTGTTTCCATCAGGATGTGGGAGTTGTCTATTTAGCCTTGCTCCTCAGTCATTTCTATGCCGGCCAACAATGTTACCAGAAGCCTTTCTGTTGCATGTTCCTGCTCCTAGACTACTATCAGCTAAGTTGGACTTGTAGTCCTAAGTTTGTTTTGCATTTTTGTTCCAGTTCTCTGTGATTGTTTATTTCTGAGGCTGGAAGCTCTTGTGAGCTGAAATTGCCACTCTGGTGTCTTGAGTTGATATTAGAGTCTTAAAGTAATTTCTGGATGGTGTTTTGAAAGGGTTTTCAGCTGACTGTGAAGTTCCCTTTTCTGTCTTCCTACTATCTAGTAAGCGGACCTCAATTTGCTAAACCTATCTTCATACTTCGTATGTCAATTTCCTCTGAAATCACCGACAATATATGTGGGGGCTACTGTCTGCCTTTTGGGGAAAATTTCTCTAGAGGTAAGCCAGGTCTGTATTTTCCTCTGCTAGGGTCAGTCAGTTCTCCGGCTGGCGCTGGGCGTCTAGGGATAAAACGTAGGCACGCTACCCGGCCACTGTTATTTGTGCGGTAGGTTTAGCTCACAGTCAGCTCGAGTTCCCATCTTCCAAGAGCTAGTCCTTTTTGTATGCTTTACTACGTTCTCTTGCCATTGAGAACCATGACAGTACCCGGTACCGGGCCTCTCTGTCTCGGTTCTGGGATTGTCACGGTGGCTAGACCCGGTCCGTGACCCTGCTAAGGGGCGTCCAATGAAAGTTGTGTTGGTGCAGGTCGCAATGAATAACGAGGACACAGGGTTGCAGTCTCTTTACCTCTTTACTGAAGGTTTTGAGATACTCAATCCAGAGCACTGTTAACAGGGCTGGCTGAGACCGGCCGGTCCAAAGGCACATCCGGAGTTCCCTTAGCAGGTGGGAATCAGTGTCTACCTTCTAGCGCCTGTGTGTTGTAGTACTTCCCTGCTGAGCACCCCGGGATAGTCCTCACAACTGTTGTGTCTGTCTCTGATGTTCGTTCTCTCCGTCCCCCAGATGATATGGCTAGGACGCACCCGTATGACAGGGTAGGCCTGGAGTTCTTCCGGGACCCTAGAGTCACCCCTCTCCCACAGCTGCCTCCGTTGTCTGCTTAGGTGTTTAAGTGAGACAGCCAACCTATAATTGGCTGTCCTGCCGTGGTTTGAAGTAATGCTTAGAGTCTCTTACTTTCTCGGCGTTCCGGCCACTGACTTTGCGCCTCAGAAGGATGTTGCCTCGATCTTACAGCACGACTCCTTCTGGTCCTATCACCTCTTTGCTGTATTCCCGTTTCTCACTCCTTCACAATACCCCTCGCTTCTTGTCCTTTCTTAGGAGACTGCCGCTGTAAGCACAGGCATGGCTCCGTAACGTTCTTTCCTGTTCACTAGGGCTCTGCCAGGATCCCACCCCTGACAGGTCCTCTCTCGAGCTCTTCCCAGCTCCTTTTTCCCTGACTTCCTGTCCAACCCCCAGTTTTACCCAAGTGTGAGGAGTGGTCTAATAGATAGTCCAAAAAAAGAAACAATATATACCCGCACTGCTGTCCTTTGCGATCACCTATCGGCGTGCTACAATACGCTGCACCAGCTCCTATATCTCCTACTCAATGCATGGGCATAAGGGGTGCTCAACCAAAAAGATATTTATAATTCAAAAACAAAATAAAAAAAGTGGTCAGCACTCACCAAACCCGATGCTGTAAAATGTCTTTATTTGGACATGGACATGGACAGGGAGAACATGGTGTCTAAGGATGACAGCTGTTTTGTGCTACATGCGCTTCCACAGATCCCGATCGGGATCTGTGGAAGCGCATGTAGCGCGAAACAGCTGTCATCCTTAGACACCATGTTCGCCCTGTCCATGTCCATGTCCAAATAAAGACATTTTACAGCATCGGGTTTGGTGAGTGCTGACCACTTTTTTTCTTTTTTTTTTTTTTTTTTCTTTCTTTTGTTTTTGGTCTAATAGATAGAACCACCCCCCCTGGTGGCCGGAGTGTGAAGTGTATTGTGGGTGTGTGTTACCTGGTCAGGTGAACTCCTTTAGTGCAATCAGACGTACCATCACTCCCCTTAGTGGCAGAGCAACAGTACTGCAACGACCAGGACTCTGGGGCGCTGCGCTAACTTGTTCCTACACTTGTGTAACGAATGGAAACGGAGGTACAGGTGCTGAAGTTCACATTCATTTTTATTGGAATTAAACATGGAACCTCTGGACCACGGTCTGGGGGGCTCCGAAGGGGGAATGCCTACGTGAGCCCCAGACACCCATGGTAAGACCCCTCTAACAGTGTCAGAATGGGATACCTGGGGGACACGGGTGCTACCTCCAGTTAGACCCCGGACTCGTGGTAGCTGACCCAGCAGTACAGATGGACAAGCAGGGTACCGGGGTACGGGTAGAAGCTGGTTCCAGCGGTACTGACGTTGTCCTGAGGTTCAGGTGACTGAATGGCGGGACGAGAAGGAACTGGAGTAAGCAGATTGGAGATTGTCCAGGAAAGCCAGGTAACGGGTAGCAGATAGTCTGTGGAGACAAACAGTGTAGGCGTAAGCACTGACAGAGACTTCAGAGACAGAAGCACATGCTAGCAGGAACCGGAAGTTAGCAACTGAGGATACTTGTTGCTCCGGCACCCTCCCTATGGTGGAGGGGCTAGAAATAGTAATAATTAACACGCCATTGGTCAGCAGCACCTTTTGGAAAATGTGCGCTGTCTCTTTAAGAGACCGGGAGCGAGCGCGCGCGTGACCTAAGCACACAGCCCGAGGACCTGCTGGCTGCATGCCAGGAAGCAGAGGAGGGAGGGGAAGCAGAGGCCCTGTCCGGACAGTGTGGAGCCAGCACAGAGCGGAAGTCCTAACGGGGACCCCGCGAAGGTACAGGAACAGGACCGGGTGTAACAACTTGTACCCTAATTTCCTGTCTTATTCTATAAACCTGATGCTATACCAATGCTTATTTCCTAGCTCTTCATCCTAACACTTTACCTAGTCTTGTAAAGATGCACAACTGTATGCTGCACATGGGTCATCACATATAAAACTATTATAAGAACATTCTACAGCAGGGGTGTCAAACTGCATTTCTCAAGGGCTGCAAACAGGTCATGTTTTCAGGATTTCCTTGTATTGCACAGGTGATCATTTAATCACCTGCACAGAATGATTCCAGCACCTTGTGCAATGAGAAGGAAATCTTGAAAACACGCATGGTTTGAGGCCCTCGAGGAATGCAGTTTGACACCCCTGTTCTACAGAGTCAGCCATGTTATAACTAAAATGTACCTGTTTTTTCAGGAAGGGATGCAAGGCATGAATTGATCCTGACATACCCTTACATGTCAGTAAAGGCCTTAAAGATGAAAGAAATGTCATGGCGACTTTCAACCCTGACCTAAATCCTAAAACTTCTGGGCCCTTTTTAAATGGGAGACATATGTTGAATGAAAACAGTCACCTCTTTGATCAGTGTCTGGGAGGCTATGGTTGGTGCTGCATAAAAAGTTGATCAATAGGTTAAGAAACTGACAGACTCCGTGGAATGGAAGACTTATAGCCATGGTCACACATCACATTTTCGCTGTGTTTTAAAACTTAGCATTTTACTGTCCCAGCAAAATGAATGTAATTTCAAAAGTGGCTATATTGGTTACTGATTTTTTTTTTAAATGTCGGAAATGTACACTGCTCAAAAAAATAAAGAGAACACTACAGTAAAATCCCACATCCTAGGCATCACTGAATGCAATATTCCAGTTGTAAATCTTTATTCATTACATAGTGGAATGTGTTGAGAACAATAAAACCTAAAAATGATCAACGTAAATCACAACTAATATCCCATGGAGGTCTGGAGTTGGAATGATGCTCAAAATCAAAGTGGAAAATGAAGTTACAGGCTGATCCAACTTCAGTGGAAATGCCTCAAGACAAGGAAATGATGCTCAGTAGTGTGTGTGGCCTCCACGTGCCTGTATGACCTCCCTACTGTACAATGCCTGGGCATGCTCCTGATGAGGTGGCAGTGGTCTCCTGAGGGATCTCCTCCCAGACCTGGACTAAAGCATCCGCCAACTCCTGGACAGTCTGGTGCAACATGACGTTGGTGGATGGTGAGAGACATGATGTCCCAGATGTGTTCAATTGGATTCAGGTCTGGGGAACGGGCGGGCCAGTCCATAGCTTCAATGTCTTCATCTTGCAGGAACTGCTGACACACTCCAGCCACATGAGGTCTGGCATTGTCCTACATCAGGAGAAACCCAGGTCCAACCACACCAGCATATGGTCTCACAAGGGGTCTGAGAATCTCATCTCGGTACCTAATGGCAGTCAGGCTACCTCTGGTGAGCACATGGAGGGCTGTGCAGCCCTCCAAAGAAATGCCACCCCACACCATTACTGACCCACTGCCAAACCGGTCATGCTGAAGGATGTTTCAGGCAGCAGATTGCTCTACATGGCGTCTCCAGGCTGTCATGTGTGCCATCTGTCACGTGTGCTCAGTGTGAACCTGCTTTCATCTGTGAAGAGCACAGGGCACCAGGGGCGAATTTGCTAATCCTGGTGTTCTGTGGCAAATGCCAAGCGTCCTGCTCGGTGTTGGGCTGTGAGCACAACCCCCATCTGTGGACGTCTGGCACTCAGACCATCCTCATGGAGTCGGTTTCTAACCGTTTGTGCAGGCACATGCACATTTGTGGCCTGCTGGAGGTAATTTTGCTGGGCTCTGGCAGTGCTCCTCCTGTTCTTCCTTGCACAAAGGCTGAGGTAGCGGTCCTGCTGCTGGGTTGTTGCCCTCCTACGGCCCAGGTGTACTGGCCTTTCTCTTGGTAGCGCCTCCAGCCTCTAGACACTACCAGACACACTACGCTGACAAACACAACAAACCTTCTTGCCACAGCTTGCATTGATGTGCCATCCTGGATGAGCTGCACTACCTGAGCCACTTGTGTGGGTTGTAGAGTCCGTCTCATGCTACCACGAGTGTGAAAGAACAACCAACATTCAAAAGTGACCAAAACATCAGCCAGAAAGCATTGGTACTGAGATGTGGTCTCCTTTATTGAGTGTGTCTTGATAATTGCCAATAATGTCTAATAATTGCCAATAATATCTAGATTGTGAGCCCCACCGGGGACAGCGACGATAATGTGTGAAACTGTTAGCGCTATATAAAAATAAAGATTATTATTATTATTATTTACAATTTCCATCTGTTGTCTATTCCATTTGCACAACAGCATGTGAAATTGATTGTCAATCAGTGTTGCTTCCTAAGTGGACAGTTTGATTTCACAGAAGTTTGATATACTTGGAGTTATATTCTGTTTAAGTATTCCCTTTATTTTTTTTGAGCAGTGTATTTTGGTACATTTTGCATCTTTAGTTTTATTCATACTATAACATATGAAAATAAACAATTGAGATGGGAAAATGTACTTTTTTCATTAAGTTGCACAATAATTCTGTACACAGATATACTCCTAATGCCGGAGTCACACTAGAGCGTAATACGGACCGATGCTATGCGTTAAAAAAATGCATAGCACTCGGACCAATGTTAACCTATGATGCAGCTCCTATCATCCGTTGTTTTCTCGGCCGTATTATATGTGAGTACGAAATCGCAGGATGCTGCGTTTGTCACTGTATTACACCCGAAATATGCCAATGCAAGTCTGTGGGTGCGAGAAAAATACGGATTGCACACGGACCATACGTGTGACTTGCGAGAAATACGCAAGACTTCTCCAGGTGACCGGAAATTGAATCCTACATTATCAGGAAGCTTTGACATGCTAATTAGCTTAGAAAGCGCTCCAAACATCCCGGAAGAACGCCTCGACAGAGTCGAGTATGGCAACATACACTGTGTTCCAAATTATTATGCACAAAGAGTTTAGGAGTGATAAGGTTAGAATTTTTTTGTTTGTCATTTAAACTCATTGATGGTGATGTGTGTCAGGGCTCTTTATATCACTGAAAGCAATTGCAGATACCTGTGCAAATTAGTTTGGCAGGTGTGTCCAAATAAAGGCAAGACTACTTAAGAAGGCTGTTCCACATTATTAAGCAGCCTACATTTTTTGCCAAAATGGGAAAATAAAAGGATGTGTCGGCTGCTGAGAAGCAACAAATTGTGGAGTATTTAGGTCAAGGCATGACTACAATCAACATTGCCAAGACACTTCATCGTGATCATCGCACAATCAAGAAGTATGTAGCTGATTCCCAGCACACGTGTGCGTGCTGATAAGGAAAAATTGAGGACTCTATCCAACAGGCAATTGCGTAAGGTTAAAAGAGCAGCTGCAAAAATGCCTTGTCATAGCAGCAGACAAGTTTTTGAAGATGCTGGTGCCTCCAACATCCCCAGAACAACAAGATGCAGGGTCCTTCAGAGGTGCGTAAGCCATCCTGTCGACCACCTCTTTCCACTGCACACAAGCAGAAACGGCTCCAGTGGGCCAAATGATACATGAAGACTGACTTCCAAACTGTTTTGTTCACCGATGAGTGCCGTGCAACGCTCGATGGTCCAGATGGATGGAGTGGAGGATGGCTGGTTGATGGACACCCCATGAAAACACGGCTGAGGCGCCAACAAGGAGGAGGTGGAGTAATGTTTTGGGCTGGAATCATGGGGAGAGAGATTGTCGGCCCCTTTATGATCCCTGAAGGGGTAAAGATGAACTCCATAATCTATGTTGAGTTTCTAAAACAACGCTTCCTGCCATGGTTCAAGAGGAAGAACCGTGCTTTCCGCAGCAAGATCATTTTCATGCATGATAATGCACCGTCTCATGCTGCAATAAAACACATCTGCATCTCTGGCTGCTATGGGCATAAAAGAGGACAAACTTATGGTGTGGCCACCATCTTCCCCTGACCTCAACCCCATTGAGAACCTCTGGAGCATCATCAAAAGGAGTGTCTATGATGGCGGGAGGCAGTTCACATCTAAGCAACAGCTCTGGGAGGGGATTCTGTCCACATGAAAAACAATTGAAGCAGAAACCATCCAAAAACTCACAAATTCAATGGACGAGAGAGTTCAGAAGCTTCTTTCGAACAAGGGGTCCTATGTGCAAATGTAACATCACCTAGAATAAAGTTTTCACTTGAAAACTGTTTGATTTCATTTTGTAATAAGCTGATAATGCTTATAACTTCACAATTGACCATTTTTTTGTTCAAAATAAGAAAAAAAAAGGTTGAAAACTCTGCTGTGCATAATAATTTGGAACATGCATTTTGAGTGTTTTTTTTTTTTTTAAAGATACTGTTTTCATAGGCAGTTTGTTCCAAAACATTGCAATTATACTAGAATAGTAGATGACTGGAAAATAACAATGACTGCAATTCAGATAGGTAATTTAGAGAAAATATGAGGAAATATTATTTGCATAATAATTTGGAACACAGTGTACATAAATGTGGAGTTGCTGCTAGTTCTGGTCCAAGAGAGGCCAGAACTGTGGGATCAGAGGGACGCCCATTATGCTGACCGTGCCCGAAAAGAGGCGGCATGGAGGAGGATATGTGTCCAGATGTTCCATGACTTTGAGGACAGACCACGTGAGGGCCAGCAACAAATTAGTAAGTACTCTTCTTTTTAATATTATTGAGAAAACTAACATTTGTTTACATTAGACCAAAAAATCCTAATATGTTAATGATTCTTACCAATATGTATAATATTTCTTATGTCAAAATGTAACATTATATGGCCACATGACAGTGTTAAATATATGTAACATCTTTAATAAATCAAATTGAATGTAATAATTAATTATTATGTTATGTTGCAGTAGATGATGCCATGAGGCGCTGGCGCAGCATTAGGGATCAGTACCAGCGGGAACGTCAGCAGAGAGCCAGGAGTGGTGATAATATATATATTATGATCGGCTATCTTTTCTGGCTCCCATTCTGGATCTCATACCGTAAGTACATACATCACACCACATTTTACATATGCTGTTAGGGTCATTTTTTTATTTTTTTATTTTTTATCCTATAAAAAACAGCATTCAGTCCAACCTTACTGAGAGGGAAACATCTTGTTTTTAATTAGAATATTAATGAGCTTAATATTAATACATTTTAATGTAATGGTAACAGAACACACACTTTAATACCAAACATGCTTTGATGAATCATAAAAAAATTACAACATAGATATAGCATTCTCTTGCCATGGAGTAGCTCCTTCAGGGGAAATAAAATAATTAGTCAATACATCCCGCACTTTGATGCCAGAGGGCGGACGATGGAGAGGTATCACATGTGGAATAGGCATCACAACATTTCTCAACACAACTTCAGCATCATTACATGATGAGTGACTGTCGACCAGGGCCAACAACACTACAGAAAAATATTGTTTATAATTATAGAATTAGGAACCTGAGTTCGGGGGCTTACGCACCCAGATGTGTTTGCCATCCAGGGCTCCAATACAATTTGGAAACTGGCAAGTCTCCTCAAAACCATGTGCTATCCGCACCCAGTCTTCCATTTTTGGCTCAGCCATGACCACTTGATGAAGTCGTGAACAGATTTCGGAACAGGTAGACTATGCCTGATATTGTGGATTTTCCTATTAAAAATTCATGATGCAGTGATGCATATGAAAGACCGATTGTGAGGAATCTAAAAGTGAAATGAAAAATAAAATAATCAGATAAAATTTACCATCTAGAAATAAGCTAACAGTTAATTAATTTTGAGTCTGTTCAAAACAAGCCATGCCATAATTTTTTTTTCTTTTTAACACTGGCAATGTTATTTGTAAATGAGCTAAACATTATGATTAATTACATGTTTTTTTTTTTAATTGATAAAATTACAAAAGGTATGTTCAGAATTAAAACAAAAATGTATAAACATAATCAACATAGAGGAGGAGGAACACATACCGTAACGTAAGGATAAGGCGCTCTGTTATGATCTGGTGGCCTAAGAGCAGCATGAGACGTACTCTGGAGAAGGTGGTACCGGTACTGACCGCAGACCCTGAACTTAACACCGCAACTAGAAGTAGCCGTGGAATGTACCTAGCGCTCCCTAGACATCTCGACACAGCCGGAGGACTAATTACCCCTAGAGATAGTTTTCCCTTTTCTATCTTGCCTCAGAGAAAATCCCCAAAGGATAGACAGCCCCCAACAAATATTGACTGTGAGAGGAGAGGGAAAAAAACATACACAGACTGAAATGAGAATTTAGCAAAGGAGGCCACTTCTAGCTAAATACAAAGGATAGGACAGAGTACTATGCGGTCAGTATTAAAACACTAGAAAATATCCACCACAGAAAATACAAAATCTCCACAGCTAACTAAAGATATGGAGGGTATATCTGCATCTCCAGAGATACCAGCTTGGCTAAACAAATCCTTATACAGACCAAGCTGGACAAGACAAAAACATGGAAAACAACTGAACAATAACGCCACAGCATGTGGACAGCAAAAATCAAGGCCAGAACTTATCTTTGTTAAAAAGAACTGCAAAGCAGAAGAAACCAGGCAGGGATGTGAATCCTCCAGGAACAATGGACAACTGGCACTGACTAAAGGGTGAAGCAAGACTAAATAGCCCAGTCAAAATTGCAAAAAGTGAACACACCTGATAAATGCTGCGATTCAGAGACAGCAGCGCTACCACTTACAACCACCGGAGGGAGCCCAAGAGCAGAATTCACAACAGTACCCCCCCCCTTGAGGAGGGGTCACCGAACCCTCACCAGAGCCCCCAGGCTGATCCGGACGAGCCAAATGAAAGGCACGAACCAAATCATCAGCATGAACATCGGAGGCAACAACCCAAGAATTATCCTCCTGGCCATAACCCTTCCATTTGACAAGATACTGAAGCTTCCGCCTCGAAAAACGAGAATCCAAAATCTTCTCAACCACATACTCCAACTCCCCATCAATCAACAGCGAGGCAGGAGGATCAACAGAGGGAACAACGGGCACCACATATTTCCGCAACAAAGATCTATGAAAAACATTATGGATGGAAAAAGAGGCTGGAAGGGCCAAACGAAAATACACTGGATTGATAATCTCAGAAATCCTATAAGGGCCAATAAACCGAGGCTTAAACTTAGGGGAAGAAACCTTCATAGGGACATGATGGGAAGACAACCAGACCAAATTCCCAACCCGAAGCCGGGAACCAACACACCGACGATGGTTAGCAAAACGCTGAGCCCCCTCCTGAGACAACACCAAATTGTCAACAACATGAGCCCAAATTTGCTGCAACCTGTCAACCACAGAGTCCACCACAGGACAATCAGAAGGCTCAACCTGCCCCGAAGAAAAACGAGGATGAAAACCAGAGTTACAAAAGAAGGGTGAAACCAAGGTAGCAGAACTAGCCCGATTATTAAGGGCAAACTCGGCCAATGGCAAGAAAGCCACCCAATCATCCTGATCAGTAGACACAAAGCATCTCAAATAAGTTTCCAAAGTCTGATTAGTTCGCTCGGTTTGGCCATTTGTCTGAGGATGAAATGCGGAAGAAAAACACAAATTAATGCCCAGCCTAGCACAAAAGGCCCGCCAAAACCTAGAAACAAACTGGGAACCTCTATCGGACACAATATTCTCCGAAATGCCATGCAAACGAACCACATGCTGAAAAAACAACGGAACCAAATCAGAAGAGGAAGGCAACTTAGGCAAAGGTACCAAATGAACCATCTTAGAAAACCGGTCACAAACTACCCAGATAACTGACATCCTCTGGGAAACCGAAAGATCCGAAATAAAATCCATAGAAATATGCGTCCAAGGCCTCTCAGGGACCGGCAAAGGCAAAAGCAACCCACTAGCGCGGGAACAGCAAGGCTTGGCCCGCGCACAAGTCCCACAGGACTGCACAAAAGAACTCACATCCCGTGACAAAGAAGGCCACCAAAAGGACCTACCAACCAAATCTCTGGTACCAAAAATCCCAGGATAACCGGCTAACACAGAACAATGAACCTCCGAAATCACTTTACTAGTCCATCTGTCAGGAACAAACAATTTCCCCACTGGACAGCGGTCAGGTTTATCAGCCTGAAATTTCTGAAGAACCCGTCGTAAATCAGGGGAGATGGCAGAAAGAATCACCCCTTCCTTCAGAATACCGACCGGCTCAAGGACCCCAGGAGAATCAGGCAAAAAGCTCCTAGAGAGGGCATCAGCCTTATCATTCTAAGAACCCGGAAGATTCGAGACCACAAAATCAAAACGGGAGAAAAACAGGGACCATCGGGCCTGTCTAGGATTCAGCCGTTTGGCAGGCTCGAGATAAATCAGATTCTTATGATTGGTCAAGACCACAATACGGTGCTTGGCCCCCTCAAGCCAATGTCGCCACTCCTCAAATGGCCACTTCATAGCCAACAACTCACGATTGCCGACATCATAATTGCGTTCCGCAGGCGAAAACTTTCGAGAAAAGAAGGCACACGGTTTCATCAAGGAACCATCAGAATTCCTCTGAGACAAAAAAATCTCAGAAGCGTCAACCTCAACCTGAAAAGGAAGAGAAACATCCGGCTGACGCAACACAGGGGCAGAAGTAAATCGGCGTTTAAGCTCCTGAAAGGCAGAAACAGCCGCAGAGGACCAATTCGTCACATCAGCGCCTTTCTTCGTCAAATCGGTCAGGGGTTTAACCACACTGGAGAAGTTGGCAATGAAACGGTGATAAAAATTAGCAAAGCCCAAAAATTGCTGAAGGCTCTTCACGGATGTGGGCTGGATCCAATCATGAATGGCCTGAACCTTAACCGGATCCATTTCTATAGATGAGGGAGAAAAAATGAAGCCCAAAAAAGAAATCTTCTGTACTCCAAAGAGGCACTTAGACCCCTTCACAAACAAGGCATTATCACGAAGGATCTGAAATTCCATCCTGACTTGTTTCACATGAGACTCCCAATCATCTGAAAAAATCAAAATATCATCCAAATATACAATCATGAATTTATCAAGATAATTCCGAAATATATCATGCATGAAGGACTGAAACACAGATGGAGCATTAGAGAGTCCGAATGGCATCACAAGATATTCAAAATGGCCTTCGGGCGTATTAAACGCAGTTTTCCATTCGTCATCCTGCTTAATACGAACAAGATTATATGCCCCTCGAAGGTCAATCTTAGTAAACCAACTAGCCCCCTTAATCCTAGCAAACAGATCAGAAAGCAAAGGCAAAGGGTATTGGAATTTGACCGTGATCTTATTCAAGAGGCGATAATCAATACAGGGTGTCAAGGAGCCATCTTTTTTGGCAACAAAAAAAACCCTGCTCCCAATGGTGAAGAAGATGGCCAAATATGCCCCTTCTCCAAGGACTCCCTAACATAGCTCCGCATGGTGGTATGTTCTGGCACAGACAGGTTGAAAAGTCGGCCCTTAGGGAACTTACAGCCTGGAATCAAGTCAATAGCACAATCACAGTCCCTATGCGGTGGATGGGAACTGGACTTGGGCTCATTGAATACATCCTGGAAATCTGACAAAAACTCAGGAATTTCAGAAGAGGGGGAGGAGGCAATTGACATCAAAGGAACGTCACCATGAACCCCCTGACA
Source organism: Ranitomeya variabilis (assembly GCF_051348905.1). Taxonomy (NCBI): domain Eukaryota; kingdom Metazoa; phylum Chordata; class Amphibia; order Anura; family Dendrobatidae; genus Ranitomeya; species Ranitomeya variabilis. The sequence continues at coordinate 706,394,595 of NC_135234.1, read as the reverse complement.
ACCCCAACTAGTCACAGACATAGATTTCCAATCTAACACCGGATTATGCACCTGTAACCATGGGAAACCCAGCACAATAGCATCATGCAAATTATGCAACACCAGAAAATGACAATCTTCCTGATGGGCTGGCGCCATGCACATGGTCAGCTGTGTCCAAAACTGAGGTTTATTTTTAGCCAACGGTGTAGCATCAATGCCCCTCAAAGGAATAGGACTCTGCAAAGGCTGCAAGGGGAAACCACAACGTCTGGCAAATTCTAAGTCCATTAAGTTTAGAGCGGCGCCTGAATCCACAAATGCCATGACAGAAAATGACGATAATGAGCAGATCAGGGTCACAGATAACAGAAATTTAGGTTGTACAGTACTGATGGTAACAGAACTAGCGATTCTCTTGGTACGCTTAGGGCAATCAGAAATAACATGAGCAGAAAAAGCACAGTAAAAACACAACCTATTCTGACGTCTGAATCCTTGTCGTTCAGCTCTAGACACAATCCTATCACACTGCATAGGCTCAGGAGTCCGCTCGGAAGACAATGCCATAGTGTGCACAACTCTGCGCTCGCGCAAGCGGCGATCGATCTGAATGGCCAGAGACATAGAATCACTCAGACCAGCAGGCGTGGGGAACCCCACCATAACATCTTTAAAGGATTCAGAAAGACCCTTTCTGAAGATTGCCGCCAAGGCATCCTCATTCCATTTAGTCAGTACAGACCATTTTCTAAACTTCTAGCAATATGATTCTGCCGCTTCTTGACCCTGAGACAGGGCCAACAAGGTCTTCTCAGCATGATCCACTGAATTAGGTTCGTCATACAATAACCCAAGCGCCTGAAAAAAGGTGTCTACATTAAGCAACGCCGGATTCCCAGGTTCCAGGGCAAATGCCCAATCCTGGGGGTCACCACGCAGCAGAGATATAATAATTTTAACTCCTGGATGGGATCACCAGAGGAACGGGGTTTCAGAGCAAAAAACAGTTTACAGTTATTTTTAAAGCTCAGAAATTTGGACCTATCCCCAAAAAACAAATCAGGAGTTGGAATTCTAGGCTCTAAAACCGGAGTCTGAACCATATAATCGGAAATACCCTGTACTCTAGCAGCAAGTTGATCCACACGAGAAGCCAATCACTGAACATCCATACCAGCGCCGAATGTTGTGAATTCTGTTGTGGGTTCTGCTCTTGGGCTCCCTCCGGTGGTTATAAGTGGTAGTGCTGCTGTTTGTCCTTCACAGCAGTCATCAGGTGCTTCCACTTTGGACGGGGCTATTTAGTCTGGCTTCACCCTTTAGGGAGTGCCAGTTGTTCCAGTTGTTCATTGTTTTTCTGGAGGATTCACATCTCTGCTTGGTTTCTCCTGCTGGATTGTCCAAATCATCAAAGATAAGTCCTGGCTTTGTTTTTGCAGTCCACATGCGGTGGACTTTATAGTTCAGTGAATTGCTATGTTTTTTCTTGTCCAGCTTTGTCTGTGTAAGGATTTATTCAGCCAAGCTGGAAGCTCTGGAGTCGCAGAGTTACCCTCCATGCCTTTAGTTAGGTGTGGAGATTTTTGTATTCTCTGTGGTGGATTTTTGTAGTTTTTTTAATACTGACCGCACAGTACTCTGTCCTGTCTTTTCTTTCTAGGTAGCGTGGCCTCCTTTGCTAAATTCTGTTTTCAGTCTGCGTTTGTAATTTCCCTCTCCTCTCACAGTCAATATTTGTGGGGGGCTGTCTTTCCTTTGGGGATTTTCTCTGAGGCAAGATAGTTTTCCTGTTTCTTTCTTTAGGGGTAATTAGTCCTCCGGCTGTGACGAGGTGTCGAGGGAGTGACAGGAACATCCCACGGCTACTTATAGTTGCGGTGTTAAGTTCAGGGTCTGCGGTCAGTATAGAGGCCACCTACTCCAGAGCTCGTCCATGCTGCTCCTAGGCCACCAGATCATAACAGTACAACTGGCCTACAATGAGTTAACCGCATCTCAAAAGAAGGGAAAGAAAGTGCTGAGCCATTTTTTTTTCTGTACTCTGTTGTGTTTTTTTTTCCCTCTTCACCTCTGGGTGGCTCAAGAGTTAGGCGCTGACATGGATGTTCAGGGACTTGCTTCTCGGGTGGATCAACTTGCTGCGCGAGTACAGGGTATTTCTGATTATATCGTGCAGACTCCTGTTTTAGAGCCTAGAATTCCTACCCCCGATCTGTTTTTTGGGGACAGGTCCAAATTTTTGAGCTTTAAAAATAACTGTAAACTGTTTTTCGCTCTGAAGCCCCATTCCTCTGGTGATCCCATCCAGCAGGTAAAAATTGTCATATCTCTGTTGCTGTTATGACCCCAATGGCAGAGGGTCTCAAAAGTACATACCAAGTCTGCAAACACAAAAAACCAGCTCATAGGGCAGTGGTAACTGGGCTGACCATATATCTAATCCTAGCACCACAAATAGCAGCAGCCGGGGAACGTGCCTACGTTGGTTCTAGACGTCTCGCACCAGCCGGAGAACTAACTAACCCTAGAAGGGAAAAGACAGACCTTTCTTGCCTCCAGAGAAAAGACCCCAAAAGTTGGATACAAGCCCCCAACAAATAATAACGGTGAGGTAAGGAGAAAAGACAAACGTAAGAATGAACTAGATATTTAGCAAAGAGAGGCCCACTGACTAATAGCAGAATATAGTAAGATGACTTATATGGTCAGCAAAAACCCTATCAAAATTTCCACGCTGGATATTCAAGAACCCCCGAACCGTCTAACGGCCCGGGGGGAGAACACCAGCCCCCTAGAGCTTCCAGCAAAATCAGGAATCACATTTAGTACAAGCTGGACAAAAAATAAGAGCAAAGCAAATAACCAAAAAACAAGGAAGCAGGACTTAGCTTAATTTTGCAAGATCCAAGACCAGCAGACAGGAGCAAACAGAAAGGAACTGATTACAACGATGCCAGGCACTGGACTGAGAAACCAGGAAGTTTATATAGCAACACCCCTGGACTAACGACCCAGGTGGGTGCCAAACTGAGGAAAGACATCCTGTCGACCACCTCTTTCCACTGCACACAAGCAGAAACGGCTCCAGTGGGCCAAACGATACATGAAGACTGACTTACAAACTGTTTTGTTCACCGATGAGTGCCGTGCAACGCTCGATGGTCCAGATGGATGGAGTGGAGGATGGCTGGTTGATGGACACCCCATGAAAACACGGCTGAGGCGGATTCCCAGGTTCCAGGGCAAATGCCCAATCCTGGGGGTCACCACGCAGCAGAGATATAATAATTTTAACTCCTGGATGGGATCACCAGAGGAACGGGGTTTCAGAGCAAAAAACAGTTTACAGTTATTTTTAAAGCTCAGAAATTTGGACCTATCCCCAAAAAACAAATCAGGAGTTGGAATTTTAGGCTCTAAAACCGGAGTCTGAACCATATAATCGGAAATACCCTGTACTCTAGCAGCAAGTTGATCCACACGAGAAGCCAATCACTGAACATCCATACCAGCGCCGAATGTTGTGAATTCTGTTGTGGGTTCTGCTCTTGGGCTCCCTCCGGTGGTTATAAGTGGTAGTGCTGCTGTTTGTCCTTCACAGCAGTCATCAGGTGCTTCCACTTTGGACGGGGCTATTTAGTCTGGCTTCACCCTTTAGGGAGTGCCAGTTGTTCATTGTTTTTCTGGAGGATTCACATCTCTGCTTGGTTTCTCCTGCTGGATTGTCCAAATCATCAAAGATAAGTCCTGGCTTTGTTTTTGCAGTCCACATGCGGTGGACTTTATAGTTCAGTGAATTGCTATGTTTTTTCTTGTCCAGCTTTGTCTGTGTAAGGATTTATTCAGCCAAGCTGGAAGCTCTGGAGTCGCAGAGTTACCCTCCATGCCTTTAGTTAGGTGTGGAGATTTTTGTATTCTCTGTGGTGGATTTTTGTAGTTTTTTTAATACTGACCGCACAGTACTCTGTCCTGTCTTTTCTTTCTAGGTAGCGTGGCCTCCTTTGCTAAATTCTGTTTTCAGTCTGCGTTTGTAATTTCCCTCTCCTCTCACAGTCAATATTTGTGGGGGGCTGTCTTTCCTTTGGGGATTTTCTCTGAGGCAAGATAGTTTTCCTGTTTCTTTCTTTAGGGGTAATTAGTCCTCCGGCTGTGACGAGGTGTTGAGGGAGTGACAGGAACATCCCACGGCTACTTATAGTTGCGGTGTTAAGTTCAGGGTCTGCGGTCAGTATAGAGGCCACCTACTCCAGAGCTCGTCCATGCTGCTCCTAGGCCACCAGATCATAACAGTACAACTGGCCTACAATGAGTTAACCGCATCTCAAAAGAAGGGAAAGAAAGTGATGAGCCATTTTTTTTTCTGTACTCTGTTGTGTTTTTTTTCCCTCTTCACCTCTGGGTGGCTCAAGAGTTAGGCGCTGACATGGATGTTCAGGGACTTGCTTCTCGGGTGGATCAACTTGCTGCTAGAGTACAGGGTATTTCTGATTATATCGTGCAGACTCCTGTTTTAGAGCCTAAAATTCCTACCCCCGATCTGTTTTTTGGGGACAGGTCCAAATTTTTGAGCTTTAAAAATAACTGTAAACTGTTTTTCGCTCTGAAGCCCCATTCCTCTGGTGATCCCATCCAGCAGGTAAAAATTGTCATATCTCTGTTGCTGTTATGACTCCAATGGCAGAGGGTCTCAAAAGTACATACCAAGTCTGCAAACACAAAAAACCAGCTCATAGGGCAGTGGTAACTGGGCTGACCATATATCTAATCCTAGCACCACAAATAGCAGCAGCCGGGGAACGTGCCTACGTTGGTTCTAGACGTCTCGTGCCAGCCGGAGAACTAACTAACCCTAGAAGGGAAAAGATAGACCTTTCTTGCCTCCAGAGAAAAGACCCCAAAAGTTGGATACAAGCCCCCAACAAATAATAACGGTGAGGTAAGGAGAAAAGACAAACGTAAGAATGAACTAGATATTTAGCAAAGAGAGGCCCACTGACTAATAGCAGAATATAGTAAGATGACTTATATGGTCAGCAAAAACCCTATCAAAATTTCCACGCTGGATATTCAAGAACCCCCGAACCGTCTAACGGCCCGGGGGGAGAACACCAGCCCCCTAGAGCTTCCAGCAAAATCAGGAATCACATTTAGTACAAGCTGGACAAAAAATAAGAGCAAAGCAAATAACCAAAAAACAAGGAAGCAGGACTTAGCTTAATTTTGCAAGATCCAAGACCAGCAGACAGGAGCAAACAGAAAGGAACTGATTACAACGATGCCAGGCACTGGACTGAGAAACCAGGAAGTTTATATAGCAACACCCCTGGACTAACGACCCAGGTGGGTTCCAAACTGAGGAAAGACAATCCCAGAGTCATATCACTAGTGACCACAAGAGGGAGCCAAGAAAGTCTAATTCACAACAGTACCCCCCCTTTAAGGAGGGGTCACCGAACCCTCACCAAGACCACCAGGGCGATCAGGATGAGCAGCGTGAAAGGCACGAACTAAATCGGCCGCATGCACATCAGAGGCAACCACCCAGGAATTATCCTCCTGACCATAGCCCTTCCACTTGACCAGATACTGAAGCCTCCGCCTGGAGAGACGAGAATCCAAGATCTTCTCCACCACGTACTCCAACTCGCCCTCAACCAACACCGGAGCAGGAGGCTCAACAGAAGGAACCACAGGTACAACGTACCGCCGCAACAAAGACCTATGGAACACGTTGTGAATGGCAAACGACACCGGAAGATCCAAGCGAAAGGACACAGGATTAAGGATTTCCAATATCTTGTAAGGACCGATGAAGCGAGGCTTAAATTTAGGAGAGGAGACCTTCATAGGAACAAATCGAGAAGACAGCCATACCAAATCCCCAACACGAAGTCGGGGACCCACACCGCGGCGGCGGTTGGCAAAACGCTGAGCCTTCTCCTGTGACAACTTCAAGTTGTCCACCACATGATTCCAGATCCGCTGCAACCTATTCACCACGGAATCTACCCCAGGACAGTCAGAAGGCTCCACATGTCCCGAGGAAAAACGAGGATGGAAACCAGAGTTGCAAAAAAATGGCGAAACCAAAGTAGCGGAACTAGCCCGATTATTAAGGGCAAACTCAGCCAACGGCAAGAAGATCACCCAATCATCCTGATCTGCAGAAACAAAACACCTCAAATAAGCCTCCAGAGTCTGATTAGTTCGCTCCGTTTGTCCATTAGTCTGAGGATGAAAGGCAGACGAAAACGACAAATCAATGCCCATCTTAGCACAAAAAGATCGCCAGAACCTGGAAACAAACTGGGATCCTCTGTCAGACACAATATTCTCAGGAATGCCGTGTAAACGAACCACATTCTGAAAGAACAAAGGAACCAGATCGGAAGAGGAAGGCAGCTTAGGCAAAGATACCAAATGGACCATCTTGGAAAAGCGATCACATACCACCCAGATGACAGACATGCCCTGAGACACCGGAAGATCTGAAATGAAATCCATGGAAATGTGTGTCCAAGGCCTCTTCGGGACAGGCAAGGGCAAGAGCAACCCGCTGGCACGAGAACAGCAAGGCTTAGCTCGAGCACAAGTCCCACAGGACTGCACAAATGACCGCACATCCCGTGACAAGGAAGGCCACCAAAAGGACCTAGCCACCAGATCTCTGGTGCCAAAAATTCCCGGATGCCCTGCCAACACCGAGGAATGAACCTCGGAAATGACTCTGCTGGTCCACTTATCAGGAACAAACAGTCTGTCAGGTGGACAAGAGTCAGGTCTACCAGCCTGAAATCTCTGCAACACACGTCGCAAATCCGGAGAAATGGCTGACAGGATAACTCCCTCTTTGAGAATACCAACTGGTTCTGCGACTCCAGGAGAGTCAGGCACAAAGCTCCTTGAAAGAGCATCAGCCTTCACATTCTTTGAACCTGGTAAATACGAGACCACAAAGTCAAAACGGGAGAAAAACAATGACCAGCGGGCCTGTCTAGGATTCAGGCGTTTAGCAGACTCGAGATACATCAGATTTTTGTGATCAGTCAAGACCACCACACGATGCTTAGCACCCTCGAGCCAATGACGCCACTCCTCAAATGCCCACTTCATGGCTAACAACTCCCGATTGCCAACATCATAATTCCGCTCAGCAGGCGAAAACTTCCTAGAGAAAAAAGCACATGTTCTCATTACAGAGCAACCAGGGCCTCTCTGTGACAAAACGGCCCCTGCCCCAATCTCAGAAGCATCCACTTCAACCTGAAAGGGAAGTGAGACATCAGGCTGGCACAAAACAGGCGCCGAAGTAAACCGGCGCTTCAACTCTTGAAAGGCTTCCACGGCTGCAGGAGCCCAGTTAGCAACATCAGAACCTTTCTTGGTCATATCCGTCAAAGGTTTAACAACGCTAGAAAAATTAGCGATAAAACGACGGTAGAAGTTAGCAAAACCCAAGAACTTCTGAAGACTCTTAACTGACGTGGGTTGAGTCCAATCATGAATAGCTCGGACCTTGACTGGGTCCATCTCCACCGCAGAAGGGGAAAAAATAAAACCCAAAAAGGGAACCTTCTGTACTCCAAAGAGACACTTTGAGCCCTTAACAAACAAAGCATTCTCACGCAAAACCTGAAACACCATCCTGACCTGCTCTACATGCGAGTCCCAATCATCAGAAAAAAACAGAATATCATCCAGATAAACAATCATAAATTTATCCAGATACTTCCGGAAAATATCATGCATAAAGGACTGAAACACTGAAGGATCATTAGAGAGCCCGAAAGGCATCACCAAGTACTCAAAATGACCTTCGGGCGTATTAAATGCAGTTTTCCATTCATCTCCTTGCTTAATGCGCACAAGGTTGTACGCACCACGAAGATCTATCTTGGTGAACCACTTGGCACCTTTAATCCGGGCAAACAAGTCCGACAACAGAGGCAAAGGATACTGAAATTTAACAGTGATTTTATTCAGAAGCCGATAGTCAATACAAGGTCTCAAAGATCCGTCCTTCTTGGCCACAAAAAAGAATCCCGCACCAAGAGGGGAAGAGGATGGACGGATATGCCCCTTCTCCAGAGACTCCTTGATATACGAACGCATTGCGGTATGCTCAGGTACAGACAGATTAAATAGTCTTCCCTTAGGAAATTTACTACCTGGAATCAAATCTATGGCGCAGTCACAGTCCCTATGAGGAGGCAGAGCACTGGACCTGGACTCGCTGAATACATCCTGATAATCAGACAAATACTCAGGAACTTCCGAAGGAATAGAGGAAGCAATAGACACCGGCGGGGAATCACCATGAATTCCCTGACAGCCCCAACTTGACACAGACATTGCCTTCCAATCCAAGACTGGATTATGGGTCTGTAACCATGGCAGACCCAAAACGACCAAATCATGCATTTTATGCAGAACAAGAAAACGAATCACCTCCCGATGTTCAGGAGTCATGCACATGGTTACCTGTATCCAAAACTGCGGTTTATTTTCCGCCAATGGCGTAGCATCAATACCTCTAAGAGGGATAGGATTTACCAACGGCTCAAGAACAAAACCACAGCGCTTGGCAAACGACAGATCCATAAGACTCAGGGCAGCACCTGAATCCACAAACGCCATAACAGGGTAGGAGGACAATGAGCAAATTAAAGTCACAGACAAAATAAATTTAGGTTGCAAACTACCACTGGCAACAGGACTAACAACCCTAGTTAGGCGTTTAGAGCATGCTGATATAACATGTGTAGAATCACCACAGTAAAAACACAACCCATTCTGACGTCTATGATTTTTCCGTTCATTTCTAGTCTGAATTCTACCACATTGCATTAAATCAGGTGTTTGTTCAGACAACACCACCAGAGGATTCGCGGCTTTGCGCTCCCGCAAACGCCGGTCAATTTGAATAGCCAGCGCCATGGAATCATTCAGACCTGTAGGAATGGAGAAACCCACCATCACATTCTTAATGGCTTCAGAAAGGCCATTTCTGAAATTTGCGGCCAGAGCACACTCATTCCACTGAGTAAGCACGGACCATTTCCGAAATTTTTGGCAATACACTTCAGCTTCATCCTGACCCTGAGAAATAGCCAGCAAGGCTTTTTCTGCCTGAATTTCAAGATTAAGTTCCTTGTAAAGCAATCCGAGCGCCAGAAAAAACGCATCAATATTTGCCAATGCCGGATCTCCTGGCGCTAGCGAGAAGGCCCAATCCTGAGGGTCGCCCCGTAAGAAAGAGATAACAATTTTTACTTGCTGAGCTGAGTCTCCAGATGAACGGGGTCTCAGAGATAGAAACAATTTACAATTATTCCTGAAATTCCTAAACTTAAATCGGTCTCCAGAGAACAGTTCAGGAATAGGTATTTTAGGTTCAGACATTGGACTACTGGTAACAAAATCTTGTATGCCCTGCACACGAGCAGCAAGCTGATCCACACTTGTAATCAAAGTCTGGACATTCATGTCTGCAGCAAGCACAAGCCACTCAGAGGTAAAGGGGAGGAAAAAAGAGAGGAAAGAAAAAAAAAACAAAAAAAAACCTCAGACTTTCCTTTCTTGTAATCCCACTTCTGCAATGCATTAAACATTCAACCTTGGCCTGGCATACTGTTATGACCCCAATGGCAGAGGGTCTCAAAAGTACATACCAAGTCTGCAAACACAAAAAACCAGCTCATAGGGCAGTGGTAACTGGGCTGACCATATATCTAATCCTAGCACCACAAATAGCAGCAGCCGGGGAACGTGCCTACGTTGGTTCTAGACGTCTCGCGCCAGCCGGAGAACTAACTAACCCTAGAAGGGAAAAGATAGACCTTTCTTGCCTCCAGAGAAAAGAGCCCAAAAGTTGGATACAAGCCCCCAACAAATAATAACGGTGAGGTAAGGAGAAAAGACAAACGTAAGAATGAACTAGATATTTAGCAAAGAGAGGCCCACTGACTAATAGCAAAATATAGTAAGATGACTTATATGGTCAGCAAAAACCCTATCAAAATTTCCACGCTGGATATTCAAGAACCCCCGAACCGTCTAACGGCCCGGGGGGAGAACACCAGCCCCCTAGAGCTTCCAGCAAAATCAGGAATCACATTTAGTACAAGCTGGACAAAAAATAAGAGCAAAGCAAATAACCAAAAAACAAGGAAGCAGGACTTAGCTTAATTTTGCAAGATCCAAGACCAGCAGACAGGAGCAAACAGAAAGGAACTGATTACAACGATGCCAGGCACTGGACTGAGAAACCAGGAAGTTTATATAGCAACACCCCTGGACTAACGACCCAGGTGGGTGCCAAACTGAGGAAAGACAATCCCAGAGTCATATCACTAGTGACCACAAGAGGGAGCCAAGAAAGTCTAATTCACAACAGTTGCGTGGCGACCCTCAGGATTGGGCATTTGCCCTGGAACCTGGGAATCTGGCCTTGCTTAATGTAGACACCTTTTTTCAGGCGCTTCGGTTATTGTATGATGAACCTAATTCTGTGGATCATGCTGAGAAAACCTTGTTGGCCCTGTGTCAGGGTCAAGAAGCGGCAGAATCATATTGCCAGAAATTTAGAAAATGGTCTGTGCTTACTAAGTGGAATGAGGATGCTTTGGCGGCAATTTTCAGAAAGGGTCTTTCTGAATTTGTTAAAGATGTTATGGTGGGCTTCCCCACGCCAGCAGGTCTGTGATTCTATGTCTCTGGCCATTCAAATTGATCGACGCTTGCGTGAGCGCAGAGTTGTGCACACTATGGCATTGTCTTCCGAGCGGAGTCCTGAGCCAATGCAGTGTGATAGGATTGTGTCTAGAGCTGAACGCCAAGGATTCAGACGTCAGAATAGGTTGTGCTTTTACTGCGGCGATTCTGCTCATGTTATTTCTGATTGCCCTAAGCGTGCCAAGAGAATCGCTAATTCCGTTACCATCAGTACTCTACAACCTAAATTTCTGTTATCTGTGACCCTGATCTGCTCATTATCGTCATTCTCTGTCATGGCATTTGTGGATTCAGGCGCCACTTTAAATTTGATGGACTTAGAATTTGCCAGACGTTGTGGTTTTCCCTTACAGCCTTTGCGGAGTCCTATCCCTTTGAGGGGTATTGATGCTACACCTTTGGCTAAAAATAAACCTCAGTTTTGGACACAGTTAACCATGTGCATGGCGCCAGCCCATCAGGAAGATTGTCATTTCCTGGTGTTGCATAATTTGCATGATGCTATTGTACTGGGGTTTCCATGGTTACAGGTACATAATCCGGTGTTGGATTGGAAATCTATGTCTGTGACTAGATGGGGTTGTCAGGGGGTTCATGATGACGTTCCTCTGATGTCAATTTCCTCCTCCCCCTCTTCTGAAATTCCTGAGTTTCTGTCAGATTTCCAGGATGTTTTCGATGAGCCCAAGTCCAGTTCCCTTCCACCGCATAGGGACTGCGATTGTGCTATTGACTTGATTCCAGGCTCTAAGTTTCCTAAGGGCCGACTTTTCAACCTGTCTGTGCCTGAACATGCCGCCATGCATGGCTATGTAAAGTAGTCTTTGGAGAAGGGGCACATTCGGCCATCTTCTTCTCCATTGGGAGCAGGTTTTTTTGTTGTTGCCAAGAAGGATGGCTCCTTGAGACCCTGTATTGATTATCGCCTCTTGAATAAGATCACGGTCAAATTCCAATATCCTTTGCCTTTGCTTTCTGATTTGTTTGCCAGGATTAAGGGGGCTAGTTGGTTTACTAAGATTGACCTTCGTGGGGCATATAATCTTGTTCGTATTAAGCAGAGTGACGAATGGAAAACTGCGTTTAATACGCCCGAGGGCCATTTTGAATATCTTGTGATGCCATTCGGACTCTCTAATGCCCCATCTGTGTTTCAGTTCTTCATGCATGATATTTTTCGGAATTGTCTTGATAAATTCATGATTGTATATTTGGATGATATTTTGATTTTTTCAGATGATTGGGAGTCTCATGTGAAACAAGTCAGGATGGTATTTCAGGTCCTTCGTGATAATGCCTTGTTTGTGAAGGGGTCTAAGTGCCTCTTTGGAGTACAGAAGGTTTCTTTTTTGGGCTTCATTTTTTCTCCATCATCTATAGAAATGGATCCGGTTAAGGTTCAGGCCATTCATGATTGGATCCAGCCCACATCCGTGAAGAGCCTTCAGAAATTTTTGGGCTTTGCTAATTTTTATCGCCGTTTCATTGCCAACTTCTCCAGTGTGGTTAAACCCCTGACCGATTTGACGAGGAAGGGCGCTGATGTGGCTAATTGGTCCTCTGAGGCTGTTTCTGCCTTTCAGGAGCTTAAGCGCCGATTTACTTCTGCCCCTGTGTTGCGTCAGCTGGATGTTTCTCTTCCTTTTCAGGTTGAGGTTGACGCTTCTGAGATTGGGGCAGGGGCCGTTTTGTCTCAGAGGAATTCTGATGGTTCCTTGATGAAACCGTGTGCCTTCTTTTCTCGAAAGTTTTCGCCTGCGGAACGCAATTATGATGTCGGCAATCGTGAGTTGTTGGCTATGAAGTGGGCATTTGAGGAGTGGCGACATTGGCTTGAGGGGGCCAAGCACCGTATTGTGGTCTTGACCGATCATAAGAATCTGATTTACCTCGAGTCTGCCAAACGTCTGAATCCTAAACAGGCCCGATGGTCCCTGTCTTTCTCCCGTTTTGATTTTGTTGTCTCGTATCTTCCGGGTTCCAAGAATGTTAAGGCTGAAGCCCTCTCTAAGATTTTTTTGCCTGATTCCCCTGGGATTCTTGAGCCGGTTGGTATTCTGAAGGAGGGGGTGATTCTTTCTGCCATCTCCCCTGATTTGCGACGGGTTCTTCAGGAGTTTCAGGCTGATAAACCTGATCGCTGTCCAGCGGGGAAACTGTTTGTTCCTGACAGATGGACTAGTAAAGTGATTTCTGAGGTTCACTGTTCTGTGTTGGCTGGCCATCCTGGGATTTTTGGTACCAGAGATTTGGTTAGTAGGTCCTTTTGGTGGCCTTCTTTGTCATGGGATGTGCGTTCTTTTGTGCAGTCCTGTGGGACTTGTGCGCGGGCCAAACCTTGCTGCTCCCGCGCCAGTGGGTTGCTTTTGCCTTTGCCGGTCCCTGAGAGTCCTTGGACGCATATTTCTATGGATTTTATTTTGGATCTTCCTGTTTCCCAGAGGATGTCTGTTATCTGGGTGGTCTGTGACCGGTTTTGTAAGATGGTTCTTTTGGTACCTTTGCCTAAATTGCCTTCCTCCTCTGAGTTGGTTCCGTTGTTTTTTCAGCATGTGGTTCGTTTGCATGGCATTCCGGAGATTATTGTGTCCGATAGAGGTTCCCAGTTTGTTTCTAGGTTTTGGCGGTCCTTTTGTGCTAAGCTGGGCATTGATTTGTCTTTTTCTTCCGCATTTCATCCTCAGACAAACGGCCAAACCAAGCGAACTAACCAGACTTTGGAAACTTATTTGAGATGCTTTGTGTCTGCCGATCAGGATGATTGGGTGGCTTTCTTGCCATTGGCCGAGTTTGCCCTTAATAATTGGGCTAGTTCGGCTACCTTGGTTTCACCATTCTTTTGTAATTCTGGGTTTCATCCTCGTTTTTCTTCGGGGCAGGTTGAGTCTTCTAATTGTCCTGGGGTGGACTCTGTGGTTGACAGGTTGCAGCAGATTTGGGCTCATGTTGTGGACAATTTGGTGTTGTCTCAGGAGGAGGCTCAGCGTTTTGCCAACCGTTGTCGGCGTGTGGGTTCCCGGCTTCAGGTTGGGGATTTGGTCTGGTTGTCTTCTCGTCATGTTCCTATGAAGGTTTCTTCCCCGAAGTTCAAGCCTCGGTTTATTGGTCCTTATAGGATTTCTGAGATTATCAATCCAGTGTCTTTTCGTTTGGCCCTTCCAGCCTCTTTTTCCATCCATAATGTTTTTCATAGATCTTTGTTGCGGAAATATGTGGTGCCCGTGGTTCCCTCTGTTGATCCTCCTGCCTCGGTGTTGATTGATGGGGAGTTGGAGTATGTTGTGGAGAAGATCTTGGATTCTCGTTTTTCAAGACGGAGGCTTCAGTATCTTGTCAAGTGGAAGGGTTATGGCCAGGAGGATAATTCTTGGGTTGTTGCCTCCGATGTTCATGCTGACGATTTGGTTCGTGCCTTCCATTTGGCTCGTCCGGATCGGCCTGGGGGCTCTGGTGAGGGTTCGGTGACCTCTCCTCAAGGGGGGGTACTGTTGTGAATTCTGTTGTGGGTTCTGCTCTTGGGCTCCCTTCGGTGGTTATAAGTGGTAGTGCTGCTGTTTGTCCTTCACAGCAGTCATCAGGTGCTTCCACTTTGGACGGGGCTATTTAGTCTGGCTTCACCCTTTAGTGAGTGCCAGTTGTCCATTGTTTTTCTGGAGGATTCACATCTCTGCTTGGTTTCTCCTGCTGGATTGTCCAAATCATCAAAGATAAGTCCTGGCTTTGTTTTTGCAGTCCACATGCGGTGGACTTTATAGTTCAGTGAATTGCTATGTATTTTCTTGTCCAGCTTTGTCTGTGTAAGGATTTATTCAGCCAAGCTGGAAGCTCTGGAGTCGCAGAGTTACCCTCCATGCCTTTAGTTAGGTGTGGAGATTTTTGTATTCTCTGTGGTGGATTTTTGTAGTTTTTTTAATACTGACCGCACAGTACTCTGTCCTGTCTTTTCTTTCTAGGTAGCGTGGCCTCCTTTGCTAAATTCTGTTTTCAGTCTGCATTTGTAATTTCCCTCTCCTCTCACAGTCAATATTTGTGGGGGGCTGTCTTTCCTTTGGGGATTTTCTCTGAGGCAAGATAGTTTTCCTGTTTTTTTCTTTAGGGGTAATTAGTCCTCCGGCTGTGACGAGGTGTCGAGGGAGTGACAGGAACATCCCACGGCTACTTATAGTTGCGGTGTTAAGTTCAGGGTCTGCGGTCAGTATAGAGGCCACCTACTCCAGAGCTCGTCCATGCTGCTCCTAGGCCACCAGATCATAACAGCCGAACTCCTGAGCCACCCAGAGGTAAAGAGGGAAGAAAAAAAAAAACACAACAGACTACAGAAAAAAAAATGGCTCAGCACTTTCCTTCCCTTCTTCTGAGATGCGGTTAACTCATTGTTGGCCAGTTGTACTCTTATGATCTGGTGGCCTAAGAGCAGCATGAGACGTACTCTGGAGGTGGTACTGGTACTGACCGCAGACCCTGAACTTAGCACCGCAACTCGAAGTAGCCGTGGAATGTACCTAGCGCTCCCTAGACATCTCGACACAGCCGCAGGACTAATTACCCCTAGAGATAGAAAAGGGGAAACTATCTTGCCTCAGAGAAAATCCCCAAAGGATAGACAGCCCCCCACAAATATTGACTGTGAGAGGAGAGGGAAAAAACATACACAGACTGAAATGAGAATTTAGCAAAGGAGGCCACTTCTAGCTAAATAGAAAGGATAGGACAGAGTACTATGCGGTCAGTATTAAAACACTAGAAAATATCCACCACAGAAAATACAAAATCTCCACAGCTAACTAAAGATATGGAGGGTATATCTGCATCTTCAGAGATACCAGCTTGGCTAAACAAATCCTTATACAGACCAAGCTGGACAAGACAAAAACATGGAAAAGAACTGAACAATAAGGCCACAGCATGTGGACAGCAAAAATCAAGGCCAGAACTTATCTTTGTTGAAAAGAACTGCAAAGCAGAAGAGACCAGGCAGGGATGTGAATCCTCCAGGAACAATGGACAACTGGCACTGACTAAAGGGTGAAGCAAGACTAAATAGCCCAGTCAAAATTGCAAAAAGTGAACACACCTGATAAATGCTGCGATTCAGAGACAGCAGCGCTACCACTTACAACCACCGGAGGGAGCCCAAGAGTAGAATTCACAACAGTGCTCCTCGGCTGAAATACACTGGCGCATCCTGGTGTCCTCCTTAAAGGTTATCCCAGGGCGCACTTTCTCCAACAAAACATCAAAGGTGGCAAGGCTCATGCGACAATATTGGTAAAACTTGTCAGGATGTGTCCGCAGAGATGCATAGAGACGGTGGAAATGGCCTTTAGTGAGGCGTTGCCTCAAAAGCGGATGGACCCACGTTCGTCTCCTCCTCCTCGGATCCACAATCACTGGGTTTGGCTGCACAAAGCGTCGTGACAAAACCCAGTTGTTAGGCTAAGTGCACACGTTGCAGAATTGCCGCGGAAATTTCACGTGACCACGACGTCATCACAGGTCCTTCGCACACAGCATCCCGGGGAACTGAAGGTGCCGCGTGCACCGCTGAGAGGCAGGAGGACTCCGGGGGCCATCGGAAGGTGAGTATATACCTATTTTTTTTTTTATTTTTTTTTTTAACAATTATATGGTTCCCAGGGCCTGGAGGAGTGTCTCCTCTCCTCCACCCTGGGTACCAACCGCACATGATCAGCTTACTTCCCGCATGGTGGGCATAGCTCCATGCGGGAAGTAAGCGGATCAATGCATTCCTATGTGTGCGGAATCCGCGCGATTCCACAAATTAATGAACATGCTGTGTTTTTTTCCAGGATGCGTTTCAGCTCAGGAAAAAAACGCAGCATGTGCATACAAAATGCGGATTGTAATCTTTTAATAGGAAGCTTAATGTGAGCGTTTTTTTCGTGGTTTTATCGCGTTTTTATAGCTAAAAAAACGCAAAAAAAACCCACCAAAAATCCGGAACGTGTGCACAAAGCCTTAAAGCATCTGCTGAGTTGGGGTGAAATGGAGTCTGTCAGACATGTTTACCAATAATCAGAAATCCACAAACCAAACCACGGCTAGAAACTGCCCAGATTGGAGTGTGACACCTGTTGTAGAGGCAATAAATAGGGTTGCTGATTATGTTTTAAATTATTTTCAGGCCTAAAAACTGTTAAATGTCAATTTTGTAAGGGTGCGAGGAAATAACGCTATACAGATGTCATACGGATGACACATGGATATTTTTTTGAGAAAAAAAATCGCATCCTCGCATTGTATACGGATGACATACGGATCACTGTACAAGAACATTTCTGCATATCTCGCCCGTAAAAAACAGACCATATTTTTATACGTTAGGTGTGATGCCAGCCTAAGAAAGACAAATCCTCACTTTCTATCGTAAACATTCAGATTTCAGGGTCATTAACCATTTGGATTGACCGCTAGCCCTGTAGTTGTTCAACAATCAATCGTCAAAAGTACAAATTGCCTAATAATTGTGCACAAAGTATACACTGTGTGCAGAATTATTAGGCAAGTTGTATTTTGATCACATGATACTTTTTATACATGTCGTCCTACTCCAAGCTGTTCAGGCTTGAGAGCCAACTACCAATGAAGTAAATCAGGTGATGTGCATCTCTGTAATGAGGAGGGGTGTTGTCTAATGACATCAAAACCCTACATAAGGTGTGCTTAATTATTAGGCAACTTCCTTTCCTTTGGCAAAATGGGTCTGAAGAGAGATTTGACGGGCTCTGAAAAGTCCAAAACTGTGAGATGTCTTGCAGAGGGATGCAGCAGTCTTGAAATTGCCAAAGTTTTGAAGCGTGATCACCGAACAATCAAGCGTTTCATGGCAAATAGCCAACAGGGTCGCGTGTTGGGCAAAAAAGGCGCAAAATAACTGCCTGTGAATTGAGGAAAATCAAGTGTGAAGCTGCCAAGAAGCCATTTGCCACCAGTTTTGCCATATTTCAGAGCTGCAACATTAGAGCTGGAGTAACAAAAAGCACAAGGTGTGCGATACTCAGGGACATGGCCAAGGTAAGGAAGGCTGAAAAACTACCACCTTTGTACAAGAAGCATAAGATAAAACGTCAAGACTGGGCCAAGAAATATCTTAAGACTGACTTTTGAAAGGTTTTATGGACTGATGAAATGAGAGTGACTCTTGATGGGCCAGATGGATGGGCCAGAGGCTGGATCAGTAAAGGGCAGAGAGCTCCACTCCGACTCAGATGCCAGCAAGGTGGAGGTGGGGTACTGGTATGGGATGGTATCATCAAAGATGAACTTGTAGGACCTTTTCGGGTTGAGGATGGAGTGAAGCTCAACTCCCAGACCTACTGCCTGTTTCTGGAAGACAACTTCTTCAAGCAGTGGTACAAGAAGAAGTCGGCATCGTTCAAGAAAAACATGATTTTCATGCAGGACAATGCTCCATCACATGCCTCCAACTACTCCACAGTGCGGCTGGCCAGTAAAGGTCTCAAAGAAGAACAAATAATGACATGGCCCCCATGTTCACCTGATATGAACCCCATAGAGAACCTGTGGTCCCTCATAAAATGTCAGATCTACAGGGAGGGAAAACAGTCCACCTCTCGGAACAGTGTCTGGGAGGCTGTGGTGGCTGCTGCACGCAATGTTGATCGTAAACAGATCAAGCAACTGACAGAATCTATGGATGGAAGGCTGCTGAGTGTCATCATAAAGAAAGGTGGCTATATTGGTCACTAATTTTTGGGGATTTTGTTTTTGCATGTCAGAAATGTTTATTTCTAAATTTTGTGCAGTGATATTGGTTTACCTGGTGAAAGTAAACCAGTGAGATGGGAATATATTTGGTTTTTATTAAGTTGCCTAATACTTCTACACAGTAATAGTTACCTGCACAAACAGATATCCTCCTAAGGCTACTTTCACACTAGCGTCGTGCGACGCTAGCTGTGGAAGCGCCACACAACGGGGGCAGCGGATGCCGTTTTTCAACGCATCCGCTGCCCCATTGTGAGATGCGGGGAGGCGGGGGCGGAGTTCCGGCAGCACATGCGCGGTCGGAAAAGACGGGAACGACGCACAAAAAACGTTACAAGCAACGTTTTTTGGTGGCGACGGTCCGACCCAACACGATGCAACCGTCGCACTGCGTCGTTAATAAAAGTCTATGGAGAAAAACGCATCCTGCAACCACTTTTGCAGGATGCGTTTTTTCTCCAAAACGACGCACAGCGACGTGCAGTGCACGACGCTAGTGTGAAAGTAGCCTAAGATAGCCAAATCTAAAAAAAAAACCACTCCATCTTCCAAAAATATTAAGCTTTGATATTTATGAGTCTTTGGGTTGATTGAGAACATAGTTGTTGATCAATAATAAAAATAATCCTCCAAAATACATCTTGCCTAATAATTCTGCACAAGAGCATAGCTGCACAATAGAGTAACTTAAAGGAAAGGGCAACTCACTTCTTAGAAGTAATACATTGGGCGGCAGTGTGGCTCAGTGGCTAGCATTGTTGTATCGCAGCACTGGGGCCAACGGTTCACTTCTGTCTCAAGATAATATCATCAAATTTGTTTGTTTTTCTGATAGAAGAAAAGTATGGACATCTAATGTAGAGACTTTAGATTGTGACCCCCAATGGCGGATAGTTAGTGATGACTATTTCTGTACATAGTTGCTTAATATACAGGTGATATCAAGTCGAAAAATAGAAGTTGGGAAACTAACAGATCGTTTATGTGTATTCCCAGCTTTATTCAGTCAGACACTCTGCGAAGTTTCTTTTTTATCCTCTACCCTTATTTGATACCTTCCAAATACTGTATGTCCAGGTCATTATCAAACTATGGATGAACAGGAAACAGGTGAGAAAGCCAGAGGGATTATTGCAGAGGAGATTGAGGCTAGGGCCTAGGGTCACACGACCGTATTTTCTCTCATTCAAGAAAATCGGTGCGATCATGCTAATGACACTCTGATTAGCCTTTGATCAGAGTGTGATCCGATTTTCTCAAATAAGGAGAAGATGGGAAAAACATTTCTCCATTCTTTCAGTCCGTAAGAATTGGACTGCCCTTGGATGTCATCAAAATGCAATCCGATTTTTTTCCAGTGACTGGCATGGACGAGTGCAATCTGAATATCTGATACAAATCTTGCATGCTGCAGTCTATTCCTAGGACAGACTCTGCCGGAAAAAAAAAAATCAGACATGTACATGGCCACACAGAATAACATTGGTTCGAGTATGATCCAATGTTTTGTCGGATTGTACTCAGACTGAAAGTACAGTCGTCTGCACAAACTCTAAGGCTATGTGCACACGTTCAGGATTTCTTGCAGAAATATTTTGACAAAAATCGGACATTTCTGCCAGAAATCCGCATGCGTTTTTTACGCGTTTTTTGTGCGTTTTTTTCGCGTTTTTCCCCCAATGCATTAAGTAGCGGGAAAAACGCAAAAAAAGCAAAATTAATGAACATGCTTTTTTTGGCGGAAAAAAATGCACCATGTGCACAAAAATTGCGGAATGCATTCTAAATGATAGGATGCATATGTATGCATTTTTTATGTGTTTTTATCGCATTTTTATCGCGAAAAAACGCGAAAAATCCTGAACATGTGCACATACCCTAAAACTGTAAATCTGCTAAATGCGAATGTACTGGTACAAGATATTTAGAAATGGAAATAATTTTTTATAAAGTGGAGTTGTACTTTATGCTGGAAACTAGATGACACAAAGATGTATTTCTTTATTTTCAGCCTCTTCGGTGCCTTTATTTTAGTATACTTTATATTATTGTCCTGCTGAAAAATGATCCGGCTTTCCAGCTTTTTGGCATCAGTCACAGAGTTTGTGCTCAGGCATTGTCTGTAATGTAAACTGTAAATCTGAGGAAGGCTTCCAGTCACAGCTGCTGAAAAGAATTTTCTTACTATTAAAATAGCACCTCCATAATTTATAGTATGCGCAAAGGCACCAGTGATTGGGTAGACCGAACCCTACAATGACCAAACAATATAAGGAAGGACAATTAGGGGCTTATAAGGAAGATTTTGTCTAGGAGGATCTATAACACACTATATAAAAGTATCAGCTAAATGCTTCTTTTTCACAATGTCAGCCATGCATCCTATGAGCACCAGCCATATGGCCACATTGATAGAACCAGGTACTTATAAAAGGGAACGTGCCAGGCGATTCATGCTGCCCAAAGATACTTTGAAGGTCTGCTCGCAGACTATAGCCAGCCAGAGAGAAGATTAGTAAGGCTCTTTCCCCGAACGGCTCTTCCCAGCCCTGCTGCAGATGATTGACAGGTCTCTCCCTATGTACATACAAGGAAGAGACCTGTGTCACACTGGGTGAGGGAGCAGCTAGATGCACAACCACGGAAAGTGGGTGGGGAAACCCAAACACTGGGAAAGGGGGGAGTGGAGGCCCTTAGGCAGATCTGACAACACCCTGACTCGCCTAACGTCCCTAAATAGATTTAGAACCTATCGCCAACCAGGAGACTAATCCAAGACTGCCCCTAGCGATAGGCCCTGGATAGGAGGACAGGGTTAGGGGTAGTCAGTCCCCACTACAACTTAAGGCAAAACGGGTAAAAAAACAAGGGTATACACTTTGTTTGAGAAGACACAAGAAAGATCACGCCAACAATCCTCCAAGAGAACTGCAAGAAGACACTAGTTGACTACTAGCACTTCCAACCTGGACAGAGGAAAACAGAGCTATCACCAGCACCTTACTGAAGAGACTAAAGGTATTTAAACATCCAGCAAGGGTGTGTCAATCAGCAGCAGAAGGTGGAGTTACCGATAGGTCCTAGAGGGAGTAGGATATCACTCTACAACAGAGGTGCAAAGATCAAGAGGGTGCTTGCAGAGCCAAGCGCAATGACCTTCTACAGCCAGATCCAGAATGACTGTCACATCTGACACACCCATGATGACCTGTCAATCAACTGCAGCAATGCTGGTAGAAGCTGACCAGGGGCGGCACCAGGCTAGTCTGATTTATGACTATGGTCTGGGCTGAATCATCAAGTATTTTGTCTCTGAAATGTTGGAGCGTTTCAGAGAATATTATACCTGGCTGCAATCATGCAGCCAGGCTGCGACTCATGCTGCCTGTGGTTTGGGCAGCAGACCCTCTTGAGCCTGGCCAGACACTGCAGCACTCTCTGCAATAACCTGCTTGGGCTAAGCCTTCAGGGACAAAACAGTTTTTGCACAAGATGAAGAGGACTCCAGCTCTGCAAGTGATAACCAGGGATTTGTAAAACAATAGGATTTCAGAGTTGCAGCAGATAAGTATAGAATAATTGTATAACAACTAACGACTAGAGATGGGCGAATCTGAACAGTAAAGTTCGGGGTCTGTACTGGACACGCATCACAGCCACGTCAAGTGGGGTCTCCTCTATTCTAACCAGTGCAAAAGACGTGGGGTCTCCTGTTTTCTAACCAGCATAGGTAAAGCTGACTTTATCTTGGCTGGTTATCAAAAATAGAGGAGTCCACACACCATTTTTTTTAATTATTTAAATAAATAGTGGAAAAAAAAAATGCTTGGGATCTCCCCCATTTTTGATAACCAGCCAAGCTAAACCAGACAGCTGGGGGCTGGTATTCTCAGGCTGGGAAGAGGCCATGGATATTAGCCCTCCCCAACCTAAAAATAGCAACCTGCAGCTGCCCCAAAAAAGGCGCATCCATTAGATGTGCCAATTCTGATTCTTTGTCTGGCTCTTCCCACTTGCCCTAGTGCGTTGGAAAGTGGGAACCGCAGTGCTGTCAATGGCAGTAACGTGTAAGGTTACCGCTGATCAGAGCTGGTGTTTCCCTCGCTGTCACACAGATGACAGTGTAGGAACCACTGGATGTTTGTGCTTCATTCATTTGAATGAGGTTCAGGTTCGAGTTCGGGTACCATTCTGGTACCTGAACTGAACGTTTTTTAACGTTCGGCCGAACCCAAAGGACCCGAACATCCATTGGTCCGCCCATCCCTACTAACGACCCAATAGTCATGTAACAAAGACAATGAAATAGTGTTTGGATACAGCAGTGTTACATAAAAAAAATGGCTCAATCTCACCAGCCTCAGTGGTTGCTGTTGAAGCATGATATGAGACCTGGGCTTTGATGATGCTTCTCTTTGCCTAGTTATCATCAGCTATCGTCATTGTGATGTCCCACAGAACTGCATTACAGCTTCATGACAAGGACAGAATCCAGAAAGTGTCCCTGTGTTAGGACCCTACAATCTCCTTGTTAGCTATACCGTATCCTGACGCATTTCGTCATATCGGGAAAGACTCATCAGGGGAATGGTATATTGTACAGATGTTTAGCACTCAACTGAAGAAGGTATAAGGTGCTAGTGAAAGGGAACCACTGGTTCCATAAATCCAAGTCCAATATAGAATCACTGCACACAATTGAAGGATATGCTTAAAGTTAATTGCTTTATTGACGGTGATGGGATTGTCATCAGGGGAATGGTTTGCAAAAGTTCACAAGACCCAACAGTGACGTATTGATGAAACTAGGTAACATAAAGTTATCATTCAGAGTGCTGACTTGCTGAATATGGCATGCGGCGCATGCTTGATTCAGAATAAAGTGAATTAATAATATCCACCTAGGTCACAGAATGCTTCTGCTAACATTAAGCATGGCTGGCAGACAGATAACTGCTGCCTCACCCATTGAGGCTGCCGATCTTGGGGCAGAACTCCTCCCGGTATTATCTCCTTGTGCTGTGACTTCGTTTCTCACTCTCCACAATACAATTCGCTTCGTGTCCTTTCTTAGGATGCTGCCGCATGGGGTGCAGGCGCAGCTCCGTAACGTTCTATCTTGTGCTTGGTCTCTGTCAGGATCCCACCTCTGACAGGGACCCTCTGTCTGCAGCTCAGATGTTCCTCCTTCTCCCCCTGTCTGCCTGACAGGTCTTCTCTGGGTCTAACCCAGGTAGCTTCTGACTGACTTCCTATCCAACCCACCAGTTTTACCCGTGTGTGAGGAGTGGCCTAGTACATAGAACCTTTGCTCCCCCTGGTGGACTGGAGTGTGAAGTTTAGTGTGTGACTGTGATACCTGGCAAGGTGAACTCCTTTAGTACCATCAGATTTAATATCACTCCCCCTGGTGGAAGAGCGACATTACTGCAACGACCAGGACTCTGGGGCGCTGCATATATCTTAGACTATCAGAAGATTGGATTGGGTTCCATGATGCCGGCACCATAAGTGGATCTGATAAAGGTAATTAATGTAATATATATATATTATAGATATGTAGTTTATGCCAATAATTAAATTTGGTAATAAACTATAACATTGATTGGATGGTACACTGAGGGAGTAGAAGTATTTGACTCAATAAAACAACTGTAGTTCAGTTATTCACTGTTTCAGTGTTCTGTCCCTCATCAGTGCAAAGTATGAGATTTTATTTGGCTGGGTGAGAGGCATCTGACCTGGATTCCAAAGGGGGAAACGTTTCTCCTTGTGAAGATTGACAAGCCAAGCCTGGCGTGCCAATGTGAGGAGACTTTTAAGCCTTGCAATGCTCTTCTGGGAAATACTTCCAATAGATGGCACTAGAGTTCTAGTCTTCTTCCTCTCTGAAGAGACAATTTGCATATGTAAATCTCAAAAAAACATGTGCTTCTCCACCATGGATATTATCCACAATCCTTGCAATCGATGTGTCCCCAGAGTTGACTTTGTCTTCTAAGTGGTCACCTATCATCTTGCTAAATTCATGTGTAGTTTTATCTACATATTCCTTGTCACAAATACAGGTGGCTTTGTAGATCACTACTTTAGTTTTACAAATAATGCATTTCTTAATCTCATTTTCCTAATGTCCTGTAATGCTTGCACAAGTGCTTTGCCTCATTCTAACAGCACTTGTGCTGATCTTTATGGGGTGTGAGGAGTCCCACTGATCTGATAATACTGGCCTATTCTAAGTATCAATAATCTAAACCTCAAGGCACCTGTAATCGATGATGAGTATAAGAGTATAAACAAGTACTCATTATAGTCTGTGGGCATGCTCACATGTGCAGCTTTTTTTTTTATAGATAAATTGACGCTATCCGTGTGGCATCATAATGATGTCCACTTTTCACTGTCAAATAGGTAGAAGTTGGAAAAGTTGACCTTTTTCAATCCTTTGAAACAAAAACCACACTTATGGTAAAAATGTACATCGTGACCAAAAAAATGACAAAAATTGTTTAAATGTATCCATACAAGGGAATAAATATGATTTGTTATTGCAGTTCTTGAAGAGAAACACATCTTATGAGCCCAGTTTCCTACATGAACCAGACACCTAAATAAACTCTAGAAGAAAAGCTATAATATCTGACGGCATCACAAAATGTGTCAACTGAAGGAAACTAAATTTTAAAACGCACTCCTCTTAATATATTGCAATCATCATATTATACGGCACTGTGTACTTATGATTGCTAATTTTTCCCTTCTGCCCTTCATTTTTCCCTTCTTCCCAGTTAATTATTTTCTTTTCTATTAGGTCTATGACATCACGCGAGTAAAAACAGACTAGCTGAATCCTTCTAAGCTCTATCTAGAAACAGGAAGCCTTGCTTCCCTGCATGAGTCATCATTAGAACTACAATTCTACATCACGTCATATAGAGCTAATGGAAAAGAGAAGAATTAGCTGGGTAGAAAAGCAAAATGAGCAATTGTAAGTACACAGTGATATACAATATGATGATTGCAATATACTGGATTAAGAGGAAAAAAAATGTCAATAATGTTTCCTGAATAAATGAGATTCCATGCTGTCAACATAGCATTTTTCATTGCCAACAGGACACTATGTAGGTCTGTTACTTTTTTACAAATTGCATTTTTTGCATCCATGAAGTAACTCCAGATGGGTGCTTTATGTACCTGATTTAAATGGATGGAGTAATTCAATTCCCCTGCGTTACACCCTTCCCAATTTGCTGTCCAGAAAGGAGGCACTGATGCCTCTTGCCCTCAACCTGCCAGCGTTCAGTTGTCCCTTGTCAGCATATATGTCTGTTCACAAATTGTTATTTAGATAGGGCATATATATTTGGTAGCACTTTACATTGTCCGATGCTGGACAAAGACCATTGCTGGCTTTTAGAGGCTCCTAAAGGAGACTTGTATCTCTTTATTAAACTGTCGCTTCCCTTAAATTTTCTACATTTTGGTAAAAAAAAATGGTGATGGGGTATTGGCCAGTTTCTGTACATTTTAAGCAGCTCTAAGAGTCTGGGTTAGCCTCTAGAGGGAGGCATTATAGCACACTGAGATTAGAGATAGGAACTCAGGAACAGAAACAGTTAACTTAGGAGGGGCCAACTGTGGGTGAGACAGGAGGATTTCCTGGTTTTGGGTCAGTCAGGCTAGGGAGCCCAGGCAGGTCACCTGGGCATGGGGGCCCCCAGCTAAGCAGCGGGCCACGTAATGTTAAGTGTGAAGCCCAGTCATCCAGGACAGCAGAAGTGAGAGCAGCAGGACAGCAGAAGTGAGAGCAGCAGAAACAGCAGAAGTGAGAGCAGCAGAAGTGAGAGCAGAGGTTATAGCAGAGGTGATAGCAGAAGTCACCGCAGAACAGAAACGCAGGTCGCTCCAAAATGTGGCAGCTTTCTACTTGGGCCGATGCCCTTATGTCTGGTGCGAAACAGACAAGGGAATCCTGAACGTAGTGAAGCTGAACAGGGAGGATGCTGCAGTACCAGTCGAGATGGGACAAACCGGGTACAACCTAAAAGACATAGGGAAGAGCACAGGGAAAGCGAAGGATGTGAATTGTGCAGAACTCTGTGTTGATGCTGTAACTGATGTGGACGTGCTGCGATTGGAAAGAAGCAAAGTCCTACGTTTTAAGTTGGAATTGGACTATGTCTCTTTATGTGAAGAAGTGTCCCTGCGTCTAAGGGAGGCCTCTGAGAACCAGGCAAGTGAGACAGTGGGACTGTATATATGTGATGTGGGTGGTCAGGGCACGCTAAAGCAGACACCTATGTGGGCCATGACTATGGCCCAAGCTGCCGATCACAATACAGCGCTTATTCATATGGATTGTCAGTTACTGCAGGGTATAACAGCCATCCGGAGGCAAAAGAAAGACATGTTCTCTGTAACCACACTGACCACAAGGTTCACGGACAAAGGACACCCCTATATTCCTTAGTATTCTTCAAGATATCATATCAAAATGTTTTGTTTTGGGGATTTTTGTGCACTTTTTTCTTAGCTGGACAATCTCATAATTTAGACCACAAATTCTCTCGCATTGGCAGCAGACTTGTCTCTCATCTCTCGTCTCACAATCAGTGAAATTACCCTCTAAGGCTATGTTTCTATGATGAGTATTTAGTGAGATTTTGACGCTGTAGATTTCCTGCAGAATTTCATTCTTCAACTTGCCAGATTAGGTTATTTGTGTTTCTTTCTTATTTGCCTTTTGAGTGATTTTACATGTTTTTACTGCATTTTTTTCAGTTTTGCTCTTGCTTCTTTTTGAATATAATTTTTCTTTATTAAAATTACTTTGTCTTGTAAACTTCCTGTTTGCTGTGAGCTTTGTTAATGCTTTATTGATAATGTTATGTGTGCATGTGGATTACATCCATTTTTTTGCTGCTGAAATCTAATAAAAACCCATATGAATTTTTTTTATATGCGAAAATTCGGCATCTTATTAAAGTGTAAGGGGAAATCCCGCAAATAAAACACATATAATTTGCAAGATTTCAAAAATTCAACACACCTCAATTTTTGCAGTATTAAAAAAGTAAACAAGTCCAAGAAGGTAAAGGATCCAGCTTACAGAATATATTTTTTTTAATTTAATCTATTAAAAAAATGAAAAAATATACAAACTTTGCAAAAGGTTGAAGTGAACACTTTCTATAAGAACCAACGCGTTTCAAACGTTACAACGTTCTTAGTCCTGGTTTGAAATGCGTCGGTTTTTATGAAGGGTATTCAGAAATTGAAATCTCTGTTCCCCTGCACTTTACACACTCTC
This sequence comes from Ranitomeya variabilis, assembly GCF_051348905.1. Taxonomy (NCBI): domain Eukaryota; kingdom Metazoa; phylum Chordata; class Amphibia; order Anura; family Dendrobatidae; genus Ranitomeya; species Ranitomeya variabilis. The sequence continues at coordinate 706,366,817 of NC_135234.1, read as the reverse complement.
CCCTGCTCCAGGGCTGAATCTCTGGTGCCACCCATAGTATCTGTTATTGTCTGCAGCGCTGTCGATGTGAATTAGTGAGCTCAGCAGCTTATGATGTCAACTCAAGCAGAGTCACTGAGCTAAGTTACTGACTGCAGCGCTGTCATCGATGTAATAATGAAGTCAGTAAGGATTTACACCACTTTTACATGGCAATATTTTGCGTCAGTATTTCTTTACAGACTCCAGGAGTGGATCCAAAATACAGAACAGGTGAAAGACATTCAGTTATTATTTTTCTCAGTGTTTGCTCCAGTCTGTTTTTTTAGCTGACAAATACTGATGTAAAATACTGGCCAAAATACTCACTGTGAATGAGGCGGGGAAGCTGCTTGTAATCCTGCAGTCATATATGTCCTTAATCCAATGATGAGTGCACATTTGCTTGTCTTCTCTGCTCCATGATATTCAGCAGAGCAAGAGCACACCTGGGGCAAAACTGTGGCCTGCAGATGTCCAGCCCTACGACACAGTAATATATGATGGGCCCCGACTCCCAAACAAAATGAATCACACAGATACACACAAAATAAATACATGAAGCATTGTAACATGTCCGGTACCGGAAATAAACGGACGAGTGAAACCAGCCTTATTCTTATAGTTTTGTTATTTTGCCCTCAATGATGGTTTAGAGGTAAGTTTGGTCTCTTGTGCTTAAGAGCATACTGTTATACTTCTTTTAGCAGTCATTTCAGGCAGCCCCTTGTCTTATAGCCATCCTATATGTCCCTTGCTTGATGAATAAATTCCTTTTAATGTTATCTAAGGTGCAAGTGTTGCCCATTAGGAATGCCCCTTTAACCCCTTTCTGACATTGGACGTACTATCCCGTCGAGGTGGGGTGGGCCCGTATGACCACCGACGGGATAGTACGTCCAGCGCGATCGGCCGCCTCACGGGGGGAGCGCGGCCGAGTGTCAGCTGCCTATCGCAGCTGACATCCGACACTATGTGCCAGGAGCGGTCACGGACCACCCCCGGCACATTAACCCCCGGAACACCGCGATCAAACATGATCGCGCAGGGAGGGGGCTCCCTGCGGGCTTCCCTGAGACCCCTGCAGCAACGTGATGTGATCGCGTTGCGGCGAGGGTTTCTTACCTCTCCTCCCTGGTAAGCCTGGTAGGCCTGCAGCACTGTAAGTCAGATCGCCGATCTGACAGAGTGCTGTGCAAACTGTCAGATGAGCGATCTGTGATGTCCCCCCCCCGGGACAAAGTAAAAAAGTTAAAAAAAAAATTTCCACATGTGTAAAAAAAAAAAAAAAAATCCTAAATAAAGAAAAGAATATATATATTATTCCCATAAATACATTTCTTTATCTAAATAAAAAAAAATCAAACAATAAAAGTACACATATTTTGTATCGCCACGTCCGTAACGACCCCACCTATAAAACTATATCACTAGTTAACCCCTTCAGTGACCACCGTAAAAAAAAAAACGAGGCAAAAAACGCTTTATTCTCATACCGCCAAACAAAAAGTGGAATAACACGCGATCAAAAAGACGAATATAAATAACCATGGTACCGCTGAAAATGTCATCTTGTCCCACAAAAAAATATAAAAGTTATAGTCCTCAGAATAAAGCGATGCCAAAATAATTATTTTTTCTATAAAATAGTTTTTATCGTATAAACGCGCCAAAACATAAAAAAATGATATAAATGAGGTATCGCTGTAATCGTACTGACCCGAAGAATAAAACTGCTTTATCAATTTTACCAAACGCGGAACGGTATAAACGCCTCCCCCAAAAGAAATTAATGAATAGCTGGTTTTTGGTCATTCTGCCTCACAAAAATCGGAATAAAAAGCGATCAAAAAATCTCCCGTGCCCAAACATGATACCAATAAAAATGTCAACTCGTCCCGCAAAAAACAAGACCTCACATGACTCTGTGGACTCAAATATGGAAAAATTATAGCTCTCAAAATGTGGTAATGCAAAAAATATTTTTTGCAATAAAAAGCGTCTTTCAGTGTGACGGCTGCCAATCATAAAAATCCGCTAAAAAACCCGCTATAAAAGTAAATCAAACCCCCCTTCATCACCCCCTTAGTTAGGGAAAAATTAAAAAATTTAAAAAATGTATTTATTTCCATTTTCCCATTAGGGTTAGGGTTAGGGCTAGGGTTAGGGCTGGGGTTAGGGTTAGGGCTAGGGTTAGGGTTGGGGCTAGGGTTAAGGCTACAGTTAGGGTTGGGGCTAAAGTTAGGTTTAGGGTTGGGGCTAAAGTTAGGGTTAGGGTTTGGATTACATTTACGGTTGGGAATAGGGTTGGGATTAGGGTTAGGGGTGTGTCTGGGTTAGAGGTGTGGTTAGGTGTTGAGAATTCCGCTCTTGGGCTCCCTCCGGTGGTTGTAAGTGGCATTTTTGTGAATTCTGTTCTTGGGCTCCCTCCTGTGGTTTTGAGTGGTATGGCTGCTTCTGGGATTTAGCATCAGCAGCTGTTTTCACTGATCGTCTTTCTGGCTCGGCTATATTAGTCTGGCCTGTTCTCTCATTCAATGCCAGTTGTCAATTGTTCCAGCCTGGAGTCACAGCTCTTTGGATTTCCCTGACACTCTGACCAGTTCAGCAAAGCTAAGTCCTTGCTTGTCCTTTTGCAGTTCACTTGTTGTGGACTTTGTTGTTCAGCATTTTCTATGTTTTGCTCATTTGTCCAGCTTATCAGTATGAACCTATTCCGCTAAGCTGGAAGCTCTGGGCAGCAGAGTTTGCCCTCCACACCTTTAGTCAGGTGTGGAGATTTTTGCATATCTCTGCGGTGGACTTTTTCTAGTTTTTATTACTGACCGCACAGTGTTTCTTTCCTTACTGTCTATCTAGCTAGAAGTGGCCTCCTTTGCTAAATCTTGTTTCATACTACGTATGTCATTTCCTTCTCCTCTCACAGTTATTATTTGTGGGGGGCTGTCCTATCCTTTGGGGATTTTCTCTGAGGCAAGATAGCTTTCCTGTTTCGACCTGTCTGTTTTCTAGTGTCTGTGTTAAGATCAGGAACTGCGGTCTGTATATTTACCACCTGCTCAGAGCTAGTCACATGTCGCTCCTACATCACCAGACCATAACAGTTAGGGTTACCTTTGGGATTAGGGTTAGGGGTGTGTTTGGATTAGTGTTTCAGTTATAATTGGGGGGTTTGCACTGTTTAGGCACATCAGGGGCTCTCCAAACGTGACATGGCGTCCGATCTCAATTCCAGCCAATTCTGCATTGAAAAAGTAAAACAGTGCTCCTTCCCTTCCGAGCTCTCCTGTGCGTAAACAGGGGTTTACCCCAACATATGGGGTATCAGCGTACTCGGAACACATTGGAAAACAACTTTTGGGGTCCAATTTCTCCTGTTACCCTTGGAAAAATACAAAACTGCGGGCTAAAAAATATTTTTTTGGTGAAATTCTTTTATTTTTTATTTTCACAGCTCTGCGTTAAAAACTGTAGTGAAACACTTGGGGGTTCAAAGTTCTCACAACACAACTAGATAAGTTCCTTGGGGGTCTAGTTACCAATATTGGGTCACTTGTGGGGGGTTTCTACTGTTTAGTTACATTAGGGGCTCTGCAAACGCAATGTGACGCATGCAGACCAATCCATCTAAGTCTGCATTCCAAATGATGCTCCTTCCCTTCCGAGCTCTGCCATGCGCTCAAACGGTGGTTCCCCCCCACATATCAGGTATCAACGTACTCAGGACAAATTGGACAACAATATTTAGGGTCCAATTTCTCCTGATACCCTTGGAAAAATACAAAACTGGGGGCTAAAAAATAATTTTTGTGGAAAAAAAATATTTTTTATTTGCACGGGTCTGCGTTACAAACTGTAGTGAAACACTTGGGGGTTCAAAGCTCTCACAACACATCTAGATGAGTTCCTTAGGGGGTCTACTTTCCAAAATGGTGTCACTTGTGGGGGGTTTCTACTGTTTAGGTATATTAGGGGCTCTGCAAACGCAATGTGATGCCTGCAGACCATTCCATCTAAGTCTGCATTCCAAATGGTGCTCCATCCCTTCCGAGCCCTCCCATGTGCCCAAACGGTGGTTTCCCCCACATATGGTGCATCAGCGTACTCAGGACAAATTGGACAACAACTTTTGGTGTCCAATTTCTCCTGTTACCCTTAGGAAAATACGATACTGGGGGCTAAAAAATTATTTTTGTGGGAAAAAATTTTTGTTTTATTTTTACGACTCTGCATTATAAACTTCTGTGAAACACTTGGTGGGTCAAAGTGCTCACCACACCTCTAGATAAGTTCCTTAGGGGGTCTACTTTCCAAAATGGTGTCACTTGTGGGGGGTTTCAATGTTTAGGCACATCAGTGGCTCTCCAAACGCAACATGGCGTCCCAGCTCAATTCCTGTCAATTTTGCAGTGAAAAGTCAAATGGCGCTCCTTCACTTCTGAGCTCTGTCAAGCGCCCAAACAATGGTTTACCCCCACATATGGGGTATCGGCATACTCAGGACAAATTGTACAAAATCTTTTGGGGTCCATTTTCTCCTGTTACCCTTGGTAAAATAAAAAATTAACCCCTTCATGACCCAGCCTATTTTGACCTTAATGACCTGGCAGTTTTTTGCAATTCTGACCAGTGTCCCTTTATGAGGTAATTACTCAGGAACGCTTCAACGGATCCTAGCGGTTCTGATAATGTTTTTTCGTGACATATTGGGCTTCATGGTAGTGGTAAATTTGGGTCGATAATTTCTGCGTTTATTTGTGAAAAAAATGGAAATTTGGCAAAAATTTTGAAAATTTCGCAATTTTCACACTTTGAATTTTTATTCTCTTAAACCAGAGAGTTATGTGACACAAAATAGTTAATAAATAACATTTCCCACATGTCTACTTTACATCAGCACAATTTTGGAAACAAAATTTTTTTTTCCTAGGAAGTTATAAGGGTTAAAATTTGACCAGCGATTTCTCATTTTTACAACAAAATTTACAAAACCATTTTTTTAGGGACCACATTTGAAGTCAGTTTGAGGGGTCTATGTGGCTGAAAATACCCAAAAGTGACACCATTCTAAAAACTGCACCCATCAAGGTGCTCAAAACCACATTCAAGAAGTTTATTAACCCTTCAGGTGTTTCACAGCAGCAGAAGCAACATGGAAGGAAAAAATGAACATTTAACTTTTTAGTCACAAAAATGACCTTTTAGCAACAATTTTTTATTTTCCCAAGGGTAAAAGGAGAAACTGGACCACGAAAGTTGTTGTCCAATTTGTCCTGAGTACGCTGATACCTCATATGTGGGGGTAAACCACTGTTTGGGCGCATGGCAGGGAAGGAGCGCCATTTGACTTTTTGACTGAAAAATTGGCTACAAACTTTAGCGGACACCATGTCGCGTTTGGAGAGCCCGCGTGTGCCTAAACATTGGAGCTCCCCCACAAGTGACCCCATTTTGGAAACTAGACACCCCAAGGAACTTATCTAGATGCATAGTGAGCACTTTATACCCCCAGGTGCTTCACAAATTGATCCTTAAAAATGAAAAAGTACTTTTTTTTTCAGAAAAAAATTCTTTTAGCCTCAATTTTTTCATTTTCACATGGGCAACAGGATAAAATGGATCCTAAAATTTGTTGGGCAATTTATCCTGAGTACACCGATACCTCACATGTGGGGATAAACCACTGTTTGGGCACATGGTAAGGCTCGGAAGGGAAGGAGCACCATTTGACTTTTTGAATGAAAAATTATCTCCATCGTTAGCGGACACCATGTTGCGTTTTGAGAGCCCCTGTGTGCCAAAACATTGGAGCTCCCCCACAAGTGACCCCATTTTGGAAACTAGACCCCCCAAGGAACTTATCTAGATGCATAGTGAGCACTTTAAAGGGAACCTGTCACCCCGTTTTTCAGTATGAGATAAAAATACCATTAAATAGGGCCTGAGTTGTGCTGGACAATAGTGTATTTTGTGTACCCTGATTCCCCACCTATGCTGCCGAAATACCTTACCAAAGTCGCCGTTTTCGCCTGTCAATCAAGGTGGTCTGGTCAAATGGGCGTGGTGAAATCGCTTCTTCTCCCCCAGATCTTGCTTATCTTTCCGTTGGTGGCGTAGTGGTTTGCGCATGCCCAACAGTGGAATGCACTGTGCAGCTGAAGAAAAAGAGCGCGATCTGCGCTATTCTCCGCTTTTTAGCTGGCAGCGGCCATCTTCCTGAGGCCGCTCGTGAACAGATGGAGCGCTTTGCTGCCCGGGGCTTCAGGAAAATGGCTGCGGGATGCTGCGCGTGCGCAGATGGGGATCGCGGCGGCCATTTTCCTGAAGCCGAGATGCTAACTCGGCTTCAGGAAAATGGCCGCCGCGATCCCCATCTGCGCACGCACGGCATCCCGCGACCATTTTCCTGAAGCCCCGGGCAGCAGAGCGCTCCATCTGCGCACGCGCGGCCTCGGGAAGATGGCTGCCACCAGCGAAAAAGCGGAGAATAGCGCAGATCGCGCTCTTTTTCTTCAGCTGCACAGTGCATTCCCCTGTTGGGCATGCGCAAACCACCACGCCACCAACGGAAAGATAAGCAAGATCCGGGGGAGAAGAAGCGATTTAACCACGCCCATTTGACCAGACCACCTTGATTGACAGGCGAAAACGGCGACTTTGGTAAGGTATTTCGGCAGCATAGGTGGGGAATCAGGGTACACAAAATACACTATTGTCCAGCACAGCTCAGGCCCTATTTAATGGTATTTTTATCTCATACTGAAAAAACAGGGTGACATGTTCCCTTTACACCCTCAGATGCTTCACAAATTGATCTGTAAAAATGAAAAAGTACTTTTTTTTCACAAAAAATTTCTTTTACCCTCAATTTTTTCATTTTCACATAGGCAACAGGATAAAATGGATCCTAAAATTTCTTGGGCAGTTTCTCCTGAGTACGCCGATACCTCAAATGTGGGGGTAAACCACTGTTTGGGCGCACGGCAAGGCTCGGAAGGGAAGGCGCGCCATTTGACTTTGAATGGAAAATTAGCTCCAATCGTTAGCGGACACCATGTCGCGTTTGGATAGCCCCTGTGTGCCTAAACATTGGAGCTACCCCACAAGTGACCCCATTTTGGAAACTAGACCTCCCAAGGAACTAATCTAGATGTGTGGTGAGCACTTTGAACCCCCAAGTGCTTCACAGAAGTTTATAACGCAGAGCCATGAAAATAAAAAATATTTTTTATTTTCTCAAAAATGATTTTTTAGCCCGCAATTTTTTATTTTCCCAAGGTTAACAGGAGAAATTTTACCCCAAAAGTTGTTGTCCAGTTTCTCCTGAGTACGCTGATACCCCATATGTGGAGGTAAACCACTGTTTGGGCACACGTCGGGGTTCGGAAGTAGTGACGTTTTGAAATGCAGACTTTGATGGAATGCTCTGCGGGCGTCACGTTGCGTTTGCAGAGCCCCTGATGTGCCTAAACAGTAGAAACTCTCCACAAGTGACCCCATTTTGGAAACTAGACCCCCAAAGGAACTTATCTAGATGTGTGGTGAGCACTTTGAACCCCCAAATGCTTCACAGAAGTTTATAACGCAGAGCCGTGAAAATAATAAATATGTTTTCTTTCCTCAAAAATAATTTTTTAGCCCAGAATTGTTTAATTTTCCCAAGGGTAACAGGAGAAATTTGACCCCAAAAGTTGTTGTCCAGTTTCTCCTGAGTACGCTGATACCCCATATGTGGGGGTAAACCACTGTTTGGGCACACGTCGGGGTTCGGAACGGAAGTAGTGATGTTTTGAAATGCAGACTGATGGAATGCTCTGCGGGCGTCACGTTGCGTTTGCAGAGCCCCTGATGTGCCTAAACAGTAGAAACCCCCCACAAGTGACCCCATTTTGGAAACTAGACCCCCAAAGGAACTTATCTAGATGTGTGGTGAGCACTTTGAACCCCCAAGTTCTTCACAAAAGTTTATAACGCAGAGCTGTGAAAATAAAAAATCATTTTTCTTTCCTCAAAAATAATTTTTTAGCTCGCAATTTTTTTAATATTCCCAAGGGTTACAGGAGAAACTGGACCCCAAAAGTTGTTGTCCAGTTTCTCCTGAGTACGCTGGTACCCCATATGTGGGAGTAAACCACTGTTTGGGCACACATCGGGACTCGGAAGGGTGAGAGCACCATTTGACTTTTTCAACGCAAGATTGGCTGGGATCAATGGTGGCGCCATGTCGCGTTTGGAGACACCCTGATGTGCCTAAACAGTGGAAACCCCATCAATTCTAACTCCAACACTAACCCCAACACACCCCTAACCCTAATCCCAACCCTAACCACAACCCTAACCCCAACACACCCCTAACCCTAGTCTTAACCCTAATTCCAACCCTAACTCTAATTCCAACCCTAACCCTAAGGCTATGTGCCCATGTTACGAATTTGTGTGCGGATTTTTCGCACCGTTTTTGAAAAATCTGCAGGTAAAACGCACTGCGCTTTACCTGCGGATTTACCGCGGATTTCCAGTGTTTTTTTGTGTGGATTTCACCTGCGGATTCCTATTATGGAGCAGGTGTAAAACGCTGCGGAATCCGCACAAAGAATTGACATGCTGCGGAAAATACAACGCAGCGTTTCCGCACTGTATTTTCCCCACCATGGGCACAGTGGATTTGGTTTTCCATAGGTTTCGTGGTACTGTAAACGTGATAGAAAACTGCTACGAATCTGCAGCGACCAATCCGCTGCGGATCCGCAGCCAAATCCGCACCGTGTGCACATAGCCTAATTCTAACCCTAATTCCAACCCTAGCCCTAATTGTAACCCTAACCCTAATTGAAACCCTAATTCTAACCCTAACCCTAAGTGCAACCCTAACCCTAAGTGCAACCCTAAGTGCAACCCTAGCCCTAAGTGCAATCCTAACCCTAAGTGCAACCCTAACCCTAAGTGCAACCCTAAGTGCAACCCTAACCCTAAGTGAAACTCTAACCCTAAGTGCAACCCTAATCCTAAGTGCAACCCTAACCCTAAGTGCAACCCTAACCCTAAGTGCAACCCTAACCCTACCCCTAACCCTAACCCTAATGGAAAAACAAAAATAAATATATTTTCTTTATTTTATTATTGTCCTTACCTATGGGGGTGATAAAGGGGGGGTTTATTTACTATTTTTTTTATTTTGATCGCTGTGATAGAACCTATCACAGCGATCAAAATGTACAGGGAACGAATCTGCCGGCCGGCAGATTCGGTGGGCGAACTGCGCATGCGCCCGCCATTTTCCAAGATGGCGGCGCCCATGTGAGAAGACCGAGGACACCGGGAGGGACACCGGGACTAGGTAAGTATGGGGGGGTGTGATCGGACAGTGGGGGGGCGGAGGGGAGGACGGGGGAGGGTCGGAGGGGAGAGGAAGGCGCTTAGGACAGGACGGAGGGGTAGGGAACACTGACGGCGGCTGCAGATCGCCGCCGTCAGTCGTGGGGGGGGCAGATCGGGGTCTCCAGCCATGGCCGATGCTATTGCAGCATCGGCCATGGCTGGATTGTAATATTTCACCAATTTTCATAGGTGAAATATTACAGATTGCTCTGATTGGCTGTTTCACTTTCAACAGCCAATCAGAGCGATCGTAGCCACGGGGGGGGGGGGGGGCGAAGCCACCCCCCCTGTGCTGAAGTACCACTCCCCCTGTCTCTGTAGGTCGGGTGAAATTGGAGTTAACCCTTTCACCCGGCCTGCAGGGACGCGATCATTCTGTGACACAGCATATGCGTCACAGGTCGGATTGGCACCGACTTTCATGACGCATACGCTGTGTCACAGGTCGGGAAGGGGTTAAACATTCGAAAAATTCCTGTGAAACACCTGAAGGGTTAATAAACTTTTTGAATGTGGTTTTGAGCACCTTGAGGGGTGCAGTTTTTAGAATGGTGTCACACTTGGGTATTTTCTATCATATAGACCCCTCAAAATGACTTCAAATGAGATGTGGTCCCTAAAAAAAAATGGTGTTGTAAAAATGAGAAATTGCTGGTCAACTTTTAACCCTTATAACTCACTAACAAAAAAAAATTTTGGTTCCAAAATTGTGCTGATGAAAAGTAGACATGTGGGAAATGTTACTTATTAAGTATTTTGCGTGACATATCTCTGTGATTTAAGGGCATAAAAATTCAAAGTTGGAAAATTGCTAAATTTTCAAAATTTTCGCCAAATTTCCATTTTTTTCACAAATAAACAGGTAATATCAAAGAAATTTTACCACTATCATGAATTACAATATGTCACGAGAAAACAATGTCAGAATCGCCAAGATCCGTTGAAGCGTTCCAGAGTTATAACCTCATAAAGGGACAGTGGTCAGAATTGTAAAAATTGGCCTGGTCATTAACGTGCAAACCACCCTTGGGGGTGAAGGGGTTAAGGTATGGGTGTGTAATGACTTTCCCATCTGAGCAGGGCCTTGGTAGCTAGAAGAGAACGATGCACCTGTTTTCAACATTTTATTAGAAGTTTTGCAGATCAGTAAATCCAGAAATGGCAGTTTATGCTTATTAATTGCAAAATGTGAACCTCAGTCCTTTCCTTTCTGTTCAGGCTCTTAACATAATTAGCAAAAGTCGTATCAGTACCTCCCTAGATGACAAATATGTCATCTATATAGCCATCCACTTTCTATGCCAACACCATAAATCTCAACCCAATCCTCTGATAGCCTAAGATATATTATGTGCATTGTAGTTTTCTGGCACCTAAACAGCTTGTAGCATCTATATTTTATGAGTCTTCATTTCATACCAACAGATCGTGTATACCAGCCACATAGCACCCAATCATATATATTGTGCTACTGAGCACAACGTCGCTATGATGATGCATATGTAGGCTGTAAAGCTGCAGTAGCTTCGTATGCAGTGAAGAAGCAGTAACCCACAAATTCAAACACAAAAGTCTTTTATTGTGTTACTTCACACAGTCAATATAGTAAACGGCTTCTTCATACAGTCCATTAATAATGCATGGCTATATGACGCAGTCAATACACAGGCCGAACTTCCCTCTGTCCAGTTTCCCTGGGTGACCGCACGCCGGTAACAAGTCTCTGTACTCACTCAACGCACTGCACTCTTTATCCTCTGGAGTGCAACCGAGAACACATAAGACAGCCCAAGACGCAGGGTGTTAGTCCTATGTACTCACTCAGCGCACTGCACTCTTTATCCTCTGGAGTGCAGCCGAGTACACATAAATGCATATAACTTCAGTGATCAGTTTACACCAGTTCAATGCAATACATTTCACATGGCTTTAGATTTGCGGTCCCTAAACAGGCCAGACTTCCCTTGTCCTTTTTCCCTGGGCGACCGCACGCCATCTCAGTCTCTATATGTCTCCATACACACACAGCCTCATATGTTGCAGACACTACTCACGCCAGCCCTCCTCTGACTAGTTCCCGTGGGTGTCCTGCATCGCTGTATCACAGTCTCTTGCAGACTCTTTACTCACACAGTCGTACACAGTTCAGGATATCCTCCGGATAGCAGCCGGGCACCATATCCACCTGTTTGCAATCATTGCACATGCTAGTCCTCTTTCGGGCACAGAACATCCACCTCCGGGCACAGGTCTGTCCACATCCAACTCCTACAGGCACAGGACAACCACCTCCGGGCACAGGACTGTCCACCTCCGGGCACAGGACTGTCCACCTCCGGGCACAGGACTGTCCACCTCCGGGCACAGGACTGTCCACCTCCGAGACCAGTACCATGGTTGACTTGCATCTCTGTGTATGCTGCGGGTGCCAGGCTATTCAGCTGCCCTGGGTGCTGGCTCTGCTGGCCTCCATGCACTCTGCAGACCAGCACACACCAGTCTGACACTGACGTGCACCTCACACACCTGGCCTGACCTGGCCAGATGCCTGACACGGCCTGCACGGCCTGACACACCCATACCCCTTACTGCAGGGCTTTTAAACACACACAAACCTGTGGCCTTCAGCCACCTGGAAAACTGGGACCAGAAATCCATGACTCTCATGCACACCTATGGACTTCATCCGTCTGCATGCACATTCTGGGGAGAACAAACAGCGCCCCCTAGCTGTATCAGAGGCCACAGCTTCACAAGGCATACAAATATTCTATACTTATGTTGGAAATTGGTCTCATTTTTAATATGTTTACACTAAATGTGTGTGGTGTCCATGTGCACCTTATTCAGTCATGGCCAAACGTGTTGGCACCCTTGAAACTGTTCCAGAAAATAAAGTATTTCTCCCAGAAAATTGTTGCCTTTATACATGCTTTGTTATTGTTACAGGAGGTATTCCGTATATTAATTATTAATGTCAGGCTTGACTATCAATAAGTGATACCTGGCTAATCTCTAACGCCTTAAAGCGGACATGTCAGCAGGATTGTGCACAGTAACCTACAGACAGTGTCAGGTGGGCGCCGTTATACTGATTATATGATACCGGGTGATGAAATCCGTCTTGTGGTTGTTGTTTAATCTTAATTTTCAGTTTTGAGTTAATGATATGCTCGTGCTCCGGGGCGGCCTGTGGGGGTCTTCATGTGATGCTCTGATTAGGTATTCACCAGTATGGCTTCTGACAGGTCACTGATGCCTCACTGACCTGCCCCCTAGTTTACATACTGCATATCATATTGTGTGATTACAGCATGATACAATTTCTAATATGCTTTTATGCTTTAGGCCACGTTCACACTATCAGTATTTGGTCAGTATTTTACATCAGTATTTGTAAGCAAAAATCAGGAGTGGGTGATAAACACAGAATTGGTGACATGTTTTTATTATAATTTTCCTCTAATTGTTCCACTCCTGGTTTTGGCTTACTTACTATCCATCCAACTACTGAACGTGTGGCCTTAGTCCTATACTGTTGTAGGAAAAAGGAAAATTATCTTCATCAAAATTTTTCCATTTTGCAGGAGAAAAAAACTTGTCTCCATCAAAATGGCACCGGCAGAGGACTTCCGAGAGGCGGGGCATCTGAATGGCCGCATCTTAACAGAGCTCCTGCATGCAGTGCCAGAATCCATGTCCATCTGGCTTCAAATCTCCACAGAAAGGGGAGAGAAGACGCTGAGGAGCTGTGGACACCATCAGGCAACAGGAGCAGTGTGCTTGCCCCGGAAGACAGGGCTGGAAGAGCCTGAGAGCAGCTTGCAGACATCGTGGGTGCAGACGGCTGCCATCTTAGGGGCCTGGAGGACCTGACCATCGAAGTGATCTGCTGCACTACCTGGTAGCTGGAAGCAGGTAGGAGTGGAGCCTGATAGTGCCCTCTCCCTGGAGCTGTGTGCCTGTCAAGGACTGTACGAACTGCAGCAACTGTGAGCACATTGTCCCCCTCCCCTTCCTTCATCGTCCATCACTGCAGTGGGGGAGAGACTGTTCTGTGGGGATCCCAGATTCACACGGAGAGACAGCAACACCTCCTCCCCCCAGCAAAGACTTAACCCTAAAGGAGGCACAAAGGAGAGAGTCACTTGGAGGTTTGTGCAGGGGCAGTGTGTACGGACAGAGGAGGCCCTTCCCCCCTCCTCTCACAAGAGAGCTACTCAGTGTAGGGCAGTGAAGACTGTGTTAACCCCTTCAGCCTGAAAGTCGCCTAATGCATCAGCTATCAGTCTGTGACTGGGGTGAGACAAGATTATCACGCACACGGGACTCACTGTGGAACGGGTTTTCTGGGGTGGGGGCTGTGTGTGTGGAGGAGTGATTATAAGCTTCATCCCTGCGGGAGTTTTTGCTGGAGGCGTGTTGCTTACATGGCTGCTATTTGATCATTGTTTGACAGAGGAACTGTTCACCCCTGTGGTATTGGTTGCTGCACAGCCTTTTTTGCATTGATCAGAGACTGTCATAGGGCTGCATGTGACTCACCAGAAGGAGCTGAAAGTGCTCCCGAGCTCAGTAATAATCCACGTAATGGAAGGTTTTGTAACCCTTTGTTAAATGATTTGAAGTACCGTGAGTAGGGACATGGGGTAGAAGGTCGTACAATTCTCCGAAGCCGCCACCTAAGCCTCATCTTTTTGATATTGCTAATCTAATGGAAAGGTTTCTTACAGTACCTGTGTATAACATGGCACCCAAACCACTAAAAAAGACCACAGACCTTACCAGCAAGGACAAGACAAAAGCAATGGCTGAGCCTGCTCCATCACCTCCTAAGCATGCAGGTACAGGCTCGCCCTCAAGTGGACAATCTGCCAAAGTACGCCCCCAGAACAACTTAGAGCAGACCAGAGCCGACACTCTGGCTCTGGATGTTTCACGTATTCTAATGCCCATGTTTGACAAGAAATTCGATGAATTACGGGACTCAATTACAGCAGTGCTGGCGCAGGTCACGACTCTATCGCACACAGTGGGGAACCTGGAGGCTCGTACCCAGACATGTGAAACATCAACCGCAGAGCTTCATCAGATGCTTGCACAGCAACAGGAGGAAATTAAGCAATTGAGGGAGCACAATGATGATCTGGAAAACCGCAGCCGAAGAAATAATCTACGATTTGTGGGTATCCCAGAAACCATCAGAGGAGAGGACCTTACTCTTTTCCTGACCAAAGACTTGCCTGCGGCTCTGGAACTTTCCTTCCCACAATACCCCCCACTGCTTGAAAGGGCTCACCGTATAGGGGACACCATGCCAGCAGACAACAAGAAACCGAGACCTGCAATAGCCAAATTCCTGCACTACGTGTCCAAGGAAGCAATCCTTAGAGCATATCGACAAAAGCGTAATGTCTCAGTCCGTGGCCTCAAGATCTTAATTTTTCAGGACTTTTCAAAACAGGTCTCAGACAAGAGAAAATTATTTACGCCTGTGTGCTCCTATCTGGCGGAACACAACATTAGATTCCAGTTGCAATATCCTGCTAAACTCAGAGTGCGGGAAAATGGACGTTTTACGGTGTACACAGATCCTGATGAGGCTGGGGTTAGGCTCATTCGCCAAGAGGACACTGGCTAGGAGAAGTTATTGGGTGTTAAACACCTAGCTTGAGATTATTGCAATGTTCTACCCTGTATGCTCACGGCTTCAGATTAATGTTTTAATGTGTTATAACTGATGTTTTTCTATCATAGGTTTGTTCTTATGTTGTTTTTACCCTTGTGTGGACTCCCCTTCCCCTCTCCACCAACACACGACTCTGTATGCCTTACCGACTTCCTGGAGGGTCCTGCTCGCTGGGACAGGGACCACAGGATCCAGATGCAGGATTTTCAGCATTTTGAGACGCCCAGGACTGGGGTAGGATGAGTAACACACCACTTAACACACAGCCATACACTTTTGTATCTTGGAATGTGGCGGGCCTGAATTCCCCGATTAAACGTAAACGGGTCCTTACGCACCTAAAGAGGCTGAAGCCTGATGTGGTCTTCTTGCAGGAGACTCACTGGAGGCAAGGGGATGATAACACTTTGAGAGCACCTTGGATTCAGCATTGCTTTTCAGCGCCGTTTGTTTCCAAGTCGCGCGGAGTGGCGATTTTGCTGGGGAATTCTCTGCCTTACACCTTGCTTGATGAATACTCAGACACTGAGGGACGGTTTTTATATCTTGCGATCCAAATTGGAAACACAGTATACACACTATTGAATATCTATGCTTCAAATTATCCCAATACTACTTTCTTTTCAGAGTTATATCAATTTATTCTGACAAAGCGCACAGATAATTTAATTGTGGGCGGCGACTTTAATGCTGTCCTTGATCCACACCTGGATAGATCTTCCGTGGCTTCCCATGACAAACGTGCTACTTCAGTCATTTTAAAGATTATGCAGCACACTGGGTTGTGTGATCCGTGGCGGGTGCTTCATACCACGGAAAGGGACTACACATTCTACTCGAGGGTCCATGATACCCATTCTAGGATAGACTACTTCCTAGTAACAGAAACTCTATTCGAAAGGATATCAGAAACCACAATAGAGTCTATCATGATATCGGAGCACGCACCAATTAGACTGCAACTGGGGATGGAGCCTCCGAGGGGCTCTTCGGCGCCCTGGAGGTTTCCATCCTATTTGGTTAACTCGGAGGATTTCAAACAGTTCCTCCAGGTCCACTGGAACAACTTTTTGGACGATAACATGTCCTCATCTTCGGATACCTCACTGATGTGGCGCACATCTAAGGCCGTCATGAGAGGCCATGTCATTTCATACATGATACACCAAAAAAAGGAAAGGAGAACTAGGTATAATCTTCTTCATACTGACCTGCTAGCCACACACCAGGCGTACTTGAGAGACCCTACAGACATTAATAAACAAAACTACTTCTCCGCCAAACAACTGCTAGATGCTTTTACTATTGCCCAAGCAACCAGGAATATAGAGTTCACGAAAAATCATTACCATAGATGGGGGGGGAAGACGGGTAGTTTACTGGCCCGCCTGACTAAGCCGCATACCTCCAAGCGCACAATCCTGCAGATTCAACAACCCAAAAGTAACCGACTGGTCACCTCGCCACTTGAGATACAGCAAGCGTTTATAACATATTATACCACACTTTATAAAGAGAGACCGTACGACGCCCAGGGTGCACGGGACTTAATTTCCTCGGTGGAGCCCACAAAGCTGACAGCAGAGCAGAGAGATTTTTTGTCTGCCCCGATAACCATTGAGGAGGTGCAATCGACGATTAAATCTTTCCACAATAATAAGTCTCCGGGACCTGATGGACTGACCATAGAATATTATAAGCTTTTGCAACCGTATAATACCCCTATTCTAGTGGATATACTTAATGATATTTATCTTAAGGGGGAGGTGCTGGAGGGCTTTCATGAGGCCCACACAATTCTTATACCCAAGCCAAATAAAGATCCCCTTGATGTGGGTTCCTTTTGCCCTATTTCACTAATGAATGTAGACTACAAACTTTTAACTAAGATATTGGCGAATAGAATGCAGGTATTTCTGCCACAGGTATTGACACCCTCACAGTTGGGGTTTACGAGGGGGCGACACTCGACCTTAGGGGTCCGATTGGCGGTGGCGGCTATGGTTATGGCCAAACAACAAAACTATCCCCGGACAATGCTTCTCAGCCTTGACGCGGAGAAAGCGTTTGATTCTATCTCATGGAAATTTTTAAATACAGTACTGCGCTACAGGGGTTTTGGAGAGACTTTCCTGGGATTCTTGCAGAATATTCAGCATGGCGCGGCTACTAGACTCTGGGTGAACAACTTGATGTCCCCTCAGATTAATTTGGAAAGAGGGGCGAGACAGGGATGCCCGATATCACCCTTATTGTTCAACCTGGCTTTGGACCCTCTTTTACAGTATCTCCATGGCTGGGCAGGTCTTGAGGGCATACGATGTGGGGCGACAGAAATTAAGACTGTGGCCTTCGCCGATGATTTACTGATCTTCCTGTCAAATCCACGGGAGTCTCTGGGCCCGCTCCTTAGAATAATAGAACAGAAGGGGGCGTTGGTGGGTTTCACCATAAATGTTGGTAAATCTGAGGCAATGATGCTCTCTGGGCCTCCCGAACCACGCTGGACACAGGAACACTCTTTACGTTGGAAGACTCACTCCTTGACTTACCTGGGGGTTCAGATCACGAGAGACCCGGCAAAACTTTACAAAACTAATCTGCAAACGTACATCACCTCATTGCAGGACGAGTTGACAGCATGGGAAAAGTTTACCTTGTCCTTCATAGGCCGGGCAAATTTGATAAAAATGATCTCATTTCCCCGATTATTATACCTATTCAATGTCCTGCCATTTTATCTGAGACCAGTGGATGAACATAATATTAACCGTCTGTTTCGCAGATTTGTTTGGCAGGGGAAGAGGCCCAGAATAGGATTCCACACCCTCACACAAACCCGAACCAGTGGCGGAGTGAATTTCCCAGACATTAAGCTGTATAACCTTGCAGCAAACATGCGAATTCTCCGAGACTGGTTGAAGGGTACCTCTACATACTCAGCTCTAGCAGTTGAAACATCATTAGTGGGAGGCAGGTCACTGGTAAACTTACTACATGAGCCTTACACATTGGTGCCCCAGGAGCTGAGATCCAATCCTCTGTTTATAACAATCTGGCGGTCTTGGGCGGTCATACGTCGTAGATTAAAGCTATCACCACGGGTGTCACTGGCACAGACGTTTTGTACTAATTCTAGGTTTCAGGCAGGGAAGGCACACCACATTTTTCATGGTTGGCAAACATTAGGCCTGGGCAGGGTGGGAGACATAGTAGATGTACATTCCAAAAAGGTCCTTACCTTCAACCAGGCGACACTCTTATTTGATTTCATCAGTATACACCCTTTCCACTTCATGCAATTACAGAGTTATGTGACGAGTGTTACTTGTGGTTTCAGTGATAATGACTGGCAGGATAGGCTGATAACCAAACTTACCACATGCAAGCTGACGAAAAGGCTTGTGTCAGACTACTATACATTCCTAAGATCTGAGACCGAGAGGGAAGAACATTCCACAGGAATAATGAAGTGGCAGCTTAGTGACCCATCATTAACACCTACTCTGATTCTACAAATGTTGAGGAATACGCTTAAATTTACACCGTTTACATCTTATTGGGAAATGACGTTGAAGATTATGCATAAATCCTATATCTCGCCAAGGCGCAACTTTCTTATGGGTAATATACCGAGTCCGATCTGTTCCAGGTGTGGAGAGGTCGAGGCAGACATGTTCCACTGCTTGTGGGCTTGCCCACAAATCCAACAATTTTGGCAACGCATGCTTGTATTTACTCATACGCATACACCATATAGGGTGGCTCTCACTCCAGCCTGGGCTCTTTTCGGGTACATTACTAATGAAGGGGCTGTGATCCCCACTTATGGTAGAAAATTCTTGTACATGATTTCGGCCTCGGCCCGGAAAACGATTTTACAAACCTGGCTGGCACCTAATGTGCCCACCCTGAGGATCTTCCTGGACAAACTCTCCTTCCTATTTAGGATGGATTGGGTGGAAGCATCCCTTCAGAAAGAACTAAAAACCCAAAATTTTTTTGAACTATGGCAGCCACTTATACCCATTCTTCCGACGCATATACAACAGAGGCTCAAACAATGCTTCTGCACAACTACATGGTTCCTGGAACAGACGGTAGCGGGCCGGGCACCCTTGTGAGTGGTGTTGTCTCTTAAATAACACATTGGGCGAAGTGCGGAGCCGTGTGTTTCCCCCCCCCCTCCCCTCCCCTCCCTTCGACTTTCCCTAGTTTGTCTGTTGACCCCTCCCCCCTTTTTTTTTTTTTTTTTTTTTTTTTTTTTTGTTGTTCTTCATTTTCTCTTTGGCTATAACTTCCCCTCTTTCACCATTTAGGGTTATCTAGTTACAGAATGGTAGTCCACTCGTATTGTATTTCCATGTTGAATTCTATGCTTTATCTTGATTGAGAGGTATTTTGCCTTTAATTTGCAAACTGGAACGCTAAATTAGTTACCGTCTTTAATAATGGGCTTCTGTAATACCGGAAAGAGGGAAATAATCCCGTGTACCTATGTTTGCATATTGATATGTTAATGTTGAAAATGTTTAATTGAAAATGTTTAATAAAAACAGTTTGGAAAAAAAAAAATGGCACCGGCAGCAGCGTGTGTACGGTAGCATCTATCAGCAATAGAAGCTACTGCACAGGCACCGCAGGCGCCACTTTGAAGGATCCAAATTTTTTCTGTGCAGCAGAAAAGCGCTGGCGGCTGCCAACGCGATAGATGCTACTGCGCAGACTCCGCAGCCGTTGCCATTTTGATGAAGATATATTTATATTTTTTTCCCCCACAATAGTACAGGACTGAAGCATAAATACATATATGCATATTAGGCATTGTATAACGCAGGCGCCGCCGCTGGCACCATTTTGATGAATGTTATGTTTTTTTAAACCATTTCATAGTACATTCCGTATGTAAAATAGGGGGCAGGGATCAGTGACCTGTCATAAGCCATACAGATGAATATCTAAGCATCTTATTACACACAAGTCTACAATCTAATATATAAAGCTGAATGTGTGTATGTGTGTGTGTGTGTGTGTGTGTGTATGTATGTATGTGTGTATGTCCGGGATTGGCATCTGAACCGTCGCAGCTACAGTGGTGGAGTGATCAGAAAATGACAGATGTGAGGTCGAAATGACAAGTGTTAGGGGGGAATGAGAGGAGTGAGGGGGAAAATAAGAGGAGTGAGGGGGAAAATGAGAGGTGTGAGGGGGAAAATGAGAGATGTGAGGGGGAAAATGAAAGATGTGATGGGGAAAATGAGAGGCGTGATGGGAAAATAAGAGAAGTGAGGTGCTATAACTAACCACAGATATTTACTATGCCCAGGCAACGCCGGGCTCTTCAGCTAGTACTAATATACAATTAAACCCACAATAGCCTAAGTATATTTCCCAGCCACCTAAAAACACAAAGACACACATACATTAATTACAGTCCATTCGCCTATCACTTGATATCCCTACAGTGATCAAGGGGTTAAGAACAATGATCAACAGTGATACTTAGCCTGGTTTTGAAGATGAGGCTGATCCTGGGCTGCAAATGTGCTGCTGGAGCAGTAAAATGCTATTTAATTACCGGTACCTTATATACTCGTGCTGAAAATGCCCCCCTCGGCTTATACACAAGTCATTGTCCCAGAAGACGGCGGGGTAGGGGGAGCGGCGGAGCAGTGGGTGACAGGAGGCAGAAGCCAGCTTCTGCGGCTAACTCCAGTACCCGCTGCTAAAAATAAATGAATATTCACTGCACTTGTAGTGAACATTCATTTCTCTTAAAGCGCGCAAACAGTGTTAGCAGCAGTCGGCAGCTTCAAAGCAGCTGCCAGGCTATCACAGGTTTCCGCTCATTAAGGTAATGAATATTCACCTCTCTCCACTCCCATAGGAGTGGAGATAGGTGAATATTCATTATATTAATAAGCAGGGACACGTGATCGCTCGGCCGCAGGAGCTGCTGGCACCAGAACGTAGGATGTTTAGGATGTAGGATGTTTTTTGTTTTTTTTAATGCTTTTCTCATGGTGGCCATGCACACAAGGATAGGGATGAGGAACCATGTGTACAAGGATGGAGATAAGGAACCATGCAGACCAGGATGGGAATAAGGAGCCATGCTTACAAGGATGGGAATAAGGAGCCATGCTTACAAGGATGGGGATGAGGAACCAGGCAGACAAGGATGGTAATAAGGAGCCATACACACAAGGATGGGGATGAGGAATCATGCAAACCAGGATCAGAATAAGGAGCCATGCAGACCAGGATGGGGATGAGGAACCATGCAGACCAGGATGGGAATAAGGAGCCATGCATACAAGGATGGAAATAAGGAGTCATGCATACAAGGATGGGGATACAGAGCCATGCAGACAAGGATGGGAATAAGGAGCCGTGCAGACAAGGATGGGAGTAAGGAGCCATGCAGACAAGGATGGGAATAAGGAGCCATGCAGACAAGGATGGGAATAAGGAGCCATGCATACAAGGATGGGGATAAGGAGCCATGCAGACAAGGATGAAAATAAGGAGCCATGCATACAAGGATGGGGATAAGGAGCCATGCACACAAGGATGGGATGAGGATCCATGCATACTAAGATGGGGATGAGGAATCATGCATAACAGAATAGGGATTAGGGGATAATGTATAACTGGATTATACTCGAGTCAATACGTTTTCCCAGTTTTCCAAGGCAAAATTAGGTGCCTTGGCTTATACTCAGGTTGGCTTATGCACGAGTATATATGGTATTTAAAAATCATACAATGTGATTTTCTAGTTTTTATTTTTAGATTCTGTCTCTCACAGTTGAAGTGTACCTACGATAAAAATTACAGACCTCTCCATTCTTTGTAGGTGGGAAAACTCGCAAAATTGTTAGTTTATCAAATACTTATTTTCCCCACTGTTTATATATTAGGGGGCACTTCCCTTTACAGTTTGGACATGTTTATTTCCTTTGTGTGTATTGAAACAACACAAAAAAACTGAAAAAAAACAAAAACAAATTGGACATTAGAGATGGGTGAGTTTGAACAGTAAAGTTCGGTGTCCGTACCGAACAGCTACTGTTCAGGCATGGACTCCAAACTCTCTGTTACTGTTCGAGTTCGGCCCCCGAACACTGCCTCTGATTCACGGTAAAATCATATGACAGCGTGAGCCCGCAGCTGTGATCGGAGGAAAAAGGTTTACCTCCAGTCACTGGTGTTGGCTGATGGGACTACTGCTCCCATCAGCCTACGCTTGCTGGAAAACTAACAGTGAGAGCAGGCGGCAGCTGATGGGAGTATGCAATAAATACTGTAAATAATTTAAAACAGCATGGGTTCCCTTATATTTTTGATAACCAGTCAGGCAAAACTGACAGCTGTGGGCTCCAGCCCTCAGCTGTCAGCTTTAGCAAGGCTGGTTATCAAGAATAGAGGGATCTTTTTGCAGGGGAGCTGATCCTCCACATGATTAAAATGTTTAACGTATTCATGGAGGGCTCACCCATACCAGATACCCTGTCACATTCATACTTGATACTTATTCCTAAGGCAGGAAAAGATCCTCTGGACTGCTCTAATTATCATCCGATAGCCCTATTAAACTCGGACTTGAAAATATTTACCTGTATGTTGGCTAATAGAATTAATCAGTGGCTACCCCGGCTTACTAGTAAGGATGAGTAAGGCTTTGTCCCTTTTTGCCAGGGAGGTAACAACACCAGAAGGGCAATAGATTTGATTGATGTGTCCAACAAAAATAAAACACAAACGCTTATTTTAAGTTTAGACGCAGAGAAGGTATTTGACCGACTTAATTGGTCTTTCTTTTTTGAAACAATGAAAACATTTGGTGTCTTGGGAGCTTTTTTTTTTACAGCATTAAAGGCATTGTATAGACCCCCATCAGCCTCGATTAAATTGCCCTTTTGTGTCTCCCCCTTTTTTCTCATCTCTAATTGCATGAGGCAGGGATGCCCTCTTTCCCCCCTGCTATACGTAATGTGTATAGAGCCTCTAGCGGCAATGATACGTCAAAATCATAATATCTCAGGGGTGGAAATCAAGAATAAGGTATTTAAACTTTCATTATTTGCTGATGACGTTTTACTGACCCTCATTAAACTTCATATAACACTCCCCAACCTCGATGACGCTCTTGCCTAAGCTACTTTATTATTTTGAGACTCTCAAAATATTATTATATAAATTATATTATTATTTTGAGAGCTCCAAGTTCCCTTGGGGAACTTAGGTCTCTCCAAGCTGCTATAATGAAGTTCACATGGAACGAAAGACGCCATAGAATAGCCAAAAGTATTCTCACATCTCATAGATCACAAGGGCGCTTGTCTGCTCCAGATATCGTTAAATGCTATTGGCAGCACACCTGAGGAGGATTCCCTTGTGGTCTTCATTATGGGCTTACAATATTTGGACTGAAATAGAAAAGATATGGTTGGCTCCGATCCACCCGAACTCCCTTTTATGGTTGACTAAGTCTAATAAGACTTAGACAGGCTGAATGGAAGTGGAAATTCCCTAACAAACAGGCAACCCCCACATGTATTCAGGCTGTCTAGCAGTCACAAATCATGCAGCTGTGGTGATGAAAATTAAATCACCAAGCACGCTGAAATACTCGGAGGACACCCGAGCATGCTCGGAAAAACCTGAGCAACGAGTACACTCACTCATCACTAATCTGTGGCTCTCATGTGCAAGGCATTTTGGTTTAGTCTCTCCCAATTCCCCAATGATATCTTTTATATGCCAGCCTCTGATATCAAACAGTTTGGAACCGACAATGGTCCACCCGTGGATTTTGGCAGGATTATTTAGATTTGCAGATCTGGTGGACGGAAACATATTGGAAGTTCTCTCATTTGATGATATAAAATTTAAATTTGCTATAACTAATAGAGAGTTCTTCCAGTTTATGTAGATTAAGCACCTGGCGTCTTCACTATATGGCTCATTGAAAGTTTCTCAACCAACGAAATTTGAGATGCTTTGTAAGAAAGGCACGTCAACTAAAGGGTTAATATCAGATATTTACAGGATCTTGGGTGCTCCTCGGACAGACGCCCCCTTGAAAAATCTATATATGGTTAAATGAGGGTTTCTTCTGGGAAGGACGTTGTCTCCCCAATGCTGGCAGAATAAATGGGAAAAGGCATCCCAATCCTCTATCTGCACCCTTTATAAGGAAAACCAATACACAATTCTGATGTTTAAAAAAAAATACAAAAATTGAGCTTAACTTGAGTTGGTACACATGCAGAGGTTAAACGCATGTTCACATTGGCCACAAAACATTTAAACCTACAAGAGAAAAAAGTAAGCAAAAACCCTGATGTAACTAAGTAAAAAAGCAAAAGAGCATTTAAATAATGTATATATATATATATATATATATATATATATATATATATATATATATATATATATATATATATATATAGTCTCTAGCTCACAAACAGGGATGCCACACTCTTAGCTAGAGACTATATATAAGGCTTCCCCAGTCTGGTGTTTCACTGGTTGGGCTCAGTCCTTTTGTCTGCCCTTATTCACACTGAGGTCAACATTGACACATGGTAAGGTTTTAATATTAGACAGTGTAGGACTGTCCCTATAAGAGTTACCTTGACGCGGTGGGATGGCTTTTGTGCTATTTTTTTTATAAAAAAAACAGTATTACTAAAAACTCTGTGTTATTTAAATGCACTTTTGCTTTTTTACTTAGTTACATCAGGGTTTTTGCTTACTTTTTTCTCTTGTAGGAATTAATTCTGATGTTTTCGTATCATCTTCATAGACTGAACCACCAGCTCCCAAATATTTTTTGGCGTTGTTGCTCAGCACCGGGTTCTCAGTTCAACATTTTCTGGTTTTGCCCTGGGCTGGCTGGATTTTCTGTTTTTTTCCAAGAGTTCATGCTAATTGTACTCCATTCTTTCTGACCCTCTCATTTGTAAGCCAAATTGTGATTGTTTTGTCTCGTTTATGATTGTAAAATTTAATAAAATTTAATAAAAATTAGTTATTAAAAAAAAATAGAGGGATCCCCACGCTGTTTTTTAAATTATTATTATTTAATTATTATTTAATTAATTATTTATTTAATTAAAAAAAAAGGTGTGAGACAGCCCCCCATTTTTGACAACCAGTTAAGTTAAAGCAGACAACTGGGAGCTGGTATTCTCAGACTGGTAAGGGGCCATGGATATTGGCCCCCAGCCTAAAAATAGCAGCCCGCAGCTGCCCCAGAAAAGGCGCATCTATTAGATGTGGCAATTCTGTGGCAGTGGCAAATGGGGTTCATATTGGTGGGGTTGGTGTCACATTTGTACTGTCCAGTGACATCAAGCCCACGGCTTAGTAATGGAGAGACCAACTTGTGCCAAAGTCCTGCAAAGAAAAAAAAAGCCTGATGAAAAGTATCTAGTGGGTCTTTCCCTTTGTACATTATTCAGACCAGTTATTACATACATACAGTGGGGCAAAAAAGTATTTAGTCAGTCAGCAATAGTGCAAGTTCCACCACTTAAAAAGATGAGAGGCGTCTGTAATTTACATCATAGGTAGACCTCAACTATGGGAGACAAACTGAGAAAAAAAAATCCAGAAAATCACACTGTCTGTTTTTTTTATCATTTTATTTGCATATTATGGTGGAAAATAAGTATTTGGTCAGAAACTAAATTTCATCTCAATACTTTGTAATATATCCTTTGTTGGCAATGACAGAGGTCAAACGTTTTCTGTAAGTCTTCACAAGGTTGCCACACACTGTTGTTGGTATGTTGGCCCACTCCTCCATGCAGATCTCCTCTAGAGCAGTGATGTTTTTGGCTTTTCGCTTGGCAACACGGACTTTCAACTCCCTCCAAAGGTTTTCTATAGGGTTGAGATCTGGAGACTGGCTAGGCCACTCCAGGACCTTGAAATGCTTCTTACGAAGCCACTCCTTCGTTGCCCTGGCGGTGTGCTTTGGATCATTGTCATGTTGAAAGACCCAGCCACGTTTCATCTTCAATGCCCTTGCTGATGGAAGGAGGTTTGCACTCAAAATCTCACGATACATGGCCCCATTCATTCTTTCATGTACCCGGATCAGTCGTCCTGGCCCCTTTGCAGAGAAACAGCCCCAAAGCATGATGTTTCCACCACCATGCTTTACAGTAGGTATGGTGTTTGATGGATGCAACTCAGTATTCTTTTTCCTCCAAACACGACAAGTTGTGTTTCTACCAAACAGTTCCAGTTTGGTTTCATCAGACCATAGGACATTCTCCCAAAACTCCTCTGGATCATCCAAATGCTCTCTACCAAACTTCAGACGGGCCCGGACATGTACTGGCTTAAGCAGTGGGACACGTCTGGCACTGCGGGATCTGAGTCCATGGTGTCGTAGTGTGTTACTTATGGTAGGCCTTGTTACATTGGTCCCAGCTCTCTGCAGTTCATTCACTAGGTCCCCCCGCGTGGTTCTGGGATTTTTGCTCACCGTTCTTGTGATCATTCTGACCCCACGGGGTGGGATTTTGCGTGGAGCCCCAGATCGAGGGAGATTATCAGTGGTCTTGAATGTCTTCCATTTTCTAATTATTGCTCCCACTGTTGATTTCTTCACTCCAAGCTGGTTGGCTATTGCAGATTCAGTCTTCCCAGCCTGGTGCAGGGCTACAATTTTGTTTCTGGTGTCCTTTGACAGCTCTTTGGTCTTCACCATAGTGGAGTTTGGAGTCAGACTGTTTGAGGGTGTGCACAGGTGTCTTTTTATATTGATAACAAGTTTAAACAGGTGCCATTACTACAGGTAATGAGTGGAGGAAAGAGGAGACTCTTAAAGAAGAAGTTACAGGTCTTTGAGAGCCAGAAATCTTGATTGTTTGTTTCTGACCAAATACTTATTTTCCATCATAATATGCAAATAAAATGATAAAAAAACAGACAATGTGATTTTCTGGATTTTTTTTTCTCAGTTTGTCTCCCCTAGTTGAGGTCTACCTATGATGTAAATTACAGACGCCTCTCATCTTTTTAAGTGGTGGAACTTGCACTATTGCTGACTGACTAAATACTTTTTTGCCCCACTGTATAAATACATGTTCTTTTTATGGATGGTACAGAGGCATACATCCAACATATGCTTATTTCTGGGAAGAATATTTTTGAAGTAAAGCAAAATAGCAGACTTTCTACCATCTTGAGCATTAATGTCTGGCTGCAAGCGTTATGTAAATTAGAAGATATTTTTGGAAGCTCCTGCTGAAAATAGCAGAATCTAATGCTAAATCTGTAATGCCTGTATAATATGCTATTAAGCAATTTCCAAATATCTCATCGCTGAATGTGGACCATCAATGTTTATGTAAAGTCTGAAACGTTTTATTTATTTCTAGATTAGAATATATTGGTCATGTACATAGTCAGATCGAGACCAAATTATTCTTAATGTAAATAAATGAAATATAAAAATATTCTCAAATTATTTCTGTGTTTACATTCACATATGGTGTCTGCTTGTAGCTGTGAAAGAGAAATACTTGTCTCTGCGGGAACATTGCTAATATTGTCATTTCTTTCCTCGCTGCTATTCATAGACCAAGAAAAAGAAGTCAGCAATTTTATACTGCGACAATGAACCTGGATTAGGCATTTCTCCAATGGTAAAGGAAAAATTTTGAGCTAAATAGTAAGCAGCTCAGACCTGCAGTGCCCTTCACCTTGAAAATATGTGCAAAGGTCTCTAGATTGTACATATGGCTTATGTACTGTATGTAAAGTTACATGCCTGTAGAATACTATTTGTTACGCTCACGTAGTGAGGTGGATCCACTAAATCCCAGATCTCGGTAGGTACATGGACTCCGGGCGTCGGTGTAGCAGGAAAGACCGTGGAAAGCGAAGACCTGGCTCATGTAAGAATCTCAAGACCAGTATAAGGGTACCGTATATGCACACGAACAGTACCCGCAGCTTTCAAGACTGCAGCATGTCTATTTATCTTGGGGAGATGCGAGCCTCCGCAAGATAAATTTCACCCGTACAATGTATTGGAACACATGTGGATTCACCCGAGTTCAATAGACGGCAGCGCTTTTGACACAGTGGACATGTGCTGAGTCCAAGGTGCTGCCAATTCCTGAACGTGTGTGACGCTCCTTCAGGCTCACAGCGTTGGACGTTCCGAGCGCACCATCCTTGCGCACTCCGGTGGCGGGTGTAGATCACCTGATCCCCCCTTTGCAATGGGTCACCATATTGGTTGCAGCAGGGAGTTTTCACGTTGTAACTAGTAACGAAGACGTCAGTCGGTAGTCCCGGTTCCTGTATGGAGCCCCAACCCCTCTTCGGGTGGAAGGCCAGCACCGTTCCCCGCTTTACCACATCTTTCCTGCCGTGCGCAGACTTTCTGCGTTGCATTTTTGGCGTGTCAGGTTGTTCCGTCTCGTTTCGGTGTCTCCAATGCAGGATTAAACATTGTTTATACTGTTCCCAAGTGAGCACAGCAAGGGTGAGGCCGTCCCCCCGAGCTCCATCCGGCTCGATACAGGGGGTGTCCCACCGGAGGATCACCCCGTCTGGGCCCACGTCTATGGGTTCTCCCATCTTGGTCGGTAGTGGAGGTACCAGTTTCCCCATCGCGTCGGGGGTGAGGATCACCCGCTCAACCGAGAAGAGGCGGTTATTGTTGGGATGAGGAGCAGTCGCGGGAGCGGGATCGGGCGGGGAGCAGGATCGGTTAGGGGAGCAGGGGCGTCTTCCATACCTGTGCCTGATGTGATTCCACCGATGTCGATCCATTCCGCTGACAAGGACACTGGAATCGGCTGCAGCCTGGACCGCGGCTCCTCCGAAGTGGCCTCTTGATGTGGCTCCGCCCTCCATGGCTCCGTGGTTGGGATAGGTAGGCTCGGCTCCCCCGCCGGCGGCTCCAAGGAGTTCAGATCCTTCACCGGCGGTGGACGCGAGTCCGCCTCTGGTGGGTGAGGGCCAGCCGGGATTACTTCGCCGCTGCTCAGGCACTTGCTGATCGTCATCGCTGTCCTGCATTCGGCGGCAACGCATGCACCTGGCTCCGCCATTTCTCCGAGGTCGAGCTCCCTCTTCACCTCGTTCCCGCCGTTGCAAATCAGGGGGCAGTTCTCCTCTGCTGCTGGGCAGGTCGTCATCTCGCAGCAGAAGTCGGAGGGGGCGGTCGCTACTTTTGGTGCCGCTTTGGTGGTCTCCTCCCATGGCACGCCCTCCTTCTTCCTCTGCGCTCCCTGTGGTGCTGCAATGGCGGCAAATGGCAATCCACAGTCTTTGCAATAAGTCACAGTCCAAGTATAATAAATCACAGTTCCAAGGCACACATGACCTGATTCTTCAGGCTTAAGTAGATCCTGTTCATGACGTCAAGTTGTAGCGCCCCCACTGCCGCAGGGCCGAGGGGTACCCGGTACCGGGCCTCTGGGTCTCTGCTCTGGAGTTGTCACGGTGGCTAGACCCGGTCCGTGACCCTGCTGAGGGGCGTACAATGAAGGTGGAGGTATGGGATGTCGTTATGGTGCGGTGAAGTGCCGGTCGCGGTAAATAACGAGGACACCAGGTTGCAGTCTCTTTACCTCTTTACTGAAGGCTTCAGGATCCTCAATCCGGAATACGGTTAACCGGGCCGCGCAAGCCTGGCCGGTCCGATGGCACATCCAGAGCTCCCTTTGCAGGTGGAAATCTGTGCCTACCTTCTAGCGCTTGTGTGTTGTGGTCCTCCCCTGCTGTGCTTACGGGATAGTCCCCACAACTGTTGTGTCTGTTTCTCGTGTTCCCTCACAACTCGATTCTGATGTTCTCCCTCTACGTCCCCTAGATCTTATGGTTAGGACGCACCCGTATGACGGGGAGGCTCGGAGCTCTTCCAGGACTCTAGCGTCGCCCCACTCCTGTTGTTACCCCCCTGTGTCTTCCTAGGTCAATTGGGTGAGACAGCCCGCCTATAACTGACTGTCCTGCCGTAGGTTTGAAGTTTGGCCTGGAGTTCTATACTTCCTCGGCATTCCGGCCACCGGTTACGTGCCTCAGTAGGATGTTGCCTCGTCTTACAGCACGACTCCTACTGGTATTCTCCTTGTTGCGTTGATCTCGTTTCTCACTCAGCACAATAAACCTCGCTTCTTGTCCTTTCTTGGGGTACCGCCGCTATATCGTGCAGGCGCGGTCCCGTAATGTTCTCTCTGGTTGCTAGGCCTCTGTCAGGATCCCACCCCTGACAGGGACCCCTCTGAATCTTCCCCTACAACACCCTCTGCCACAAGGTGTTGCCTGGTTCCAACCCAGTCAGCTTTCTGATCTAACTTCCTATCCAACCCCCAGTTTTACCAGACTGTGAGGAGTGGCCTAATGCATAGTGCCCTTAGCTCCCCCTGGAGGCCAGACTGTGAAATGTATTGGTGTCTGTGATACCTGGTCAGATGAACTCCTTCAGTGCCATCAGATGTACCATAGCCCCCCTTAGTGGCGGAGCAACAGTACTGCAACGACCAGGACTCTGGGGCGCTGCACTCCCCCCCGGTTAAATCCAGTACTCCTGGACTGGGAAGAAAACAACAATACATGTCAGCAAAAAGACATACAATTTTTGAAATGCAATAACAAGTAAACTTTAACAGAGCTTCCCTTTATGGGAGGTGAGGACACTTGAACGTTACAAACATGGTTAAATATTTAAGTAACATACTATAAATAACTTCTTTTACCCAACCGGGTATTCTACTAAGTGCAAATTTTTGAATAATAATTTAACTTTGCCTTTAAGGACGTACTCGCTGAATCCACTAAAGACCTTCTTATAAAACATTATAAGGCTAATCAACTTTTCTGCATTCTCCTTCTTTACATCTGCAGGACCGCCTGTCCTATCCGCTCCAGGCCTACTGCCTCTCCTTTCTGTTACAGGACCGCCCCTTTCCGCCCGGGCTCACTGCCTTTCTACTACTATACACGGTATAGAACTTATCATCCATCTTTCAGTTCAGGATTACTGAGCCATCTCTGTATGGCTCCTAGGAGGACTCACTGACTAACCCCGTACGGGTTCACTTTCTGTCCTCATTCTTCTATCAACATCATTAAACATTTCTCACAATCAACTAGTTAGCTACATTTAACTTCTTCTTTCAAGACATTATTGCCATTTAACCATCTTAAGGCAACACTGTTCATAAGTGCAATATGTGAACATCCCCTTTAAGAGGGGACCAAGTCTCTATGAGGTAGTGCAACTTCTCAAGCTGCAAGTCTGTTCGCAGTAAGAACTCCGGTGCTGGTTCCAAGACCAGTGTCTTCGCAAAGAGTCCTTTCCTTGTGTAAAACCAGTAGAGAGCACCTTTAAGAAGGTGCAAACTATGTACAAAAAGTTTGTAATCATGCATTGTTCATGATTCAGCAGTTCTTTCAATGATGAATAAACAGGAAACAAAAACAAAAAGCAGAAGAAGGGATCCCGGGTAAACAAAGGGATCCCTTTAAGAGTTAACCCTGATCGGGTTGTAGCAGCAAAAACATCAGAAGGACAAACAGTTAACTATATACAAATGATGAAGCATTCTTGCTTACTCAGTTTCTAGCATCTTCGATCCTTGGTCCCCGGCCGCTGCAATGTCAGTACCGGTGGTTGATTTCTCAGGTGCCGTCAGATCACCCGGTGTCTGGATTTGAAGGCTAACCCTGTTTGCAAGTTCGGTAGCCGCTACAAGGCGGACGGTGGTGATAGTAACAAGATCTGTCAAGCCCGGATCAGTCATGGTCAGGGCAACAGGTGACGCTCCTTCAGGCTCACAGCGTTGGACGTTCCGAGCGCACCATCCTTGCGCACTCCGGTGGCGGGTGTAGATCACCTGATCCCCCCTTTGCAATGGGTCACCATATTGGTTGCAGCAGGGAGTTTTCACGTTGTAACTAGTAACGAAGACGTCAGTCGGTAGTCCCGGTTCCTGTATGGAGCCCCAACCCCTCTTCGGGTGGAAGGCCAGCACCGTTCCCCGCTTTACCACATCTTTCCTGCCGTGCGCAGACTTTCTGCGTTGCATTTTTGGCGTGTCAGGTTGTTCCGTCTCGTTTCGGTGTCTCCAATGCAGGATTAAACATTGTTTATACTGTTCCCAAGTGAGCACAGCAAGGGTGAGGCCGTCCCCCCGAGCTCCATCCGGCTCGATACAGGGGGTGTCCCACCGGAGGATCACCCCGTCTGGGCCCACGTCTATGGGTTCTCCCATCTTGGTCGGTAGTGGAGGTACCAGTTTCCCCATCGCGTCGGGGGTGAGGATCACCCGCTCAACCGAGAAGAGGCGGTTATTGTTGGGATGAGGAGCAGTCGCGGGAGCGGGATCGGGCGGGGAGCAGGATCGGTTAGGGGAGCAGGGGCGTCTTCCATACCTGTGCCTGATGTGATTCCACCGATGTCGATCCATTCCGCTGACAAGGACACTGGAATCGGCTGCAGCCTGGACCGCGGCTCCTCCGAAGTGGCCTCTTGATGTGGCTCCGCCCTCCATGGCTCCGTGGTTGGGATAGGTAGGCTCGGCTCCCCCGCCGGCGGCTCCAAGGAGTTCAGATCCTTCACCGGCGGTGGACGCGAGTCCGCCTCTGGTGGGTGAGGGCCAGCCGGGATTACTTCGCCGCTGCTCAGGCACTTGCTGATCGTCATCGCTGTCCTGCATTCGGCGGCAACGCATGCACCTGGCTCCGCCATTTCTCCGAGGTCGAGCTCCCTCTTCACCTCGTTCCCGCCGTTGCAAATCAGGGGGCAGTTCTCCTCTGCTGCTGGGCAGGTCGTCATCTCGCAGCAGAAGTCGGAGGGGGCGGTCGCTACTTTTGGTGCCGCTTTGGTGGTCTCCTCCCATGGCACGCCCTCCTTCTTCCTCTGCGCTCCCTGTGGTGCTGCAATGGCGGCAAATGGCAATCCACAGTCTTTGCAATAAGTCACAGTCCAAGTATAATAAATCACAGTTCCAAGGCACACATGACCTGATTCTTCAGGCTTAAGTAGATCCTGTTCATGACGTCAAGTTGTAGCGCCCCCACTGCCGCAGGGCCGAGGGGTACCCGGTACCGGGCCTCTGGGTCTCTGCTCTGGAGTTGTCACGGTGGCTAGACCCGGTCCGTGACCCTGCTGAGGGGCGTACAATGAAGGTGGAGGTATGGGATGTCGTTATGGTGCGGTGAAGTGCCGGTCGCGGTAAATAACGAGGACACCAGGTTGCAGTCTCTTTACCTCTTTACTGAAGGCTTCAGGATCCTCAATCCGGAATACGGTTAACCGGGCCGCGCAAGCCTGGCCGGTCCGATGGCACATCCAGAGCTCCCTTTGCAGGTGGAAATCTGTGCCTACCTTCTAGCGCTTGTGTGTTGTGGTCCTCCCCTGCTGTGCTTACGGGATAGTCCCCACAACTCGTGTTCCCTCACAACTCGATTCTGATGTTCTTCCACGTCCCCCAGATCTTATGGTTAGGACGCACCCGTATGACGGGGAGGCTCGGAGCTCTTCCGGGACTCTAGCGTCGCCCCACTCCTGTTGTTACCCCCCTGTGTCTTCCTAGGTCAATTGGGTGAGACAGCCCGCCTATAACTGACTGTCCTGCCGTAGGTTTGAAGTTTGGCCTGGAGCTCTATACTTCCTCGGCGTTCCGGCCACCGGTTACGCGCCTCAGTAGGATGTTGCCTCGTCTTACAGCACGACTCCTACTGGTATTCTCCTTGTTGCGTTGATCTCGTTTCTCACTCAGCACAATAAACCTCGCTTCTTGTCCTTTCTTGGGGTACCGCCGCTATATCGTGCAGGCGCGGTCCCGTAATGTTCTCTCTGGTTGCTAGGCCTCTGTCAGGATCCCACCCCTGACAGGGACCCCTCTGAATCTTCCCCTACAACACCCTCTGCCACAAGGTGTTGCCTGGTTCCAACCCAGTCAGCTTTCTGATCTAACTTCCTATCCAATCCCCAGTTTTACCAGACTGTGAGGAGTGGCCTAATGCATAGTGCCCTTAGCTCCCCCTGGAGGCCAGACTGTGAAATGTATTGGTGTCTGTGATACCTGGTCAGATGAACTCCTTCAGTGCCATCAGACGTACCGTAGCCCCCCTTAGTGGCGGAGCAACAGTACTGCAACGACCAGGACTCTGGGGCGCTGCATGTGCACATACCCTAACAGGTGAAGTGGAGCAAAGTAAGACATGCAGCATGAACAGAGTCCAACAGGAGTTTGTTTGCTGCAACCAAATGCAGATATGCCAAAGTGAGGGTAAACTGGCTGAGCTGTAAATATGCAGGATCACAAGGGTTGGAGCACACCAAACACAGGACATTAGAGTCTTAAAAGGACTGTCAGCACAGAATGACTGTTCAGACTAAGTCCCGTCACTCAGTGCTTCACGGCGGGGCCAATCACTTAAATTCACATTCCCACCTGCTTGTTTTCCCTCTATCTCCTCCCCCTCTTCTTTGATTCGCAGCTCAGGCTTCATGGAGCCAGGGAAGGGTGGAGATAGAGGGAAACCAAACAGGTGGGTAGATACATTTAAATAATTGGCCCCGCCATGATGCACCGAGTGCCTGCACTTGGCTTGTACAGTCATTCTGTGCTGACAGAGTCTCTTTAAACACCACTCCAGCATCTTTTTTATTGCACCGCTATAAATGTAATTCCCCTGTCTGATACTCACCTTCCTGCATTTTCATCTGCTCCCGTTGGTCTCATGCAAAAAGTGACCTGCCAGAGCTCCAGAGTGTTTAACCCCTTAAGCCCCGAGGGTGGTTTGCACGTTAATGACCGGGCCAATTTTTACAATTCTGACCACTGTCCCTTTATGAGGTTATAACTCTGGAACTCTTCAACGGATCTTGGCGATTCTGACATTGTTTTCTCGTGACATTGTACTTCATGATAGTGGTAAAATTTATTTGATATAACTTGCGTTTATTTGTGGAAAAAAAATGGAAATTTGGTGAAAATTTTGAAAATTTAGCAATTTTCCAACTTTGAATTTTTATGCCCTTAAATCACAGAGATATGTCACGCAAAATACTTAATAAGTAACATTTCCCACATGTCTACTTTACATCAGCACAATTTTGGAACCAAATTTTTTTTTGTTAGGGAGTTATAAGGGTTAAAAGTTGACCAGCAATTTCTCATTTTTACAACACCATTTTTTTTAGGGACCACATCTAATTTGAAGTCATTTTGAGGGGTCTATATGATAGAAAATACTCAAGTGTGACACCATTCTAAAAACTGCACCCCTCAAGGTGCTCAAAACCACATTCAAGAAGTTTATTAACCCTTCAGGTGTTTCACAGGAATTTTTGGAATGTTTAAATAAAAAAGAACATTTAACTTTTTTTCACACAAAATTTATTTCAGCTCCAATTTGTCTTATTTTATCAAGGGTAACAGGAGAAAATGGACCCCAAAAGTTGTTGTACAATTTGTCTTGAGTACGCTGATACCCCATATGTGGGGGTAAACCACTGTTTGGGCACATGGCAGAGCTCGGAAGGAAAGGAGCGCCATTTTACTTTTCAATGCAAAATTGACTGGAATTGAGATGGGACGCCATGTTGCGTTTGGAGAGCCCCTGATGTGTGTAAACATTGAAACCCCCCACAAGTGACACCATTTTGGAAAGTAGACTCCCTAAGGAACTTATCTAGATGTGTGGTGAGCACTTTGACCCACCAAGTGCTTCACAGAAGTTTATAATGCAGAGCCGTAAAAATAAAAAATCATATTTTTTCACAAAAATGATCTTTTCGCCCCCAAATTTTTATTTTCCCAAGGGTAAGAGAAGAAATTGGACCCCAAAAATTGTTGTGCAATTTGTCCTGAGTACGATGATACCCCATTTGTGGGTGTAAACCCTTGTTTGGGCGCATGGCAGAGCTCGGAAGGGAAGGAGCGCCATTTGACTTTTCAATGCAAAATTGACTGGAATTGAGAAGGGACGCTATGTTGCGTTTGGAGAGACCCTGATGTGCCTAAACATTGAAACCCCCCACAAGTGACACCATTTTGGAAAGTAGACCCCTTAAGGAACTTATTTAGATGTGTGGTGAGCACTTTGACCCAACAAGTGCTTCACAGAAGTTTATAATGCAGAGCCGTAAAAATAAAAAATCTTATTTTTTCACAAAAATGATCTTTTCGCCCCCAATTTTTTATTTTTCCAAAAGTAAGAGAAGAAATTGGACCCCAAAAGTTGTGCAATTTGTCCTGAGTACCTTGATACCCCATATGTGGGGGTGAATGACTGTTTGGGCGCATGGTAGAGCTCGGAAGGGAAGGAGTGCCGTTAGACTTTTCAATGCAAAATTGACTGGAATTGAGATGGGACACCATGTCGCATTTGGAGAGCCCCTGATGTGCCTAAACATTAAAACCCCCACAAGTGACACCATTTTGGAAAGTAGACCCCCTAAGGAACTTATCTAGATGTGTTTTAAGAGCTTTGAACCCCCAAGTGTTTCACTACAGTTTATAACGCAGAGTCGTGAAAATAAAAATTATTATTTTTTTTCACAAAAATGATTTATTAGCCCCCAGTTTTGTATTTTCCCAAGGGTAACAGGAGAAATTGGACCCCAAAAGTTGTTGTCCAATTTGTCCTGAGTACTCTGATACCCCGTATGTGGGGGGGAACCACTGTTTGGGCGTATGGCAGAGCTCGGAAGGGAAGCAGTGCCATTTGGAATGCAGACTTAGTGTCACGGGAAGACTAGGTGGGCAAGAGCTAATAACCCGGGCCCCTGCAATTTCCCTCAGACTAGGGAAATCCTGACTGACCCTCTACCTAGAGTTTACACTGATGGTGTGCATGTCTAGGCCTCGAACCTCACCCTGTCTCCTGTTTCAACCCTAGGCTGAAACCACTGCCCACCACCCAGTGAAATGATTATACACCAATACCCACAGTTAGCACAGACAAGGATAACGGAAAATATACACCACGCCGCAGTCACTCAGGAATACACAATAAGTGAACAGGGCAAAATAAATACAAATATAGGAAGGAGTAAATAAGACAAAGGGAAATACACCACCAGCAACGATACTCCAACTACTAGCTCACCACTCCAGACCGAGATAACAACGCACAAGACAGAAGCTATAATCGGCGACGCCCAATGTTCAGGAGAACTATTTAAAGGCAGTGGGCATGGCCT
Source organism: Ranitomeya variabilis (assembly GCF_051348905.1). NCBI lineage: Eukaryota > Metazoa > Chordata > Amphibia > Anura > Dendrobatidae > Ranitomeya > Ranitomeya variabilis. The sequence goes on along the minus strand of NC_135234.1, from coordinate 706,329,531 downwards.
AGCTACCAGAGCACCAGGTAAATTAACCCCGGACCAGCTAGATGAAAATTAGCCGACGCCAATGAGCGCATAGTGGTCAAAAGCGGAATTACCGCTGACTGTCGAACGAACTGGTCTGAACAGTGTCTGACATGACACTTAGATGGATTGGTCTGCAGGCGTCACGTTGCATTTGTAGAGCCCCTGATGTACCCAAACAGTACAAACCCCCCACAAGTGACCCCATATTGGAAACTAGACTTCCCAAGGAACTTATCTAGATGTGTTGTGAGAACTTTGAACCCCCAAGTGTTTCGCTATAGTTTATAATGCAGAGCCGGGAAAATAAAAAATCCTTTTTTTTCCTACAAAAATGATTTTTAGCCCCCCAAATTTTTATTTTCCCAAGGATAACAAGAGAACTTGGACCCCAAAAGTTGTTGTCCAATTTGTCCCGAGTACGCTGATTCCCCATATGTTGGGGTAAACCCCTGTTTGGGCGCACGGGAGAGCTCGGAAGGGAAGGAGCACTGTTTTACTTTTTCAACGCAGAATTGGCTGGAATTGAGATCGGACGCCATGTCGCGTTTGGAGAGCCCCTGATGTGCCTGAACAGTGGAAACTCCCCAATTCTACCTGAAACCCTAATCCAAACACACCCCTAACCCTAATCCCAACGGTAACCCTAACCACACCCCTAACCCTGACACACCCCTAACCCTAATCCCAACCGTAAATGTAATCCAAACCCTAACCTTAACTTTAGCCCCAACCTTAACCCTAACTTTAGCCCCAACCCTAACCTTAACTTTAGCCCCAACCCTAACCCTAACTTTAGCTCCAACCCTAGCCCTAACCCTAACCCTAGCCCTAACCCTAGCCCTAATCCTAATGGGAAAATGGAAATAAATGTTTTTTTTTTAATTTTATTATTTTTCCCTAACTAAGGGGGTGATGAAGGGGGGTTAGATTTACTTTTATAGCGTTTTTTTATATCGGATTTTTATGATTGGCAGCTGTCACACACTAAAAGACGCTTTTTGTAGCAAAAAAGTTTTTGCGTCTCCACATTTTGAGGCCTATAATTTTTTCCATATTTTGTTCCACAGAGTCATGTGAAGTCTTGTTTTTTGCGGGATGAGTTGACGTTTTTATTGGTAACATTTTCGGGCACATGACCTTTTTTGATCGCTTTTTATTCCGATTTTTGTGAGGCAGAATGACCAAAAACAGCTATTCATGAATTTCTTTTTGGGGAGGCGTTTATACCATTCCACGTTTGGTAAAATTGATAAAGCAGTTTTATTCGTCGGGTCAGTACGATTACAGCGATATCTCATTTATATCATTTTTTTATGTTTTGGCGCTTTTATACGATAAAAGCTATTTTATAGAAAAAATAATTATTTTGGCATCGCTTTATTCTGAGGACTATAACTTTTTTATTTTTTTGCTTATGATGCTGTATTGCGGCTTGTTTTTTGTGGGACAAGATGACGTTTTCAGCGGTACCATGGTTATTTATATCGATCTTTTTGATCGCGTGTTATTCCACTTTTTGTTCAGCGGTATGATAATAAAGCGTTGTTTTTTGGCTCGTTTTTTTTTTTTCTTACGGTGTTCACTGAAGGGGTTAACTAGTGGGACAGTTTTATAGGTTGGGTCGTTACGGACGCGGCGATACTAAATATGTGTACTTTTATTGTTTTTTTTTTTATTTAAAGAAATGTATTTATTGGAATAATATATATATTTTTTTCTTTATTTAGGAATTTTTTTTTTACACATGTGGAAATTTTTGTTTTTACTTTTTTACTTTGTCCCAGGGGGGGACATCACAGATCGCTGATCTGACAGTTTGCACAGCACTCTGTCAGATCAGCGATCTGACTGACAGCGCTGCAGGCTTACCAGCGCCTGCACTGGACCCGGAAGTAATCCCTGCAGGACCCGGATGCAGCCCCGCGGCCATTTTGGATCCGGGGCCTGCAGGGAGAGGAGGTAAGAGACGCTCGGAGCAACGCGATCACATCGCGTTGCTCCGGGGGTCTCAGGAAAGCACGCAGGGAGCCCCCTCCCTGCGCGATGCTTCCCTATACCGCCGGAACACTGCGATCATGTTTGATTGCAGTGTGCCGGGGGTTAATGTGCTGGGGGTGGTCCGTGACCGCTCCTGGCACATAGTGCCGGATGTCAGCTGCGATAGTCAGCTGACACCCGGCCGCGCTCCCCCCGTGAGCGCGGCCGATCGCATATGACGTACTATCCCGTCACTGGGAATTAAGTCCCAGGTCACCTTGACGGGATAGTACGTCATATGGGATTAAGGGATTAATGGAGCTGCACGGAGATCACTTTTCAATAAAAGTCTATAAGAGCCTCGTTCTGGCTCTCATAGACTAGCATTGAGACCTTGTGATGTAGCTTCTGACGTCCGTAGCTTGTGACATCTGTCGGTACGGCCCCGAAAAACTGTGAGAACGCCGGAGGGTGAGTATATGACTGGGGGCAGCGAACTTTTAAAGTGCTACTCCAGTGGTGCAATAAAACTAAACCTGGAGTGGTGCTTTAAGGCAGATGCCGACTAGCAGCTGATTAAGAAGTACAACGAACAAACAGGACTAGGAGTCTTAATATCGAAACACAGGTGTTTGCCTTAGTGGGCTTTATATAGGTCTAGGCAGATGATATCATGGGAGCATGCTAGGCCATTTGTAAAACTTGGCTTGGAGCACAGCAGAGGGCAGCAGCTATAGGGGAAGGTAGTGAAGCCCTATTGAGCCGAAGCAGATGTACATTAAAAACATATTGATGTTTACATTATAATATAATGCACACTGTGATGTCCCAGTAAAGGAATAGTCAACAGGGATGTCACAGTATGAAGAATATACATTGCCATTTCCAAATTGCAGTCTGGTCTGGATTATTAGATCAGATGCCTGGGCTTGCTATTACCTTGGACACATAAATCTTTGCCAATATTCCCCCTTCCCACCTGTCTGTTCAATGGAGCTAACTAGAAATGACAAAAAGTTGGTTGCTCATGGTTTTTGCTCTCTCATCAGCAATCTAAGAATGAGGACGAGTTCTCAGCAAAATCTGTATGTTGCATGCCATTTTTTTAAGTGGATTTAATCCACATGTGCTTTGAAATCCCCAATGGGAACTCCACGGCATATTCACAATAAAATAGAGTCCACAGCACAAAATCTGTTATGTGAAAATGGGGTATATATTTATATTTATATTGTACTGTACTTTTTTGGTGGATTTTCAAAGCAGAATTTAGGGTCTAAGGGTGTGTGCACACGGCGTCTTCTCCGGCGGATTCTTGCACTTCAAAAGTACCCCATAAAATTACAATAGTGCACATCAATTGGTAATCGATATGCTACTATGGTAATTTGGCTACTCACTTACGGAGAATCCCAGTATGGTTCTCTAAACCAGCCTATACAAATTGGATGGAAATAGAAAAACTCTGCCTTGCCCCTGCACATCCTAACTCCCTAAGGCTAGGTTCACGTTTGCGGTTGAGTCCACAGCGTCTCATCCGCAACTACAAACGCATGGAAAAATGCATGCAAATGCATGATAATGCTGCATTTTTTTATCCGCATCAACTTACGCATGATGGATAAAAAACGCAACGTTTGCATGCTTTTGCATGCGTTTGCTAGGAAATTTTTTTTTCAGGAGAATTTCCTTGACACAAGCCACGCCAAATGGGCGTGGCTCATGGGATTTCTGTATATAAACCCTTGTAGAGATTAAATCCTCACATTTTGCTTCTGTATCCTGTGTCAAGATGGATCTTCGCATGGAGAGTTTCTGTCGGAATCTGGATTTGGATGTCAACTTGTTTCTTTCCTTTGCATTTGCTTGTGAGCAAGAAAGGAAAAGAGAAAAACAGAGAAGACCGCGTCGGCGCTTTTGGCAACACCCGATTCTTGAACTTCGACAGAGCCGTGGAGCCTACCACTCTCCTTATTCAGTGAGCTCCGTGAAAACCCAGAGAAATATTTAGAGTACACGAGGATGTGTAAAGACCGTGTACAAGGAGCCATCAGCAGGCAGGACATCCAGCTCCGTAGAGCAATTCCTGCTGAGGAAAGTCTGCTGGTGACACTAAGGTATGTAATATTTAAACATTAACGCCTGTCATAATTCTTATTGTTCAACAATGTACTTAATATTTTTCCCTTTAATCGTTTTGCAAAAAAACTGTCTTAAATATTATTGTTATAAAAGCCAATTTCTTTATATTTTTATTTTTTTTACTTTCTCTGTTTTGCAAAACCCCAGTCATAAATATTAATGTTCTGAATTCTTTTTCTTTCTCTGTTCTGCAGATTCCTGGCTACCGGAGAGAGCCTATCATCACTCCATTTCCAGTTCCGGATAGGAATTTCCACACTCTCTGGGATTATCGCAGACACCTGCTGGGCTTTGTGGGATGTTCACCGTGAGGAACTTATCCCCCTACCCACCACGGAAATCTGGCAGGAAAATGCAGAGAAATACTGGCAAAAAACATAATTACCAAACCAGCTGGAACTGGATCTGAGTACTTTAATTATAAAAAATATTTTTCCATAGTGCTCATGGCAATTGCAGCTGCGGACTGTAGTTTTGTCGCGGTGGACATTGGATCATTTGGCCATGGTAATGACTCCCAGACATTTAAAAACTCGGACATGGGCCAACGGTTGTTTGGCAATCATTTCAATTTCCCCCTGCCTCAACCTCTTCCCAACACTTAAGGCCCGCCAATGCCATTTGCTGTGGTTGGGGATGAGGCCTTTCAAATGTGTGGAAACCTCCGGAAACCATACTCCAGTCGGGACTTAACCCACACAAAAATGATTTTTAATTACAGACTGACCAGAGCATGAAGAACAGTTGAGTGTGCCTTTGGCATCCTTGTCTCAATATGGTGCATTTCAGGGACAGCCATTAATCTCAAAATTGAGACAGTCAATGAGGTTGTCAAGACGTGTGTGGTTCTGCACAACTACATAATGGCCAAAGCATGACCCAAAGTTGAACTTGATGAACCTGTTTTAAACCCATTCCCAGATTACCATCATCACCCTCTCAGGACAACAGTTGAAATTGCCCAAATGAGGGATACATTTGCGTCCTACTTTGTTTCTGAGAGTGGACATCGGTCCTGGCAAGATGACATGGTTTCGTGTTCTTGTAATGTTGCGTAATGTTATGTACCTGTAATTATTAAAATGCACTTTAATGTTTGCTGACAATAAAACACCTCTACTTAAACACCTGTTCCAAGTGCCCTCTATATTAGAATTTTTTTAAAGTTTAATAAGGCGATCACCATTTCACAACTACAGTTTTTATAAAATCCACTCGTTGTATCATGCAGATTGCATGATACAGGGATTGGATTATTACCAAATTGGGATATGTAACCCATGCTTTACACTACATCTCTTCTCTCTGAGGTCAGTGCTATGGTAGGTGACATTGGATTAGCTCCATCGTCTCTTCAGTCTGTATTTCTATATATTAATGCAGACTGAAGAGATGATGGAGCTAATCCACCTCATATCTTTACTCACCTGCCAGTGTGTCAGAACTAGTGCACTCAAAATGCAGAAAACACAGCATCCTGAGTGCACTAGTGCTGACACCTGGGCAGGTGAGCATTGTTGACCCCTGACCTTTTTTGCTGTATTAATATATATTTTTGGAGGATTTTAAGTCCTCTTTGTGTTTTTGCCACATCATAGCTCCATGACAGACACGAGAAGTAAAGCTGCAGTGTAAACCAAATAAAGAAGAGGGGCAGTAGATTGTGTGTCATGGAGCTATGAGGTAGCAAAAACTGAGTATGTGTACATGGCGACATGTGTGTTGATGGCGCACGGTGTGTGTTGACAGTGACGAAAGAGACAAAGATCAAGCAGTGATTGGGGAAAAACAACACAATTTTTTTTTTTTTTAAATTAACTTTTACGAACCAACTAGGGGGAAATGTTATGGACCTGGGGTGTGGAGCTGGGAGGATTGGCTACGGGTGGATGATGAAGTGGTTCCAGTGGAAGGGCTAACTAAACTTGTGGGGTCTGGGAGGTCAAGGATGGAAGTAGACACATTATGAGTGGAAGCATGGGACGGGAGAGACACATTGGAAGGGAGAGAAAAACTGGACAACACAGACACATTGGGAGGTGAGGGTGGAGGTAGTACGACACTTCTGCTGCCTTTAGTCCTTTTGGCTATCTGTCCCGTTTTATGCGGCAGCTTCCTTTTTTTATGACTCCTTGGGAGGGTGGGAATGGTGGGGTCAGCAGGTCATCCACAATGTGGACCCGGCCTGGCGGTGGCTGTTGGCAGCCGTGCAGGATCTGTAGACATCCTAGTGCTGGTGGCGGTGGTCAGCCGTGCAGGAGCAAAACTGGCAGGGACTGGTCCGTGGCAGTTCGATGAGGGACCGCTCCAGAGGACAATCCAGGTTTGAGGGTGCTGCTACAGGTTCTGTGAAAAGAAAAGAAAAGTAAAACATTTCTATCCAAAAATAACAATTGTAAAAGCGATAACTCCTGTGGAATAGAAAATTTCAGATTAGTGAATACAACACAATAGAATACAACACAAAAATACTTACGTTCTCTGAGCAAGGACAGGCCTCAGGAAAGACAGCACCCGGTGGTATTTGTATTTCCCGATCCTTGCTGCAGCACCACTGCGAACTTGGATCTCTTGTCTCAGGTCCTTTTTGAAGCGATCCTTTATCGAACGTCAATGGGTTTTAACTTTGTTCACTGTGAATTAGGAAAAAAAAGTTGTTAAAAAATGCACTTTAGGTCGGGATCACACAACCATGTGTGATGCGAGAACCTCGCAGGAGTTTCTCGCATCACACACGGTTGTGTGATCCCGGCCTTCAGGTTCACTGCCACATCAGACCACACTGCAATACTTACGAAAAGCCTTTCTGACTCATGACGTAGCGTTGTCCCAGTCATCCATCAGGGCTTGGGTCACCTCATTCCACAGCCGCCGATTCACAACAGCATCTGAGTGCTGCTGCTCCCGGGTGTCCCACAATGCAACTCGCTCTTGCACCAAGGTGATGAGGGGTCGTTGTTTATGAAATCCTCCTCCTGTTGAGGAACCTAGAAATGAAACAAAGACATTAATGTTGGAAAGATAAAACACGTAAAACAAAAACAGTCAGAAAGAAAAAAAACAATCAAGAGTACCAAAAACAGTCAAGAATAAATAAAAACAGTCAAGAACACTTACACGCCGTCTTGCCACCGGAATTTGGGCCTGACTCTGCTGCTCCTGCTCATCTGCACTGGAATGCTTCTGTAAAAAGAAAAAATATATTTTGCCACATGTGTAAAATAGTGACAGTGAATACCAACCAACAGCAAATGTACTCACTTCAGTCTCCTGTCCACTCTGTGAGCTCGGATCTTCAGTGGAGGACATGATGAGGAATGCTGCAAGAGAGACGAAATGATTACAGACTGCAGGGAGAAAAACAGACAGGCAGACATATAGCTTGTATACTCACATTAGTCAGAGTCTTCCTATGCTTCCCAAAAAGATGCTGCAATCCGAGTAGAGTCTTGAGAGTAATGGACTTCCACTGCCCACACCTTCTTTTATAAGCTTTGTTTGGGGGGTGGCTTAAAACAAGTTCCTAGACATGTTTACTCATAAGAACGCATGCGTACGCAAACGCAATCGTACGCATGTACTTGTGTACGCATCATTCCCATAGGCAGTAATGCGTTGTTTAAAAACGCACTCATCTGCATGCGCATGTCTGCGTATATTTGACGGAAATATGCCGCCTCAAAAATTCCAACATGGTGCATTAGCCGCGCCCAGCCGTACACCGTGAAAATATGCATGCGTAAGCAAACGCATGCACCTGTGTCTACAATGTTAAAGATATGAGATGCATGCGGATGTGTGCGTCCGAAATGCTGCAGACACAACCGCAAATGTGAAACCAGCCTAATATGGAATGGACCTTATAACCCCCCTTCAAATATACTACGAGGTCCATTGAACCTTACCAGAGACATCAGGAAGACTTGCTCTCAAAAATGCAAACTGTCATCTATAAGTTCCCCCTTATATCCTTATTAATCTGTTTTAATTGAAATCTGTAATGTGTTCATATCCTTGCCTTTTTATTGTTTTTAAAATTTATATTTTGTGAAACATGAAAATTCTTCAATAAAAATTTACAATAAAAAAAGGGTTATCCACCTTTGTGGAAAAGTGTTTTCTTACTCAAAGGCATACAATTGGGGTTAAAAATCATGTTTCCAATGGGTTTCATATAAATATAAATTAAATATAAATATATATATGTTTGCCTCTTATAGCCTCTGCAATACATGTGTATTGCCTGCTGCAGAATGAGTTAATTTAGTCGGCCACATTATCTCTACTTTATCAGGTGTGATGGGGAAATGATTTGTGGCTCTTGCTAATATATATATATATATATATATATATATATATATATATATATATATATATATATATGTGTGACAGGTTCTTAGTGCAGCTTTCTTCACAGACTGCACAGCTGTCCAGACCATACAATGGCTGCTGGTGGAGGAGGAACATGTGACCAGTCTTTTCCATCAGTCTCCTCAAATAGAAAACCTCACATGAGAAAGCTGCTTTTCTATTGTAGAACAATACAAGTTGAATTGTGCAATCTCTCCTGTTCCCTTGTGAAAATTAAAAAAATTGGGTCTAAAATAACATTTTTATGAGGAAGATGTGATTTTTTTTATTTTCATGGCTCAACGTTATAAACTTCTGTGAAGCAGAAGGGTTCAAGGTGCTCACCACATATCTAAATACATTCATTGAGGGGTCTAGTTTCCAAAATGGGGTCACCTTTGGCTGTTTCCACTGTTTAGGCACATCAGGGGCTCTCAAAACGGGACATTTCATACTCTCATGACTGCAGCAAATTTTACATTCAAAAAGTCAAATGATGCTCCTTTCCTTCCAAGCCCTGCCATGCACCCAAACAGTAGTTTTCTCCCACATATAAGGTATCAACGTACTCAGGAGAAATAGCATAAAAAAATCGTATGGTGAAATTTCTCCTGTAACCCTTATGAAAATGCTAAATTTGGGGCTAAAAACATTTTTGTGGGGAAAATGTCAATTTTTTTATTTTCACTGCTCAAAGTTATAAACTTCTGTGAAACACCTGGGGGTTCAATGTGCTCACCATACATCTAGATAAGTTCCCTAGTTTCCAAAATGGTGTCACTTGTTCACTTGTGGGGGATTTTCAGTGTTTAGGCACATCAGTTGCTCTGCAAAGGCAGCATAGTGTCTGCTAAGTGTTCCTGCAAATTTTGCATTCAAAAAGTCAAATGGCGCTCCTTCCCTTCCGAGCTCTGCATTGCACCCAAACAGTGGTTTTCCCCCACATATGCTCAGAACAAATTGCACAACAAATTTTGGGGTCCATTTTGTTCTGTTACCCTTGTGAAAATAATAATTTGAATCTAAGGTGATTTTTTTGTGAAAAAAATTTAAATGTTAATTTTTATCCCACATTCCAAAACTTTCTGACAAGCACCTGAAGGGTAAATAAACTTCTTGAATGTGGTTTTGATCACCTTGAGGGGTGCAGTTTTTAGAATAGTCTCACTTTGGGTATTTTCTATCATATAAACCCATCAAAGTCACTTCAAATGTGAGGTGGTCCCTAAAAATGTGGTTTTGTTAATTTTGTTGGAAAAATGAGAAATCACTGGTCAACTTTTAACCCTTATAACTTCCTAACAAAAAAAACGCATTTGTTTCAAAATTGTGCTGATGTAAAGTAGGCATGTGGGAAATGTTATTTATTAACTATTTTGTGTGACATATCTCTCTGATTTAAGGGCTGTAACAAAGTCACTGGAAAGTTCCTGGATAGGAGATATGTTTCGCTGTGGATAATGGCTTCGGTGATCTAAAAACCCAGTTTTTCCATCAGAACACTAAGTGTTGCAAGGAGTTAACAGCCAATTTATTTAAAGGGCTGTTTTTTTATGGACAACCATAGAGCGGGTGAGAGGTTGGCCACTTTATCTCCACCCCAGGGTATGGTCTGAGGCTTATGTAGCTGGACTCCAGAGGCAGTGGGTGTTCAGTGTCTGGAGAGCAACACTCCAGAGAAGTATTTTGTATTTTGTTTATACCTGAACCATAGGTCCTGCTAACCCTGAGAGGGCTGATTCCTGCTAGCAGAAAGACTGTGTTTTATTCTCCATTTTGTTTTTGCTGTTTTTGCCCAGAAGGCTGTGTTTATTTTTTCCTTCAGCTTGGTTTATGCTGCACCTAATAAATCAAGGACTTTCTTAAAGAGACAGTATGTCTACCTCCATGTACAGCTGAGTTAACTGATCTACCACAGTGCATAAGAATTCAAAGTTTCAAAATTACTAAATTTTCCAAACTTTAGCCAAATTTCCATTTTTTTTAGAAATAAATGCAAGTTATATAGAAGAAATTTTACCACTTTCATGAAGTACAATATGTCACGAGAAAACAGTCTCAGAATCAGTGGGATCTGTTGAAGCATTCTAGAGTTATTACCTCATAAAGTGACAGTGGTCAGAATTTAAAAAATTGGCCTGGTCATTAATGTGCAAACTACCTTGCGGGGTAAATGGGTTAAAGAGAATCTGTCACAAAGAAAATGCATTCTAAACTGCGGGCAGGATGTTCTAGAACATGGAGGTATAAGTAGATAGATCTATATATATATATTTATCTTTTTTGAGTAAATATTCAGGATGATCTGTGTTTTCAGCATTTATCCCCTTAACGACCGCCGACACGCCTTTTAACCATGGCAGTTAAGAGTACTTATTCCTCAGCGTCGCTTTTTAACGGCGCTGAAAAATAAGTGTATAGCGCCACCCAGCGTCAGAAAAATCTCTGGGGTATCGGCTACCGGGCGTAGCTGAGACCACCGAGAACATGATTCGGATTGGTTTTTACTATCCCTAGTGCAGCGAATGCCGTTAATCACAGAACAACGGCGACCACAACAAAAAAAAATCCAGTTTCCCATTTATTTCTCTCTTCTGATATGATCTAGCACATCAAAAGAGAGAGAAATGGGGTCTCTCGAGCACCCCCCAGGAACCTCCCTCGGTGTCTTCTTCCGGGAAGAAAATGGCGGGTGCATGCGCAGTGTGCTCGCCGAGATTTGTCGTCCAGCATCCCGCAACAATAGGAGATTTTTCCTATTGGTTCAATTTTGATCACGGTGATAGACCCTATCAAAGTGATCAAAATAAAAAAAAATGAGTTAACCAAACCCCCCATTATCAACCCCTTAGGAAAAATAATAAAATTCCAAAAAATGTATTTATTTCCATTTTTCCATTAGGGTTGGGGCTAGGGTTAAGGTTAGGGTTGGGGCTAGAGTTAGGGTTGTGTTGGGGTTTGTGTTGTGGTTAGGGTGGTGTTGGGGTTAGGGTGGTGTTGGCGTTAGGGTTGTGGTTAGAGTTATGGTTGGAATTAGGGTTAGGGGTGTGTTGGGGTTAGGGTTATGGTTGGGATTAGGGTTTGAGGTGTGTTGGGTTTAAGGTTGTGTTGGGGTTGCAGTTAGAATTGGGGGGGTTCCAATGTTTAGGTACATCAGGAGGTCTTCAAATGCGACATTGCGCCCACCATTGATTCCAGCCAAAAAGTCAAACTGTACTCTCTCCCATCTGAGCCGTGCCATGCACCCAGTGGCTTTCCCCCACATACGGGGCATTGGCGCACTCAGGAGAAATTGCACAATAAATTTTGTGGTCCCTTCTCTCCTGATACCCTTTGTGAAGATAAAAATGTTTGGTTCCAAAGTAAATTTTTGTGAAAAAATAAAATGTTAATTTTTTCCTTCCACATTGCGTTAGTTCTTGTGAAGCACCTGAAGGGTTAATAATAGTTATGAGCGAATATACTCGTTACTTGAGATTTTCCCGAGCACGCTCGGGTGACCTCCAAGTATTTTTTAGTGCTCGGAGATTTAGTTTTCATCGCCGCAGCTGAATGATTTACATCTGTTAGCCAGCTGTTATGACCCCAATGGCAGAGGGTCTCTGCAATAAATACCAAGTCTGCAAACACAAAAAAACAGCTCATAGGGCAGTGGTAACTGGGCTGACCGTATATCTAATCCTAGCACCACAAATAGCAGCAGCCGGGGAACGTGCCTACGTTGGTTCTAGACGTCTCGCGCCAGCCGGAGAACTAACTAACCCTAGAAGGGAAAAGATAGACCTTTCTTGCCTCCAGAGAAAAGACCCCAAAAGTTGGATACAAGCCCCCAACAAATAATAACGGTGAGGTAAGAAGAAAAGACAAACGTAAGAATGAACTAGGTATTTAGCAAAGAGAGGCCCACTGACTAATAGCAGAATATAGTAAGATGACTTATATGGTCAGCAAAAACCCTATCAAAAATATCCACGCTGGATATTCAAGAACCCCCGAACCGTCTAACGGCCCGGGTGGAGAATACCAGCCCCCTAGAGCTTCCAGCAAAATCAGGAATCACATTTAGTACAAGCTGGACAAAAAATAAGAGCAATACAAATAACCAAAAAACAAGGAAGCAGGACTTAGCTTAATTTTGCATGAACCAGGACCAGCAGACAGGAGCAAACAGAAAGGACTGATTACAACGATGCCAGGCACCAGACTAAGAATTCAGGAAGTTCATATAGCAACACCCCTGGACTAACGACCCAGGTGGGTGCCAAACTAGGGAAAGACAATCTCAGAGTCATACCACTAGTGACCACAAGAGGGAGCCAAAAAAGTCTAATTCACAACAGTACCCCCCCTTTAAGGAGGGGTCACCGAACCCTCACCAAGACCACCAGGGCGATCAGGATGAGCAGCGTGAAAGGCACGAACTAAATCGGCCGCATGCACATCAGAGGCAACCACCCAGGAATTATCCTCCTGACCATAGCCCTTCCACTTGACCAGATACTGAAGCCTCCGTCTGGAGAGACGAGAATCCAAGATTTTCTCCACCACGTACTCCAACTCGCCCTCAACCAACACCGGAGCAGGAGGCTCAACAGAGGGAACCACAGGTACAACGTACCGCCGCAACAAAGACCTATGGAACACGTTGTGAATGGCAAACGACACCGGAAGATCCAAGCGAAAGGACACAGGATTAAGGATTTCCAATATCTTGTAAGGACCGATGAAGCGAGGCTTGACTTTAGGAGAGGAGACCTTCATAGGAACAAATCGAGAAGACAGCCATACCAAATCCCCAACACGAAGTCGGGGACCCACACCGCGGCGGCGGTTGGCAAAACGCTGAGCCTTCTCCTGTGACAACTTTAAGTTGTCCACCACATGATTCCAAATCTGCTGCAACCTATCCACCACAGAATCTACCCCAGGACAGTCAGAAGGCTCCACATGTCCCGAGGAAAAACGAGGATGGAAACCAGCGTTGCAGAAAAATGGCGAGACCAAAGTAGCGGAACTAGCCCGATTATTAAGGGCAAACTCAGCCAACGGCAAGAAGGTCACCCAATCATCCTGATCCGCAGAAACAAAACACCTCAAATAAGCCTCCAAAGTTTGATTAGTTCGCTCCGTTTGTCCATTAGTCTGAGGATGAAAGGCAGACAAAAACGACAAATCAATGCCCATCTTAGCACAAAAGGATCGCCAGAACCTGGAAACAAACTGGGATCCTCTGTCAGACACGATATTCTCAGGAATGCCGTGTAAACGAACCACATTCTGAAAGAACAAAGGAACCAGATCGGAAGAGGAAGGCAGCTTAGGCAAAGATACCAAATGGACCATCTTGGAAAAGCGATCACATACCACCCAGATGACAGACATGCCCTGAGACACCGGAAGATCTGAAATGAAATCCATAGAAATGTGTGTCCAAGGCCTCTTCAGGACAGGCAAGGGCAAGAGCAACCCGCTGGCACGAGAACAGCAAGGCTTAGCTCGAGCACAAGTCCCACAGGACTGCACAAATGACCGCACATCCCGCGACAAGGAAGGCCACCAAAAGGACCTAGCCACCAAATCTCTGGTGCCAAAAATTCCCGGATGCCCTGCCAACACCGAGGAATGAACCTCGGAAATGACTCTGCTGGTCCATTTAACAGGAACAAACAGTCTGTCAGGTGGACAAGAGTCAGGTCTACCAGCCTGAAATCTCTGCAACACACGTCGCAAATCCGGAGAAATGGCTGACAAGATTACTCCCTCTTTAAGAATACCAACTGGTTCTGCGACTCCAGGAGAGTCAGGCACAAAGCTCCTCGAAAGAGCATCAGCCTTCACATTCTTTGAACCTGGTAAATACGAGACCACAAAGTCAAAACGGGAGAAAAACAATGACCAACGGGCCTGTCTAGGATTCAGGCGTTTAGCAGACTCGAGATACATCAGATTCTTGTGATCAGTCAAGACCACCACACGATGCTTAGCACCCTCGAGCCAATGACGCCACTCCTCAAATGCCCACTTCATGGCCAGCAACTCCCGATTACCAACATCATAATTCCGCTCAGCAGGCGAAAACTTCCTAGAGAAAAAAGCACATGGTCTCATTACAGAGCAACCAGGGCCTCTCTGCGACAAAACGGCCCCTGCCCCAATCTCAGAAGCATCCACTTCAACCTGAAAGGGAAGTGAGACATCAGGCTGGCACAAAACAGGCGAAGTAAACCGGCGCTTCAACTCTTGGAAAGCCTCCACGGCTGCAGGAGCCCAGTTAGCAACATCAGAACCTTTCTTGGTCATATCCGTCAAAGGTTTCACAACGCTAGAAAAATTAGCGATAAAACGACGGTAGAAGTTAGCAAAGCCCAAGAACTTCTGAAGACTCTTAACTGACGTGGGTTGAGTCCAATCATGAATAGCTCGGACCTTGACTGGGTCCATCTCCACCGCCGAAGGGGAGAAAATAAAACCCAAAAAGGGAACCTTCTGTACTCCAAAGAGACACTTTGAGCCCTTAACAAACAAAGCATTCTCACGCAAAACCTGAAACACCATCCTGACCTGCTCTACATGCGAGTCCCAGTCATCAGAAAAAAACAGAATATCATCCAGATAAACAATCATAAATTTATCCAGATACTTCCGGAAAATATCATGCATAAAGGACTGAAACACTGACGGAGCATTAGAGAGCCCAAAAGGCATCACCAAGTACTCAAAATGACCTTCGGGCGTATTAAATGCAGTTTTCCATTCATCTCCTTGCTTAATGCGCACAAGGTTGTATGCACCACGAAGATCTATCTTGGTGAACCACTTGGCACCTTTAATCCGGGCAAACAAGTCCGACAACAGAGGCAAAGGATACTGAAATTTAACAGTGATTTTATTCAGAAGCCGATAGTCAATACAAGGTCTCAAAGATCCGTCCTTCTTGGCCACAAAAAAGAATCCCGCACCAAGAGGGGAAGAGGATGGACGGATATGCCCCTTCTCCAGAGACTCCTTGATATACGAACGCATTGCGGCATGCTCAGGTACAGACAGATTAAATAATCTTCCCTTAGGAAATTTACTACCCGGAATCAAATCTATAGCGCAGTCACAGTCCCTATGAGGAGGAAGAGCACTGGACCTGGACTCGCTGGATACATCCTGATAATCAGACAAATACTCAGGAACTTCCGAAGGAGTAGAGGAAGCAATAGACACCGGCGGGGAATCACCATGAATTCCCTGACAGCCCCAACTTGACACAGACATTGCCTTCCAATCCAAGACTGGATTATGGGTCTGTAACCATGGCAGACCCAAAACGACCAAATCATGCATTTTATGCAGAACAAGAAAACGAATCACCTCCCGATGTTCAGGAGTCATGCACATGGTTACCTGTGTCCAAAACTGCGGTTTATTTTCCGCCAATGGCGTAGCATCAATACCTCTAAGAGGGATAGGATTTACCAATGGCTCAAGAACAAAACCACAGCGCTTGGCAAACGACAGATCCATAAGACTCAGGGCAGCACCTGAATCCACAAACGCCATAACAGGGTAGGAAGACAATGAGCAAATTAAAGTCACAGACAAAATAAATTTAGGTTGCAAATTACCAATGGCGACAGGGCTAACAAGCCTTGTAAGGCGTTTAGAGCATGCTGATATAACATGTGTAGAATCACCACAGTAAAAACACAACCCATTCTGCCGTCTATGATTTTTCCGTTCATTTCTAGTCTGAATTCTATCACATTGCATTAAATCAGGTGTTTGTTCAGACAACACCACCAGAGGATTAGCAGTTTTGCGCTCCCGCAAACGCCGGTCAATTTGAATAGCCAGCGCCATGGAATCATTCAGACTTGTAGGAATGGAGAAACCCACCATCACATTCTTAATGGCTTCAGAAAGGCCATTTCTGAAATTTGCGGCCAGAGCACACTCATTCCACTGAGTAAGCACGGACCATTTCCGAAATTTTTGGCAATACACTTCAGCTTCATCCTGGCCCTGAGAAATAGCCAGCAAGGCTTTTTCTGCCTGAATTTCAAGATTGGGTTCCTCGTAAAGCAATCCGAGCGCCAGAAAAAATGCATCAATATTCGCCAATGCCGGATCTCCTGGCGCTAGCGAGAAAGCCCAATCCTGAGGGTCGCCCCGCAAGAAAGAGATAACAATTTTAACTTGCTGAGCTGAGTCTCCAGACGAACGGGGTCTCAGAGAAAGAAACAATTTACAATTATTCCTGAAATTCCTAAACTTAAATCGATCTCCAGAGAACAGTTCAGGAATAGGTATTTTAGGTTCAGACATAGGACTACTGGTAACAAAATCTTGTATGCCCTGCACACGAGCAGCAAGCTGATCCACACTTGTAATCAGAGTCTGGAGATTCATGTCTGCAGCAAGCTTAAGCCACTCAGAGGTAAAGGGGAGGAAAAAAGAGAGGAAAAAAAAAAAAAAACTCAGAATTTCCTTTCTTATTATCCCACTTCTGCAATGCATTAAACATTCAACTTGGGCCTGGCATACTGTTATGACCCCAATGGCAGAGGGTCTCTGCAATAAATACCAAGTCTGCAAACACAAAAAACCAGCTCATAGGGCAGTGGTAACTGGGCTGACCGTATATCTAATCCTAGCACCACAAATAGCAGCAGCCGGGGAACGTGCCTACGTTGGTTCTAGACGTCTCGCGCCAGCCGGAGAACTAACTAACCCTAGAAGGGAAAAGATAGACCTTTCTTGCCTCCAGAGAAAAGACCCCAAAAGTTGGATACAAGCCCCCAACAAATAATAACGGTGAGGTAAGAAGACAAACGTAAGAATGAACTAGGTATTTAGCAAAGAGAGGCCCACTGACTAATAGCAGAATATAGTAAGATGACTTATATGGTCAGCAAAAACCCTATCAAAAATATCCACGCTGGATATTCAAGAACCCCCGAACCGTCTAACGGCCCGGGGGGAGAATACCAGCCCCCTAGAGCTTCCAGCAAAATCAGGAATCACATTTAGTACAAGCTGGACAAAAAATAAGAGCAATACAAATAACCAAAAAACAAGGAAGCAGGACTTAGCTTAATTTTGCATGAACCAGGACCAGCAGACAGGAGCAAACAGAAAGGACTGATTACAACGATGCCAGGCACCAGACTAAGAATTCAGGAAGTTCATATAGCAACACCCCTGGACTAACGACCCAAGTGGGTGCCAAACTAGGGAAAGACAATCTCAGAGTCATACCACTAGTGACCACAAGAGGGAGCCAAAAAAGTCTAATTCACAACAGCCAGCATAAGTACATGTGGGGGTTGCCTGGTTGCTAGAGAAACCACACATGTAATCAAGCTGGCTAAGAGATCTAAATCCATTCAGTTGAGGTGAGGAAAACAAAATCTCCAAGCACTAAAAAAATACTCGGAGGTCACCCAAGCGTGCTCGGGAAATCTTGAGTAACGAGTATATTCGCCCATCACTAGTTAATAAACTTCTTGAATGTGGTTTTGAGCACCTTGAGGGGTGCAGTTTTTAGAATGGTGTCACTTTTGGGTATTTTCTGTTATATTGACCCTCCAAACTCACTTCAAATGTGAGGTGGTCCCCAAAAAAATAGTTTTGTAAATTTTGTTGGAAAAATGAGAAATCGCTGGTCAACTTTTCACCCTTATAACGTCCTAACAAAAAAAAATGTTTACTAAATTGTGCTGGTGTAAATGGTAAATGTTATTTATTAACTATTTTGTGTCACACCACTCTCTGATTTAAGGGCACAAAAATTAAGTTTGAAAATTACAAAATTTTCAAAATTTTTGCAAAATTTCCGTTTTTTTCATAAATAAATGGCAGTTATATCGAATTTTTTTTACCACTAACATGAAGTGCAATATGTCACGAAAAAACATTCTCAGAATCAGTGGGATACGTTCAAGCGTTCCAGAGCTATAACTTCATAAAGTGACAGTGGTCAGAATTGTAAAAATTGGCTTGGTTATTAAGTACCAAATTGGCTCTGTCACTAAGGGCTTAATCCTCTGCTCTTTCTGGGATTTTTGGTCCAGTGGGCGGTCCAGCTGTAGCTGTAAAGCCCCCGTCACACTAAGCGAGGTCGCTAGCGAGATCGCTGCTGAGTCACAAGTTTTGTGACGCAACAGCGACCTCAGTAGCGATCTCGCTATGTTTGACACGTAGCAGCGACCAGGCCCCTGCTGTGAGATCGCTGGTCGTGTCGGAATGGCCTGGACCCTTTTTTGATCGTTGAGGTCCCGCTGGGTAGCACACATCGCTGTGTTTGACACCTTACCAACGACCTCGTCACACAGGACGTCCCTCTGAATCGTCATAATAGCTGCCATGTGACATCGTTGTACAGGTCGCCGCATCGCTGCTGCGTCGTTGGGAAGATCTCACTATTTGACATCTCACCAGCGACCACATAGCGACGCAGCAACGATCCCTGACAGGTCGTATCGTTGTCGGGATCGCTTTAGCGTCGCTAAGTGTGACGGGGCCTTAAGTCACTGATAGGACTGCCCACTGGACACAAAATCCTAGAAAGAGCAACTGATCAAATGCGGAAAAAATAGGTTATAGTAACTCTTTTCTCAATACACTATGTATTATCAATTCAGCTCTATAACATGGTCGTACCTTCAGATTGAACTGCAGTTTCATGGATTGGTGAGAAATAGTGATGAGCGCGTTACTCGAGATTTCCCGAGCACGCTCGGGTGTCCTCCGAGTATTTTTTAGTGCTTGGAGATTTAATTTTCATCGCTGCAGCTGAATGATTTACATCCGATAGCCAGCTTGATTACATGTGGGGATTCCCTAGCAACCAGGCAACCCCCACATGTACTGGCTAACAGCTGTAAATCATGCAGATGCGTCAACAAAAACTAAATCTCTGAGCACTTACAAATATTCGGAGACCCCCTCCCCCGAGCATGCTCGGGAAATCTCGAGCAACGAGTATACTCACTCATCACTAGTGAGGAAGCATCACGAAAGGTGCGTTGGAAGGTGAAGTGGAGGACTTTGATACTATTGCTTACATTGATGTGACCTTTTTATCTATGAATGTCGTGTACTTTTAATTTATTCTTGGCATTCCATCATTCATTAAGAATTGAACTTTATATTATTTATCCTATTATGAATTGCATTTTTTTTCTTATGCACTAGCACTTTATTTTTTATACATTCATATTTTTGTACTCTGCACTTTTTTTTTAAACTACTATTTTCATAGATAGGGATATCAAGAGCCAAGCACTTTTTGATGATTTATAAGGTCTATAAGATTTTCTATTTGAATAATTATTTTGTTCAGGTCCCTTGGTCACTCATTACATATCTACATCATAACTTTTGCACTGTTTCCCTCCACCTTCATTTATTTTATCTTGTCTGTCTTGTCACATAAGAATGGTGTCCTGTCCACTCTGTTTTCAACAAAGATTATTTTAATATTTAATTATTCATTGAATATTATCATTCATTTCTGGATTTTTGTAGGTGTTATTAAGGTCAGAGATGTGTCTGGGGGTTTCGTGTCTCTCAGAAGTAAGTACAATTGAGGCTCTGAACACCAGCACTCTTGGGTCAGGGCGACGTCATCAGCCCAACCAGGTCATCTGATCATGCTGCTGACGTCCCTCTCCAGTGTCGCAGAGATGCAGTGAACGTTAGTCTGGTAAGTGCTCGACATGAAGCTGAAGAGACCAAGAAATTTAAGGAGGCATGAGGTTCAAGATGGACACAGTATATGGAGTGGGGGTGTAGGGATTGGTGGGGACACAATACGAGGAGTTGGGGGGATTAGTGCGGACACAGTAAGAGGAGTGGGGGATTAGTGCAGACCAGGGCCGGAACAAAGTATTTTGGTGCCCTAGGCAGATCAAGCCAATGGTGCTCCCACCACCCCAAAGCAAAGAAATGGCTCAAAGACTAAGGTAACATGACCCCTAATGCACCTCCCTCCTTACCCTCTGAAAAGTTAGGTAGCAAACTCTGAAGACCACTTCCACTACAATTGTTACCTTCTTCACACAAAAAATGTAAACAAAGTAAAACAGTGGTGTACTTTAGGGATGTGACTTAACAGGGAGTGCAATGTCGAAGTTAGATACAGAATCAATAATTTTTTGGGGACCATTTACACAATACAGAGAAAAAATAGCGATATTCATCCCTAACGTCCTATATTTTAAATGTAGAACCCAAGGATAATTATGGGAACTAATAAAGTGTAACTATAATCGGGGCCGTTTGGTTTCAATTAAGATGTCAAATACCCTAATGGAAAATAAAGAGGCCCCCATTGTAAATAAAGGGCCCACTCAGAAGCTTCGCCCCCGAAACAAAACCCTAGCTACGCCTCTGCCTGTAAGGTCTGCAAAGCTTTTTGAGATTCGCCAATTACTACCAGAGGTTTATTAAGGGGTTCTCACATGTAGTCAAGCCCCTCACCGATTTGACACAGAAGGGGGCTGACGTTAAGAACTGGCCTGCCTCAGCGGTAGCATTTTTATTGTTAAAAAATGTTTATTGTAGAGGTTGATGCCTTGGAGGTGGGGGCGGTGTTGTCCCAGGGACCTGCCACATTGACCAATCTGAGACCATGCGCCTTCTTCTCCAAGAAGTTCTCCCCAGCAGAGAAATTATGACATGGGCAATCGGGAACTTATTGCGATCAAGTTGGCTTTTGAGGAATGGAGGCATTTTTTTTTGAGGCGGCGGCTCATCCCATTATGGTGGTTACTGATCACAAAAACCTGGCATACATTGAATCGGCTAAGAGGTTGACCCCTAGGCAGGTTAGATGGTCTCTGTTTTTCTCCCGGTTCCAGTTTTCGATCACTTTTCGTCCTGGATCCAAAAATATGAGGGCCGAAGCCTTGTCCCAGAGTATGGATCCGGTTTCTCCTCCTGACCTCCATCCTCCACTCTTCAACCTGGGGTGGTGGATGCTCATGTGTCGTCTGGTTTGGAACGGGAGATTCTGGAGGCCCAATCGAGGGTGTTCTGGTGGTTCTCACTTTCACCTGATGTGAAGAAGTTTGTGTCTGCATGTGAAGTTTCTGCCTGTGCTAAGAGCTCTCATAGTCAGCCGGCCGGGGAATTGGTGCCTTCCATGTCCATGGATTTAATCACCAATCTTCCCTCTTCTAAGGGTAATACTGTCATATGGGTAGTGGTGGACGGGTTTTCTAAACAAGCACACTTTATACCCTTGGTGGCTTTACCTTCTGCAGAAACCCTGTCTAGGTTGTTTGTACAACATGTGGTTCGTTTGCATGGTGTGCCCTTGAGTGTGGTGCCTGATCGTGGAGTGCAGTTTGTGTCCTTGTTATGGAGAGCATTTTGCAAAAAACAGGGTATTGCTTTGTCTTTTTCGTCTGCATACCATCCGGAGACGGTCAGACGGAATGGACCAACCAGTCGGAACAAATTTTGCATTTTCTCTCCATTTCCAGACAGGAGTATTGGTGTGATGCCTTGCCGTTAGCGGAATTCTCTTTTAATAACCGTGTGAATCACTTCACAGGCATCTCCCCTTTCTCATGCAATTACAGGTTCAATCCACACTTCACGGAGTTCTCTCGTTTGGACTCCGGGTGCCTTGGGCCTGATGTTGCTGTACAGCAGTTGAGGGATTTATGGCGGGAGGTCCAAAGGAACATTGAGGAGACTTAGAGGAAGTTTAAGGTTTTTGCAGACAGGAGACGGGCTGTGGGACCTTCTCTGCGGGTTGGGGATAAAGTGTGGTTGTCCACCAGGAACACTAAGCTTAGGGTTCCTTCGGCGAAATTGGGATCTAAGTTTATTGGCCCTATGAAATCATGGAAGTGGTCAACCCTGTGGCTTTTTGTTTGCGTCTCCCTTCGTCCTTTAAGATCTCGAATGTGTTCCATAGGTCCCTGCTGAAACTTTTGGGGGCCGTGGATGAGGGGTCATTGGGTCCCGCACCACCCATGTTGGTCGATGATCAGGAGTACGAGGTGGAGTGGATTCTTGGATGGTGCATCGTACTCTCCAGTATCTGGTGCACTTGAAAGGGTATGGTCCTGAGGATCGTTCTTGGGTTCCTGCCTGATCGGTTCATGCTGACCGTCTGGTTCGGTCTTTTCATGCTCAGTTTCCTGAGAAACCTGGGGATTAGGTAGCCTCCCATTAAAGAGGGGGGTACTGTCATGACTCTGGATGGGCTGGTTCTGGCTCCTTCCTGGTCAGGTCTGGGTTAAATTAGTCTGCCTCTCTTTGGTTCTTGGGCGGCTATTTAATGCTGGTAGTTCCTGGGTTCTTAGTCAGTTATACTTCTGTCAACTCGGTCTGAGATAGCTGACCCATGTTACTCTTCTGTAATGGTTGTGCCTCTGTGTGTGCCTTGCTGTGTATGACCCGATTTTCACCGACTACTGCCCATTTTCTGCTTGGTACTTCTCGGTCTGTCCTGGCTTTCTGACCCATTCTGACTATTCTGCTGTTTTGCCCCCTG
The DNA here is from genome assembly GCF_051348905.1 of Ranitomeya variabilis. NCBI lineage: Eukaryota > Metazoa > Chordata > Amphibia > Anura > Dendrobatidae > Ranitomeya > Ranitomeya variabilis. Next base: position 706,306,541 of record NC_135234.1, on the reverse strand, counting down.
GTACCTCGCTCCTGTCTGGCTCCTGACCCTTGGCTTGTTCTTTGACTACGTCTCTGTCTTAGTACTCTGTGTCCTGTGTTTTTGGTAGACCCTCTGTCTCATTTGGTAGCTCCACCCCCCATCAACCCCGCAGTGATCACGTGACCTGCCTAGTTCAGGTCCTGTGTGCACTGCGTGCCTCATTCCTCCCTCTCCCTGCGCTCCCCTTAGGCTGCCACTCTACGACACCAGGCAGCGTCATTACAGCTGTAACATCTGTCCGCTGTGGATTGGACACTGCGGCTGTACGCAACGTCCAATCAGCAGCATTTCCTGACCGTGGAAACATACCCTTACACACTGAGCTATTAGGGAATGTGAGACTAGGTTGTATTTTGTAGTATTCAGGAAGAAATCTATTTTTCCACCACCAGGAGCAAAACAGTAACAATGCAGTGACATGACAAGAATCTGCATAACTAATCATATGCTAAATAGTTGCAAGTCAAATTTATGTATGAGATAGCCAAGATGATCATCTATAAAATAATGGTAGTTTCACGATCAAAGCGGAAGTGAATGGTGAGATATAGAGCCTGAATGTCAACATCAAAACATTGTTGGAGACACTCGCTCATCACTACTCGCTACTCCAGTTTGCATCGGATGCTCGGGTATGCATCAAATATTGCTGGTGCTTAAGTGACATAATCAAGTCTCTCCCCACATGCTTTGTGGCTGTTAGACACCCAATAAAAAGTTGTGGGGATCCGCGATACTCCGTGCATACCAGAGCACCTGATGCAAATTCGGGCAGTAAGCACTTGCGCTCAACACGAACAGTCATATCATCACTTTTTTTTTACTTTTGAAAAAAGTCCAATTCTATCTCTAACACCAACACAACCCTAACCCCAACACAACCCTACCTTAACCCGAACTCTGCCTTAACCCCGACACAACCCCAACCCTACCTTAACCCCAACACAACCCTACCTTAAAGGGAACCTGTCACCCCCAAAATCGAAGATGAGCTAAGCCCACCGGCATCAGAGGCTTATCTACAGCATTCTGTAATGTTGTAGATAAGCCCCGATGTATCCTGAAAGATGAGAAAAAGAGGTTAGATTATACTCACCCAGGGGCGGTCCCGCTGCGGTCCGGTCCAGGGACTCCCATCTTCTTACGATGACTTCCTCTTCTTGTATTCACGATGCGGCTCTGGTGCACTTTGTCTGCCCTGTTGAGGACGCCGGCACCTGCGCACTGCAGTACTTTGCTCTGCCCTCAACAGGACAGACAAAGTACGCCTGAGCCAGAGCCGCAGCATGAAGACAAGAGGATGTGATCCTATAAAGATGGGAGGCCCCGGACCGGACTGCGACGCCCATCGGATCGGACCGCAGCGGGACCGCCCCTGGGTGAATATAATCTAACCTCTTTTTCTCATCTTTCAGGATACATCGGGGGCTTATCTACAGCATTACAGAATGCTGTAGATAAGCCCCTGATGCTGGTGGGCTTAGCTCATCTTCGATTTTGGGGGTGACAGGTTCCCTTTAACCCTAACCCAACCCTAACTCCAACACAACCCTACCTTAACCCCAACTCTACCTTAACCCCGACACAACCCTAACTCCAACACAACCATACCTTAATCCTAACACAACCCTAACTCCAACACAACCATACCTTAATCCTAACACAGCCCTAACTCCAACACAACCATACCTTAATCCTAACACAGCCCTAACTCCAACACAACCCTACCTTAATCCTAACACCTTAACCCCAACCTTAACTGCAAATGGAAAACATAAAAAAAAATATTTTAGAATTTTTATCTAACTAAAGGCGGTGACAAAGGGGGATTTGATTTACTATTTTTTTTTATTTTGATCACTGTGATAAGGTCTATCATAGTGATCAAAAGGAACCAATAGGAAAAATTTCCTAATGGTGACGGGTATCGGCCGGCAGATCAAGGCACGCGCACTGCACATGCGTCCGCCATTTTTTTTCCAGGAAGATGACACAGAGGGTCGGAGGACAGATCAGGAGGGCCTGGGAATGGCAGAAGTACCGGAGGGGTTTGCGGGATCCCATTTCTCTCTTCTCTGATATCATCTAGCATATCTGAGGAGAGATAAACGAATTGTAAGTCGGACTCTTCACATGACAAGAGGACCATAATAACCAGCCCAGGTCATGTTCTCCAGGGTCTCAGCTGACCACGCAGACTTTACGACACTGGCGGGGCGCTATACCCTTCTCAGCGGCATTAAAAGGTATAAAGGCGTTCATTAAGGGGTTACATCCATGTTCACATGCTCAGTCTCTGGTCAGTAGTTTACATGAGTAGTTGTAAGCCAAAACCAGGAGTAGCTGATAAATACAGAAGCGGACGTGTTTCTATTCTACTTTTCCACTCCTGATTTTGACTTACAAGTCTTGCTGTGTGAACATGGCCTAGAGCTAAGCTAATGCGCTTTCTGCCCACTGTGCTGGGTGGCGGAGAGTCCCCGCACAGCCCCGGCTTCCCCGTCCCTCGGTCGCGGCAGCACACGGACACAGCACACGGACACATCACACAAGGTCCAGGCTCCTCCGCGCAGCAGGAAGTCCCCCAACCTCCGCCGACTCCTGTGTCTCTCACAGCCCGTGACGTCACGTAGGGGCGGGCCGCTGCGGTACTTCGCTCTGCCGCTAGGTGGCGCCGCTGCTCTGTGCAGTGACTGAGGCCGCGCTCTTCCAGTCGCTGCCGCTGCCGCTTGCATTGGAGCCGCCAGAGACAAATTGGCGCCATTTTGAAGCTCTGGGACCGTAACCACGGTGAAGGGTGACACGAACGGTGGAGAGAACGGACAGGAGTCGGTGCGGGCCGTTACAGTTCAAGACTGAGGGCTGCAGGCGAGTGAAGGTGAGAGGCGGCTCCTGGGCTGCAGTGTGAGGGGCCAATGGTGGGGAATGGGGGGCCGCAAGGAGAGCGGCCCCGGGGCTGTGTCAGTGCGGGAGGGTGACAGAATCGCTGTGTGGGGGGATGGGGTACAGTGATGTGTGGGGGCGGCCGGCATCACCCCATGTGCTGTACAGGGGGGTATTTGTGTGTATGCATGGTGCGGGGAGGGCAGGACACTGTATATACTGTATACATACAGTATACAGCCACACAGGGCGGCCATTGTGCGGGAATGATCCCTACAGGTGGGGCTGTATACAGCCGTGTGTGAGCTGTGATCCCTATAGGTGAGGACGGCTGTGTATACATGTGTATGACTGTATATAGGTGAGCACGGCTGTGTATACATGTGTATGACTGTATATAGGTGAGCACGGCTGTGTATACATGTGTATGACTGTATATAGGTGAGCACGGCTGTGTATACATGTGTATGACTGTATATAGGTGAGCACGGCTGTGTATACATGTGTATGACTGTATATAGGTGAGCACGGCTGTGTATACATGTGTATGACTGTATATAGGTGAGCACGGCTGTGTATACATGTGTATGACTATATAGGTGAGCACGGCTGTGTATACATGTGTATGACTATATAGGTGAGCACGGCTGTGTATACATGTGTATGACTATATAGGTGAGCACGGCTGTGTGTGACTGTATATAGGTGAGCACGGCTGTGTGTGACTGTATATAGGTGAGCACGGCTGTGTGTGACTGTATATAGGTGAGCACGGCTGTATACATGTGTATGACTGTATATAGGTGAGCACGGCTGTGTATACATGTGTGTGACTGTATATAGGTGAGCACGGCTGTGTATACATGTGTATGACTATATAGGTGAGGTTCGGCTGTGTATACATGTGTATGACTATATAGGTGAGCACGGCTGTGTGTGACTGTATATAGGTGAGCACGGCTGTGTGTGACTGTGTGTGACTATATACAGGTCCTTCTCAAAAAATTAGCATATAGTGTTAAATTTCATTATTTACCATAATGTAATGATTACAATTAAACTTTCATATATTATAGATTCATTATCCACCAACTGAAATTTGTCAGGTCTTTTATTGTTTTAATACTGATGATTTTGGCATACAACTCCTGATAACCCAAAAAACCTGTCTCAATAAATTAGCATATTTCACCCGTCCAATCAAATAAAAGTGTTTTTTAATAACAAACAAAAAAACCATCAAATAATAATGTTCAGTTATGCACTCAATACTTGGTCGGGAATCCTTTGGCAGAAATGACTGCTTCAATGCGGCGTGGCATGGAGGCAATCAGCCTGTGACACTGCTGGGATGTTATGGAGGCCCAGGATGCTTCAATAGCGGCCTTAAGCTCATCCAGAGTGTTGGGTCTTGCGTCTCTCAACTTTCTCTTCACAATATCCCACAGATTCTCTATGGGGTTCAGGTCAGGAGAGTTGGCAGGCCAATTGAGCACAGTAATACCATGGTCAGTAAACCATTTACCAGTGGTTTTGGCACTGTGAGCAGGTGCCAGGTCGTGCTGAAAAATGAAATCTTCATCTCCATAAAGCATTTCAGCCGATGGAAGCATGAAGTGCTCCAAAATCTCCTGATAGCTAGCTGCATTGACCCTGCCCTTGATGAAACACAGTGGACCAACACCAGCAGCTGACATGGCACCCCACACCATCACTGACTGTGGGTACTTGACACTGGACTTCAGGCATTTTGGCATTTCCTTCTCCCCAGTCTTCCTCCAGACTCTGGCACCTTGATTTCCGAATGACATGCAAAATTTGCTTTCATCAGAAAAAAGTACTTGGGACCACTTAGCAACAGTCCAGTGCTGCTTCTCTGTAGCCCAGGTCAGGCGCTTCTGCCGCTGTTTATGGTTCAAAAGTGGCTTTACCTGGGGAATGCGGCACCTGTAACCCATTTCCTGCACACGCCTGTGCACGGTGGCTCTGGATGTTTCCACACCAGACTCAGTCCACTGCTTCCTCAGGTTCCCCAAGGTCTGGAATCGGTCCTTCTCCACAATCTTCCTCAGGGTCCGGTCACCTCTTCTCGTTGTACAGCGTTTTCTGCCACATTGTTTCCTTCCAACAGACTTACCATTGAGGTGCCTTGATACAGCACTCTGGGAACAGCCTATTTGTTGAGAAATTTCTTTCTGGGTCTTACCCTCTTGCTTGAGGGTGTCAATGATGGCCTTCTTGACATCTGTCAGGTCGCTAGTCTTACCCATGATGGGGGTTTTGAGTAATGAACCAGGCAGGGAGTTTTTAAAAACCTCAGGTATCTTTTGCATGTGTTTAGAGTTAATTAGTTGATTCAGAAGATTAGGGTAATAGGTCATTTAGAGAACCTTTTCTTGATATGCTAATTTATTGAGACAGGTTTTTTGGGTTATCAGGAGTTGTATGCTAAAATCATCAGTATTAAAACAATAAAAGACCTGACAAATTTCAGTTGGTGGATAATGAATCTATAATATATGAAAGTTTAATTGTAATCATTACATTATGGTAAATAATGAAATTTAACACTATATGCTAATTTTTTGAGAAGGACCTGTAGGTGAGGACGGCTGTGTATACATGTGTGTGACTGTATATAGGTGAGGACGGCTGTGTATACCTGTGTGTGACTGTATATAGGTGAGGACGGCTGTGTATACCTGTGTGTGACTGTATATAGGTGAGCACGGCTGTGTATACCTGTGTGTGACTGTATATAGGTGAGCACGGCTGTGTATACATGTGTGTGACTGTAAATAGGTGAGGACGGCTGTGTATACATGTGTATGACTGTATATAGGTGAGGTTCGGCTGTGTGTGACTGTATATAGGTGAGCACGGCTGTGTATGGCTGTATATAGGTGAGCATGGCTGTGTATGGCTGTATATAGGTTAGGACGGTTGTGTACACATGTGTATGACTGTATATAGGTGAGGACGGTTGTGTATACATGTGTATGACTATATACAGTCATGGCCAAAAGTATTCACACCCCTGCAATTCTGTCAGATAATACTCCGTTTCTTCCTGAAAATGATTGCAATCACAAATTCTTTGGTATTATTATCTTCATTTAATTTGTCTTACCGTATATACTCGAGTATAAGCCGAGATTTTCAGCCCATTTTTTTTGGGCTGAAAGTCCCCCTCTCAGCTTATACTCGAGTCATACCCAGGGGTCGGGAGGGGGGGGCGGGGGCTATCTAATTATACTCACCTACTGCTGGCGCGGTCCCTGCGCGTCCCTGCTTCATCCAGCTCTGCATATTCTTCCTGTACTGAGCGGTCACATGGTCCCGCTCATTACCGAAATGAATATGCGGCTCCACCTCCCATAGAGGTGGAGCCGCATATTCATTTTGGTAATGAGCGGTAACTGTGACGGCTCAATACAGGAAGAAGATGCAGCGCTGGAAGAAGCAGGGACACGCAGGGACCGCGCCAGCAGTAGGTGAGTATACAGCGCTGCGCGATATTTACCGCTCCTCGTTCCGGTGAGGCTCCGTCATCAGCGACCTCTGGCTGTGACGCTCAGGTCAGAGGGTGCGGTGACGTAGTCAGTGCGCGCCCTCTGCTGAACGTCAGTGCTGGAGACAGAGCCGCACGAGGAACAGGTAAAGCGCCGGCGTCCTGAGCGAAGAGAGGTGAGTATGTGATTTTTTTTTTTATTGCAGCAGCATTATATATTGCACAGCTTTATATGGAGTATCTATGGGGCAATAATCAACGGTGCAGAGCATTCTATATGGCACAGATTTCTATGGAGCATTTATGGGGCCATAATGAACGGTGCAGAGCATTCTATATGGCACAGCTTTCTATGGAGCATCTATGGGGCCATAATGAACGGTGCAGAGCATTATATGTGGCACAGCTTTCTATGGAGCATCTATTGGGCCATAATGAACGGTGCAGAGCATTATATATGGCACAGCTTTATATGGAGCATTCTATGGGGCAATAATCAACGGTGTGGAGCATTATATGTGGCACAGCTTTATATGGAGCATCTATGGGGCAATAATGAACGGTATGGAGCATCTATTTTTATTTTTGAAATTCACCGGTAGCTTCTGCATTTCCTACCCTAGGCTTATACTCGAGTCAATAAGTTTTCCCAGTTTTTTTGTGGCAAAATTAGGGGGGTCGGCTTATACTCGAGTATATACGGTAAATGAAAAAACACAAAAGACAATGAAGCAAAAAGCAAAACATTAATCATTTTACCCTTCGCCACGACAGCACCCCACATGAGAGAGAGGGATCCGCCCCATAGGAACAGGAAACCTACAGAATAAAAGGAGGCGGTCCCCTCTCCTCCTCAGTTTAGGTTTCCTGTTCCTACAGGGACCCGGCTTACCTACAGATGAAGAGGATCCCTGGGCCATGCACCCGCCTGCGTCGGTATCTGAGGGAACGGCAGGGGCTGCGGTTCCAGAAGCAGCGGCGGGGGAGCCCCTGCTTGCAGCCTCCCCCCTCGTCTGGCCAAGCATCCACGGTCCGGGTCCGGTCACCGTGGGTCCGCCCGGCACCGTGAGGACGCGCGCGCTGCTGCGGCCGGCTTAATATCCCTAGCCGCCGCATGGTGAGTGAGAGCGGCGCGTCTAACCCGGAAGTCGCTGGAGCACTTCCGGGTTGGTCCGGGGAGGCAGGAGAATGGGCGGCAGATTTAAAAATGCAGCGCTAGCGTCGGGCCGGTGTGTGTAAGATGGCTTCACCGGTCGACGATGCGCACTTGCCCGCAGTGCAACAGCGTTCTCCTAGCAAGGAGAGAAGCGCTAGGAGCAGCACAAAGAGTGGTGGTCGACCTCCAGAGAAGGGTTCTACCACCAAACGAAATCCGCCTCCAGAACCGGTACCTGTCAGCTTCACTGGGTGAGTTTTTGAAAGAGTCTCTTCCTATATGCTGATATATGTTCCTCCTGTATCTTTCCTAGACTAAGAAAAGGACACACAAATCCAAGCACAAGGAATGTGCTTTATGTACGCAGCCCCTCCCGGATGATTATGTTAAAAAACTGTGTTCGGAGTGTATCATGCAAACCTTACGGCAGGAAAACATAATGACTCCATCAGATGTCAGAGCTATGATCCGGGAAGAAATGCAGGGGTTGGCGCAGACTAGTACCACCAGTACCCGTCAGCTTAGTAGGTCCAAATCTCCGGTCAGTTCACAGTCAGAGGACGTATGTATATCCTCAGGCGAAGCGGAATCCCAGCCGAGCTCATCCAAGACTGAAGGGGGACTTTGTCTTCCCAACAGCAGTGTGGACAATTTAATAAAATCTGTCAGAAGCACGATGGGGTGCTCAGATGAGAAAGAAAGTAAATCGGCTCAGGACATCATGTTCGCGGGGTTAGGACAGAGGAAAAGTAGGTCCTTCCCCGTCATAAAAACTATTAAAGAAATAGTAAAAAAAGAGTGGGATAAGCAAAATAGAGGTTTTCTACCATCATCCTCTAAAAGACGCTATCCCTTCAGCGACGAGGAGCTAAATACCTGGTCGAAGGTGCCGAAGGTGGATGCCGCTGTAGCCTCCACAACCAAACAGTCGGTCTTACCGGTGGAGGATTCAGGAGTCCTGACAGACCCGCTGGACCGTAAAGCGGAAGCTTTACTAAAAAGGTCGTGGGAAGCCAACACGGGGGCGTTCAGGCCCGCCATATCTAGCACCTGCACTGCGAGGTCACTACTAGTGTGGATGGAGCAACTGGAGGAACAGATTAGAGGTAGAACTTCGAGAGAGTCAATCCTGCCGAAATTCCCTCTAATCAAAGAAGCAGTAGCATTCCTGGCTGATGCCTCTGTGGATTCGCTACGCCTAGCAGCCAGGTCAGCCGGCCTAGTGAACACAGCCCGGCGAGCACTCTGGCTAAAGAACTGGAAAGGGGACGCACAGGCCAAAGCAAAACTTTGTGCGATCCCCTGCCAGGGTGAGTTTCTTTTCGGAAAAGCGCTGGATGAGCTCCTGAGTAAAGCAGGAGAAAGGAAAAAAGGCTTCCCTAACCAGTATCTTCCATCCTACAGGAGAGCCTTCAAAAGACGTCCCTTTACCAGGAACAAGCCGTTCGAACAAAGGGAGCGATGGGAGTCGAAGGACCCGAAGCAAAAAGGTGCCTTTTTTAGCGGGTCCCATAACCCGAAACGCAAATACCGCTAACCAGGAGGTAGGCGGCAGATTAAAATTCTTCCTCCCCAGATGGGAACAAATAACATCCAGCCAGTGGATTCTGGACATTGTACAATACGGCCTAAAATTGGATTTTGACCGAATCCCTTGGGATTCCTTTATAGTAACATCTCCAAAAGGTCAAGACCAACAAAGGGCTCTGGAATCAGAGATCCTATCTCTTCTGTCTAAAAAAGTCCTGATAGAAGTTCCCCAGGATCAAGAAGGGAAGGGGTTCTATTCCCCTTTATTCTTGATCAATAAGCCTGATGGTTCATTTAGAACCATCATAAACCTCAAGAGATTAAACGCCTTCCTGCGTAATCATACCTTCAAAATGGAATCCATTAGTTCAACCATAAAACTCTTGTTTCCTAGGTGTGTCATGGCCGGAATAGACTTAAAGGATGCATATTATCATCTTCCCATACATGCCGAACATCAAAAGTATCTAAGGGTAGCAGTCATCCTGGAAGGACAGGTTCGTCACTTTCAGTATGTTGCAATGCCATTTGGGCTTTCTATGGCTCCCCGCATCTTCACTAAGGTGATATTAGAAGTGATGGCTCATCTACGTCAACGAGATACCTTGATAATACCCTACCTAGATGACTTTCTAGTGGTGGGAAACTCTATGCTCCAGTGTAAAACCCATCTATCTAATACGATCTCGTCCCTACAGGAGTTAGGTTGGATCGTCAACTTCGAAAAATCCCGGCTGAATCCAGAAACCGTCCAGACATTTCTAGGAATCCAGCTAGACTCCGTAAGTCAGAGATGCTTCTTCCCCCAGGCAAAGAAACTGACTATACAATCAAGGGTATCAGAAGCAATACGCAACCCCTACATGACACTAAGGAAGGGCATGTCTTTGCTGGGGTCATTATCATCATGTATCCCTGCTGTACCATGGGCACAATTTCATACTCGTCAATTACAGTATGAAGTATTGTCGGCTCAGGGAAAAGACGGACATCTAGAAAGCAGAATAACTCTTTCCAAAGATGTCTTAGAATCACTATCCTGGTGGCTAGACATGGACCACCTCTCAGAGGGTGTGCCATGGATAATAGACCCGTCTAAAATAATTACCACCGACGCCAGCCCTATTGGGTGGGGAGCACATATGAAGGACAGTCTGGCCCAAGATACTTGGGACCAGGCAGAATTGTCATGTTCCTCCAATTGGAAGGAGTTAAAAGCGGTAGAATATGCCTTAAATCACTTTCTTCCGCAGATTCAAGGAGCAAATGTAAGAATTTACTCGGACAATTCCACCACAGTGGCATATGTGAACCGTCAGGGTGGTACAAGGTCAGGAAGTCTAATGACCATAGCTGCAGACATCTTCCAGCTGGCAGAGACTCATCTAACATCCCTAACAGCCCTGCACATCAGAGGTGTAGAGAACATCAGGGCAGACTACCTCAGCCGAAACGAGTTACGTCAAGGGGAATGGACCTTAAACAGATCCATATTCAGTATGATAACAGAATCATGGGGGATACCACAAATCGACCTATTTGCCACAAGAGACAACCGGCAAGTAAGAAGGTTCGCTTCCCTGAACGCCATGGATCACCCAGATATGTTGGACTCTCTCCACCATCCTTGGAGGTTCCAGCTGGCATACGCCTTTCCTCCGATGTCTCTGATTCCACTAGTGATCAGAAAAATCAGGAGGGAACAAGCAAGAGTGATCCTCATTGCACCATTCTGGCCGAAAAGACCATGGTTCCCTTGTCTCCAGACCATGTGCCTATGCGATCCATGGATTCTCCCATCAGACAAGAAACTGCTGTCCCAAGGCCCCTTTTTCCACCCGCAAGTGAAAGGTCTTCACTTGACGGCGTGGAATTTGAGAGGCAACTACTAAGATCAAGAGGGTTCTCAGCAGAACTAGTAAACACCCTCTTATTGAGCAGGAAAAGATCTACCACCCTGATATATAGTAGGGTATGGAATAAATTCTTAGACTTTTACACGGTACCGTTCACTAAGCAAGTTCCAGTCACACCTATTCTAGAGTTCTTGCAAAAAGGCCGAGAGTTGGGGTTATCTGTAAATACCTTAAGAGTTCAGGTCTCGGCATTAGGAGCCCTATATGGATGCAATATAGCATCTAATAGGTGGATCTCCAGATTCATAAAATCTTGTGAACGTAGTAAACCGGTCCATATTCCCCGTCTACCTCCGTGGGATTTAAATCTAGTGCTAGACGCCTTAACCAGCTCCCCATTTGAGCCACTAGATTCAATACCTTTAAAAGTCCTGACATATAAAGTAGCCCTCTTGGTAGCCCTAACCTCAGCTAGACGGGTTAGCGACATCCAGGCCCTATCAGTAGACCCACCCTTCTTACTGATATTCCATGATCGGTTAGTCCTAAAACCAGACCCCTCATACCTCCCTAAGGTAGCGTCCACCTACCACAGGTCCCAAGAGAAATTTCTCCCTTCCTTTTTTGATTCACCTGTAACTCCAGAACAGCATAAATTCCACACCTTAGATGTCAGAAGAGCCATCCTGACCTATATAGAAAGGTGTCAGACATGGAGGGAGAGTAGGGCTCTGTTTATCTCCTTTCAGGGCCACAAGAAAGGACATGGGGTCACGAGAGCTACCATATCTCGATGGATCAGAGATGCTATCTGCTTGGCCTATACGTCAAAAGACGAGATTCCTCCAGCGGGTATTAAAGCGCACTCAACACGAGCCATGGCTTCCTCCTGGGCGGAACAAGCAGATGTACCGATCCATTTAATATGTAAGGCCGCAACTTGGTCTACACCTTCTACCTTTTACAACCATTATAGACTTGATCTATCTACATCTTCTGATCTGACCTTTGGTAGAGCTGTTCTTAATACAGTAATCCCACCCAAATAATGAATCTCTGAAAATCTCTCATGTGGGGTGCTGTCGTGGCGAAGGGTAAAAAGCCGGATTACTCACCGGTAATGCTCTTTTAATGAGTCCACGACAGCACCCATTTACTACCCTCCCTAAGTTATGCACAGCTCTTCCTTTTAAATTCACAAATAATGGTTGTATAGAGTTTAAGATATTTTGCTGAATAAGAATTAATACTAAAGCTTTTGCGGTTCCCTTTTTGTACTCTGTAAACTAAACTGAGGAGGAGAGGGGACCGCCTCCTTTTATTCTGTAGGTTTCCTGTTCCTATGGGGCGGATCCCTCTCTCTCATGTGGGGTGCTGTCGTGGACTCATTAAAAGAGCATTACCGGTGAGTAATCCGGCTTTTCACACAAAACTCCAAAAATGGGCCAGACAAAAGTATTGGCACCCTCAGCCTAATACTTGGTTGCACAACCTTTAGGGTATGTTTCCACGGTCAGGAAACGCTGCTTGTTTGACGCAGCGCAGAGCTGCAGCGTCAAACACGCAGCGTCCAGATGTTCCTGCATAGTGGAGGGGATTTTATGAAATCCCGTCTCCACTATGCGTGGAAACCCGCACGCGGCGGCCCTGCGACTCCGGACATGCTGCGCGTCTTTTCAGATCGCAGCATGTCCGTACACCTTGCGGGGACGCAGCGTCCCCGCAAGGCATATCACAGGGCCCTATGGGAGAGAGAGCGATCATCCCGGATGTGAAGAGTTAACACATCCGGCATGATCGCGTCCCAGAAAGGGGGCGGGGCTTAGCGCCGAGCGGCTGCGGCGATGCCGCCGGCCATCCTGACCGTGGAAACATACCCTTAGCCAAAATAACTGCGACCAACCGCTTCTGGTAACCATCAATGAGTTTCTTACAATGCTCTGCTGGAATTTTAGACCAATCTTCTTTGGCAAACTGTTCCAGGTCCCTAATATTTGAAGGGTGCCTTCTCCAAACTGCCATTTTTAGATCTCTCCACAGGTGTTCTATGGGATTCAGGTCTGGACTCATTGCTGGCCACCTTAGAAGTCTCCAGTGCTTTCTCTCAAACCATTTTCTAGTGCTTTTTGAAGTGTGTTTTGGGTCATTGTCCTGCTGGAAGACCCATGACCTCTGAGGGAGACTCATCTTTCTCACACTGGGCCCTACATTATGCTGCAACATTTGTTGGTAGTCTTCAGACTTCATAATGCCGTGCACACGGTCAAGCAGTCCAGTGTGAGAGGCAGCAAAGCAACCTCAAAACATCAGGGAACCTCCGCCATGTTTGACTGTAGGGACCGTGTTCTTTTCTTTGAATGCCTCTTTTTTTCTCCTGTAAACTCTATGTTGATGCTTTTGACCAAAAAGCTCCACTTTTATCTCATCTGACCAGAGAACATTCTTCCAAAACATTTTGGGCTTTTTCAGGGAAGTTTTGGCAAACTCCAGCCTGGCTTTTTTATGTCTCTGGGTAAGAAGTGGGGTCTTCCTGGGTCTCCTACCATACAGTCCCTTTTCATTCAGATACCGACGGATAGTACGGGTTGACACTGTTGTACCCTCGGACTGCAGGGCAGCTTGAACTTGTTTGGATGTTAGTCGAGGTTCTTTATCCAACATCCGCACAATCTTGCGTTGAAATCTCTTGTCAATTTTTCTTTTCCGTCCACATCTAGGGAGGTTAGCCACAGTGCCATGGGCTTTAAACTTCTTGATGACACTGCGCACGGTAGACACAGGAACATTCAGGTCTTTGGAGATGGACTTGTAGCCTTGAGATTGCTCATGCTTCCTCACAATTTGGTTTCTCAAGTCCTCAGACAGTTCTTTGGTCTTCTTTCTTTTCTCCATGCTCAATGTGGTACACACAAGGACACAGGACAGAGGTTGAGTCAACTTTAATCCATGTTAACAGGCTGCAAGTGTGATTTAGTTATTGCCAACACATGTTAGGTGCCACAGGTAAGTTACAGGTGCTGTTAATTACACTAATTAGAGAAGAATCACATGATTTTTTGAACAGTGCCAATACTTTTGTCCACCCCCTTTTTTATGTTTGGTGTGGAATTATATCCAATTTGGCTTTAGGACAATTCTTTTTGTGTTTTTTTTTTTTTCATTTAAGACAAATTAACCCCTTAGTGACAGACAAATTTTTGAAATCTGACCAGTGTCACTTTGTGGTAATAACTCTGGAAAGCTTCAACAAATCCCAGTGATTTTGAGATTGTTTTTTCGTGACAAATTATACTTTATGATAATACTAAATTTAGATTGATATGTTTTGTGTTCATTTATAAAATAATATCAGAAATTTGAGAAAAAGTTAAAAAATTAACAATTTTCAAACTTTGAATGATTATCCCTTTAATCCAGATAGTCATACCACAGCAAAACATTGATAACTAACATTTCCCACATCCCTGCTTTACATCAGCACCATTTGTAAAATGTTATTTTATTTTGTTAGCATTTTAGGAGGTTTCAAAATGTAGCAGTAATTTTCCATTTTTTCAAGGAAATTTACAAAATTTATTTTTTAGGGACCTATCCATGTTTGAAGTGCCTTAAGGGGTCCCATATATTGGGAAACCCCCAAAAGTGATACCATTTTATAAACAGCACCCCCTGACATATTGAAAACTGCAGTCAGGTAGTTTATTAACCCTTCAGGTGATTTTCAGAAATGAATGCAAACGGGCATGACTGAAATGAAAATGTGTATTTTTACCACCTAAATGTCGCTGACTTCTGAACAGGTTACTATAGCCGGCAGACTCTAAGGCCGCTATTTGGTCATGAATTGCCATGGCAAACATCAGGACCACACAATCATGATCTGAGGGCACCAATTGGGAAAAAGAGGAAGCCCCCACACTCTGTTAACCACTTATATGATGTAGTCAGTATTGACAGCATCTATGGGATTAAAGAGATATGGACGGTGCAAACACTGATCGTGGCTGATGCAGCAAGTTGTCAGCTATAGTGTACAGCCGACAGCTGCTGGATTGTCACCTGTATGGGGAGACTATGCTCTTATATCTCAGGTCAGTTAAAAGACGTACTGGCCGTCATTAAGGGGTTAAATGAAGATAATAACAAAGAATTTGTGTTTGCAATCATTTTCAGGAAGAAACTGAGTATTATCTGACAGAGTTGCAGGGGTGTCAATACTTTTGGCCACAACTGTACATGTGTGACTATATAGCTGAGGACCTTTTGCGTGTGACTGTGTATACTTGTGTGTGACTGTAGGTGAAGACCAACAGTGTATACCTGTGTGTGACTGTATATAGCTGAGAACTGGCTGTGTATACTGGGGTGTGACTATATAGGTGGGGATCGGCAGCGTATGCTGGGGTGTGACTGTATATAGGTGGGGACCGGCTGTTTATACTGGGGTGTGACTGTATATACCTATAGTATTATGTTTGTTTTATATACTGTCCACACATGATTATTTGCAGCCAGTCATTACCTATATAATTCCTATAGGTAAGGACTGACTGTATATAGCTATGCGTGGACAGTATATATAAAATATAGATATGATCCTACTGGTATGGGATGTCTGTATAGCCATATCTGGAAATGTAAGTATGATCCCTATAGCTATGTGTGAAGTGTATATATATTATATAGACATGATCTCTGCTGGTATGAGCTGTCTGTATATATCTTATGCATGAGCCCTATAGGTAAGGACTGGCTGTTTATTTTATATAACGTGAGCAATAAATAAGTGTATATTATACCTCCTACTTCTCTTGACACCTTCGCTATCTTTTGCTGGATCCTCTTTCTCTCCTTTTCCCTTACTGTCAGGGTTCCTCAGGGCTCAGTCCTAGATCCTCTTCTCATACACTGCCCCTATAGGACAAACCATAGGCAGATTTGGTTTCCAGTACCCTTTCTTTGCTGATGACACCCAATTATGCACCTGTTCTCCTGACATCACCCCTGCATTGCTACAAAATTGACTGACTATACAAAAGTGATTGTCCACTGTTTCTAATGTTATCACCTACCTGTATGTGAATCTTAAAGTGAACCTGTCAGCAGGTTTGACTGATATGAGATACGGCAACCACCTTTCAGGACTGATAAACAGCATCCTGTAATGCTGTATATAAGCCCCCAATCAAACCTGTATGTAAGAGAAGAAAAATGGCTTTTATTATACTCACCTGCGGGGTGGCGCTACGGTCCGAGTGGTGTCACTCTTCTTGGTCCAGTGCCTCCCATGTTCTTGTGATGCTGTCCTCCTTCTTGGTTCATGTGGATGACTCGTCCCTGCGTCATCCATGGAAGTCTCCTTGGCATCATCCTCCTGTGTATGGCGTACTTCTCTGTCCTGTTGAGGCCAGAGCAAAGTACTGCAGTGTCTGGTTAGGGTCTTAAATACTGCATTCTATAATGCTGCATATCAGCCCTGAAAGGTGGAGGCCGTATCTCATATCAGCCAAACCTGGTGACAGGTTGATTTTAACCTGTCTCAGGCTGTGTGCCCACGTTGCATTTTTTATGCATATCTGCCGCGTTTTTTGCCACAGCAGAAACGCTAAAAACCGCATTCCCATGCAATCCTATGGGATTCTGCAGTTGCTGTGCCCATGCTGCGGATTTTCCCATGCTGCGGATTTTCCCATGCTGCGGATTTTCCCATGCTGCGGATTTTCCCATGCTGCGGATTTTCCCATGCTGCGGATTTTCCCATGCTGCGGATTTTCCCATGCTGCGGATTTTCCCATGCTGCGGATTTTCCCATGCTGCGGATTTTCCCATGCTGCGGATTTTCCCATGCTGCGGATTTTCCCATGCTGCGGATTTTCCCATGCTGCGGATTCGCATAGCGGTAAAATACGCAGCATGTTCATTATTTCTGCGGAATGGCGGCGATTCCGCAGCCATAGGATTGCATTGAAACGCTCACTTTACGCATGTGGCTATGCCCACCATGCGTAAAGTGAGCGCTTCATGTGCGGATGGTACCCGGGTCTGGAGGAGAGGAGACTCTTCTCCAGGCCTTAGGTACAATATCCCTGTAAGTAAAAAAAAATAATTAAAATAGAACATAGTGATATACTTACGTTCTGGTGGCCCCCGGAGTCCTCCCGACTCTCAGCGGTGCACGCGGCGGCTTCCTTTCCCAGGGATACATTGTGCGAATGTGCTTCTCACAAAATTAGAATATTATTAAAAAGTTAATTTCAGTTCTTTAATGCAAAAAGTGAAACTCATATATAGAGTCATTACAAACTGAGTGATCTATTTCAAGTGTTTATTTCTGTTAATGTTGATGATTATATGTCAAACAGAAATCAGTCCCAGGAGCGCTGAAGGAAACTCAGACAACATATGTAGTTTACCACAACGCGTTTCGACGGTAAACACCGTCTTCTTCAGGTTTGAGTTTTCTCCCACCTGAAGAAGACGGTGTTTACTGTCGAAACGCGTTGTGGTAAACTACATATGTTGTCTGAGTTTCCTTCAGCGCTCCTGGGACTGATTTCTGTTTGACATACGCTCTTATCCTCCCTTGGAGGTATTCAGCTGGAGCTGCGGTGGTGCTCGACATCTCCCCTTCCCTAGGTTGATTCCTCTGCGCTCCCCTGTAACTGCTTTCACTTACCGTATATACTCGAGTATAAGCCGACCCGAGTATAAGCCGACCCCCCTAATTTTGCCACAAAAAACTGGGAAAACTTATTGACTCGAGTATAAGCCTAGGGTGGAAAATGCAGCAGGTACCGGTGAATTTCAAAATTAAAAATAGATACTCCATACCGTTCATTATGGCCCCATAGATGCTCCACATAAAGCTGTGCCATATATACAATGCTCTGCACCATTGCCCCATAGATACTCCACATAAAGCTGTGCCATATATACAATGCTCTGCACCGTTGCCCCATAGCTGTGCCATATATATAATGCTCTGCACCGTTGCCCCATAGCTGTGCCATATACACTCACCGGCCACTTTATTAGGTACACCATGCTAGTAACAGGTTGGACCCCCTTTTGCCTTCAGAACTGCCTCAATTCTTCGTGGCATAGATTCAACAAGGTGCTGGAAGCATTCCTCAGAGATTTTGGTCCATATTGACATGATGGCATCACACAGTTGCCGCAGATTTGTCGGCTGCACATCCCAAAGATGCTCCATACAAGGCAGGATGGATCCATGCTTTCATGTTGTTTACGCCAAATTCTGACCCTACCATCCGAATGTCGCAGCAGACATCGAGACTCATCAGACCAAGCAACGTTTTTCCAATCTTCTACTGTCCAATTTCGATGAGCTTGTACAAATTGTAGCCTCAATTTCCTGTTCTTAGCTGAAAGGAGTGGTACCCGGTGTGGTCTTCTGCTGCTGTAGCCCATCTGTCTCAAAGTTCGACGCACTGTGCGTTCAGAGATGCTCTTAGGCCTACCTTGGTTGTAACGGGTGGCGATTTGAGTCACTGTTGCCTTTCTATCAGCTCGAACCAGTCTGCCCATTCTCCTCTGACCTCTGGCATCAACAAGGCATTTCCGCCCACAGAACTGCCGCTCACTGGATTTTTTTTCTTTTTCGGACCATTTTCTGTAAACCCTAGAGATGGTTGTGCGTGAAAATCCCAGTAGATCAGCAGTTTCTGAAATACTCAGACCAGCCCTTCTGGCACCAACAACCATGCCACGTTCAAAGGCACTCAAATCACCTTTCTTCCCCATACTGATGCTCGGTTTGAACTGCAGGAGATTGTCTTGACCATGTCTACATGCCTAAATGCACTGAGTTGCCGCCATGTGATTGGCTGATTAGAAATTAAGTGTTAACAAGAAGTTGGACAGGTGTACCTAATAAAGTGGCCGGTGAGTGTATATAATGCTCTGCACGGTTGCCCCATAGTTGTGCCATATAGTGCTCTGCACCATTGCCCCATAGCTGTGCCATATAGTGCTCTGCACCGTCCATTATTGCCCCATAGCTGTGCCATATAGTGCTCTGCACCATTGCCCCATAGCTGTGCCATATAGTGCTCTGCACCATTGCCCCATAGCTGTGCCATATAGTGCTCTGCACCATTATTGCCCCATAGCTGTACCATATAGTGCTCTGCACCGTTGCCCCATAGCTGTGCCATATAGTGCTCTGCACCATTGCCCCATAGCTGTGCCATATAGTGCTCTGCACCGTTGCCCCATAGCTGTGCCATATAGTGCTCTGCACCATTGCCCCATAGCTGTGCCATATAGTGCTCTGCACCGTCCATTATTGCCCCATAGCTGTGCCATATAGTGCTCTGCACCATTATTGCCCCATAGCTGTGCCATATAGTGCTCTGCACCGTTGCCCCATAGCTGTGCCATATAGTGCTCTGCACCATTGCCCCATAGCTGTGCCATATAGTGCTCTGCACCGTTGCCCCATAGCTGTGCCATATAGTGCTCTGCACCGTTGCCCCATAGCTGTGCCATATAGTGCTCTGCACCGTTGCCCCATAGCTGTGCCATATAGTGCTCTGCACCATTATTGCCCCATAGCTGTGCCATACAGTGCTCTGCACCGTCCATTATAGCCCCATAGCTGTGCCATATAGTGCTCTGCACCATTATTGCCCCATAGCTGTGCCATATAGTGCTCTGCACCATTGCCCCATAGCTGTGCCATATAGTGCTCTGCACCATTGCCCCATAGCTGTGCCATATAGTGCTCTGCACCTTTGCCCCATAGCTGTGCCATATAGTGCTCTGCACCATTATTGCCCCATAGCTGTGCCATACAGTGCTCTGCACCGTCCATTATAGCCCCATAGCTGTGCCATATAGTGCTCTGCACCATTATTGCCCCATAGCTGTGCCATATAGTGCTCTGCACCATTGCCCCATAGCTGTGCCATATAGTGCTCTGCACCGTTGCCCCATAGCTGTGCCATATAGTGCTCTGCACCATTATTGCCCCATAGCTGTGCCATATAGTGCTCTGCACCGTTGCCCCATAGCTGTGCCATATAATGCTCTGCACTATTGCCCCATAGCTGTGCCATATAGTGCTCTGCACCGTTGCCCCATAGCTGTGCCATATAGTGCTCTGCACCATTGCCCCATAGCTGTGCCATATAGTGCTCTGCACCATTATTGCCCCATAGCTGTGCCATACAGTGCTCTGCACCGTCCATTATTGCCCCATAGCTGTGCTGCTGCTGCTGCAACAAAAAAAAAAAAACACATACTCACCTGTCTTGCTTGCAGCTCCTCGGCGCCATCTTCCCGGCGTCTCTCTGCACTGACTGATCAGGCAGAGGGCGGCGCGCACACTATATGCGTCATCGCGCCCTCTGCCTGAACAGTCAGAGCGGAGAGACGCCGGGAAGATGGCGCGACACCCGGCGTGTGGAACGAGGACAGGTGAATATGTCATACTTACCTGCTCCCGGCGTCCCGCTCCTTCCCCCGGACAGCTGGTCTTCGGTGCCGCAGCCTCTTTCTCTATCAGCGGTCACCGGCACCGCTTCATTAGAGAAATGAATAGGCGGCTCCGCCCCTATGGGAGGTGGAGCAGCCTATTCATTTCTCTAATGAGCGGTCCCACGTGACCGCAGTACAGGGGAAGAGCTGCTGCACCGAAGACAGTGGGACGGGCAGGGGGAGCGCCAGGATCGCCGGGACTAGGTGAGTATATGACAATGCTCACCCGCCGACCCCACCACCGATCATGACTCGAGTATAAGCCGAGAGGGCACTTTCAGCCCAAAAATTTGGCCTGAAAATCTCGGCTTATACTCGAGTATATACGGTATTTTTAATGTTGATGATTATGACTTACAGCCAATGAAAACCCAAAAGTCATTATCTCAGTTAATTAGAATACTTTATAACACCAGCTTGAAGAATGATTCCCCTTAGTGACAGAGCCAATTTTGTACCTAATGACCGGGCCAATTTTTGCAATTCTGACCACTGTCTCTTTATGAGGTTATAACTCTGGAACGCTTTAATGGATCCCGGTGATTCTGAGATTGTTTTTTTTCATGACATATTGTACTTCATGATAGTGGTAAAATTTCTTTGATATGACTTGCGTTTATTTATGAAAAATCAAATACAGTTAGTCCTCGGGTTACAACTGTCTCGAGTTACATCGTTTCGTGGTTACGACGCTTTATACGACGCCTCATTCCGACTTACACGGTTTTGCGTCGTAAGTCGAACTACATGCAACTACGTGCACTGGCAGAAGAATAGAGTCCAGTACTGTACACTGTACCCGGTTACACGAGGAAAACGAGGCTCCTGCACGCCATAACACCCTAATTATGTAGGGTACTGTGTTAGGATAGGTGTTTGGATAGGCTAAGTGTTTGCAGTACTGTACTTTTATTATGGTACTGTATGAATGTATGGTCCGACTTACATCGAAATTCGGTTTACGACGCCGTGTAAGAACGGATCAACGTCGTAAGTCGAGGACTACCTGTATGGAGCAAATTTAAATTTTTTTTGCAATTTTCAAACTTTGAATTATTATGCCCTTACATCAGAGAGATATGTCACAAAAAATTCTTAATAAATAACATTTCCCATATGTCTACTTTACATTAGCACAATTTTTTTGTTAGGGAGTTATAAGGGTTAAAAGTTGACCAGCGATGTCTCATTTTTACAACACCATTTTTTTTTTTTTTTTTTTAGGGACCACTTCACATTTGAAGTCACTTTGAGGGGTGTACATGACAGAAAATAATCAAAAGTGACACCATTCTAAAAACTGCACACCTCAAGGTGCTCAAAACCACATTCAATAAGTTAATTAACCCTTTACGTGCTTCACAGGAACTGAAGCAATGGAAGAAAAAAATGAACATTTAACTTTTTTCACAACATTTTATTTCAGAACCAGTTTTCTTTTCATTTTCACCAATGTAAAAAGAGAAAATGAACCACAAAATGTGTTGTGCAATTTCTCCTGAATATGTCGATACCCTATATGTGGGGGTAAATCGCTGTTTGGGCGCACGTCAGAGCTCGGAAGGGAAGGAGCATCATTTGACTTTTTCAATGCGGAATTGAGATCGGTTGCTATGATGCGTTTGGAGAGCCCCTGATGTGCCTAAACAGTGGAAACCCGCCACAAGTGAAACCATTTTGGAAAGTAGACCCCCCCCCAAGGAACTTATCTAGATGTGTGGTGAGCACTTTGAACCCCCAAGTGCTTCACAGAAGTTTATAACGTAGAGCCGTGAAAATAAAAAATCATATTTTTTTTTTCCACAAAAATGATCTTTTCGCCCCCAATTTTTTTTCCCAAGGATAACAGGAGAAATTAGACCCCCAGAGTTGTTGTGCAATTTGTCCTGAATACTCTGACCCCATATGTGGGGGTAAACCACTGTTTGGGCGCACGGCAGAGCTCGTAAGGGAAGGAGCGCCGTATTACTTTTTCAACACAGAATTGGCTGGAATTGAGATCGGACGCCATGTCACGTTTAGAGACCCCCTGATGTTCCTAAACAGTGGAAAGGAACCCCCCCCCCAATTCTAAATCCAACCCTAACCCCAACACACCCCTAGCCCTAACTCTAACCCCCAACCCTAGCTCCCCGGGGTCGATAAAAACTTACCCGAATCATGTTCTCCGGGGTCTCGGCTACCCCCTGCAGCCGAGACCCCGGAGAAATTCCAACTCTGGGGGGCGCTATACACTTTTTCCACAGCGCCGTTAAAAAGCTGCGCTGTGGTTTAAGTACCGTTAACTACCTTCGGAAAAGGTATGTCGGTGGTCGTAAAGGGGTTAAAATCCGAAATGTTGGCCTACTGAAATGGTCAGTAATGCACTCAATACTTGGTCGGGTCTCCTTTTGCATCAGTTGCTGCACCAATGCGGTGTGGCATTGAGGCAATCAGCCTGTGGCACTGCTGAGGTGTTATGGAAGCCCAGGTTGCTTTGATAGCAGACTTCAGCTCGTCTGCATTGTTGGGTCTGGTGTCTCTCATCTTCCTCTTGACAATACTAAGTATTGTCAAGCGCAGTGATACTGTTGTTTTTAAACCAGGTATTGGTACTTTTGGCAGTGTGGACAGGTGCCAAGTCCTGCTGGATAATGAAATTTCCAAATCAATAAAACTTGTTGGCAGAGGGAATCCTGAAGGGCTCTAAAATTTCCAAATAGATGGCTGTGCTGACTTTGGTCTTGATAAAACACAATGTACCTACACCAGCAGATGACATGGCTCCCCAAACCATCACTGATTGTGGAAACTTCACACTAGACCTCAAGCAGCTTGGATTGTGGCCTCTCCACTCTTCCTACAGACTCTGGGACCTTGATTTCCAAATGAAATGTAAAATCTACTTTCATCTGAAACCAACATCTTAGGCTTCTTTCACACTTCAGTCGTTTGGCGTCAGTCACTTCCGACAAAGTGACGGATCGACGGATCCGTCACAATTGTTGAAAAAACGGATGTAACGGATCCGTTTTTTTGACGGATCCGTTACTCGGGGGTTGTATATACTTTTTGGAGCATGCGCAATTGAAAAAAATTGAAAAAACGGATTGGGGCGACGGATCCGTCGAAATAACGGTTGCGACGGATCCGTCGCCCATAGGTGGCCATTCTATGGAATGACGGATCCGTCGCGATCCGTCATTTCAACGGAGACAAAAAACGTTGCAATGACCGTCAATGTCTAGATGACGTCCGCTAAATTTTGACGGATCCGTCGCATGACGGATGGAACGGACGACCATCCGTCACAATCCGTCGCTAATGCAAGTCTATGGGGAAAAAACGGATCCGTCGAAAAAAAAACGGATCCGTTTTTTGAGGAAAATGACGGTTTTAGACTGACGCCAAACAACTGAAGTGTGAAAGAGGCCTTAGACCACAGTCCAGTTCTTTTTCTCCTTGGCCCAGGTAAGGCTGCCGTCATAGTAGCAGTATTTGGTCAATATTTTACATCAGTATTTGTAAGCCAAAACCAGGAGTGGAACAATTAGAGGAAAAGTATAATAGAAACATATGCACAACTTCTGGATTCATCACCCACTCCTGGTTTTGGCTTACAAATACTGATGTAAAATACTGACCAAATACTGGTAGTGTGACGGCAGCCTAAGATGCTCCTGGAGTTTTCTGTTGGTCATGAGTGGCTGGAAGCAAGGAATGCGACACTTGTAGCCCATGTCCTGGATATGTCTGTGTGGGGTGGCTCTTGAAGCAATGACTCCAGCAGTAGTCCACTCCTTGTGAATCTCGCCCACATATTCGAATGGCCTTTTCGTAACAATCCTTTCAAGGCTGAGGTTATCCCGGTTGCTTGTGCACCTTTTCCTACCACACTTTTTCCTTCCACTCAACTTTCCATTAATATGCTTGGATACAGCACTCTGTGAACAGCCAGCTACTTTAGCAATGACCTTTTCTGGCTTACCCTCCTTCTGGAGTGTGTCAATGACTGCCTTCTGGACAGCTGTCAAGTCGGCAGTCTTCCCCATGATTGTGGAGCCTACTGAATCAGACTAATGGACCTTTATAAATACTTAGGAAGCCTTTACAGATGTTTTTTGTTAATTATTCTAATTTACTGAGATAATGACTTTTGGGTTTTCATTAGCCATAAGCCATAATCATCAACATTAACAGAAATAAACACTTGAAATGAATCACGCTGTTTGTAATGACACTATATAATGAGGTTCACTTTTTGTATTGAAGAGCTGAAATTAACTTTTTGATGATATTCTAATTTTGTTAGAAGCACCTGTATATATGTGTTTGGTCTTTATAGGCAAGGACTGCCCGTTTATACATATGTGTGAGTTGTATAGCTGCCTCTAATATGCCACACACTTAAGGGGCAGGCACACTATGCCCCTTATTGCTATATAATTACAGAGCCGCCATCCCCCTAAGTAATTTTAACTATGAGATATGTCTTATAGCTGTATGGAGAAGTTGTGGTGGGTTGTATGTTTATAGTTTGTGAGGTTTCTAACACCCATTAACAGCTGGACGTGGTTGTAATTATTTATTACTATGATGACCCATCACTGATCAATATGTCTGTGGTTTCTGTGTTGTTGAGGATATTTTTAATGTATGTCCTATAGGTTTTAAATATCACAATGTAGTAGTAGATTGTGAGCCCTCGCAGGTTCCTCTCTCCTCCTGTACCAGTCGGTGACTCGTTTTGTTCATGAATATTGTACCTGGTTTTTGTTATGTATACTCCCTTTCACATGTAAAGCACCATGGAGTAAATGTCCCTATTATAATTAATAATAAATTATATGTGTATTCTTAAAAGGAACCTTCAGTGGGATTCTGCTGATTAACCTACAGGATAGCGCCATTAAAATGATACTTTGGTTGATGAAAACGTCTTGTGGTTGTTTAATCTTTATTTGTAGATTTCAAGTTAATGAGATTCTTGTGCTCCGGGGCAGCCTGTGTTTAGGGGTCTTCATGTGGTGCTCTGCTTAGGTATTCATCTGCATGGTTTGACAGTTCACTGATCCCTCACTGACCTTCCCCCTATTTTACATGCTGAATATTATATGTATTGAAAAATAAAAATCTCATTCAGCAGGCAGGTGACAGCACCTGCTTTGCAGCATGATTGCAAGTATGATATGCATTTAATTATTTTATTTGCTGATATAAATTTATTCAGAAACAAAACTCTCAAAATGGCGCCGCCTGCGCAGTAGCATCTGTCGACGATCCGATGGATGCTACCGTGCAGGTGCCATCGGCACCATGTTGCTAAAGAAAAAAAAATTGTCTCCACCAAGATAGATGCTACTGTGCAGGCGCCATTTTGAGATATCAGCAAATAAAATCATTAAGTGCATATTATACATGCAATTATGCTGAAGCACCGGCTCCTGCCTGCTGAATGTGATTTTATTTCTCATGCGTGGCTCCTCCTGTCGGTGTCCTAGTAATGCGTGGCTCCCCCCCCTCCTGTCCTTGTATGCATGCTTCCTATTACAGAAAAAAACAAAACTTCCTTCTCGCCCTCCAGCGTGTCCTCGTAGCATCTCGATGGTGCCGGCTTCCAGTTGCTGTGCACGTGGCTGTGCTATATACTACGTGGCCGGCCACGAACAATCAGCGACAGGTGCAGTCCGGCCTGTGTATTCAATGCATTATTCTCAAAACTTCATAAATAAACTACATATATATATTCTAGAATACCCGATGCGTTAGAATCGGGCTACCATCTAATAAAATATATATATATATATATATATATATATATATATATATATATATATATATATATATATATATATATATATATATATATATATATATATATATATATATATATGTATGTGTGTGTGTATATGTGTATATATATATATATATATACTAGCTGTACTACCCGGCTTCGCCCGGGTTAATGACTGCTGTTAGCAAAATAGAATGTGTTAACAAAAATTTATTCTGCACACAAAAACCACAAAACAAATAGATAGAAATGTAATTATTAAAAGGCAAAAACTAAGCAAATAGAAGCATTTCACAACATATATTAGCTTTGTTATACTGAGAATGTCTTTGTTGCCTATATTAACCAATCAGAGCTCAGGTTAATTAACTGTAGCAAAATAGAAGCTGAGCTGTGATTGGTTGCTATTGGCAGCCTGATAAATCCCCAGCCAACAGGAAGCCCTCCCCCCTGGCAGTATATATTAGCTCACACATACACATAATAGACAGGTCATGTGACTGACAGCTGCCGTATTTCCTATATGGTACATTTGTTGCTCTTGTAGTTTGCTTATTAATCAGATTTTTATTTTTGAAGGACAATACCAGACTTGTGTGTGTTTTAGGGCGAGTTTTATGTGTCAAGTTGTGTGTGTTGAGTTGCGTGTGGCGACATGCATGTAGCGACTTTTGTGAGATGAGTTTTGTGTGGCGACATGCGTGTAGCAACATTTTGTGTGTTGAGTTGCATGTGACAGGTTAGTGTAGCAAGTTGTGTGCAGCAAGATTTGTGCATGGCGAGTTTTGCGCGTGGCGAGTTTTATGTGTGGTGCATTTTGAGTATGTGCAAGTTTTGTGTGAGGCAACTTTTGCATGTGGTGCAACTTTTGTACATGTGGCAATTTTTCTGTGTGTGCAAGTTTTGCATGAGGTGAGTTTTCCATGAGGTGAGTTTTGCACGTGTGGCGAGTTTTGCGTGAGCCTAGTTTTGCATATGGCGAGTTTTGCATGTAGCGAGTTTTGAGTGGTGACTTTTGTGTTTCGACTTTTATGTGGCGAGGTTGGTGTGTGTGTGTGGTGAAATGTGTGCTGAGGGTGGTATATGTGTTCAAGCACGTGGTAGTGTGTGGCGCATTTTGTGTTTGTGTTCATATCCCCGTGTGTGGTGAGTATCCCATGTCGGGGCCCCACCTTAGCAACTGTACGGTATATACTCTTTGTCGCCATCGCTCTCATTCTTTAAGTCCTCATTGTTCACATCTGGCAGCTGTCAATTTTCCTCCAACACTTTTCCCTTCACTTTTTCCCCATTATGTAGATAGGAGCAAAATTGTTTGGTGAATTGGAACGCGCGGGGTTAAAATTTCACCTCACAACATAGCCTATGACGCTTTCGGGGTCCAGACGTGTGACTGTGCAAAATTTTGTGGCTGTAGCTGCGACGGTACAGATGCCAATCCCGGACATACACACATACATACATACACACATTCAGCTTTATATATTAGATATACCTGTATGTAATCTCCTGTATATAGTATATACCTGTGTGTCATCTCACCTATATATAGTATATATCTGTGTGTCATCTCCTGTATATAGTATATACCTGTATGTCATCTCCTCCTATACATAGCATATACCTGTGTCATCTCCTCCTGTATATACTATATACCTGTAGGTAATCTGCTCCTGTATATAGTATATACCTGTGTGTCATCTCCTCCTGTATATAGTATATACCTGTATGTCATCTCCTCCTGTATGTAGTATGTACCTGTATGTCATCTCCTCCTCTATATAGTATATACCTGTGTGTCATCTCTCCTGTATATAGTATATATCTGTGTGTCATCTCCTCCTGTATATAGTATATACCTGTGTGTCATCTCCCCTGTAAATAGTATATACCTGTGTGTCATCTCCTGTATATAGTATATAGCTGTATGCCATCTCCTCCTGTATTAGCCCTCGTTCACACGTTATTTGGTCAGTATTTTTACCTCAGTATTTGTAAGCTAAAATGGCAGCCTGATAAATCCCCAGCCAACAGTAAGCCCACCCCCTGGCAGTATATATTAGCTCACACATACACATAATAGACTGGTCATGTGACTGACAGCTGCCGGATTCCTATATGGTACATTTGTTGCTCTTGTAGTTTGTCTGCTTATTAATCAGATTTTTATTTTTGAAGGATACCAGACTTGTGTGTGTTTTAGGGCGAGTTTCGTGTGTCAAGTTGTGTGTGTTGAGTTGCGTGTGGCGACATGCATGTAGGGACTTTTGTGAGATGAGTTTTGTGTGGCGACATGCGTGTAGCAACTTTTTGTGTGTCGAGTTGCATGTGACAGGTTAGTGTAGCAAGTTGTGTGCAGCAAGTTTTGCGCATGGCGAGTTTTGCGCGTGGCGAGTTTTATGTGTGGTGCCTTTTGAGTATGTGCAAGTTTTGTGTGAGGCAACTTTTGCATGTGTTGCAACTTTTGTGCATGTGGCAATTTTTCTGCGTGTGGCAATTTTTCTGCGTGTGCAAGTTTTGCGTGTGGCGAGTTTTGCACGTGTGGCGAGTTTTGCATGTGGAGAGTTTTGCGCGTGGCGAGTTTTGAGCGGCGACTTTTGTGTTTCTACTTTTATGTGGCGAGGTTGGTGTATGTGTGGTGAAATGTGCACTGAGGGTGGTATATGTGTTCGAGCACGTGGTAGTGTGTGGCGCATTTTGTGTGTGTGTTCATATCCCCGTGGTGGTGTGATTATCCCATGTTGGGGCCCCACCTTAGCAACTGTACAGTATATACTCTTTGGTGCCATCGCTGTCATTCTTTAAGTCCCCCTTGTTCACATCTGGCAGCTGTTAATTTGCCTCCAACACTTTTCCTTTCATTTTTTCCCCATTATGTAGATAGGGGCAAAATTGTTTGGTGACTTGGAAAGCGCGGGGTTAAAATTTCACCTCACAATATAGCTTTGACGCTCTCAGGGTCCAGACGTGTGACTGTGCAAAATTTTGTGCCTGTAGCTGCGACGCCTCCAACACTTTTCCTTTCACTTTTTCCCCATTATGTAGATAGGGGCAAAATTGTTTGGTGAATTGGAAAGCGCGGGGTTAAAATTTCACCTCACAACATAGCCTATGACGCTCTCGGGGTCCAGACGTGTGACTGTGCAAAATTTTGTGGCTGTAGCTGCTACGGTTCAGATGCCAATCCCGGACATACATACATACACACACACACACATTCAGCTTTATATATTAGATATATATATATACACACACACACACACACACACACACACACACACACACACACACACACATACACACATACACCGTATTTTCTGGTGTATAAGACGACCGCCAACTTTTCCATATAAAATATGGAATTTGGGATATACCCGCCGTATAAGACGGGGGTCATCTTATACGCCAAGTCATCTTATACGGCGTGTGGTTCCCAGGATCTGGAGAGGAGACTCTCCCCTTCAGGCCCTGGGATCCATATTCATGTAAAAAATAAAGAAAAAAAAATATATATAGATATACTCACCACTCCGACGGACCCTGGACCTCAGCGGTGCAAGCGTCTGCCTCCGTTCCTAAGAATGCAGTGAGTGAAGGACCTGCGATGACCAGTGTCCCTTTATGAGGTAATAACTCAGGAACGCTTCAACGAATCCTAGCGGTTCTGAGATTGTTTTTTCGTGACATATTGGGCTTCATGTTAGTGGTAAATTTAGGTCGATAATTTTTGCATTTATTTGTGAAAAAAATGGAAATTTGGCTAAAATTTTGAAAATTTTGCAATTTTCAAATTTTTAATTTTTATTCTGTTAAACGAGAGAGTTATGTGACACAAAATAGTTAATAAATAACATTACCCACATGTCTACTTTACATCAGCACAATTTTTGAACCAAATTTTTTTTTTGCTAGGAAGTTATAAGGGTTAAAATTTGACCAGCGATTTCTCATTTTTACAGCAAAATTTACAAAACCATTTATTTTAGGGACCACCTCACATTTGAAGTCAGTTTGAGGGGTCTATATGGCTGAAAATACCCAAAAGTGACACCATTCTAAAAGCACCCCTCAAGGTACTCAAAACCACATTCAAGAAGTTTATTAACCCTTCAGGTGCTTCACAGCAGCAGAAGCAACATGGAAGGAAAAAATGAACATTTTTTTTATTTTCCCAAGGGTAAAAAGAGAAACTGGACACCAAAAGTTATTGTACAATTTGTCCTGAGTACACCGATACCCCATATGTGGGGGGGAACCACTGTTTGGGCGCACGACAGAGCTCGGAAGGGAAGGAGAGCCATTTGACTTTTTCAATGAAAAATTGGCTCCAATCTTTAGTGGACACCATGTCGCGTTTGGAGAGCCCCTGTGTGCCTAAACATTGGAGCTCCCCCACAAGTGACCCCATTTTGGAAACTAGACCGCCCAATGAGCTTATCTAGATGCATAGTGAGCACTTTGAACCCCCCGGTGCTTCACAAATTGATCCCTCAAAATGAAAAAGTACTTTTTTTTTCCCAAAAAATTTCTTTTAGCCTCAATATTTTCATTTTCACATGGGTAACAGGATAAAATTGATCCTAAAATGTGTTGGGCAATTTGTCCTGAGTACATCGATACCTCATATGTGGTCACAAACCACTGTTTGTGCACACGGCAAGGCTCGGAAGGGAAGGAGCGCCATTTGACTTTAGACTGAAAAATTAGCTCCAATCATTAGCGGACACCATGTCGCGTTTGGGGAGCCCCTGTGTGCCTAAACATTGGAGCTTCCCCACATGTGACCCCATTTTGGAAACTAGACCCCCCAAGGAACTTATCTAGATGCATAGTGAGCACTTTGAACCCCCAGGTGCTTCACAAATTGATCCGTAAAAATGAAAAAGTACTTTTTTTTCACACAAAATTTCTTTTAGCCTCAATTTGTTCATTTCCACATGGGCAACAGGATAAAATGGATCCTAAAATGTATTGGACAATTTCTCCTTAGTACACTGATACCTCACATGTGGGGGTAAACCACTGTTTGGGCACATGGCAGTGCTCGGAATGGAAGGAGCGCCATTTGACTTTTTGAATGAAAAATTAGCTCCAATCGTTAGCAGACACCATGTCGCGTTTGGAGAGCCCCTGTGTGCCTAAACATTGGAGCTTCCCCACATGTGACCCCATTTTGGAAACTAGACCTCCCAAGGAACTAATCTAGATGTGCGGTGACCACTTTAAACCCTCAAGTGCTTCACAGAAGTTTATAACGCAGAGCCGGGAAAATAAAAAATCATTTTTCTTTCCTCAAAAATTATTTTTAGCCCACAATTTTTTATTTTCACAAGGGTAAAAGGAGAAATTGGACCCCAATAGTTGTTGTCCAGTTTGTCCTGAGTTCACTGATACCCCATATGTGGGGGTAAACCACTGTTTGGGCACACGTCGGGGCTCGGAAGGGAAGTAGTGACTTTTGAAATGCAGACTTGATGTAATGGTCTGCGGGCGTCACGTTGCGTTTGCAGAGCCCCTGATGTGCCTAAACAGTAGAAACCCCCCACAAATGACCACATTTTGGACCCCCAAGGAACTTATCTAGATATGTGGTGAGCACATTGAACCCCCAAGTGCTTCACAGAAGTTTACAACGCAGAGCCGTGAAAATAAAAAATCATTTTTCTTTCCTCAAAAATTATGTTTTAGCAAGCAATTTTTTATTTTCACAAGGGTAACAGGAGAAATTGGACCCCAATAATTGTTGCCCAGTTTGTTCCGAGTATGCTGGTACCCCATATGTGGGGGTAAACCACTGTTTGGGTGCACGTCGGGGCTCGGAAGGGAGGGAGCACCATTTGACTTTTTGAATGCAAGATTGACTAAAATCAATGGTGGCGCCATGTTGTGTTTGGAGACCCCTGATGTGCCTAAACCGTGGAAACCCCTCAATTCTAACTCCAACACTAACCCCAACACACCCCTAACCCTAATCCCAACTCTAGCCATAACCCTAATCACAACCCTAACCCCAATACACCCCTAACCCCAACACACCCCTAATCCCAACCCTAATCCAAAACCTAACCCCAACACACCCCTAACCCTAACCATAACCCTAACCACAGCCTAATCTTAACTCTATTTCCAACCCTAGCCCTAATTCCAACCCTAACCTTAAGGCTATGTGCCCACATTGGGGATTCGTGTGAGATTATTCCGCACCATTTTTGAAAAATACGCAGGTAAAAGGCACTGCATTTTACCTGCGGATTTACCGCGGATTTCACCTGTGGATTCCTATTGAGGAACAGGTGAAAAACGCTGTGGAATCCGCACAAAGAATTGACATTTCCACGCGGTATTTTCCGCACCATGGGTACAGCGAATTTGGTTTTCCATAGGTTTACATGGTACTGTAAACCTGATGGAAAACTGCTATGAATTCGCAGCGGCCAATCCGCTGCGAATCCGCAGCCAAATCCGCTGCGGATCCGCAGCCAAATCCGCTGCGGATCCACAGCCAAATCCGCTGCAGATCCGCAGCCAAATCCGCACCGTGTGCACATAGCCTAATTCTAACCCTAGTTCTAACCCTAATTCTAGCCTTAACCCTAACGCCAGGTTCACACTGCACTAGCAGCAGCCCGTTCAGCACATACGCTAACGAGCTGCTGCTAGCGCAAGTGCCGACGTTTGCATCGCGCTAGCGCAGATAGAGCATCTGCTAGCTCTATCTGCGCTAGCAGTGACGGACCCGGAAACGCTGCAGTCCGCGTCTCCGGGTCCGTCACTGGGAAACAGTCACAATGACGGCACATCCCTAGCGCACAGCCATTGTGGGCGTTCCCTTGTGATGCGTCCGACATTGCTGTCAATGGCGGCCGTAACGGACTACGTTATACCGCGTTTATGCCGCGGAGTAACGTAGTCCGTCAAACGGACTGCTTAGACGCAGTGTGAACAAACCCTAACCCTAAAACCCTAACCCTAACCCTGCAAAGAAAAAAAAAAAAAATTCTTTATTTTATTATTGTCCCTACCTATGGGGGTGATAAAGGGGGGGGTTTATTTATTATTTTTTTTATTTCGATCGCTGTGATAGAACCTATCACAGCGATCAAAATGTACCTGTAACGAATCTGCCGGCCGGCAGATTCGGCGGGCGCACTGCGCATGCGCCCGCCATTTTGGAAGATGGCGGCGCCCATCGAACAGACGGACGGACACCGGGAGGGACACAGGTCGGTAAGTATGAAGGGGTGGGTGATCGGACAGCGGGGGGGAGCGGACAGGAGGACTGAGGGGAGCGGGGGACACTATATGACAGGACGGAGGACCGGAGGGGAGGAGATCGGTGGCGGTGGGGGGGGGGGGGCTGATCGCGATCTCCAGCCATGGCTGATGCTACTGCAGCATCGGCCATGGCTGGATTGTAATATTTCACCAATTTTCATTGGTGAAATATTACTATCGCTCTGATTGAAAGTGAAACGTCACTTTCAACAGCCAATCAGAGCGATCGTAGCCACGGGGGGGGGGGGGGGGGGGGGGGCGGCGAAGCCACCCCCCCTGGGCTCAAGTACCACTCCCCCTGTCCCTGCAGGCCGGGTGAAATTACAGTTAACCCTTTCACCCGGCCTGCAGGAGCGCGATCCGACCATGACGCATATGCTGCGTCACAGGTCGGATTGGCACAGGTTTTCATGACGCATACGCTGCGTCAAAGGTCGGGAAGGGGTTAAGTCCCCCTTGTTCACATCTGGCAGCTGTCCATTTGCCTCCAACACTTTTCCTTTCA
This sequence comes from Ranitomeya variabilis, assembly GCF_051348905.1. Classification (NCBI taxonomy): domain Eukaryota; kingdom Metazoa; phylum Chordata; class Amphibia; order Anura; family Dendrobatidae; genus Ranitomeya; species Ranitomeya variabilis. The sequence continues at coordinate 706,272,530 of NC_135234.1, read as the reverse complement.
CTTTTTCCCCATTATGTAGATAGGGGCAAAATTGTTTGGTGAATTGGAACGCGTGGGGTTAAAATTTCGCCTCACAACATAGCCTATGACGCTCTCAGGGTCCAGACGTGTGACTGTAGCTGCGACGGTGCAGATGCCAATCCCGGACATACACCCATATATACACCCATATATACATACATGCATGCATGCATGCATGCATGCATGCATGCATGCATGCATGCATACATACATACATACATACATACATACATACATACATACATACATACATACATACATACATTCACACACACATTCAGCTTTATATATTAGATATAGATATTGATATTATCTTTGGTCATCTTCTGTGGTTATACCTATAGGATCCCTCCCTACCTTGGGGGGCCCTTTTCCTTGATGGGCATGTTATTGTCCACGTTAGGTTTGCAGAGTTGCACCACATAGCCCCATGAGCCAGTAGGTTTGAGATTGGTTTATATGCATATATGTGTATATTGGGCACTATAACGTACTTTTTTTTCTTCTTCTGAGTGGATTGATTCTTGTCTGGTTTTAATTGTTTTAATATTACAATTAGCATTTGCAGTTAAGTCCCGACCTCTGCTTTCACTTAGCAGCTGTACAACCATGACCACTCAATCCAGTGATCGGCTGCAGTGGTGGTCAGGATATCACTACTTCTAGACAGTTCACAAATACCGACTAGAGCAGAGGAGAATTGGCAAGTGAATGTAAGTTACTGTAGTATCTTCACTGATCTGTCAGCTATCACATTGAATCGGTGATAAATTGTTTGGGCTGCAATAACTCTTTCAATAGTCAGTGCAAGTATACTGAATGCTGAAAAGCCCCTGTGAGCAGCCGATCAGTGGTGGTTCCCAGAGTTAGACACCCACCATTCTGATATTGGTGGCTTGTCCTAAGCATAGGCTATCAGTGTTGGGATCCTGGAAGATGCCCGCAAATCCCACATGTGCTTCAGGATTCACTGATCATCTGATGGCTTTGGAGCCTGATATGTGGTCCTTTAACCCCTTCAACCCGAAGCCTGTTTTCACCTTCCTCACCAGGCCAACTATTTCGATTCTGACCACTGTCACGTTATGAGGTAATAACTCTGGAATGCTTCAATGGATCCCACTGATTCTGAGATTGTGTTTTCTCGTAACATATTATAATTCATAATAGTGGTAACATTTCTTTGCTATGACTTAAAAGGAAGAATCTGTCGCCCTCCCCAGGCGTTTGTAACTAAAAGAGCCATCTTGTGCAGCACTAATGCTGAATTCTGACAAGGTGGCTCTTTTAGTTCTGGGTGCTGTAACCGCAGAAATAATCTTTTTTGAAATTTGTCCCTCATACCTTGAAATAATCCTGGGGGCAGGTCTTTCCCCCTAATCCAGACGCACCACAGCCGTCACTCATGGCCTCTTGGCGCCGGGCGCCATCAGCATTATTCAATTGTCCCGGCGCCTGCGCAGTCATCTTATGCGGTGGGCATGCGCAGTTATTCCTCTGACGCTGCACAGTATGAGGAAGGCGGAGGGAGATGAGGGAGAGCCGAAGATAAATACTGCGCATGCCCAAGAATCCCAGCAGTGTGAACAAATCAGAAGAGACTGCAGGGTGGGATCTCGGACCGCGCGTCCACACAGGCTCAGTAATCAAGACATCAAGTGATGTCAGTGGACGGGCAGCGATAACTGCGGATGCCCAAGGCATAAGATGACTGCGCAGGCGTTGGGACAATTGAATAATGCTGAGGAGGCGGCGCCAAGAGGCCATGAATGACGGCTGTGGTGCGTCTGGATTGGGGGGGAAAGACCTGCCCCCAGAACTATTTCAAGGTAGGAGGGACAAATTTAAAAAAAGATTATTTCTGCGGTTACAGCACCCAGAGCTAAAAGAGCCACCTTGTCCGAATGCAGCATTAGTGCTGCACAAGGTGGCTCTTAGGCTATGTGCACACGTTCAGGATTTTTCGTGTTTTTTTCGCTGAAAAAACGCTTTAAAAAACGCATACATAAGCAACCCATCATTTTTAATGCATTCTACAATTTTTGTGCACATGATGCATTTTTTTTCCGTAAAAAAAATTGCACCGCTGTAACAAACACAGCATGTTCATTAATTTTGCGGATTTTTCGCATTTTTGCCACTATTAAATGCATTGGGAAGCTCCGGAGAAAAACGCACAAAAAACGCGCAAAGAATGCGAGAAAAAACGCGAAAAAAATGCGGATTTCTTGCAGAAAATGTCCTGTTTTGTTCAGGAAATTTCTGCAAGAAATCCTGACGTGTGCACATAGCCTTTTAGTTACAAACACCTGGAGGGGGGGTGACAGGTCCCCTTTAAGTCTATGGCATCAGCCATGGCTGGAGACTGCGATCTGCCCCCGCCACCGATCTCCTCCCCTCCGTCCTGTCATCTGCTGTCCTCCATTCCCCTCCGTCCTGTCCGTTCCCCCCGCAGTCCGATCTCCCCCCCGCTCTCCAATCCCACCCCCGCACTCCAATCCCACCCCCGCATACTTACCGAGCTCCGGTTTCCCTCCCGGTGTCCGTCCGTCTTCTCCATGGGTGCCGCCATCCTCCAAAATGGCGGGCGCATGCGCAGTGCGCCCGCCAAATCGGCCGGCAGATTCGTTCCAGGTACATTTTGATCAAAATAAAAAAAATAATAAATGAACCCCCCCTTTATCACCCCCATAGGTAGGGACAATAATAAAATAAAGAAAAAATATTTACTTTTATTTTTCCACTAGGGTTACTGTTAGAACTAAGGTTAGGGCTAGGGTGTGGGTTAGAACTAGGGTGTGGGTTAGAACTAGGGTGTGGGTTAGAACTAGGGTTGCAATTAGGGTTAGAACTAGGGTTGCAATTAGGGTTAGAATTGGACTATGTGCACACGGTGCGATTTGGCTGCGGATCCGCAGCGGATCGGCCGCTGCGGATTCGTAGCAGTTTTCCATCACGTTTACAGTACCATGTAAACCTATGGAAAACCAAATCCGTTGTGCTCATGGTGCGGAAAATACTGTGCGGAAATGCTGCGTTGTATTTTCCGCAGCATCTCAATTGTTTGTGCGGATTCCGCAGCTTTTTACACCTGTTCCTCAATAGGAATCCGCAGGTGAAATCCGCACAAAAAACACTGGAAATCCATGGTAAATCCGCAGGTAAAGCACAGTGAGTTTTACCTGCGGATTTTTCAAAAACTGTGCGGAAAAATCCTCACACGTATCCGCAACGTGGGCACATAGACTTAGGGTTAGGGTTGGAAATAGGGTTAAGATTAGGGTTAGGGGTGTGTTGGGGTTTAGGGTTAGGCTTGTGGTTAGGGTTATAGTTAGGGTTGGGATTAGGGTTAGGGGTTAGGGTTATGGTTAGGGTTGGGATTAGGGTTAGGGGTGTGTTGGGGTTAGGGCTGTGGTTAGGGTTAGGGTTGGGATAAGGGTTAAGGGTGTGTTGGGGTTGTGGTTAGGGGTGTGTTGGGATTAGGGTTATGGCTAGAGTTGGGATTAGGGTTAGGGGTGTCTTGGGGTTATTGTTGGAGTTAGAATTGAGGGGTTTCCACTGTTTGGGCACATCAGGGGTCTCCAAACGCGACATGGTGCCACCATTGATTCCAGCCAATCTTGCGTTAAAAAAGTCAAATGGTGCTTCCTCCCTTCCGAGCCCCAACGTGCGCCCAAACAGTGGTTTACCCAAACATATGGGTTATTAGCGTACTCAGGAAAAATTGCACAACAACTTTGGGGGTCTAATTTCTCCTGTTACCCTTGGGAAAATAAAAAAAATGGGGGCTAAAAAACTTATTTTTGTGAAAAAAAAAATTATTTTTTTTATTTTCACGGCTCTGCGTTATAAATTTCTGTGAAGCACTTGGGGGTTCAAAGTGCTCACCACACATCTAGATAAGTTCCTTAGGGGGTCTAGGTTCTAAAATGGTGTCACTTGTGCGGGTTTCTACTGTTTAGGTACATCAGGGGCTCTGCAAACGCAACGTGATGCCCGCAGACCATTCCATCAAAGTCTGCATTTCAAAACGTCACTACTTCCCTTCCGAGCCCTGATGTGTGCCCAAACAGTGGTTCCCTCCCACATATGGGGTATTATCGTACTCAGGACTAACTGGACAACAACTTTTGGGGTCTAATTTCTCCTGTTAACCTTGTGACAATAAAAAATTGCTTGCTAAAACATCATTTTTGAGGAAAGAAAAATTATTTTTCATTTTCACGGCTCTGCGTTATAAACTTCTGTGAAGCACTTGGGGGTTCAAAATGTGCCTCGCACATCCAAATTAGTTCCTTGGGAGGTCTAGTTTCCAAAATGGGGTCACTTGTGGGGGAGCTCCAATGTTTAGGCACACAGGGGCTCTCCAAACACGAAATGGTGTCCGCTAACGATTGGAGCTAATTTTTCATTCAAAAAGTCAAATGGCGCTCCTTCCCTTCCGAGCGCTGCCGTGCGCCCAAACAGTGGTTTCTGACCATATATGAGGTATCGTTGTACTCAGAAGAAATTGCCCAACACATTTTAGGATCCATTTTATCCTGTTGCCCATGAAAAATGAAAAAATTGAGGCTAAAAGAATTTTTTTGTGGAAAAAAAAAAAAAAGTAAGTACTTTTTCATTTTTATGGATCAATTTGTGAAGCACCTGGGGGTTGAAAGTGCTCATTATGCATCTAGATAAGTTCCTTGGGGGGTCTAGTTTCCAAAATGGGGTCACTTGTGGGGGAACTCCAATGTTTAGGCACACAGGGGCTCTCCAAACGCGACATGGTGTCTGCTAAACATTGGAGTCAATTTTTCATTCAAATAGTCAAATGGTGCTCCTTCCCTTCCGAGCCCTGTTGTGCACCAAAACAGTGGTTCCCCACCACATATGGGGTATCGGCATACTCAGCACAAATTGTACAATAACTTTTGGGGTCCAGTTTCTCCTTTTATCCTTGGGAAAATAAAATGTTGCTAAAAGATCATTTTTGTGACTAAAAAGTTAAATGTTGATTTTTTTCCTTCCATGTTGCTTCTGCTGCTGTGAAGCACATGAAGGGTTAATAAACTTCTTGAATGTGGTTTTGAGCACCTTGAGGGGTGCAGTTTTTAGAATGGTGTCACTTTTGGGATTTTCAGCCATATAGACCCCTCAAACTAACTTCAAATGTGAGGTTGTCCCTTAAAATAAATGGTTTTGTAAATTTTGTTGTAAAAATGAGAAATCACTGGTCAAATTTTAACCTTTATAACTTCCTAGCAAAAGAAAATTTTGTTTCCAAAATTGTGCTGATGTAAAGTAGACATGTGGGTAATGTTATTTATTAACTATTTTGTGTCACATAACTCTCTGGTTTAACAAAATAAAAATAAAAAATTTGAAAATTGCAAAATTTTCGCCAAATTTCTGATTTTCTTCACAAAGAAACGCAAAAATTATTGACCTAAATTTACTACTAACATGAAGCTCCAATATGTCACGAAAAAACAATCTCAGAATCGCTAGGATCCGTTGGTGTTACTGAGTTATTACCTCATAAAGGGACACTGGTCAGAATTGCAAAAAACGGCCAGATCATTAAGGTCAAAATAGGCTGGGTCATGAAGGGGTTAATGAACATGCTGCGTATTTTTCCGCAAGCGGTTTTTTTTTTTGCGGAAAAAACGCAACGTGCACAAAAATTGCGGAAACCATTAAAAATGATGGGATGCTTAACCCCTTTACCCCCAAGGGTGGTTTGCATGTTAAGGACCGGGCCAATTTTTACAATTCTGACCACTGTCCCTTTGAGGTTATAACTCTGGAACGCTTCAATGGATCCCGGTGATTCTGACATTTTCTCGTGACATATTGTACTTCATGATAGTGGTAAAATTTCTTTGATATTACCTGCGTTTATTTGTAAAAAAAAAAATATGGAAATTTAGCGAAAATTTTGCAATTTTCCAACTTTGAATTTTTATACAATTAAATCACAGAGATATGTCACACAAAATACTTAAGTAACATTTCCCACATGTCTACTTCACATCAGCACAATTTTGGAACCAAACATTTTTTTTGTTAGGGAGTTAAAAGGGTTAAAAGTTGACCAGCAATTTCTCATTTTTACAACCATTTTTACCATTTTTTTTTAGGGACCACATCTCATTTGAAGTCATTTTGAGGGGTCTATATGAAAGAAAATACCCAAGTGACACCATTCTAAAAACTGCACCCCTCAAGGTGCTCAAAACCACATTCAAGAAGATTATTAACCCTTTAGGTGTTTCACAGGAATTTTTGGAATATTTAAATAAAAATGAACATTTAACTTTTTTACACAAAAAATTTACTTCAGCTCCAATTTGTTTTATTTTACCAAGGGTAACAGGAGAAAATGGACCCCAAAAGTTGTTATACAATTTGTCCTGAGTACGCCAATACCCCATATGTGTTGGTAAACCACTGTTTGGGTGCATGGCAGAGCTCGGAAGCGAAGGAGCGCCATTTGACTTTTCAATGCAAAATTGACTGGAATTGAGATGGGACGCCATGTTGCATTTGGAGAGCCCCTGATGTGCCTAAACATTGAAACCCCCCATAAGTGACACCATTTTGGAAAGTAGACCCCCTAAGGAACTTATCTAGATGTGTGGTGAGCACTTTGACCCATTAAGTGATTCACAGAAGCTTATAATGCAGAGCCGTAAAAATAAAAAATCATATTTTTTCACAAAAATCATTTTTTTGCCCCCAATTTTTTGTTTCCCAAGGGTAAGAGAAGAAATTGGACCCCAAAAGTTGTTGTCCAATTTGTCCTGAGTACGCTGATACCCAATATGTGGGGGGGAACCACCGTTTGGGCGTATGGCAGAGCTCAGAAGGGAAGGAGCGCCATTTGGAATGCAGACTTGGATGGATTGGTCTGCAGGCTTCACATTGCATTTGCAGAGCCCCTGATGTAACTAAACAGTAGAAACCCCCCATAAGTGACCCCATTTTGGAAACTAGACCCCCCAAGGAACTTATCTAGATGTGTTGTGAGAACTTTGAACCCCCAAGTGTTTCACTACAGTTTATAACGCAGAGCCGTGAAAATAAAAAATAATTTTTTTTACACAAAAATTATTTTTTAGAGCCCCCAGTTTTGTATTTTCCCAAGGGTAACAGGATAAATTGGACCCCAAAAGTTGTTGTCCAATGTGTCCTGAGTACGCTGATACCCCATATGTTGGGGTAAACCCCTGTTTATGCGCACGGGAGAGCTCGGAAGGGAAGGAGCACTGTTTTACTTTTTCAATGCAGAATTGGCTGGAATTGAGATCGGACGCAATGTCGCGGTTGGAGAGCCCCTGATGTGCCTAAACAGTGGAAACCCCCAATTCTAAGGGTATGTTTCCACGTTCAGGAAACGCTGCGTTTTTGACGCTGCGTTTTTCCGCAGCGTCAAAAACGCAGCGTCCAGATGTTACAGCATAGTGGAGGGGATTTCATGAAATCCCAACTCCACTATGCGTTAAACGCATGCGTTTTTGCCGCGAAAACGCTTGAGCGGTGCGTTTTTTCAAAACGCAGCATGTTGCTACAATGAGCAAAACACGCAGGTACACCGCAGGTGACCTGCCAGTGACCTCAGGTGCAGTTTTGGTCAGGATTTTACTTGCATAAAATCCTGACCAAAGCCTGAAGCAAGCCTGAATGTGGACACATACCCTAACTGAAACCCTAATCCAAACACACCCCTAACTCTAATCTCAACTGTAACCCTAACCACACCCCTAACCCTAATCCCAACCCTATTCCCAACCGTAAATGTAATCCTAACCCTAACTTTAGCCCCAACCCTAACTTTAGCCCCAACCCTAGCCCCAACCCTAACCCTAACCCTAGCCCTAACCCTAATGGGAAAATGGAAATACATTTTTTTAATTTTTCGTAACTAAGGGGGTGATGAAGGGGGGTTTGATTTACTATTTATAGCGCGTTTTCTAGCGGATTTTTGATTGGCAGCCGTCACACACTAAAAGACGCTTTTTATTGCAAAAAATGTTTTGTGTTACTACATTTTGAGTGCTATAATTTTTCCGTATTTTGGTCCACAGAGTCATGTGAGGTCTTGTTTTTTGCGGGACGAGTTGACGTTTTTATTGGTAACATTTTCGGGCACGTGACATTTTTTGATCGCTTTTTATTCCAATTTTTGTGAGGCAGAATGACCAAAAACCAGCTATTCATGAATTTCTTTTTGGGGGGGCATTTATACCATTCCGCGTTTGGTAAAATGGATAAAGCAGTTTTATTCTTCGGGTCAGTACGATTACAGCGATACCTCATTTATATCATTTTGTTATGTTTTGGCACTTTTATACGATAAAAACTATTTTATAGAAAAAATAATTATTTTTGCATCGCTTTATTCTGAGGACTATAACTTTTTTATTTTTTCGCTGATGATGCTGTATTGCGGCTCGTTTTTTGCGGGACAAGATGACGTTTTCAGCGGTACCATAGTTATTTATATCCGTCTTTTTGATCGCATGTTATTCAGCACGGTGGCGCAGTGGTTAGCACAGCAGCCTTGCAGCGCTGGAGTCCTGGGTTCTAATCCCACCTTGGACATCATCTGCAAAGAGTTTGTATGTTCTCTCCGTGTTTGTGTGGGTTTCCTCCGGGCACTCCGGTTTCCTCCCACATTCCAAAGACATACTGATAGGGAATTTAGATTGTGAGCCCCAACGGGGACAGCGATAATAATGTGTGCAACCTGTAAAGCGCTGCGTAATATGTTAGCGCTATATAAAAATAAAGATTATTATTATTATTATTATTCTACTTTTTGTTCGGCGGTATGAGATCATAAAGCGGCGTTTTTTGCCTCGTTTTTTTTTTTCTTTTTTACGGTGTTCACTGAAGGGGTTAACTAGTGGGACAGTTTTATAGGTCGGGTCGTTACGGACGCGGCGATACTAAATAATTTTTTACACATGTATTTTTTTTTTTTCTACATTTTTTACTTTGCCCCAGTGGGGGGCATCACAGTAAAGTGACAGATCGCCGATCTGACACTTTGCTGTGCACTGTGTCAGATCGGCGATCTGACATGCACAGCACGGAGGCTTCCCGGCGCCTGCTCTGAGCAGGCGCTGTGAAGCCACCTCCCTGCAAGACCCTGATGCAGCCCTGCGGCCATTTTGGATCCGGGGCTTGCAGGGAGGAGACGCTCGGCACAAGGTGAACACATCGCCTTGTATCGATCGTCTCAGGGAAGCATGCAGGGAGGCCCCTCCCTGCACGATGTTTCCTGTACCGCCGGAACACTGCGATCATGTTTGATCGCAGTGTGCCGGGGGTTAATGTGCCAGGGGCGGTCCGTGACCGCTCCTGGCACATAGTGCCGGATGTCAGCTGCGATAGTCAGCTGACACCCGGCCGCGCTCCCCCCAGGAGCGGCCGATCGCGCTGGAAGTACTATTCTGTCCTTGGGAAGTAGGGCCCACCCCACATGGACGGAATAGTACGTCTAATGACAGAAAGGGGTTAATGTATGCGTTTTTTAAGCGTTTTTGCAGCGGAAAGCAGCCGAAAAATGCAAAAAATCAGCGAATAATCTGCAACGTGTGCACATACCCTTACAGTGCAGATTTTGGTGCACTTGTTTCAGGGTGCTATGTCACATTGGCAGTGCCCCTGAGCTGCCAGAACAGCAGAGCAAACTACACCTTTCAATGAATTCATCTGAGGGGGCAGTGATCATATTAACACCACAGTGGGTCACAGAATTTTATACCATTGGGCAGTGAAGCAAAAATAACTGCACTTTTACCACCAAAATTTTGTGTTGAGTTGAATCTTTTAGTGGGAACATAACTTTTAGGGTCACATTTATCCGGCGCTCTACGCTGAGCACTTACATCAGGGTTTACATCTAAATCTCCGAGTGACGTAACATATAAAACCCCCGAGGGATCCGTTAACTATAATGAGGCAGCAAAGTTACTCTGGACTCTGTCTGGCCTGTGTTCAGCTGTGTCCTTTTCGGAAGTGCACAAAACTGGTCGACTGCGCTTTTATGCTCGCCTAAAAAGACGAACACCGCCGGATCACAGGTCCTATGCTGTCTTCAGTGCCTCCATCTGCTTCATTATAGGGAGTCTTCCACCCTTGGTTTCGTCTGAATCACGTATTTCAGAGATTTATATGGAAGCCCCAATGTGAATGCTCAGCACAGTGCGAAGGATAAAAGTGCGCATAGCCTAAGGGTATGTGCATACGTAGAATGGTGGAATTGATAAATCTGCAGGGCAAAACCGCGTTTTTTTTCTGCGGATTTCACTGCGGTTTTACATCTGCGGTTTTCTTTTGGAGCAGGCGTAAAACCGCTGTGGAATCCGCAGAAAGAATTGACATGCTGCGGAATGTAAACCGCTGCGTTTCCGTGTGTTTTTTTCCGCGGCATGGGCACAGCGTTTTCTGTTTCCCATAGGTTTACATTGTACTGTAAACTCATGGGAAACTGCTGCGGACCCGCAGCTGCGGAAACGCTGCGGACCCGCAGCAAAATCCGCATCGTGTGCACATAGCCCTACTGTGGTCTTTGGCAGCCAGAATGAACAAATCAACAGCAAGTGAAGAATTGGTTTTATTTAATCTTTATGCTGTTCCTCGTGCGGCGGTATAAGTGATAAGACAACTTTATTCTTCGGGTCGGTGCGATTACAGCGATACCAGATTTATATCGGGTTTTTATGTTTGGCTGCTGACTTGTTATTGCAAAAAAGTTTTTGCATCCCCATATTTAGACAGCTATCATTTTTCCATATTTCATCATATTACATCACAGTCATGTGACAGCTTCTTTTTTGTGGGACGAGTTGATGGTTTTTATTTGTACCATTTTCGGGCGCATGCCATTTTTTGATTGCTTTCTATTCTGATTTTTGGTAGGTAGAATGAACAAAAACCAGCCTTTCAGGATATTTTTAATTTTTTTTTTAAATACCGTTCTGTCTGTGTTAAAATTAATAAGGTAGCTTTATTCTTCGGGTCAGTACGATTACAGCAATACCACATATATATATATATATATATATATATATATATATATATATATATATATATATATATATATATATATATGTATATGTATATATATATATATATATATATATATATATATACGCACACATATATATATTTGTATGTTTTGTCGCTTTTACACAATAAAAACTATTTTATAGAAAAAATTAATTATTTTTGCATCGCTGTATTCGGAGATGTATAACTTTATCTTTCCGCAGAGCTTTATGATGGCTTGTTTTTTGCTGGACAAGATGGAGTTTTCAGTTACCATTGTTATTTACATTCGTCTTTTTGATCATGTGTTTTTTTTTGCACTTTTTGTTTGGCGGTATGCTGTAAAAGCCTAGTTGTTTTTTTTTTTATACTGTTTTTATTTTATTTTATTTTTTGTGTTCACTAAAGGGGTTAACTAGTGGGGCAGCTTTATAGGTCAGGTCGTTCCAGACGAGGTGATTACAAATGTGTTCTTTTATTGTACAAAAAAAAAACCGAACAAACATGTCTTTTTTATTTTGGATTAATATTTTTTTCTTTTTTTGTTCTTTGGGGATTTTTACAAATTTTTTTTTTTTTTTTTTACATTGCCCCACTATGGGACATCATTCTTAGGCCGGTTTCACACGTCAGTGGCTTCGGTACGTGAGGTGACAGTTTCCTCACGTACCGGAGCCACTGACACACGTAGACCCATAAAAATCAATGCATATGTGCAGATGTCATTGATTTTTTGCGGACCGTGTCTCCGTGTGCCAAACACGGAGACATGTCCGTGTTCGTGGGAGCGCACGTATTACACGGACCCATTAAAGTCACGGACCACAAACGGACGGTCTCCGTTTGCAGTCCGTGTGGCGTGCAGGAGACAGCGCTACAGTAAGCGCTGTCCCCCCCCCACTGGTGCTGAAGCTGCGATTCATATGTTCCCTGCATCAGCGCTTGCTGCAGAGAAAATATGAATAATAGTGTTTAAAATAAAGATCTATGTGTCCGCTGCCCTCCCACCCCCTGTGCCCCCCCCCCCCCCCCCCCCCCCGCTGTTCAGAAAATACTCACCCGCTCCCACGTTGGCTGTCACTCCTTCCTCTCTGCCCCGCGCCTTCTACTGTATGCGGTCACGTGGGGCCGCTCACTTACAATCATGAATAGTCGGCTCCGCCCCTATGGGAGGTGGAGCCGCCTATTCATGACTGTAAATGATCGGCCCCACGTGACCGCATACAGGAGAAGATGGGGCCAGACCAGGAAGCCGCGACAGCCAACGTGGGAGCGGGTGAGTATTTTCTGAACAGCGGTGGGGGCGCACAGGGGGTGGGAGGGCGGCGGACACATAGATCTTTATTTTAAACAATATTATTCATATTTTCTCTGCAGCAAACGCTGCTGCAGGGAACATATGAATCGCGGCTTCAGCACGATGCAGGGTACCACACGTGTGGGTACCACACGCTCCGTGTGGTACCGTGTGGTACCCACTCGCCATACGGGCGGCACACGTGTGCCGCACGTATGGCCTACGTGAGTTCACAGGCACACGGACACGGATAACTCCGGTACCGATTAATTCCGGTACCGGAATTATCTGGACGTGTGGGACAGCCCTTATACTGACAGATCACTGATCTGATACTCTGCAAAGCTTCTGCACTGCAGAGCATCAGAGCAGCGTCTGACAAGCAGGGGAAGAGGCTTGCCAGCTCCTGCTCTTAGCACGTGCTCACAATCCACCTTCCCTGCAGGAACGTGAAGGGTCTCGTGACCATCTTGTGGCTGGGGATCCCCATGAAGACCATCATAATGCGATTGCATCGTGTTGTGCTGATGGAAGCACAGAGGGAGCTCCCTCAGCGATGCTCCTCGATGTCACTATCACTATTGACAGCTGCATCAGAGGGGGTAAACGCCTGCGATAGGTGCTAGTACCGATCGTGGATGTTGCTGCATGTGGTGCAGCTCCCGCAGCGCTGAAAATGTGTGGCACATGTCGGGAAAGGGTTAATAAGGATCTTGTGAGTTCTACCTGATTCCCCATGCTAACAATACTTGGCAGTCGCTTATTCCTCCCCCCACCCCCCTTTCTATAGAAGTTGCTTGCTTCTTTGACCATTTTGAACCTGTATGTCAGGGAACGTACTAAAAGGAATGAACATATAAGCTAATTGTTATAAACATAAAGGGGTTTAATAGGTTTCCTGGACATCATAGACATGGAATGGAGGTGGAATATTTATAGTATTACATTGTTATGACCTCATACCTAGAATGAGTTCCTAGTTATTGATAGGTGGGGGATGAACATGGAATATGTGCGGTTTACTGTGGAATAAACACACATCCCATACAATTTACACAGGTTAATAATGTTTAATTTCTTGGAGTGTAAGGATACATGCACATAATGCGTTTTTTTCAGTGCAGATTTGTCACAGATTTTTTGCAGCTGTGTTTTTCTTGCCAAGAGATGCAGAAATTTCTGCTCCAAATATTTAACGTGTGTAAATACCCGGGATAATAATATATACAGTACACATGTGATTATGCTGCAGTGCAGGTGCCACGGCTGGCATCTGCCTGCAGAAGGTTTTTTTTTTGACTAGTATGTATAATATTCATTATGTAAATTGGGGGCAGGTCAGTGAGGGATCTGTGACCTATCAGAAGCCATACAGATGAATAGCTAATCAGAGCACCACATGAAGACCCCCACAGGCCGCCCCGGAGCACGAGCATATCATTAACACAAAACTGAAAATAAAGATTAAACAATCACAAGACGGATTTCATCAACCAAGGTATCATTAATCAGTATAACAGCGCCGACCTGACACTGTGTGTAGGTTACTGTGCACAATCCTGCTGACAGGTTCCCTTTAACTGTCCTGTCCAATGAGCAGCAGCATTTCTCCACAACTGCTGTAAAAAACAAACAAAACAAAAAACCTTAAAGGGGTGGTCTGGCATAACACCACCTATGGAGGTATTGTGCAAGTATCCTATTTTAGACTATACTTGTTAATTAGAGCTATAATCCACTAACACACTATATATAGTTATTGACCAGCATAAATAATGTAGAATGTTTCTCTTTGAACATGGAGTACGTGCTAGTTATTCTCAACCTAACAAGCAGGAATTCAATATCTGTTTATATAGAACTAGATGGTGGCCCGATTCTAACGCATCGGGTATTCTAGAATATGTATGTGTAGTGTATAGCACAGCCGATGTAGTATATTGCGCAGCCCACGCAGTACATTGCGCAGCCCACGCAGTACATTGCGCAGCCCACGCAGTGCATTGCGCAGCCCACGCAGTGCATTGCGCAGCCCACGCAGTGCATTGCGCAGCCCACGCAGTACATTGCGCAGCATAGCAATGTGGGCATGATATCCCTGTTAAAAAAAAAAATAAAAAAAAAAATAGTTATTCTGTATACTCACCTTCCGTTGGCGCCTGGATCCAGGAAGCGGTTACCGACGCTTGGGATCCACCGAAACTCCGCCGAGCCGCTGGCGCCGGCCGCCATCTTCCTTTCCCAGGATGCAGCATTGCGAAATTACCCAGAAGACTTTGCGGTCTCGCGAGACCGCTAAGTCTTCTGGGTAATTTCGCAATGCTGCATCCTGGGAAAGGAAGATGGCGGGCAGTGCGAGCGGCTCGGCGGACTATGGAGGGTGAGTATAGCAGGTTTTTTTTTATTATTTTTAACATTACATTTTATTACTATTGATGCAGCGTCAATAGTAAAAAATTGGGGACACACAGGGTTAATAGCGGTTACGGAGTGCGTTACCTGCGGCATAATGCGGTCCGTTACCGCCGGCATTAACCCTGTGTGAGCGGCGACCGGAGGGGAGTATGCGGGCGCCGGGCAGTGAGTGCGGAGAGGAAGGAGTGGCCATTTTCTTCCGGACTGTGCGCGTCGCTGATTGGTCGTGGCAAAACGCCCACAACCAATCAGCGACTTGGATTCCATGACAGACAGAGGCCGCGACCAATGAGTATCCGTGACAGACAGAAAGACAGACAGACGGAAGTGACCCTTAGACAATTATATAGTAGATATTACTTTTCTCTTGTTCATTCTCTATGTAAAAGTGAAATGATTCTCAAAACGCAGCTTTTTGTATAGAATGTTCATTCCACTATAATTTGCACATATTCAATATTCATTCCTCACCTAACAAACGGGGAAACGAACACACAACTTTATATGTAGGATTTGTGTTCATGCTACTATAAACTGCATATACTCCATAGCCATTCCTAGTCTGGGATGCCAAAATAAATTTATACCTCTTAGGCTACTTTCACACTAGCGTTAACTGCATTACGTCTCAAAACGTCTTTTTTCAGAAAAAACGCATCCAGCAAAAGTTTTTGCTGGATGCGTTTTTTCCCCATAGACTTGTATTGGCGACGTATTGCGACGGATTGGCATACGTCGTGTGCGTCGTACGACGGATGCGTCGAAATTTGGCGACACGTCGTCAGCAAAAAACGTTGCTTGTAGCGTTTTTTGTCTCCGCCTAAAAAACGTGTCGCGACGCATCCTGCGGCATGCGTCGTTGGCTACAATGGAAGCCTATGAGCGACGGATGCGTCGGGACACGTCGTACGACGCAATGCAGCGCTGCAATACGTTTTTTTACACTGAGCATGCTCAGAAGCTGGATTTTGTTGCCAATTGGCCAGACACCCCCAAATCTATATAAACCTGGCCTGGGCCTTCAACCCCACATATATGGCCACGTACTTAAGTGCCACGTATATAAGTGCCACGTATATAAGTGCCACGTATATAGGTGCCACGTATATAGGTGCCACGTATTTCAGTGCCACGTATTTAAGTGCCACGTACTATAAATACTATAACCACGTGGTTATACGTGGCACTGAAATATCGTGGCACGTAAATACGTGGCACTTAAATGCGTGGCACTGAAATATCGTGGCATTTACGTGAAGTACGTGGCACTTCTGTACGTGGCACTTCTGTACGTGGCACTTCTGTACGTGGCACTTCTGTACGTGGCACTTCTGTACGTGGCACTTCTGTACGTGGCACTTCTGTACGTGGCACTTCTGTACGTGGCACTTCTGTACGTGGCACTTCTGTACGTGGCACTTCTGTACGTGGCACTTCTGTACGTGGCACTTCTGTACGTGGCACTTCTGTACGTGGCACTTCTGTACGTGGCACTTCTGTACGTGGCACTTCTGTACGTGGCACTTCTGTACGTGGCACTTCTGTACGTGGCACTTCTGTACGTGGCACTTCTGTACGTGGCACTTCTGTACGTGGCACTTCTGTACGTGGCACTTCTGTACGTGGCACTTCTGTACGTGGCACTTCTGTACGTGGCACTTCTGTACGTGGCACCTCTGTACGTGGCACCTCTGTACGTGGCACCTCTGTACGTGGCACCTCTGTACGTGGCACCTCTGTACGTGGCACCTCTGTACGTGGCACCTCTGTACGTGGCACCTCTGTACGTGGCACCTCTGTACGTGGCACCTCTATAGGTGCCACGTCCATAGGTGCCACGTCCATAAGTGCCACGTATTTCAGTGCCACGCATTTACGTGCCACGATATTTCAGTGCCACGTATAACCACGTAGTTATAGTATTTATAGTACGTGGCACTTAAATACGTGGCACTGAAATACGTGGCACTATGACTGTCAGAAAATGTTCATTAAACGGTTAGGTGTGAGGTTAGGGGTAGGGTTAGGGTTTGGATCCCTTTATCATCATCCGTAGTTCATTAATCTGATGTATCCAGAGTCGCCTCCGTCTCCGTTGCTGCAGAAGCATCCTACGTCTTTCCGCTGCCGCCTCCTTCTCCCGCACTATGATATCCAGGCGATTCGTCTCAAAGATAACGTCGGTAACCAAGCTAGCAATCCTCACAAGAACACCTTTCATCGCTGCCACAAAACTAAAACCCTCAAAGATGGGCTGTAAAAACAGTAACTATATAGTTTTCCATATTTTCCAGTAGCCAATCAAATTTGGGAGCCTCCCATTTTAAAAACGGATCCGTCGTAAAAACGGATGCAACGGATGGTAAAAACGTATGCAACGCATCCAGTATTTCGACGGAAACGTTTAGCGGATTTGCGACGGATCCGTCGAAATGCTGTATGCGTTGCATACGTTTTTCACTTTTTTTGACGCATCCGTTTTTTCGGTAAAAAACGGATTTGCGACGTAATGCAGTTAACGCTGGTGTGAAACTAGCCTTACTTTTTAAACCAGTAAGATATTAAGATAATTTTTTTATTTATTCCTTTTCTTAATTATTTTTAGCATACCCCATATGTGAGTGAGAGAATTTGGGGGTTTATTGTTGTCAGCTATGTAAAGTGTATTGCTGGCCATGGACAAATGAGCAGCCATAGCATCTACTCGAATGCCCTCAAACATCCCCCACATGTGTTGGCATTAAAAGGAACAATTGCAGCCAGGTATTTTTCTCTCAGAAATGCTATAGTGCTGGAGCAGTGCGAGAAGAACTTCTAACTATATTTTACATGAAAGAGAATTTCAGAGAAGAATATACCTGGCAGCACTTGTGAAGGCAGGATGTGATTTATGCCTCCTGTTGTTTGGGCGGCATGAATAACTTGAAACGTTCCCTTTAAATTTAGAGTGCTGCCAGGAATGGGTGTCATCGCCTATGTTATAGGATTTAAAAGACGTGTGACATTTTAAAATCCACCTCTCCTATTCCTTGTTTTTCCTATGACAGATGTTAGGCTACGTTCACATTAGTGTTGCGTCAGGCGCAGCCGCGGCGACGCGTGCGTCATGCGCCCCTATATTTAACATGGGGGGCGCATGGACATGCGTTGCACTTGTGTTTTGTGACGCATGCGTCACTGTGGTGCATGCGTCAGGGCGCAGAGGACGCTGCATGATGCAGTTTTTTCTGCGCCAAAAGCCATGCAAAAGTGGACGCATGCGTCACAAAACGCTGCGTTGTGCATGCGTTTACATTTGCTTTGTGCGTTGCGTTGCCGACGCTGCACCGCACAACGCAAATGTGAACGTAGCCTTAGGGGGGAACCTTTTCACACAATAGATCTTTGGTATTCGTCTGTTTTCATTTGTCTCCTGTCTTTAACCAATCTAGGACTTGTGCAGATAAACCTGCTTGCTACTCAGGGCTATGTAGGGCTATTGCATTCACTTGTATTTAAAGGAGTTGTTCACTCCTGGGACAGTGTTTAGCACTTTTATAGGTGAAATAGAAAAAAGCTGTGTGTAAGCTTTGATGAATTGGACCCTAGAGCGTCCTGTACTTGAATTGGGCCCTACAGTATCCTGTACCATCGTCTCCTCCAGAAGGGGAAGTCGTCTAGGTGTGGATTTGAGCTAGCCATTTGCCGTGTCTAATCCCTCTGTAGGTAACTCTCTGCCTAAGTAGGGGAATGTAATTCATTGCTTTGTGAATGGCTTATTAGGGGTAATGTATTCCTGGCACTGTTGACCTCCGACTGTTAACTGATAGGTCATTAATAAGGTTTTCTTGCTATAATGCTGTCTTTGCGTAGTTTAGTCCCACTGTTATTGTCCTTCGTTAAAGGGACCAATCCGATCCTTAGTGACCATTCATTATTTCCCAGTCTTTAGAGGCTTGAAAAAGGGACAATGTTTTATCTATGCAGACTGCTGTGTGCAATACCCTGATGTGACCCCCTCCCTTCTTCGGGCATCCTAAGTCCCCTTGGTCAGTATTTGCATCCATCTGGAGGCCATTGCATATAGAGATTTGCCTATGCAATTGTATTTATTTTATTTATTACTGTTCCACTTCAGACAAAATACATTTGAGTTTCTAATATCTATAATATTTGTTACTCCTTACTATACAATATATTAACTATACGATTGTTGCCTGGCCTTGTCTACGCACAGACAACCTTTCTTATATGGGAACTTCAGCAGAGATCAGGTATTACAATGGGTTCAAGGCGCAGGGATTTCCTCCAGACTCTTCACACCCCGGAGCCAGGAAGAAATCATTAGCATAAGGACAGAGTGTAACATTTCTCCACAACAGGACCATTAATATGAGGCATAAAGGTAGGACTAGTGTAACATTTCTATTACCTGTATACCCGTAGCTCATATACGTCCCTGGGGGAGGGGGTGACAGATTCCTTTTAACGGGAATCTGTCACCTACTTTTTCGTATATAAGCTGCGGCCACCGCCTTTAGGGGCTTATCTACAGCATTCTGTAATGCGGTAGATAAGCCCCCAATGTAACCTGAAAGATAAGAAAAACAAGTTATATTATTCTCACCTGGGGGGGGTGCAGTCCGATAGGTGTCGCAGGTCCGGGTCCGGCGCCTCCGATCTTCATTCAATGACGTCCTCTTCCTTGCTACAGTGCGCAGGCGCCGGGAAAGGGCCGAGAAGCCCAGCGCCTTCCGCTCTGCAGGGCAGATAAAGTATGCCCAGCAGTCATGAGAATAGTGTTCTGGATCCCTCCAGCAGGCACCCCATCTTGAGTGGAATGGAGGTTGTGCATCTTCAAGGTCTTCTCCATTTATTGTCAGTGGGATTGAGGTTATAGCCAAGTGCTGTTCTTATCCTTTTCTGGAAGTCAGAGAATCGCACCTCCACCCCATTCAAGATGAGGCTCCTGTTGTAAGGAACTAGAACCCCATTCTCATGGTCACTGGGAGCTCCAGTGGGGATGGATCAGTATCAATCCTTTATACAGATGAAGAATTTACGATTTTGGGAATAGCATTTTAATTGCCATACTCTTGCAGGTAAACACTGTTTATAAATGAATACGGTCAGTTTGCAGTCTGTCTCTCTGGAAAGTATTCAGGCACATTGCGGCTGCTCCATGTTCTACTTGTATATGGCAGATAGGGGTTGTCTTCATGAATGGTCCCTTCCTTATTCGTGTGGGGTAACATTCACCCTTTTGACCAAATAATTGAATAAATATTGAGCGCGTGTGTGCCTGATGACCATCAACAACTTCTGAGGTCCTCTGACATCTCTTTTCTTCATGCTATAATACACTTGTTGTGAAGATTATACTTTGATAGATCTGTTCTTTAAAAAGATACAGGTTGCCCACTCACTACCGATTGTCTTCCCATTGATTGAAAACTCCCAATTTTAATTTCACTTTCAAATTATCTGCTAATCCTATAGGTTCACATACTTTTTGCCACTCGGCCCATATTGTATTGGATCATTTTTCTCATTTAAAAAATAAAGTATTTTTGACTCATTTGTTTTATTTCGCTTGCTTTATAAGGGCCTCATCAGTGGAATCTGGGTGTCTGCCCATACATCATAGTGCTCAGTAATAACATAGCATATAAACCATTTGACAACCCTTTTAACCCCTTAACCCACGTAGCTTTTTTCAGTTTTGCATTTTCATTTTCTGCTCCCCTCCTTCCCAGAGTCATAACTTTTTTTTATTTTTTCATTAATATGGCCATGTGAGGGCTTTTTTTTTGCAGGAAGAGTTGTACTGTTGAACAACACCATTGGTTTTACCATGTCGTGTACTAGAAAACGGGAAAACCATTCCAAGTGCGGTGAAATTGCAAAAAAAAGTGCAATTCCTCACTTGTTTTCTGTTTGGCTTTTTTGCTAGGTTCACTAAATGCTAAAACTGCCATTATGATTCTCCAGGTCATTACGAGTTCATGGACACCAAATGTGTCTGTTATTTTTTATCTAAGTGGTTTAAAAAAAAAAAAAAGGTGCAATTTTCCAAGACTCAATTCTTCTCCATTTTTCGTGATCTCGGGTTTGGTGAGGGCTTATTTTTTTGTGTGCTGAGCTGATGTTTGTAATGATATAATTTCAGTGCAGATACGTTATTTTGATCGCCCGTTATTGCATTTTAATGCAATGTCACGACGACCCAAAAAAGTAATTCTGGCCATTGAATTTTTTTCTCGCTATGCAGTTTTGAACGCGGTGATACCAAATATGTGTGTTTGATTTTTTTTTTTGTTTGCTTTATTTTGAATGGGGCGAAAGAGGGGGGGGGGGGGTGATTTGAACTTTTATAATTTTTTTTGTATTTTTTTTTTCATATTTTTAAAACTTTTTTTTTGTTTTTTTTGTTTTTACTTTTGCCATGCTTCAATAGTCTCCATGGGAGGCTAGAAGCTGGCACAGCCTGATCGGCTCTGCTATATAGGGGAGATGCTCAGATCAGATGTAGCTGAATTGCAGCATTGCTATGAACGCCGATCATAGGGTGGCGCTCACAGCAATCTGGCATCAACAACCATAGAGGTCTCCAGGAGACCTCTGGTTGTCATGCCGACGCACCGCTGACCCCCGATCACGTAACAAGGTCATCGGTGCGCGCATTTCTGGCCGGATGCGCTTGTTAAATGCCGCTGTCAGTTTGACAGCAGCATTTAACTAGTTAATAGGCGCGGGTGGATCGCGATTCTGCCCCGCGTCTTCTGTGGGCACATGTCAGCTGTTCAAAACAGCTGACCTGTTCTGGCATTGATGTGGGCTCACCACCAGAGCCCGCATCAAAGCAAGGGTTCTTCCATCGGACATACTATTCCGTCCGATGGCAGAAAGGGGTTAATGACACTGGCTGTATATTTCGGGTCCTTGTCTTGCTGCATAATAAGTTTGGAGCTAGTCAGATACTTATCCTTCACTAGATGGTGGCCCCATTCTAATGCATCGGGTATTCTTGAATATGTATGTATGTATGTATATAGCAGCCACATAGTATATAGCACAGGCCACGTAGTATATAGGAGCCATGTAGTATATAGCAGACAAATACTACGTGGCCTGTGCTATATACTATGTGGCTGCTATATACATACATACATACATACATACATACATACATACATACATACATACATACATACTGTAGAATACCCGATGCGTTAATACAGGCCACGCAGTATATAACAGTGGCCATGCAGTATATAACACAGCCCAAACAGTATATAACACAGCCAACGCAGTATATAACACTGGCCACGTAATATATAGCACAGCCCACGTAGTATATAACACAGCCCACATAGTATCTAACACTGACCAGGTAGTGTATAGCAGCCACGCGGTATATAACACAGCCCACGTAGTATATAGCAGTGTGGGCACCATATCCCTGTTTAAAATAAAAAATAGTTATATACTCACCCGCCGGGATCCAGCGAAGCTGTGCCGATGCGCGCGCGGCTGCTGCCATCTTCTGTTCCCAGGATGCATTGCGAAATAACCCAGATGACTTAGCAGACTCACAAGACCGCTAAGTCTACTGGGTAATTTCGCAATGCATCTCTGGGAATGGAAGCTGGCGGCAGCCGCGCGCGCCTGGGCGGACTACGGAAGGTGAGAATAGCAGGTTTTTTGTTTTTTTATTTTTAACATTAGATCTTTTTACTATTGATGCTGCATTGGCAGCATCAATAGTAAAAAGTTAGGGACACACAGGGTTAAGAGCAGCGGTAACGGAGTGCGCTACCCGCGGCATAACGCGGTGTAACGCTGCCATTATAACCCTGTGTGAGCACTGACTGGAGGGGAGTATGGAGCGGGCGCCGGGCACTGATTGCAGGGGAGTAGGGAGGGAATAATTCTCGGCCGGACTGTGCCCGTTGCTGATTGGTCGCGGCAGCCAGGACAGGCAGCTGGTGAGACCAATCAGCGACGCGGGATTTCCGTGACGGAAGTTGCCAACAGAAAGACGGAAGTACCCCTTAGACAATTATATAGTAGATGCTATAGCTTCAGGGAGGCATCTGACCGGCTCCAAAGTTATCTGTAGAGATGTATAATGATGTCTCCGCTAGCAGAATCAGGGTCTCAGCCCCCTATATTATGCTTCTCTCAGATTAAATAGAAAAAAAGCCTACTGATAGATTAATTTAAAGGATGTCTACTTCAGTCCTGTTTATGTGAGCAGTAATATTTGTTTCTCATAGTAGATGGGAAAGATATCGAAATACTGAGTTGTTAATAACCTTATTGCTTATCAGGTGTCTCCCTGCAGTCCCTGATTCAGTTGCCACATGGGCTGTCACCTAGTTTATCAGACTATGTGGTAAAGCCACCGAGTAATTCATAAATTATTTTCCCGGTCTGCGTGTGCTGTCCTACAGGAGAACTAGTAAAGCCCTGCTAGGATACTGACAAAGATTGGTGACGAGCCTTATAGAAGGTGAAATGGCAGCCGTACGGCGTCATCCGGCTTTTAGTAGGAAAGGATAAATACAATCAACAATTTCGCAACATGATTCTGAAAATAGCTTTGCACTTTGTTTTTTATTTTTGTTTGACAAATTGCTGCAAAAAAGTGTAGGAATACTTGCATGCTTTTTGTGTATTTTCTGTAAAATTTTCTTTAGAATTGTTTTTTTTGCGGTTTCTAGATATTGCAGAGCCCTCTTGACTCTCGTACATGTGTATATGTGAAGGCTAGAAGGAGGACATTTATGAGGATTATTAGAACAGTCCTCATTATACAGCTGTTATTTCAGAATTCCTCTGCTCACATTACTATAGCCTGCAGTGATTTAGTTTCTTCACATGTACTTTATGAGGGAGGAGTCCTTAGTAATAAATCATAGATCCTGCCGGGTTGCTATGCTGAAACTGCTATTATTTTAGCTCATCTGGTGGAGCTATTTTATGCAGTGATCTATTTTAAGAGTACTGCAAACATGTGATAGTGTTTGCTTTCTTGTGGTGGTCAGTGATTTTTACAACGGGTTTTCTTTAATATTTGTGTGCCACTTAAATAGGAATTTACCAATTTTTATGATACAATCTATTATTTGGCTGAAGTTAAAGATAACTGCACCTTCTCTCCTGAAATAGTTACTGTGCATTCTCAGCCAGGCACAAGTGACCAAGCTCCATGGAAACCAGCTGTACACTATGTAAGATAAAGGCTCACCATGCAGGTGGATGGACTCTTTCACACAGATCTGCATCACTGTCAGGTTCCTTGCATTTCATTGTAGCCAAGTGGAGTGGTTTGCTCCCCCTGGAACCAGAAGCAGCCACAATGATCAGGAGCCAAGCTATGCCAGCGGTACTAATCAATCTGTGTATGACAGCCCAACTCATTACCGTAGATTGATCCTTTTGGGAGTGTCTGCTTTTCTTGATGAATGATCCTTCTGTATTCTATTCACTTTTTTACAAGTATACCGGTAGCTGAGCTGCCTGGACACTGTTTTATTGAACTGTAATGAGCTCTTACTTTTGGAGTAAGTCATATATTTCAAGCATACTCCCCGAAAGCCTGAAAAAACATACTATTATTATTATTTTTATTTATTTATATAGCACCATTAATTCCATGGTGCTGTACATGTGAAAAAGGGGTTACATACAGGGTTATAGATATCGTTAACAGTAAACAAATTTACGATGACAGACTGGTACAGAGGGGAGAGGACCCTGTCCTTGCGTACTTACATTCTTCGGGATAATGGGGAAGAGACAGGAGGTCTGTGAGCTGCAGCACTGGCGGTAGTGAGGCGGCAGGTTGGGTGGTTGGTGAGGCGGCAGGTTGGGTGGTTGGTGAGGCAGCAGCTCAGGTGGTGGTGAGGTGGCAGGTTGGGTGGTTGGTGAGGCTGCAGCTCGGGTGGTGGTGAGGCGGCAGAATGGTTATTGCAGGCTGTATCCTTTCCTGAAGAGATGTGTTTTCAGGTTCCTTCTGAAGGATCCGAGGGTGGTGGATAATCAGACATGTTGAGACGTGGAATTCCAGAGGATGGGGGATATTCGGGAGAAATCTTGGAGGTGGTTGTGTGAGGAACGAATAAGTGTGGAGGAGAGTAGGAGGTCTTGGGAGGATCAAAGATTACGTGAGGGAAGATAGTGGGAGATTAGTTCAGAGATATAGGGAGGGGACAGGTTGTGGATGGCTTTGTAGATCAGTGTTAGTAGTTTGAACTGGATTCGTTGGGGAATTGGGAGCCAGTGGAGGGATTTGCAGAGGGGAGAAGCAGGGGAGTAGCGAGGAGAGAGGTGGATTAGCCGAGCAGCAGAGTTGAGGACAGACTGGAGTGGTGCAAGAGAGTTAGCGGGGAGGCCACAGAGGAGGGTGTTGCAGTAATCGAGGCGGGAGATGATGAGGGCATGCACAAGAGTTTTAGTAGATTGTGGGCTGAGGAAGGGATAGATTCTGGCAATATTTTTGAGTTGGAGGCGATAGGTGGCAAGAGTTTGGACGTGCAGGTTGAACTAGGGCTTATTTTTGAGGAAACACGGTAGCTGTTGTGATCTCACCCATGCACAACACACACAGGTATTTCTGCTCTTCATTTCTTAGATGGCACACAGAACCTGCAGCAGCAACATGGAGAAAATGAAACCGTCATCTTGAGCTGTGTAGCTGTAAATCCAGCTCTGTGCTGAGCTAAAAGACTTGCGCATAGCTTTGCATCAATTCTTTTGTATCTGCCTTTCTGTTCACTCCTCCCTCTCCATAGAGTATAATAGGAGGTGTAGCATAACACTCACTGTGTTGGCAGTCCATCTTGCTTTGAGCTTTTTTTTTTTTTTTCTTTTCTCCTCTCTTGTGTTCATGATGAGTTCAGGAGGCAGAGGGAGGAGATCTTGTGTTCTATCAATTAATACAAGGTTTCTTGAAAGCAGTTAGTTTTTTGTTTTTTTTTAAGGCAATCTATCAGTAGGTCCAATCCCCTCAGACTACATATATGGGAATGCAGGTGTTTGATGTAAAGTTGTCGATGGATTTACATTTCAATATATTCTTAATTCCTGGGAAATTAGTGTTTTAATTGTTTTGCTAAGGAAATTCTCTTCCCTGGAGTGACAAGTCTCTCCTATTTGCAGGCAGCGAGAGACCTGTCCTGTGCGGGGAGGAGTCGCTGGGGACCCGCCTGTCCATCTAGTCTCCCGTGCTGCTCTGTCACAAGCGGCTGTTAGGCTATGTGCACATGTTCCGGATTATTCGCCGGAAAAACGCGAAAAAAGTGCGGCTTTCTGCTGCAAAAATGCTTAAAAAAACGCATTAAGCATCCCATCATTTTTAATGCATTCCCCAATTTTTGTGCACATGTTGCGTTTTTTTTCCGCGATAAAAATGCATCGCGGAAAAAAACGCAGCATGTTCATTAATTTTGCGGATATTTTATTGCATTGGGAAGCTCCGGAAAAAAACGCGAAAAATCTGCAAAAAAAGCAAGAAAAACGTGAAAAATACGCATGCGGATATTCTGCAAAAGTAGTTCCCACATTCAGGAAATTGTGCAGATTTTTCCTGAGCAAATCCGGACTACTTTCGCAGGAAATCCGCACGCGTATTTTTCACGTTTTTTCACCGGAGCTTCCCAATGCAATAATATAGCGGGAAATTCGCAAAATTAATGATCATGCTGCATTTTTTCCGCCATGCGTTTTTTATCGTTGAAAAAAACGCACAAAAATTGCGGAATGCATTAAAATTGATGGGATGCTTAATGTATGCGTTTTTGCTGCGGCAAACCGCCAAAAAAATGCAAAAAATCCGGAACGTGTGCACATAGCCTAAAACATACCTGTCTGAAATCATGCAATGTTGGGAAACATGCTGTCCATGGATCCGATAGCATGAATCTATCAGCTGTCACATTCCGTTTTTTTATATATTATATCATGTTTTTTAATTGAAAGTTTTTGTAAATAAACATTACAAAACACAAGAGGGACCCCCATAGGTTCCTGATCCCTCCCTGTAAAATACAGGAAGATATATTTAAAGTACAACATAACCAGTAAAGTGGATTCACGGTTCAGTAAAAGGTAGAGGGGCTGGAACGGGCCCGTAATATGCCATGTTAGAATGTATAATCAATTTCTTCATACACTGATATAGTACAAATAGCATTGTGTCCAGTTCCCTTTTAAATAAAATTTATAGAGAAGGTGAAAAATAAGTAATGTAGATCAATGGTCTCTAAGAAATTGGATGTGTGGGTGTCGTCATTTGTGTTACTACTTGAAAACCAATTATGCAAATTGTCCCTACAGAGAGGAAGAGGAATAGAACTCTAGTGCCACCTAATGAAAGCAGCGATCCTAAAAGTCATTATCTACTCTTTAACGATATGACTTAGGATAAAAGCCAAACCAGAATTTCAATTTGCAGACACATGTTTCAGGATGTTGCCCCTCATCAGTGCAAAGTATGAGATCCGATTTGGCTAGGTGACAGGCTCTGGGCTGGTGTATAAGGGGTAATGTTTCCCCTTGTGGAGAGTGAAAAGCCTGGCATGTCAGAGCGAGGAGACTTATAAGCCATGCATGCTCTCTGCAAAATTAAATACGCAAAATGTGAAGATGCATGATGTAGGACCAAGTCAGGATGACATTGGGAATGTGCAAGTCTGGTCTTGAATGTCACCTAAAGGGGTAGCTCCTTTCTGGTCAAATTCTTTGCAATGCCCTTAATGGGGATTTTTGGGCTCAAGAAAAATGTCCTCAGTGACTCTTCAGATTCCACACTGTTGGTATTGAACAATGTCCATACTGTCAGGACTCCTTTATTTCCACATTAGTGGATGTCACGTGTCCACAAGTATTCAAACCCCATATTTGCAGTCACGTTACCACCCACTCATGTTGTTAATTGGGAGGGAACCTGGGACAGTGACTGTTGCGTTCTGTCACTTAAGGCCTCGTTCATCATTTGCTATTTCTTGAAGTTTTCTTTCTTCTCATTGTCTTCCAGGATTCACTGACTTTTTTTGCGCCAAATTCTTCCAAATGGCTCACGCTGTTCATGAATTTGGCGCAAAATCAAAAATGCAGGTTTTTTTTTTGTTTTTTTTAATTTGTTTTTTATACTAGTTTTTGCATCTTTTTAGCACCCAATCTTTCATATCCTTTAATAAGCCACAAACTTAGCTTCCTCCAGGACTGGAGTTAGATACGCCATTTGGTTAACCCCTTAAGCCCCGAGGGTGGTTTGCACGTTAATGACCGGGCCAATTTTTACAATTCTGACCACTGTCCCTTTATGAGGCTATAACTCTGGAACGCTTTGACGGATCTTGGTGATTCTGACATTGTTTTCTCGTGACATATTGTACTTCATGTTAGTGGTAAAATTTATTCGATATAACTTGCGTTTATTTGTGAAAAAAATGGAAATTTGGCGAAAATTTTGAAAATTTCGCAATTTTCCAACTTTGAATTTTTATGCCCTTAAATCACAGACATATGTCATACAAAATACTAAGTAACATTTCCCACATGTCTACTTTACATCAGTACAATTTTGGAACCAAAATTTTTTTTTGTGACGGAGTTATAAGGGTTAAAAGTTGACCAGCAATTTCTCATTTTTACAACACCATTTTTTTTTAGGGACCACATCTCATTTGAAGTCATTTTGAGGGGTCTATATGATAGAAAATACCCAAGTGTGACACCATTCTAAAAACTGCACCCCTCAAGGTTCTCAAAACCACATTCAAGAAGTTTATTAACCCTTCAGGTGTTTCACAGGAATTTTTGGAATGTTTAAATAAAAATGAACATTTAACTTTTTTTCACACAAAATTTATTTCAGCTCCAATTTGTTTTATTTTACCAAGGGTAACAGGAGAAAATGGACCCCCAAAGTTGTTGTACAATTTGTCCTGAGTACGCTGATACCCCATATGTGGGGGTAAACCACTGTTTGGGCGCATGGCAGAGCTCGGAAGGAAAGGAGCGCCATTTGACTTTTCAATGCAAAATTGACTGGAATTGAGATGGGACGCCATGTTGCGTTTGGAGAGCCCCTGATGTGCCTAAACATTGAAACCCCCCACAAGTGACACCATTTTGGAAAGTAGACACCTTAAGGAATTTATCTACATGTGTGGTGAGCACTTTGACCCACCAAGTGCTTCACAGAAGTTTATAATGCAGAGCCGTAAAAATAAAAAATCATATTTTTTCACAAAAATGATCTTTTCGCCCCCAATTTTTTATTTTCCCAAGGGTAAGAGAAGATATTGGACCCCAAAAAATGTTGTGCAATTTGTCCTGAGTACGCTGATACCCCATATGTGGGTGTAAACCATTGTTTGGGCGCATGGCAGAGCTTGGAAGGGAAGGAGCGCCATTTGACTTTTCAATGCAAAATTGACTGGAATTGAGATGGGACGCCATGTTGCGTTTGGAGAGCCCCTGATGTGCCTAAACATTGAAACCCCCCACAAGTGACACCATTTTGGAAAGTAGACCCCCTAAGGAACTTATCTAGATGTGTTTTGAGAGCTTTGAACCCCCAAGTGTTTCACTACAGATTATAACGCAGAGCCGTGAAAATAATTTTTTTCTTCTTTTTCTCAAAAATGATTTTTTAGCCCCCAGCTTTGTATTTTTACAAGGGTAACAGAATAAATTGGACCCCAAAATTTGTTTTCCAATTTGTCCTGAGTACGCTGATACCCCATATGTGGGGGGGAACCACTGTTTGGGCGCATGACAGAGCTCGAAAGGGAAGGAGCGCCATTTGGAATGCAGACTTAAATGGATTGGTCAGCAGCCGTCACGTTGCATTTGCAGAGCCCCTGATGTACCCAAACAGTACAAACCCCCCACAAGTGACCCCATATTGGAAACTAGACTTCCCAAGGAACTTATCTAGATGTGTTTTGAGAACTTTGAACCCCTAATTGTTTCACTAAAGTGTATAGCGCAAAGCCGTGAAAATAAAACATCTTTTTTTTCCCACAAAAATGATTTTTAGCCCCCCAAATTTTTATTTTCCCAAGGATAACAAGAGAACTTGGACCCCAGAAGTTGTTGTTCAATTTGTCCCGAGTACGCTGATAACCCATATGTTGGGGTAAACCCCTTTTTGGGCGCACGGGAGAGCTCGGAAGGGAAGGAGCACTGTTTTACTTTTTCAACGCAGAATTGGCTGGAATTGAGATTGGACGCCATGTCCCGTTTGGAGAGCCCCTGATGTGCCTGGACAGTGGAAACTTCCCAATTTTACCTGAAACCCTAACCCAAACACACCCCTAACCCTAATCCCAACGGTAACCCTAACCACACCCCTAGCCCTGACACACCCATAATTCTAATCCCAACCCTAATCCAAACCGTAAATGTAATCCAAACCCTAACCCTAACTTTAGCCCCAACCCTAACTTTAGCCCCAACCCTAACCCTAACCCTAACTTTACCTCCAACCCTAGCCCTAACCCTAAACGTGACTGAAATACGTGGCACGCACTGAAATACGTGGCACTGAAATATGTGGCACTGAAATACGTGGCACTGAAATACGTGGCACTGAAATACGTGGCACTGAAATACGTGGCACTGAAATACGTGATACGTGGCACTGAAATACGTGGCACTAAAATATGTGGCACTGAAATATGTGATACGTGGCACTGAAATACGTGACACTTAAATACGTGGCACTGAAACACGTGGCACTGAAATACGTGATACGTGGCACTGAAATACGTGATACGTGGCACTGAAATACGTGGCACTAAAATATGTGGCACTGAAATATGTGATACGTGGCACTGAAATACGTGACACTTAAATACGTGGCACTGAAACACGTGGCACTGAAATACGTGATACGTGGCACTGAAATACGTGATACGTGGCACTGAAATACGTGGCACTGAAATACGTGGCACTGAAATACGTGGCACTGAAATACGTGGCACTGAAATACGTGGCACTGAAATACGTGGCACTGAAATACGTGGCACTGAAATACGTGGCACTGAAATACGTGGCACTATGACTGTCAGAAAATGTTCATTAAACGGTTAGGGGTGAGGTTAGGGGTAGGGTTGGGGTTTGGATCCCTTTATCACCTTGATGGTGGTGGGTGGCTTTTCAGTGTGTTTTCTGTTTTTTTTTCGATAAAAACGCATGCGTTTTTAACGCAAACAAACGCATGTGCTTAAAAACGCAAGAAAATACTGCAGGCTGTATTTCTGAAAATGAACACATGCAGAAAAAAAACGCATGCGTTTGAAAACGCGACCAAACGCGTACAAAAAACCGCATGCGTTTTCAATGTTAAATATAGGGAAAAAACGCATGCGTTTTTTTGTGCAAAAAACGCTGCAGACAAAACCGCAAGTGTGAAACCAGCGACGCTTTTTATAGCAAAAAAGTTTTTGCGTCTCCACATTTTGAGACCTATAATTTTTCCACATTTTGCTCCACAGAGTCATGTGAGGTCTTGTTTTTTGCGGGACGAGTTGACGTTTTTATTGGTAACATTTTTGGACACGTGACTGTTTTTGATCACTTTTTATTCCGATTTTTGTGAGGCAGAATGACCAAAAACCTGCTATTCATGAATTTCTTTTGGGAGAGGCGTTTATACCGTTCCGCGTTTGGTAAAATTGATAAAGCAGTTTTATTCGACGGGTCAGTACGATTACAGCGATATCTCATTTATATCATTTTTTTTTATGTTTTGGCGCTTTTATACGATAAAAACTATTTTATAGAAAAAATAATTATTTTGGTATCGCTTTATTCTCAGGACTATAACTTTTTTATTTTTTTGCTGATGATGCTGTATGGCAGCTCGTTTTTTGCGGGACAAGATGACGTTTTCAGCGGTACCATGATTATTTATATCAGTCTTTTTGATCGCGTGTTATTCCTCTTTTTGTTCGGCGGTATGGTAATAAAGCGTTGTTTTTTGCCTCGTTTTTTTTTTTTCTCTTACGGTGTTTACTGAAGGGGTTAACTAGTGGGGCAGTTTTATAGGTTGGGTCGTTACGGATGCGGCGATACTAAATATGTGTACTTTTATTGTTTTGTTTTTTTTATTTAGATAAAGAAATGTATTTATGGGAATAATATATATTTATTCAGTCGTCATGACAGCACTAACGAGAGAGGGGATCCGCCCTTCAGGGACAGGAAACCTACAGAGATAAAAGGGCGGCACCTCTCTCCCGCATCAGTTGGTTTCCTGTCCCTGACAGGGGACCCTGCAGAGGCCTTTTGAAGAAAGGCGAAGAAATTGGGACCCAGGTCCGACTCACCGATTCTGGAGGCGGGATGGCCCCTTCCCCGGTGTTGATTGTGACGCTGGAAGTGCCACACCACAGAGGGCTGTGGGGGTAGGCAACAGCACGGCAGGAGCAGCCTTCAGGGGGAGTGCTGGCTCGAGTGGTGTCCCATCGCCAGGTGCAGGTAAGTATTGTGTGGGAGGCCCTCCGATACCCATCTGGTGGCACACATCGCAGCGGCGGTACTTTTGCGGCCGGCACTGTGCGCTGGAGCGTCCCCTCTGCACGGGCGTATTAAGCGGTGCATCACAGCGGCGGTTTCCTGGGTGCCGGCGTCGGGGCTAGAGCTTCCCCTCTACACCGGCATTCTAAGCAGCACGGGCGCTGCGCTCAGCGTCCCGGAAGCGGCGCACCGGAGGTGACGCGCATAAGGGGGCGGTGCTTAGTCCGGCAAGAAGCAATGACGCTCGGCGCATGCGCAGTGCGTCTATGGAAGGAAAACATGGCGGCGCCCAGCGTTCTTCCCTGGAAAATCGGCGTGGGGGCGTTTTCGGTGGAAACTTGCGGCGGTACTTCCGGACTAAAGTTGTGAGTACCATTGGAGGGGTCTTGGGGAAAGGAGGGGCCTCCCACACACTGGCTGGCACCAGGCAGTTCACCGGGATTGGCCTGCTGTCCCCCATCAGGGGGAGGTACCTTTAGGGGGCCGGCTACTTAAAGATTCATCGATGGCTGCCTCATGCTTCGTATCCATTGTTACAATGGAGTCTCAGGAGCAGGAGCAGTTGCCTTCTGAGCAGCAGCAACCCCTGGAGAAGCCCCATGCAGCAAACACCCAGCGACGTTCTAGTGGCAGTAGTCGTCCTGGAGGTAAAGCTGTTCAATCTGCTAAAGCCGGAAAGTCCTCGAGCCGGATGGATATTGCTTCGGTGGAGAGGGTCCCCCCGCAATCTTCGGTACCACTCGGACACTGTAGGGGTAAGTGATCATCGTGAAAGTTCACTTAGTGATTGGTGTCCCTCCTTATTCCCTTTTTTACATCAGGGAAGAAAGCGGTCCTCTAAATCCAAGCACAAGGAATGTGCAGAATGTGGTATTCCTCTACCTGACGAATACGTTAAAAGACTATGTGGTCCGTGTATCCAACGTCTAATAGCGGAAGAAACACCAGATTTCGCTTCTAGTCTGAGACAGATGGTGAGACAAGAGATTAGGAGCTCTACTAGATCTCAATCTCATAATAGGGGGTCTAAAATAATAGACTCTGGTTCCCCAAGTTCACACGAAAGTGACTTAGGAGATCTGAAGTCAGAAGCCTCTCTCTCATCAGTGTCCTCCTCGGGTTCTGAATATGAACATTCCTGTTTTTCTTTTGACCGCATAGACCGCCTCGTTAAAGCGGTAAATAATACAATCGGTATTGAGCAGACGCCGCCAGAGAAATCCATGCAGGATGTCATGTTCAGAGGTCTGGACCGTAAATCCCGCCGATGCTTTCCGGTGGTGGAGAAAGTCAGCGCCCTAATTTCCAGAGAATGGAAAAAACCGGAAAGAAAAGGTTCTCTTCCTCCATCCTTCAAACGGAAGTATCCGTTCGAGGAATCTGCTTCGGCCACGTGGGATAAAGCCCCGAAGCTTGATGCGGCTGTAGCCAAGGCTTCTAAAAAGTCCTCTCTACCGTTTGAAGATCTGGGGACTTTAAAGGACCCGCTGGACAGGAGGGCAGATGTGTTTCTCAAAGGAGCCTGGGAAACTTCAGCAGGGGCTCTCAGACCATCAATCGCTGCCACCTGCACGGCACGCTCCATGATGGTGTGGCTGGATAGCCTGGAGAGTCAGCTGAAGGACAAAACCCCGAGAGATGAAATATTATCCTCCCTCTCTATGATTCAGGGGGCTGCGGCTTACCTTGCTGACGCTTCAGCGGACTCAGTTAAATTGGCGGCTAGGTCGGCCGCGCTCTCTAATTCAGCCCGTAGAGCAATCTGGCTGAAATGTTGGCAAGGAGACATGCAGGCCAGATCTAAATTGTGCAACATCCCGTGCGTGGGAGAACACTTATTCGGTCCGGTTCTGGACGAATTATTAGAGAAAGCGGGAGACAGTAAGAAACGGTTTCCCTACCTGGGTAGGCCTACTTACAGAAGAGGCACTAATAGGAGATGGTTTGATCGAACAAGACCAAATAGAGAAAGATCCAGATACGATGCCAACAAAAAGAAAGGTAGAGGCTACATGTTTAGCTCCTTTAGAGACAACAGGAAGCCACAATGACTGGCGGACCGCGTAGGAGGCAGGCTTCTAGCCTTCTATCCGGCATGGCGTACTATATCCAATAGCCCGTGGGTCTTGAACATTGTGGAGTCTGGTTTAAAGTTTGACTTTCGTTTCACTCCTGACGACAAGTTTCTGGTAACACCATTGCGTTCTTCCTCCACAGAACAGCTGGCGTTAGAGACTGAGGTCCAGGAACTCCAACAAAAAGGCGTTTTGGTGGAGGTTCCTGAAACACAGGGGTAAAGGATTCTATTCTCCCCTCTTCTTGATTAAAAAGCCAGATAACACTTTTCGCACAATTATAAACCTGAAAGGCCTAAATAGATTTTTGTGGATCCCGTCATTTAAAATGGAGTCGGTCAAGTCCGCAATAAAGTTATTGTTTGGCGGGTGCTTTATGGTCGTCTTGGACCTGAAAGACGCGTATTATCACGTCCCCATACACGTAGACCACCAGCGTTATCTAAGAGTTGCAGTCCTCTTAGGAGAATCAATAAGACACTTCCAATACAGGGCACTCCCCTTTGGTGTTGCGGTGGCCCCTCGGGTATTCACTAAAATAATGGTGGAGGTTATGGCGCATCTTCATGAGCAGGATATTCTCATAGTCCCATATCTCGATGACCTATTAATAATAGGAAACTCCGAATCACACTGCACGTCCCAACTACACAAAGTAATCGCAGCCTTGCAAAGGTTGGGGTGGATAATCAATTTTAAAAAGTCACGGTTGCAGCCTCTAGAGATCCAAGAATTCTTGGGTCTCATATTGGACTCAAGGTTACAAGAATGCCGTCTACCTGACGTTAAGTTGGAAAAGATCCAACGACAGATTCTTGGAGTGATTGCTAATCCAGTTATAACATTGAGGGGAGCAATGTCACTGTTAGGCTCACTCACGTCGTGCATCCCGGCAGTACGATGGGTCCAGTACCACACCAGGGTCCTACAGTGGGAGGTTCTGTACAACACTCGTCGGTTAGAAGGTCACTTGGACAGTTTTCTTTCCTTGTCAATTGCCACTATTCAGTCCTTACGTTGGTGGTTACACGCTCCAAACCTTCGTAAGGGGGTACCCTGGATAAACCACATATCACGAGTATTAACCACAGACGCTAGCCCCACGGGATGGGGGGCACATATGGGCGAGATGTGGGTCCAGGGGGTTTGGTCACCCTCCGAACAGAGTTTGTCATCTAACCTCAAAGAGTTGTTGGCCGTAGAACGAGCTCTGAGATATTTCCTTATATCCTTACAGGACCATCACGTCAGAATATTCTCAGACAATCAGGTAACGGTAGCTTACGTTAACCACCAAGGGGGAACCCGATCCAGGTCCTTAATGGAGGTATCGGGTCGTATCTTACAGATAGCCGAGAATCATCTACGGTCACTAACATCACTGCACATAAAGGGGAAGCACAACGTTGTAGCCGACTTTCTAAGTCGCAGAAAGCTCGGGCAAGGAGAGTGGGTGCTCAATCAGACCATCTTCGATCAGATCACCCATCGTTGGGGATACCCACAAATAGACCTCTTCGCCAACAAAGAAAACAAAAAATGTCGTCGGTTTTGTTCCCTAAATCCCAGAGACAATCCGGTGGCGGTGGACGCTCTCCTGATTCCTTGGCACTTCGAAACAGCCTATGCCTTTCCCCCGTTGAACTTGATCCCGATAGTCCTCAGAAAGATTCGGGAGGACAGAGCTCATGTGATTCTGATAGCGCCATTCTGGCCCAAGAGGCCATGGTTTCCTTGGTTGAGGAAAATGTCCATTTCTCAACCATGGATTCTCCCAGAACTCCCAGACCTCCTCTCACAGGGTCCGATCTTCCATCCACGAGTGGCCAGTTTACATCTGACGGCGTGGGATTTGAAGGGTCATTATTAAGAAAAAAGGGATTTTCTGACGGACTTATTAATACCCTATTAAAAAGCAGAAAAAACTCCACTACAAATATTTATGTAAGAATCTGGAGAAAATTCCTTTCAGTCTCAGGATCGGTTATCGGTCAGAAAGCTAGTATTCCAAAGATCTTGGAGTTCCTGCAGAAAGGTCTCGAAATGGGGCTAGCTACAAGCACCCTCAGAGTCCAAGTTTCAGCCTTGGGGGCACTGTATAACTGTGGGTTAGCTAAAAATTATTGGATTGCTCGGTTTATTAAAGCGGCCGCTAGATCAAGACCCATCGTTAAGAATAAACTAGCCCCGTGGGACTTAAACTTAGTCCTCTCGGCGTTAACGGAACCCCCCTTTGAGCCTTTAGAATCTGCGTCTATAAAGATCCTGTCCTTAAAAACTGCTCTTTTGATTGCTCTTACGTCTGCTAGGAGAGTTAGTGATTTGCAGGCCCTCTCTAGACTAACTCCTTATATGCAGATTAGAGAAGATAGAGTAGTATTAAGAACGGATCCCCTCTATCTCCCAAAAGTAGCATCTAGGTTCCACAGACTCCAGGAGATAAATCTCCCTACCTTTTGTCCTAATCCTAAAAACCCAAAGGAACTCAGACTCCATACATTAGATGTCAAAAGATGCCTTCTTAAATATATTTCTTTAACAGATCCCTGGAAAAAAGACAATTCCCTGTTTATATCCTATCAGGGAGTCAAAAAAGGGTGTAGAGTGTCCAAAAACACCTTGAGTAGATGGATTAGGGAGGCAATTTCTCTGGCTTATTCAGCAGGTGGCCTAGAAGTCCCGGAAGGCGTAAAGGCTCATTCCACTCGTGCCATGGCATCTTCCTGGGCAGAGAGATCGGAGGTGTCAATTGAGGACATATGTAAGGCGGCCACATGGTTATCTCCGTCTACTTTCTTGAATCATTATAGATTAGATCTTGGTAGCTCCAACGATCTCACATTTGGTAGAAGGGTGCTGGAAGCAGTAATCCCACCCTAATACTCTTTTCTCTGTAATTCTCTCGTTAGTGCTGTCATGACGACTGAATAAATACTCAAGCTACTTACCAGGTAGCGGTGTTTTTCAGGAGTCCATGACAGCACTCCTATATTCCCTCCCTTTCTACTGGTATGGGTTTCATCACGATAAGTATATTCTAATGTAGGTTAATTTTCTACAAAATTTAGTCACAAGGTGAAATGTGTTAAGATATTTATGTGTTACTAATCAATGGAGGTCCTCTCATGCTCTGTAATCCAACTGATGCGGGAGAGAGGTGCCGCCCTTTTATCTCTGTAGGTTTCCTGTCCCTGAAGGGCGGATCCCCTCTCTCGTTAGTGCTGTCATGGACTCCTGAAAAACACCGCTACCTGGTAAGTAGCTTGAGTATTTTTTTAATATTATTTATTTAGGATTTTTTTTTTTTTTTTTTTTACACATGTGGAAAATTTTTTTTTTTTACTTTGTCCCATGGGGGGACATTACAGATCATTGATCTGACAGTGTGCACAGCACTCTGTCAGATCGACGATCTGCTGTGCAGGGCTGCAGGCTTACCAGCGCTTGCTCTGAGCAGGCACTCGGTAAGCCACCTCCCTCCCTGCAGGACCCGGATGCCGCGGCCATCTTGGATCCGGGACCTGCAGGGAGGAAGAAGGTAGGAGACCCTCGGAGCAACGCGATCACATCGCGTTGCTCCGGGGGTCTCAGGGAAGCCCGCAGGGAGCCCCCTCCCTGCGCGATGCTTCCCTATACCGCCGGTACACTGCGATCATGTTTGATCGCGGTGTGCCGGGGGTTAATGTGCCGGGGGCGGTCCGTGACCGCTCCTGGCACATAGTGCTGGATGTCAGCTGCGATAGGCAGCTGACACCCGGCCGCGATCGGCCGCGCTCCCCCCGTGAGCGCGGCCGATCGCGTATGACGTACTATCCCGTCACCCGGAATTAAGTCCCAGGTCACCTTGACGGGATAGTACGTCATACGGGATTAAGGGGTTAAAGTAACTGAATCTGTCTAAAACATCTGGCAAAGGTATGAGGGAGAATTTAAAGAAGAAAAAGATTATAAAAAAAAGAAATACAGCTTAAAAAGTGGTGCAAAATGTATAGAGAAGTCGCAAATGCAAGTCACTAAAAAGAGCAGGTTGTGTTACTCCAGAAAAGTGAAGAAACGGCAATGATGAACTGCGGTCACAGTGACTACGTGTGATGTGAACACTAGACAGCACTGCCACCACATACATAAGTATCGAGGTTTGCAGCATCTGCGCTGAAGATGAGAGATAAGGAAGCATAATTATCAATGTGACCGTTGCCATTTTGATTACTATGGACATTGTGGCACTGCTTTCTAGTATTTACACCTCTAATTCATGAGCAGCGTTTAGCCTTATAGAGGTTGGCCAAGACTGCGATCTTGATCAATCATTCGTATCTTCCTGTAATTCTCTTACAAGAAAACTGCTCAAAACCCCAAAGTACTTGCGTCACTCTCATGGTATTCACTGACTTCCCAAAAATTGATTAAAGCCTGTATCCTTCTTTTTTTTTTTTTTTTTTTTTGCCTACAAGAAAGTAAAAAGCTATAAATTTTAAGGCTTTGTGCACACTGCATTTTTTTAATGAATTTTCGCAGCTGTTTTTCCGCCCGGAAATGAGCCCGTTCTCAAGGAGGGATATTTAGGGTATGTGCACATGTAGCAGATTTGGCCCTCTGGAACCGCAGCAGTTTTCTATGCGCTGTACAGTACCATGTAAACCTATGGAAAACCAAATCCGCAGTGCACATGCTGCGGAATATTCCGCACAGAAACACAGCGGTTTATTTTTCGCAGCATGTCCATTCTTTGTGCGGATTCCGCAGCGTTTTGCACCTATTACATAATAGGAATTCGGCAGGTGTAAAAATGCAGGCAAAATCTGCAGTAAATCCGCGGGGAATCCGCAGGTAAAATGCAGGGCGTTTTACCTGCGGATTCTGCGTGGAAAAATCTCCAATGGAATCTGCAACTTGTGCACATACCCTTAGGCTATGTGCCACGTTGAGTATTTGATTGCATACATTTCCGCAAGGTTTCTGCATCTCTTGGCAGGAAAAATGCTGTGGCAAAAGTGAGCGTTTTTGCCACGTTTATGTACAGCAGTGAAGACTTTTTTGAGCTAAGAGTTAAATTTGCAAAGTTGCTTGTTTTTAGAAGCATTCGTTAATTGCTGAAGTTGCAGAGCAATACATTTTCTTACTAATATTTCACATGTAGTAGACATTTGGATTGCCTATGTGTTCTACTGACACTGCACTCTGGGCTGTGTGCACACTAGACTACTGAGCTACACACTTCTTGGGGCTTTAGGCTATGTGCACACGTTGAGGATTTTTCACGCTTTTTCGGTCGTTTTCCGTGGAAAAAACGCTTAAAAAACGCATACATAAGCATCCCTTCATTTTTAATGCATTCTGCAATTTTTGTGCACATGATGCATTTTTCCCCCCCGAAAAAAACGCATTGCGGTAAAAAACGCAGTGTGTTGATTAATTTTGTGGATTTTT
Source organism: Ranitomeya variabilis (assembly GCF_051348905.1). Classification (NCBI taxonomy): domain Eukaryota; kingdom Metazoa; phylum Chordata; class Amphibia; order Anura; family Dendrobatidae; genus Ranitomeya; species Ranitomeya variabilis. Next base: position 706,232,732 of record NC_135234.1, on the reverse strand, counting down.
TGCGTTTTTGCCACTATTAAATTCATTGGGAAGCTCCGGAAAAAACGCACAAACGACGCGAGAAAAACACATGCGGATTTCTTGCAGAAAATGTCCGGTTTTGTTCAGGAAATGTCTGCAAGAAATCCTGACGTGTACACATAGCCTTAGTGTGTGATGAATGGGGGTTTCAAGACCCAGATCTGCAGCCTATTCAAGTACCTACTCAATTTGAAACATCAGTACAAGTGTAGTTACTCTGTAAAGGAATCTGTTAGCAAAAACCTTCTATGTCATCTTAAAGCACCATGATGTAGAGGCAGAGATCCTGACTCCAGGGATGTGTCGCTTATTAGGCTGTGTGTTGTTTGTTTCAATAAAATCAATGTTTTATCATCTGGAGATTATCACTGCCAGACTAGGGGTGTTGTGCCATCTAGTTAACTGCTCTGTGTAACCCTGCTCCCCTCACTGATTAGCAGCTTTCTGCCTATGCATAGCATGCACAGAAAGCTGCCAATCGGTGATGTGTGCGGGTTACACAGAGCTCAGTATTTGGAGCACTGCTAGATCTGCAGCAGAAAAAATGTGATTGTGTATGACTACAACAGCAAACAGACCAGCAAGTGATAAAATGCTTGAATCAGGGTCTCAGCCCGTACTGATTTTAGAGTACATAGCAAAATACTACTGCCAGATTACCTTTAAAATGCAATAATTTCTTTAACTTGACTAAAGCTCCTCTTAGTCAATGCCCCCCCTTTCTTCAGTGCAGGAGCCACACTCCCCTAAGTTGCCGCAGCAGGACGATCTTCCTTAGCAGGCAATAACCACACTCTAACCACCTGCCCACAACATGCCTCGTATCCCAAGAAGGGCTTCCCTGCAGCTCTGCCTGGTTAGAATTGGATATTGAATCACGCACTGATCGGCTACTGGTCATCATTATTCCCTCAGAGCAGACATCCGCTCTGGCCAAATAGTAAAGGATGCAGCCGAGCAGTGGGCGCTGATTGGCGTCAGCTGTCATGTGATACAATATCATGTCACCCGCCACAACCGTACTTATGCAGTGTCAAACCCGCAGCGGCCAGCTGTGACTGCATAGTGGATGGGATTTCAAGAAATCCCATGTCTACAGATGCCTGCAGATCACTCGCGGAGACTGACATGCGGCGCATCTTTCCAGACTGCAGCATGTCAATTTCTCGCTAGTCTCCGCAAGAGAAATTACATCAATAGAATGTATTGAACTCAATGAATCCGCACAGATCAGTGAACACATACTGATTTACCTGCATTCAATAGATACCAGCACTTTGGACGCAGCGAACATGCACTGCTTCCAGAGTGCTGCTAGTTTCGCATCGTGGTCACCTGGCCTTATCTTCCTGCTTTAAGCCAGAGAAACCAAGGAAAGATCTGACCACAGGCTGCACCGAAGCACAGTCTGCCTCTCTCTTTCGGTGTCTGTCTGTCTCTATGATGAGGGACATGTTTGTGCTTCGTGGCGGCCTGTGGGCAGGTCATGAAATCATTCATCAATAATCAAAAATTATGTTGAACGCGTTCTACTAATAAGCCTCTTTCAAAATAAACCCTTAATGGAATTTAACAAAAAAAAAGTTAAACCAGTTCTGCACTATCCGAACAACCTTTTCTCAATCATCGTTATTATTTCATAGCAGACTATGTTGATCTCTGGTGCAGGCGCTGTGCCAGTTATGTTGTTGCCTGCTCTCCCTGTGCTCGCGTGACATTGTCACAAAAGGCCTGCAGCCAATCAACAAAAGCCTTGTTCTCACATCCTTCTGGTGAAACAGACACCCGGATTTGTCCAGATTTCAGTTTGAAGCCCTACCCCCGAGAGAGCAGGCACCGATATTGCTGGAACAGCAACCGCAGCAGAGGGGAGTATAGCTGCTATTATTTTAGATGGAGGAAAGATGATGATTGAGAAGACGTTTTCCCAAGCAGTGGAAAACCTCGTTAATAATAAATATCAATATGGGGAAGAAATAATACGGTGTCATGTGAAAGTTTGGGCACCCCTGGTCAAAATTACTGACATTGTGAACAGTTAAGAAGATGAAATGATCACTAAATGGCCTAAAGTTAAAGATGACACATTTCCTGTGCATTATAGACTAAAGCTTAAAAAAAATTGTCATTTTTTTAATTTGAAAAATTACAAAAAGGAAAATGGGCTGATGCAAAAGTTTGAGCAGCCTAAGAGATTTGTGTGCTCAGATAATTTTTATCAATGTTTCAAACCTTAATTAGCCTGTGTGGGTTATGGCTTGTACACCATCATCGTTGGGAAAGGCCAAGTGATGCAAATTTCCCAGCTTTATAAAAACCCAGCCTCCTTTCACCTTGTGCCAAAAAACAGCCGCCATAGGTTCTTCCAAGCAGCTGCTTAGCACTTTGAAAATGGTGGAAACTGACAAAGAAGAACACTATAAGAAGATAGCAAGGCATTTCAAGTTGCCCTTTCCAAATGTTCAAAATGTAATTAAGAAAATTGCAGTACACAGGAACTGTGAAGGTCAAGATAAGATCTGGAAGACCAAGCTAAATTTCAAGGCCCCGTCTCACATAGCGATTTACCAACGATCACGACCAGCGATACGACCTGGCCGTGATCGTTGGTAAGTCGTTGTGTGGTCGCTGGGGAGCTGTCACACAGACAGCTCTCTCCAGCGACCAACGATCAGGGGAACGACTTCGGCATCGTTGAAACTGTCTTCAACGATGCCGAAGTCCCCCTGCAGCACCCGGGTAACCAGGGTAAACATCGGGTTACTAAGCGCAGGGCCGCGCTTAGTAACCCGATGTTTACCCTGGTTACCAAAAAAAATAAACAGTACATACTCACCATCTGATGTCCGTCAAGGTCCCTTGCCGTCTGCTTCCTGCTCTGACTGAGTGCCGCCGTACAGTGAGAGCAGAGCGCAGCGGGGACGTCACCGCTGTGCTGTACTTTCACTTTCACTTTGCGGCGCTCAGTCAGTGTGGGAAGCAGACGGCAAGGGACCTGACGGACATCAGATGGTGAGTATGTACTGTTTTTTTTTTTTTTACATTTACGCTGGTAACCAGGGTAAACATCGGGTTACTAAGCGCGGCCCTGCGCTTAGTAACCCGATGTTTACCCTGGTTACCAGTGAAGACATCGCTGGATCGGTGTCACACACACCGATTCAGCGATGTCAGCGGGACCTCAACGACCAAAAAACGGCCCAGGCCATTCCGACACGACCAGCGATCTCACAGCAGGGGCCTGATCGCTGGTACGTGTCACACATAGCGAGATCGCTACTGAGGTCGCTGTTGCGTCACAAAACTTGTGACTCAGCAGCGATCTCGCTAGCGATCTCGCTATGTGAGACTGGGCCTTCAGTGAGAGCAGCTTGTAAGATTGTTTGAGACGCAAATCAGCAAATGCACTTGACTACAAAATACCTTCAGAAAGATTTGGCAGACTCTGGAGTTGTACATTCTTCTACTGTTCAGAGACACCTGCAGAAATGTGACATTTATGGAGGAGTCATCAGACGAAAACCTCTCCTGCGTCCTCACCATAAGATTCCGCGTCAGAAGTATGCAAATGAACATCTAAACAAGCCTCATGCATTTTGAAAAGAAGTCGCGTGGACCGATGAGTTTAAAATAGAACTCTTTGGCCACAATGATCAAGGTATGTGTGAAGAAAAAGGGCCAAAGTATTTCAGGAAAAGAACTTCTCTCCAACCATTAATCACGGGAGTGCATCAATCATGCTTTGGTTTTTTTTTGCAGCCAATGGTACTGGGAACATTTCACAGGTAAAGGGAAGAAAGGATTCAATGAAGTTTCAACAACTTCTTGATGCAAACATAACATCTGTATAAAAGCTGAAGTTGAAAAGAGGATGGCTCCTACAAATGGATAATGATCCTAAACACATCAAAATTCACAATGGACTACCTCAAAAGGCGCAAGCTGAAGGTTTAACAATGGCATTCGCAGTCCACTAATCTGAACATCATTGAAAATTTGTGGCTAGACATCAAAATAGCAGTGCATGCAAGATGACCCTGGAATCTCACAGAACTGGAAGAATTTTCCAAGGAAGAATGGATGAAAATCCCTCAAAACAAGAATTGAAAGACTCTTGACTGGCTGCAAAAAGTGTTCATAAGCTGTGATACTTTTTTAATTTAAGGGGGTGCTACTAGGTACTAACCATAAAACACTGGAGTGACCACCTAATGAGTGATCAACTCAATGAAGCTCACCAAAAACCTTTTTTATATCAATTAAAATATAACATTTATTGAAACAATATATATATATTATTAAAAAATCCAAATAACCACTAGAACAACAATAACCCCAAATCAGAAGAGGAAACCCACCCACAGGTTAATCAATCTAGGTATAATAGACCATGAACATAAACACACCGGTGAAAAGAAAACTGGCAAGGAACATATTGCATATAATTAAGCCAGGATAGAAAACACCTCAATCCCATAGGCACATCTAATAATGAACCCATCCGATCTACTCCTATGGTAAGTGTGCATACCGCATCACTGAAAATGAAAAAGCCGATGGTGATCACAGGGAGAGCCACGGAAAAAACAAGGTGAACGCCTGGAACAATATAGAAAATAGCCAACACCTTACCAGGTAACTGCCCGTATAGTGAGTGTCCTCCTCTGACGCCCCGACGCGCGTTTCGCCCTCTGCTTCTTCCGGGGGTGTGACTACGGGGGTGAAGAGGGTTTATTTAAATAGGGTCGTGGCCAATTAGAGTGCAGGAGACTTTGATGCGGCCCGTAAACCTGAAGTCCAGAGAGGTCCTACGGCGCATGCGTCAGTCATAGACCTCCGTATGTGTAAACACACTTCCTGACTCGCGCCAACAGGACCACATGTGAATCACATATGTGCCCATACTAGGCGCCGTCGGAAGTGTACGGGGTATTGACCGAAAGCGCATGCGCACCACCTCCATGGATTAACAAAAACAAATACGAAACCCCTAGTTTGTATGAATCAGACCAAATAGCGCATGTGTGTCCTCCCATTAACCCCTTCACCCCAAAGCCTGTTTTCACCTAAGTGACACGGCCAATTTTTACAATTCTGACTACTGTCACTTTATGAGGTCATAACTCTGAAACGCTTCAACGGATCCTGGTGATTCTGAGATTGTTTTCTCGTGACATATTGTACTTTATGATAGTGGTAAAACTTCTTCGATATGACTTGCATTTATTTGTAAAAAAAAACTGAAATTTGTCAAATTAAGAAAATTTAGCAATTTTCAAATTTTTCGTTTTTATGCCCTTAAATTAGAGAGTTAAATCACATAATATAGTTAATAAACAACATTTACCACATGTCTGCTTTACATCAGCACAATTTTGGAAACATAATTTTTTTTTGTTAGGGAGTTATAAGGGTTAAAAGTTGATCAGTGATTTCTCATTTTTGCAACAAAATTTGCAAAACCATTTTTTTTACGGACCACCTCACACTTGAAGTGACTTTGAGGGGTCTATATGACAGAAAATGCCCAAAAGTGACACCATTCTAAAAACTGCACCCCTCAAGGTACTCTAAACCACATTCAAAAAGTTTATTAACCCTTCAGGTGCTTCACAGGAATTTTTGGAATGTTTTAAAAAAATTGAACATTTAACTTTTTTTTCACAAAATTTTTACTTCAGATCCAATTTGTTTTATTTTACCAAGGGTAACAGGAGAAATTGGACCAAAAAAGTCGTTGTACAATTTGTCCTGAGTACGCCGATACCCCACATGTTGGGATAAACCACTGTTTGGGCGCATGGCAGAGCTCGGAAGGGAAGGAGCGCCATTTGACTTTTCAATGCAAAATTGGCTGGAATTGAGATCGGAACCCATGTCGTGTTTGGAGAGCCCCTGACGTGCCTAAACAGTGGAAACCCCCACAAGTGACACCATTTTGGAAAGTAGACCCTCTAAGGAACTAATCTAGATGTGTGGTGAGCACTTTGAACCTCCAAGTGCTTCACAGAAGTTTATAATGTAGAGCCGTAAAAAAAAAATAATATTAATTTTCACAAAAAATGATCTTTTTGCCCCAAATATTTTATTTTCCCAAGGGTAGCAGGATAAATTGGACCCCAAAAGTTGTTGTGAAATTTGTCCTGAGTACGCTGATACTTCATATATGGGGATAAACCACTGTTTGGGCACATGGCAGAGCTCGGAAGGGAAGGAGCGCCATTTGACTTTTCAATGCAAAATTGGCTGGAATTGAGATCGGAACCCATGTCGTGTTTGGAGAGCCCCTGACGTGCCTAAACAGTGGAAACCCCCCACAAGTGACACCATTTTGGAAAGAAGACGCCCTAAGGAACTTATCTAGATGTGTGGTGAGCACTTTTAACCCCCAATTGTTTCACTAAAGTTTAGAATGTAGCGCTGTGAAAATTAAAAAATCATTTTTTCTTTCCACAAAATGATGTTTTAGCCCGCAATTTTTTTTCCCCAAGGGTAACAGGAGAAATTGGACCACAAAAGTTATTGTCCAATTTGTCCGGAGTACGCTGATACCCCATATATTGGGGGGAACCACTGTTTGGGCGCACGGCAGAGCTCGGAAGGGAAGGAGCGCCGTTTGAAATGCAGACTTAGATGGATTGGTCTGCAGGTGTCATGTTGCATTTGCAGAGCCCCTGATGTACCTAAACAGTAGAAACCCCCCACAAGTGACCCCATATTGGAAACTAGACCCCCCACGGAACTTATCTAGATGTGTTGTGAGAACTTTGAACCAACAAGTGTTTCACTACAGTTTATCACGCAGAGCCGTGAAAATAAAAAATATATTTTTTTCCACGAAAATTATATTTTAGCCCCCACGTTTTTATTTTCCCAAGGGTAACAGGAGAAATTGGACAACAAAAGTTGTTGTCCAATTTGTCCTGAGTACGCTGATACCCCATATATGGGGGGGAACCACTGTTTGTGCGCACGGCAGAGCTCGGAAGGGAAGGAGCGCCGTTTGAAATGCAGACTTAGATGGATTGGTCTGCAGGTGTCATGTTGCATTTGCAGAGCCCCTGATGTACCTAAACAGTAGAAACCCCCCACAAGTGACCCCATATTGGAAACTAGACCCCCCACGGAACTTATCTAGATGTGTTGTGAGAACTTTGAACCCCCAAGTGTTTCACTACAGTTTATAACGCAGAGCCGCGAAAATAAAAAATATATTTTTTCCACGAAAATTATATTTTAGCCCCCACGTTTTTATTTTCCCAAGGGTAAGGCTGGTTTCACACTTGCGTTTTTATCTGCATGCGTTTTTAAAAAAAACGCATGTGTGAAAAAACGCATGTTAACGCGGTAAAACGCATGCGTTTTTTTAGACGCATGCGTTTTTATAGAAAAACACAGGAAAACAAGAAAAAAACAAAAAACCCTAACCCTACCCCTAACCCTACCCCTAACCCTAACCCCGAAATACATGGCACTGAAATACGTGGCACTGAAATACGTTTATATACGTATATACGTATATAAGTGCCACGATATTTCAGTGGCCACGCATATAAGTGCCACGCATATAAGTGCCACGCATATAAGTGCCACGCATATAAGTGCCACGCATATAAGTGCCACGCATATAAGTGCCACGCATATAAGTGCCACGCATATAAGTGCCACGCATATAAGTGCCACGCATTTCACGTAAATGCCACGATATTTCAGTGCCACGTATTTCACTGAAATATCGTGGCACTGAAAGACGTGGCACTGAAAGACGTGGCACTGAAAGACGTGGCACTGAAAGACGTGGCACTGAAAGACGTGGCACTGAAAGACGTGGCACTGAAAGACGTGGCACTGAAATATCGTGGCACTGAAATACGTGGCACTATGACTGTCAGAAAATGTTCATTAAACGGTTACAGCACGTTACATGTAACTTTTTTTGTGCCGACGGTCCACCATTTGCGACCGCGCATGCGCGGCTGGAACTCCGCCCCCACCTCCCCGCACCTCACAATGGGGCAGCGGATGCGTGGAAAAACAGCATCCGCTGCCCCCGTTGTGCGGCGCTTGCACAGTATGCGTCGGTATGTCGGGCCGACGCAGCGCGACGGCCCTGTACCGACGCTAGTGTGAAAGTAGCCTAACGGGAAAATGGAAATAAATATACTTTTTTAAATTTTATTATTTTTCCCTAACTAAGGGGGTGATGAAGGGGGATTTGATTTACTTTTATAGCGGGTTTTTTGGGCGGATTTTTATGATTGGCAGCTGTCACACACTAAAAGACGCTTTTTATTGCAAAAAATAGTTTTTGCGTTACCACATTTTGAGAGCTATAATTTTTCCATATTTTGGTCCACAGAGTCATGTGAGATCTTGTTTTTTGCGGGACGAGTTGACGTTTTTATTGGTACCATTTTCGGGTACATGACATTTTTTGATCGCTTTTTATTCCGATTTTTGGGAGGCGGAATGAACAAATACCAGCAATTCCTGAAATTCTTTTGTGGGGGGCGTTTATACCGTTCCGCGTTTGGTAAAATTGATAAAGCAGTTTTATTCGTCGGGTCAGTACGATTACAGCGATACCTCATTTATGTAATTTTTTTATGTTTTGGCGCTTTTACACAATAAAAACTATTTTATATAAAAAAATAATTGTTTTTGCATCGCTTTATTCTGAGAGCTATAACTTTTTTATTTTTCTGCTGATGATGCTGTATGGCGGCTTTTTTTTTGCGGGACAAGATGACGTTTTCAGCGGTACCATGGTTATTTATATCCGTCTTTTTGATCGCGTGTTATTCCACTTTTTGTTTGGCGGTATGAGAATAAAGCGTTGTTTTTTGCCTCGGTTTTTTTTTTTTTTCCGGTGTTCACTGAAGGGGTTAACTAGTGATATAGTTTTATAGGTGGGGTCGTTACGGACGCGGCGATACTAAATATGTGTACTTTTATTGTGTGATTTTTTTTTTTTTATTTAGATAAAGAAATGTATTTATGGGAATATTTTTTTTTTTTTTCTTTATTTAGGATTTTTTTTTTTTTTTTTTTACACATGTGGAAAAATTTTTTTTTTAACTTTTTTACTTTGTCCCAGGGGGGGACATCACAGATCGGTGATCTGACAGTGTGCACAGCACTCTGCCAGATCTGCGATCTGCTGTGCAGGGCTGCAGGCTTACCAAGTGTCTGCTCTGAGCAGACACTCGGTAAGCCACCTCCCTCCCTGCAGGACGCGGATGCCTGCTATGAGGAATTCTCAGCAGACGCCGGCAAGCAGGGTCATCTTATGACCCGGAAGGAGTCCCGCGGCCATCTTGGATCCGGGGACTCCTTCCAGGTCACCGGAGCAGCGCGATCTTATCGCGTTGCTCCGGTGGGAGAGCGCAGGAAGTCCCCGTCCCTGCGCGATCCCCCTCTATGCCGCTGTCACTATTGACAGCGGCATCAGAGGGGTTAAATGCCCGCGATCGGCGATAGCGCCGATCGTGGGCATTGCTGCGGGGTGTCAGCTGTCATATACAGCTGACACCCGCACCCGATCACCGCGGCGCTCAGCGTGAGACCGCGGTGATCGGGGCGCCGTACTAGTACTGCGGCTGGCACTAATGCAGTGCCGGCAGCGCAGTACTAGTACGGCGCATGTCGCGAAGGGGTTAAAAAGCCATTAAATAAATCAAGACAGTGGGGGAAAAATTAAAACAGTGAAAAGTGCCAAATTGTGTACTGTTAAATAACGTGAAAAAAAAAAAAAAAAACGCAGATAAATAATGTCGGTGAAAATAATAAATAAATAGAATACCATGCCCATAAAAGAACCCATTATTTAATGAGTAACAATACATAATATAGGGCCAGTGAGTGAAACCCACTAATTGTGAAACCCTAGGTACTAAAAGTGGAGATTCATAAAGAACCCCTAATGAACAATGTGTTAGAAAGATAACGGGTAACTAAACCCAATCATGTGAATATAAAATTCCCCATCGTAACATTAATGCGTAAATTGAAACACAAAAAGTATTATCAATAAAACCCCAAAGATTTAATGGCAAACACCATAAAAACCCACAGTCTGAAATACTACAGACTGCAGACAACATCACATGCCTTTTTAAATCCCATTTATATACAAAAAATACATATAGTGTAAAGTCCATGTAATAATAGAAGCTTCCGGGATCCGAGAAAACATCAAAGTCCCCATCCGTATTCCTTGTTCTTCTCCCAAGTAGAATGGAAAGATCCTCCATCGATATTCGGTAAAGAGGAAAAAAACACTATCATCAGCACAGATAGCCAGACCACGACCACCACACCTAATAGAAATAGTTTCGCAGGATACCTCCCTTGAGATCAGGGATCTTATGCAAAAGTATAGAAATGCACTTCAATCGATCCTCTTTGGAAAATTATTTGGACAAAAAAATCGTCCCCAGAGGACTTAGAATACAACTTTATCCGACATATGAACTGGGGGAGCAGGATTTGGTAAAAAAATGGATGTCTATTGCCTCTAAGTGCTCTTTGGAGTTTATCCAAATTTTGATTGAAAATAATACTAAATCCCTAATGGAGTTAGATAAGGAGTTGGAGGAGTTATCTAAAACTCTGTCTAAGGATATGTCCGCTGAGCAATTTACTAAGTGGAATAAGGATTTGGAGGTGGACATCTCCAAATTAGAGGAAAAGGTCAGGAAAAACTTAAGAAATATCAGAGGGACGTTGGTGATTATGATGCCAATAAAATCTATAGATGGCAATCAAGAGGCTTGCAAGGCCCTCGGAACATCAGGACTAGGACTGTATCGGATGTTTCACACACATCAGAGAGTAATGCCTCTACGAGCGATTCAGAGGTGAAACAAGATTTTCACCTGGCCCTATATTATGTATTGTTACTCATTAAATAATGGGTTCTTTTATGGGCATGGTATTCTATTTATTTATTATTTTCACCGACATTATTTATCTGCGTTTTTTTTTTTTTTTCACGTTATTTAACAGTACACAATTTGGCACTTTTCACTGTTTTAATTTTTCCCCCACTGTCTTGATTTATTTAATGGCTTTTTAATGGGAGGACACACATGCGCTATTTGGTCTGATTCATACAAACTAGGGATTTCGTATTTGTTTTTGTTACTCCATGGAGGTGGTGCGCATGCGCTTTCGGTCAATACCCCGTACACTTCCGACGGCGCCTAGTATGGGCACATATGTGATTCACATGTGGTCCTGTTGGCGCGAGTCAGGAAGTGTGTTTACACATACGGAGGTCTATGACTGACGCATGCGCCGTAGGACCTCTCTGGACTTCCGGTTTACGGGCCGCATCAAAGTCTCCTGCACTCTAATTGGCCACGACCCTATTTAAATAAACCCTCTTCACCCCCGTAGTCACGCCCCCGGAAGAAGCAGAGGGCGAAACGCGCGTCGGGGCGTCACAGGAGGACACTCACTATACGGGCAGTTACCTGGTAAGGTGTTGGCTATTTTCTATATTGTTCCAGGCGTTCACCTTGTTTTTTCCGTGGCTCTCCCTGTGATCACCATCGGCTTTTTCATTTTCAGTGATGCGGTATGCACACTTATCATTGGAGTAGATCGGATGGGTTCATTATTAGATGTGCCTATGGGATTGAGGTGTTTTCTATCCTGGCTTAATTATACGCAATATGTTCCTTGCCAGTTTTCTTTTCACCGTTGTGTTTATGTTCATGGTCTATTATACCTAGATTGATTAACCTGTGGGTGGGTTTCCTCTTCTGATTTGGGGTTATTGTTGTTCTAGTGGTTATTTGGATTTTTTAATAATATATATATTGTTTCAATAAATGTTATATTTTAATTGATATAAAAAAGGTTTTTGGTGAGCTTCATTGAGTTGATCACTCATTAGGTGGTCACTCCAGTGTTTTATGTGTTGAGAAGTACCAATATTCTTACAGTATTTGGACACTTTTGTGATTTATATAGGTACTAACCATGCAGGGTGTTTAAACTTTTGCATCAGCCCATTTTCCTTTTTTGTAATTTTTAAAATGTAATAGAAAATGTGTGTGTGTGTGTGTGTGTGTATATCAGTCCTTCCTGCAGCAAAACAACCCCACAACATGATGCTGCCACCCCAGTGTTTCACAGTTGGGATGGTGTTCTTTGGCTTCCAAGCTTCTCCCTTTTTTCCTCCAAACGTAACGATGGTCATTATGCCCAAAAAGTTCAATTTTAGTTTCATCAGACCGCAGGATAGGTCTCCAAAAATTGAGGTCTTTGTTCCTGTGTGCATTTACAAACATTAATCTGGCTTTTTTATGTTTCTTTTGGAGTAATGGCTTCTTCCTGGCAGAGTGGCCTTTCAATCCATGTTGATACAGTACTCGTTTCATTGTGGATATTGACCCAATCTTACCAGCTTCCGCCATCATCTTTACAAGGCCATTTGCTCTTTTCCTTGGGTTGATATGCACATGTTGGACAAAAGCACGTCCATCTCTGGGACACAGAACCCGTCTCCTTCCTGAGTGGTGTGATGGCTGGACATTCCCATCTTGTTTGTATTTGTGTATAATTGTTTGTACAGATGACCGAGGTTTCTTGAAATTGTACCCAAGGATGAGCCAGACTTGTTCAAGTCCACAATTCTCTTCCTGATATCTTTGCTGATTTCTTGAGACTTTCCTATGATGCTACACAAAGAAGCCGTGTGTTTCAGGTGTGCATTAAAATACATCCACAGGTGTGACATTAACCCCTTCACCCCCGGAGCTTTTTCCGTTTTCGTTTTTCGCTCCCCTCCTTCCCAGAGCCATAACTTTTTTATTTTTCCGTCAATTTGGCCATGTGAGGGCTTATTTTTTGCGGGACGAGTTGTACTTTTGAACGACATCATTGGTTTTACCATGTCGTGTACTAGAAAACGGGAAAAAAATTCCAAGTGCAGTGAAATTGCAAAAAAAGTGCAATCCCACACTTGTTTTTTGCTTGCCTATTTTGCTAGGTTCACTAAATGCTAAAACTGACCTGCCATTATGATTCTCCAGGTCAGTACGAGTTCATAGACACCTAACATGACTAGGTTATTTTTCACCTAAGTGGTAAAAAAAATTCCAAACTTTGCAAAAAACAAAACAAAACAAAATTGCGCCATTTTCCGATACTCGTAGCGTCTCCATTTTTCGTGATCTGGGGTCAGGTGAGGGCTTATTTTTTGCGTGCCGAGCTGGCATTTTTAATGATAGCATTTTGGTGCAGATACGTTCTTTTGATCGCCCGTTATTGCATTTTAATGCAATGTCGTGGCGACCAAAAAAACGTAAATCTGGCGTTTCGATTTTTTTTCTCATTACGCGTTTAGCGATCAGGTTAATGCTTTTTTTTTATTGATAGATCGGGCGATTCTGAACGCGGCGATACCAAATATGTGTAGGTTGGGGTTTTTTTTTATTGATTTATTTTGATTGGGGCGAAAGGGGGGGGTGATTTAAACTTTTATATTTTTTTTATTTTTTTCACATTTTTTTTTACTTTTTTTTTTTTTTACTTTTGCCATGCTTCTATAGCCTCCATGGGAGGCTAGAAGCAGGCACAGCCCGATCGGCTCTGCTACATAACAGCGATCATCAGATCGCTGTTATGTAGCTAAAATGCAGGTGTGCTGTGAGCGCCGACCACAGGGTGGCGCTCACAGCCACCGGCGATCAGTAACCATAGAGGTCTCCAGGACCTCTATGGTTACAATGTACAAGCATCGCCGACCCCCGATCATGTGACGGGGGTCGGCGATGCGCTCATATCCGGCCGCACGGCCGGATGCGGTAGTTAAATGCCGCTGTCTGAGTTTGACAGCGGCATTTAACTAGTTAATAGCGGCGGGTGATCGCGATTTCACCCGCCGCTATTGCGCGCACATGTCAGCTGTAAAAAACAGCTGACATGTCGCGACTTTGATGTGCGCTCACCGCCGGAGCGCACATCAAAGCGGGGGTCCCGACATGTGACGTACTATACCGTCACATGTCGGGAAGGGGTTAATTAACTCAGGTGTTGCCAGAAAACCTATCAGAAGCTTCCAAACACATGACAGTCCAGAATTGTTTAAAGGCGTAGTAAACTTAGTGTATGTAAACTTTTGACTTTACAGTAAGTAATAAAAATTCCTTAACCTCTTAACGTCCAATGACGGGCAGTGTCCGTCATTGGACGCCTCCCCCTGTTTGGTTCGGGCTCCGGCGATGAGCCCGCACCTTTCACGGCACATGACAGATGATCAACTGACATGTGCCCCTAACAGCTGCAGATGGGATCGCGATCTATCCACGGCTGTTAACATGTTAAATGCCGCTGTGAAACTCGACAGCGGCATTTAACATACATGCACAGGAAGCACGTCATTACCTCCTCCCCTCCTCCCATCGGTGCCCGTGCCACATGCCCGCGGGTCACCGATGGGTTGGCATGATAACTTGGGGTCCGCAGGAGACCCCTGAGGTTGTCATAGCCAGATAGCTATGAGCGCCGCCCATAGCAAGTGAGCATATTTGCTACATAGAGCAGGCCTGCAGCCCTGCTCTGTGTAGCCTGATAACCGCTTCTAGTCTCCCATAAGGACTATTAAAGCAGGTTAAAAAAAAAATTACACGTATTTGGTATCGCCGCGTTCAGAATCGGCCGTTCTATCAATATATAAAAAGAATTAATCCAGTCGGTAAACGACGTAGCAAGAAAAAAAAATTTAAACTCCAGAATAATGTTTTTTTTGGTCACTGCAACATTGCAATAAAATGCAATAACGGGCAATCAAAAGATCATATATGAGCCAAAATGGTATCAATAAAAACTTCAGATTGGTGTGCAAAAAATAAGCCCTCGCCCGGCCCCAGATCCCGAAAGATGGAGACGCTACGGGTCTTGGAAAATGGCAATTTTTTTTTTTCATTTTTACAAACTATGGAATTTTTTTTCACCACATAAAAAGAGAACCTAGACATGTTTGGTGCCTGAACTCATATGGACCTGGAGAATAATAATGGCAGAGCAGGGAAAAACAAAAAAAAATTGTGGAATTGCACTTTTCACTGCATTTGGATCCCCCCCCCCCATTTTCTAGTACATAAGGTAAAATCGATGGCGCCATTCAAAAGTACAACTCGTCCCACAAAAAACAAGCCCTCACATGGCCATATTGACGGAAAAATAAAAACGTTATGGCCATGGGAAGAAGGGGAGCAAAAAATGGAAACGCAAAGACAAATACCCCTTCAGGGGTTAAAACATTCTCTCATTCTGACATTTGGCAAATATTAATAATTATAGTAATCCTAATTGACCTAAAATGATTCTGATTTCATGTCAGTTATTGAAAAAAAAAAACGTGCATATGTGTCTTTTTGTGTGTGCGTTTGTACGTTATACTTTTTTAGCATAAAATACAAAGGAAATGTTTCATCTTTAACTTTAGGCCATTCAGAGACCATTTCAACTTTAACTTGCTTAACTGTTCACAATAACCGTAATTTTGACCAGGGGTGCCCAAAGTTGTACATGCCACTGCGTAAATACCGGTAAATTTGTCAACACAATGTTTTGTTTTGGGTTTTTTTTTGCTGAAAAAGTGAATAGAAACCAAAGCCCCAATACATATTGACTAGCAGAGAGGGGGCAGGTGTACATTTACTGACATAATTTACTGTCCGCACTAGTCAGTGACCACTTTTCAAAACGCTAGTGACGCTGGCTAATAATATTTTTAAAATGCCATAAGTTGCAACATTTTTGCCACATTTAAAATAGTTTACTCCAAATCTCCGGCGAAAACTGATGAATCTGGCACAAAGTACTCGTAGGACACCAGTTTGAAGAGTACTTTCCAGACTGAGCAGTATGCCACTCTGATAAAGCGTGCTAGAATAGGACCCACACTAAGTGTACCGCCATGTCTTCTAAATGCAATTATGCAGTAAAACTGGTATAGCCACATTTCTTCATGAATTGTAGTACTGGCTGTAGTGTAAAATGTACCATGCCTCTCTGCCTTAAATACAGGGCTGTGGAGTCTGAGTCGTGGAGTCGGAGTTAGTTTTGGTCGGAGTCGGTAGAAATGTACCGACTCCAGCTTTAAAAAAATTGTATTAATATTTCATAATTGAACTTTCATATGAATTTTATAAATATTACTCAAATATATATGTTCTATCAAACTATGAACAACAGTGATAAGCAGTTCTGCTGGAGATAGAGACATTTCTTCTTGTGTGTCACTGTTCTCCACTGCCCTTATCTAATCTTATACTTGGTTAACCTCATGCTGCCCCAACCCCCCTACTTACAATGTATGAAACTGAAAGTGAAAATGTGTTGCAAATTCTTAGTAGTAAAGCTCCTCCTCTAGACTAGATGTTTACTAGGTGTGCGTCTTCCAAGCATCTCACAGCTGCTACTCGGAAGAGGAAGACTGTAAGAAGTATTATCCTTTCAACAAACTTTGCATCGGTTAACACTGAGTACATGAGGAATAACAGTATTACTGACCACTATATCAGTTGTACGACCTGGCAATAATTTTGTACAATTGTTTTTAGGAAAAACAATTGTCATTTGGATTGTGAATGCAGAATTAAAAACCTGAGAATGTCAAAGAAGCGTCACGTTTAAATCAGCTGTATTTGAACATTTCACCATCACTCAAGATAGAAAACATTATGTCTGTCAGTGTATGACAAATGATCCAGACAAAAACAAATGCTATGAAGCCAAGATCAGTGCATATTCAGGCAAAGATAAAAATGCTCCTACCAGAGCTTCTAATCTAAAGAGACATTTACAGCGCTTTCATCCAGAAGTACTGAAAGCAGTGGATGAGAAAGACTGCATCCAAACCAATGAACCAGTGCCCAGCTCTTCCAGCCAAACAAAGGAGCAGAGAACTTTGCAGCCATCAGTTGCAAGATATTTTGTCAGTGACAAAGTTACTGTGACAATGACAGTAGATACATTTAAAAAACAGATCATAGAGCTTGTTGTAAAGGATAGTGTGCCTATTTCATTATTTTCACTACCAGCTTTTATGTGTCTGAATGGGGAAATGGCCCGCAAGCTTGGTGTTTCTCTGGAGAGAGAGAGTATTAGAAAATTAGTAATCGAAGAAGCTTTTAAACAAAAGGAAGAACTTAAAAAAACTCTCAAGGGACGCTTTCTGTTTCTTAAAATGGATGCCTGCCACGTCACAGAGTGAACTATTTTGTCATCAATGTCCGATTTGTTTGTGACAAAAATGAAATCGTTACCAAGACATTGGCAGTAAAAGACACCAAAGCTCATCACACCAGTGAGTTTCTCCAGGTCTTGGTGGAAAAGGTTCTGCAAGACTATGAACTTAAAAAAGAGCAAGTTCTTTCTGTCGTAACTGACAATACTTCAAATATGATAAGTACTATTAAGCTAATGAATGAGAGTAATGATGGTGACCAGCAGCTAGAAGAACATTCTGGGTCCACAGACACAGAAATGTTTGAAATAGAGGAACACAGTATTGTAACTGAGGAGCAAACTGAAGTTGCTTCAGATAAACAGCAACATGATAGTTTAGATGATCTTGCTGAAACTGTGTCAATACGTTCTTTCATTCATCACATGCGCTGTGTTGTGCATATGCTACAGCTGGCTATAAGAGACAGTCTGCAAGAAGGACATGCTGCTGCACTGATTGGCAAGGTGAGAAAATTGGCTACTGTTGCCACAACCCCTAAAGTTGACTCAATTTTGAAGAGACGTGCTGGAAAAGGGGCAATTATTGATCAAGCCACACGATGGGGCAGTACTTACTTAATGATTCAGCGCTTGGTTGAACTGAAAACCTTTCTTGTAAACATGGCTAACCCTCAACTGACGCTAAATGAAAGTCAGTGGAATCAGGCGACTGAGCTGGAAAAATTGCTAGAGCACCCATTTACAGTGACTAAAAAATTACAAGCAGAGGACTTAACTCCAGGTATTTTCTTAAAGGAGTGGAAGAACCTGATGTTTCGCCTGTCCCAAAGAGGAGGGTTAATTGCAAGTGGCATTGCTACATCAATGAAACGGAGAGAGGAGCTACTGTTACAAAATAACATTCTTTTGGCAGCTGTTTATGTAGACCCAATGCATCGGATTCTTCTAGATGATCAACAGCTAACTAAAGGAAAAGAAGCTCTGTTTGAAATAGCAGTAAGGATAAAAGGGTTGCAGAACAGTCAGGAGGAACAAGAAGAATTTGGTCATCCTGCCACATCTTCACCCTCATGAACTGATGAAGAATTTAATTTCGAAAAATATTTGGATCACAAGGACCGTGCAAAGCGTTCCCGCATAGAAGAAGAGTCATCCCCATCAAAGAACACAGCCAGTACATTTCAGCAGAATTTTTCTTGTGCACTAAAAGAAATTGAGAAATTTGACCGTTCATCAAAAATAACTGTGCAACAAGTGATTCCTTTGTATCCTGACATTGTCAGAGATGTTGCCCGAGTGGTTACTGCTTTGCCACAACCCAAGTTAGTGTAGAGAGGTTGTTCTCTGCTCTCAAAATAATTAGATCAGATTTGAGGGCATCCATGAAGGAGGATCTGACAGAGGCAATACTTTTTCTGAGGACAAATTTATAGATTTCTTCTTATTAACTGAATAACAGTGTTTATTGCATATTTACTTACAAGAGTTTTGAAAAGTTTATAAAAGTTATTTGCTATATTCGAATTGTATTCTAATAAATATAGTTTTTGCTCTAAGTGGTCTGATTACTTATATGATGGTGAGAAACTGAATAAGCACAATGTTAATATTTTACAACAGTAAATGTATTGTTACGAATTGGCCATTTATGAAGGAGTCGGAGCCGGAGTGGGAACCTGATAAAATCCAGGAGTCGGAGTCGCAACTGTGGCTTTCCGACTCCACAGCCCTGCTTAAATATACTACAAAAGTTTTACTGGTAAGCCAACGTTTCGGTCTCTCAGACCTTGAGCACGGTCAGTCAGATCCTGATTCTGCTATGAACCACAGGACATAGGCCGTGATCAATGTCTGGGACAGATCAAAACGTTGTCCATCCTTTCTAACTCCACATGCTAACTTATCAATAAAGTTAGCACTGTAGCATTATTATTTGGACAGATGTCCCCTACTACAGAGCACCACTGTCTTTTAGCTACAAGCAGCAATCAGAAATTTGATTGATCTTTTAATAGTACTAACAGTGTTATCAGTATATCTTTATTTGGGAGAGAAAACTGGAGCACGCTGAGGAACCTCGGACCCCAGCACTGTAAGCGCATCAGTGCTAACCACTGAGCCACCATTCTGCTCTATATATTATGAGTGCACATGGGCATCATGGGGGCGAGTGCCCTGTGTGTACCCCTTGTTGAGGCAGAATGAGAAGAGCAGCTCATACTAATGGATATTAGCTATTGCATTACATCGATTGCCAGTTACCTTTGTGGCTCCTATGCAACTATTCATTCGGATTGATATCTAGTATTTATTAATACAACATATAGATTTAACTATATTTTTATGTTGTGATGCAAAGTACATTACACATACATACATTTTTTTTATTATTTCTTCGTGGTTTACTGCTTTGAAATGTATGGTAATGTACACTTTCAAGGAAATGTTTTTCTATACATTCATGCAGCCCAACAGATATTGTTTTCTAGTGGATGTAATGCCTAGACGTGGTGTGACTAGAGTTCTATTCTAATGATTGCTCTGTGATACGTAGATTTGTGCCACCTGAAACCATAGCATTTATGTAAATTTTGGCATGTATTTCAGCTGAAGACCCACTCAACCTCCCTGAAAACGTTTTAAACTGTGCTTTTAAGGCAAGCCTTGTGAAAAGTTCATACGTTAGAACCGAAACGTCGCCACTATGTGTTAATAAACCACTGCTTTTTGCCATATCTCCTTGGTGTGCTGCCTCCAGTTGCTGCTTTATATAGGGTACGCATGTGGGAAGATGCCAATAGAGGATCTTGATGATTTGCCTAAGTGCATTCAGCGTGACAGAACATTCCTCAAACAGCTATTAATAACCGCATATGGTGGTTGTTTCTCATGTGGGCACATATGACAGCTTAATGTGAAAAGTTATCTGAAACAGGCACTATTTAACTAAAGGCAACCATTGACAGCCCATAGCCCTAAATCGGTTTTCCAAATGGACTATGGCACCAAACATATTTCCAAAGTGTTAAAAGCGATTGGCCACTACTTTTTTTTTTTTTAATTATTATTTTTATTGATATATAATTATTAGGATAGGCTGTCAATATGCGATTGGTGGGGTGCGACACCCGGCCTCCTTCGCGATCATCTGTTAGGCTACTTTCACATTAGCGTCGTGCACTGCACGTCACAATGCGACGTTGCAGCGCACCGACGCATACTGTGCAAGCGCCGCACAACGGGGGCAGCGGATGCTGTTTTTCAACGCATTCGCTGCCCCATTGTGAGGTGCGGGGAGGCGGGGCGGAGTTCCGGACGCGCATGCGCGGTCGGAAAAGACGGGAACGACGAACAAAAAAACGTTACGTCGCACTGCGTCGCTAATGCAAGTCAATGGAGAAAAAACGCATCCTGCAAGCACTTTTGCAGGATGCGTTTTTTCTCCAAAACGACGCATAGCGACGTGCAGTGCACGACGCTAGTGTGAAAGTAGCCTTACTTTCGACAGCCAAAAGTTCTTGAATGCTGCAATTAAACAGCAGCTCCATCATTTCTGTGGTGGTCGAGTATTGCAGAACAACCCCCTATTCAAATAACTAGGGGGTGGAACTGTAGTACCCAGCTGTGACCACTGTGGTTTTGATAGATGTGGTCTGTTCCAGGTGGCTGGTTTCACACCCACACCGATCAGATGTTGATAGCCTATCCCCGGAAGGTAATGGAGCAGCCGTCACAAAGCCCTGACTTGAGTCCCATTAAACATTTATTATAATAATCTCTTTATTTTTATAGCGCCAACATATTCTGCAGCGCTTTACAGACATTATCATCGTTGTCCCCGATGGGGCTCACAATCTAAATATTGAAAAAGAGTGCAGGAAAGGAGGCCTACAAACCCAAGATTTCAGCAACCCAAGTTGGATTATTTAAATGCAATGGTACCAAATACTATACACGTGTATGGAAACTGATGAGACTCTGTGATGAAGGAAATAAAATCTGAAATCATTGCTTCCAGTATGATTCTGACATGTCACATGCCTGAATTATTATAGTAGTGATCCATGTTGACTTAAGAGAAGGGAGTGTGTTGAATATAATGTGAGAAACAGAGTTTTGATGAATGTGACTATGGTGTATGTTCACTTTGATTAAACTTGTAATTTATTTATTCATTTTTTAAATTATTTTCTCCCCAGGACCTCAACACCCTGTGCCACCATGGCTCATTCGAAAACGAAGGGCAACGATGGGAAAATCACATATCCACCAGGGGTCAAAGAGATCTCCGACAAAATTTCAAAAGAGGAAATGGTTAGACGACTCAAGGTAAGGCCTGGGCTTTCATTCCAATGTATTATAAACATACGTTATTATAATGTTAACCCTTTCACGACATGCGCCGTACATGTACTGCGCATGCCGTGAATCCCCCTTTGATGTGGGCTCCGGCGCTGAGCCCACATCAAAGTCGCGACATGTCAGCTGTTTTGTACAGCTGACATGTGCGCGCAATAGCGGCGGGTGAAATCGCTATTCACCCGCCGCTATTAACCTGTTAAATGCCGCTGTCAAACGCAGACAGCGGCATTTAACTAAAGCATCCGGCCGGGCGGCCGGAAATGACGTCATCGCCGACCCCCGTCACATGATCGGAGGTCGGCGATGTGTCAGGACAGTAACCATAGAGGTCCTTGAGACCTCTATGGTTACTGATGCCGGCCTGCTGTGAGCGCCCCCCTGTGGTCGGCGCTCACAGCACACCTGCATTTCAGCTACATAGGAGCGATCTGATGATCGCTGCTATGTAGCTGAGCCAATCGGGTTGTGCCAGCTTCTAGCCTCCCATGGAGGCTATTGGAGCATGGCACAGGTAAAAAAAAATGTTTTTAAAAATATGAAAAAAACGTAAAAACCATAAAAGTTTAAATCACCCCCCTTTCGCCCCATCCTAAATAAAACAATAAAAAAAAAAAAATCAAACCTACACGTATTTGGTATCGCCGCGTTCAGAATCGCCCGATCTATCAATAAAAAAAAGCATTAACCTGATCGCTAAACAGCGTAGCGAGAAAAAAATTAAAAACGCCAGAATTACGTTTTTTTGGTCGCCGCGACATTGCATTAAAATGCAATAACGGGCGATCAAAAGAACGTATCTGCACAAAGGTGATATTATTAAAAACGTCAGCTCGGCACGCAAAAAATAAGCCCTCACCCAACCCCAGATCACGAAAAATGGAGACGCTATGGGTATCGGAAAATGGCACTTTTTTTTTTTTTTTTTTTTTTTTTTTTTAAGCAAAGTTTGCAATTTTTTTTCACCACTTGGATAAAAAATAACCTAGACATATTAGGTGTCTATGAACTCGTAATGACCTAGAGAATCAAAATGGCAGGTCAGTTTTAGCATTTAGTGAACCTAGCAAAAAAGCCAAGCAAAAAACAAGTGTGGGATTGCACTTTTTTTGCAGTTTCACCGCACTTGGAATTTTTTTCCCGTTTTCTAGTAAAAGACATGGTAAAACCAATGGTGTCGTTCAAAAGTACAACTCGTCCCGCAAAAAATAAGCCCTCACATGGCCATATTGACGGAAAAATAAAAAAGTTATGGCTCTGGGAAGGAGGGGAGTGAAAAACGAAAACGCAAAAACGAAAAAGGGCCGCGACTTGAAGGGGTTAATTATGTTATCAATATTATATTGTACAGTAATGGCCGAAAGTTTTGGCACACTTGAAATTGTACCAGAAAATTTAAGTTTTTCTCCTAGAAAAGTATTGCAATAACACATGTTTTTTTATACACCTGTTTATTTCCTTTGTGCGTATTGGAACAACTCAAAGAAATCAGAGAAAATGCAAATTGTACATTGTTTTCACACAAAACCCCCAAAATGGCCCTTACACAATTGATGGGTAAAAAACTTTCTTTCAAGCATTTGATGCTCGTTCAAACTCACCTATGGCAAATAACAGGTGTGGGCAATATGAAAATCACACCTAAAACCATTTAAAAAGGGGAAAGTTGACTCAATCTTTGTATTGTGTGTCTGATACACGAAGCATGGAGAACAGAACAAGAGAACTGTCTGAGGCCTTGAGAATAGTGATGGGCGAAACTCTAAATGTTTAGCCAGCCAAACAGTTAAAAAAGTAAAAAGAAAAAAAAAAAGTTCAGTTTAGGTGGCAGAACAGTAGCTGAACCCTGACCCCATTCTCCAGATGAATGGGGGGCCCAAACATCCATTGTTTGCTACCCTGTCATCTGCAGGACAGCGTGGCAATCATTGCCTCTGCTCAGCGATAAGATTATTACCGTGGTCACAGCTACTGTTCCCACTCTGAGTCAATGACAACGTAAGCCAGCAACTGTGACCGGATGTAAAAATTTTACCTCCAGTCACAGGCGTCGGCTGATGAGAGAGTACTATTCCCATCATCCTTCGGCTGCTGCCAATAATAACACCGAGAGCAGGTGGCGGCTGATGGGAGTATTGATCAGCCTTTCGTTATAAATAAATACAAAACAAACCAGCCTGGGTTCCCCTCTATTTTTTATAGCCAGCATGGCAAAACTGACAGCTGCAGGCTGCAACCCTCAGCTGTTGGCTTTATCGAGGCATGTTATCAAGAAAAGAGGGGTACCCACTAATTTTTTTTTCTTTAAATATTTAAATAAAATAAATAATAAAAAAGGGGGAGAGTTCTGACATGGCCAGCAATGAATCTAGATCCCAAACCCTGGAGCAGTTTGCAAAAGAAGCTTGTTGATGGTTATAGGAAGCGATTGACTACAATTTTTTTTTATTCCAAAGGGTGTGCAACCAAATATTAAGTAGAGGGTGTCAACAATTTTGTCCGTCCCATTGTTGGGTTTTTGTGTGAACTGATGTCCAATTTTCCTTTTTCCCCCCCCCTTTTTTTTTTTTTTTTGTGTTGTTCCAATACGCACGAAGGAAATAAACGTGTGTATAGCAAAACGTGTAATTGCAATAATTTCCTGGGAGAAAACCTTCATTTTCTGGAACAATTTCAAGGTTGTCAATGCTTTCGGATATCTGTATGAAAACAAATCAAGGAAAAATAGCAGCACTGTTCTAATGATGTGGGTGGAATGCTTCCTCAAGCAACCAGCTAAGAAGGCTCCAAAAGAAGAAAAAAAATTGATTGGAAGCAGCACTCCAATGGAAATCAGTGAAAAAGTGGACTTTTTATACACAGATACATGCAATTTTTTAGCTTCTCATTTGAAGCCTTTCTCAAAGCGCCCTCATATTCTGCAGCGCTGTATAGACATTATCATCGCTGTCCCAACTGGGGCTCCCAATCTAAATTCCTTATCAGTATGTTGTACGAAGTGAAGGAGGATTCCCACGCAAACAAGGGGAGAACATACAAACTCCTCTCGGCTTATTCTTGAGTGAGGGTCCCACAAGATGGAGGGGGAGCGGCATCAGTGGGTCACAGGAGGCAGGAGTGAATATTCATTTCTCATTAATAGTGGGCACAGTAGTCGCAGCCGCCGGCTTCCTGGAGCAGCCGGGCAGTCACGTGTGCCTGCTACTTAAGAGAAATTAATATTCACTTCTCTCCACTCCCATGGGCATGAAAGGGCAGTGAATATTCATTCCCTTTAGTAGCGGGCACACGTGATTGCCCGGCCGCTGCAGGAAGCCGGCTGCTGCGGCTACTGTGCCCGCTGTTAAAGGGAACCTGTCACCCCCAAAATCGATGGTGAGGTAAGCTCACCGTTATCAGGGGCTTATCTGCAGCATTCTGTAATGCTGTAGATAAGCCCCCGATGTTACCTGAAAGAGGAGAAAAAAAGGGTTAGATTATACTCACCCAGGGGCGGTCCCGCTGCGGTCCGGTCAAATGGGTGTCTCAGGTCTGCTCCGGCGCCTCCTATCTTCATTCCATGGCGTCCTCTTCTGGTCTTCACGCTGCGGCTCTGGCGCAGGCGTTCTTTGTCTGCCCTGTTGAGGGCAGAGCAAAGTACTGCAGTGCGCAGGCGCCGGGCCTCTCTGACCTTTCCAGCGCCTGCGCACTGCAGTACTTTTTCTCTGCCCTCAACAGGGCAGACAAAGTACGCCTGCGCCGGAGCCGCAGCGTGAAGCCCAGAAGAGGAAGTCATGGAATGAAAATGGGAGGCGCTGTACTGGACCTGAGACGCCCATCGGAGCGGACCACAGCGGGACCGCCCCTGGGTGAGTATAATTAACTTCTTTTTCTCCTCTTTCAGGTAACATCGGCAGCTTATCTACAGCATTACAGAATGCTGTAGATAAGCCCCTGATGACGGTGAGCTTACCTCACCATCGATTTTGGGGGTGACAGGTTCCCTTTAAAGAGCAATGAATACTCACTGCTCTCCATGCACATAGTCCCGGTGTGGAGAGCAGTGAGTATTCCGGCAGCTGTGCTCTGCTTATAAGCAGCGCTTACAAGCATAAATAAGCTACTGGCATCGGAGCAATTAACACAAAACTGAAAATAAAAATTAAGAAGCAACCACAAGACGGATTTCATCAACCAAAGTGTAATTTATTCAGTATGACGGCGCTGACCTGATACTGTCTGTAGGTTACTATGCACAATACTGCAGACATGTTCCCTTTAAGGGGTTTATCAGGGCTGTGATGACTGCAGACTAATGAAATTGGTCACTGTTCCCCTGTAATCCTTTCTTGGGTGGGCGGTCTCATGCATACAGTTTGCACACTTATGGTCACGTGCTGACATTATTCACCTGGCTTCTCTCAATAATGGAAAATTTAGAGATGCAGATGACCGCAAGGATTCAGATGGCATCATGTGTGCAGTTATGTGACTGCCCACCTGCACAGGGGATAGAGGATAATCATGACCATGTGCACATTTCACACACTCATGATATGCCAGTCTTTTAGGGTTGACTGCAGAATTTTGCTTTCAACCTGAAAAAACCTGTTTGAAATGTTTTGTGCTTTCTATATTTTTAGATGGTTGTTAAAACCTTTATGGATATGGATCAAGACTCTGAAGAAGAGAAGGAGCGCTATCTGAACCTTGCTCTTCATCTAGCATCTGACTTTTTTTTAAAACATCCAGATAAAGATGTTCGCTTGCTTGTAGCCTGTTGCCTTGCAGATATTTTTAGGATTTATGCCCCAGAAGCCCCATACACTTCTCCAGACAAGCTGAAGGTAAGTCACTGTTTTGGCTGCCTATTTAGTTACATAGAGAAATGTGTGATAAACGGCCAGTGAACTTTGCTGTTTACTTGTTAAAAATCCTTTCAACTCAAGAATGAAGAGCTTTTTAATTGTATTGCTCATTGCCTAGGTTACTTGCTACCTCTTCAATCTTAATGGTGGCTGGTATCAGGGCTGTGGAGTCTGTAAGCCAAACCTCCGACTCGTCAATATCCATGACTCCGGCTCCACCAAAGTGGGCTCCGACTCCCGACTCCACAGCCCTGGCTGGTATCTTAAGGTACCTTCACACTGAACAACTTTCCAACGAGAACGACAACGATCCGTGACGTTGCAGCGTCCTGGATAGCGATATCGTCGTGTTTGACACGCAGCAGCGATCTGGATCCCGCTGTTTTATCGCTGGTCGGAGCTAGAAGGCCAGCACCTTATTTCCTCGTTAGGTCGGTGTGTATCGTTGTGTTTGACAGCAAAAGCAACGATGCCTGCAATGTTTTACAATGGTAACCAGGGTAAATATCGGGTTACTAAGCGCAGGGCCGCGCTTAGTAACCCGATATTTACCCTGGTTACCATTGTAAAAGTAAAAAAAACACTACATACTCACCTTCTGATGTCTGTCACGTCCCCCGCCGGCGGCTTCCCTGCACTGAATGTGTCGGCGCCGGCCGGCCGTAAAGCAGAGCACAGCGGTGACGTCACCGCTGTTACTGCCGGAGCCTCTGACACATTCAGTGCAGGGAAGCCGCCGGCGGGGGACGTGACAGACATCAGAAGGTGAGTATGTAGTGTTTATTTTTTTTTACTTTTACAATGGTAACCAGGGTATATATCGGGTTACTAAGCGCGGCCCTGCACTTAGTAACCCGATGTTTACCCTGGTTACCCGGGTGCTGCAGGGGGACTTCGGCATCGTTGAAGACAGTTTCAACGATGCCGAAGTCGTTCCCCTGATCGTTGGTCGCTGGAGAGAGCTGTCTGTGTGACAGCTCCGCAGCAACCTAAACAGCGACGCTGCAGCGATCGGCTCGTTGTCTATATCGCTGCAGCGTCGCTGAGTGTGACGGTACCCTTAAGCAAAGAGTGCAGTGCTATTTCCAGTAGAGCTAGTCAGCGCTCCTCTGGCCATATATCTGAAACCAGCAATCATAAGACAACCAATTTAATGATTTATTACCTCTGCGATCATATCTGCTAAAGACTTGTACTCTGCAGAAAATAACAATTTTGGAACCTTTTCTCATACGTTTATGCTGTCATTTCTTTCATTCCTCCAAGAAATGTATGAATAAATTGGCAAGTGGGTGTTAATATTCTTCTTCCTAAAGGACGTGTTGTCACGATTCTCACACTGTCAGCACTGATTGGACTTTGTTGGTGTAGAAAACACTCCGGACTGGTAACTCTCAGTTGTCAGTTTATTCCTAAATAACAGGAATGGTACAGAGTAGATCTATGCGAGACGACGCACCAGAATTTATTTGTCATGGAGAATACAATGTTATCATCGTATTGCCTTTGCATTGATATATATAGTTATAGTTACATAGTTATTAAGGTTGAAGGAAGACTGTAAGTCCATCTAGTTCAACCCATAGCCTAACCTAACATGCCCTAACATGTTGATCCAGGGGAAGGCAAAAAACCCCATGTGGCAAAGAGTAACTCCACATTGGGGAAAAAAATTCCTTCCCGACTCCACATACGGCAATCAGACTAGTTCCCTGGATCAACGCCTTATCAAGGAATCTAGTGTATATACCCTGTAACATTATACTTTTCCAGAAAGGTATCCAGTCCCCTCTTAAATTTAATTAATGAATCACTCATTACAACATCATACGGCAGAGAGTTCCATAGTCTCACTGCTCTTACAGTAAAGAATCCGCGTCTGTTATTATGCTTAAACCTTCTTTCCTCCAGACGTAGAGGATGCCCCCTTGTCCCTGTCTCAGGTCTATGATTAAAAAGATCATCAGAAAGGTCTTTGTACTGTCCCCTCATATATTTATACATTAAAATAAGATCACCCCTTAGTCTTCGTTTTTCCAAACTAAATAGCCCCAAGTGTAATAACCTATCTTGGTATTGCAGACCCCCCAGTCCTCTAATAACCTTGGTCGCTCTTCTCTGCACCCGCTCCAGTTCAGCTATGTCTTTCTTATACACCGGAGACCAGAACTGTGCACAGTATTCTAAGTGTGGTCAAACTAGTGACTTGTATAGAGGTAAAATTATGTTCTCCTCATGAGCATCTATGCTTCTTTTAATACATCCCATTATTTTATTTGCCTTTGTAGCAGCTGCCTGACACTGGCCACTGAATATGAGTTTGTCATCCACCCATACACCCAGGTCTTTTTCATTGACGGTTTTGCCCAGAGTTTTAGAATTAAGCACATAGTTATACATCTTATTACTTCTACCCAAGTGCATGACCTTACATTTATCCCCATTAAAGCTCATTTGCCCATTATCAGCCCAAGCTTCTAGTTTACATAAATCATCCTGTAATATAAAATTGTCCTCCCCTGTATTGATTACCCTGCAGAGTTTAGTGTCATCTGCAAATATTGAAATTCTACTCTGAATGCCCCCTACAAGGTCATTAATAAATATGTTAAAAAGAAGAGGGCCCAATACTGACCCCTGTGGTACCCCACTGCTAACCGTGACCCAGTCCGAGTGTGCTCCATTAATAACCACCCTTTGTTTCCTATCCCTGAGCCAGCTCTCAACCCACTTACACATATTTTCCCCTATCCCCATTACTCTCATTTTATGTAACAACCTTTTGTGTGGCACCGTATCAAAAGCTTTGGAAAAGTCCATATATACTACGTCCACTGGGTTCCCTTGGTCCAGTCCGGAACTTACCTCTTCATAGAAGCTGATCAAATTAGTCTGACATGATCGGTCCCTAGTAAACCCGTGCTGATACTGGGTCATGAGGTTATTCCTCTTCAGATACTCCAGTATAGTATCCCTTAGAATGCCCTCCAGGATTTTACCCACAGTAGAGGTTAAGCTTACAGGCCTATAATTACCGAGTTCAGTTTTTGCCCCTTTTTTGAATATTGGCACCACATTTGCTATACGCCAGTCCTGTGGTACAGACCCTGTTATTATGGAGTCTTTAAAGATTAAAAATAATGGTCTATCAATGACTGTACTTAGTTCCTGCAGTACTCGGGGGTGTATCCCATCCGGGCCCGGAGATTTGTCAATTTTAGTTATTTTTAGACGCCGCTGTACTTCCTGCTGGGTTAAGCAGGTGACATTTAATGGGGAATTTTTATCACTAGTCATTTTGTCTGCCATGGGATTTTCTTGTGTAAATACTGATGAAAAAAGTCATTTAGCATATTGGCTTTTTCCTCATCCACCATTTCACCCAGACTATTTTTAAGGGGGCCAACACTGTCATTTTTTAGTTTCTTACTATTTATATAGTTAAAGAATATTTTGGGATTATTTTTACTCTCTCTGGCAATGGGGGGCCAACACTGTCATTTTTTAGTTTCTTACTATTTATATAGTTAAAGAATATTTTGGGATTATTTTTACTCTCTCTGGCAATGAGTCTCTCTGTCTCAATCTTTGCTGCCTTGATTTGCTTTTTACAGAATTTATTTAATTTTCTGTATTTATTTAATGCCTCCTCACTACCTACTTCCTTTAATTCTCTAAATGCTTTCTTTTTGTCCCTTATTGCGCCCCTTACAGCTCTATTTAGCCATATTGGTTTCCTCCTATTTCTAGTATGTTTATTCCCATACGGTATATACTGTGCACAGGTCCTATCCAGGATGCTAATAAATTTCTCCCATTTTCTTTGTGTATTTTTGTGTCTCAGGATATCGTCCCAGTTAATTGCACCAAGATCCTCTCTCATCCGTTGGAAATTTGCCCTCCTGAAGTTTAGTGTCCTTGTCACCCCCCTACTACCCATCTTATTAAAGGTTACATGAAAACTTATTATTTTGTGATCACTATTCCCCAAGTGACCCCCAACCCTTATATTTGATATGCGGTCTGGCCTGTTGGTTAATATTAGGTCTAGCAGTGCCCCCCTCCTTGTTGGGTCCTGAACCAGTTGTGAAAGGTAATTGTCTCCCATAGTTGTCAAAAACCGATTACCTTTGCTGGAACTGCAGGTTTCTGTTCCCCAATCTATTTCAGGGTAGTTGAAGTCCCCCATAATAATGACTTCTCCTTGAGTCGCAGCTTCATCTATTTGCTTTACGAGGATATTCTCCATTGCTTCCTGTGAGCTTCTCTATGCTGCTGTATCCGAGAGGAACATGATAAATTTACTCTAATTGGAAAGAAAAATAAAGTTAAATGTATGAAGCAAGGTCAAGTTTTTGAAGATCTTAAAGTATGAATGTAGCAAGAGCTACAGTATTTTTTCTCTTTAAAATTACAGCCCCTTCTTGTCTTTTATGTATTAAAATTATTGGAGCTTAGTTTTTACTATAATTCTGTTCATTTTCGTAGGATATATTTATGTTCATAACTCGACAACTCAAAGGCCTTGAGGATACAAAGAGTCCACAGTTTAACAGATACTTCTATTTGCTTGAGGTAAGTGCACCTGGACAAGCCCTTTAATTTTCATCAAGGTTTGGAACGGAAGTCTGCAGTCACTATGTGACCGCCTGCTCCCACTGGCAATACGAGGGAATCGTGACTGTGGGCATTACATTGTCACTATTTGGCAGTCGCGCACAGTAACTGCAGACTTTGGTCTCAAGACTGGACAATAGTGATGAGTAGTGTTGAGCATTCCGATGCTGCAAGTATCGGGTATCGGCCGATACTTGCTGTATCGGAATTTCCGATACCGAGATCCGATATTTTTGTAATATCGGATATCGGTATCGAAACAACATTAATGTAAAAAGGTGTAAAAGAAAGAATTAAAATAAAAAAAATCGCTATACTCACCTGTCCGACGCAGCCGGGACCTCGGCGATTGTAAGCGGCAGCGTTGTTTCTTTAAAATTCGCGCTTTTACTTGCTTACGTGAATTCCCGGCTTCTGATTGGTCAGGGCGGCCATGTTGCCGGGACTCGGACCAATCACAGCAAGCCGTGACGAAATTACGTCACGGCTTGCTGTGATTGGTCCGCGTCCCGGCAACATGGCCGCCATTAACCAATCACAAGCCGTGACGTCACGGGAGGCTGGACACGCGCTTATTTTGAAAAGCGCGCGTGTCCAGCCTCCCGTGACGTCACGGCTTGTGATTGGTCACGGCGCCATATTGCCGGGATGCGGACCAATCACAGCAAGCCGTGACGAAATTACGTCACGGCTTGCTGTGATTGGTCCGCGTCCCAGGAACATGGCCGCCATTAACCAATCACAAGCCGTGACGTCACGGGAGGCTGGACACGCGCTTATTTTGAAAAGCGCGCGTGTCCAGCCTCCCGTGACGTCACGGCTTGTGATTGGTCACGGCGCCATATTGCCGGGACGCGGACCAATCACAGCAAGCCGTGACGTAATTTCGTCACGGCTTGCTGTGATTGGTCCGAGTCCCGGCAACATGGCCGCCCTGACCAATCAGAAGCCGGGAATTCACGTAAGCAAGTAAAAGCGCGAATTTTAAAGAAACAACGCTGCCGCTTACAATCGCCGAGGTCCCGGCTGCGTCGGACAGGTGAGTATAGCGATATTTTTTATTTTAATTCTTTATTTTACACATTTATATGGTTCCCAGGGCCTGAAGGAGAGTTTCCTCTCCTTCAGACCCTGGGAACCATCAGGAATACCGTCCGATACCTGAGTCCCATTGACTTGTATTGGTATCGGGTATCGGTATCGGATTGGATCCGATATTTTGCCGGTATCGGCCGATACTTTCCGATACCGATACTTTCAAGTATCGGACGGTATCGCTCAACACTAGTGATGAGCGAACGTGCTCGGATAACGTTTTATCCGTGCATGCTCGGCTTTTGTCTGAGTGTCTTCGGCGTGCTCGGATAATATGTTCGAGTCCCTGCGGCTGCTTGTGTTGCAGCTGTCTAACAGCACACCCAAGACACGCAAATAACCCCTGAGCATGCTCTGAGAACACCTTACCAAGCACGGTCGCTCATCACTACTGGACAACTCTTTAATTGTATATATCTTCATTAACTAGACATAAACACATTTATTTTCTTCTTCCTCTCAGAATATTGCGTGGGTGAAATCTTACAATATTTGCTTTGAATTGGAGGACAGTAATGAAATCTTCACTCAGTTGTATCGCACGTTATTTTCTGTGATCAAGTAAGTGTGCAAAAAATAGATATCACACTACTATTTTTATGTATCCCATAAAGGGAAATGCAGCCGATGTACAATGCTTTATGTATTAACTTGTCAGATATCGTTTTATTTAGTTTTTAATTGTGCACAAATCATTCCCGGCATGGTGGTGGCTCTTTCCTATGTATAATAAGCAAGCGAGCTGAACTGTGACTTTTTTGACATGAAGAAAAAATGTCACACCACATTTTTGGCATATTGCCTGTCATCCAGTATACTGTATGTTCTGGTATACATTCTGAATTTATCCGTATACTTCTATGTTTCTGATGTATGCCAAACCATTTTTTTTTTTAAATCTTACTTAAGCTGTGTTGTACGTCTGTCGGCTACGGTTTCACCAATCTGGACTATTATTATTATTTGCCTTACATTTGTCTATTCATTGCCATCACATGCTGCATATTTACAATTCACACCACAAGGGCGTATTCTTTGCAGATTTTTTTTTTTGTGGCTGATAATAGGTAAAATTTCATCCACTTTTTTTCTACTGTGATGCTGCGAAATTTCCCCTCACAAATGGAAAATCTATAGTTTATCCGCCTTGTCTCAGCCTAGCCTAAAGCTTCGAAGGGTTGTCTTATGATACATTGATGCCAAATAGACCTCTGAGACCTGCTCCAATCTCCAGGGTCTCCTGATCCATGGTTCAATTTGGTCTCCCACCTGTAGTGACAGGAAATGTGGTTGCCTTTTCTGTTCCCGGCCATGTGAGTCCATCTGAGTGCACTTGATCAAGGGGCCCTCGTCAGGAAAGACCCTATGAATGTCATGCATCGCTATTGTGAGACCACCCCTTTAATGACACTATCTGTTTGTTTTTCTATTCACATGGTCTCCTATTTTATTAGTAATCTTTCAATTTTAATAATTTCAGCAATGGCCACAATCAGAAAGTTCATATGCATATGGTGGATTTGATGAGCTCAATTATATGTGAAGGAGACACAGTCTCTCAGGAATTGCTGGATACTGTACTTGTAAATCTGGTTCCAGCACACAAGGTACTTTTCTTTTTTTCCCCCTAATTGTAATTTTAAGTATTTTAGCATAATGTCGCTTTTATATTGAAGGCCTTTCCTTAGGCTGGGTTCACATTACGTTTAGGCATCCGTTAGACGGACTACGTTACACAGCGGCATAACGCGGTGTAACCGCAATGTCGGACACATCACTAGCGCCCGCCTACAATGGACGTGCGCTACGGATGTGCCGTCATTGAGTGACGGACCCTGAGACGCGGGCTGCAGCGTTTCCGGGTCCGTCACTGCTAGCGCAGATAGAGCTAGCAGATGCTCTATCTGCGCTAGCTTGCTGCCATTCCAGCACTTGCGTTTACAGCAGCCCCTTAGCGTATGTGTTGAACGGGCTTCTGTAAACGTAATGTGAACCCAGCCTTAGAGGTCACATTTTTTTGCTGCTTTTTTTTTTACTTATTGCTTTCTCTGGGTGAAAACTCTGCAAAAGTGCTGAAAGAATTGACATACTGCAGTTTTCAAACTCAGGACAAAAAAACAAACAAACAATGTGCATGAGATTTCTGAGAGCTGGTAGCTTTTGCTGGTGTTGTTAAAAGCAGCTTTGATTTTGATAAACGCAACGTGTGAACATAGCCTTACACTCCCCTGTGAGACTAATTAACCCCTTCCCGACCCATGACGCCACGTAGGCGTCATGAAAACCCGTGCCAATCCGACCCATGACGCCTATGTGGCGTCATGGAATGATCGCGTCCCTGCAGATCGGGTGAAGGGGTTAACTCCTATTTTACCCGATCTGCAGGGAGAGGGGGAGTGGTACTTCAGCCCAGGGGGGGTGGCTTCACCCCCCCGTGGCTACGATCGCTCTGATTGGCTGTTGAAAGTGAAACTGCCAATCAGAGCGATTTGTAATATTTCACCTAAAAAAATGGTGAAATATTACAATCCAGCCATGGCCGATGCTGCAATATCATCGGCCATGGCTGGAAATACTGAAGTACCCCCCCCACGCCCACCGATCGCCCCCCCCGTCCTCTGTTATGGGGTCCGGTCCCCTCCGTCCGCCTGCCGGCTCCCCCGTCCTCCTGTCCGCTCCCTCCTTGCCCAGACCCACCCCCCCTGTGCTCCGTTCCCCCCCCCCGTGCTCCGATCCACCCCCCCACCACCCCTTCATACTTACCGATCCTCCCGGTGTCCGTCCGTCTCCTCGCTGGGCGCCGCCATGTTGGAAAATGGCGGGCGCATGCTCAGTGCGCCCGCCGAATCTGCCAGTCGGCAGATTCCTTACAGGTACATTTTGATCGCTGTGGTAGGTTCTATCACAGCGATCAAAATAAAAAAATAATAAATAACCCCCCCCCCCCTTTATCACCCCCATAGGGACAATAATAAAATAAAGAATTTTTTTTTTTTTTTCCTCTAGGGTTAGGATTAGAACTAGGGTTAGAACTAGGGGTAGGGTTAGGGGTAGGGTTAGGGTTACGGGTAGGGTAATTAGGGGTAGGGTTATGGCATGTGCACACAGAGCGGATCGGCCGTGGATCCGCAGCGGATCAGCCGCGGATCCGCAGCGGATCGGCAGCGGATCGGACGCGGATCCGCAGCGGATCGGCCGCGGATCCGCAGCGGATCGGCCGCGGATCCGCAGCGGATCGGCAGCGGATCCGCAGCGGATGGGCCGCGGATCGGCAGCGGATCCGCAGCGGATCGGCAGCGGATCCGCAGCGGATCGGCAGCGGATCCGCAGCGGATCGGCCGCGGATCCGCAGCGGATCGGCAGCGGATCGGCAGCGGATCCGCCGCGGATCGGCCGCGGATCCGCAGCGGATCCGCAGCGGATCGGCCGCGGATCCGCAGCGGATCGGCAGCGGATCGGCAGCGGATTGGCAGCGGATCCGCAGCGGATGGGCCGCGGATCGGCAGCGGATCCGCAGCAGATTGGCAGCGGATCCGCAGCGGATTGGCAGCGGATCCGCAGCG
This sequence comes from Ranitomeya variabilis, assembly GCF_051348905.1. Taxonomy (NCBI): domain Eukaryota; kingdom Metazoa; phylum Chordata; class Amphibia; order Anura; family Dendrobatidae; genus Ranitomeya; species Ranitomeya variabilis. Next base: position 706,197,022 of record NC_135234.1, on the reverse strand, counting down.
GATTGGCCGCGGATCCGCAGCGGATTGGCCGCGGATTGGCCGCGGATCCGCAGCGGATTGGCCGCTGCGAATTCAAAGCAGTTTTCCATCAGGTTTACAGTACCATGTACACCTAAGGAAAACCAAATCCGCTGTGCCCATGGTGCGGAAAATTCCGTGCAGAAACGCTGCGTTGTATTTTCCGCAGCATGTCAATTCTTTGTGCGGATTCCGCAACGTTTTACACCTGTTCCTCAATAGGAATCCGCAGGTGAAATCCGCACAAAAAAACACTGGAAATCTGCTGTAAATCCGCAGGTAAAACGCAGTGCCTTTTACCTGCAGATTTTTCAAAAATCGTGCGGAAAAATCTCACACGAATTCGCAACGTGGGCACATAGCCTTAGGGTTAGGGTTGGAATTAGAGTTAGGGTTGGAATTAGGGCTAGGGTTTGAAATAGGGTTAAGATTAGGCTTGTGGTTAGGGTTACGGATAGGGTTAGGGGTGTGTTGGGGTTACAGTTGTGGTTAGGGTTGGGATTAGGGCTACGGTTGGGATTAGGGTTAGGATTAGGGTTGGAATTAGGGTTACGGGTGTGTTGCGGTTAGGGTTGTGGTTAGGGGTGTGTTGGGGTTAGGTTTGTGATTAGGGTTATGGCTACAGTTGGGATTAGGATTAGGGGTGTGTTGGGGTTAGTGTTGAAGTTAGAATTGAGGGGTTTCCACTGTTTAGGCACATCAGGGGTCTCCAAACGCAACATGGCGCCACCATTGATTCCAGCCAATCTTGCATTCAAAAAGTCAAATGGTGCTCCCTCCCTTCCAAGCCCCGACGTGCGCCCAAACAGTGGTTTACCCCCACATTTGGGGTACCAGCGTACTCAGGACAAACTGGGCAACAACTGTTGGGGTCCAATTTCTCCTGTTACCCTTGCAAAAATAAAAAATTACTTGCTAAAACATAATTTTTGAGGAAAGAACAATTATTTTTTATTTTCACGGCTCTGCGTTATAAACTTCTGTGAAGCACTTGGGGGTTGAAAGTGCTCACCACACATCTAGATAAGTTCCTTCGGGGGTCTAGTTTCCAAAATGGGGTCACTTGTGGGGTGTTTCTACTGTTTAGGCACATCAGGGGCTCTGCAAATGCAATGTGACGCCCGCAGACCATTCCATCAAAGTCTGCATTTCAAATGTCACTACTTCCCTTCCGAGCCCTGACGTGCGCCCAAACAGTGGTTTACCCCCACATATGGGGTATCAGCATACTCACAACAAACTGGGCAACAAATATTGGGGTCCAAATTCTCCTGTTACCCTTGTGAAAATAAAAAATTGCTTGCTAAAACATCTTTTTTGAGGAAAGAAAAATGATTTTTTATTTTCACGGCTCTGCGTTGTAAACTTCTGTGAAGCACTTGGGGGTTGAACGTGCTCACCACACATCTAGATAAGTTCCTTCGGGGGTCTAGTTTCCAAAATGGGGTCACTTGTGGGGTGTTTCTACTGTTTAGGCACATCAGGGGCTCTGCAAATGCAATGTGACGCCCGCAGACCATTCCATCAAAGTCTGCATTTCAAATGTCACTACTTCCCTTCCGAGCCCTGACGTGCGCCCAAACAGTGGTTTACCCCCACATATGGGGTATCAGCATACTCACAACAAACTGGGCAACAAATATTGGGGTCCAAATTCTCCTGTTACCCTTGTGAAAATAAAAAATTGCTTGCTAAAACATCTTTTTTGAGGAAAGAAAAATGATTTTTTATTTTCACGGCTCTGCGTTGTAAACTTCTGTGAAGCACTTGGGGGTTGAACGTGCTCACCACACATCTAGATAAGTTCCTTGGGGCGTCTAGTTTCCAAAATGGGGTCACTTGTGGGGGGTTTCTACTGTTTAGGCATATCAGGGGCTCTGCAAACGTAACATGATGCCCGCAGACCATTCCATCAAAGTCTGCATTCCAAAACGTCACTACTTCCCTTCCGAGCCCCGGCATGTGCCCAAACAGTGGTTTACCCCCACATATGGGGTATCAGCGTACTCAGGAGAAACTGGTCAACAACTTTTGGGGTCCAATTTCTCCTGTTACTCTTGCAAAAATAAAAAAATTCTGGGCTAAAAAATATTTTTGAGGAAAGGAAACACATTTTTTATTTTCACGGCTCTGCGTTATAAACTTCTGTGAAGCACTTGGGGGTTCAAAGTGCTCACCACACATCTAGATTAGTTCCTTGGGAGGTCTAGTTTCCAAAATGGGGTCACTTGTGCGGGAGCTCCAATGTTTAGGCACACAGGGGCTCTCCAAACGCGACATGGTGTCCGCTAATGATTGGAGCTAATTTTCCATTCAAAAAGCCAAATGGCATGCCTTCCCTTCCGAGCCCTGCCGTGCGCCCAAACAGTGGTTTACCCCCACATATGGGGTATCACCGTACTCAGGACAAACTGGACAACAAAATTTGGGGTCCAATTTCTCCTATTACCCTTGGGAAAATAAAAAATTCTGGGCTAAAAATCATTTTTGAGGAAAGAAAAATTATTTTTTTATTTTCACGGCTCTGCGTTATAAACTTCTGTGAAGCACCTGGGGGTTCTAAGTGCTCACTATGCATCTAGATAAGTTCCTTGGGGGGTCTAGTTTCCAAAATGGGGTCACTTGTAGGGGAGCTCCAATGTTTAGGCACACAGGGGCTCTCCAAACGCGACATGGTGTCCGCTAACGATTGGAGCTAATTTTCCATTCAAAAAGTCAAATGGCACGCCTCCCCTTCCGAGCCTTGCCATGCACCCAAACAGTGGTTTACCCCCACATATGAGGTATCGGCATACTCAGGAGAAATTGCCCAACAAATTTTAGGATCCATTTTATCCTGTTGCCCATGTGAAAATGAAAGAATTGAGGCTAAAAGAAATTTTGTGTGAAAAAAAAGTACTTTTTCATTTTTGCGGATCAATTTGTGAAGCACCTGGGGGTTTAAAGTGCTCACTATGCCTCTAGATGAGTTCCTTGGGGGGTCTAGTTTCCAAAATGGGGTCACTTGTGGAGGAGCTCCAATGTTTAGGCACACAGGGGCTTTCCAAACATGACATGGTGTCCGCTAAAGATTGGAGCCAATTTTTCATTCAAAAAGTCAAATGGCGCTCCTTCCCTTCCAAGCCCTGCCGTGCGCCCAAACAGTGGTTTACCCCCACATATGAGGTATCAGCGTACTCAGGACAAATTGGACAACAACGTTCGTGGTCCAGTTTCTCCTTTTACTGCTGGGAAAATAAAAAAATTGTTGCTAAAAGATCATTTTTGTGACTAAAAAGTTAAATGTTCATTTTTTACTTCCATGTTGCTTCTGCTGCTGTGAAACACCTGAAGGGTTAATAAACTTCTTGAATGTGGTTTTGAGCACCTTGAGGGGTGCAGTTTTTAGAATGGTGTCACTTTTGGGTATTTTCAGCCATATAGAACCCTCAAAATGACTTCAAATGTGAGGTGGTCCCTAAAAAAAATGGTTTTGTAAATTTTGTTGTAAAAATGAGAAATCACTGGTCAAATTTTAACCCTTATAACTTCCTAGCAAAAAAAAAAATTGTTTCCAAAATTGTGCTGATGTAAAGTAGACATGTGGGAAACGTTATTTATTAACTATTTTGTGTCACATAACTCTCTGGTTTAACAGAATAAAAATTCAAAATGTGAAAATTGCGAAATTTTCAAATTTTTTGCCAAATTTCCGTTTTTTTCACAAATAAACTCAGAAATTATCGACCTAAATTTACCACTAACATGAAGCCCAATATGTCACGAAAAAACAATCTCAGAATCGCTAGGATCCGTTGAAGCGTTCCTGAGTTATTACCTCATAAAGGGACACTGGTCAGAATTTCAAAAAACGGCAAGGTCATTAAGGCCAAAATAGGCTGGGTCATGAAGGGGTTAATATATATTTGTTTTGTTCTTAACCTTTCAGAATTTAAACAAGCAAGCCTATGACCTGGCTAAGGCTCTGCTGAAGAGGACTGCTCAAGCTATAGAACCGTACATTACTAATGTAAGACTTGTTGTAATGGATTTTTTTTTCTCTATTCCCTCTCAAATGTTTTTTTTTTCTTAACTATATCCTTTTGGTGAGTGAGAGGAGTAATGAGTCCTCCCCCTAAGTGCAGTAACTTTTAGGCCGGGATCACACATGCAAGAAATACGGCCGAGTCTCCCATGTTAATACCCGGTATGTATTTTTATGCGGCCGCATGCTCCGCTCCTGAGTGCCAGGTATTAACATGCGAGACTCGGCCGTATTTCTCACATGTGTGATCCCGGCCTTAGGGTTTATTCAGACATAATTTCTTTTTTCGTACTAGTTCGGTCAGTGTTTTTCACTGAAAGAGCTTATACTTATGTCGTTCATGGCGCTGTTCACATGTCCATGTATTATTCTGTAAGTAAAAGGACCGTATGCACTATCTTGTGAGGGTGCTCGGGTAGGATCCCACACCATATATCAATATAAATAAACCCGGCACTCAACTTATGGTAAATCTCGTAGGATTTAATAAAGCAAGAAACGTTTCGGCCTATATTGGCCTTCTTCAGTCAACGTGCTGCCCGTGGGGGCTGTGGAGAATGGGGCAGTAAATACTGCCAGTGCTGTTAATCAGAGGATAATAATATGTGCAGGTTCGCAGGGTCCGGCTGTATAAAGCAAGGTGAAAGTCCTCGGTAGCCTGAGAGGAGGAAGTACGGTGAGCATGCGAGTCCTGGCGACGCGGTATCCACCGCACCGCGTCGCCAGGACTCGCATGCTCACCGTACTTCCTCCTCTCAGGCTACCGAGGACTTTCACCTTGCTTTATACAGCCGGACCCTGCGAGCCTGCACATATTATTATCCTCTGATTAACAGCACTGGCAGTATTTACTGCCCCATTCTCCACAGCCCCCACGGGCAGCACGTTGACTGAAGAAGGCCAATATAGGCCGAAACGTTTCTTGCTTTATTAAATCCTACGAGATTTACCATAAGTTGAGTGCCGGGTTTATTTATATTCATGTATTATTCTGGTCTTCGTGGTCCGTACAAAATCAGGGAGACGGATGTGTTAGATTTAAGATTCCAGTTTGAGATCAAACTTGCCAAAGCAAGTCTATGGGTCCATGAAAAAAATCGGATAGCACTCGGATGCCCTCCATGTGCTCTCCGTTTTTCATGGACGATTTGATAGGAGAAGCTTGAGAAACCTCCATCAGTTAATTTTTTTTTTTTTTAAACCCAGGAAAAACTGATGACTGCTGATGAAACTCTAACCTTTTTTGTGTAGGAGGAAATTCCCTGACTTCTGAATTAGGCTGTTTTGTGTATATATGCATACACAGCCCCCTGTTAGTCACTGCCCTTAGTGATGAGGTTGTGCTCTCCTTGGAAATATGATGGACTCAAACTTTGTCTGGTGTATGTGTTAGTTTTTATATAAAAAATAAAAAATAAAAAAAAAAAAACACTTGAAAATATACTTAACATTTTAGATGCCTTAAAGCAATAAAATGTCTGTACAGTAACAAAAAAAAAAGCAGATTATGTTGTAATATATTGCTGTTTTTCTTGTTTACATTGCAGTTTTTTAACCAAGTCCTCATGCTTGGTAAAACTTCTATCAGCGACTTGTCAGAACATGTTTTTGACTTGATACTGGAGTTATATAATATTGACAGCCATTTGCTCTTATCTGTATTACCTCAGTTGGAATTTAAGCTTAAGGTGAGTTTGTGTCGTGTTCAGATCAGTTTATCATGGGGGAAGCATTCGGGTTCATTATGATTATCTGACTCTAAAATACCTGTCCACATGTTGTTTTTATGCGACAAAGCCCGTGGACATGTCTGGTGCGGTTTCCAGACAAAACCACCATGTTTTTCTAATGCATCTTATCCCTTAGGTTTGGGTAAATAGAAATGTGAGGGGAGAGAAATTAGGGTTGCTGACAACAAAGTTCATCACATTTGTTTGACACAGAGCAATGATAATGAAGAGCGACTTCAAGTGGTGAAACTTCTTGCAAAAATGTTTGGAGCTAAGGATTCTGAATTGGCAGCTCAGAATAAACCCCTTTGGCAGTGTTACCTGGGCAGGTAAGTGTAATTTTATTTAACTACTTCTGGACACCCCATAGACTGTAAATGTCCAGGCAGCCTACACGTTACTTTGAGCTAGCATTCTTAAATGTCAGTGCAGTGTAAGCAGCTTGTACAAGATTATGCAGCTGTGGAGGCAGAGAGTCATCTGTCAGACACAGCCAGACTCTCCACAGAAAAGATAAACCTGGTTTATTACCATATTTACCTTCTTTAGGAAAATCATATACACCACTCCAATATGGGTTTGGGTTGGTGAGGTGCCTGAGTAGGGTTCCAATCCATGTATGTAGTAGTGTTAAACCATGTTTAGTCATTGCTCTGAGTATACAGAGCGGCCGCTGTAACCATGCCCCTGGCCCTGACTGACACTGGCTCTACATTGCGGCTGGCTGTCAGTCAGGGTCAGTGGTGCGGTTACAGCAACTGCTCTGTATTATCAAGAGCGGTGACTGAACTGGTGCTGCCCCCGTCCCATGACTGAATGCTGGTGGGAAGAAAAAAGTTAATTTCTCCCCGCTGCATTTGGCTGCGTGCAGGCGCTGGACAGCTTAACACTGCTGTTAACCTGCACATTAACACCATATCTGCAGGTTAACAGCGTTATTCCTGGCGACAGGTTCCCATTAAGACCCCATGTGTTAGGAAAGTGAACGAAAATGGAAAAGGAAATAAAAAGCAAGAATAAAGTAGAATAAAAGAAAACTAATTCTGCCTGTCCGAATAGCCGCTTTTAGCCCCCCAAAAAATGAAAAATGGCCATATTTCTTATTTTTATTTATTTTCCCAAAATATCAGAAAAAGAGAACCTTTTTTTATTTAAAATGTAGTTTTTATTATTTACTTTTTGATATATCAACATTTTCTTAAGAGGAGAGGAAAGATAGAAGCAAGTAAAGGGTAGGAAAAATGGGTGGGGAGTGCAGATGGATGAACCCGAACGGTAAAGTTTGAGATCCGTATCGGATACCTAGTGTCCGTGCATGGACCGCGAACAAGGACTTCTTCCTGAAGTTCCTGTTGCTGTTCGCATTCGGAAGCCCAAACAAAGCTTGTTGAAAGGCTGCAGTGCAGCCAATCAACAAAGCTGTTCCTGTGTGGGCACGTCCGGCCCTATCACAGCCCTGACAAGTATTGGCATGAATGTGATTGGCCAGCTAACCATGTAAAAAAAGGGAAGAAAAAATATAGCCTTGGGGTTCCCTCTATTTTTGATAACAAGTGCAGGTAAAGCAGACAGCTGCAGCTGTCTGCTTGTTTTGGCTGGTTATGAAAAATAGAGGGGCTCCAATGCCATTTTTTTAAAATAATTTAAATATAACGGCGTGGTGTTTACTCGATTTTTGATATTCAAGCTAAAGCAGACATCTGGGGGGTGGTATTCTCAAGCTGGGAAGCCCCATGGATATTGGCCCTCCCCAGCCTAAAAATAGCAGCCCTCAGCCACCCCAGAGAAGGTGCATCCATTAGATGTGCCAGTTCTTGTGCTTTGCCCAGCTCTTCCCGCTTGCTTTGGTGCTGTGGCAAGCGGGGTAATATTTTGGGGTTGATGTCAGCTGTATTTTGTGTAAGATCCGCTGACATCAAGCCCACAGGTTAGTAATGGAGCTGCGTCTATCAGACACCCCATTAGTCACACCGTAAGTGAAAAGAGGATAAAAAAAAAAATCTTTGTTTGCTAAAAGCAAAACAAAAACCTCCCCAACAATTTCCCTCTGTTAATGCTGCCTCTTTATTAACCACTGGGGGACCCAACATCTTTTTTTTTTTCATGGGAGGAGGGGCTGAGTCCCAATTTTAATAACCATTAAAAGCCAGGCAGACAGTTGCAGACTGATATTAAAAGCTTGGGAATCTTCATGGATAGTGGCCTCTTCCTAGAATAATACACTCAGCCCCCAGCTGCCTGCTTACCCTCAGCTGGTTATTAATGGGGGACCCCACTTCGCTTTTTTTTAATTTATTACTAATAAAACATGGGGTGCCCCCTATTTTTAATAACCAGCTGAGGGAAAGCAGACAGCTGGGGGCTGGTATTGTTATGGATAGAGGCCAGTATCCATAAAGCTTCCCAGGCTATTAATATCAGCTCAAAGCTGTCTACGCAGCCATTACTGGTTATTAAAAATAGGAGGAACCCAAAAAGATGAGGGGTCCCCCTTATTTTTAATAACCAGCAAAGACTAAGAAGACAGTTGCAGGCTGATATTAATAGGCTGGGAAGGTATTTTTCGGACTATAAGAGACACCTTGCCATAAGGCGCTCCCCAGGTTTAGACAGTAGAAAATCGGAAAAAACATTTTTCCTGTTATGTCTCTGCTACATACGCACATTTACATACACACACCGATCTGCTGCATACATATATACATACTCACACAGCTGACACACACACACACACACACACACACACACACACACACACACACACACACACACACACACACACACACTATACATTTCCTCATCCCTCAGTTCCTGATTGGGACCTGTATGGAGGGTGCAGCAGCAGAGCATTGGCAGAACCTTCCACTTAATTAACTCAAGCACCTTTCTAGTCATGTGATCAGTCACATGACCTATACGCTCCTGGAATTGCTTGTGCAGGAGGTTCTGCAGCCACCTGGTAAGCTTCCTTTTTTGCTCTGTACCTATCTCATAGATCAAAAAGACTAATTCCAGCGAGACTGTAGATAAGTATATAAAATCTGCTATTGAAGAAATAAATTTAAAAGACTATGGCGTTACATCCATCGGCACAGAATTCCAAGGTATAGGAAAAGTACACAGGCCCATAAGGGGAGGTAATTTAAAAAGGAAGATTCTTTTGGATTTTCATGTTACTAGAATCCCATCAGGCCTAAATATCAGACAGGATCTGATTTTAAAATATACTTAAAAAGCCCTGGATTTTTTTTTTAATTATAAAAAAGTCTCCCTTAATTATTTAGCTTTTGTTTCTCGAACACACTATAACTTCCCAGGTGTATTAATTAATGTACTCTAATTCCATTGGATCTCCACTAATGTGATTGATGTTTCTCCTTCGCCTCATTGGGGGACACAGACCATGGGTGTATGCTGCTGCCACCAGGAGGCTGACACTAAGTATTACAAAGAAAGTTAGCTCCTCCCCTGCAGTATACACCCCTCTGCTGGCTCCCAGCTAACCAGTTCTTGCTTAGTGTCCGTAGGAGGCACACGGACTGGTCTGCTATTCAGACCCAAAGAATCTTTTTACTTTTACCTTTTACCGGACGAAGGGGGCGACGGATTCTTTCATGTTCCGATCTCCCCTGAACCAACAACAGGCGAGCACGGGAGTTTCACCTCTCCGTATCCTCTCCTGCGACGTGGGAAGCCACTGCCTGAGCTGATTCTAGGGGCGACGGGCCCCTTCAAGGGCACCGATCTCCCCCCTCCCTTATCAGACGAGCACTGGAGTGTCACCTCCAGTATCCTCTTCTGCAGCCAGGCCTATTGCCGGACATCAGCCCTGACCACCAGGTTTTACCCTCGGCTGTTCAGAGGCACAATCCAATGTGGCGTCCGAGCAGCCCCCACTGCACCACCACTATTAAGAGCGGATGGTACAAGGAGGCGGACGGTTCCTCTCCTCCTCCCTAACAAACGGATGATGGATTGAGGTTTATCCCTGCACCGTCCACGCTGCACAGAACAGCGCTGAAACCCACATCCGCGGCGGCTCCATGCCGGGACGCGCAACGATGGTGAGTGGATCCATCTTCAGAGGGATATCCATAAAGTCGCAGGCAGCCTTAGCCACTTTCCTGTGGCCCACCTCTCTGAGGTAACGCTCTGGCCGGCTACAAAATTTAGCCCCTGGCTTCGGCCGATGTGTAGGCCGCATCCCGGAAGTCTCCTGAAACGCCCCGCTGGTGTCGCCCGCCAGCTACAGAAATTTAGGCCCCGGCTTGGGCCTATTCAGCATCGTGTCCGTCGCTCCGCCCCCCGAGTTGGCGCTTCTCGCTCTCTGCGAGATTTTATCTACTCTGCAGCTCACAGTGGCCATCTTGGTCCACCCGGCCGGCTCACACTGAGGCAACGATTTTTAGCATTAAGGGGGCACAACCACTCTACATCAAGGCATTAAACGCGCAAGTATTGACCAGTATTTTCTGTTCTTAAAGGCGCATGTCCAGTATTCTCTGTTCTTAAAGGCGCATGTCCTGTTTTGGCTGGTCTTAAAGTCGCATGTCTCGTATTGTCTGTTCTTTAAGGCGCATGTCCAGTATTCTCTGTTCTTAAAGGCGCATGTCCAGTATTGGCTGGTCGTAAAGGCACAGGTCCAATATTGTCTGTTCTTAAGGGCGCATGTCCAGTATTGTCTGGTCTTAAAGGAGCATGTCCAGTATTGTCTGGTCTTAAAGGAGCATGTCCAGTATTGTCTGGTCTTAAAGGCGCATGTCTTGTATTGTCTGGTCTTAAAGGCACGTGACCAGTTTTTCCCTGGTCTTAAAGGCGCATGGCCAGCATACCCTGGTCTTAAAGGCGCATGACCAGTATTCCTGGTCTTAAAAGCACGTAACCAGTATTCCCTGGTCTTAAAGACACATGACCAGTACTCCTTGGTCTTAAGGGCACATGTCCAGTATTACCTGGTCTTAAAGGCACATGACCAGTATGTCCTGGTCTTAAAGGCACGTGACCAGTATGCCCTGGTCTTAAAGGCACATGACCAGTAGGCCCTGGTCTTACGCACTTGGCCAGTATGCCCTGGTCTTAAAGGCACATGACCAGTACGACCTGGTTTTTAAAGGCACATGACCAGTATGCCCTGGTCTTAAGGGCACATGACCAGTATGACCTGGTTTTAAAGACACATGACCAGTATGCCCTGGTCTTAAAGGCACGTGACCAATATGCCCTGGACTTAAAGACACATAACCAGTATGCCCTGGTCTTCAAAGCATATGACAAGTATGTCCTGGTTCTTAAAGGCACATGACCAGCATGCCCTCATCCTAAAGGCACAAGACCAGTATACCCTGGTCTTAAAGGCGCATGACCAGTATTTACTGGTCTTATGGGCACATCATCAATACTAAGCTGGTCACTCTAACTGAGCTCCGGAGCCTTCCGCCGCTCATCCCTAACCGCAACCCAGATATACATGGTCCCTTTCCTAAATGGGAGCGTCCGCTAGCAGGGGCCGCAAGTGTTCTAGAAAAACGTACAGGCGTCTGCAAAACGGAAGTTTTCATTTCCTAATCTCTCCCCCATGATTTGTTGAGAACAACGCTGAATATGGATCGCATATTGCCTTGGATTGCAAGAGCTTCAGAAAAGGAGGGACTCTCCTATTTATACCATCAACAAATCGACGAGCAATTCACTGGACAGAAGCCGCTAAGTAGGTTGCCATACCTGGTCTGGTTTTTATGGGCGACGGGTCCTTTTAAGGGCACCGATTCCTCCCACATCTTCAACAGACGAACACATGCAGTGTCGCCTCCATGTATCCTCTTCTGCATCCAGGCCTAATGCCAAACAACCTGCCCTGTCCACCCGGGGACCTCAACTCTGGGGATGTACAGAGGCACACATCTTTGGCGTCCGAGCACCCCCCTTTGTATCAATTTAGGGGATGATGCAAGAAAGCGGACGATTCCTCTCCACGTCCCTGTTAACAGAATGGTGGATCGAAGGTTCCTAATTTTCTACTCTGCACGAAGATGGCAAGAGACCTGCTGGTTGCAGCCCCGCATTCTGCCACTTGGCAGTCTAACCAGGTGGAATTTCTTGAGGTATACCTACCAGTATCCCTGCCCGATGTATCATCAATTAAAAAAACCACAGACGGTCGGATAACAAATCTGGTTCGTTCCGTCTTGTGGCTTCGGGTTCAGCGCTCTACCCTTCTTTAGCGCCACATGATGTTGCTTGACCAATAGTCTCCTGGTCAGACCTTATCTACTTCAATTCAAATCAAATCTTCTGAGCGGGAGACTAACAAGGGATCGTATTTTTTCTACAGACCCATCCAGCAGTAGAAGCATTGTCCTGGACAGTCTAGATCTAAGGGATCTTGGTTTCACGAAGGAGAAAAGGGAAACTATGATCATTCCTGGACCTCAAACTTCTAACAACCTTTGACAAGGCCCTCCTTTTTCAGATGCAGTTCCTCCGCTCAGCCATTACTTCAACAGAAAAAAAAAAAAAAGTGGAGTTTTCTGGCATCCATCGACATTCGGTTTTCTTACCCTCACATGTCTACTTTTTTTCCCCTCTACAATTATCTCTTCTCCTTTCCATTCGCGAACAGCATTTTCAAGTCACGACCTTGCCCTTCAGCCTGGCTACCGCACCACAGTGGTCGCAACGCTCATAGCAGTTGTCATGTGCTTCTTGCACCCTGAAACATGGTCGTCCTGCCCTACTCGGTCGACTTTCTAGCCGCTCTACAAGGACTACGCTAAGTCGTCTATATCACTTGCAATACCCTCTCACTTGGGCTAGCATCTAAACTTAGACAAGTTTTTTCCTCATTCCCAGCCCAGCAGATCCTCTTAGACGATGATCCTGCACAAGAAGGATGGTAATTCTCTCTCTCGAGTCAAGGTCGTGGCCCTTCAACACGGAGCTTGTGCACTTGATCACTCATTCCCTCGGTTCATTCAATTAGCTAGGAGGGTTCTGAGCAATAAGACGAAAACGGAAGTAGTTTTCTTTTGCTCCGCTCGTTTTCAGCAAGTCAATCAGGCTTTCAAAAGGTAGTCTCTAAGCTCCTTCCTCATCCAGAGCCTTCTTCTGGTCCAATGGTTATTAGGGATACCAATGCCCGTCTTCTTCTCCCGATCATTTCTCTGGGGATCCGAACAGTACGGCTAATCCTACAGCAGGTCCACTGCCCTTAGGCGGGTCAACCATCCGTCTTCAATTTGGATAATGCCACGGCTGTGCCATACGTCAATCATCTCGCAGGTACCCACAGTCAAGCGCCATGGCCGAGGTACCTCGCACTCTCTGATGGGCCGAGATCTATCATTCGGTGATCTCAACAGTACATGTCCCTGGAGTAGAACACTGGGCGGCTGACATATTCAGCCATCAGGGTTTTTCTCCTCTAGTGAGTGGGAACTTCACTCGGAAGTCTTCCTTCACATCTGCCTTCACTGGAGTACTCCAGATGTAGGTCGGATGGCGTCCAAGCTGAACGCCTATGTACTCCAGTTCATGGTTTGGCTTCAAGATCCAAGTCCATCGCAGCGCATGCTCCGTTTCTTCCACGGTACCAATTTCCATAACTCCTCTTCCACTACGTCTTGAGATCTTTTTGGAAGCAGAAAAGGCCCCCAGTGATCCCGGGAGACCCGCACTGACCATGTCAGGTTTTCTCGCTTGCGGTACTAGTATTTCTCCGTCTTATTTCGTCAAAACTGGAAATATGGACCTTCTCGCAGGGAGCCTTCACCTGTAGTTCTTCCCTACCGCGTACCGTTAGATCTGGGGGACCTTAATGGTCCTGGGGATCTTACAGTAGACTCCTTTTTCGATCCAGAAAGACTTTACTATCAGCGAACGTCACTCACCTTTTTTCTCTGCGTTCTTGTCATCCTGATGAGTCTTCAGAGCTTGCCACTCTGTTCTTTTCAGTCTTTTTTCCTTATTACCATCAATGCATCGTTGCCCTCAAGCCATCCCCTTCCCTCATTGCCAAGGTGGTTTTGTATTCCCACTGTTGCAGGGGCATCGTCCTCTCATCTCTTTCGGCTCCAGTCCACACAACGGAATGGGTTCTCCATAATCCGGAAGAAGTGAGTACTCCAAGTGGGTACGTATCGAGGACGGCGTCCTTCCGAAGGTTGGACACTTTGCTTGGGCTTCTCGATGGTAAGTAGGCTTCCCGACGGTCACAGGAAGGGTTTAGCCGTGTTCATCGGCCACGTTAGCCTGGTGGATTCTTTTCACCATCCAGGAGTCCTTCCGTGCTAGATGTCAGCCTATCTCCCTGTCTCAGGGCTCTAGGCACCAGGCGTCGGCAAGCACGACCGCAAGCTTGCGAATTCCTCCAGTGCGCATGCATTCTTGAAGCACTATAATTCACACACTTCCACAGATGTGAGTCTGGGCAGGCGGACTTTGCAGGCCGCCTTGGCGCACTTGTAAGTAGCGGTTACACGGCCTGATCTGATGTTGTCCCCACCCAGGGACTGCTTTGGGACGTCCCATGGTCTGTGTCCCCCAATGAGGCGAAGGAGAAATAGGGATTTTTGTGTACTCACCGTAAAATCCTTTTCTCCGAGCCATTCATTGGGGGACAAAGCTCCCTCCCTATTATTAGTTGTATTTGTTTTTATCATTTGATATGTTATACTCTCATATATAATGTGACATGCTATACACTTATATGTTGTTATTGATCTCCTACTGCTTTTGCACCGAACTGGTTAGCTGGGAGCCAGCAGAGGGGTGTATACTGCAGGGGAGGAGCTAACTTTCTTTGTAATACTTAGTGTCAGCCTCCTGGTGGCAGCAGCATACACCCATGGTCTGTGTCCCCCAATGAATGGCTCGGAGAAAAGGATTTTACGGTGAGTACACAAAAATCCCTATTTTGCTATATGTACTCCTAGCTTTAACACACAATGTATAACCATGTGTAAGGCTTGCCACGCTGAAAAGCGTTGATTGTGTGCCGCTGGTTATATCGCCATCGTCTTTTTAATTTTTATTTCTTCAGTAAATCTTGGATTTTATATACTTATCTACCATCTCGCTGGAATTCCTCCTTTTTGCTTCTCTGAAGACAAGCCTGGTCCCGGGTAACTCCGAGATCATCAGCTGTTACCTGTTACCATGTCTGGTGAGCTCACTCTGATCTATGAGATATGAACAATGTCAGACAGGAGGAGAGACAGCAGCTCTCTGTGATCGAGAAGGACGTAGTGTCTGCGCTCTCCTCAATCACAGGAAGCTGCCTCCAGACTATAAGATGCAAACTCTTGTTTAAAAATGCATCTTATAGTCAGAAAAATATATTAAATATGCAGGCACGTACCTAACAGAGGGAGGGCAAATCAACAGGTTTTCTGCCTCCGTCTGGTGGGTGGAGGCGTATGGCAATGTTACAGGAAAGACTCCCGTAGTATTGTGTAGGAAAAGGGCAGAGATTCACAGTGCACTTAACCAGCATTATTTTTTTCATTTGACGTAGCCTTGTGAGTTAAATGTAAATGTAATGTAATGAGATGTAAAGAAGACGTCCTTAGTACTTCAGTTTGCCATGCTTCATCCGATTTTTAACTGATACATTGATAAAAGCCGATGTATTAATGTTCAGGCAGCTCATTCGGTGGTAAAAAATGTAAGACGCAGGAGAAAAATGGTCCATATTTCATGTTTGTAAAAATAAAAATGACGTGTGAGTACAGCCTGCTTTTTTTGTTGTTGCCAGGTTTAATGATATACATGTACCCATTCGCTTGGAATGTGTGAAGTTTGCCAGCCACTGCTTAATGAACCATCCAGATTTAGCCAAGGACTTAACAGGTACTGAAATAATTTTTTGGTGTGTTTTTTTTTCTTTTTTGTTAAGGTAATTTCAGTGACTATCCCACTCACCTGATTGAGTTTTGCAGACATCCTTGCCCCTGCTAAGGGAATAACATAATTTGTATGCATTAATTGGGTTTTTCAGATGCAGAATTTTTTTTTTCTATGAATGTGCTGTGTGAACATGCTGTGGTTGAGCTCAGTACGTGATGCTGATTTTAACATGCCCCAAATACGTTGGGTCAAGTAATGTTATGATACAGGGTTTTTATTTTTCAGAATACCTAAAAGTGAGGTCCCATGACCCTGAGGAAGCCATTAGACACGATGTTATTGTGTCTATAGTTACTGCTGCAAAGAAAGATCTTCTTCTTGTTAATGACCACCTTCTTAATTTTGTCCGGGAAAGAACTCTTGATAAGCGGGTAAGCTGAAACCTTATAGGATGAGTATACATGCCCCTTTTAAACATACCTTTATTTACGTTAGACCTAAAGCAGTTGTCCCACAAGCAAAGTGCATTTTAACCAATAGATATTGAAATAATAAGTTGCCCAACTGAATGTGTTTTTTTGTGGCTCCTGCTATGTACTGTTGTTCGCTGTGTATGACCATGTAGAGCTTCTCCAGTTCATGGTTGGCACATACCGCAGCTTCCAGCCAAGAAAGGAAGCATAAGTCACTTATGATAAGCGAGTATACATACCAAACAGCAGAGGCTTGCAGCTACAACTTTTCTCAGGAAACACATTTCTCTGCTTGTTTTATCATAGGAGCGAGTTTTTCTGCCGAGTCACCTGAGCTCATAAATCAAGTCAGTGACATACAAGTGCGGTGGCCACTGGAGCTCCTGCATCACTGACTTGATTTATGATGAGCTCACAGCAGAAACTCGCTCCTGTGATACATTTATTCGCTTGTTTTGTCACAGGAATGAATGTTTCTGCTGTGAGCTCATCATAAATCAAGTCAGGGATGCAGGAGCTCCAGTGGCCACCGGCGCTGATACGTCACTGGCTTGATATATCCTGAATTCAGGTGACGCAGCAGAAACACTAGCTCCTCTGATAATACGAGTAGGGAAATATTTTACTAAAGAAAGCAGCTGCTGCAAATCCTTGCTATTTTTTCTGTATATTCACTCAAGTGATTTGTGCTTCCTTCCCTAGGCAGTAGCTGTGGCATGTGCTGACAACGGACTGCAGCAGCGCTCCATAGTCGGATATAGCCATTATACCATTATTAGATGGATAGCAGGGGCACATCTGCAAGAGTATCTAATCACAGAAATGTTTTTGTTTTTTTTAACACAAGCAGTTGTGGAACTTATTTTTCCAAGGTCTATTAATTAAAATGTACTTTATCTGTGGGACAACCCGTTTTAAAGAAATTAAAATGTTTTAATTTAATTATCTACTACTGGTATTAACTTACCGTATTTCTATTCATAGTACTTAACGTATTAGATGTAAGTGTCATAGTGCTAGATGAGGAAAAATTCTGAAAACACATTTGCTGTTTTGGTTTTTTTTTCTCATCCCTGGGTTTTTGTAATTTTTTTCTCTTTTTACTTTAATTTTCTTTAAAAACTCTTATTTAAAAATAATAATCTTTCATTTTTCACACTGGCCTCCAGGCCGAATTTTACACTTTTACTTCCTCCTCTTCATATTTAGACTGATTCAGATCCTATTTACAGTGGGGCAAAAAAGTATTTAGTCAGTCAGCAATAGTGCAAGTTCCACCACTTAAAAAGATGAGAGGCGTCTGTAATTTACATCATAGGTAGACCTCAACTATGGGAGACAAACTGAGAAAAAAAAATCCAGAAAATCACATTGTCTGTTTTTTTTATCATTTTATTTGCATATTATGGTGGAAAATAAGTATTTGGTCAGAAACAAACAATCAAGATTTCTGGCTCTCACAGACCTGTAACTTCTTCTTTAAGAGTCTCCTCTTTCCTCCACTCATTACCTGTAGTAATGGCACCTGTTTAAACTTGTTATCAGTATAAAAAGACACCTGTGCACACCCTCAAACAGTCTGACTCCAAACTCCACTATGGTGAAGACCAAAGAGCTGTCAAAGGACACCAGAAACAAAATTGTAGCCCTGCACCAGGCTGGGAAGACTGAATCTGCAATAGGCAAGTAGCTTGGAGTGAAGAAATCAACAGTGGGAGCAATAATTAGAAAATGGAAGACATTCAAGACCACTGATAATCTCCCTCGATCTGGGGCTCCACGCAAAATTCCACCCCGTGGGGTCAGAATGATCACAAGAACGGTGAGCAAAAATCCCAGAACCACGCGGGGGGACCTAGTGAATGAACTGCAGAGAGCTGGGACCAATGTAACAAGGCCTACCATAAGTAACACACTACGCCACCATGGACTCAGATCCTGCAGTGCCAGACGTGTCCCACTGCTTAAGCCAGTACATGTCCGGGCCCGTCTGAAGTTTGCTAGAGAGCATTTGGATGATCCAGAGGAGTTTTGGGAGAATGTCCTATGGTCTGATGAAACCAAACTGGAACTGTTTGGTAGAAACACAACTTGTCGTGTTTGGAGGAAAAAGAATACTGAGTTGCATCCATCAAACACCATACCTACTGTAAAGCATGGTGGTGGAAACATCATGCTTTGGGGCTGTTTCTCTGCAAAGGGGCCAGGACGACTGATCCGGGTACATGAAAGAATGAATGGGGCCATGTATCGTGAGATTTTGAGTGCAAACCTCCTTCCATCAGCAAGGGCATTGAAGATGAAACGTGGCTGGGTCTTTCAACATGACAATGATCCAAAGCACACCGCCAGGGCAACGAAGGAGTGGCTTCGTAAGAAGCATTTCAAGGTCCTGGAGTGGCCTAGCCAGTCTCCAGATCTCAACCCTATAGAAAACCTTTGGAGGGAGTTGAAAGTCCGTATTGCCAAGCGAAAAGCCAAAAACATCACTGCTCTAGAGGAGATCTGCATGGAGGAATGGGCCAACATACCAACAACAGTGTGTGGCAACCTTGTGAAGACTTACAGAAAACGTTTGACCTCTGTCATTGCCAACAAAGGATATATTACAAAGTATTGAGATGAAATTTTGTTTCTGACCAAATACTTATTTTCCACCATAATATGCAAATAAAATGATAAAAAAACAGACAATGTGATTTTCTGGATTTTTTTTTCTCAGTTTGTCTCCCATAGTTGAGGTCTACCTATGATGTAAATTACAGACGCCTCTCATCTTTTTAAGTGGTGGAACTTGCACTATTGCTGACTGACTAAATACTTTTTTGCCCCACTGTATATAGAAGTGATATGTGAGCATGCTCTGATTTGGGAAAGGGTCATTGTGAAGGCGGAGAGGAGGCTAGCTGTGTCTTATTTGCTGTTTATGGTGGTATCTGTGCAGTCTACTGTATATAGAGGTGCTGCCTTTCATTATAATCCTGTTTTGTGATAATGAGAGTGCTGACATCTCTTCTGTGCGTGAGTCAAGTGTTTGTCCTTGTGGCCAGTGAGAGAATTTGCAAGATTTGTGATTTATTTATCCTCTTTTAATGGCTCTTTTTCGTCTTTTACTAGTTTGGCCAAAAGTAAAAAAGTAACACTAATGACAAATGTGTATAAGATGTCTTTAGTTCTCTAGCTTTAGATACATTGGCGCTAAATTAAGTCCCACTGATTTTTCTTTCATTGATCAGTGGAGAGTAAGAAAAGAAGCCATGATGGGCCTGGCTCAAATCTATAAGAAGTATGCTTTGCAAGCAGAAGCCGGAAAAGAGGCCGCAAAACAAATCTCTTGGATTAAAGATAAACTTCTTCATATCTATTACCAGAACAGCATAGACGATCGGTAAGTATGTTAGCCAGGATGTTTCTTGTTAGGGTACAATGACACCGTATTGGATAACTCTGTTACATTTGTGTAAGATTTCTTTCCAAACTGTAAATTAGATGGCACTGAACAGACTGAAATTGTCCGGCGCTATCAGAGTAATCTGTGACCGTTCACATACTCGTGCAGCCACTGCATAGGACATGTAGGAATATGGTAGTGAGTCAGGAGGGAGATGCATTTGTACTTATCTGGACATGTGTGACCTGGGGAAGACCTAAATACCCTTCTGCCCTGTAAGCAGTCACCAGTATTAATAATTTACAGATGGTACGCAAAGTGGGGGGGGGGGGACCCTGTGACAGTCTTTACATTGAGACACGTTGTTCCTTCACTACATTCTAATGAGACACTTTGGCATTTTGGGCGTCCCTAGATAGTGTTCCCTAAATATTGTTCTTATGAATAAATGTTACGTCTTTGATGCTAAACCACTAAAAACAAAAATGTTTTTGCTGTGTTTCAGGTTGCTAGTTGAACGCATTTTTGCACAGTACATGGTTCCTCACAATTTGCAAACTACAGAGAGAATGAAATGCTTGTATTACCTGTACGCAACATTGGACTTAAATGCTGTTAAGTAGGTATCTGATCGCTTGGGCAACCTTCATCTATATATATAATTGTCTAAGGGTTTTTCTGTCTGTCCTGGAAATCCCGCGTCAGCAATCAGCGACTGGCATTGTCCTCCACTGCTGTCAAGTGCCGCCATTGTGTTGTCTAAGGGTCTAATTGTCTGTCTGTCTCGGAAATCCCGCCTTGCTGATTGGTCGAGGCCGCCAGGCGAGACCGCTAAGTCTTCTGGGTAATTTCGCACGGCATCGCCGGGAACGGAAGATGGTGGCAGCCGCGCGCGTATCGCCGGAGCTTTGGTGGATCCCAGGGGTGAGTATATAACTATTTTTTTTATTTTAATTATTTTTTTTTAACTATGTTACTGGGCAATATACTACGCGGCTGGGCAATATACTACGCGGCTGGGCAATATACTACGCGGCTGGGCAATATACTACGCGGCTGGGCAATATACTACGCGGCTGGGCAATATACTACGCGGCTGGGCAATATACTACGCGGCTGGGCATTATACTACGCGGCTGGGCAATATACTACGTGGACATGCATATTCTAGAATACCCGATGCGTTAGAATCGGGCCACCATTCGGCGTGCATTGTCCTCCACTGCTGTCAAGTGCCGCCATTGTGTTGTCCAAGGGTCTAATTGTCTGTCTGTCTCGGAAATCCCGCCTTGCTGATTGGTCGAGGCCAGCTGGCCTCGACCAATCAGCGACGGGCACAGTCTGCCGCGAATTCTGCAATCATCATTGTCCTCCACTGCTGTCAAGTGCCACCATTGTGTAATGTGTGTGCCTGCGTCTCCCTGTATGGGCGGCATCTCCCTGTGTTTCTATCTTAGAATGGGTCGTAAACGAAAATACGCCAATGAGGATGACAGAAAAAGCAGCAGCAGCAAGAAAACTACAACATCGGGAACAGGAGACACCACAACAAACTGTTGCTAGACAAGCCCAGGATGCGGAATCTCACAGACACCGTCGCCAACCGGAGACACCACAACAAACTGTTGTACGACAGGAACAACATGATCGCCAAATAAATAAAAAACGAATGCTCTACCAACTAAGGCACGACCAGGACAATATTCAACAACTTGCACATTACGTAACAGACAATGAAAGTACAATTCATGAACACTACTGTGGGAATATGAATGCAGTTTGCTCTAAATGCGACTCTCTGAATTTCATTGATGAAAAACCATCTGACAATCAGTTTACTCAATGCTGCCAAAAAGGAAAAGTTATGCTACCGAGACCTCACTACTCAGATCTGTTTGAGCAGTTAATGAAAGGAATGCATCAACACAGTAGAAATTTCATGGAAAATATCAGAAGCATCAACAGTTCTCATGCGTTTGCTTCATTCGGTGCCAACATTGCACCGCCCCCTGGATTCGGACCGTATTGTTTTAAAATTCACGGCCAGATCTACCACCGCACTGGAACACTTCACCCAGAAATAGGACAATCACCAAAATTTGCACAATTATACATCATTGATACAAATGAGGCTACAGAACAAAGGATGAACCTAAAAGAAAACGAAAAGTGTGATGCTGAACTGATGAACCAAATTGCTGTACATTTCCAAAAAATAAGCCCATTTGCTGCTGCATATCGCATGCTAAAAGACATTCAAGCTGAGGAGGAACAGAGGGCTATACAAAATGGTACTGAAGTGCCTTCTATTGTCATGGCCATTAAACAAGAACGTAAACAGAATCCTCGACTTTACAACAAACCACGTGTAAGGCTACGTTCACATTTGCGGCCAGCGCCGCAGCGTCGGGCGCCGCAGCGGCGCCGCATGCGTCATGCGCCCCTATATTTAACATGGGGGCGCATGGACATGCGGCGCACTTGCGTTTTGCGCCGCATGCGTCGCTGCGGCGCCCGCGTCGGGGCGCAGAGGACGCAGCAAGTTGCATTTTTGCTGCGTCCAAATTCAATGAAAAAAACGACGCATGCGGCGCAAAACGCAGCGTTGTGCATGCGTTTTGCTGCGTTTTTGTTTGCGTTGTGCGCTGCGGCGCCGACGCTGCGGCGCACAACGCAAATGTGAACGTAGCCTAAGTGAGGTCGCAGTTGTTTTTCAAAACGATGATGGAGAACCTCCTTTTCAAAGGGATATATTAGTCCATCTTAAGCCAGACCAAAACAACCCTTTGGTTCCTAAGACACAACGAATTAGCATTTTGCACAGCAACCTTGATGCTCTTCTGTATCCGCTATTCTTTCCAAGAGGTGAACAAGGGTGGCATGAAAACCTAAACCAACAAGGAGCTTCAAGAAGAATTACGCAGCTGCAATACTACAGTTTTCGTCTGTCTGTCCGAAATTACTTCAATCCTATTTTAAATGGTGGGAAACTGACACAACAGTACTTAGTTGACGCATATGTTAAAATTGAAGCTAATCGTCTAAATTTCATAAGAATGAACCAAAAACAACTTAAAGTTGAAGACTACTGCGTTCTTCAAGAACATTTGCAAAAACAATCAATTGAAAAGGGAATTCCAATTGGAAAAATGGTAATCCTCCTGTCGTCGTTTGAAGGTAGCCCCCGCAACATGCAACAGCGTTATCAAGATGCAATGGCAATAGTAACAACGTTTTGAAGACCTGACATTTTTGTGACAATGACCTGTAATCCTAAATGGCCGGAAATTACCGAAAATTTAGAACCCTGGCAAAAAGTTGAACACAGGCCGGACATAGTCGCACGCGTATTTCGACTGAAACTCATCAGCCTTTTGAAAGACATAAAAAATGGGCTTTTTGGAACAGTCGTAGCAATGGTACACGTCATAGAGTTTCAGAAACGAGGTCTCCCACATGCGCATATACTAATTATCTTAGACACGGATTCCAAGATTCGTACGGAGGAAGAAATCGACAATATAGTGTGGGCTGAAATTCCTAACCAAGAAAAGTATCCTGAACTGTATAATATTGTAGTCTCTCATATGGTTCATGGCCCATGCGGTGTAGCAAATCCAAAAAGTCCGTGCATGGAAAACGGAAAGTGTACAAAAGGGTTTCCAAAGGAGTTGAAACAGCACACTGTTAAAGACTTGGATGGCTACCCATCCTACCGACAACACATTGATAACATTAATTGCAACAAAAAATTATAAATAGCTCATGGATAGTCCCATACAACCCGTACTTATCAAAATGCTACAACTGTCACATCAACATAGAAATCTGGGCTTCAATAAAAAGTGTAAAATATCTCTTCAAGTACATCTAAAAGGGGCATGACAAAGCTAACATCGAAATACAACAGAAAACAGTCAATCACGATGAATCATCAACTTTTGTTGACTCAAGATATGTCAGTGCTCCAGAAGCTGCTTGGAGGATATTTGCGTTTCCAATGCATTCACAGTCCCATGCCATTATACGTTTAGCTATTCATTTACCAAATCAACAGCAGCTTTATTTCTTTGAAGATGCTGAAGTCAAAGATGTCTCAAAAACTTTAAGCACGACATCAACATTAAGGCCGGCGTCACACTAGCGAGTTTTACGGACGTAAGAGCGCATAAAATACGTCCGTAAAACACGCCTAACAAACGGCCCAATTATTCCCAATGGGTCAGGTCCTATCAGCCGTATATAACGCATCCGTATTATACGCCTTTCTACGGCCGTACAAAATCGCAGCATGCTGCGTTTGTCAGCGTATTGCGCATAAAATACGCCAATCAAAGTCTATGGGGGCGAGAAAAATACGGATTCCACACGGACCAGCAGTGTGACTTGCGAGAAATACGCAGCGGTGTTAGTGAAAAGCCGGTAATTCAATTGCCGGCTTTTCATTTCTCCTTCCCAAACCCGACATGATATGAGACATGGTTTACATACAGTAAACCATCTCATATCCCCTTTTTTTTGGCATACTCCACACTACTAATGTTAGTAGTGTGTATTTGCAAAATTTGGTTGCTGTAGCTGCTAAAATAAAGGGTTAAATGGCGGAAAAAATTGGCGTGGCCTCCCGCGCAATTTTCTCCGCCAGAATGGTAAAGCCAGTGACTGAGGGCAGATATTAATAGCCAGGAGAGGGTCCATGGTTATTGGCCCCCTCTGGCTACAAACATCTGCCCCCAGCCACCCCAGAAAAGGCACATCTGGAAGATGCGCCTATTCTGGCACTTGGCCACTCTCTTCCCACTCCCGTGTAGCGGTGGGATATGGGGTAATGAAGGGTTAATGCCACCTTGCTATTGTAAGGTGACATTAAGCCAGGTTACTAATGGAGAGGCGTCAGTTATGACACCTATCCATTATTAATCCAATTGTCTGAAAGGGTTAAAAAACACACATTATTAAAAATTATTTAAATGAAATAAACACACAGGTTGTTTTAGTATTTTATTGCTCTCTCAATCCACCTGAAGACCCTCGCTTGGCAAAATAATAAACCAACAATATACATACCTTCTGATGAACTGTCAGGTCCCACGAAGTAAATCCATCTGAAGGGGTTAAATCATTTTACAGGCAGGAGCTGCGCTAAAGCACTCGCTCGTGCCTGTAAACCCCGGGTGCTGAAAGGAAAGCTGGGTGATCTGTACTTACATTGAGTCGCGGTGAGGCGCCCTCTGGTGGATGTCCTCATGAACTGGAGCCTTGGAAAAGTTCCCACGCTCGAGTTCATATGAGTTCATCCACCAGAGGGCGCCTCACCGCAACTCAATGTAAGTACAGATCACCCAGCTTTCCTTTCAGCACCCGGGGTTTACAGGCACGAGCGAGTGCTTTAGCGCAGCTCCTGCCTGTAAATTGATTTAACCCCTTCAGATGGATTTACTTCGTGGGACCTGACAGTTCATCAGAAGGTATGTATGTTGTTGGTTTATTATTTTGCCAAGCGAGGGTCTTCAGGTGGATTGAGAGAGCAATAAAATACTAAAAAGAACCTGTGTGTTTATTTTATTAAAATAATTTTTAATAATGTGTGTGTTTTTTAACCCTTTCAGACAATTGGATTAATAATGAATAGGTGTCCTAATTGACGCCTCTCCATTATTAACCTGGCTTAATGTCACCTTACAATAGCAAGGTGGCATTAACCCTTCATTACTCCATATCCCACCGCTACACGGGAGTGGGAAGAGAGTGGCCAAGTGCCAGAATAGGCGCATCTTCCAGATGTGCCTTTTCTGGGGTGGCTGGGGGCAGATGTTTGTAGCCAGGGGGGCCAATAACCATGGACCCTCTCCTGGCTATTAATATCTGCCCTCAGTCACTGGCTTTACCATTCTGGCGGAGAAAATTGCACGGGAGCCCACGCCCATTTTTTCCGCCATTTAACCCTTTATTTTAGCAGCTACAGCAACCAAATTTTGCACATACACACTACTAACATTAGTAGTGTGGAATATGCCAAAAAAAAGGGGATATGAGATGGTTTACTGTATGTAAACCATGTCTCATATCCTGTCGGGTTGGGGAAGGAGAGGGTTGGGGAAGGAGAAATTAAAAGCCGGCAATTGAATTACCGGCTTTTCACATATATCGCGCTGAATTAAATATAAATACAGAATATATATATATATATGTATATACTGTATATGCTGTATATATGTTTTAACGAACATTTGAGCACATAAATCCATTAGATGTCGGTTTTGCAAGCCTGCGAGAAAATATCACAGTACGGATGCCATACAGATTACATACGGAGGATGCCATGCGCAAAATACGCTGACACACCCTGCCTACGGATGACATACGGACCACTATTTTGGGGACTTTTCTGCGTATTACGGCCGTAAATAACGGACCGTATTGTCTTACGCTGAGTGTGACGCCGGCCTAATGGAATGGTTTTTGCTGAACCAACGTGACGAAAACGTAAGGCACTATTTGTACTGAGAGATTCCAGAGCATTACATTTGGAATGTATACTGCGTGGGCTGTGCAATATACTACGCATACATATTCTAGAATACCCGATGCGTTAGAATCGGGCCACCATCTAGTAATAAATAAATATATATTTTAACCCCTTCCTGACATATGATGTACTATTACATCATATGACGTATCCTTGACTTTGATAAAAGCTCAGAAACTGAGCTTGCATCAATGAAAGCAGATAATGCCTGTAACACACGGTTTGGCTTTGCCCACGGCTGTTAACTTAAGTACGGCTGTCCGTCACAGACAGAATTTAAAGGGGTATTCTCAACTTTCAACGTTACCCAAAATAGGATAGGCGATTAATTATGATGCGTTTTCTCATATAGCACCTTACAGACATAATCTTCACTGTCCCCATTGGGGCTCACCATATAATTCCCTCCCAGTATGTCTTTGGCGTATAGGAGGAAACCAAAGAACATACAAACTCCTTGCAGATGTTGTTCTTGGTGGGATTTGTACGTAGGACCACAGTGCTAACCACTGAGCCACCGTGCTGTGATAGCTTCCCAATTGCTGCAGGTCTGACCATTAAGGCGCTCATCGATCCCAAGAACTGTAGCTCTGAAGAGCCCTGTGTGGCTGGAGCGGTGGTCAATCATGCGCACTGCCACTTCTTATATTCTTATGGTAGTGCCAAACACAAAGCTCGACTAACTCCAGCAGTCCCATTAAGAATGAGTAGAGCGATGGTGCGCATGATCGACCACTTCTCTATTCACACTTCTCAGGATTTTTGGGTGGTCCTATTGGTCGGATCCCCAGCGATCGGGAAGTTATCCCCACTTCTTTTACCACGGTTAGGGAATAAGTTCCAAACTCGGGAATAACCCTGCTGTTCTGTTCATATTGGCTATACACTACAGACATATTAAAGTCTGTTAATTTTGACATTTAGCTACTCCAAGCGTATTATATATCAGTTGCATTATTTAACTGTATGTGAACATGGTTAGTCAGAAACAAATGAAGTTTAAATCAAAACTTCAGTTTTCTAAAATAAGTAAAGCATAGGGTTGTACAGGTTCACTACTTGCTATATTCTGACATTCTTACATTCTGTACAGAAATAACTCACATGTGCTCTACATAAATATTTACTACAACTAGAACATTTGTTTTAGATTTGTTTTATCACAGAAGATGGACAAATGCTGCATCTTTTCCCTTTAGTCTTTTTCCAGTGCTGGTGGAGGCCGTGGGTTCGCGGCGTTGTGCATGCTGCTGGATACGGCTTACTATGGCTGCTGCTCCTTCACTTCGGGGTTTACATTTCTTCCTAAAATAGATGGCACAGCAAGAGACTTGCTAATTCTTCCAGAAAGTCTTCGTTTATACAGTTTATTGGCGTTCCAATCAGGGTTTATTTCACGCCACAAAACAAATGCATTGTAGGCAGACACATCAACAATGTTATAAAATAAAACCATTGGCCACTGATTAGTTTTGCGTCTGCTTGTGTACGTGGCTATTAGCTGATCCAATGCATCAACTGCCCCTTTGGTAGAATTATAATCTAATATCATCTGCGGCCTTTTGTCATCCTGACTACTTACTGCATAGTCATGGTGCCTTGTGCTCATCAGAATGACCGGTTTATTTTGTTTGGAAACGTAAGAAACCACTGCTGTATCTCCAGTAAAGTAATGATTGAACTATATTATTATTTATTATTATAGCGCCATTTATTCCATGGCGCTTTACATGTGAGGAGGGGTATACATAATAAAAACAAGTACAATAATCTTAAACCATACAAGTCACAGCTGGTACAGGAGGAGAGAGGACCCTGCCTGCGAGGGCTCACAATCTACAAGGGATGGGTGAGGATACAATAGGTGAGGATAGAGCTGGTCGTGCAGTGGTTTGGTCGATCGGTGGTTACTGCAGGTTGTAGGCTTGTCGGAAGAGGTGGGTTTGATCGGGCACCTACCTCAGAATGCTACAAGTTGTTCATCCACAGTGACATTATCTTCAATATTGTATAATTTTGGAAGAATCTCTATTAATTTATCGCAAACTTCTCTAATAGCAACTCGTTATTAGAGAATTATCTGATGTTAGCAAAGGACAATTTTCTTGCCTGGGCAGAAGGCTGCAACTTCCAAATTACTCTTTTGTTTTTAGACAGAATTGCTCTCATTGGACTAGATGTCTGGTTATTGTGCCACATCAAGATCCCACGTCCGAATCAGAATTCTCGTATTCTCTTTCCTCTCCACTTATGTGTTCCTCATCTTCAGACACTTTCTCCAGTTGGATATCGTCTTCAGAATCTGAGGCGTTGGCAAGCTGTTCCAATTCAGCTTCACTCAATGGATGTCTTTGACACATTTTTATCCAACTTTCCAAATAATGGACACTCACGACATTAACCGGGTAAAATCAGCGTTGTGGAATAAAATAGCACTATATAAATAAACAACAATAATAAAAAAATTGTAGCAAACACTAACCAGTTTAGAAACAATAAGAGCTTATATACTACAGTGAAACAGACCTGCACAAACCTGTACTCAAAGCCCATCTATCTGCAGTAACATGCAAATGTATCAAATGCATGGACTGGCAGGAACTGAAGAAATCGATTAAACCATAGTAGGTGCAAAAGATAATACACAATTATACTATAAATCAGTTATGTGACTGAAATTATGACAAGAGATCTGTATATAATACCACTCATAAGTTTTCAGATCCTCATAATAAACAGTCTGCAGCTTTACAAACTTTTTTTTCCAAATAGTCCCAAACAGTATAGCAGGGTTAAAGCTTGTGGATCGAGGGGCGCCCAGAGGGTGCCCAGATATTTCTGCATGCACAGTCATACAGGGATTACTGTTGGTCACTGAATAGGACCACCAACTGGACTCATGATTACAATCGTATTAAATGAAAATAAAAATGTACGTTTTAATGAAACTGTTTACACAAAAATGTATATCAGTCTTTTTAACTCCTCCTGCTCTATAGCACCCTGCCTGCTGGTCAGGTGACATTTTCACAATGAAAGGTTCCCTTTAAATTGACCCTTAAAGGGAACCTGTCACCCCTCACCCCAGTTGTTTCAAACTGAAAGCCACCTTGTGCAGCAGTAATGCTGCATTCTGACAAGGTGGCTCTTTTAGTTCTGGGTGCTGTAACTAGAGAAATAATCCGTTTTATAATTTGTCAGAAATACCTTGTCTTCAGTCAAGGAGGCAGGCGTCCCCCCCCCCCCCCCCCCCCCCGCTTCAGACGCCGCACAGACGTCACTCAAGTCTTCTTGGCGGCGCCGCCTCCTCAGCGCTGTTTTGAAAATCGCCTGTGCGGCTGCCCTGCTTGTGAATCCCAGCCCCGCAATGTGAATAAGTCATAAGTCACTGCGGGGCTGGGATTCACAAGCAGGGCGGCCGCACAGGCGCAGTCACCGAGACTGCATATGAGGGAAGACGGGCAGCGCTCACTGCGCCTGCACCAGGCAGGAAAAAAGAGCGCAGGCGCCGGCTATTTTCAAAACAGCGCTGAGGAGGCGGTGCCGCCAAGAAGTTTTGAGTGACGTCTGTGCGGCGTCTGAAGCAGGGGGGAAAGGTCGGCCTCCTTGACTGAAGACAAGGTATTCCTGACAAATTAAATAACAGATTATTTCTCTAGTTACAGCACCCAGAACTAAAAGAGCCACCTTGTCAGAATGCAGCATTACTGCTGCACAAGGTGGCTCTT
The DNA here is from genome assembly GCF_051348905.1 of Ranitomeya variabilis. Taxonomy (NCBI): domain Eukaryota; kingdom Metazoa; phylum Chordata; class Amphibia; order Anura; family Dendrobatidae; genus Ranitomeya; species Ranitomeya variabilis. Next base: position 706,167,286 of record NC_135234.1, on the reverse strand, counting down.
TTAGTTTGAAACGATTGGGGGGGGGGGGGGGGGGGGTGGCAAGTTCCCTTTAATGCTACTACAGCCTATATTCCCTTCTTTATATATGTAATAATTATCTAGTAATCTTTTTTTCCGCTCTTCCCCACCAACCCACTGGTGATATTGTAAGAGATTTCACACATATCTATACTGCTGTCATCTGTTGCTGCCGAGCAGGTCTCATTGCTCTTACTAGGAGCTGCTCTTCAGTACCTGGCAGTGGCAGCTACACTCGGAATGCATTGACGCTTTGCAGCTCCATTCAGTGTTTGGGTTTTTCTCCTGTCAGCCATGTGTTGTAATCGCAGCTTAGCAGTGGGATTCTGGGTGTCAAACATCCATCAGTCTGATTTAATTACTTTTAACTTTGCTTTTCTTCTTCCTTCTGTGAAAGAGCATTGAATGAAATGTGGAAATGTCAGAATTTGCTCCGACATCATGTGAAGGATTTGTTGGACTTGATGAAACAGCCCAAAGTAAGTGTGTCTTTGTTTCTATCAGGAGAGATACTTTGTAAATGCTTCATGTAAATTGATAGCCGCCTTACCAGTGCATCAGTACAGAGCCAGCTGTTAGTCGGTGCCGGGACATTGTTACAGCCGCCACACACTAGAAGAAGTTGATTTCTGTGAGTCTGGAAGTGTCAAATTGGTTTCCTGATTGGGCCAAAAAAACCAGGAATCTGAGGCTCATCATTTTTGGGAGGTGAGGCCCATCGGTAATCACTAAAGGTGGGAGCTATCAATGAGTAAATGATACTGTCCTGGGGCATCTATGCGAGTGTTCATTATCACTGGAAGAGGAGGAGGAAAAATAGGAGATGGTATCCTCTCCTTCACAATCGAAGGCAAGGAAGACTTAGGACTCCTCAGCTGAATGTAGTCTTTGGGAAGAGCTGTTAAAATGAAGATAATTATTGCATAAATTGGCCAATTCATGTGTGCCTAGCAGCCATCGAGAAAGCGACCACCTTTGCTTTGAACCTAACCAAATATGATAGCTGTCCTGGAGTGCTCAGTCAGAAAACATGTGTATACAAATATCAAAGACAGACCGTCACTTCCAAACAGAAAAACAGGTGTGAACAGGTGCAAGCTAAAAGTGGCCACCTCCATATGTAACTAAGAAATTGAAGCTGCAATTTTTAATTTATAGTATGCAAACATGGAATATATTGAAAGTGGAATTGCATTGCTTTTCTAGAAAAAAAGCTAAAATGAAGATAAGGCGACCTTCTTTTCTGGGAACCTAACCTAATGATACTTCTCCTTGGCTGATAGTTTACAATTATATCGGTTGGTAGGTTTTATCGAGCTGTGATTAAAACCTGTTCACACCTGTGTTGTAACACTGAGCACTTTTTTTTTATACATTTCATGCGTTTTTAGACTGTCTACTTTTATTCAATCTATTAGTTGGCTTTTGTTCACAAAGTTATGTAAATAGTGGCAATTGTGTTGTGCAAATTCATAATTTAGGCCTCGTTGTGCCCTTTGAGCATGATGAAAAATAGGTCTAAAAAACACATAAATGCGAAACTTCTAAGGCCCGCCGTGCTAGTGAAGCCAGAATCCATGTAGTCCTGTATCATAGTAAACCAGAGCCACTGGTTGCAGGTAGTTCCCTCACTGGGAGGTGATGTCGTTTTTCTTTACATCAATATGAATCAATAGTCCATACTTTAGTACTAATGAAAACCAATGTACTTTCTTGGCTTTACACTATAATCTCCGGTGTTGACTTCATGGGTTTATAAAATGTAACTTAATTAAAGATTTTATAATTTTATCTTTCAGTCGGAGTCTGGAAGTAAAGCAATTTTTTCCAAAGTCATGGTCATTACACGTAAGTCCTCGTGTGAAATGTGATAGTTAAACATCTTTTTATTGCTTCTTGTCTTTCATACAAAGCCTCGATTGACATTCTACAATGTCTACTAATGAGAATGTATGTGATCTATTAGTAATGGGTGATGTACAGCTAGAAGCTAGTCCTTACAGCCCCCATACACATTAGGGTAGGTGTTGGCTGACTTAGGGTACCGTTACACTAAACGATTTACCAACGATCACGACCAGCGATATGACCTGGCCGTGATCGTTGGTAAGTCGTTGTGTGGTCGCTGGAGAGCTGTCACACAGACAGCTCTCCAGCGACCAACGATGCCGAAGTCCCCGGGTAACCAGGGTAAGCATCGGGTTACTAAGCGCAGGGCCACGCTTAGTAACCCGATGTTTACCCTGGTTACCATCGTAAATATATATATATATATATATATATATATATATATATATATATATATGAATATATATATATATGATGTGTGTGTGTGTATATATATATATATATATATATATATATATATATATATATATATATATACTGTATTTTCTGGCGTATAAGACTACTTTTTAACCCCTGAAAATCTTCTTAAAAGTCGGGGGTCGTCTTATACGCCGGGTGCCGTCTTGTACGCCGAGTGCAGACACCAATGTGTATATGGTTGGTGGGGGGAGTGGTCCCGATGATGAAGAGGGGGCGTCTCACAGGAAAGTGTGAGTGGAGTATCCCCCCTTACCTCATTGTAGCTGCAGCATGGGGTCTCTGTGCTGGGGAGAGGCGGCAGCTGCTGCTCCTCTTTGTGCCGCATGGGTGCTGTGCTGTGGGGCGGTGGCCGCCGCCGCTCCCCAGCACCCCACACTGCAGCTACAATGAGGTAATGGGGGATACTCCACTCACACTTTCCTGTGAGATTCCCCCTCTTCGTCATCAGGATCACTCCCCCCCCCAAAAGGCACATTAGTCACCGGCCCTATAAGACGACATACGGCGTATAAGAAGACCCCCGACTTTTAAGAAGATTTTATATTTTAACTGGAAAAGTTGGGGGGTCGTCTTATACGCCCAGTCGTCTTATATGCCGGAAAATACGGTATATATATATATATATATATATTAAAAAAAACCGTACATACTCACATTCCGGTGTCACGTCCCTCGCCGTCTGCTTCCCGCACTGACTGAGTGCCAGCCGTAAAGTAAAAGCAGAGCGCAGCGGTGACGTCACCGCTGTGCTCTGCTTTACGGCCGGCACTCAGTCAGTGCGGGAAGCAGATGGCGAGGGACGTGACACCGGAATGTGAGTATGTACTGTTCGGTTTTTTTTTACATTTACGATGGTAACCAGGGTAAACATCGGGTTACTAAGCGCGGCCCTGCGCTTAGTAACCCGATGTTTACTCTGGTTACAAGCGAACACATCGCTGGATCGGTGTCACACACACACCGATCCAGCGATGACATCGGGAGATCCAGCGACGAAATAAAGTTCCAAACGATCTGCTACGACGTACGATTCTCAGCGGGGTCCCTGATCGCTGCTGCGTGTCAGACACAGCGATATCGTATGGATATCGCTGGAACGTCACGGATCGTGCCGTCGTAGCGACCAAAGTGCCACTGTGAGACGGTACCTTTACATAGTCCGTCAGACAGCGGTTGCTCTTGACTTCCCCATACACAGATACTAGGCACAGCCAAGTGCTGCTCTATTATCTTAAGACTCTTGTGGTAGAGCCATATCCTCCCGCTGACTAAATGTATCAGAATTTCAATAGCTGGATCCATCTTTCAACCTCATCTGTCGGTGGAGAGTTGTGTGGGTTCCATAGACAAACTGAAGATTCGGGCGACTTTCATCTGTGAATAGCATAGTGACAGGTGACTTGATTTTACATTGTTTTTCATTTGTTCTTTCATCATAGGAAACTTGCCCGATCCTGGTAAAGGTCAAGACTTTTTAAAGAAATTTACACAAGTTTTAGAGGAAGATGAAAAGATTAGGGGGCAACTAGAGAAGATTGTGAGCCCAACCTGTTCATGCAAGCAGGCGGAAGTTTGTGTGGTGAGAATCAGCCTTTAAAATACTTTCTTACCAGCTGCTAGTCTTCTAAGTTATTCTTTTGCTCTTCCAGAATTAATGTCGCCACATTGTACATTGTAAAATCACTACAATAACCTGTTGTATATATTATTTATTTTCAGAGCATCATTGATTTTGTGTTTCTGTACATAAGAATGGGTTTACTCACAAAATACAAATATAAATTATGGTCAAGAAACTAACAATTATAGACTGGTACAGAAAGCAGAGGGCCCTTCCCCTGCGGGCGTACAGTCTGCAGGGTAATGGGGAAGGATACAGTAGGTTGGGGGAGGTTGTGGCATCTCCTGTGGTGGGGAGATGGGGTATTGCAGGCTGCAAGCTTTCTTGAAGAGAAAGTTCCGAGTGTGGTAGAATCTGACGTGTTGGAACACAGAACTCCAGAGGATGGAGGATACTCGGGAGAAGTTTTTTTAGGCAATTGGGTGAGCAATGTATAAGTGTGGCGGAGGGAATAAGGTCTTGGGAGGACCTGAGATTATATGTTGGAAGATATTGCGGGATTAGTTCAGATATATACGATGGAGTTGGATATGGAGTTATATATGGATGGATTTGTTGGGGGAATTGGGAGTCAATGAATGGATTGGCTGAGGGGAGAAGCGCAGGAGTAGTGAGGAGAAAGATGGATTGGTCGGACAGCGGGTAGACTGGAGAGTGGCGTAAGTGTTAGCTGGGAGGACATTGTAGTAGTCAAGGTGGAAGATGATGAGGGCATGCGCTAACATCTTAGTAAATTGAGGATTGTGGAAAGGAAGGATTCTGGAAATATTTTTGAGTTTGAGGTGGCAAGAACTGGGATATGCAGTCTGAAGGATAGGGCAGAGTCGAGGGTTACTCCGAGGCAGCGAAGTTCAGGTACAGGGGAAAGCGTAATGTCATTTATTGTGATAGATAAGATAGATTGAGTAGGTGGGTTAGGCAAGATGATGAGTTCAGTTTTATCTATATTGAGATTTAGGAAGCAAGAAGAGAAGGGTATGGCTGGTAGACACTCAGGGATTCTGGACAGCCAGAGGTGTTATCTAGGCTAGAGATCTGAGTGTCATCATCAGCGTCTAAATGTTACTGGAAACCATGGGACTTTCAGTTGCACCAGGCCAAAGGTATAGATCATGAATAGTAAGGGTCCCAGGACAGAGCCTGAAGGGACACCAACAGAGAGGGCAGGGTGAGCATGTAGTATGCTAGTGGAAGATGCTAAATGTGCAGTTAGAAGCCTATCCAGGAGAGCACAAGATCTTTGACGCCAAGGAAAGAGAGGATCTGTAGTAGGAACAAGTGGTTGAGTGTGTCGAAGGCAGAGGACAGGTCTAGAAGGAGGAGTATAGAGAATTGTCTGTTACCTTTGGCAGTGAGTAATTTGTTAGTAATTTTGTTTAGGGTAGTTTCGGTGAAAGGGGATGGAAGCCAGATTGTAGGTTGCCAAAGAGTGAGTTAGGGTATGTGCACACGTTCAGGATTTCTTGCAGAAATTTCCTGAAGAAAACCGGAAATTTTCTGCAAGAAATCCGCATTTTTTTTTTTGCGTTTTTTTTCCGTTTTTTTCGCGTTTTTTTAGCATTCTGCAAGCGTAATTAGCTTGCAGAATGCTAAAGTTTTCCAAGCGATCTGTAGCATCGCTTGGAAAACTGACTGACAAGTTGGTCACACTTGTCAAACATACTGTTTGACAAGTGTGACCAACTTTTTACTATAGATGCAGCTTATGCAGCATCTATAGTAAAAGATAGAATGTTTAAAAATAATAAAAAAAATAAAAAAATGGTTATACTCACCCAGACATCTCCTCACCGGTGTCCGTTCGTCTTCCTATAGCTGGTCTGTGCGCACAGGGCCTTCCGTGACGTCACGGTCACGTGAGCGGTCACATGACCGCTCACGACCAATCACAGGACAGTGACGTCATCGGCAAGGTCCTTCGCCGCACATCAGCTACAGGAACCGAACGGCAGCGTGCAGTGGAGGCGGGAACACTGCGCGGGACATCGAGGGTGAGTATAGGACTATTTTTTATTTTATTTCTTATTTTTTGACCACTTATATGGTGCCCAGTGCGTGGAGGAGAGTCTCCTCTCCTCCACCCTGGGTACCAACCGCACATAATCTGCTTACTTCCCGCATGGTGTGCACAGCCCCGTGCGGGAAGTAAGCAGATCAATGGACTCCTAGGTGTGCGGAATCCCTGCAATTCCGCATTTTTAATGAACATGTTGCTTTTTTTTCCGCTATGCGATTTTTTCGCGGAAAAAAATCGCAACATTTGCACAAAAAATGCGGAATACCTTGTAAATAATAGGAGGCATATGTTAGCGGTTTTTTTCGCGTTTTTATCACGTTTTTATAGCGAAAAAACGCGAAAAAAACGCTAAAAATCCTGAACGTGTGCACATGGCCTTAGATGAAAGTTGGGAGGAAAGTTCAGCGTGGACATGCTGTTGGGGGAGTTTGGAGGCAAATGGGAGCAGCAATTTGGGACGATAGCTGGACGTAGAGGTTGGGTCGAGGGATGTTTTTTTTTTTTTTTTTTCAGGATGAGTGATATATTTTAAAGCAGAAGGGAAGATACCAGAAGATAACAATAGGTTGAAGAGATGTCTTAGGGCCAGGATAAGTGTGGTGGTGAGGTTGGGAAGAAGGTGAGATGGGGTTAAGTGCACAAGTAGTGAGGTGCAATATGGAGAGAAGATGAGTAAGCTCTCCTTCAGTGATGTCGGGGAGGAAGATAATGGGGGCAGGGCATTGGTCTGTTATATGTAGGGGTTGTGGTTGAGCAGTAAAGACTTCCCTTGATTGGTCAATCTTATTTTTGCAATGTGTGGCAAATTCTTCTGCAGAGAGATGTGGGAGGTCACAGTGGAGGGCAGAAGTGGGAGAAGTGTGGCATAACTGTTTCGGGTTGTGGGATAAGGAAGATATGGGGTATGTGAAGTAGTCCACTTTAGCTGAGGTGAAGGTTGACTTGTTTAAATACGGTGAAGTCGTCTAGCTCAGGGGTGTCAAACTGCATTCCTCGAGGGCCGCAACCAGGTCATGTTTTCAGGATTTCCTTGCACAGGTGATAATTTAACCACCTGCACAGATAATGATTCCTGCACCTTGTGCAATGCTAAGGAAAACTTGAAAACACGCATGGTTTGAGGCCCTCGAGGAATGCAGTTTGACACCCCTGGTCTAGCTAGTGCATTTTCTTCCAGCGCTGCTCCACAACCCTGGACACTTGCCCAATCGTTTTATCGAGGCTGTTGTGCCAGAGTTATCTATTGGTTTATCGCACTCTGCCATGCATGAGAGGGCCAACAAAGTCAATGGCTAATGTGAGTGTGGCATTGCAGAAAACGGTGGTGTTGTCTTTGTCGTGGAGTGAAGATATGGAGGACAGCTTTAGAATAGAGTGAGGGAGTATGTGAATGTCCAGGTGTGCGAGGTTTCTTCTGTGTGGGGTGTGCTAGTTGCCAGACATTGGTGGCAGGCGAGGAGGACTGGGATCTGAAAGTGAATAGGTAGTGGTTAGATAAGGAGAAAAGGTAGGTTAGGATAAGGTCTAGTGTATGTCCTTCCGTGTGGGTGGCTGTGGAGTGCCACTGAGTAAGGCTAACGAACGAAGCAAGCGGCGTCCTCGCATCTGTGTTCTTCATTTTTGTTTTTTTTCTGATTAGTCATTATTTATTTTTTACACTTGATATATTTATTTTTCTTTAATCTGTCTGGAACAAACTAAAATCACAAGATCGGTGTCCACAGCAATCCTCCGTGAGCAGCTCAGAGATTATCTAATTTTACCACCCACTAACTGTTAGATCGCTGTTAGCAATGATCTGATCACTGAGGAATGCTGAGGACACAGATCATATCCTCCCATTTTGCACAACTTCTTTTTCAGGCAGGTGCTGTCCGTAAACTGCCTGAAAAAAAAAAAAGCTTAATAAATGTTAAAGAATGAAATGTTAAATATATGACCTCTATGAGATGGATATAACTACGTCATAACATTCCACATCATTCCACCCCCCCATTCTTTTTGTCTTAGTGTCTGTGCTTGTTTGTGAAAGTTTACTCTTTATTTACTTAAAAATGTTTTATTACTATAGTATAATATAACCTATAAATGATAGTGAAAAATCTAAAATGCGTAATTATTTTTTATTCTTCTGTAAAATTTGAAAAATTTTCAATAAAATTTTTTTTTTTAATTAAAAAAATGAAATCTGCACTGCAGTGTAAAATTGTCTTGCTGTGAACATGTTCAGTCTTCAGAGCTTCTTTTGACCACGTTTATAAAGACACAAAGCAGCTAAAAACTGTGAAAGTCCAATATAAAGCAAAGAGTCGCTTGGCTCAATCAGAGTGCATGGAATACAATTTATAAGACACACTAAATCTGATTTCATTCTCTAGTCCAGATTTTTGCCTCATCATTCCATGTAATAGGAGTTTTTCTGCCTATTTGTTGAATATGTTTCAAGCAGACTGTAAGTCACACTCCTTATAATTTGATAAAGAAATATGTAATATAAAGGGCTAAGCTAATTCTTCTCTACATTTTCTTTAAAAATAAAAGCGTGACATTACTAAGAAACTAGGCAATCCGAAACAACCAACAAATCCTTTTCTGGAAATGATGAAGTTTCTGCTTGAACGGATAGCACCCGTACACATTGACACAGAGTCAATAAGGTAAGAAGCTGTGTGTTATGTCATCTGTATAAAGAAAGGATGTGTGCACAGGGGCTGCTCAGGTGCAGGAACTGTGGCTGCTCAGGTGCAGGAACTGTGGCTGCTCAGGTGCAGGAATTGTATCCATTTTCTCCTTAAAAAATGTAAAACCTGCATGCCAGGCATTTTTTCTTTGTAAGATCATCTTTCTCCCCTCCCTTTTTTCCAATTGTCACAACTTTTTTTTTTCAACTTTTCATTTTTGCCTGACGAATTTTGAGTGACACCATTCATTTAAACATACAAATGGAAAACTGGTAAAATAAATAAATCAAGGTTCTGTGAAATTGTTAACAAAAAACAAATTTTTGGGGAATTTCAATTTGTTAAAAATTACTTGGAGACCATGATTTTTCAGGGGAGTAGAATTTATGGTAAAACCAACCTTGTTTTTCTAATAGAAGTTATGAAAAAAATGTCAGGGTTTTGGAAACAATGACAAAACTACTAAGCTGCTTTAGGAAATGACCGCAGGCCTTTTCCTTATTGGTTTTCTAAAATATTTGTAGGAAATACTCAGCTGTCAGGATAAAGACTTTGTGTGCACTTACTTTTATACTGGTTTCCGAGGGCTTAAAAAGAATTCCCTTACTCGATCCCCTTTAGGCTGTGTGCACACTTCTTTTAGATGATGGTGAACCCCCTCTGAGCTTTCCAAGAGCGAGCATTTTTCCGTTATCTTGGGTTGTCTTTTCTTTCAATGGCATTTTTCAGTCAATTTGTTTTTTTCTATTCGACAATGAAGAAACTGTTTATGAAGTAAAAACGCTCAGAAAGACCCACCCGGCATCTTTGGAGCATTCCCATTGTCTTGTATTGTAAAGTATAGAGTCTTTTCTTTGAATGGAACAGTCAGTTCTTTACTTCTCTTAACCGCTTAGCATCTTTGGAAACCTGAAGCAGTTAAACGGATCTCAAAGGCCTTGAAAATATGATCGCGAAGTCCTCTTTACATAAAAATACATTTGTTCAATCTTTTGAGCTTTTTCAGGCACAATCTGCCTGAATAAGACATCGTGTGCACATACCCTTAGGTCATAGGTGGGGTATGTCTGAGATGCCCACGCCTTTTACGTGCTTATGAAGCACCAATGCATTGTCATATTCATAAATTACATTTCAATTAATCAATTAATTTACAAAAAGTTTTAATAAAAAGAAAATTTCCATTTTTTTATTAAATTGAACTCCATAAAATTATACAGTGAAAAGCATATCCGGTATCACTGAACTCTTAATCACACACACAGCGAAGCTGCTTTGTAATTTTTGGCAAACAGGGGTGTTTATCTTGTACTTTGTTTTTTTGTTTATGTGTGTGTGTGTATGTGTATATATATATATATATCTATATATCTATATCTATATATCTATATATATATATATATCTATCTATCTATCTATCTATCTATCTATCTATCTATCTATCTATCTATCTATCTATATATATATATCTATCTTCCCTCTCACCCCACCCCCACTGAGGGTGGTCTTTTTTGTCCTTTCTCATTCTCGACTCCTCTAAGGAGTTTGAGGGTTCTACGCAGGATCTTGGATGTTCCCAGCATTGTGCTTTTCTGGACAGAGTGTTCAGGTGTTGCTCCTGGGATCTGTTGTAGCCATTTTTTACCAACTTAGGGGTCACTGCTCCAAGTGCTCCGATCACCACTGGAATCACTGCTGCCTTCACCTTCCACATCTTCTCCAGTTCTCCTTTGAGGCCCTGGTATTCAGCTTCTCATATTCCTTCTTTCTGATGTTGCTGTCACTTGGCACTGCCACATGTATTATCAAAGCTGTATTCTGATCCTTGTCTACTATCACAATGTCTGGTTGGTTAGCCAACACCTGCTTATCCGTCTGGATCTTGAAGTCCCACAGGATTTTAGCACTTCCATTCTCCACCACTTTCTCTGGGGTCTCCCACCTTGACTTAGTGGGACTTAGCCCATATGCTGTGCAAATGTTTCTGTATACGATAATATATATGTATATATGTGTATATATATACAGTGGTGTTCAAAAGTCTTGCATAGGATAAATTGATTTTTCAAGTTTTAAATGTTTTCTGTCGAATATCTTCGATGCTAATGACATATTATATATGGTTTTGTTCAGAGTACAATTTTGCATTCTCTCCCTGTAATATTTTTAGCTTTTGAAGCAGTTTTGCCTGAAATTATTGCAACAATATGGGAATTGAAAGCACAACTAAATACTGTACAGCTTCAGATCCAAAATTAGCCAATCATAGATGAGGTTCTTGTGACCAATCATAACCTGGATATGGCAGTCAATCAACATTGCATTACATTGCATCACATCTGCTGCTTTGTTTGTTTGTTTTAGCTGTTGGTCTATCTAGTGAATCATACAATAGAGTTTTATGATGGGAGCCTTCAGATTTTTGTCAGCGGAGGATTGTGGGCATTAAAATATTTAAAATGGAGGAAGGAGGAGTGGGAAAAAGTGCTATTTAGTGATGAAAGCACTTTTTGCATTTTAGGAAATGATGGCAAGTCTTATGTGAGAAGGTTCCCACATGAAGAGTACAAGCCAGAGTGTTTGAGCTTCTCTGTGAAACATCCGATGAAAGCAATGGTCTGGGGCTGTATGGCAGCCAATGGTGTTGGAAGGCTTCATATTGTGGAGGGTATGGTTAATGCAAAAAAATACATAGACATCCTTAATAAGAAAATGCTGCCTTCTGCTCAACACCTGTTTTCAGGGGATTATACCTTCTAGGATGATAATGCTCCTTGTCACAGAGCTAAGACAGTAACGGAATGGAAAAAAAAGAACAAGGTGGCTACTATTGACTGGCCAGCTCAGTCCCCGGACCTCAATCCAATTGAAAATTTGTGGCACAAGGTATCATTAGAGATATCTAGAAAACAGCCAAGGACCAAGAGTAAGTTGATTGAGGCTCTGATACAGGCCTGGAACCACATCATCACTCGTGAACATCTGCAGAAGCTTGTTCACTCAATGCCACAGAGATGCAAGCTGGTGCTCAAGAGCAAAGGCTGGCCAATAAAGTATTAGAAGCTAAAGATGCACTCTAAAGGCCCTTTTCAGGACTCTGAATTAAATAAAAAATAATAAATCTTAAAAAGTTAAATTTAAGTCTGTGTGAACTTGCATTGGAAGTTAATGAACTTAGAAACCTGTTCACCATTCAACACACTGTACTGGTGTAGGTATGGTTATTGTTGTGAATTCCGTTCTCGAGCTCCCTCCTGTGGTCATGAATGGTACTTCTGCGAGTTCTGTCCGTGGACTCCCTCTGGTGGCTGTGAGTGGAACTGCTGGTTCTGAGGTTGCTTCCTCAGCTGCCCTCGTTTGCGGCTAGGCTGACTTCTCTATTTAACTCCACTCAGATCGTTACTTCATGCCAGCTGTCAATGTATCGGTACTGGTTCAGATCTCTCTCGGATCTTTCTGATGACGTGTCTACTCCAGCAGAAGCTAAGTCCCTGCTAGTTCATTTGTTGTTCATTTTGTACTGAATTTATTTATTAGTACTTGCTAAGTTCTAGTCCAGCTTGCTAACATATTGCCTTGCTAGCTGGAAGCTCTGGGGTGCAGAGTGGCACCTCCGCACCGAGTCGGTGCGGGGGTCTTTTTGCGCACACTGCGTGGCTTTTTGTAGTTTTTTTGTGCTGACCGCATAGATCCCTTTCCTATCCTCAGTCTATTTAAGTCTGGCCTCCTTTGCTGAAACCTGTTTCATTCCTGTGTTTGTGACTTTTCTCTTAACTCACAGTCAATGTTTGTGGGGGGCTGCCTTTTCCTTTGGGGGATTTCTCTGAGGCAAGGTAAGGCTTATTTTCTATCTTTAGGGGTAGTTAGCTCTTAGGCTGTGAAGAGGCGTCTAGGGAGAGTTGGGTACGCTCCACGGCTATTTCTAGTGTGTGCGATAGGATTAGAGTTTACGGTCAGCAGAGATCCCACTCCCCAGAGCTTGTCCTGTCGTCTAGTTTAACCATCAGGTCATTCCAGGTGCTCCTAACCACCAGGTCATAACGGTTTATGCTGTAAAAAAAATTATCAAAAATGCGCATACCATAACAATTTATACACTTGGGACATTCAAAAATGAGTATGGCATACAATGAGGGATTACAAAAACATTTATGTTTCACTGTAGAGAAGCAGAAGTATGAAACATATAGTTTTCTTCACGCCTATGCAGGACTTTTGACCACCATTGTACACTGCTGTTCCAAAGTTTAGGGTTACTTAGAAATTTACTTATTTTTGAAAGAAAAGCAGTTTTTTTGAATGAAGCTAACAATACATGATTCAGAAATACGCTCTATACATTGTTAATGTGGTAAATGACTATTCTAGCTGCAAACGTCTGGTTTGTAATGCAATATCTTCATAGGTGTATAGAGGCCCATCTCCAACAACCATCACTCCAGTGTTCTTATGGTACTTTGTGTTTCCTAACTGTGTAAGAAGGCTGATAAGTTAGAATACCCTTGAAAACTCTTGTGCAAGAATGTTAGCACAGCTGAAAACAGTTTGGCTGATTAGAGAACCTATAAATCTGACCTTCCTTTGAGCTAGTTGAGTATCTGGAGCATTACATTTGTTGGTTCCATTAAAGTCTCAAAATGGCCAGGAAAAAAGAACTTTCACGTGAAACTCGTCAGTCTATTCTTGTTCTTAGAAATGAAGGCTATTCCATGCAAGAAATTGCCAAGAAGCTGAAGATTTCCTACAATTGTGTGTACTACTCCCTTCAGAGGAGAGCACAAACAGGCTCTAACCACAGTGGAAAGAGAAATGGGAGCAACAAGACAAGTACATTAGAGTCTGTAGGGTGAGAAATCGACGCCTCACAGGTCCTCAACTGGCAGCTTCATTAAATAGCAGAACGCCAGTGTCAACGTCTACAGTGAAGAGGCGACTCCGGGATGCTGGCCTTCAGGGCAGAGTGGCAAAGAAAAAGCCATATCTGAGACTGACTAATAAAAGGAAAATATTAATATTGGCAAAAGAACACAGACATTGGATAGAGGAAGATTGGAAAAACGTGTTATGGACAGACAAATCCAAGTTTGAGGTGTTTGGATCACACAGAAGAACATTTGTGAGACGCAGAACAACTGAAAAGATGCTGGAAGAGTGCCTGATGCCATCTGTAGAGCATGGTGGAGGTAATGTGATGGTCTGGGGTTGCTTTGGTGCTGGTAAAGTAGGAGATTTGTACAAGGTAAAATGAATTTTGAATAAGGAAGGCTATCACTCCATTTTGCAACGCCATGCCATACCCTGTGGACAGCGCTTGATTGGAGCTAATTTCATCCTACAACAGGACAATGACCCAAAGCACACCTCCAAATTATGCAAGAACTATTTAGGGAAGAAGCAGGCAGCCGGTATTCGATCTGTAATGGAGCGGCCAGCGCAGTCACCAGATCTCAACCCCATTGAGCTGTTGTGGGAGCAGCTTGACCGTATGGTAAGCCATCAAGCCAAACCAACTTGTGGGAGGGGCTTCTGGAGGCATGGGGTGAAATTTCTCCAGATTACCTCAGCAAATTAACTGCTGCAATGCCAAAGGTCTGCAATGCTGGAATTGCTGCAAAGGGAGCATTCTTTGACAAAAGCAAAGTATGAAGGAGAAAATTATTTCAAATAAAAATATTTTTTTCGAACCTTGTCTATGTCTGGACTAGTTTTCAATTCATTTGGCAACTCATTTGATTAATTAAAGTATGAGTTTTCATGAAAAACACAAAATTGTCTGGGTGACCCTTGGAACCGTTGTGTGTGTGTGTGTGTGTGTGTGTATATATGTATTTATTACATACAGTCATGGCCAAAAGTATTGACACCCCTGCAATTCTGTCAGATAATACTCAGTTTCTTCCTGAAAATGATTGCATTCACAAATTCTTTGGTATTATCTTCATTTAATTTGTCTTAAATGAAAAAACACAAAAGAGAATGAAGCAAAGAGCAAAACATTGATCATTTCACACAACTCCAAAAATGGGCCAGACAAAAGTATTGGCACCCTCAGCCTAATACCTGGTTGCACAACCTTTAGCCAAAATAGCTGCGACCAACCGCTTCCGGTAACCATCAATGAGTTTTTTACAATGCTTTGCTGGAATTTTAGACCATTCTTCTTTGGCAAACTGCTCCAGGTCCCTGATATTTGAAGAGTCCCTTCTCCAAACTGCCATTTTTAGATTTCTCCACAGGTGTTCTATGGGATTCAGGTCTGGACTCATTGCTGGCCACCTTAGAAGTCTCCAGTGCTTTCTCTCAAACCATTTTCTAGTGCTTTTTGAAGTGTGTTTTGGGTCATTGTCCTGCTGGAAGACCTATGACCTCTGAGGGAGACCCATCTTTCTCACACTGGGCCCTACATTATGCTGCAAAATTTGTTGGTAGTCTTCAGACTTCATAATGCCACGCACATGGTCAAGCAGTCCAGTGCCAGAGGCAGCAAAGCAACCCCAAAACATCAGGGAACCTCTGCCTTGTTTGACTGTAGGGACCATGTTCTTTTCTTTGAATGCCTCTTTTTTTCTCCTGTAAACTCTATGTTGATGCCTTTGCTCAAAAAGCTCTACTTTTGTCTCATCTGACCAGAGAACATTCTTCCAAAATGTTTTAGGCTTTTTCAGGTAAGTTTTGGCAAACTCCAGCCTGGCTTTTTTATGTCTCGGGGTAAGAAGTGGGGTCTTCCTGGGTTTCCTACCATACAGTCCCTTTTAATTCAGACACCGACGGATAGTAAGGGTTGACACTGTTGTACCCTCGGACTGCATGGTAGCTTGAACTTGTTTGGATGTTAGTCGAGGTTCTTTATCCAACATCCGCACAATCTTGCGTTGAAATCTCTTGTCAATTTTTCTTTTCCGTCCACATCTAGGGAGGGTAGCCACAGTGCCATGGGCTTTAAACTTCTTGATGACACTGCGCACGGTAGACACAAGAAAATTCAGGTCTTTGGAGATGGACTTGTAGCCTTGAGATTGCTCATGCTTCCTCACAATTTGGTTTCTCAAGTCCTCAGACAGTTCTTTGGTCTTCTTTCTTTTCTCCATGCTCAATGTGGTACACACAAGGACATAGGACAGAGGTTGAGTCAACTTTAATCCATGTCAACTGGTTGCAAGTGTGATTTAGTTATTGCCAACACCTGTTAGGTGCCACAGGTAAGTTACAGGTGCTGTTAATTACACAAATTAGAGAAGGATCACATGATTTTTCGAACAGTGCCAATACTTTTGTCCACCCCCTTTTTTATGTTTGGTGTGGAATTATATCCAATTTGGCTTTAGAACAATTCTTTTTGTGTTTTTTTTTTTTCATTTAAGACAAATTAAATGAAGATAATAATACCAGAGAATTTGTGTTTGCAATCATTTTAAGGAAGAAACTGAGTATTATCTGACAGAATTGCAGGGGTGTGAATACTTTTGGCCATGACTGTATATATACACACATACATATACATACATATATACACACACAGTACAGAGCAAAAGTTTGGACACACCTTCTCATTTAAGGATTTTTCTGTATTTTCAGGACTAAGAAAATTTTACTTTCACTCTAAAGGCATCAAAACTATGAATTAACACATGTGGAATTATATACTTAATAAAAAAGTGTGAAACAACAAGAGAATGCCAAGAGTGTGCAAAGCAGTCATCAAAGCAAAAGGTGGCTACATTGAAGAACCTAGCATATAAGACATAATTTCATTTGTTTCACAGTTTTTTAAGTATATAATTCCCCATGTGTTAATTGTTAATTCATAGTTTTGATGCCTTCAGTGTGAATGTACAATTTTCATAGTCATGCAAATGCAGAAAAATCTTTAAATGAGAAGGAGTGTCCAAACTTTTGGTCTGTACTGTATATATTTTATTCCTCTACAGCCCCAAGTAGCTATTTAAATTTGAAAATAAAGCAATTCTTCGAGGGCTCCCTCATCAATTTTACCACACTGTGAACAGCATAAAAGAAAAGAAAAATTACAGAATTGTTTTTTTGTTCATTCTGCCTCCGAAAAATCAGAATAGAAAGTGATCAAAAAACGTGTCTGAAAATGGTACCAATAAAAAATGTCAACTTGTCCCGCAAGAATCAAGTCCTCATATAACTGTCAGCAGAAATATGGAAAAATTACAGCTCTCAAAATAGGGAGATGCCAAAGCTTTTTTTTATTATAAAAAAGCATCTTGTACTGTGTGACAGCAGCCAAAGATAAAAAAAACTATATTAATCTGGTATCACTGTAATTTCACCAATCCGAAGAACAATGCCGTCACTTAATCTGCACGAAAAACTGCATAAAATTATAAAGACCATTATTGACCTACTGTTGATTATTTTATTCTGCCTCCCAAAGATAGCAGTAAGGTGTGGCTCACACTTATTGTGCTGAACGCTTACATCGGGGTTTCCGTGTAAATCTCTGAAATACATGTTTCAGACGAAGCCCCGGAGAAAGATTCTCTGAGGCAAGTGGAGGCGCTGTGGAATGCCATCTGGCCTATGATCCGTGTATGTCCGTCTTTTTAGGCATGCATAAAAGCACAGTCAACCAGTTTTAGGCTGTGCGCATACGTTCAGGAATTTTTGCGTTAAAAACGAATACATTAAGCCTCCTATTATTAGAATGCAATCCACAATTTTTGTGCACATGTTGCGTTTTTTTTCCGCTGCGGAATCGCATTCTAGAAAAAAGCGCAGCATGTGCATTCTTCTCCGCGATTCCGCACACATAGGAATGCATTGATCCGCTTACTTTCCGCATGGGGCTATGCCCACCATGCGGGAAGTAAGCAGATCAAGTGCGGTTGCTACCAAGGGTGGAGGAGAGGAGACTCCCCTCCAGGCCCTGGGAACCATATAATTGTAAAAAAAAGAATAAAAAATCGTGATATTCTCACCTTCCGGCGTCCCCCGCAGCGTTTTTGATACTCGCGATGCTCCCGTTGCCAATAATGCCTTGCGGCAATGACCCGTGATGACGTAGCGGTCTTGCGAGACCACTACATCATCAGTGGAAGCATCGTGAACGCTGCCGGGGACACCGGAAGGTGACAATATCACAAATTGTTATTTTTTTATTATTTTTAACATCATATCTTTTTACTATTGATGCTGCATAGGCATTATCAATAGTAAAAAGTTGGTCACACTTGTCAAACACTATGTTTGACAAGTTGGACCAACCTGTCAATCAGTTTTCCAAGCGATGCTACAGATCGCTTGGAAAATGATAGCATTCTGCAAGCTAATTACGCTTGTAAAATGCTATTGTTTAGTGGGAAAATGCATGCCAATTCCGCATGTTTTTTTCCCACGGCAGGGAGTTCCGGAATTACCGCGGAAATTTCCACGGCAATTCCGGACTTGTGCACATAGCCTAACACTTCTGAAAAGGACACCACTGAACATAGGTCAGACGGACTCAAAAGTAACTCTGCTTCTCATTATAGTGAACGGGTCCCTTGGGAGTTTAATCTGAATCACGTCAGTCGGAGATTTAGTTGTAAACCCTGTTATAAGTGCTCAGTGTAGAGCGCAGGATAAATGTGATCCAAAATGTTACGTAAAATGTTCCCAGTAAAAGCTTCAGCTCAGTCCACAAAAAAAGCAAGTCTCCTCTCAGATCAATCATCTATTATCGAAAATATAAAGGGCTTCCACGTAACTAGTAGCACAAAGGCTCTAGAAAAGCAAAATGGTTCCTCACCCCCCAAAAGAAATCCAGCGAATGCTACGCTCCTAAATCCAAATGCCCCTCTCACTTCTCAGCCGCACAGTGGGCCTAAACCACATTTAGCACCTACATGTTTGGCATTTCTGTAGTGATGAGAGCCCCCTTAATTTATGGGGTCCATGTCTCCAGAAGCACGGGCTGGCGTATGAGCACTACAGCATAAGGGCACTACAATGGCTGCTTGTTTCTGAAAAATACCCATGTAGTCAAAATCATCCCTGTAAATAAATTCCCAGAGGGGTTTAATTCCCAAAAATTGTCACTTCAGGGGGATTCTGCTCTTCTATTACATAGGGGCTCTGTACATGGAGTCCCAAACTAGCCCATGAAAATTGTTCTCCAAGTGTCCAATAGTGCTCTGTCCCTCCCGAGTAGTGCTGTGAGGCTAAGCAGTACTGTACATTTATATATGGGGTATTTCCACAATCAGTAGAAATTGTGTGACAAGTTTTGGTGCCATTTTTACGCATTTCGTCATGTGAAAATGTTAAATCTGGGGCTGAAACAAAATTTTCGTGGTAAAAATGTATTATTTTTTTCTTCTCTGCCAAATGGTATAAAAATTTGTTACACGCTCCTAGTGTCAATATGATCATTGCACCCCTAGATTAATTCAGTGAGAGGTGTAGTTTTTAAAATAGGGTCACTTTTTTTATTTGGGGGTGGGGGGTGGGCGGCGTTCTGCAGTTTTAGCACCTCAGGGGCTCTCCCAGTGGATCATGGCACCTGCAAACCATAACCGTGAAATCTGCACTATACAGTATATGGCTCTCCCTCCCTTCTGAGCTTTGCACTGTGCCTGAAAAGTAGTTCCCGATTACAAACTGTGAGGTCCATTTTTTTCCCATTAGCTCTTACAAAAGTATTACATTTGTGGCTAAAACCACATTTTAGCTGTAAAACTGTAATTATCCTTTCTTCATGATCTTTATGGTCTAAAATTCTGTAAGGCACATGTGGTGTGATCACTGTACCCCTAGATGAGTGAGCCCATTTTACAAACTACACTCCCCAATGAATTCATCTAGGGGTACAGTGATCATATTCAGGGTGCCATGTGACGCTGTTCTGTCACTTCAGGGGTGTTCTGCCAATGTTACATGGCACCCTCAAACCATTCCAGCAAAATATGACCTCCAATTTTCAGAGTCTCGGAGTCACTGGGATATGTTGAAGTGTTCCAGAGTTATGACCTCATATAGTGACTCTTGGCAGAGTTGTAAATTTTGGCCTGGTCAGGAAGGTGAAGGCATGCTCGGGGGTTTAAGACTGAAACCATTTTGAATTTTATTTATTTTTTTATACATCAAAGTAGCTATTTGGTGGTTTGATTAGAATGTAGATGAAAGATTATCAGCATGATTGCATCCAAGTTGATTGACTATAGACATTCATGTAACTATATAGAGCAGTCCTAGCATTTTCACTTTTGAAACTGCATTGGCACAGGAGTTCATTACCCCAGCTGTATATGCCCTTAGCTCTTAGTAATATACACTCATTTGTTTGAATGTTTTCTTTACAAGTTCCCTCATTAAACTGGTGAACAAGTCCATAGATGGCACAGTGGACGATGAAGAGGAAGGTGTGTCGACAGATCAAGCAATCAGGGCAGGCCTAGAATTACTTAAGGTAAATGAGTTTTAAATAACTTTTATTATAATTTAGCAATCTTAATTGTTTATAGTTGCTGGATAGTGATGAGCGAATATACTCGTTACTTGAGATTTCCAGAGCACGCTCCGGTGACCTCCCAAGTTTTTTAGTGCTCGGAGATTGTTTCCTCACCTCAGCTGAATGATTTACATCTCTTTGCCAGCTTGATTACATGTGGGGATTCCCTAGCAACCAGGCAATCCCCACATGTACTTATGCTGGCTAACAGATGTAAATCATTCAGCTGCGGCGATGAAAACTAAATCTCCGAGCACTAAAAAATACTCGGAGGTCACCCGAGCGTACTCGGGAAGCACAAGCATTTTAGTAGATTGACGGTTGAGGAAAGGATGGATTCTGGAGATATTTTTGAGCTGGAGACGACAGGAGGTGGAAAGAGCTTGGATGTGCAGTTTGAAGGACAGGGCAGAGCCAAGGGTTACTCCGAGGCAGCGGACTTCCGGTACGGGGAAAGCGTGATGTCGTTAATTGCGATAGATAGGTCAGGTAAGGAAGGTCTTCACTCTCAGCGTGAAACTCGAAAACCCTGTGCTTTGTGACTAATTCAGACTTGTTCTCCTTGGTTGAACGAGCCATTTCAATGTAGAAAAGGAAATGCAAGCAAAGCATAATTATAAAAGGAATCTGCCTTCTATATGGGCATATTTGTCATTGAGATTTCAATAAAATGACACCTTGATATCTGCAATCAGATGTCCTATTTCAGAGAGAAAACAAGATTTTTGGTTGCTTACCGTAAAATCTGTTTCTTGGGGCCTCCATTGGGGGACACAGGAACCATGGGTGTATGCTGCTGCCACTAGGAGGCTGACACTATACAAATAAAAAAGTTAGCTCATCCTCTGCAGTGTACACCCACCGACTGGCATTATACTCTTCAGTTAGTGAGAAAGCAGTAAGGAGATAAATAACAAGGTTGAAAAACCATAACCACAAACTTGAGAACTGTAAACGTGATGACAGTCAAACCTGAGAACAATCGTAGAACATAGAACAACAGAAACTGATATATAAAGAAAGTAGCGGGCACCACAAAGCATAAGTGAGTCAGGGATCAACCATATGCATATGAGAAAAACTATCAAGAAAAACTAAGAAAAAGGATATGCATAACACTGGGATCGACCATCAAAGGATAACTTTATTCATACAAAAAGGCACATCAAAACAAGACATACATTTAAAAGCATTTAAAAATGGAAAAAAACAGCACATGGCTAGTAAGCTACATGCAACCCCCCAGACAGTTGGAGACAAATATCATTTTAGCAGTGAACAATATGACAAATATTTAGGGAAGGTGCGTGCATATGAATTGAAACACGTACACTAATATATACTCATATACCACCAGCGTATACCATACAGACATCAAACAGTATTGAGGACAAAGGTATAATATATACAAAATTTAGGCTCAGAGTATGCCCCCTCATGCACCCTAAAAATTCCAATGAAAGCAAAACAATATATAAGATGTTAACCAGAAAACTGGGGGTAGGATAACCATATATTAAATCAAGATATAGCACCCAGAAACAATAGCCAAGTTATAAAGGAATATACCACCTGAAGACCAGGAGCGAGGCAGATAGTAAACTCCAAAGGAGCCCAAAGTGCAAAGATGCCAAGTAGAGATGAGGTAGTTCAAATATAAAGTGCTAGTACTGGGGAGAACTTGAGCCCACAACAGAAACTGAGAAACATTGGGAGGGAGCTGTGTCCCCCAATGGAGGCTCCAAGAA
The DNA here is from genome assembly GCF_051348905.1 of Ranitomeya variabilis. Taxonomy (NCBI): domain Eukaryota; kingdom Metazoa; phylum Chordata; class Amphibia; order Anura; family Dendrobatidae; genus Ranitomeya; species Ranitomeya variabilis. The sequence continues at coordinate 706,145,418 of NC_135234.1, read as the reverse complement.
GCAGATTTTACGGTAAGCAACCAAAAATCCTGTTTTCTTTATTGCCTCTCATTGGGGGACACAGGAACCATGGGACGTCCCAAAGCAGTCCCAAGGGCGGGAAAAACTGACTTCCTTCAGGTCAGAGGACTCACCACTGCCGCCTGCAAGATCCTTCTGCCTAGGCTGGAGTCCGCCGATGCGTAGGTATGGACCTTGTAAAATTTGGCGAACGTGTGGATGGAAGACCAGGTTGCCGCTTTGCAAAGCTGTAGGGCGTAAGCCCTGTGGTGCACCGCCCAGGAGGTTCCGACTGCCCGGGTAGAGTGAGCCTTGATCCCAGGAGGGGGCACTCTGTTCTTGACCCTGTAAGCCTCCAGAATTGCCGTTCTGATCCAGCGAGCAATAGTCGCCTTAGAAGCCGGTTGGCCTCTACGCGTGCCATCAGGAATGACGGAAAGAGAATCCGTCTTCCGGAAAGTGGACGTTCTATCCAGGTAGATTCTCACTGCCCTGACGAGGTCCAGCTTGTTCAACGATCGCTCCAGGGGATGAGTCGGAGCTGGACAAAAGAAAGGCAGAACGATGTCCTTGTTGAGGTGGAAGGTGGAAACCACCTTAGGAAGAAAAGAAGGCGGAGACCTGAGGACCACCTTGTCCTGGTGGATGACCAAGAACGGAGGACGGCAAGACAGGGCCGCCAACTCGGAAACGCGGCGGATAGAAGTGATGGCCACAAGAAAGGCCACCTTCCAAGATAGAACTGACAGGGGAATCTCCCTGAGAGGCTCAAAGGGGGAAACCCTCAGAACGTCCAGTACCAGGTTTAAATCCCATGAATCCACAGGGGCCCTGTACGGAGGGACAGCGTGGGCTACTCCTTGAAGGAAGGTCTTAACCTGTGGTCGGGAAGCTAAAGTCTTCTGAAAAAGGATGGAAAGCGCAGAGACCTGGCCCTTCAGGGAACTAAGCCAGGCCTGAATCCAGTCCTGCCTGAAGGAAGGCCAAAATGGAAGGCAGGACATAGGTGAAACGCGGTTGGACTCGCACCAACGGAAGTAAGCCTTCCAGGTACGATAGTAGATCCTGGAAGACGAAGGCTTCCGAGCCTGAATCATGGTGTGAATCACCCGGTCCGAAAAGCCGGACGCTCTTAGAACTGCGGTCTCAACAGCCACGCCGTTAAACTGAGTGACCGGGATTTCGGGTGGCAGATCGGACCCTGAGACAGCAGGTCGGGCCTGTCTGGAAGGCGCCAGGGAGCGTCTGCGAGAAGATTGACGAGCTCCGCGAACCAAGCTCTCCTGGGCCAATCCGGGGCGATCAGAATGACCGGCACCCCTTCCGCTTTGATCTTCAACAGTTTGGGAAGTTATGGAAGGGGTGGGAACAGGTAGGGCAGCACGAACTGTGACCAAGGAATGGCCAGAGCGTCGAAGCCCACTGCGAGAGGATCGCGAGACCTGGAGATGAACTGCGGAACCTTCCTGTTCATTCGAGACTCCGTGAGATCCACGTTCCGGAGTCCCCCATCGAAGACAAATCTGATGGAAGACCTCCGGATGCAAGGACCATTCCCCTGCCGCGAGGCCATCACGGCTGAGAAAGTCGGCGGCCCAATTGTCCATGCCGGGAATATGCACCGCAGATATCACCGGAACCGTTGCCTCTGCCCAGAGGAGGATCTTGGATGCCAAGGCCAAGGAGCTCCGAGTCCCCCCTTGATGGTTGACATATGCCACCGCAGTGGCATTGTCTGTCTGGATTCGGATTGGAAGGCACCTGAGAATCCTTTCCCTGTGACGAAGGGACAGAAAAATGGCCCGGATCTCGAGGACATTGATCGGCAAGATTGCCTCCTGCACCGACCAGCGGCCCTGTACAGTCAGGTGGCGAAACACCGCACCCCAGCCGAGCAGACTGGCGTCCGTCGTCACCACCTGCCAGTGAACCGGAAAGAAGGACCTACCCTGGGAGACGAGAGCCACCAGTTGAGAGACCGTTTGACCCGGGGAGAGAGTTGGATCGGGCAGTCCAGGGAGAAGACAGACCTGTTCCACTGAGTCAGAATGGCTTGCTGAAGAGGTCGCGAGTGAAATTGGGCGAAGGGAATCGCTTCCAATGTCGCTACCATCCTCCCCAAAACCTTCATGGCCGATCGGAAGGAGGGAGACCGAGGGCCCTGGAGCACGCGTATGTCCCGACGAAGGATGGATCTCTTGTCTTCAGGAAGAAAGACCTTGGTCTGACGAGTGTCGAAGAGCATGCCCAGAAAGATGATGCGCTGAGAAGTAATAAGGCAGGACCAGCCACCCGAAACGGGCTAGGGTGTCGAGAACGATGGACAGGCTTTCGTGGGCCTGAGAAAAGGACGGAGCCTTGATGAGGATGTCGTCGAGGCATGGAAACAGAACCAGGCCTCTGACCCTCAAGATGGCCATCAGCGCCGCCATGATCTTCGTGAAAACTCTTGGGGCGGTTGCAAGACCGAACGGCAGGGCGACGAACTGAAAATGTTCGTGAAGCATTGCAAAGCACAGGTAATGGTGATGTCCCGGGAATATCGGAACATGGAGGTAGGCGTCCTGAATATCTATGGAACACAGAAATTCCTGAGCCTCCATAGAAGCAATTACTGAACGAAGGGATTCCATCCTGAAGTGCTTTAGACGAACTCTCTTGTTCAGCAATTTGAGATCCAGAATGGGACGCACCTTGCCGTCTTTTTTCGGTACAACAAAAAGGTTTGAATAGAAACCTGTGAACCGTACTTTTTCTGGGACGGGAACAATTACCCCGGCTTTGAGGAGAGAAGTGATGGCTGCGAAGAAACCCGGAACTAGAGCGGGATCTCTTGGAGGTCGGGATTCGAAAAAACGATCCCGGGGTTGTGAAACGAACTCTATCTTGTATCCCGAGGATACAACTTCCCTGACCCATGCGTCCTCTACTGAGGAGATCCAGACGTCCCTGAAGAAGAGGAGACGGCCGCCCAACCTGGGAGGTGGGCTGTCGACTAGCCGAGAGTCAGGCCGAGGTGGTTCTTCCGGTCCTGGACCTGGAGGATCTACCCTGGGAGTAGCGAGGACGCCAGGAAGGAGTGGGCCTAAAGGATACCTCTTCTCTTGACGTGCCTGTGGCCTCTGTTGCTGCTGGGAGAAGGAGTTTGATGCCGCGAAGCGACAAAAAGGCCGAAAAGACCAAAATTGACGTCTTGGAGGAGGGCGACGAAGCTTGGCCTGGGGAAGAAGGGAGCTTGTGCCCCCTGTAGCATCCTTAATGATTTGGTCCAGCTTAGAACCAAAGAGACGAAACCCCTGAAAAGGCAGGCTAGTAAGGGACTTTTTAGAAGACAAATCCGCCTGCCAGGCCTTAAGCCAAACGGTCCGGCGGATGGCAACCGCGTTGCTGGACGCCTGAGCCGCACAAGACCCGGCATCCAGGGAGGCGGAGACCAGATATTCACCCGCGAGAGAAATCTGATTGGCAAGTTCCGCCAGCTGTCCGGAAGGAACCCCGTCCAGAATGCCCTGACGGAGCTGTTTGGCCCATTTGGATATGGATTTTGAAACCCAAGTGGAAGCAAAGGCCGGGCAAAGACTAGCTGAGGCCGCTTCAAAGGCTGACTTCGCGAAAGATTCTATGACTCTATCGTTAGAATCCTTCAGAGATGCTCCGCCGGACAGTGGGAGGACCGTGTTGGTGGACAGTCTGGAAACTGGAGGATCCACCGAAGGAGAAGCAGTCCAATTGGCGGTGAGCTCCGGAGAAAAGGGATATAAAACGCCAAGTCGCTTTCCTCTCTGAAAGAGTCTGGTCGGGTTCTCTCTTTCTCTGGTCATAATCTCCTCGAATTCCGGGTGAGGAGCGAAAAACTTAAAAGGTGGTTTAGCCCGTCTAAACGAAACCGCCTGATCTGCGGGTTCCGTAGAGGACTCCTTGATGCCACAGGTTAGATTTATCGCTCCAATAAGATTCTGAACCATATCCCTCATGGTAGCGATTTGGTTCGAATCCAGCTCCGAAACATCCTCCGAAGGAGCATCAGAGAACGCCTCGCCTGACTCAGGGGAGGAGGATCGGGAGGACGCCGACCGCAGAGGAGGACCGAGTGGCGAGATGGAGCGAGAAGAGGACTCAGACCGGCGTTACTGTCTGGACCTTTTGCGGCTAGCCATGGAGGGCTCGGACGGAGCATCCTGCGACCCACTGGCTACTGCGGGGGGTCTGCAGGGGTAACCGATCCAGCACGGACACCAAAGTTTCAGACACCCGAGTTAGATCGGCCACCGATTGTGACAGAGAGGAAGCCCCGCCTGGGATGGGGGTATCACACTCGGGCGGATCGGCCGGGGGATCCTGGGCGGTGGGAGCAATCGGGTTGCTGCAGGCCTGACCTGCGGGAAGTTTGCTGTTACAGGACGAACATGCAAAGTACTTGACTGAGGTAGAAGAGGAAGAAGTAGGAGGACAAGAGTGGCCCCCTTTAGAGTTAGACATTTTGGAGAGGTCCCTGAAGAAAATGCCAGCAGGTTAGGGGACAGTGGAGCAGAGGGGGGTGTCAGTCTGCAGTGCAGAGCTACTCACGGCAGACGAAAAACACGGATACCAGGATGCTGCAGGCCTGGAGGAAGATGCTGTGGATCTCCGGCGCAGATGGCGTGCTGTGTCCCCAGAAAAGAGCGCTCTGCGGAGTTCTCCGGCGAAGGTGCGTGGCACGATGCAGAAAACTCGTTCCCTGAGTGTCCAGCAGCGGCGTGGAGGAAGGGGCGGAGCCAGCCGAGATGGCGCCGGTGGGTGGGGAATGCAGGGCACAGTTTGTCGGGCGGGAGAAAGCCCGCCCGAAGAAAAAAAGGAAGTGGGCGGAGCACGGCACTGGAAGTAGGCCCCGGGAAAAGCCGGGGCCTAAATTAGAAGCCGGTGACCGCCGAAGTGGTGGTAAACAGCGGTGCGGCGCTATTAACGGTGCGGGCGCCGCCCGGCTGATAGGCGCGGCAGCCGCCGCATGGAAAGGGGAGCGCCGGTGCCGGCGCCAGAAGTAGGCCCCTGGAAGAGCCCGAGCCTATATTAGAAGCCGGCAGCCGCTGGAGGGGATCGAGGCCGCGAGTCACCTCCAAAGGTACGGCTGCCGGGGAAACCGGCACGGCTGCCTGTAAGGGCCGCGCCGCAGAGATGAACAGGATGCGGCCGCAGGTAAGGCAGTGCGACTGCCTGTAAAAACGCAGCCGCCGTGGGAAGCAGCGCGGCCGGTTATCAGGGCCGCCGCACAAAAGATAGGGAAGAGAACCGGGGCCTAAGTGTCGCCCCGTGCGGCAGAAAAGGTGCGGCCGCAGGGATAGAAGTGCGGCTGCAGAAGTAGCAGTGCGGCTGCCTATAAGGCGCCGCGCCGCTCAGAGTAAAGCTGCGCAGGAAAGGCAGGGAATCCACAGAGGCCCCCTAAGGAGAACTGATAGGGAGCACAAAATGCTCACCTAACATCCCACGCCGTCGTACTGACTTTAAAAAACGTGGAAGGTATTAGATTTCCGTGGAGCTGGTGACGGACGTCCTCGTCTCCTCCGACCGACAGGCTCTGGTAGGCGAGTGGGTGAGGGATGGGGTCAGGACCGGACTTCTGAGCACGCTTGTGTGCTAGGTTCTTGGTCCTGGAGAGGGATCTATGAGGATACTGGGTGGCAGTACACGCCGTACTCATAGTCCGCTTTGTGGGACTACAGGTGTGACCGTTCCCTGTATCCCTTCCGGAAAACCTGAAAAGAAACGATGCACATTGAGGTAGATAATGGTTTAATGAAAGACCGTGTCCACCTCCTACTGACACTAAGCTAAACTGAAGAGTATAATGCCAGTCGGTGGGGTGTACACTGCAGAGGAGGAGCTAACTTTTTTATTTGCATAGTGTCAGCCTCCTAGTGGCAGCAGCATACACCCCATGGTTCCTGTGTCCCCCAATGAGAGAAGATTAAGAAATCTATATTTGTGTTGATATGTAAATGAGCTGTTAAACTCTATGGGCCGGACATAGATCTCCCTGACCGTTTGCCTCTATAGCTTATTTAAATGAAGACAGTTGTTCTCAATGTGAGACATCTAATGATCAACAGCCGGCTCTCCTAATCTCAGTGCTTGACTGTACCTGATTATAATTAACGCAGTACAGCAGAGGTGAGTTTTGTCCCGTTAGACACATCTGCAGCAGCACCTTTCCTGTTGTCAGTTCAGCTGTACTTCCCCCTTCCCATCACACTGGCTGCTGCCCATGAGATGGAAGCTGAAGAATTGTCAAAATCGGGCACAGCACTGCAGCAGAGCTCACAGCAGTGTGTGAGGAAGGCGGCACGTGCTGAAGTGTTTGTAATTAGACAAAGTTCAGCTCTGCTGATTGTGATTATAATTCTCAGTCATTACATGTCTAACTGGTAATGCTGCCTTTCATTTAAAATAATCTTTGGAGGCAGATTCTCGGGAAGATCTATGTCCGGCCCATAGATCTTGACATCTCATTTACGTTTTAAGAAAATATGGATATCTCTGCTAGAAGACATCGGATTGCAGATATCATGGGAACAAATTTTTTTGCAACTTTTAATGACCTGCATACCCATATAGACTGCTTAGGAGGGTTAATCTTATTGACTGACTACCTATAAAGGGATCCCGTCATCTGTTTCATGCTATTTAAACCTGGCACCATGAATCAGAGCCCGGCTGCCCGATTGCAGCCAGGTATATTTTCTCTGAAGCCGCATAAAATATGCTCGCCCTACAGACCCTTCTTCCATCTCTAAGGCTGTGTGCACATGTTCAGGATTTTTCGCGTTTTTTCACTATAAAAATGCATACATATGCATCCCATCTTTTATAATGCATTCCGCAATTTTTGTGCATATGTTGCGTGTTTTTTTTCTGCGAAAATACCGCATCACAATAAAAAAAAAGCAGCATGTTCATTAATTTTGCGGGTGTTTTGCGGATTTCCCACTATATTATTGCATCCCAGAACCTCTGGAAAAAATGCAACAAATCGTGCAAAAAACGCGCGAAAAACGCATGCGGATTTCACCATGTGCATATGCACATAGCCTAATGGTTTTGAGCAGACTTTCATCATCCTGTCCTCATGCCTCTTTGGTGTAAGCTGTAAGGTGTTGCTTTTTGGGTTTTTTGTTTCACTCTCTCATCACATTGCATTAGATTCAAGCTTAATGTACTTTAATTTATCACTGTGTAACTTCTCATTGTTGTGGAAATTCCATGATTTGCAGAAAGACTCATAATTGTGTGACTAATTTTCATGTGTCCCTCTTTGGCGAGATAACGGAGTGCATCCTGCAATATGTTCTACATGATCGTTTCCTCCTATTCTCACAGATGTAGTTTTGTTTTTTTCCCCTGTAGGTGCTGTCTTTTACACATCCCATCTCATTTCATTCAGCTGAAACCTTTGAATCCCTCTTGGCTTGTCTTAAGATGGATGATGAAAAGGTAGCGGAGGCTGCTCTGCAGATATTCAGAAACACAGGGAACAAAATTGAGGACGACTTCCCTCACATTAGATCGTAAGTTATGGTTTTGTGTTAGGAACAACAGTCTAGAATTACTTTTTAACCAAAATTTGACATTTCTACGTTGTTGTTTTTTTTCTCTTGTACCATTGGAATATTATAAATGCCTACATTTGTATTTTTTTAGGGCTTTGCTTCCAGTTTTACAACAGAAAGCTAAAAAGGGACCCCCTCGGCAAGCCAAGTACTCTATCCATTGTATCCATGCTATATTTTCCAGCAAAGAGACACAGTTTGCCCAAATATTTGAGGTAGGCGTTAAAGACATTCGCTAAAGTAATGGAGGAACTTTCAGCTCTGCATATGTCTGTTTTAATAAATGCTTTTTCACTCAGAATCTTTCCTAGTGATGAATGGATAAATTAAAGGGAACCTGTCAGCAGGATTGTGCACCATAACCTACCCACTGGTGTCGGGTCGGCGCCATTATGCTAAATAAAATGATACCTTGGTTGATGAAATCCGTCTTGTGGCTGTTTCTTAATCTTTATTCAGTTTTGTGTAAATGATATACTCGTGCCCTAAGGCGGGGTTGGAGTGCCCAGTAACCATGCAATTATGCTGCAGCGCAGGTGCCATGGCTGGCACCTGCCTGCAGAAGTTTTTTTTTATAGTTTTTTTTCTCAGTATGTTAGGTATTCATTATGCAAACTAGGGGGCGGGTCAGTGAGGCATCAGTGACCTGACAGCAGTCTGCGTTATGAATACCTAATGAGAGCACCATATGCAAACCCCCCGCCTTAGGGCAAGAGCATATCATTAACACAAAACTGAAAATAAAAATTAAACAGCCACAAGACGGATTTCATCACCCATTTTATTCAGTATAACTGTGCCATCCTGACACTGTCTGTAGGTTACTGTGCACAATCCTGCAGACAGGTTCCCTTTAACAGCTGGGTGTTACCAGTTTGGGGATGCTCTCTGCCCTGCTGACACTGTTGACAAGAGACAAGGTAACACCCAGTTGTCAATTTGTTCCGGTTTCCATGTAGGAGGAGGAATGGCACAATTCAAAATTTTAACAAACGATATCGGATTTTGCGGATTATAAGACGCACCCCAAATTTTGAGGAGAAAAATAGGAAAAAAACAAACACTTTTTTTTAATAAAATGGTGGTGCTTCTTATAATCCATGCGTCTAATTGCTTACTGAGGGGTGGTGGCTCTGGTGAGGCGGGGTCCCAGGGTCGCTGCTGGAGGAGGCAAGAATGGAGCGTTGCTGCAGGCTGGGATGAGAGGGTGTTCGGATGTACGTCTCTGTGGGCGTTCGGTGGTGCGGGGGTTCTGCTGACCTTTTGTGAAAGCCCAGAGCCCCCGCACTTACGTGTTTTACTATGCGGTGGACTCCAGGAAATGGCTGCTGGGGGCAGATGGAGATCTCGGCACCAAGATCTCTGGAGATGAGAGCTCAGCACTGAGATCTCATCTGTTAAGTACAGTAATATATTTAAGGTTGTTTTTTATTTTAGATTATTATATATTTCTCATTTATAACATTGGGGCACACAGTGGCCTTGTCACTAGGAAACTGACCCTATGAAGAAGAATAAGTATCAACTCTGCCCGATGTGCTACACTACGGTTCCAAAGTTTAGGGTCACCCAGACAATTTTGTGTTTTCCATGATAACTCATACTTTAATTAATCAAATGAGTTGCCAAATGAATTGAAAATCTAGTCCAGACATTGACAAGGTTCGAAAAAAAAGATTTTTATTTGAAATAATCATTTTCTCCTTCATACTTTGCTTTCGACAAAGAATGCTCCCTTTGCGGCAATTCCAGCATTGCAGACCTTTGGCATTGTAGCAGTTAATTTGCTGAGGTAATCTGGAGAAATGTCACCCCATGCCTCCAGAAGTCCCTCCCACAAGTTGGTTTGGCTTGATGGGCACTTTTTGCGTACCATACGGTCAAGCTGCTCCCACAACAGCTCAATGTGGTTGAGATCTGGTGACTGCGCTGGCCGCTCCATTACTGATAGAATACCGGCTGCCTGCTTCTTCCCTAAATAGTTCTTGCATAATTTGGAGGTGTGCTTTGGGTCATTGTCCTATTGTAGGATGAAATTGGCCCCAATCAAGCGCTGTCCACAGGGTGTGGCATGGCGCTGCAAAATGGAGTGATAGCCTTCCTTATTCAAAATCTTTTTTACCTTGTACAAATCTTCCACTTTACCACTGTTTTTTATCAGACACTCTTCCAGCATTTTTCAGTTGTTCTGAGTCTCACAAATGTTGTTCTGTGTGATCCAAACACCTCAAAGTTGGATTTGTCCGTCCATAACACTTTTTTCCAATCTTCCTCTGTCCAATGTCTGTGTTCTTTTGCCCATATTAATCTTTTCCTTTTACTAGCCAGTCTCAGATATGGCTTTTTCTTTGCCACTCTGCCCTGAAGTCCATCATCCCGGAGTTGCCTCTTCACTGTAGACGTTGACACTGGCATTCTGCTGTTTAATGAAGCTGCCAGTTGAGGACCTGTGAGGCGTCGATTTCTCACACTACAGGCTCTAATGTACTTGTCTTGTTGCTCCCACTTATCTTTCCACTCTGTTTAGAGCCTGTTTGTGCTCTCCTCTGATGGGAGTAGTACACACCGTTGTAGGAAATCTTCAGTTTATTGGCAATTTCTCGCATGGAATAGCCTTCTGTTCTAAGAACAAGAATAGACTGTTGCGTTTCGCATGAAAGTTCTTTTTTGCTGGCCATTTTGAGAGTTTAATGGAACCAACAAATGTAATGCTCCAGATTCTCAACTAGCTCAAAGGAAGGTCAGGTTTATAGGTTCTCTAATCAGCCAAACTGTTTTCAGTTGTGCTAACATACTTGCACAAGGGTATTCTAACCAATCAGCCTTCTTACACAGTTAGGAAACACAAAGTACCATAAGAACACTGGAGTGATGGTTGTTGGAAATGGGCCTCTATAAACCTATGAAGATATTGCATTGCAAACCAGACATTTGCAGCTAAAATAGTCATTTACCACATTAACAATGTATAGAGTGTATTTCTGAATCATTTAATGTTAGCTACATTGGAAAGAACTGTGCTTTTCTTTCAAAAATAAGGAAATTTCTAAGTGACCCTAAACTTTGGAACGGTAGTGTATACCATTTCTTCGGACATTAGGTGCTCAGATTTAGCTTAGTGTTTTTAGGAGAAGCACTACTTAGGTCTGCTGCTCCTTTTTTAATTTTTAAGTTTTTCTGTTGTGTGCATGTCCCCCATTTTTTTCACTTCACTTAGTTCAGTGAGGACACAGCATGAGGTCTACCCATATGTAACACCCTATATTTTGTGGGATACTTGTCCTCTGCTGCTGCAGCAAAGTGCTGGGGTCGCCAAAGTTGTGTGAGGTCTCTGAAGGAGTGAACCCGTGGGTGCCTGAAGACGCCGGGCAGGCATCTTTTCTCTCCCTCTTTCTCTTTTCTGGTTGTTACTACTTAAGATACTTCTCTTCTTTCTTGGAGGATTTCTTTCCCATTCCCTGAGTTCCTTTCTGTATACCACGGGCCGTTACATTTTTTTTCTTGCTCTCCGAGATGTTCGTTTTGGACCTACCTTGATTCCATTGCCCCCGCTGTTTTTATATTTTTTTTATTCTTATTATTTTTCCTCTTTGGCACCGCTCTCCACACTGGAGGTGTCTCGCAGGTGGCTTTTCAGCTGACTAGGTCATACCTCCATTCTTCTCCATCCAGCCATGTGTCTCCCCCTTTATTTAAGGCTTGCATGGAGGGTGTTCTCCTTTGGTCTGCCTGCTTTTTTTCAAGGCAAGATCCTTCCATTAATGCCACGTCACTCCAGGAAGATGTTATCATGTCCTCTAAGGAACTACATCTTCCCTGGATCTTCTACTCAAACACCTGCCAATCTCTGCATCACCATTGACAAAGACGCTCCTGCGAATCATTCCCTTGACTTGTATTTTTTGCAGTCCTCCCCAAGCAGACAATATACTAGGAAGTCCCCTGGTTGGATAATGATTAGGACATTCTGGAGCTCATCGGCTGGACCCTTATCTGGTGAAAGCCTGGCCTCGCGCTGTGTCTGCATGCACACACCATTCATTTGGAGGATTGCCTGTTTTTCTGCTCTGTAGGATTGGAGTGCTTTGTATTCGGACAGACCTCTCTTGTTCCTTTTGCTTCTCCCTGATGGTCTTGGGCGCACATTTTTTTTTTTAGAACATATTTCCATCCTCCACTTTTGTTAATTTCTCATGCAGTATTTTAATTTTCTCCATGTCCATACTATTCTTTTCTCTGCATCCTGCCCGTACACTCATTCCCCATAAATATGCTTTTGTTTGGACCTGCAGTGGCTTTTATTTAGAACTGAACATATCGCCGCAGGAACCATGTCTATAAGCTAGTATCTTTTCTAATGTATTATTTCCCAAGTACATGACTTTTTAGAGGTCTTGTAATGGGGTATTTAGTTTTGTTGTATGATTGCTTCTTGGGTTGTGAAAATATTTTTTTTTCCTTTAAAGAATAACCATCATTTGAATTATTTCATAAATCAATTGTACACGAATGAAACATGAAAATAAGCAACTTTGTAATGTATCTTATCTTAGAGAAATCTTCTTTCGCCACTACAATTGAGCAGTTATCAAAATTCTCAATTCTGAGGTACAATCTGTATTCAGGGAAGACCAACTTTCGTATTACTGGGACTGGAGACGGTCGCTCTTTAATCTGCCATCTTTTTGCTAGATCTAATGCTGGGGATTATGGTTCTCTGTTGAATCCTATTAGACTAGTCACCAATAATCCTGCTAATGCTCTTAAATGGAATCAATCAGAACAAACTGTCTATATGGTCCTGTTTCTCTCTGAATAGGTAAAGCTGTAGATGACATTATCCTTTATTCTTTTGCTCCCTGACAGAAAAGATACATATTAAAATTGATATGCAAGTGAGGCTTAAGTTCTCTTAAGTGTAATCGGAGCACTTCCCAAACCTCAGCCTTCTCAACAGTATTCCCGCCGAGCCCCATTTTCCTTTGCTGATTGTGTAGTCAAGAAACATACGAAAAAATAAACAAAAAAGGGGGAATCAAAAAACCGTGTAGCATATAAACCCCTTAAAAATATAAATTTTATTGAATATATTTAAAAATACCACTTCCCAGTGAATACAGAAAAAGTATAATTTAGATACAATAAAAATCTAATAGGTACACCTGTCCTGATAAACTGACCCTACACTGGCCTGCTGTCCCTTCCTATCAGTGGAGGTTGGCACCCTGATAGATTATTTGGCGCCCCCACTCCGCGACGGCTATCGCCTGCTGGCCCTAGATATAACTAGCCAGCTATAGGCGGGAAAACAATGAGCAATTAAAAGAAATGAAAAAAAGCGAGGGTAGAAAAGTCTAAAGGCCCCGTCTCACATAGCGAGATCGCTGCTGAGTCACAAGTTTTGTGACGCAACAGCGACCTCAGTAGCGATCTCGCTATGTGTGACACGTACCAGCGACCAGGCCCCTGCTGTGAGATCGCTGGTCGTGTCGTTTTTCGGTCGTTGAGGTCCCGCTGACATCGCTGAATCGGTGTGTGTGACACCGATCCAGCGATGTCTTCACTGGTAACCAGGGTAAACATCGGGTTACTAAGCGCAGGGCCGCGCTTAGTAACCCGATGTTTACCCTGGTTACCAGCGTAAATGTAAAAAAAAAACAAACAGTACATACTCACCATCTGATGTCCGTCAGGTCCCCCGGCGTCTGCTTCCCACACTGACTGAGCCCCGCAAAGTGAAAGTGAAAGTACAGCACAGCGGTGACGTCACCGCTGCGCTCTGCTCTCACTGTACGGCGGCACTCAGAGCGGGAAGCAGACGGCAAGGGACCTGACGGACATCAGATGGTGAGTATGTACTGTTTGTTTTTTTTGGTAACCAGGGTAAACATCGGGTTACTAAGCGCGGCCCTGCGCTTAGTAACCCGATGTTTACCCTGGTTACCCAGGTGCTGCAGGGGGACTTCGGCATCGTTGAAGACAGTTTCAACGATGCCGAAGTCGTTCCCCTGATTGTTGGTCACTGGAGAGAGCTGTCTGTGTGACAGCTCCCCAGCGACCACACAGCGACTTACCAACGATCACGGCCAGGTCGTATCGCTGGTCGTGATCGTTGGTAAATCGCTATGTGAGACGGGGCCTTAAGGTGTACACTAAATATATGTTAACAACCTCCCTTAATGAGATCTCAGACATAGCAGCATTCTAGGGGCATATAACATTGACGCCCATAGAATTTACTTGTAGTCATAGTAATGCACAGTTACACAATAGTATGTCTATGTGCATAAATGGTGAGACTTAAATAGGAGGAAAGAAACATAAAAATAAATGACCTAGTTCAGTCCCGATTGGGAACTATGCATGGATACACTATCTTGCAATATTAGAAAATCATTATAAAGGACACATAGAAAATCTATAGAAAATGTCACACCGTAAACTGCACAGTAGGTGAGATTCCATGCAGCTATCCATATGTGGTAGTAGTCAGTATTCAGTGCCTAAGTTTATGCATAGTATAATGGGCCAAGAAAATAGGTAATGTCAGAGACAACTAGTGAGGGGGATATCATTCCCAAAACAAAACACTTAGCTCTCAGTCAGAACGCCCCGACGCGTTTCCCCGAATTACGGTTCCTCAGGGGGCAAAGGCGGATAAGATGAACCGGAGGTCAATGATGCAGGTGCCCTGATAACGGGACAGACCTGATTAGATCCCAGAAGAGGGGACTTATGTAGTACAATAAAGCACCTGCCAGCAAATCAGCAGGAGGCTAAGAGCACCTCCTCTAAATTTCCGGTAGACACCGGGTGTAGCACAACCCACCAGCATAATCAATCAGTGTGTGCCAATCGGTTAACACACGTCCATATCCATAGAGGGTCCCCACCCACCTACAAACGGATCATTAATAAGGGAAAAAAAAAGTTAAATAGCACACCACATCAGGACACTGAGACCCACATACCTTCAAAACACATGGTGTACGCCGAGCGCCGCCATGATGGACACAGAGCGCCAGACTGCGCATGCGTCCGATACCAGTGCAAAGCCTGAGAGGCTGATTGTGTAGTCAAGCCAGAGATGACTGTCAGTGAGCTGTGAGCTACATCTGGGGAGTCCGAGGCATTGAGAAGAAATGCTGTGGAGTCAGTAAGCCAAACCTCCAACTCTGACTCCTCAATTTCCTTGACTTCCAACTCTGACTTCAACCCCCGGCATGGCCTCACTACTGAGCATGTACGTAAAGTGCAGCACAGATTCATCTCAACTAAAAGCCGAGATCCGTAGATCAAGAACAGAACAGACATTTACAGGACATTTCACAACTTTCCCAAATTCTTCTGAAAACATTGACAGCACATCCTGCATTGTACTACTGTGCCCAATGTATTATATATTTTATGACTCGGACTCTGTCCATTTTGTATCAACTCTGACTCCACCAAATTGTACTGTTCTCTTCAACATATTTATTAACGATCTGGTAGAAGGTTACACAGTAAAATATCGATATTTGCAGATGATGCCAAACTATATAAAGCAGTCAATACAAGAGAAGATAGTATTCTGCTACAGATGGATCTGGATAAGTTGGAAGCGTGGGCCCAAAGGTGGCAGATGTGGTTTAACAATGATAAATGTAAAGTTATGCACATGGGAAGAAGGAATCAATATCACCATTACACACTGAACGGGAAACCACTGGGTAAATCTGACATGGAGAAGGACTTGGGGATCCTAGTTAATGATAAACTTACCTGGAGCATCCAGTGCCATGCAGCGACTGCCAAGGCAAACAGAATCATGGGGTGCGTTAAAAGAGGCCTGGATACACATGATGAGAGCATTATACTGCCTCTGTACAGATCTCTGGTTAGACCGCACATGGAGTACTGTGTACAGTTTTGGGCACCGGTAGTCAAGGATATAAAAGTTTAAATCACCCCCCTTTCGCCCCATCCAAAATAAAACAATAAAAAAAAAAAATCAAACCTACACATATTTGGTATCGCCGTGTTCAGAATCGCCCAATCTATCAATAAAAAAACATTAAAACATTAACCTGATCGCTAAACAGTGTAATGAGAAAAAAATTCGAAACGCCAGAAATACTTTTTTTTGTTGCCGCAACATTGAATTAAAATGCAATAACGGGCGATCAAAAGAACGTATCTGCACAAAAGTGGTATCATTAAAAACTCCAGCTCGGCACACAAAAAATAAGCCCTCACCCGACCCCAGATCACGAAAAGTGGAGACACTATGGGTATCGGAAAATGGCGCTTTTTTTTTTTTTTTTTTTTTTTTTACAAAGTTTTGAATTTTTTTTTCACCACTTAGATAAAAAATAACCTAGACATGTTTGGTGTCTATGAACTCGTAATGACTTGGAGAATCATAATATCAGGTGAGTTTTAGCATTTAGTGAAACGAGCAAAAAAAGCCAAACAAAAAATAAGTGTGGGATTGCACTTTTTTTGCAATTTCACCACACTTGGAATTTTTTTTCCCATTTTCCAGTACAAGATATGGTAAAACCAATGGTGTCCTTCAAAAGTACCACTCGTCCCTCAAAAAATAAGCCCTCACATGGCCATATTGACGGAAAAATGAAAAAGTTATGGCTCTGGGAAGGAGGGGAGCTAAAAACGAAAACGCAAAAAAGGGCCGTGGCGTGAAGGGGTTAAAGGTGCTGTCTCATCGCAGATTACCCCTTGAGACTGAGAACTGAACTAGAAAAGCAAAACAGTACCTTATTGATCTCATGCAAGTGTTGTTTTTAACTACACATTTTTTGACATAACATTTTAACAATTTTTTCTACATAAACTTTACAGATTGTTTTAACATTTTAGATCTGAGCATCTAATTTTTATTTTCTTTTTTATTTGTGTCTGTGTGCTCTAATTACAATGTGATCTTACTGAGGTTTCCTTCCCTTTTATTTCCCTCTTTAGCCGTTACACAAAAGCCTCGACCCCAGTAGTCCGGAGCAGCTCGTTATATCCCTCATAACCATTGGTCACATAGCACAGCAGGCGCCTGATCAGTTTGCGGGTCCTCTAAAGTCTATGGTAGCAAACTTTGTGGTAAAGGACTTGTTAATGACGGACAGAGTAAGTTTTCTTTTGTATGTATAGTTGTTGATTCACTATAATAGCTATAGGATGATACACCTCAGTCGGTACGCGGCCGTCGCTAAGCGTCGGCGCGACGTACTGACGGACGTTGGTGATTTTTTTGCACAACGTGGGCAGCGGACGCAGTGTTTCAACGCGTCCGCTGCCCATAGTAAACTCCCAGGGAGGAGGGGCGGGGGATTTCCAGCCGGGCATGCGCAGTTTAAAATGCAGGACACGACGTACGAAAAAACGTTCCCTTGAACGTTTTTTCGCTATGACGGTCCGCCAAATACTGTGTGTCCATACGTCGCGATGCGTCGTTAATACAAGTCTATGTGAAAAAAACACATCCTGTGGGCAACTTTGCAGGATGTGTTTGTTTCCACAAAATGACGCATTGTGATGGTCGGGAAAAGACGGAGGTGTGAAAGTAGCCTAAGTGGTTTCCAGCCTGTGACTGACCAGCACACGGATGCAACACAGGTGACCTTTTATTTGCTGTCTTTCTCCCATACCAATTTATAGATATGTTTGGTCCTTGAATTGGACTTAGGAATGCACCTATCCTATAGACTAATGTCTGTGTGGTATCCAAATAACAAAATAAGATATGTGAATGGGACCCTAGACCACTTAAGGTGAACCTGTCCAGTCCGTAAATGCTATTAACCTGCTGAGACGGGCTTAATCTGCAGGTTAACAGTGTTCTAAAGCTGTGTGGACGCCACATTGAAAGTTCGGCTACAATGAAGAAAGGAACGTTATTTCTCTCAGACCGTGGCTTTCAGTCATAGAGGCGCAGCCATCGCTACTTCAGTTTATAGTGAGCAGCATCTGTAAGCATGCCCTGGCACTGACTGACAGCCGGCTCTGTACCCATATGCAGGGAGATGATGGCTTTTCGGCATTGTGTTGGATCAGATTTTTGTTTTCAATCTATATAGCTCCTAGGGGCCAATTCAAACGTGTTCAGATCGGTCTGTTTATGGACAGGTCACAGTTCTCCTGACCGACGTGTGATGGCGTCATATATTTCTATGAGGCTATCATGCTCTGATTGGGAGAGCCACCACCAATCCGTACTGGGACCGATTTATACAGACGTCTGAATGATCCCTGAATATTTGGACATGTCAGCAGAGGGTGTTACTTCGATATTGGTATGCAACTACCTGTATAAAAAGACGAAAATAAACCCGAAATGCACTTATATCAAAATGTATTTCTTTATTGATTGATTGTATATGATTAAAAAGGGAAAGGATTACAAAAAAATAAATCAAACCATGAGGGAGCAACGTTCCAGAGGGAAGACTGATATACACAATATAAATAGACTAAAAATAAAGTGAAGGGGTAGAAATAAAATTTAAAAAAAATCATCTGTAGTCAGTAATGTAATGACTGAGCTCAGTCAGGATTATTTCACAGTCAGTATGTGGACCGCAATACCTGGGCTATTTCTTCTGACCCAAATCACCAGTTTCATGGATACTTATGAAGCTGTGAGTTTGGGTTGGGAGACCTGTAGTCTGTCTGTGGACCGTTAATTGTGCTGTTCTGAACCCAGCCTAAGATTATGCTGTTGTCACACTGTGTGTGTATTCTCATTCAATTGTTTTCCTTTGCACTCTAGTCTATACCTCAAAAATCATATTGGCTTGTTGTTCATTAGCGCCTTGGGTAATTACCTGCGTTGCCACCAGGAATTTCGGGTCCCCATACTTTCAAAATTTTCGGGCCCCCTTGAAACTCTGCCCAGCGTCCACCCTAGCTCTGCCTTCACCCCTCGATCCTACCACAGTCCCACCCCCGACTTTTTAAAAAAATAATAATAATTATGATAAAATAACTACTGTGCCACGTCCTCACCAATCACCCATTAACAGTTCCATATCACACCAGATCACATGCATAGCTAGCAGCTTTTAATTTGGCCAATATACTTTTTAAAATCTGTCACCACGACAAAGTAAACTATTTTTGGCAGGGCCCTACTCTTCTATAACCTATTAAACATTTCTTAACATATCTAATACTCTTTTTAGGTAGATCTTTATTTATTTATTTAAATGATCAATAATACCACACACAAGGAATAAATACCATCACACCATGGCTGGACCACGTATTACCACCACATAGTGAATGAATAATACCACATACAAGGAAGAAATACAGCCATACCATGACCAGACCACATATTATCACCACATAGTGACCAAACACTACAATACTGATCATTAATAACCCCCCCCCCCCCCCCCAAAAAAAAAAAAAAAAAAAAAAAAAAAAACAAAGCACAGCACTAATATTATCATAAGTTGCCATTATACACAGGAGCCCTGTACATAGTACACAGTATATAGTGTCAGTGTACAGGTAACACACTGATGCACCAGTGACATTACACACAGGAACTCTATATAGTGTCCGTATGCAGGTTAAATACAGTGAGCAACAGTGACCTGATACACAGGAGCTATGTGTATAATGTAAGTGTAACGGTAATACAGGGATCACCAGTGACATATATTATACACAGGAGACCTGTATATCATGTAAGTGTACACTAACTCACCTGTGACATCTGTAGTTGGTCCTTCATTTTCGCTTTTCTTCTTCATCCAGTGCAGACCACCATCACTTCCTCCAGCCAGGACTTATCACTGCAGAAAATAACACACAATTATCTAGAGTACTGCTTTAAGAGCACATTCCCCAGTTTTTCCCCAAATTCTACACTGTCAGATGAAGAAAAAAGTGACACAGTGCCACCCTTCACAGTAACAGGACCCACCCACAATTCATCATTTGCTGTCCCCCACCCTCAAACCATCACCATTTGCTGTTCCCCAGCTCCCAGTCTCAATTCATCATCATTTGCTTCCCTCTCCCAACACTCATTTAATTCATTTTATTTTAAAAAAAATAAATTAAAAACTCTCAGATGATCCCCTGCAGGCACAGCTCCACTTCTGCTATTCTGGCGAGTGGCACGTGTATGCGATGACGTGCTCGTGTAGGCACCATTACCAGGGTGTCACAGAAAAGGCTTGGGGAGCCCTGGAGCTATGTGGCCATTCTGTTTTGATGGGTGTGTAGCACCAGGAAAACCTCCTGCGCTGAGATGTGTGCCGGCGCACTGTTATTATACCCTGGGGCCTGGTGAGCAGAAGCAAAATAAGGCAGGCCCCCCTCTTTGCTTCTGAACATTGGGCCCCATACAGCAGTAAGGGCAGTAATGCCCTGATAGTGGCCCTGGTCATTACAATACACACTCGGACGCATATATGGTTCTATTGTGTAACTGTTTAAAGGAGACTTGTTGCCTGCAAAAAAAACACAATTTACCTTCAAGTAAATATTGTTTGGCTGTCTTACTGGAGCAGTAGCTCCAGGGAGAAAAAGTTATTTCCTCCCTGCAGCCCTTCACTTCAAGTCATCTGGGCTGTGCAATGAACTATTAGTCTCCACTCAGTACATAGTAAGTGCAGCTGTAATCACTCCCTGGCACTGTGACAGTCAGCTCTTCAACATACATGTGTGCGATGTGTTCAGAACAGGCTGTTAGTCAATGTGTCCGGGGTTTGATTACAGCGATGTAGGGAGTGGAGACTGTAAAGGCTCCCTGCACTGTCCTGATGACTGGAAAAAAAGGATTTTTGGTGCTCACCGTAAAATCTTTCTTGGATCCTTCATTGGGGGACACAGGTAACCATGGGTGTATGCTGCTGTCGCTAGGAGGCTGACACTATATGCAAAAAAAGGAAAATAGCTCCTCCTCTACAGTATACACCCACCGACCGGCAGGAAGTACCTCAGTTAGTGTTAAAGCAGTAGGAGAAGCAACCAAAACTCAACATATGTACCAATCCAACAACGGAGGCACATAGACCAAATAATGGTACAACTTATGTACCAATCAAACATGAAGACATATAGATCAAATAATGGTACAACATACCAAATAATGGTACCATATATGTGCCAATGCAACTACGGAGGTACATTAATGGTACAAACAGTTAGGGAGGGTGCTGTGTCCCCCAATGAAGGCTCCACGAAAGATTTTACGGTGAGTACCAAAAATCCCTTTTTCTTCATCGCTTCATTGGGGGACACAGGTAACCATGGGACATCCCAAAGCAGTCCCTAGGGTAGGAAACAGGAAGATTCAAGGTATAAATGGGCTCAGGTCGGTCGGTGCAAAACCGCCACCTGAAGCACCTTCCTTCCGAGACCTGTATCAGACGAGGCATGGTATGAACCCTGTAAAGACTAACAAAAGAGGACAAAGATGACCAGGTTGCGACCTTACAGTCTGGAAAGCCAAATCCTGGTAACGAACAGCCTAGGAGGCCCCCACCGCAGGACGGAGTGAGTCTTCACCCCCGGAGGAGCCTGCACCGGCGTAAGAGGCTGTTTGTCCTGAACAAGGAATGCCTAACGGCAATAGAGAAACTAGAAGCTGGGAGCCCTTTAAGGCAACCTTCAGAGATGATGAGCAGGGAATCTGATTGACGAAAGGGAGCAGTCCTTGAAACGTAGACTCACAGAGCTGTGTCGGAATCCAGCTTGTAGAGCGGCTTCTCCAGGGGATGGACTGGAGAGACACAGAAGGAAGGTCAATGACTTTAGTGAGAAAAGAAAAGACCACCTCGGGAAGAAAGGAAGGGCCAGGCCCGAGAACCACCTTGTCCTGACAGGGCAATACCGCTAACTTGGAAACTCTCCTGATGGACATAATTGAACAAAGAGAAATGTCATGTGTTGAATGGGCTAAAACAGGGGCGCGCAGCGGCACGCCTAACACAAGATTAAAATCCCATGGATTTATCGGAGGATAATAAGGAGGAGCCAGGTGGGCGACTCCTTGAAGAAAACCAAGAATGAAAGGAAAAACGGACATAGGGACCAGACCCTTGTTCATACTCCACCAAAAGAAGGCCTTTCAGTATTTGTAGTAGTTACGCAAGGATGCTGATTTCCCGGTCCCAATCATGGTCTGAATGACCAGACGGGGAAAAACCAGCCTCCCCCAGGACTATGGCCTCAACGGCCATGCTGTTAAAGACAGAGACTATGAACTCTGGTGGAAGAGGGAACCTTGAGAGAGAGGATCTGGACGGCCTGGAAGCTTCCAAGGGGCGTCTATGAACATATTCACCGGACCTTTCTTGGCCAATCTGAAGATAACAGGAATATAGGGATCCCTTCTTCCTTAATTCTTTCACAACTCTCGGGCCGAGGGGAGAGACTGGAAAGGAGAGAGCAGATGGAATTGACCACGATATTGCTAGAGCATCGCAGCATGTGGCTAGCAGGTCCCGGGATCTGGCTACGAACCAAGGAACCTTGTGGTTTATCCAAGACGCCACGAGGACAATGTCCGGAGAGCCCCATTTCAGCATATATGGATGAAGACAGCGGGGCTGAGCCATTAGCTGCCCGAAGCGAGACCCAGATGGCTCAGAAAATTGATTGCCCTGTTTTCTCCTACGCCTCATTGGGGGACACAGGACCATGGGTGTTATGCTGCTGCCACTAGGAGGACACTAAGTAGACAAAAAGATTAACTCCTCCTCTGCAGCATACACCCCTTCACTGGATACAATTTGAACCAGTTCTTGCTTAGTGTCTTAGGAGGCACTTGGGTCTTTTTTCTCAGACCCCAACTTTGTTTTAATTTTTGATTTTTTAATTTTATGTAAATTTTTAATTTTTTATTTAACGGAGTGAAGGGGGCGACGGGTCCTTTTTTTCATAAGGTCCGCTCTCCCCCGAACCAACAACAGGCGAGCACGGCGAGTATACCTCCCCGTCCCTCTCCTGCGACGTATGGCGCACGAAAAAAGTTTGCGCCAGGGCAATGGTTCCTTTTTTGGTCCCGATTTCCCCCAACCCCCTCCAGGACCCTGCATTACAGCAATGTAATCTGGAGAAGAATGCAGTCCGGAGGGGATGTTGTGCCGCAGCCCCCTCTGCTACAGCAGCGTGATGCATCAGGGGCCTCTCCATCCCCATCCAGGGTGCATGGATTGAGCTTACATCCTCACAGAAGCGCCCAGCAGACCTGTGAGATCCGGGACAATGGCGGCTGTAAGTACCTTCAGGGGACTCCCCCCTGCTCCCCCTCAGCGGCAGCGATGCGGTCCGGGTCCCCAGGGAGAGGCACCGCCGACCGGGGGTCGGTGGTGCTCGGCGGCGCTCCGTCGCGGCCGCCGCCGCACATCGTCGGCAGGGCCCATAAATTTAGTCCCCGGCTTCTTCAGCCGGAGTAGGCCGCAAGGGGAAAAATCTCCTCCCACGGCCGTAGCTCCGCCCCCTACATCGGCGCTTCTCGTCTGGGACGAGAGGCGCCCTCCAAATCTCGGGGGCCATATTTCCTCTCTCCTCTGCACGGAGCCCACGCTTCTACAGCGCTCCAAGGAGAACTCCTGGACAAAGAACCGCCATATCTCTCTCTGGGGACACAGACAGGACCGTGGGTAAGCTGCTTCAAGAAAGCTTAACCCCTTCTCTGCATATACTGCCCGCTCTGTCCCTAAGGCACTATGTCTCAATCCAAGGAGACAAAAAAGGGTAACAAGAAGCACACAGTGTTTTTCACTGTATGTGCCACTTGCAATGCGGCCCTGCCCCGAGCCCACACTAGCCCTTTGTGTGCAGATTGCGTCTCACCCTCTGTGCAGCCGCCCCTTGCCGACGCCGGTACCGTCACCGATGCCGCAGCCGTCGACCCGGTAGGGCCTAGCCCCCCTGAGTGGGCAACCTCTCTGTCACGATCTGTGGCTTCCCTAGCCAGGGCAATTGACTCCCTCCGGGGCCCCCCTCCAGGTCGGACCGTGGAGGATTCAGACGACGGTATGGATTCTTCTACCAGCAGGGGGCGTACCCGGTCACTTTCTACCCGGGGCTCCAGAAAACGTGTTCATGTTTCATCCCCTGACCATGAGCTAGCGGGCCCTTCAGTACCTGCAAGCTCTGCTTCCAGGTCCCCTTCCCCAAACTCGGATGACTCTGAATATGAGTCCGACATTTCCTACGTTCAGGACCCCCCCTCCTCCCAAGAGTCCCTCGACTCTCTCATTGAGGCGGTAAACCAGACCCTGAAGGTGACTGAGGACTCTGCTTCGGAGCCCGAACATGTGGTGTCTTTCAAAAAGACTAAACGTGTTAAAAATGTTTTTGTTACTCACCCTCACTTTAAGGAGATTGTACAAAAACATAGGGATCGCCCAGATAAACGCTTCATAGGACAAAAGTCCATCGAGGCCAAATACCCTTTTTCTCGGGAATTAGTCAAGGACTGGCTGCAGTCTCCCTCGGTGGACCCTGCTGTGTCACACCTCGCGTCCAAGACCATCCTGTCTCTTTCGGACGGTTCCTCCGTTAAGAATCCCTCCGATCGCCAGATTGATTATCTGGCTCGTTCCGCCTTCGAGGCCTCAGGAGCGTCTCTCTTCCCATCCTTCGCCGCCTCTTGGGTGGCTAAGGCTATGGTCTCTTGGACCGAGACTCTTTCCTCTAACATCCAAGCCAGTGATTTACCTCCAGAAGCCAGTATCCTGGTTAACCAGATAGCGCAGGCCGGAGACTTCATAGTCAACGCCTCTATGGACGCAGCCAATTGCGCTGCACAGGCAGCCGCCAATGCAATTTCCATCAGGAGAGCCTTGTGGCTCAGGGATTGGCGAGCAGATTCGGCTTCTAAACGTTCTCTAACAGCCCTGCCTTACCAGGCTGGTCGGCTATTTGGAGAAAAATTGGACCAAATGATCTCGGATGCTACCGGAGGGAAGAGTAAATTTCTCCCCCAGCAAAAGCCTACCCGGTCCTTTCGGTACCAGCAGCAACCTCCATTTCGGCCTTTTCGGTCCAATACCAACTGGTCTTCTGCATCCTCTACCCCCGCATCAGGAAGAGGTTCGCGCGGTGGCCGAGGCACCCAGGTCTCTTACAGACCTAATCGTAACTGGAGACCCAGACCTAAACCTCCCGGGCCTAAGGGATCCGCATCCCATGGATCCTCCGCCCAATGACTCCTTGCATTATCCGGTGGACTCCAACAAAGTAGGCGGACGCCTACTCTTGTTCCGTCAAGCCTGGCTCTCAGTCGTTTCCGACGAGTGGGTCAGAGAACTGGTGTCCACCGGATACAAAATAGAATTTTCCTCCCTCCCCCCTACACGCTTCTTCCAGTCTTGCCCTCAAAGGTCAAAGGCCACAGCGTTTCTCCAGGCAATACGGGCACTACTAAGGGACGGAGTCATCATTCCGGTCCCCCTAGAACAAAGATTCAAGGGCTTCTATTCAAATCTGTTCGTGGTCCCAAAGAAGGACGGATCACTACGTCCGATCCTAGACCTGAAGCTACTAAACAGATTTATAAAAATCCGACACTTCAGGATGGAGTCCCTCCGTTCTGTGGTCGCGTCTATGGAAAAGGGAGAATTCCTGGCATCCATAGACATCAAGGACGCCTACCTGCACATACCGATCTTCCCTCCGCATCAGCAGTTCCTTCGCTTCGCTTTTTGCGGGGAACACTTTCAATTTGTGGCCTTGCCCTTCGGTCTCGCCACCGCTCCCAGAGTTTTCACGAAGGTCATGGCGGCTGCCATGGCCATTCTTCATTCCAGGGGAGTGGTGGTAATTCCGTACTTGGACGACCTACTGATAAAGGGTCCTTCCTACCCAGCGTGCGAAGAGTCCGTCGCTCTCACGGTGGATACTCTTTCTCGCCTGGGGTGGAAGATAAACTTCCAAAAATCTTTTCCAATTCCGGCTCAACAAATCTCCTTCCTGGGGATGATACTGGACACTTCCCGCGGTCTGGTCATACTCCCTCAAGACAAGGCTTTGGCCTTGCAGCAGGGAGCCCAGCGTCTTTCTCGTCCAGTATCCCACTCCATTCGAGCCAGCATGCGAGTTCTCGGGCAGATGGTAGCGACCATGGAAGCGGTCCCATTTGCGCAGTTTCACCTCCGTCCCCTGCAGCATGCGCTACTGTCGGTTTGGGACGGCAACCCGTCCTCCCTCGACCGCCGATTCATCCTGTCCCCTCGGGTCAGGAAGGCTCTCAGGTGGTGGACGCTGAAGTCCTCCCTAACCCAGGGAAGGTCCTTTCTCCCAGTACGGTGGCTGGTGGTGACCACCGATGCCAGTCTCATAGGCTGGGGAGCGGTCTTCAACCATCACACAGCCCAGGGGCGGTGGTCCATTCAGGAGTCTCGCCTCGCCATCAATATCCTCGAGATTCGAGCTATCAGGCTAGCATTGTTTCACTTTCACCGACTTCTGGCAGGTCATCCAGTCAGAATACAGTCCGACAACGCCACGGCCGTGGCATATATCAACCGTCAGGGCGGAACTCGCAGCAAGACGGCCATGCTCGAGGTGTCTCACATCCTCCATTGGGCGGAATCGAACCATTCGCCCATTTCGGCGATCCACATTCCAGGTGTGGAAAATTGGGCGGCGGACTTCCTCAGCCGCCAGGGCATCGCCTCCGGAGAGTGGTCCCTCCACCCGGAGGTCTTCCAGCAGATTTGCCATCGCTGGGGGACCCCGGATGTGGATCTCATGGCTTCCAGGATGAACAACAAGGTCCCTCAGTTCCTTGCTCGGTCCCTCGACCCATGGGCCCTCGGAGTAGACGTCCTGGTCCTACCTTGGCGTCAATTCCGCCTCCCGTACATTTTTCCTCCTCTTCCCCTACTACCGAGGGTCATCAAAAAGATCAGGGCAGAGGGGGTACCAGTGATTCTCGTCGCGCCAGACTGGCCGCGTCGGGCATGGTACGCCGAACTGGTTCAGTTGGTGGCAGACGTCCCCTGGCGTCTTCCAGATCGCGTGGATCTCCTTTCACAGGGCCCGATTTACCACCAGAACTCAGGGGCCCTGTCTTTGACGGCTTGGCCGTTGAGTCCTGGATTCTAGGCCAAGCGGGTTTTTCTCCCACGGTGTCCTCCACCATGATCAGAGCTAGGAAACCTGTTTCCATGCGTAGTTACCACCGTACCTGGCGAATTTTTTTCTCATGGTGCGATGCACAGGGACGATCTCCTCTAGTATTTTCTATTCCTTCCATACTGGAGTTTCTTCAATCCGGACTAGAGTCGGGACTTGCCCTTAGCTCCCTAAAGGGTCAGGTTTCAGCATTGTCGGTCCTTTTCCAGCGGAAGATTGCCAATAGGTTGCCGGTGAAAACTTTCTTCCAGGGAGTTTCCCGTGTGGCGCCTCCCTACAAGTCACCTTTGGATCCGTGGGATCTCAACTTAGTTCTCGGAGCTCTTCAGGAGACTCCCTTCGAACCGCTACAGGACGTTTCCTTGACCTTCCTTTCTTGGAAGGTAGTCTTCCTAGTAGCCGTCACGTCCATCAGAAGGGTTTCGGAGTTGGCTGCGCTCTCCTGCCGCCCTCCCTTTCTCATTTTTCATCCGGACAAGGCGGTATTGAGGACCTCTCCCACCTTTTTGCCCAAGGTCGTCTCCTCTTTCCACCTCAATGAGGAGATTGTTCTACCTTCGTTCTGCCCGGCTCCTGTCCATCGCATCGAAAAGGCTCTACACACTCTTGATGTGGTGAGGGCTCTTCGTCGGTACGTCTCAAGAACGGCTCCCTTCCGCACGTCAGACGTCCTGTTCGTACTTCCAGAGGGGCCCAGGAGGGGTTCTCCTGCTTCAAAGGCCACTCTGGCAAAATGGATTCGGTCAGCCATTCAAGAATCCTATCGTGTCAAAGGTGTTCCTATTCCAGCTGGGATCAAGGCTCATTCTACTCGGTCGGTGGGCGCCTCGTGGGCCATTCGGCACCAGGCGTCAGCACAGCAGGTCTGCAAGGCTGCGACGTGGTCCAGTTTGCACACTTTTACCAAGCATTACCACATTCATTCCATCTCTTCTGCAGACGCTGCCCTTGGCAGGCGCATTCTGCAAGCGGCAGTTCCTTAAGCCGTAAGCCAGTGGTACATGGGGTTTTAGCATATTGCTCCCCTCCCAGGGACTGCTTTTGTACGTCCCATGGTCCTGTGTCCCCCAATGAGGCGTAGGAGAAAAGGAGATTTTTGTTTACTTACCGTAAAATCTTTTTCTCCGAGCCACTCATTGGGGGACACAGCACCCACCCTGTTAGCCTGTTTTGGCTTGTTGTTACTTCTTTGGTTTTGACATAGTTGTCTTTGTTCATGCTCCTACTGCTTTACTACCGAACTGGTTCAAATTGTATCCAGTGAAGGGGTGTATGCTGCAGAGGAGGAGTTAATCTTTTTGTCTACTTAGTGTCCTCCTAGTGGCAGCAGCATAACACCCATGGTCCTGTGTCCCCCAATGAGTGGCTCGGAGAAAAAGATTTTACGGTAAGTAAACAAAAATCTCCTTTTCTACCCTCGGAAAGTGCACGGCTGATATGGCGGAAACATTACACTCTGCCTCTCGCAGAGTCCTTGTAAACTCTGACTTCACTTGTTTGATGCGAGTACCGCCTTAACGGTTTATGTAAACTTCGGCCGTGGCATTGTCTCTTGGGCGTTCCAGTGGCCCTGCGCTGTGTGACGAAGAAAAAACGGCTCCGCAAAAGATGAGACTGGTATTGTTGGTGAAAACCTGCCACTAGGAAAGAGGAACTTCCTTTATAGGACTGATGCCGACGGCGTCACCAGATGAGGGACTGCCTCACTCTGAGAGGAAGAAGCACAGGATTGTCCGTGGAGATGACCAGAGAGCCCGCTGAAGGGAGCGGGCATGGAACTGAGCAGGCATGGAACTGAGCAAAAGGAACGGTTTCCGAGGCGACAATCCATTTTCCCTAGAACTCCTAAGCAGGACCATAGGAGAAGAAAAGCTGATCGCTTTAGAGTACAGAAAACCCCTGGCAGAGGGATGAACAACCTTCTCCTTTGGAAGGAAGAGACAGGCTTGGGTCATGTCGAACCCATACCTAGAAACACCAAGTACTGAGCAAAGGTGAGGGAAGGACTTTTCTCTGTTTATAATCTAGCTGAGATGGACTCAGATATGTAGGGTAAACTGAAGACTCTGGTTGCAGTCTCAGTGGGACGGCTCATTGATCAGAAGATCGTTTAAGTAGGGAAATATGAAAAATCCCTTGGATAGAAGAATGACCCTGACCGCTGCTATGACGTAAATAGTCTGGGAGCAGAGGCTAGGATGAAGGGGAGGGCCGTGAACTGATAAGGACCCTCCTGGATTGCACATCATAGGAGCCTCTGAAGCTAAACACAAACAAGAATGTGAAGAAAATTCTCCTGAGTCCATGAAAGTGATTACCGAACTTAGTTATATCGGCCTGAAAAGACAGAACCGAACATGACGGGTAAACCGCTCGAGGACTAAAAACGGAGGAGCGTTCCGTCTTTCTTCGTGACTAAGATAGAATAGAACCCCGAGAACAGTACGTTCCTGAGGATGGGTACGATCACTTCTGTGAATGGCAGGTAAAGACTGCCTGAAAAACTGCTGGGGCCTGCGACGTATGTCTTGACGGGTGCAAAAACAAAAGGAAACCTCTTTCTGGGGAGAAGTGGATCCAAAAGATCTAGAGACTTGGGAGGCAAAACCAGTGAGTCCAGAGAATGCGACGAATGGCAACGATGCTGCCGGTATTTGTGACGGAACAACCAGCCGCATCAAAAAGGGGAGCGGACACGAGATATTTGCTGGCATGGGCCATCTGATCAGCCAGATCTGGCCTCCCATCCGGAGGAGCGGCCGCTAGAATACCTTGACGAAGTATTCTTGCCCCGACAGACATGGAATTTGACACCCAGGTGTAGGCAAATGTGGGACAGAGAGGCGGCAGCCGCCTGCAAGGCTGACTTAGCAAAGGATTCAATCTGTCTATCTGTAGAATTCTTAAGGGATGCACTGATCAGTAGAGACAAGGCTGTCTAAGAAGACAGGCGAGAAGGCGGCGGATCCACCTTAGGGATTCTGCCCATTTATCAAGAAGGCCTGGTCTAAAGGGGTAGAGGATGAGTAGCTTCCTCCTACCTGGGAGGCGCTTTTCAGAGTGTTCCCAGTGTTTGGATATAGTCATGACAAGTTCCCTGTGATCAGGGAAAATTCCGGGAAAAACATTTTTACCCATTTGAAAGTAATGGAGTGCTCGTGAGCAGGAGCCTCGTCCTCCCATAGGTTCAGAAATTTGGTATTTTGCCCAGATAAGGTTATTGAGCGTATCTTGCATCTTTCAGGTCTGGTCCGTATCGGACTCAGACTCAGACTGGGAATCCATATCCGACCCAAAAAAACACCTCCGCGGAGGGGCATGGGATGAGGAATGCGTCCAGGAGAAAGTAGAGGGACCAGCCGGTTCTTTTGGTTTGTACGCCATCTGTCCCTGTGAAGGTCGCAGACGGGTGCGTGCGAATCACCATGAGAGGTGTTCGGAGCACTGGTGGCAGAAGACAAATGTGTAGGATGCTCCAGGACCTGGATCAGGGACTGTGAGAGTTTGGTCAGATCTGAGACCGACTGTGACCTGGCAACAGCCCACTCCGGAAGGAGGGGAGTGCTCTCATCCCGGGTGTTAGAGGGTTTCTTTGAATGCCACTGCTCTTGTACAGATAGCACAAGCATTTCAGATTATAGGGACAGGAATGGGCCTCCCAGAGATTGGGCATAAGTAATAGGCTAGGGCTACAGCTGGGGGAGCTAAGCCCTCGTGAAGAGAGAGAATAACCAGTCTGAGCTGGTCCTACCTGATAACAGAGACTGCCTTCAATGTTCAGGCTGCAGCATCACCAGAACCAGTAGGTTAAAGATGGACGCCTGTTGTGCCCTTCGGAAGACTATGGTGGCTGCACGATTCTTCACACGGTTTCGAATCTTCACTCAACCTGCAGGCAGAGATACACTGTCCCCCCGCCACGCACAGCCGCCCGCACTCTGCACAGCCGCCCGCACTCACCACCGCCACGCACAGCCGCCCGCACTCACCACCGCCACGCACAGCCGCCCGCACTCACCACCGCCACGCACAGCCGCCCGCACTCACCACCGCCACGCACAGCCGCCCGCACTCACCACAGCCACGCACAGCCGCCCGCACTCAGCACAGCCACGCACAGCCGCCCGCACTCAGCACAGCCGCCCGCACTCACCACCGCCACGCACAGCCGCCCGCACTCACCACCGCCACGCACAGCCGCCCGCACTCAGCACCGCCACGCACAGCCGCCCGCACTCAGCACCGCCACGCACAGCCGCCCGCACTCAGCACCGCCACGCACAGCCGCCCGCACTCAGCACAGCCACCCGCACTCAGCACAGCCACGCACAGCCACCCGCACTCAGCACAGCCACGCACAGCCGCCCGCACTCAGCACAGCCACGCACAGCCGCCCGCACTCACCACCGCCACGCACTCTCAGCGCTGCCCGCACTCTCTGCACCGCCACGCACAGCCGCCCGCACTCTCTGCACCGCCACGCACAGCCGCCCGCACTCTCTGCACCGCCACGCACAGCCGCCCGCACTCTCTGCACCGCCACGCACAGCCGCCCGCACTCTCAGCACCGCCACGCACAGCCGCCCACGCTCTCAGCACCGCCACGCACAGCCGCCCGCACTCAGCACAGCCGCCCGCACTCAGCACAGCCGCCCGCACTCAGCACAGCCGCCCGCACTCAGCACAGCCGCCCGCACTCAGCACAGCCGCCCGCACTCAGCACAGCCGCCCGCACTCAGCACAGCCGCCCGCACTCAGCACAGCCGCCCGCACTCAGCACAGCCGCCCGCACTCAGCACAGCCGCCCGCACTCAGCACAGCCGCCCGCACTCAGCACAGCCGCCCGCACTCAGCACAGCCGCCCGCACTCAGCACAGCCGCCCGCACTCAGCACAGCCGCCCGCACTCAGCACAGCCGCCCGCACAGCCGCCCGCACTCAGCACCGCCACGCACAGCCGTCCGCACTCAGCACCGCCACGCACAGCCGTCCGCACTCAGCACCGCCACGCACAGCAGCCCGCACTCAGCACCGCCACGCACAGCCGCCCGCACTCAGCACCGCCACGCACAGCCGCCCGCTCTCACCACCGCCACGCACAGCCGCCCGCTCTCAGCACCGCCACGCACAGCCGCCCGCACTCAGCACCGCCACGCACAGCCGCCCGCACTCAGCACCGCCACGCACAGCAGCCCGCACTCAGCACCGCCACGCACAGCCACCCGCACTCAGCACCGCCACGCACAGCCGCCCGCACTCAGCACAGCCGCCCGCACTCAGCACAGCCGCCCGCACTCAGCACAGCCGCCCGCTCTCAGCACAGCCGCCCGCTCTCAGCACAGCCGCCCGCTCTCAGCACAGCCGCCCGCACTCAGCACAGCCGCCCGCACTCAGCACAGCCGCCCGCACTCAGCACAGCCGCCCGCACTCAGCACAGCCGCCCGCACTCAGCACAGCCGCCCGCACTCAGCCGCCCGCACTCAGCCGCCCGCACTCAGCCGCCCGCACTCAGCCGCCCGCACTCAGCCGCCCGCACTCAGCCCACGCACTCAGCCCACGCACTCAGCCCACGCACTCAGCCCACGCACTCAGCCCACGCACTCAGCCCACGCACTCAGCCCACGCACTCAGCCCACGCACTCAGCCCACGCACTCAGCCCACGCACTCAGCCCACGCACTCAGCCCACGCACTCAGCCCACGCACTCAGCCCACGCACTCAGCCCACGCACTCGGGCAGTAGAGCCGGAGAGAGAAAGATGAGAGCAACATATGGCAGAATGGAAACAGGAACAGGCAGAATGGGTGCAGCACATTACAACAGAATGGGGGCACAGGATGGGAGCAGCACATGACGGAATGGGGGCGCAGGATGGGAGCAGCACATGACGGAATGATTGCGCACGATGAGAGCAGCACATGACGGGATGGGGGTGTAGGATGGGAGCACATGACAGGATGGGGGTGCAGGATGGGAGCACATGACAGCATGGGGCGCAGGATGGGAGCACATGACAGCATGGGGCGCAGGATGGGAGCACATGACAGGATAGGAGCACACACATGACAGTGTGGGGGTGTAGGATGGAGCAGCATATGATAGGATGGGGGCGCAGGATGGGAGCACATGACAGGATGGGGACGCAGGATGCATCAGCACATGATAGGATGGGGCGCAGGATGGAACAGCACATGACAGGATGGGGGCGCAGGATGGAGCAGCACATGACAGGATGGGGGCGCAGGATGGATCAGCACATGACAGGATGGGGACGCAGGATGGAGCAGCACATGACAGGATGGGGACGCAGGATGGAGCAGTACATGACAGGATGGGGGCGCAGGATGGAGCAGCACATGACAGGATGGGAGAGCAAGATGGGAGCAGCACATACCAGGATGGAGACCATATACCAATAT
Organism: Ranitomeya variabilis; assembly: GCF_051348905.1. Classification (NCBI taxonomy): domain Eukaryota; kingdom Metazoa; phylum Chordata; class Amphibia; order Anura; family Dendrobatidae; genus Ranitomeya; species Ranitomeya variabilis. The sequence continues at coordinate 706,112,316 of NC_135234.1, read as the reverse complement.
AAATGCTCGCCACCCGGGCGTAGAACGGGTTCAATAGCTAGTATATTTATATTGTGTAAAACCACACCTTCATTATGTGATTCATCTTTTTTCAACCCCTCCTCTTTTAATCATATATGATCCATAAAGAATACATGTCAGTATATACATTTGTTTTGGTTTTATATTGGTGTTTTTCTATAGGTGTTTAACTCTTGTATTTTCTTGGGGTACAGTCACACATTAAAGAGAATGTGTCACCAGGTTTGGCCAATACGAGTTACGACCACTGCCTTTCAGGGCTTATGTACAGCATTCTATAATGCTGTAGATAAGCCCCCCCCCGATCCAACCACCCACCTGGTGGGTGTCGCAAGAAGATGGGAGGCGCCGGACCAGGACCTGCAACACCCATCGACTAGACCGCCACCCTGCAGGTGAGTGTAATAAAACTTATTTTTCTTCTCTTGCAGGTCAGATCGGAGGCTTATCTACAGCATTATGGAATGCTGTATATCAGCCCTGAAAGGTGATGGCCGTATCTTATATCGGCCAAACCTGGTGACAGGTTCCCTTTAAGGTTGGCATGTTTGCTGCACAGCTGCATCCTGTCAATTGCAGCTGTTGTAAGATAAATTACAACTAAATGTGTGTAAATTCATTGCTTATTATTAAAGGCCTTATTACTAACAATAAGTAATCAGTTTAATTTGACAGCCGCTGCAACAATGGCAGTGGCCCCGTGCTGCCCATTACATGTGACCCTGTGTTTAGCTGATGACATTTTCATGTTTACTCTGTGCCTGACTGTTTCAGTGAACAGAAAGTGCACTGCACTTTTAATCTTTATATTTTTCTGGCTGTTATCATGAATGAATTGAATATCCGCCACAATTAGCCAGTATTCTGTGTAAGAATGATTAAAAAGTAAATTGGTGAATCACTTGCTCAAAAAAAAAAAATGTAAAAAAAAAATTGACCCATTTAGCAATTCATAATACGGTCATCACTTTTTTTTCCCATTTAAGAACATAAAAAACTATTTAGACATCAGGCTAATGGAGGTGTAAACCCTTCGGAAAGTATTTGTAGTCGGTGTAAGAATGTGTACACGAGATGTAGAGATTTATAGGAAATGTGTAATCAGAGAATGATGAGTATTCCTATCTCTGCCCTTCATGACTCAGGAGGGAATACCTGTCTGCATATGGAGTGTATGGTTTTTGAAGAGAAAATATATAAACAATTATCTCTTTTCATATTGTAAATATCTTTCTCTCCTCATCAGAGTCCAGGTAGAAAGACCACCAAGCTCTGGGTGACTGATGATGAAGTTTCACAGGAAACTTTAGTTAAGGTGAGTAAACTCCTATAACTTAACTGAAATTTTACTCCTGTGTCCTCCCAAGATGTGATTGTTACAGCATAAAGGAAATGTGCATCATTTTTTTTTTTTTTTTTTAATTTTGCTCCAATCATCCAATGAACTGATTATAACTAGAGATGGGCGAACTTGAACAGTAAAGTTTGGGGTTCGTACCGAACACCTACTGTTTGGGCACAGACTCCGAACACAAACTTCAGAGATAGGTGGAGCCCAGGATGTTCGGGTTCGGCCAAACAGTAAAAAAAAAAAAAAAAAAAGTTTGGGTACCATCAAGTGAATGGGAGGCCCGAAAATCCAGTGTTAGCCACGCAGCTATGTACATGACAGCGAGGCAAACGCTGCCTCTGATCGGCTGTTAAATCATTACCCCCAGTCAGTTAACCCCGGTTCCCATGCTGTCAAATGACAATGGGAACCGGGCTTCTGTGATCTGAGGTAAAAAATTTACATCCGGTCACAGGCGTCAGCTGATTGGACTACTGCTCACATCAGTCAGTGTCTGCTGCCTCTAATAACAGCGAGAGCAGGCGGCAGCTGATGGGAGTATTCATCAGCTGGCGCCTGCACATTAAATAATGAGGAAGAAAAGAAAAGCGTTGTGGGTTCAACTGTATTTTTGATAACCAACCAGGCAAAACTGACAGTTGTGGGATGAAAACATCAGCTGTCGGCGTTGACAACGCTGGTCATCAAGAATAGTGGTATCCCCACACTTTTTTTTTCATTTACCATATACGGAGTATAAGCCGAGACCCCTTATTTTGACACAAAAAACTGGGAAAACTTGTTGACTCGAGTATAAGCCTAGGGTGGGAAATGCAGCAGCTACTGGTAAATGTCAAAAATAAAAATAGATACCAATAAAAGTAAAATTGATTGAGACATCAGTAGGTTGTGTTTTTGAATATCCATATTGAATCAGGAGCCCCATATAATGCTCCATACAATTCATGATGGACCCCATAAGATGCTCCATGCAAAATACCCCCATAAGATGCTCCATAAAGTTCATGATGGGCCCCATAAGATGCTCCATATTAAAATATGCCCCATATAATGCTGCATAAAAGGTTATTGATGGCTCCTTAAGATGCTCCATAGAATATTATGCCCCATATAATGCTGTGCAAAGGTTAATGGGCCCCATAAGGCTGGTTTCACACTTGCGTTTTGATCTGCAGCGGTTTTTTTTTCAAAACGCATGTGGTGAAAAACGCATGTAAACGCGGCAAAACGCCGCGTTTTTTAGACACATGCGTTTTTTTGCGGCGTTTACATGTGTTTTTTTCCTGCGTTTGCGTTTTTTTAAACGCATGCTCAGAAGTGTGTGACAGCTGCCAATCATCAAAATCAACTAGAAAACCCACTATAAACAGAAATGGCTAGGGTTAGGGTTAGGATCCCTAGTAACCCTAGGGATCCTAACCCTAACCCTAACTCTGGCAAGCCACCCCCCACCATCAAGGTGATAAAGGCATCCAAACCCTAACCCTAACCCTAGGGATCCTAGGGATACATAGGAATTGGCTATTATGTTGACCTGGTGACCAGGACATTCTTCTAATAAAAAGCTTTGTTCAATGTGGACACCCCAAGATATACGGTATTGCTATAGAGTACTAAAAATATAAACTCGTAGAGTATTGACTGTCATATAGGGTTAGGGGTAGGGTTAGGGTTTGGATCCCTTTATCACCTTGATGGTGGGGGGTGGCTTGTCAGGGGTAGGGTTAGGGTTTTCTTGTTTTTTCTTGTGTTTAGGGTTAGGGTTTTTTTGTTTTTTCTTGTGTTTTTCTATAAAACCGCATGCGTTTTTAACGCAAGCAAAGGCTACGTTCACATTTGCGTTGTGCGATGCAGCGTCGGCAACGCAACGCACAACGCAAGCAAAAACGCAACAAAACGCACGCTAAAACGCTGCGTTTTGCGACTCATGCGTCCTTTTTTGCCGAAAGTTGGACGCAAAAAAAATGCAACTTGCTGCGTCCTGTGCGCCCTGACGCGTGCGCCGCAAAAAACGCATGTGTCAAAAAACGCATGTCCATGCGCCCCCATGTTAAATATAGGGGCGCATGATGCATGCAGCAGCGCCCGACGCTGCGTCGCACAACGCTAATGTGAACTTAGCCAAACGCATGTGCTTAAAAACGCATGCGTTTACATAGACAGCAATGCATTTTTTTGCCGCGAATAAACGCATGCGTTTTTTTTGCGGCAAAAAAACGCCGCTAGAAATTACTACAGGTTGCATTTCTGCAACTGGACGCACGCGTCAAAAAACGCATGCGTTGCCGAAAACGCGTAAAAACGCATGCGTTTTTAATGTTAAGTATAGGAAAAAAACCGCATGCGTTTTTTAGCGCTAAAACGCTGCGGATCAAAACGCAAGTGTGAAACCAGCCTTAGATGCTCCATAGATTATGCCCCATCTAATGCTGCACAAAGGTTGATGGCCCCATAAGATGCTCCATAGCATATTATGCCCCATATAATGCTGCACAAAGGTTGATGGCCCCATAAGATGCTCCATAGATTATGCCCCATATAATGCTGCACAAAGGTTGATGGCCCCATAAGATGCTCCATAGCATATTATGCCCCATATAATGCTGCACAAAGGTTGATGGCCCCATAAGATGCTCCATAGCATATTATGCCCCATATGTTGCTGCTGCGAAAATAAAAAATGACATACTCACCTCTCGTCGCTCAGGCCCCCGACACTTGCGATATTCACCTGTACCCGTTCCACCGCCGTTCGCTGGTGTGTCTTCCTGTTCTCTGCAGTGACTGTTCAGGCCTGAACGTCACAGCCAGAGGACTCAGAAGACAAAGCCCCCGGCGGTGGAACGTGGACAGGTAAATATTGCATGGCTCACCCTCCCCTGTCATACTCACCTGCTCCCGGCGCGGTCCCTGCTTCTCTGATGCGATGGTCTCTGATGCTGGCAGCTTGTTCCTGTGTTCAGCGGTCACATGGTACTGATCATTAAAGTAATGAATATGCGCTCCACCCCTATTGGAGTGGAGTAGTTTCTATATTCATTACTTTAATGAGCAGTACCATGTGACCGCTGAACACAGGAACAAGCTGCCGGCGTCAAGAGACAATCTGAGAAGCAGGGACCGCGCCGGGAGCAGGTGAGTATGATGTGACAACTGCAGCTCCCCGTCCCCCCGCCGACCCCCTGGGACAATGACTCGAGTATAAGCCGAGAGGGGCACTTTTAGCCTAAAAAATGGGCTGAAAATCTCAGCTTATACTCGAGTATATACGGTAAATAAATAATTTTAAAATAAAAGGCGTGTGTTTGTATGGACCACGAACTTAACTCTATTAGATGTCCCGATTCTGGCGCTTTGCCCGGCTCTTCTCACTTGCCCTGGCAGTGGCAAGTGGGGTTCATATTTGTGGGGTTGATGTCACCTTTGTATTGCCCGTTGTCATCAAGCCCACGGATTACTAATGGGCAGGCGTCTATAAGACACCTATCTATTACTAATCATTTAATTATATTGTAAATAAACACACAGCAAGATTAAAGTCTTTTATTTGAAATATAAAAACCCAACACTTTTACTTTTTTATTAAAAAATAGCAAACACCGTTATACTCAATCCCTCATCTCCTGTAATAAAACAAAAATGAAAAACAACCATATCCCTCACCTGTCTGTCGTTCAGTCCCATGCTGTAATCCATGTCTGGGGATAAATAGTCTTCAACGTGGCAAGATGCGACCATCCAGGCCGAGACCCGCTGGTGACTGAACTGCTGCGTTCCCAGCCCTGAACTGTGGGGACCGTGGTGAGATCACCGCTATCACCGTGAGAAATACCGTGTGAAGGAGAGAATGTCCTCCCAAAAGAGACTGGAGAGCACAGTCAGTTGCAGTTTTTCAATTCTCCCGGTGAACTCTCTGAGCTCAGTGCTGCGCCATGAGACTTCCCACTTGCCACCGCCAGAGGGCAAGTGGGAAGAGCCTGGCAAAGCGCCAGTATTGCCGCATCATGCACATGACAGCGTAGCAAACACTGGATGTTTGGGCCCCCCATTCAAGTAAATTGGATCCGGGTACTGTTCTGGTACCCGAACCTGAACCTTTTTTTTTTTAACGTTTCGGCCGGACCCAAACATCCAGAGGTTCGCCCATCCCTAATTATAACGTCTATCCAATGCTTTTAATTGTAAATGGTCTGTTTTATATGCCTAATCACTATGTAGATTTTCTACACAGTTGAACTGGCTTCACACATCTGCATTTTTGGTTTCCAGACTGGTTGTGAGTCCCGTGTCCCGAACAGACAGACTCATAGGCATTCAGGAGTCCCAACGACTGGTCTGGAAACTGGTCCATGCACACTGCCATACAGACACGTAAAGCTCGCCTTAAAGGGGTTTTCTACTATACTTGGACAACCCCTTCTCATTCATGGTTTCCCACAAGTAAAATAACACCTCTACTTCCAAACAAGAGAATGCATCAACCCTCTTATATAACTTCATCCATAACTCATTTCCAATTGATAAGTTATAAAATAACACTATATGTATTACAGAAACAAAATCTGAATTTTTCGTTTTCATTCATCTAGATTCAGGCAATTAAGATGATGGTGCGCTGGTTATTGGGAATGAAAAATAACCTTAGTAAATCTGGAACCTCCACATTGCGGCTTTTAACAGCCATTTTACATGCTGATGGAGATCTAACCGAACATGGAAAGCTGAGGTAAATGGTCACAAGTTAGTACATTGGGACAATCTGTAAAAAGTCACAAATTCGCAGTAGTTGTACAGCTTTACAACATTTTTTCTTATGATAATACGTATGATATGAGTTCACAGTAAAGTATTATTCAATGTAGTTTTCTAGGAATAGTGTTTTCAGCCTATTGGCCAGTGCTAGGTAGCAATAATAGGAGGAGTTGTTACTCGCTGTCCGCGGGTTCAGCATGCCGTCTCTGCTGCTGCTACTCCTCCAATATTTTTGTTGGCAGACTGTTCACATCAACGCTGCAGCCATTAAGTTTATTGGCCCTGCCTTTGTAGATCTGCCAAGTGATTGCTTGCAGCTATAATGTGCCCTGTAGTTGTTACGTCACTACTGCAGCCTGTCAACAAAGACTGTAGCAGCGGCAGAGAGGCAGCTCTGGACCCTGGCAGGGTGATTAACAACTGCTTATATTATTTTATCCTATCACAGATCAATGGGCTGAAAAACCTTTTAAGTATGTTTGTAGTAAACGGTTCCTTTTTTATCTATAGTTAAAATAACTATTAATATTTTCTTCCATGCAGTAAGCCGGACATGTCACGGCTCCGACTAGCAGCCGGTAGTGCGATTGTGAAGCTAGCACAGGAGCCATGTTACCATGAAATCATCACCCTGGAGCAGTATCAGCTGTGCGCCCTCGTGGTCAATGTAAGGATTTTTTTATTTTTTTTTAGGACAACATTCTTATTAAACTATTTGTTTGATGGACTTTTAAAAACTATGAAGTTGCTTCTTATAAAAAGAGACTGTTCATTTTGGCGCCATAGATTTCCTTTATTACCAAGCCATGACCACCACCATTACTATGGAACCACTTTGAATGCTCTCCCATTGGTTTATTAATGGGTTGTTCGTGTTTCTCTATTATTTCTGCCATTTGTGAAGGCAAGAGTGGCAGTATAAAAGAAGCTTCTTTGCTGTCAGTAAATCTATAGTGAAGTGCTGGGCCAAACACTATTCTATTAATCTCAGTAATACATACAGTAAAAGTGATATTCGGAGCACAGTACTTGTGTCTGTGGTGTCTCTGTGAGGAGGTGCACTGTGCACCCTCCCTGCTGTGTGTCTGCTACTCACGTATGTGATGTATAATGTGTGTGTACGTGGGAGCTGCAAGGTTTCTAAAATATGCCACTCCACTTCTACACTCTAAAGTTGGCTTACACCTTAGCAAACCATTGGTAAAGTTCCCACAAAGACCTGCTTTGTGGATTAGTAATGCTTTCAGTGGCGGCTATGGAGATGAGCCGAAACGTAAATCCTAGGGTAGAAACTTAGCGCTGCTGCAAACAAAGAACCACATGGTTGGTCCTTCTCCCTCTTCTTCCACATCTGTAGTTTGAGACCCACACAATAGATAGCGGTCCGCTTCTGTCTGACCTCCCAAAGACATACTGATAGGGAATTTAGATTGAGCCCCATCAGGGACAGCGATGATAATGTCTGCAAACTGTAAAGCACTACGGAATATGTTGGCTCTATATAAATAGAGAGATTATTATTAATGCGTAAGGCAGTTTTATAGTATAAGGTCCTCTATGGGCTCTATTTATCATTGTGTTTTCTCCTGGTTCTTAGGATGAGTGTTACCAAGTCAGACAGCTGTTTGCACAAAAGCTACACAAAGGTTTATCTAGATTGAGGCTTCCACTTGAATATATGGCAATTTGTGCCCTTTGTGCAAAAGATCCCGTGAAAGAGAGAAGGGCACATGCCAGGCAGTGCCTGTTGAAGAATATTAACGTACGGAGGGAGTATCTGAAGCAGCACGCTGCCGTCAGCGGTAAGTAATGCCTCATGCCATCCTCCGTAGCGCTCACCTGGGAGCCGGGCCTATGTGTTATCCGTAACAGTCACATTTCCATTCACTGTACTCCTACCGAATATTCCATAGTGCTCACTTATTATTGTGAAAAGCATCAAGAAAGGGACTCCAGATATTTTTCTGGCTCATATTAAATTTCTCATAATTAATTGAACTTGGTGTCCTGGGTGCTAAGGAGGTTGTATCGGATAAGAAGCAATGGTCCGCTCTCGTTTCTTCAGTACCAACTCCACTGTAGTCCATGAGCTGAGCTTTGCAGAGTTGAAATGCCACACACATCTCACACCCCAGAGTTGGCAGGCAGGCGGCATATATAATATAAGCCTGTAATTAGATTTTCCTCTTTGATTTTGAGTATTATTCCAACTCCAGACCTCCATGGGATATTCATTTTGATTTACTTTGATAATTATGTTTTATTGTTCTGAAGATATTCCTCTATCCAAGAATAAAAATTTGTAATTGGAATATTTCATTCAGAGATATCTAGGATGTGGTATTTCTCTTTCGCCTCATTGGGGACACAGACCGTGGGTGTATGCTGCTGCCACTAGGAGGCTGACACTAAGTGATACAAAGGAAGTTCTCTCCTCCCCTGCTGTATACACCCTCCTGCTGGCTCTCATCTAACCAGTTCTTGCTTGGAGTGCGTAGGAGACTCACGGACGGGTCTGCTATTCAGACCCAAAACTATTATTTTATTTTTACCTTTTACATTTTTGATTTTACTTTTTACAACGAAGGGGTGACGGATCCTTTCAAGCCTCCGATCTCCCCGAACCATCAACAGGCGAGCACGAAGAGTGTCGCCTCTCCGTATCCTCTCCTTCGACGTGGAATGCTATGCCTGAGCTGATTTTTAGGGGCAACGGGTCCCTTCAAGGGCGCACCGGTCTCCCTTCACCATCAACAGACGAGCACATGGAGTGTCGCCTCCACTTATCCTCTTCTGCAGCCAGGCCTAATGCCGGACAACTGGCCCTGGGTGCAGAGGCACTCTGTCTTTGGCGTCCGAGCAGCCACCACTGTACCACCACTGTTAAAGCGGATGGCACAAAGAGGCGGACGGTTCCTCTCCACCTCCCTAACAAAGGGATGGTGGATTGAGGGTTACCCCTTTATCCCTGCACCGTCCACTCTGCAATACCTGACCTGCAGCAGAACAATAGAGTTTGCGTGCTTTCCTCATCGGTGCGCGTCTCGCGTTGGCTCCATGCCGGGACGCGCACCGATGGTGAGTGGATCCTGTCGGCGATGGGCCTCTGCAGTGGGATATTCACATGCTGACAGGCAGCCTCAGCCATGGCTTCCCTGTGGCCCCCCCTCCCTGAGGTAACGCTCTGGCCGGCTGCAGAAATTTAGCCCCCGGCTTCGGCCGATGTGTAGGCCGCATCCCGGAAGCCACACCTACATTATGGTGCGCTAAGGAGGCTCCACCCCCTTTTCTGGCACTTCTTGCCTGGCACGGGAGCACTAGTTTTTCTCGGCCACTTCAACGCGCCCCTCACTTCTACCCTTGGTATTGCTCCCACCAGCTGCAGAAATTTAGGCCAGGTTTGGGCCTATTCATGGAAGTCACGAGGCTTCGCCCAGATCGCGTCTGTGGCTCCGCCCCCCAAATTGGTGCCTCTCGCTCCCTGCAAGACTTTTCCACCTCTGCAACTCTCAGTGGCCATCTTGGACCACCTGGCCGGCTCACACAGTGGCGACGGTTTTGCATTAAAAGGGCACAACTATGCTGCAACATCAGTACCCTGGTAAGGAAGTACTGCTCTCTCTTCCCCTGCACCCTCCCCCTGTACTTAAAGGCGCACGACCAGTATTTCCTGGTCTTAAAGGCACATTACCAGTATTCCCTGGTCTTAAGGCACTTGACCAGCAATTCCCTGGTCTTAAAGGCGCATGACCAGTATTCCCTGGTCTTAAAGGCACATGACCAGTATTCCCTGGTCTTAAAGGCACATGACCCGCATTCCCTGGTCTTAAAGGTACTTGACCAGCATTCCCTGGTCTTAAAGGCACAGAACCAGTATTCCCTGGTCTTAAAGGCTCATGACTAATCTTCACTTGTCTTAAAGGCACATGACCAGTAGTCCCTGGTCTTAAAGCCACATGACCAGTAGTCCCTGGTCTTAAAGGCACATGACCAGTAGTCCCTGGTCTTAAAGGCACATGACCAGTAGTCCCTGGTCTTAAAGGCACATGACCCGCATTCCCTGGTCTTAAAGGCACATGACCCGCATTCCCTGGTCTTAAAGGTACTTGACCAGCATTCCCTGGTCTTAAAGGCTCATGACCAGCATTCCCTGGTCTTAAAGGCTCATGACTAATCTTCACTTGTCTTAAAGGCACATGACCAGTCCGTAGCTGGTCACCCTAAATAAGCTCAGGAGCCCTCTGCCGCTTATCCCAGAGTACCTAGTTCCCCTGAGTGGGCTTTGTCACTGCCGCAATCCATGGCTTCTCTGACCAAGAGAATGAACCCTCTGTGGCTCGGAGTGCTTGCAGGACCGATATAGATGGTCCCTCTCCTACATGGGAGCCGTCGGCTAGCAGGGGCCGCAAGTATTCTAGAAACGTACAGACGTCTATAAATGTACAGGCGTCTAGAAAACGGAAACTTCATTTCCTGATCCCTCACCAATGATTTGCTGAGAACAAAACTCTGAATATGGATCAGATATTGCCTTGGATCTGGACTCGCCAGAGCTTCAGAAAAGGATGGATTCGACTATTTATATCATAAAACGATCTCTGTAGATTGACAAGGACTCCGGTTCAGCTCTAGATCATGCAGCGTCACTCATAAGGAGGGAGCGTCCTTATAAGCGATTCACTGGACAGAAGCCTCTTCAAGCGCAGTATCCTTTTTCAGCCAATATGCAAACACGTGGGGTGTCCCCCTCCACGTATACCCCCTATGATGTGGGATGCCATGCCTGGTCTGATTTTTAGGGGCGTCTGGTCCTTTAAAGGGCACCGATCTCCCCACACCATCAACAGACGAGCACATGGAGTGTCGCCTCCATGTATCCTCCTGCAGCCAGGCCTAACGCCGGACAACCAACCCTGTCCACACGGGGACCTGAACTCTGTGGATGTACAGAGGCACCCTTTTTGGTGTCCGAGCACCCCCCTCCGCATCACCACTATTTAGCAGATGATGCAAGAAGGCAGATGATCCCTCTCCACTTCCCTGTTAAGAGGATGGTGGATCGAGGGTTCATCATTTTTAACTCTGCACCATCAAAAGAGAGCGGCGATAGCAAGAGACGGATTTTTCCTGACCTGCTGACCGTGCATTCTGCCACTTGGCAGATTAACCGGGTAGAATCTCCTGTGGTATACCTACCAGTATCCCTGCCCGATGGGTCATCAATTAAAAATACCACGGACTATCAGATAGCAAATGTAGTTTGTTCTGTCTTGCGGCCTCGGGTTCAGGGCTCTACCCTCCATTAGCCGCCGCATGGGTTGCTAGAGCAATGGTTTCCTGGTCGGAGACCTTAACTACTTTGATTCACAACAGTAACCTTTTTCTGTAGACATTACAGCTGGCCATTCAAATCTCTTGAGCGGGAGACTGTGGTTCACACTTCTTGGATGCGGCTAGTTGGCCGGCGTTGTTAACAGCAAATGCCATTACACTCAGTAGGGCATTATAGCTCAGAGAATGGAAGCGTACTCTGCGTTCAAAAAGCCTCTGACATCACTCCCTTACCAGAGTGGTCAGTTATTCGGTGAGAAGTTGGGGGCGTTCCCTACGCAGGAACAAAGGATCGCATGTTTCTTATAGACCCAACCAGCAGTGGAAGGGTTGTCCAGGACAGTCTAGATCTTAAGGATCTTGGTTCCAAAAAGGGGACTGAAAAGTAAGACCGAACCTGGACCCCAAACGTCTAACAAGCTTGACAAGGTCCTCCTTCGGATGGAGCTCCTCCGCTCAGCCATTACGTCAACGGAAAAAGGTGGAGTTTCTGGCATCCATCGACTTGGATGCTTACCTTCACATTCCTATTTTTCCCCTCTTCAAAAATTCCTTCGCTTTTCCATTCGCGAACAGCATTTTTAAGTCACGACCTTGCCTTTCGGCTTTGTTACCACACCCAGAGTGTTCGCAAGGGTTATGGCGGCTGTCATGTTCCTCTTGCACCCTAGAGGCGTGGTCATCCTGCCCTATCTGGTCGACTTTCTAGCTGCTCTTCCAGGACTGCGCTGAGTCATCTATATCTCTTGCGATACCCTCTATCACCTGGGCTGGCAGCTAAACTTAGACAAGTTTACCTCATTTCCAGCCCAACAGATATGCTTTTTGAAGATGATCCTGGACATTTCCAGAAGGTTGGTTATTCTCCCTTGAGACAAGGTCGTGGCCCTTCCACAGGGAGCTCGCGCATTTGATCACTCGTCCCCTCATTCCATTCGATTTGCTAGGAGGGTTCTTAGGAAAAATGGTGACTGCAATGGAAGCAGTTTCCTTCGCTCCTCTCATTTTCTGCAGGTCAGACAGGCTTTTAAAGGGTAGTCCCTGAGCTCCTTCCTCATCCAGGGGAGATCCTTTCTCCTGGTTCAATGGTTATTAGTGACTACCGATGCCAGTCTTCTTCTCCCAATCATTGTTCTGGGGATCCAAACGGTTCGGCTAGTCCTACAGCAGGTCCACTGTCTTCTGGCTGGTCGCCCCATCCGAATTCAATCGGATAATGCTTCGCCTGTGCCATACGTCAATCATCTAGAAGGTACCCACAGTCAGGCGCCATGGCCGAGGTACCTCACATTCTCTGATGGGCCGGGATCTATTATTCGGTGATCTTGGCACTACACATCCCAGGAGTAGATCTCTGGGTGGCAGACGCCGTCAGGGTCACGCCTCAAGTGAGTTGGAACTTCACCCGGAAGTCTTCCATCAGATCTGCCTTCACTTCACTTCACTCCAGATGTAGATCGGATGGTGTCCAGACTGAACGCCAATGTACTCCAGTTCATGGTTCGGCTTCGAGATCCAAAAGCCATCGCAGTGCATGCTCTGGTTCTTCCGTGGTACCAGTTTCCATAACCCCTCTTCCACTACTTCCGAGAGCCTTTCGGAAGCAGAAAGTGTCCCCGTGTTCCTGGGAGATCCGCACTGACCACGTCAGGTTTTTCATTTGCGGAACTAGTATTTTTCCGTCTTATTGCCACAAAACTGCAAGTAGGGACTTCCTCGCAGGGAGTTTTCACATGTGGTCCTTCCCTATCACATACCGTTAGATCTTTGGGACCTTTAATGGTCCTGGGAGTCTTACAGTAGACTCCTTTTGATCCGGACAGACTTTACTATTAAAGGGAACCTGTCACCCCCAAAATCGATGATGAGGTAAGCCCACCGTCATCAGGGGCATATCTACAGCATTCTATAATGCTGTAGATAAGCCCCCGATGTTACCTGAAAGAGGAGAAAAAGAGGTTATATTATACTCACCCAGGGGCGGTCCCGCTGCGGTCCGGTACGATGGGCGTCTCAGGTCCTCTACGGCGCTTCCTATCTTCATTCCATGACGTCCTCTTCTGGTCTTCACGCGGCAGCTCCGGTGCAGGCGTTCTTTGTCTTGCCCTGTTGAGGGCAGAGCAAAGTACTGTAGTGCGCAGGCGCCGGGCCTCTCTGACCTTTCTGGTGCCTGCGCACTGCAGTACTTTGCTCTGCCCTCAACAGGGCAGACAAAGTACGCCTGCGCCGGAGCCACGGCGTGAAGACCAGAAGAGGACGTCATGGAATGAAGATGGGAGGCGCTGTACCGGACCTGAGACACCCATCGGAGCAGGACCGCCCCTGGGTGAGTATAATCTAATGTCTTTTTCTCCTCTTTCAGGTAACATCGGCGGCTTATCTACAGCATTACAGAATGCTGTAGATAAGCCCCTGATGACGGTGAGCTTACCTCACCATCGATTTTGGGGGTGACAGGTTCCCTTTAAGAAAAGTCACCGTTTTTTCTCTGCGATCTCGTCGTCCTGACGAGTCTTTGAAGCTAGCCGCTATGTTCTTTCAGACTTTTTCCCTTATTGCTATGAAGGCAAGGTTGTCCTCAGGCCATCCCCGTCCCTTGTTACCAAGGTGGTATTGTATTCCCACTGTTATAAGGGCATCGTTCTTCCCTCATCTCTTTCGGCACCAGTCCACAAAACGGAATTGGTTCTCCATATTCTGGATGAAGTGAGTGCTCTGAGTAGGTATGTATCGAGGACAGCGTCCTTCCGAAGGTTGGACACTTTATTTGGGCTTCCTGACGGTAAGAGGAAGGCTTCCTGACGGTTACAGGAAGGGTTTAGCCGTTTCATCGGCCATGTTAGCCAGGTCGATTCGTTACACCATCCAGGAGTCCTTCCATGTTAGATGTCAGCCTTTCTCCCTGTCTATCGAGGTTTCTTGGATTCTAGGCAGCAGGCATCGGCAAAGCACGCCTGCAAGCTTGCGGGCTCGTCCAGTCCACATGCATTCTTGAAGTACTATAATTCCCAGACTTCCGCAGATGTGAGTCTGGGCAGGCGGACTCTGCAGGCTGTGGTGGTGCACTTGTTAGTAGTTGTTACACAGGACCTGATCTGATGTTGTCCCCACCCAGGGACTGCTTTGGGACGTCCCACGGTCTGTGTCACCCAATGAGGCGAAGGAGAAATAGGGATTTTTGTGTACTCACCGTAAAATCCTTTTCTCAGAGCCATTCATTGGGGGACACAGATCCCACCCTGTTATTAGCTTATGCTTGTTTTATAACTTGATATGCTATACTCTCATATATAATGTGACCTGCTATACCCTCATATGTTATTGATCTCTTACTGCTTTTGCACTGAACTGGTTCTCTGAGAGCCAGCAGGAAAATGTATACTGCAGGGGAGGAGCTAACTTTCTTTGTATCACTTAGTGTCAGCCTCCTAGTGGCAGCAGCATACACCCACGGTCTGTGTCCCCCAGTGGATGGCTCGGAGAAAGGGATTTTACGGTGGGTACACAAAAATCCCTATTTTAGTGTTCCCTTTATTTCTTTTAAGCAGTGTGTGTGTGTATGTATGTATGTGTATGTATGTATATATATATATATATATATATATATATATATATATATATATATATATATATATATATATATATATATATATTCAGCCTGATTTAAAAAAAAAAGAAAAATTTACTGCACATGCCATGAGTTCATCAGAGGAAGTACCAAGTACGCTGCCCTCACCAATCTCGCCTATACAGTGTATGAGTTTAAGATCCTCTGTAGTGTTTTACTGTGTAGCAGTGATGAGTTCATTGGGCACATAAGGGATAAGACATTTTTTTTGTTTTATTTCCCTAGTAACCTGAACTTTAAAAAAAAAAATTGTATTCATCATGAATAAGAGGCAGAAATGAAAAGGAATCTGTCACCAGGTTGTTCTATGTAATCTGACAGCTGCATGATGTAGGGAGAAAACCTGAATCCAGCCATGTGTCACTTATTTCATTGGGTGCAGCAGTTGTGATACAACCTGCTGCAGATTTAGCAGAGCTCACAATGCTGAGCTGTGTATAACCCTGCGCACACAACTGATTGGCAGCTTTCTGTGTACACTGTATAGCGACAGCTGCTAATCAGTGCTGGGAGTTTGGTTGGACTAGGAGGCAGTAGGCAGCTGGTCCTGTAGTAATTAATCTCCTGATGGAAAAACTGATGTTATTGAAAACACAGCCACTAAGTGACACATCTCTGAAATCAGGGTCTCTGAGCCTACACCATGCTGCTTTGAGATTACATAGCAAGAACCTGCTGACATATTACCTTTAAATAATATATCCTAGACACCGTTTAGCCTGAAAACAAAGTTGAATATACTAGAGCCATAAAGGTAGCTGATGTGTTTGTTCCTGATTTAATGTAAAGTAACAATGGGTGACTGGCAGGAAATAAGTGGGACTTGCTGCTAAATTTCCTGTTATATTGAACACATTGTTTAAAGCCATGCACAGTTTTGTTACCATACTAAAAATAACACCACAATTACTTTCCCCAGAAAAGCTGCTGTCTCTCCTGCCTGAATATGTTGTTCCATACACAATTCATCTTCTCGCACATGACCCGGACTATGTGAAAATCCAAGATATAGAACAACTGAAAGATATTAAAGAGTAAGTGTGCAATAATGATTTACATGGCAGCTACTATCTGAATTAAACTACCTGTAGCACAGATGCATCACTTCCGTTTTTACTGACAAGTATGTGCGTAGTTGATTGTCTCATTCATTCATTGTTCTGTTCATGGTTTTCACAGATAAAACACATACCGATTATAGCCTCGGGGCATGTTCACACGTGTCCATTATTATAGACCTTTATCTGACCATTGTCCGCAAAAAATAAAACTGAATGGATTCTAAAACTAATGTATAGCACTCTGCTGCCTCACTGATCAAAATTCAAACAAACGGACCAAAAATGGTTGAACATAGGATTGAGCACACTGAAAAATTCTTTTTTTTTTAATTTCCTCTCGTACAAAAAACCCAGAGGTCTGAAAGAGGTTTCACAGTGATGTACGGCAGCATGCTGTGTGGTATAAATGAAGTGTTCGCTTTAATTCTGTCGATTATTATTACAGCTGTAACTAGAGGTCAGCACATCTGCCAAATTTCTAATTGAAGCGAAAAATTCTCAATGCAAATTGAAAGTACCCTGATTGCAGTAAAAAAAAAAGTAAATTATGCTTTAAGGTCTTCCAACCCCAAAGCATAATAAATGGCTTTGACATTGTTTGCCGTCCCATGTGACCGTGCATGGTCACAGTGCTGAAGCCCAACCGGCACTTGTGTAGAGGAGACAGAAGCCAGAGTGGGTACATAAGGAAGCAGTTGAAGACTGTCAGGGACAGAGATGTTTGGTTTTTTTTTTTTCATGCCCTATACAGCCCAGACAAATCCAGCTTAAAGGGAACCTGTCACCCCCAAAATTAAGCCCACCAGCATCAGGGGCTTATCTACAGCAATGCTGTACTGAAATGCTGTAGATAAGCCCCTAATGTATCCTCAAAGATGAGAAAAAGAGGTTAGATTATACTCACCTGGGCGGGCGGTCCGATACGATGGGCGTCGTGGTCCGGTCTGGGGCCTCCCATCCTCATAGGATGACGTCCTCTTCTTGTCTTCACGCTCCGGCGCAGGCGTACCTTGTCTGCCCTGTTGAGGGCAGAGCAAAGTACTGCAGTGCGCAGGCGCTGGGCTCTCTGACCTTTCCCGCCTCCTGCGCACTGCAGTACTTTGCTCTGCCCTCAACAGGGCAGACAAAGTACGCCCGCAGCATGAAGAGGACGTCATTGTAAGAAGATGGGAGGCCCCGGACCGCGACACCCATCGGACTGACTTCTGCGGGACTGCCCCTGGGTGGGTATATTCTAACCTCTTTTTCTCATCTTTCACATTACATCGGGTGCTTAACTACAGCATTACAGAATGCTGTAGATAAGCCCCTGATGCCGGTGGGCTTCGCTCACCTTCTATTTTTGGGGGTAACAGATTTCCTTTAAAAGGTGGTCTGCTGGATGCCATTTTGATGGATTTATGTGAATTGATTTTGCTAAATATACAACTTTTCTAAAATAAAAAATAAGCCACCACCAACACCCAAATAAAGTGCTTACGATCATCCCTATCCTGGTATGCATGGCCCCCTCATCCCTATCCTGGTATGCATGGCCCCCTCATCCCTATCCTGGTATGCATGGCCCCCTCATCCCTATCCTGGTTTGCATGGCCCCCTCATCCCTATCCTGGTATGCATGGCCCCCTCATCCCTATACTGGTCTGCATGGCCCCCTCATCCCTATCCTGGTGTGCATGGCCCCCCATCCCTATCCTGGTGTGCATGGCCCCCCATCCCTATCCTGGTGTGCATGGCCCCCTCATCCCTATCCTGGTCTGCATGGCTCCCTCATCCCTATCCTGGTATGCATGGCCCCCTCATCCCTATACTGGTCTGCATGGCCCCCTCATCCCTATCCTGGTGTGCATGGCCCCCCATCCCTATCCTGGTGTGCATGGCCCCCTCATCCCTATCCTGGTCTGCATGGCTCCCTCATCCCTATACTGGTATGCATGGCCCCCCATCCCTATCCTGGTGTGCATGGCCCCCTCATCCCTATCCTGGTGTGCGTGGCCCCCTCATCCCTATCCTGGTGTGCATGGCCCCCTCATCCCTATCCTGGTCTGTATGGCTCCCTCATCCCTATACTGGTATGCATGGCCCCCCATCCCTATCCTGGTTTGCATGGCTCCCTCATCCCTATCCTGGTGTGCATGGCCCCCTCATCCCTATCCTGGTGTGCATGGCCCCCTCATCCCTATCCTGGTTTGCATGGACACCTCATCCCTATGCTGGTGTGCATGGCCGCCTCATCCCTATGCTGGTGTGCATTGCCGCCTCATCCCTATCCTGGTGTGCATAGCCCCCTCATCCCTATCCTGGTGTTCAGAAAAACATAAAAAAAAAAAAAAATTGCGCCCTCATAGCATCTTGTTCTGATGTCAGCAGCTGATTTATGCTTGTAAGCAGCGCATGGCAATGACGTAATGTTCTCTGCTCTCCACGCCGGGACTATGTGCGTGGAGAGCAGTAAGTATTCATTTCTCATTAATAGCGGGCACATGAGCAGCAGCTGCCGGCTTCCTGCATCGGCCCACGCACATGGGAGTGGACAGTGAATATTCATTCCTTTAAGTAGTGGGCACCCGTGATCGCAGCTGCAGGAAGCCGGCGGCTGCGACGACTGTGCCCGCTATTAAAGAGAAATGAGTAATAACTGGCAGTACAGTGAATATTCATTTCCCTTTAGCAGCGGGCACAGAATTTAGCCGCTACAGCCAGCTCCTGCCTCTTGTGTCCCGCTGCTCGAGTATAAGCCGAGGGGGGCTTTTTCAGCATAAAAAATGTGCTGAAAATTCTCAATATACTGTAATACCTGGTTGCACACCCTTTAGTATTGATGACAGCTTGCAAATGTTTCTTGTAGCCATCTATAAGCTTCTTGCACTTCTAAGCTGGTATTTTCTCCCACTCTTCATTTGTTTCCTTTGCTCAAGCTCTTGAATATTTGCAGGGTTCTTTTTCCCAATGGCAGATTTCAGCTCACCCCAAAGATTTTCAATGAGATTGAGGTCAAGTCTCATTGCTGGACATTGTAAAACAGTCCATTTTTTTTTTTCAACCATTCCTGTATGTTTGTGGATGTGTGCTTTGGGTCATTGTCTTGCTGGAGGACCCATGATTTTCGACTCAAACCAAGTTTTCTTGCACTGGTTTTGAGTGCATTTAGCTCTAAAATCTTTTGATATTTGTCTGATTTCATGAATCCTGTGATACAGTCAAGGCCTCCACTACCGGACACAGCAAAGCAAACCCACAGCACTGTGGATCCTCCATCATACTTAACTGTCGGTGGGGTGTTCTTTTCCTTATAAGCTTCATTGCGTCATCTGTAAACAAACTGTTGCTTTGCATTGCCAAAAATGCAGTATTTTTTCCATTTGTCCACAGAATATATTTCCAGAAGGATTTTGGTTTGTCAAGGTAGTCTTAAGCAAAGATCACTCGTTTCTTTTTTTTGTCTTTTCAGCAATGGTTTCTTCCTTGGCCTTCGCCCATAAAGCTCTGCTTGGTTTAGAGTGTGGCTTAGGGTACTTGTTGAAACCATGACCCCAGACTGTTCCAGGTTGGACTTCAGGTCTTTGGATGTTTGACTTGGTGTTTTTTTCCACCATTCACACCAATTTTCAAAGACCTCTCTTGTCAAAAATATTCCACATTATGTACATTATGGATACAGGTAACATAAACCCATATCCTAAGGTAGAAATATAAAGACTGAACTTATAGTAGAGTACCCCATCCTGACGAGTTTCTCCCCTTAATTATCCAGAAGGGGTTTATCAGGGGATGTATTTTGGGTAAAGAAGCAGTGTTAAACTGCTGCCATCCAGACTGCATGCATCATAGTGGAACGCTGCATGTGTTTCAGCATGCCTGGGTCCTTTTTAAATTGTCCCACCAGTTTCTTACTGGAAATAATCACAGATCTCAAGTGGAGGTTCGCACTTCCCCATATTGCATCACCGGAAGTGTCGTCTAGTAGGCAATGGAATGCTCCACAAAAAGTTGCCCCACCGGAAGTGATGTTTCTCGGGTGGTGGAACACAAATACGCTACACCATAATGCCCGCACCACCGAAAGTGACGCATATCACGATGTGGAACGCAAGTGCGCTCCACCATGCATCAGGCTTTGCCGGAGATGAAAACGATCAAAGGTGGGACGCAAAAGCACCCTCATCATATGGCGGCCCTATAGCACCCCTATAGCACATATCAAGGGTGGGACACTAACTTGCCCCACCCTGGAAAGTGTTAAAAGGGGACAGAAAAGCGTCCATTATTAAGGCACAGATAGGTAACATCCACAGACACTAGATTAAAGGATCCATATGCTAAGACTACCAATAAAGGTATAGCTGGAGGATTGTCAGAAAAGGTCCACTGAACATATGTAATTATTCCCCCAATCAAGGACAAAAAATAATAAATGACGTGGTCTACCTGGACCGATACACTCTGATATTAACTGTACAATGGGTTAAATTATCAACACCTATGATATGTATCGAGTGAAGCTGACTTGCTCATTTATTCCCCCTGGACTCATCGATTCCAGCCAGAATATCCATCTGAGTTCTCTTTGGATAATTTTTTTTTATCCCAATCACCCAGTCTCTTAGATTGTGATATTACCTCAATCACCCTAAATTAAATGGTGTTTATTGACTATGTTGCGTGCTAAATTAGTATCCCTCCTATGATTAATGTTGCCAAAGTGTTCACCTATCCTTACCCGTCTTTTAGTATTGCCCATGTAATTCATAGGACATGTACATAAGTATATGACCCCTTTCGTTTTACAATTTGCGAAGTCCCTATTGTTGTAGGTTCTCCCAATTACCACACTCGAAAAAGTTTTTGAAACATTGATGTAGCAACAGAAACTGCAAGTACCGCACTTGAAAGTGCCCAATTCTCTCCAATCGAGTCAAGTGCCCGCTGATTTTTGGGTAGTATAATGGCTATGCATAAGGCTACGTTCACATTTGCGGTCGGCGCCGCAGCGTCGCCGCATTCGTCATGCGCCCCTATATTTAACATGGGGGGCGCATGGACATGCGTCGCACTTGCGTTTTGCGCCGCATGCATCCCTGCGGCGCCCACGTCCGGGCGCAGAGGACGCAGCAACTTGCATTTTTGCTGCGTCCAAAATCAATGAAAAAAAGGACTCATGCGGCGCAAAACGCAGCGTTGTGCATGCGTTTTGCTGCGTTTTTGTTTGCGTTGCGGCGCCGACGGTGCTGCGAACAACACAAATGTGAACGTAGCCTAACATAATCCCCTACTGATCTCCCTCTCCTGCATGTAACTTGAGTGTAGGACAAATAAATTCAGAGATATTCATATGTGCTTGCAAAATGTCCCAATGTTTACTCAAGATGTTTAAAGTTTTAGAATTTTGATCATCATAAGTCGCAATCAATCTGGTAATATCTTTAGAGGTATCTTTTGTTTTAGGGGAGAGAATTTCTGTACTAATTAAGGCAAGTCGGTACCCTTCATCAGTAACTTGTGGTGGATAGCCTCTATGGGCAAATCTCCCCAGGCTATTAGCTTGTGCCTCAAATTCCCTCAATGAAGAACAGTTTCTTCTGAGCCTTAAAAATTGTCCCTTGGGGATCACTTTCTTGAGGCTTGTGGGGTGAAGGCTTTTCCACCTTAGCAGGAAATTAGATGCCGTGGATTTGTGAAAGATGGAGGTGTGGAGATAACCTTCCACTCCCTTCATGATTAAAATGTCTAGAAAAGCAATTATGTCTCTGTAAAACTAAGGCTGAGACTGTTGTTGTTTAAATAAGCCACTAATTGTTCAAAGGAGTATTTCTCCTATGACCATTGGACAAGGACGGCATCTATGTAGCGCCCCCAGAATTGTATTCAGGGACACCACTTGACGTCCTCGTCTCGTAACACAACAGTATCCTCTCAGGAGAAAGTTAGCATATGTGGGGGCACAGGGGTTCCCCATTTCTGTGCCCCTGAGCTGGTGGTAGAATTTTCCATTAACCCCTTTCCGACATCGGGCGTAATAATACGCCAATGTCGGACACCCTTCCTTTACTGTTGGCTCCGGCGCTGAGCCCACATCTTTTCGGCACATGTCAGATATTTTGAACAGCTGATGTATGCCGCTAACAGCCGCCGGAGGAATCGTAATCCACCCTCACCTGTTAACCCGTTAAATGCCGCTGTCAAACTGACAGCGGCATTTAACACACGCTTCTGGTAAGGACGCCGAAAATCCCTCCCATCGGTGCCCGTGTCACTTGTCACCAATGGGTTGGCATGACAACCAGAGGTCTCCAGCAATTCTGCTACATACAGTTTTATCCGATCATCGCCTGTATGTAGCAGAGGCGATTGGGTTATAGCAGCTTCTAGTCTCCCATAGACTATTGAAGCATGCCAAAAGTTAGAAATAAAAAAAAAAGTGTTTAAAAATATAAAAGTTCAAATCAACCCCTTTCGCCCCATTCAAAATAAAACCATAAAAAAAATCAAACCTACACTTATTTGGTATCGCCACATTCAGAATCGCCCGATCTATCAATATAAGAAAAGAATTAACCTGATCGCTAAACGGTGTAACAAGAAAAAAGTCAAAATGACAGAATTATGTTTAAAATGCAATTACGGGCGGTCAAAAGATCGTATCTGCACCAAAACGGTATATTTAAAAACATCAGCTCGTCTCCCAAAAAATAAGCCCTCACCCAACCAGAGAGCACGAAAAATGGAGACGCTACGGGTGTCGGAGTATGGCGCAAATTTTTTTAACCCCTTCACCCCAAAGCATTTTTAGTTTTTTGCTCCCCTTCTTTCCAGAGCCATAACTTTATTTTTCCGTCAATATGGCCATGTGAGGGCTTATTTTTTGCAGGACGAGTTGTTCTTTTGAAAGATACCATTGGTTTTAGCATGTCATATACTCGAAAACGGGAAAGAAAACTCCCAAGTGCGATGAAATTGCAAAAAAAGTGCAATCCCACACTTGTTTTTTGTTTGGCTTTTTTGCTAGGTTCATTAACCCCTTAATGACAGCCAATACGCCTTTTAACTGACCTGAGATATAAGAGAATAGCCTCCCCATACAGGTGACAATCCAGCATCTGTCGGCTGTCCACTATAGCTGACAACTTGCTGTATCAGCCATGATCAGTGCTTGCACCGTCCAAATCTGTCTAACCCCTTAGATGCTGCTGTCAATAGTGACTACATCATTATAAATGGTTAACAGAGTGTGGGGGCTTCCTATTTATCCCAATTGGTGCCCTTAGCTCATTTTTGAGTGGTCCTGATGTTTGCCATGGCAATTCACGACCAAATAGCGGCCTCAGAGTCTGACAGCTGTAGTAATCTGTTCAGAAGTTATAGACATTTAGGTGCTAAAAATACAAATTTTCATTTCTGTCATAACACTTTGCATTAGTTCCTGAAAAGCACCTGAAGGGTTAATAAACTACCTGACAGCAGTTTTCAATATGTCAGGGGGTGCTGTTTTGAAAATGGTATAACTTTTGGGGTTTTCCCAATATATGGGACCCCTAAAGGCACATCAAACCTGGATAGGTCCCTAAAAAAATACATTTTGTAAATTTCCTTGAAAAAATGAAAAATTGCTGCTACATTTTTAAACCTCCTAAAATGCTAACAAAATAAAATAACATTTTATAAATGGTGCTGATGTAAAGCCGACATATGTGAAATGTTATTTATTAATGTCTTGCTGTGGTATGACCATCTGGATTAAAGGGATAATCATTCAAAGTTTGAAAATTGCTAATTTTTTAACATTTTTCTAAAATTTCTGATATTTATTATAACTAAACACAAAACATATCAACCTAAATTTACCATTATCATAAAGTATAATGTGTCACGAAAAAACAAACTCAAAATCACTTGGATTTGTTTAAGCGTTCCAGAGTTATTACCACATAAAATGACACTGGTCAGATTTCAAAAATTTGGCTCCGTCACTAAGGGGTTAATTGCTAAAACTGACCTGCCATTATGATTCTCCAGGTCATTACGAGTTCATAGACACAAAACATCTCTAGGTTCTCTTTTATTTAAGTGGTAAAAAAAAATTCCAAAATTTGCTTAAAAAAAAAATTGCACAATTTTCCGATACCCATAGCGTCTCTATTTTTCATGATCTGGGGACGGGTGAGGGCTTATTTTTTTGCATGCCAAGCTGATGTTTTTATTACCACTTTTGTGCATATACGTTCTTGTCATCGCTCGTTATTGCATTTTAATGCAATGTCGCGGTGACAAAAAAAACGTAATTTTGGCATTTTGATTTTTTTTCTCACTACGCTGTTTAGCGATCAGGTTAATCCTTTTTTTTATTGATAGATCGGGCAATTCTGAACGCGGCGATACCAAATATGTGTATGTTTGATTTTTTTGTTTGTTTTATTTTGATTGGGGCGAAAGGGGGGGGGGTGATTTGAACTTTTATATATTTTTTAATTTTTTTAATATTTTTAAACACATTTTTTTGCCATTAACAAAAAATTTTCTCCATTTGAGTTTTCCAATAGATTCTTTTACCCCAAAAACTTGTCAAGCTTGGTAGTGGGTACAAGTGATAACCCAGATGCCAACCCAGATAAAGTATATGTAGATAGATTAATTATTTTTTTATCATCCAACCTCCAGTTAGTCCTTACCCCTTTTGCTTGGAGGGCATCTGCATCCGCTATGGATAGGGTGACATCTCTTTGCACTCCAAAAAAGAGGTAGAGGAGTAGGTGGATGAGAAAGATGAGCCTGGTGATCTAATTAGAACCTTTAGAGCTAGGATTTTGCTAAACAGTGTTTGATTGTATTTCTAAAATCATCCAATATTTACTCTGTATATGTGGTGTTGTTTTTTTTTTATTATTTGTTTTGTTTTTGGGTACTCGCTGGCTTTTTGGACCCTAATGCATCCGTGTCTCTCTCACATTTCTTAACAGATGTCTTTGGTTCATCCTGGAGATCTTAATGTCAAAAAATGAGAACAACAGCCATGCTTTCATAAGGAAAATGGTGGAAAACATAAAGCAAACAAAAGATGCACAAGCTCCAGATGACCCCAAAATGAACGAGGTGCAGAGAAATTTCATTAAATTTTGATAATAGATATGAAGTGACATAATTGGTGACAAGCCTTTTTTCTCCTTTTTTTTTCAGAAACTATATACAGTTTGTGACGTGGCAATGAACATAATTATTTCTAAGAGTACAACTTATAGTTTAGAATCTCCTAAAGATCCAGTATTACCGGCACGTTATTTTACACAGCCAGACAAGGTATGTTTTGAGAAACTCAGGTCCTCCTTAAACATAAATACATTTTTTTTCTGCACATCAATTGTAGATACAGTGGTGTGTTCGCGGATACATCCAGCATGTTCATGAACCCACACGCACCCATGTGTCCCAACAGATTTCTTTTAGCTTACTATTGGCCTGTACGCATTAGGATTTATTTTACTTTTTTTCACATACATGTCATTGTTGGACTCAGTCGTCTTTATTCAAGCAATGTATCCAGGTTACTGCTCGATCAATATGGTTCAAGTCTTAGCCATGGATGAAGTCATTGCAAACTAGAATCATAGAATGTTAGAGTTGGACTGGACCTCCTGGGTCATTGTGTCCAACCCCCTGCTCAATGCAGGATTCACTAAACCATCTCAGACAGATGTCTGACCAGCCTCTGTTTGAAGACTTCCATTGAATGAGAACTCACCACCTCTCGTGGCAGCCTGTTCCACTCATTGTTCACCCTCACTGTCAAAAAGTTTTTCAGTTTCATTCCATTGCTTCTCGTGTTTCCATGTGCAAATGAGGATAAACATTCCCAGAACCTTTAACCGTTCCTCGTAGGACATAGTTTGCAGTCCACTCACCATCATGGTAGCTCTTCTCTGAACTTGCTCCAGTTTATCAATGTCTTTTTTAAAATGTGGTGCCCAGAACTGTACACATTATTCCAGATGAGGCCTGACCAAGGAGGAGTAGAGGGGGATAGTTATTACACATGATCTAGACTCTATTCTTCTCTTAATACATCCTAGAACTGTATTTGCCTTTTTTTTTTTTGCTGCTGCGTCACAATGTTGACTCATGTTAAGTCTGTGATTTATTAGTATATCCAAGTCTTTTTCACACGTGCTATCCCTTAGTTCTATTCCTCCCATTCTGTAGGTGTAATTTTCGTTTTTCTTGCCCAGATGTAGAATCTTGCATTTTTCCCTGCTAAATACCATTCTAATAGTTGCTGCCCATTGTTCAAGCTTGTCTAGATTGTTGTGAATCTTTTTTTGTCTTCTCTAGTGTTAGCTATCCCTCCTAGCTTTGCAAATTTGATTAGTTTACCTTCAGTTCCCTTATATAGATGATTTATAAAAATGTTGAACAATACTGGGACCAGGACAGAGCCTCAAGGTACCCTACTTAAAACACACTTACAATCACTGAGCCAGTTATGAATCCATCCTTGTCAATCCCATACTTGGTCATTTTCTCAATTAGAATAGTATAAGATGCTTTGTCAAATGCTTTGATGAAGTCAAGATTTACTATACCTACCGCACTTCCCTGATCCACCCAGTCAGTGATTCCATCATAGAAGGAAATTAGATTAGTCTGGCATGACTTGTTTGCTACAAACTTATGCTGGCTCTGGTTAATTACTGTATTCTTATCCAAGTACTGAATAATAATTTTATAATATTTTTTTATTTATATAGCACCAATATATTCCGCAGCACTTTACAATTAAGTACTTGCATACATGCTGTTTAACAGCTGTGTCCTTAAATAATCTGCGTCCTCTTGTCGAGATCTTGGCAGACTTCGTCAGAGAGCTGCTCTTAGATAAAGATGAAGGATCTTCTTTTGGGGGGCACCTTGTCCTTTAATATCTTCAACTACTCATGGAAAATAATTTTCTTGTATTTCCTGACCTCCTTTTACTGTCTGATCCATCCAGGCTTTTTATTTTGCCCCGGATATTTCACTCTGTTCTCACTCAAGGAACGATTTGTTTCTTGTCTTCCACAGGAGACTGCTTGTGGATGCTTTCAAACCTTTCTATCCTTCTCCTGGTTTAAGTTCTTGGCCTTATCATCTTACCAGGCCATCTTCAAGTTGCTGTCCACCTATTTGCATTGTCCGCAATACTACAGAGTGGCGAATACACGCTTATACAATGGTGTATTTCATTTATTTCCATTCGTGGGCTTCAAATCATCGCATTCCATTAGTCTGCTAATCTAGGGATCTTCGGATTTCCCTATCTGTTCAACTGCTGCTGAACATGAGCAAACTAATATTTTGCCACAGTTCAGAGGAACATTCTTCCTTCCGAAGACCTTTCCCTTCATCCTACTCCCATCTTTTTATTTTATGTGTCATTCTACTTAGCAAAATAAATCCAGTTATTTTTTTGACCACATAAATATTCTTTTCTAGTCAGTTTGTGGCTCTTGAACAGCAATTCATCATCTACAGGGTGACAAAGGTTAGGTTATTTTTACTGAAGCTGTGGTTGGTTCTGTTTTTTACATAGGTGGTGGACCGACTACAATCTGATGGTCAGAATCTTACAGCCTGGTTGGGACTGTAACAATCAATACCAAGTACTC
The DNA here is from genome assembly GCF_051348905.1 of Ranitomeya variabilis. NCBI lineage: Eukaryota > Metazoa > Chordata > Amphibia > Anura > Dendrobatidae > Ranitomeya > Ranitomeya variabilis. The sequence goes on along the minus strand of NC_135234.1, from coordinate 706,084,539 downwards.
GACTACCTAAAACATGAAGCAGGGATTCACATCAGTGCAGATTTGTGTCAGATTGTTCAGACTCCATTAAATCCAGTGTAGTTAATTTCAGTCCTCAGCTCTAGATACTCTAGTAGTGGTATTGGGTGCTCAGGTCTTCAATGAACATCGATTCATTTTCTTCCTTCTCTTTTTCTACATATCAAGCAGAATTTGTCTTAATGTTTTTCTTGCAATGGATTTGATTCACCTAGGTATCCCACCCAGTTATATTAAGTAACTTTTTTTTATCATCCCTTCTTTACTGGGAAATTCTCTTCTAGGGTCAGTCTTCCATCCAAAGTCTCTAAATGTCTGTGTTGTACCTTAGCTGGCATGCCACCATGCCAGAATTAATGTTCTTTTCTGGACAAGGGAGCCAAATTCCCCAAAAAGCCATCTTTCTCCTCAATTCATCATAAAATATGCAAGTCCTTCTATGCTGATGTGAACAAAGATAAGTCCATCACTTCATATACCTGGCTACCAAATCAGCACATATATTTTTATGCCGGAAGCAGTCCTTAGCAATCCCTTTATATCAGGCAATTTATTCTCATCACTTTAAAGAAGTTGTGCACTACTCGGTCAACCCTTTCTCAATCCCAATTTTTTCAACTCGTAAAATAATAACACCTATACTCTCCTCCGGCGCCGTTTCAGCAGTTTTGGCACAGGCTCTCCCGGGGACATCACACAATTCCTGCTGTCAGTCAGCGCTGTCTTCACTCTCCCCACCATTGGACAAATTGCATACAATTGGAGGATGCGAGAGAGCAGCAACTCCCTTAACCTTAGTCATACTCCATTCCCGCATTGCTTGCTATCTTACAGTTGAAATATTGAGGTGAATAAATCAAGTGTTAAGCCTCCATACACATTAGACTAATGTTGCCTGAAGCCGCCGATATCAACTGGTTTGGCCGATGGTGTGTGTATGGGGGGAGCTAGTCTACTGATGGTCAGGAGAGATGTTGATTTTGCACTGCCAATCGCAGAGCTTCTGTGTATCGGAGTTGGCCGAGATGACTGTTGGCCGACAGCCGTCTAGTTTGTGTGGCCAGCATTCGACTACACACACACCCTGTGCAGTCTGATCCTGTGAGATCAGAAATATCAGGTTAGGTTAACCTCTTAATGACCAAACCAAATTTTACTATTCTGGCCACTGTCAATTTGAGGTAATAACTCTGGAACACTTCAACGTATGCCACTGATTCTGAGAATGTTTGTTTGTTTTTTTCATGACATTTTGTACTTCATGATAGTGGTAAAGTGTATTCAATATGACTTGTGTTTATTTGTGAAAGACCAAAAAATGGAAATTTGGCAAAAATTTAGAAAATGTAATTTTCAAACTTTTAATTCTTATTCTCTTAAATCAGAGAGTTATGTCACACAGTAACATAACATTTCCCACATGTCCACTTTATATCAGCACAATTTTTGAAAGATTTTTTTGTTTTTTTTTGTTAGGAAGTTAGAAGGGTTCAAAGCATGATGATACCTTATTTGTGGGGTAAATCTAATGTTTGGGCGCATGGCAGGGCTCAGAAGGGATGGAGAACTGTTTGACTTTTTTAATGTAAAATTTGCTGGAATAATTAGCGAACGTCACGTCACATTTGGACAACTAGATTGTGGAACCCCCCACAAGTGACCCCATTTTGGAAACCACACCCCCTCAAGTATTTTATCCAGGGGTATAGTGAGCATTTTGAACCCACATGTACGGCACAGAATTTGATAACATTAGGTCATCATATTGAATATGTCATCATTAGTGTTGAGCGCAAGTGCACATTACTCCAGTTTGCATCAGGTGTTCGGATGTGCACCGAATATAGTTACGTGTGTGTGAGTGACATGCTTAAGTCCATGCCCAGCATGTTTCACATCTTTTAGTCACCCCCTCCTACCAACAAAAAAAGCGGGGATCCTCGATACTCTGTGCATACCCGAGCACCCGATGCAAACTCGAGTAGCGAGCACTTGTGCTCAACACTAGCTGTCTTATGATTTTTTTTTTTACTTTAGAAGAAAAAAAAAACAATTCTAACCCTAACTGCAAAGAATGGAAAAAAAAACCTATATATTTTTTATTATTTTTCTATAACTAGGGAGGTGACAAAGGGGGATTTGATTTACTATTTTTTCTTTTGATCACTGTGATAGGGTTCATCACAGAAATAAAAAGGAACCAATAGGAAAAGTTTCCTATTGTTGCTGGCTATTGGCCGGCAGATCTTGGCGTGTGCACTGCACATGCGCCCGCTATTCTTTATCCCGGGAAGATGGTACCGGGATGGATAAGGAGGACCCAGGAATGTCGGAGTTATCAGTGGGGTCTTGGGGGGCATCATCTCTCTCCCGATCGCCCTTTTAAAAGGGCGATGAGGGAATAAGTGCCCTTAGTGGCTGCTGTTTTCAAGCGTATGGGCGATAGTTAAGTGGCTAAATGGAGACCAACTACTGGTTTGCTTCATGTTTTGCTTTAAGGTACCGTCACATTAAGCGACGCTGCAGCGATAGCGACAACGATGCTGATCGCTGCAGCGTCGCTGTTTGATCGCTGGAGAGCTGTCACACAGACCGCTCTCCAGCGACCAACGATGCCGAGGTCCCTGGGTAACCAGGGTAAACATCGGGTTGCTAAGCGCAGGGCCGTGCTTAGTAACCCGATGTTTACCCTGGTTACCAGCGTAAAAGTAAAAAAACAAACAGTACATACTCACCTGCGCGTCCCCCAGCCTCTGCTTCCTGACACTGACTGAGCTCCGGCCCTAACAGCACAGCGGTGACGTCACCGCTGTGCTTTCACTTTCACTTCAGGGCCGGAGCTCAGTCAGTGTCAGGAAGCAGAGGCTGGGGGACGCGCAGGTGAGCATGTACTGTTTGTTTTTTTTACTTTTACGCTGGTAACCAGGGTAAACATCGGGTTACTAAGCGCGGCCCTGCGCTTAGTAACCCGATGTTTACCCTGGTTACCAGTGTAAAACATCGCTGGTATCGTTGCTTTTGGTGTCAAACACAACGATACACAGCGATCGGACGACCAAATAAAGTTCTGGACTTTATTCAGCGACCAGCGACATCACAGCAGGATCCTGATCGCTGCTGCGTGTCAAACTAAACGATATCGCTAGCGAGGACGCTGCAACGTCACGGATCGCTAGCGATATCGTTTAGTGTGACGGTACCTTTAGATGCATTGGATCAATTGTTTCAATGCTGTAAAGAGCTTTGAAGTTTTCTTTATCCCCAAGCTGTTTGATAACATCTTGGTTTTACACATGCAAACATGTCGTCTTCCTTTAACTTTTGTGTGTGCATCTACTGTTCAGCATATTTGTTCATGAGGTTTTTGACCAATGACCACAGTCCTGATCAGCTCTTGAAATTCGTCCACCACAAGGCCCCAAATGTAAAACAAAAGTATTCCAGACATTTTTACTTTTTTTTTTTTTTTTTTTTGAGAGGTGCTTTCCTATACAGTCGAATAAAATGTTCTTTTATCCTCAGCCTCTGGTTTGGGTCTGCATACCATCTTTTAGCCTTTTATTGGTGAATGGGGTCCATGTTTGCTGGGAGCTTTGTTCTGTCGTACATGTCTAATCTTGTATCTTTGGTTCTTCCACAGAATTTTAGCAACACCAAAAATTATCTTCCTGCCGATATGAAAGCATTTTTCACTCCTGGAAAGGTGAGATATTGAGTAATCGTCACTTTGCTACATTATGATTATAGTAATTCCAGTCGCTCCAATAGGACTGACCTTTGTGCTGCTGTCTGATGCTCCCTGCAATGGATTAGGTTGTATTATAGTATTTTGTCTTATGGTTTATTGTATAATCAACCATATTGAGGTTTCGGTGAATATTGTATTTTGTTTTTATTGAATTGATTTATATTGATTTTTTTGTGTGTTTTCAGCCAAAGTCCACAAATGTTCTTGGTGCAGTAAACAAGCCACTGTCCTCAGCTGGGAAGCAAACACAGTCCAAGTCATCTAGAATGGAGACTGTCAGCAATGCAAGCAGTGGCTCTAATCCAAGCTCTCCCGGGAGGATTAAAGGGAGGTATGGAACAATATCAATCCTATCTTTTTACCATGTGCTCACATCTTCCCTGACTGATGATGAGTATATGTAAATAGCTGCTCCTTTACCAGTCCTTGCTCCAAGGTATCAGAAGTTTTAGGCTATGTGCGCACGTGCCGGATTATTTGCGGATTTTTCGCGTTTTTTGTGCGTTTTTTCGGCGGCTTAAAAAAAGCATGCATTAAGCATCCCATCATTTTTAATGTTTTCCGCAATTTTTGTGCACATGTTGCGTTTTTTTCCGCGGAAAAATACGTAGCATGTTCATTAATTTTGCAGATTTTAAGCAGATTTCCCACTATATTATTGCATTGGGAACCTCAGGAAAAAAACGCGCAAAATTTTGCGATAAAAACGTGACAAAAACGCGTGCGGAAAACCTCAGGATTTTCTCAGGAAATTTCTGCATACTTTCCGGACGTGTGCACATAGCCTTATAGTACTGTAGTCACATGGCAGCCAGGACTTGCATATTACTGGCCACATTAGTCCTGATGGCAAATTCCATTAAGTAAGCGTGAATATCATTGAAATTGTGCATATACAGATTTTTGTATCTGTAACTTTAAATTGAGCATAGCTGACTGTGATATACAAAAAAAAGCCCCAATTCATCCTTTGCATTTTCAAATTACTTTTTTTTTTTTTTTTTTGCCTTGTGGCATTCATTGTCGTTTTTGTGCTGGTTTCTTCAAAATGGGGCATGCAGGACTGATAGATTTTATGCAAAAATGAAATATGTACAGTATATACATGCAAGCTTTTTTGCACTAAGTAATATCCCCTGCAATATTAATTGATATAACTTGCAGTCTTATTAGGATATCATGAATGATCATGAATACATATACATTGCTATGGGTTTAATACAAATGGCTACAGGGTAGAAGGGCAGAGTCAAATTTTCCACAGACAGTAAGCTGACAGCTGATGGTAAAGTTATTACCTCTGTGTGGCAGGTGAAAGGACTGTCCAATGTCCAATTTCTTGTGAAGATGGTTAAAATGTTGGTGGGTAGTCTCCACAAAGTGGAGGTTAGTAGCAGCTAAATGTATATGTCTTCTGGAGCGCTGTCCTGGCCAATGAAGGAAACCCTGACGAAGGAAACCGAGCATTTCCGAAACACGTAGGAAGCGAGTGGTCCATACTGCGCTCCGTACACCATCACGTAACTCCTGACGTCACGTGTGGTCTTGCCAGCTGTACACACGCCACAGATCCTTTTTTTGTGAGTTACCTGCATCGCTACAGGATGGAGCGACAGGACCATCTGCCACCGTCCGAGACAGCACTCCGGAAGAAAAATACATTCATCTGTTACCAGAGCCTTCAGATTGGACACCCTTACCCGTATCGCCCTCCTGTGGAACCGTGGGACCTTAACCTAGTTTTAAGCATTCTTCAGCTATCCCCCTTCAAACCCATTCAGGACATCACATCTTCCCTCCTCTCCTGGAAGGTTGCTTTTTTGGTATCCATCACGGCCATCAGAAGGGTATCCGAGCAGGCAGCTTCCAAGTCTTCCATTGCCCGCTGGATTTGACAGACCACCCCCCTCTGGGAATGAGGGCTCACTCCACCCGGGCGGTTGGAGCCTCCTGGGTCGTTGACTACCAGGCCTCTGCAACCCAAATATGCAAAGCTGCTACCTGGTCATCCCTTCACACGTTCGCAAAGTTCTACAGAGTACCTACCTAGGCTTCAGCTGATACCGGCTCGGGTAGAAAGGTGCTGCAAGCGGAAATCTCCCCAAAATATTCTGTTTCCTCTCTTGGTACTGCTTTAGGACGTCCCATGGTTACCTGTGTCTCCCAATGAAGCGATAAAGAAGGATTTTTGGTACTCACCATAAAATCTCTTTATTGGGGAACACAACTCCCTCCCTGGTTTTGTGCCTATGGGCCTCTGTGTGGCCTGTATATAGTTGGTTTGTTGTTGCTTCTCCTACTGTTTTTTTCACTAACTGACGAGATTTGTGACAGTCGGTGGGTGTTTACTGCAGATGAGGCGCCAATTCTTTTTTTTGCCAAGTGTCAATCCTACTGACAGCAGCATATACCCAAGGTTACCTGTGTTCTCCAGTGAAAGATTTAAGAAAGAGATTTTACAGCGAGTTCCAAAAATCCTTTTTCTTTTTTTTTTTAAAGCTTTTTTTCAACATTAATTTGTGCAATCCTTTTAAAATGTTACACTTTAGTATTCAATTGTGCAAAAATAAAGTTACACGGATATTCTACTCCAGCATGGTGCCGGAGTACTCCTTTTGCGCTAAAATTTGAACATTTTGAAAAGTCGCAAATGAGGAATTGGGCTAAAATATCTGGATAAGGAAAACACAGTTCACATTGTCGAGAAAAAGAAAAGCACACAGAAGAGTAGTTAATTTGAAAAGGTGCAAATTAAAAATGAAGCACAAGCATAAGTCCTTATTAAAAGTTTTTACATTTGAAAAAATGCGCTAAGACCATGCTATAAAGTTTCAGTATTTAAAGGGAATCTGTCACCTCATTTTTTGCATATAAGCTTCTGCCACAGCCATTAGGAGCTTATCTACAGCATTCTGTAATGCTGTAGATAAGCCCCTGATGTAACCTGAAAGATAAGAAAAACAAGTTAGATTATACTCACCCATGGGCGGTCCCGGTTCGGCTTGGGTCCGATGGGCGTCGTGGTCCGGGTTCCGGTACCTCCTACCTTCATGCGACGAGGTCCTCTTCCTTGCTTCTGTTGCAGCTCCTGCGCAGCATTACAGGATCTACCGCATTACAGAATGCTGTAGATAAGCCCCTAATGGCGGTGGCTGCAGCTTATATGCAAAAAAAGAGGTGACAGATTCCCTTTAAACACAAAACCTAATGTTGCCAGAGATTCCAGGATCGTGTTCATACTTTCGACATACCAAAATAATGTCTAAATTATGAACAAAAAAAAAATCCTATTCTGACCCTATATTCAATGCTTTCTAAAATTGTACACCTAATGATGCCACTTAATTTAACAGCTGAACTTGTACATTAAAGCGTAACGTTTTTTGCTATAAGCATGAGTTCACGTGCATTTTTCGAAAAGTCTGATCCCAGCAAAGCTTTAAATGCAGAATACCTCTTGCATAAAAGTTCAAGATTTTCAGGCATACCATGTTTTTAAATATACAGTAATATACAGTAATTTGCAGAAGTTTTAGGTAGGTATAGAAAAAACGTTGAAAAGGAAGAATGTAGAAGTGTAAAATAGTCTTACTTTTATCAATTAAGCCAGTTAGCATGAACAGGGATCTACCAAATGGTGTTGACTATGGGCAGGGGATAAAATGTGTGACTGCCCTTATTCGCATAAAGTCTGAAAGCTGTGCTCTCTGTCGCTCGCTGTTTGTCTCGCTCGCTCTTTATCTTGCTCGCTCTTTCTCTTGCTCGCTCTTTCTCTTGCTCGCTCTTTCTCTTGCTCGCTCTTTCTCTTGCTCGCTCTTTCTCTTGCTCGCTCTTTCTCTTGCTCGCTCTTTCTCTTGCTCGCTCTTTCTCTTGCTCGCTCTTTCTCTTGCTCGCTCTTTCTCTTGCTCGCTCTTTCTCTTGCTCGCTCTTTCTCTTGCTCGCGCGCTCTCTTGCTCGCGCGCTCTCTTGCTCGCGCGCTCTCTTGCTCGCGCGCTCTCTTGCTCGCGCGCTCTCTTCCTCGCGCGCTCTCTTCCTCGCGCGCTCTCTTCCTCGTTAATGTTTTACACCCCTTGGGTCATTTGAACCCTGTAAAGGGGCAGTAAAATATCCCTATCACTTGACAGCTTAGACTCTGCATGATATGTTAATGTAATCTTTATTTTTATTTTAGGGAAAGACTTGACGGCACCGAACTTGACCAGAGTGAAAATGAAGACTATTCAATGATGTCTTCACCGTTGTCAGTGAAGAAAGGTGATAAGAGAGAGGACTCTGACATAGATAAGCCGAGAGGGCGGAAAAAGCAATCTCTTCTAGATCAAGAGGACAGTTTAAGCATGGATGATCTCTCTAAATCTGTTCAGGAATCAAAACCCAGAGGTGGCCAGCGAGGTAGAAAGAGAGCAGCAGCTGTTTCCGAGTCAGACGACCAACCGTGGCCAGATAAAAGGTTAAAAGACGACCTCCTCGAGTTTGAAGATGAACAGAATAGCCCACCTAAAAAAGCAAGACGTGGAAGACCACCAAAATCTGCTAAGGGAGTGACTGCTAATAAAGAAGAGCCAGCACCAAAGACTGCCAGAAGAGGTAGAAAAAAGGCTGTCCCGATAGAAAACTCCCAAGAGGATGAGGAGGAAGCACTTCATATCAGTGAAGAGCAAGATTCTGAAAATGTAGAACAGAAGAAAAAAGGCAGGGGTGCAGCAAAGGGACCTCGAAAAGCCGCACAGAAGTAAGTGGAAATGTTTTAGAATTCTGGTTGAATTAATTGTGGGTAGGTCTTAAGTTTGGGTGTCTATCATACTGCAATATCACTTTCATGATTTTATCTTGAGTTCACTGCTTGTTCCCATTGTACTCAGTTCAGATGTGGCAGAAATGCAGAGCAAATTACAGTACAAAGCCTTTAAATGGTTTAGAGGACGCCATCCACATATAGCATAAACTTATAGTAAGCATGTTTTGATTGTCAAATCCACATCATGCGCATTCTGTTGCAGAAATAATGATCTTAATAGCATTTAATATACAAAGTGGACATCTATGGTGACTGCACAGCAAAATCGCTGTGTAACACATGGATATTTAGTTGTGAAATCTAAGCGGATTCATTGAAATGTGCCACGTGTAGCCTTAGGAGATATTCAGACAGTGGTTTTGAGGCACTGAAAAATTTATAGGCTCAAGTTCAGCAAATGTCTGTGTTTATTTTTTTCCCCCTGATGTGTGTTTGAAAGTAACGTTGATTTTTTTTTTCTTTTCTTAATCTAAAGAAGCACTCCCATTAAATGTCTTGTTTTCTAAACCTGTATAGTGTTATGTACAGTACAGACCAAAAGTTTGTACACCCCTTCTCATTTAAAGAATTTTCTGTATTTCCATGACTCTGAAAATTGTACATTCACACTGAAGGCATCAAAACTATGAATTAACACATGTGGAATTATATACTTAACAAAAAAGTGTGAAACAACTGAAATTATGTCTTATATTCTAGGTTCTTCAAAGTAGCCACCTTTTGCTTTGATGACTGCTTTGCACACTCTTGGCATTCTCTTGATGAGCTTCAAGAGGTAATCACCGGGAATGGTCTTCCAACAATTTTGAAGGAGTTCCCAGAGATGCTTAGCACTTGTTGGCCCTTTTGCCTTCACTCTGCGGTCCAGCTCACCCCAAACCATCTCGATTGGGTTCAGGTCTGGTGACTGTGGAGGCCAGGTCTTCTGGCGTAGCACCCCATCACTCTCCTTTGTGGTCAAATAGCCCTTACACGGCCTGGAGGTGTGTTTGGGGTAATTGTTCTGTTCAAAAATAAATGATGGTCCAACTAAACGCAAACCGGATGGAATAGCATGCCGCTGCAAGATGCTGTGGTAGCCATGCTGGTTCAGTATGCCTTCAATTTTGAATAAATCCCCAACAATGTCACCAGCAAAGCACCCCCACACCATCACACCTCCTCCTCCATGCTTCACGGTGGGAACCAGGCATGTAGAATCCATCCGTTCACCTTTTCTGCATTGCACAAAGACACGGTGGTTGGAACCAAAGATCTCAAATTTGGACTCATCAGACCAAAGCACAGATTTACTCTGGTCTAATGTCCATTCCTTGTGTTCTTAAGCCCAAACAAGTCTTCTTCTGCTTGTTGCCTGTCCTTAGCAGTGGTTTCCTAGCAGCTATTTTACCATGAAGGCCTGCTGCACAAGGTCTCCCCTTAACAGTTGTTGTAGAGATGTGTCTGCTGCTAGAACTCTGTGGCATTGACCTGGTCTCTAATCTGAGCTGCTGTTAACCTGCGATTTCTGAGGCTGGTGACTCGGATAAACTTATCCTCAGATGCAGAGGTGACTCTTGGTCTTCCTTTCCTGGGGCGGTCCTCATGTGAGCCAGTTTCTTTGTAGCGCTTGATGGTTTTTGCCACTGCACTTGGGGACACTTTCAAAGTTTTCCCAATTTTTTGGACTGACTGACCTTCATTTCTTAAAGTAATGATGGCCACTCGTTTTTCTTTACTTAGCTGCTTTTTTCTTGCCATAATACAAATTCTAACAGTCTATTCAGTAGGACTATGAGCTGTGTATCCACCAGACTTCTACACAACACAACTGATGGTCCCAACCCCATTTATAAGGCAAGAAATCCCACTTATTAAACCTGACAGGGCACACCTGTGCAGTGAAAACCATTCCCGGTGACTGCCTCTTGAAGCTCATCAAGAGAATGCCAAGAGTGTGCAAAGCAGTCATCAAAGCAAAAGGTGGCTCCTTTGAAGAACCTAGAATATAAGACATAATTTCAGTTTTTTCACACTTTTGTTAAGTTTATAAATCCACATGTGTTAATTCATAGTTTTGAAGCCTTCAGTGTGAATGTACAATTTTCATAGTCATGAAAGTACAGAAAAATCTTTAAATGAGAAGGTGTGTCCAAACTTTTTGCCTGTACTGTAAGGGCAATAATATCATCTCCAATTGTCATCTTCCCCTGTTTCCAGCGCGGCTTCGGTCCTCTTTTGGGTCACGTGATGACTCCTCCAACTTTTGCCGGATCACGGTGGTCTATGTGCGTGAGCTGGAAGTGGCTTTTACAACGTAAGTCAATGGAGCATCAGAACTATGTCATATCATAGGCGTACATTGTGAAAGACTTCCAGCTCACGCATAGAGACCATAGAGTAGAGACCATAGAGACTGACTGGAGCGGCGCTGGAAATTGTGGAATACGACTATTTGTGAGCATATTAATGTATCCACATTACTCTATATATGCAGATTTGGCACAAAAAAGGCCCTGGGAGTGTCTCTTTAGTTTCCCTCCTTACCTCCAAGTGTTTTTTTTTTGTTTTGTTTTTTGGAATTGATGTGTCAAATTTGGACTGGATTTAAGACTGGATTCAAAGAAGTGGGATGCACTTTGTTTTTTCCACCAGGTGTTTTTCAAAACCTGAAGAGGGAAAAGGAAAGTGCTTGCAAAAGTAGATTATCATTAAAATAAATGCAAGTCTTTCAAGCATTTTTTTAAGCAGCTTTTGAGGCGGCTTTTAATAAATTATGCTAAAAAAAATGATTAAACTCTCTAAGAACAGAACATAGTCTTACACTTGTGCTCCATGATACGATGGTACTAATAAGCAACTTTCTTTTAGATCTGACCAGTCAGAATCAACTTTGGAGACACCTCAAAGTACACCACAGAAAAGACGAGGCAGGCCACCCAAAAATCGCCCAGCACAGGAAAAGAAAGGGTAATTTATTCAACCTCTCACCCCCACACTCCGTAATTGAAATGCATTTGATGATAAAAATGATATAACATTTTTGTTATAGGGCATCATTAAACATTTTTCAGTTTGTCTTCTATAATCTTTTGCTGGCTACAAAATAAGTTACCTGAAAATCATTCAGTGACCTCATTCTGACACCACATCTGAGACCACATCAAAGTGGAATTTGCAAAGAGGTTGTAAAAGCAAAACTGTAAGAAAAAAAAAATACAAATATATGCATTTAAGTAAAAAATAATTGTCCCCAAGGTTGGACAACTCAATTTCAACTGAAGAAATGTTGGCATGTGAGTAAATGAAGTTGACCACTTTCTTTAGGGTTTGTCTAAGGGTATGTGCACACGTTGCGGATTCTCTGCGGATCAGCAGCGTTTTTTGCAGTGCAGAAACGCTGCAGATCCGCAATTGATTTACAGTACAATGTAAATCGATGAGAAAAAATGCTGTGCACACGTTGCGGAAAATCCGCTGCGGAAACGCTGCGGTTTAAAAGAAGTAGCATGTCACTTCTATTTTGTGAATCTGCAGCGTTTTTGTATCCATTCCATTATAGAAAATCGCAGGGGTAAAAAACGCAGCAAATCCGCAAGAAAACCGCAGCAAAAACGCTGCGGAAACGCACAAAAAAACGCAGGTGCGTTTTCTGCCAGGAGAGGAAATTCCTAAGCCTAATCCGCAACGTGTGCACATAGCCTTAAAAGGTCTAAAATTCGATGCACTGTTTTTCTTCGCTTTAAATCAGGCATGTCAAACACGCGTCCTGCGGGCCGCATGCGGCCCTTTACAGGCATATCTGCGGCCCGCACAAAAGTCTCAAACTTCACAAATAGGCTGATCCGCAGATGCTCAAAACTTCACGATCAGCACTTCCGGCTCTTCATTCATTGGCCCATATCCCTGCATATGACCGTGACTAGTGAGAGAGACAACAAGAGTCCTGTCCCTGCGTGTGCCCTGGACCCTGACAACCGCTGAGAGGCACTGACCGCCGCTGGCACTTCCGCATCAGGGAAGCTCCAGCAGCGGCTGCCGTCACTGAGCGTGGGACAGGCTGCTTCAGTTAATTCGCCGTCACTCACGGTCGTTGCGTCGTCACTGTCTCACTCGCTGTGTGTTCAGTTTGTGGTTGGAGAGTCCAGGTGACGTCGTCGGTGCCGGTGGTAAGTGGCGTGCTCCAGACCGCGGCCACGGGGACCGGGTGGAGCTGAAGTCTGACTCTGAAACCTGCCTGCTGCATAGGGGGACGGTGTGTAGGACTGGAGGAGCAGATCCTTGTACTATGGGGGTGTCTGTGTCAGACTGGAGGAGCAGATCCTCTTGTATTATGGGGGTCCCTATATTTCTGGAGGTGGAGGATAAGATCCTGGTACTTCCACCTCCAGAAATATAGGGACCCCCATAATACCAGAGGATCTGCTCCTCCAGTCTGACACAGACACCCCCATAATAGTACCAGGATCTGATCCATGGGGCCCTGTGACAATGGAAAAGCAGAGCCTTGTATTATATGGGTCCTGTGTATGCGGAGAAGTAGATCCCTGTATTATGGGGGTCCTTGTGTCTCTGGAGGATCAGATCCTTATGGGGGATACTATATTCCAGTGGAACAGCTCCATCTGTATAAAACCTGCTGGGGGAGTCGTTACTATATGTACCGGCAGAACTGCTCCATTTTGATTTAACGACAGCATCTGGGGACTGCATTTTGGCAACCTGTGTGCTTAGGCTAGACTAGAGAAATCCAGTGTTTGCAAAGTTTGTAAACAGATAATTTTCTTCACAGAAAACTCTGATTATAAAATGGCCAATGCGCCCCCAACAATAAGAAAAAGAAAATTGTCAAGCCTCAGGACAAAACACTAATGATTGAAAAAAATGATAGCAAATAAATGTTTAGTTTTTAATTGCTGTATTTTTGTTAAATATATTAGTTGCTGTTGCGCACTGCAAATATATGTTGCTGTTACATATTACTGTTTCATATCTTGTTTTCATGACTGCTGTTACAATACGTGTGTGACATTAGCTGCTGTGTGCGGCCCTCGCAACAACCTCTTGTTACTCATGTGGCCCTCGGGGTACCCTGAGTTTGACATGCCTGCTTTAAATCCTTTTTGTAGCTATAGAGTGGCAGTCCGACACTGAATTCCTTTTCTTAATTTAAGCATGGATGATTTTAATACAAGCAGAATCAACACCTCTGTGGATCCAGAGCAGGCCCCTACAGAGGTTTGTACCGGCCCCAAAAGTGATGTCTGCACCCTTTCGGAAGTAAACAGGTCAGCTGCTGCAGTCGAATGATAAGAAGATCCCGTCATCGGATGTTTCTCTGTTGATGCGTTCTTCTAGTCATCTGATCGTACAGTCTAGTCTAGTGATCGTACTGTTGCCTTTTGGAGCAGCCTGCAATAGATCCACAGAAGCGCTGGATAGTGAATGTGCCTCTATTTTATTGCTTTAGAATGGTCCAAGCCTAGAAAACAAGTGTCATACAACCCCTTTAGATGATAGAATGTATACAGGACTATAGCATACGATTCATACATAAGCGTTCTGGAAGTTCTGTCAGATTGTTGTGCTTGTTTGGCATGATAGGAAATCCCAACCTTTTTACTTTTGCATGTCAACCTTTTTAGTAATGTAGGTCGGCCGCGAAAAGTCATAAGTAAAGAGCCCGATTCAGATGAAGAAATGGATGTATCTCACAATAGCCCAGCTTTTAGTGATGCATCTCGGGAAGAGGATTCAAATGAGGAAGAAGTTACACCTGCACCTGTAAGTTCAAAGCGTATTGGCATTTCATAATGGTTGTCCATCTATGAATGTCGGTGTCACAGGTCGGACCCCAACTGGTCATAAAGTGATGGCATATCCTGGTGATCTTTTTTATAATGGGAGAATCCCTTTAAGAAACTCACTGTAATTGTTTTTTTCCCTGTAAAATTGGTGAAGTGGCCACCAAATTTGCCTCACGATATAATTGTACATACATATTAATTATTGAATACGGTTTGCTTTTATACGACTTGAATTGGTACAACGTCACCGAACAATACTTTTTGGTGTTTCAGCAACTATAATTATTGAGCTGTGTGCAGGTTACAAATGATTAATTTTAATCTGATCATAGGTACGGCGTCGATCTGCTAAAAAACGATGAAGGAACAAACACAGCTGTCTTGGAAGAGATGTAGATGATGAAAAAGGACTGGGGCTGTTCATGTACACAGTGGGGCCATGCACTGACAACGAGAATGGATTTCATACCCCTGCAACTCCAGCCACAATTGTTTATCATTCGCTGTGGATATTTTGTGTGGTTTGTACCGTGTGCTGGACATGTAGACCTTAAATCTGTACATAGTTCTTTTTTATGCTTCATAAAGTGCTTGTATAGCTTTTATTTTGCTGCTTTAACTGACAAAAAAAAATGGATGGCCATCTGAATTTCCAATATGACGGATGAAAATGAAGCAATATTTGCCATTGTGTGTGTAGTAATTTCTTTGGCCTTTTACTGTGAATGAAATCATTATGGAAAGTGTCATATTTTATTCTGACATGGTTTTGTTGTAAGTCAAAGGGTCTTTCAACTTTCAATTATTTAATGCTCTGTGAACTCTTGACCACATTTTTTGGTCTTTCATGGTGCTCCCCTCGATGTTTTCATTCTTTTTTTTTTTTTTTCTTTGGGTTTTCGTTATTTTTTGTTATTCCGAAACCTGATGTTCAATAGGGTGACACAACCTGACCTGGTTAGATTGCTGTCATTTTTCACCTCAGTATTGTTGCCAGACCTGGCTGGCTGTATTGTGGCATTGCAAAACTGTATGGAAAAAAAAAAAAAAAAACAACTTTAAACTATTATAATTTTTAAAAGTGTCTGTGCTATGAAAATAATGTATTAAAGACGCTACCTATTTTATCCCGTCTCTAGTTTGTTGTAATTTGCATTTTCATTTGGTGCATTATTGGGCTCCTAGAATTGTACCTCTGTTTAGGTAGAGGTAAACTTTGCTTGACATTGTAAGACTGCTCAGAAGCGTTAGAGGTGGAAAGTAAGTGACACCAATGGTAAAAGGGTTAT
The DNA here is from genome assembly GCF_051348905.1 of Ranitomeya variabilis. NCBI lineage: Eukaryota > Metazoa > Chordata > Amphibia > Anura > Dendrobatidae > Ranitomeya > Ranitomeya variabilis. The sequence goes on along the minus strand of NC_135234.1, from coordinate 706,068,900 downwards.
TCCCATGTTCGGTCTAGAGTAGTGCACCACTTCATAGGCCCATGGATTCTTATGATTGACAATTCGTACCAGTGGCATGCCCGCACTACTAGCCTAACTTTCTGTTCTCCTCCATGCTACAAGATTAGGCAGTCTTTCCTCTGCATCGGAATAGAGTATGTGCAATTATGCTGACCAGGCCTAGCGATCAAGCCAGCTGCACTCCTTGCCTAGGAGACTGGCTGCCACTGATAGACTGTAGCACTGGCCACTAACCTAGACAATTGTCAATAGCTGTACAGAAGAAAAAATCCTCCATTCTTGAAAACATTGAGGATTTTTGATAAATGAAGTTGTTTGCTTTAACAATCACTTTTCTGATTTTAGATTGATACGAACATGATAAACATAATTCAGTGCACTAATTGTCGGTTTACATTACACAATTCTCGGCAATAAACGAACACTGACCCACAACTTGTTTAATCAACGGTCCTTCAATAGCCTGTTTACACAGGCCGACCCCCACTCCGTATGCTCATTGAATTATCTGTAATAATTTATTCAGTGGTGGTTGAGGCCAAAATGGAGGACAGTAATACCCTATCAGAGGACGATTGGAGCAAGGCCTTAACGTCCTCACAATATGTTTAATAGTGCATATAGGCCGCCATTGTTTTTGGCAGCCTGTTTACACAGGTCGATGCGATGACTAGAATGATTTTTTTTATCCAGCCAAAATATCATTTCACCAGACAGACTGGATGATATTGGGATCAGGTCTGTGTTGCGGCCATATTATCACTTTCAGGCCTCTCCCTATTCTTTTCTTTTTTTTTTTTTTTTTTTTAATTCGTTTATTAATTGCAGAATAATAAAGCATACACGCATTTGCATTTGCGTTCATCATTATCCATTATAACATGAAATGCAGATAATTGTTATGCATTGTCACATCTGAAATATTACAAAAGTAACAAACGGTGCATGTTAATTATTGGTATCTTATTCTGTAACCTTACCTACATTAACTACTAATAAAACATAAAACACCGCCAAAAAGGAGAGTTTCGTATAAATTCCACCTTGTAAGTAATGCCTCCAGAGCCACGAGCCCCACTTCTTACATGTATATTAAATTGTTACGACTTATAGAGTATGATAGGAGGAGTTCCATCTCCCCCATATTTTCTCAAATTTATCTGGACAAACTCTATTCTGATACAACGTACGCTCGTACGGGATAATTGAATTAACCAAATCAACCCATATTCTAAGAGATGGACAAGAACCACCCATCCACCGCAGCGCCAGTACCTTTCGCGCCATAAACAGTGCCTCCCGCAGAAAAATTCCAGTACAATGATCCCATGTTTCCGCATCCCACACCCCAAATAAACAAGCCAATGGCTCGAGTGGGACAGGAATCGACAATACGGATGTCAATAATGTCGTCATCTCCTTCCAATAATGAAAAATAACAGGACATTTCCAAATCATATGAATAAAATCCGCATTACTGGAATGACACCTCAAACAATCTGACGAAGGGAGACGACCCATTTTAAAAAGACGAATCGGGGTCAAATAGGATTGGTATATAATTTACAATTGAGTCATCCTATTATTAATTGACGGGGAAACTTTAGTTGGGGATTCCAGAATATCGTCCCATTCTTCCCCCAGTGTATCTGGAAGAAGCCCCTCCCATTTCCCCTTGATAGAGTTTATAATAGACTCCCCTCCCATGGATAATAGATAGGTGTATAAAGAGGAAATAAGTCCTTGAGGACCTTGTGAGTTGAGAATTCCTATTAATGGTAAGGATGAAATAGCACGACCATTACCCATATTCCGTATGTGCGATTGAAAAGCTGATCTTAGTTGCAGATAGCGGAAAAATTGAGACCTCGGGATATTATAAGTATTTTGTAATTGTTCAAAGGAGATAAAAATCCCCTGGTTATGTATATTACCCACCGAGAGAACACCATGTGATATCCAAAATTTTGTGGACGGGTGGCCCAATAATTCCGGAAAATAACTGTTATTCCACAATGGCATTTCCGTTGCTATGTCAACAAATTTAATTATTTTTTTAATTTGCCTCCATATTGATCGTGCCAATCGGAGCAGAGGTAGCAGACGAGGAACACCAACCCTCTCCAGCTCCAAAAATCCCAGTGGACAATCAATTCGGGTTGAATAAAGCAAATGGCTCTCAGAGTTGGGGAGAGAGTTATTGGGCATCCATTTATTTATCATTTTAGCCTGCCCGGCAAGATAATATAGGTAGAAGTCTGGCAAGGCCGCCCCGCCCCCCTGCTTGGGTCTCTGTAGAGTAGATAGCTTAAGTTTAGGCCTAGTCTTTCCCCATACGAAGGATGAAGTAAGGGAGTTTAGAGTCGCAAAGAAAGATTTAGGTATTGGGACAGCACTATGTTGAAAGCAGTAACTTAATTTGGGGAGCAATATCATTTTGATCAGATTTATACGGCCAGCCACAGAGAGTGGGAGCCTATCCCAGGTAGCAAATTTGGATTTAACCAAATATAATAATGGGTAAATATTAAGTTGTAAATCAAGTTGACTACGTTGAGACATATGTATTCCCAAATATTTTAAACTGGAAACGATGGGCAACAACGAGAGACTCTCGAGGCATGATGTTGGGGTATGAGAGAGAGGCATCAGGACAGATTTATCCCAATTTATATAAAGACCGGAGCATTTGCTGAATTTATCTATCATCGTTATTAGTTTTGGTAGCGTATCCTCTGTTTGATCCATAAACACCACCATGTCGTCAGCATAAAGATCAATAGTGTCCACTCGATCTGCAATGTGTATCCCTTTAATGTCTATAGAGGACCTCATCCGTATTGCCAAGGCCTCTATCGCCAGGGCAAATAGAGCCGGGGAAAGAGGGCATCCCTGGCGAGTTCTCCCATGCAGAGAAAAGGGTTCAGATATAGAGGCATTCAAAACCATACGCGCCCTGGGTTTCGCATATAATGTACCTATCCCTCTCAGAAATTTGTCTCCAAAACCGTACCTCCGTAAACATGCAGAGAGGAAGGACCACTCAAGGGAATCGAAAGCCTTAGCCGCATCCAACGATGCCAATGCCCACTTATTATCTGACTCCAGAGAGCTATATTGGATGACCGACTGTACCCGCCTGATATTGATGGAAGTACTTTTCCCCGGCATAAAACCAGTCTGGTCCAGGTGTATAAGATCTAATATAATCGTATTCAGCCTGGTAGCCAGAATTTAGTAAAGATTTTATAATCCACATTCACTAAAGATATTGGTCGATACGATCCACAATCTAGAGGATCCTTCCCCTCCTTCCTGAGCACAATAATGTTGGCATCATAAAACGTTTCAGGCACTGACTCTCCCCTCCATATTTCTCTGAGTACTTTCAATAGCAGATGCGCTAACTTATCTCGGTATTTCCTATATAATTCAATGGGAAATCCATCAGGTCCCGGGACCTTCCCGGTAGCCATATCCGCTATAGCATGTTCCACCTCCTCCAAAGTAAACTCAGCCTCCATGAAGGCTTGTTGGGATGGGCTCAGTGAGGGGAACGTTATGTCTGATAAGTAGTCCAAACATTCAAATACATCAAGACCGCTGCTAGATTTGTATAATGAGTTATAATAATCGTGAAAACACTGGAGTATCTCGGCAGTAGAGGTCGAGGGCACTAATGAGCCATCAGGTATACGGATCTGTAATATTGTGTTGGAGGTGTTGTATTGGCGTACTAAGAAAGCTAGGAGTGTACTGGCCTGAATCCCCAGTTCAAAGTAGGACTGACGGGTGAAGAATAATTTGCGTTTCGACTTAGTGTCTGCATGTTCGGTATACAACCTCTGGGAAGTAAGCCATTCAACACTGTTACTACTAATCTAATCAGCTATATATGTGGCCTCTGAGTCCTTCAGTCGCCGCTCTATCTCATCATCCTCCCTCGCCGTTACTCTTTTGATGTAAGAAATTGTAGAGGACAAACACCCCCTCAAATATGCCTTCAGGGTATCCCAGAATAAACCAAGATTCTGGGGTTCCGGATGTGTTAAAATAAAACAGTTTAACTGGTCAATCGTCCTGTCGCTAGAGTCTATTAATTTCAGCCAGAATGGGTTCAATTTCCAGGATCTATTGTTATTGGGCTGCCCGTATTTAAGTTTAAGAATAATCGGACTATGGTCCGAGATTCCCCTATTGCCGTGTTCAATACTATCCACCCAAAGTGCCAAGCTACTGGACCCAAATATGTAGTCTATACGAGATAAGGATTGCTTAGTAGACGAGTGGCAGGTATATCCCCTAACCTCCGGGTGGCCCATTCTCCACAAGTCTAGCCAACCGGTGCCGTCCATAAACAGTGCCAGTTGAGAGGGGGTCTGAGGTAAAGATTCCCCAGGTGTTGCGTCATCCAGTCTCAATCTATCCACGGAATGATTCATGACTAGATTAAAGTCACCCATACAAATAACATTGGCATCTGGATATTTTAAGAAGCCCAGTGCCATACGGAGAACCGACATGTTGGCGGGGGGAGGGTTATAAACACAATATCACATATTCACGCGAGTTGATAAATGCATGCACAAAGACAAAGCGGCCCTCAGGATCTCGCCGTGCCTCCTTGGCCTCCCATCTAACCTCCTTGTGTATCAGTAGAGAGACCCCCCTTGAGTAGCTGGTATGGAATGCATGAAGAGACCACTGCACACACGGTTTTTGCATACATCGAACCGTATCTCTAGTTAGGTGTGTCTCCACCACTGCCACAACATGAGGGTGATCTCTTTTGATTTGTGAAAATACTTTGATTTTCTTCTGAGGAGTTTTAATACCCCGTATGTTCCAGGTCATACATATAATTTCAGACCCCATGTTTGTATTTAAAGGGAAGATTAATGCGCATCATTGTTACTTGGCCACGGTTCAGAGACAACACACAGAGCAAGGTGTTAATATTGGCGGTAACCATATACATCAAACAAACAAAACTAGTACATAAAACCAAACCAAGCAAAACTTGAACAATGGAGGAGCATATTCCAATACTCCTACAGTCAGATAGAAAAGGGGATACCCTCACTGAATTCAGTGTCTGGTATTGTTGATATCCTTCGCACCCAGACAAAAAGCTCCATTTATATTGCCGTTAAACAAAGAACCCAGATTAGGAGTCTTTCACATTAGACCCCCTGTGTGACCGCAACCATTCGGCCACCTCCGCTGGATCTGTAAAGAATAAAGAGGAGCCCTCATGGACAATACGGAGCCGGGCCGGATAGAGCATGGAGTAGATGATATTTTTATCTCTGAGTTGTTTCTTGATATCTATGAATCGTGCCCGTTGCTGTTGGAGTTCCATGGAGAAGTCTGGAAAAATCGAGATGGTAGCATTGTTGAATTTAATGAGGCCCTTCTGCCGCGCCAGACGAAGAACAGCATCTCTGTCTCTACAATTGAGGAGACGTGCCAGAAAAGGTCGAGGTGGCGTTCCAGGGGGGAGAGGTTTCGTTGGGACTCTATGGGCCCTCTCCACCGAGAAGGTTGAGGAGAATCCATCCCCCAGGGAGGTCTTAAGCCAGTCTTCCAGAAATTGCTCGGGCTGCTGACCCTCCGAACACTCCGGGAGACCAATAATTCTAATATTATTGTGGCGTAATCTGTTTTCCAAATCATCTGCCTTTTGCTTCCAAGCATTTACGGAACCAGCAGCCTTATTCAGTGTAGCCTCCATAGGTGTGATAGTATCCTCCATGTGAGACACTCTGGTTTCAACCTCCGAAATACGCCTGCTCATAGCTTGCATATCATGTCGCAGACGGCCCACTTCAGTATGTACATCCTCTATTTTTTCCGTAAGAGATGATCTAGTGAGGGAGATAGCCTGCAATAACTGCTCGGATGCCTGTTTAAGAGTCAGTTCATCTTGTTCTCCCTCTTCGTTGCTATCAGAGGGACGGCCTTTGCGCTGGGACGGTGCAGAACTGTTTCTAAGAGTGCACACATTATCAGGAGGATCATCCCTGGTGAACTTCTTTAGCTTATCAGCAGCCCATGCTCCTTTAGAGTGTTGCTTGCATGGCTGGCAGGCAAAAGGACCCCACAAAGCAATTCCAGATATAGTTATGAATAAGCCGAGCGCCAACTTCCAGGTCTCTTATAGTTAAACACTGGACTGTGTTCCAAGGGACCACTAGACAGGCGGCTAGAGAGATGATGAGATTTATAAAGATAGTCACTTTAATATTTGCCTGAGCCCTGTGCAGCTGAGCGGTCTCACAGTTTCCACAGGGGGGAGCAGCAGGGAGGGGGGGGTTAATCCCTCTAATAATATGGCGCTGGCAAATGAGGTGTTTATTTGACAGGTGGGGCGCAGGGCCCAATTTTTCAGGGCACACACCGCACCACCCTTTATTTCCTCAGTTATCTGCTCACCCCTCCAGCCCCGCAGATATGGTAAAGAGCGTCGCTTCCCTTGCTGTTAGGGCGCGCGCTGTGTTAGTGACCGCTGCTCCCTGCAAGTGCCGCCGTCCACCTCGGTCTTCCTGGCTCCTGTGCCCAAGCACTTCACAGCACTCACCGCTGTGGCCCGATCGCCGCCTCCAAGGAGGAGGAAGCCCGGTTCCAGCAGAAGACGGTGTCGCGTTCTGTGTCCTGAGGCGCGCTCACCGAAAATGGCCGCCGCTGCACATGGAGCCCCTCGGCTATTCTGACCTCCGCAGCTCCCGACGTCCCGGACCTCCACAGTAGTTGCCCGGACGGCTCACAAGGCTCCCGAAGGTGTGGGGTTCCATTCTCTGACGGTACCACCCGGCAATTGAAGGTATAAACGGCAGGATAGGCTCAGGATGTAAGAGCTCCTGTTAGATGCGTCCTCCTTCTTCGGCTACATAGCCACGCCCCCCTCCCTATTCTTTACACTGGAGATAGTCTTTAATGATATTGGATGTATGTTTGGAGTTGTTGTCCTACTGTAGAAAAAATTTGGGCACAGATGCCTTCCTGATGGTATTACTTGGTGAAGTGTCGGTGTGTATTTCTTAAAGCAATACTCCAGCTTTTTTTTATTATTATTTCAGCACTGGAGTGGTGCCACCAATCTAAGTTTCCTAACCCTAGTATTATACTTGGCAGCCGTCGTTTTCACCTCTTCTGGCACCTCCATTTTGTGACAGCAACTTCTGACTGGCCAGAAGTCAGAGGTAACTGTCACAAGCTCTCAGTGTAAGTCTTGACAGAGCACCTTTTAGGACTCATAGACTTATATTGCATCTCGCCCAGCTGGAGTGATGCGGCAAGTCACAATCTGCAGAAGACCATCCAGAGCAGCACCGATAACAGATGAAGACGATGTCTCGTCAGTATATTACTAGAGGCATGAAGCTTACATTTTCTCAGTCGCCCATGACAGCACTACCAGAGAGAGGGGATCCGCCCTTCAGGGACAGGAAACCTACAGGATAAAAGGGCGGTACCTCTCCCCTGCATCAGTTTTGGTTTCCTGTCACTGACGGGGAACCTCCTTGGACGGTACCTGTGTGAAGAACCGACCGACGAGGACCGGAGCCGGCCAGTCCGACTTCTGGCGGTGGGGACGCCCCTGCCACGGCTGGTCCGGTATCCGAAGCCGCCACAGCTCCGACTGAGGGGTCCGGTAGTGTGTGCGGGGGGAAGCGCAGCCGCCGCTCTGATGGGAGCTTGGGGCTTCATGCTGCTGTGAGAAACGCCGAAATCCAAGATGGCGCCGCACCGGAAGTAGTAGTGGAACTTCCGGTTCAGGGGCGATGCTGTGAGTGACTGCACCAAGATGGCACTGCCCCGGAACCGGAATACTCCATTTCCGGGTTGCTGGCTGCGGGCATGCGCAGTAAGAAGGAAAAAATAAAAAAATGGACGCTTCCTCTTTCGGCAGCCACAGGTGAAGGGGGTTAATAGCGCTTATATGGAGATGGCGACGGAGGCTCCTGGCTGCAGGCTGTTCCACAGTAATACCATGGAGGACGGCGACCAGCAGCTCCATCCGCCGCTGCCACCACCGCCGCAGCAGCATTAACAACAGCGCCGTCGGCAGAAATTGGACGTTCAGGAAAAACGGATTTCGGCAGGCAATCGAAGCTCTCGGTCTGATAGCCGAACCACTCAGCGCAGTAAAAGCTCCAGTGTGGTAAATCAGCTGCCTCCCACGGATGCTTCTCAGATGACCCCTCCTCCAGAACTGGTACCTGTGGCTGCGTCAGAGTGGTGAGTGATCTTCGTGAAAGTTCACCTTTTGTAACTAGGGTTCCCCTTCTCTATCTATCCTAGGCAAGGAAGAGAATGGGGAAGATGAAGCATAGAACCTGCCCCCTATGTGAAACAGCTTTGTCACAGACGTGGGACAAAAAGCTATGTGGGTCTTGTATAGAACGAGTCCTCTGTGAGGAGACCCCAAACTTTGCTTCCGAATTACGGTCCGTAATTAAATCGGAAGTTGAGACTGCGTTTAGCTCCTTTAAAAGTGGGAAGGCTACTAAAAAACAACCTATTTCCCCTGCGGATTCTGACCCTTCCTATTCCGGGAGTAAGAGCTCAGATACGCATGACTCCTCATCCTCTTCTTCGGACAACGAGAGTGGAGGTCGTCATTGTTTCCCCCTAGAGGAGGTCGATGGCCTTGTTAAGGCGATAAGAACTACAATGGGGGTTCTGGACCCCCGTCCTGACAAAACCGTTCAGGACATTATGTTTGGGGGACTATCTCAAAGGAAGCGTAAAGTATTCCCCCTTAACGAGAATATACAGGCATTAATTAAAAAGGAGTGGGAGAAACCGGAAAGGAAAAACGCATCGGTCCCCTCTATTAAAAGGAAATACCCCTTTGAAGATGAGGCTTCTGCTACATGGGATAAAGCCCCCAAACTAGATGTTGCGGTGGCTAAAGCCTCAAAAAAGTTTGCCCTACCGTTCGAGGACATGGGAACCCTGAAAGACCCTCTCGATAAGAGGGCAGATACCTTTCTCAAAAGGTGCCTGGGAGTCAGCAGGAGGATGCCTAAGGCCTACCATAGCGGCAGCTTGCACGTCACGGTCTCTAATGATCTGGGTTGATAACCTAGAAAAACAGCTCAGAGATGGGGTCCCGAGAAATAAAATCTTAGAGTCTATCCCTATGATTAGGGGAGCTGCGGCATTCCTGGCGGATTCTTCGGCTGACTCAATTAAACTAACATCTAAATCCGCAGCCCTTTCAAATGCAGCACGTAGAACCTTGTGGCTGAAAACCTGGCCAGGGGACTTGCAAACTAAACAGAAACTTTGTTCCATTCCGTGTGAGGGCAAATTCCTCTTCGGAGAAACTCTGGATGATATCCTGCAAAAAGCGGGTGATAAAAAGAAAGGGTTTCCTATCCTCGCCCCAACATATAATAAGCGGCCCTTTCGGAACAGAAAATTCTTTAAAAGGAGACCACCAAGAGAACAAACCCGATGGGATGACGGGAGAAGAAAGGATAGAGGGTTCCTCTTTGGTAACTCCCCTCGCGATAAAAAAAACCCCTCCAAGTGACATCTCTCCCAGGGTGGGAGGGAGATTATCCCAATTCCTCCCGGCCTGGGAGAAAATTTCGTCCAGCCCTTGGATTATAAATCTAATACGGGAAGGGCTTTCGCATAAACTTTCTATCCTTACCCCCAAGGAACTATGTGGTAACACCGCTGAGGTCGTCTCCCCTTCAGCAAGAAGCCCTGGAGCTAGAAATCATAAAACTACTAAACAAATCTGTCATCCAAGAGGTCCCCCCTCTAGAGAGGGGAATGGGATTTTATTCTCCATTGTTTCTGGTGCCCAAACCAGACGGAACCTTCCGAACCATAATAAACTTACGGAAGTTGAACACCTATGTAAAAAAACAGAGGTTCAAAATGGAGTCCATAAAGTCAACGATAAAAAAATCTGTTTCCAAACTGTTTTATGATAGTTCTAGATCTCAGCGATGCATATTATCACGTCCCCATCCACAAGACTTCTCAGAAATTCCTCAGACTAGCGGTAGTCATGAAAGGACAGACAAAGGAATACCAATACAAGGCTCTCCCATTCGGTATATCAATTGCCCCTCGTGTCTTCACCAAGCTGATAGCATAGATGATGGCGCATCTGAGGGAGGAAAATGTCTTTGATTATTCCATATCTAGACGATTTTTTGATTGTGAGCAATTCGGCCGAACTCTGCTGCCAGCAACGCGACAGAGTCATAGACATTTTAAAAAAATTGGAGTGGTTAGTGAACCTCCAAAAGTCGTAGCTGGAACCAGCCAGGGTTCGAGAATTTTTGGGTCTCATCTTAGACTCAAATTCTCAAATGTGTCTCCTGCCACACGACAAAAAACAAAAAATAATTCACTTAGTGTCACAAGCACGTACAAACCCTACCATGACTCTAAGGAAGGCGATGTCACTACTGGGGTCCCTCTCTGCTTGCCTTCCAGCAGTTCAGTGGGCGCAACTCCACACAAGACCCCTCCAGTGGGACGTCTTAAAAAAACAGAAACTACTGGGAGGGCGATTAGAAGGTCGCATGACTCTAGATTTGCCTACTATTCGTTCCCTAGCCTGGTGGTTAAATCCCAGCAACTTATCAAAGGGAGTTCCTTGGGTGATAGAGACATCTCAGATAGTCACTACAGACGCAAGTCCCACAGGGTGGGGGGCTCACCTGGACAACAGAATCGCTCAGGGGTTATGGACAAATCAGGAGCTAGTGTCCTCCTCAAATCAAAAAGAACTGAGAGTGGTAAAGCATGCCTTACTGTACTTTCTAAACGAGTTGCAAGGTCACCATGTCCGAGTATTCTCGGACAACAGAGTAGTGGTAGCTTACTTAAACCACCAGGGGGGAACCAGATCCCAAACATTAATGAGAACCACCTCCGAAATTTTCAGACTGGTTCAAAACAACTTTCTTTCCCTATCGGCCCTACACATAAAGGGAGTAGAAAACCAGAAAGCGGACTTCTTGAGTCGTACCCAATTAAGACAGGGAGAGTGGTCTCTAAATCAGGGGATTTTCAACAAAATCACAGATCTATGGGGAGTCCCTGTGATAGACCTCTTTGCCAACTCTCACAACAGGAAGGTGGAAGCCTTCTGCTCCCTAGATCCCGGGGGGAACCCTCAGGCTGTGGACGCATTCACAATTCCCTGGACACAAACACTGGCGTACGCTTTTCCCCCCACCATTCTCATTCCAGCAGTCCTGCGGAAGGTCAGGCAGGACAGATCCAGTCTCATCCTAATAGCCCCCTTCTGGCCCAGGAGAGCCTGGTTTTCATGGCTGAGGATGCTATCGATCACCGATCCCTGGGTCCTTCCGGATCTTCCGGACCTCCTGTCTCAGGGACCGGTGTTCCACCCTCAGTCAGAGAATTTACATCTGACAGCATGGTATTTGAGAGGTCACTATTGAGGGAAAGAGGTTTTTCTGACAAACTAGTGTCCACTCTAATGAAAAGTAGGAAACCTGTGAATACAAAAATTTACGGTAAAACCTGGAAAAAATTTCTTTCATCCTCGGGGGTAAGATTGCAGGACGGGGTCCCAATCACTGAAATACTAGAGTTTTTACAAAAAGGGTTAGACCTAGGCCTTTCAGTAAGTACATTAAAGGTACAAATAGCAGCTCTAGGAGCATTATACTGCGAAAACATAGCAGCCAACCCTTGGGTAGTACGATTCGTCAGAGCAGCCGCAAGGTCTAAACCCGTAACTATACGGAGGTTACCATCCTGAGATTTGAACTTAGTATTGTCAGCCCTAACAGAATCCCCGTTCGAGCCTTTAGAATCACTCCCTCTTAAGATTCTTTCACTTAAAACGGCCCTCCTAATAGCCCTGACTTCGGCCCGTAGAATAAGTGACCTCCAAGCCCTATCCGCAAACCATCCGTTTACACAAATCCTGGATGATAGTTATACTAAAAACAGACCCTGCCTATTTGCCAAAAGTTGCATCCTCATTTCATAGATCTCAGGAAATACTTCCTTCTTTTTGTCCAGACCCTAGAAATAAGAAGGAAGAGAAATTCCACACACTAGATGTGAAAAGGTGTCTAGCCCAATGCCTTAAAATCACCCAGCAGCATAGGAAGGAAGGGTCTCTTTTTATCTGCTTCCAGGGGCCTAGGAAAGGACTCAAAGCTTCTAAAGGCACTATTGCTCGATGGGAGACAGACGCAATAGCCTTGGCGTACTCATCCACCGGAAACGCTGTTCCAGAGGGACTGAAAGCCCACTCTACGAGGGCTATGGCGACCTCCTGGGCCAAAAGGTCGGAGGTACCATTAGATCAAATCTGTAAAGCGGCCACCTGGTCATCACCTTCAACCTTTTTCAGACACTACCGCTTAGACCTAGCCTCTTCATCTGACCTGACCTTCGGAAGAAGGGTTCTACAGGCTGTGGTCCCTCCCTAAGCAATATCTCTGAAATTCTCTCTGGTAGTGCTGTCATGGGCGACTGAGAAAGTCATAGTTACTCACCGATAACGGTGTTTCTCAGAGCCCATGACAGCACCTGCTTTTTCCCCCCCTCATCACGTGTGCGGTGAGCACATTATTTTGTGTGAAGTGGTTTTCCATATAGACACGGTGTTTACTTAATAAGAGATACATAAAATTGTATATTTTTTTGTTGTTGTGACTAACCTGGAGGACCTCCGATGCTCTGTAAACAAAACTGATGCAGGGGAGAGTTACCGCCCTTTTATCCTGTAGGTTTCCTGTCCTTGAAGGGCGGATCCCCTCTCTCTGGTAGTGCTGTCATGGGCTCTGAGAAACACCGTTATCGGTGAGTAACTATGACTTTTGGCACCACTCCAGCATTTTTTTAATTTTTATTTTTTAACTGCAGTTGTGCGACCAATCGGAAGTTTCATGCCTCTAGTAATATACTGCTTTGAGGACACCAAGAAGTGGGCAACATTGAAGACAGTAGATGAAGTGATCAGCCAAAGAAATGGTGCATCAGATGAAAGCAGTGCCATAAACTCAGATCGGGCAGCTACATTCATCTACTATGCAGAGAAATCTGATCAAAAGTGATTTTCATGGAAGATTCGTGGCCGAAAAGCAATACCGTCTACATCGAAACAAGGCAACTTAACTGTCCATGAAGACCAGAACTGAGATGCAGAAAAATAGCAGCAGGTGCTCTGGATTGATGAGTCAAATGTGAAACATTTAGCTGCAACAGAAGGCAGCTTGTTCTCCGAAAGGCTGGAGAGCGGTAAGTGTCTTCAGGCACCAGTAAAGCATGGTTAGGGGTGGGCGTTCCTTGCAAGATTGGGGCAGGATTTCATCAAATTGAGTTGGGGATTTAGTTGAGGATTACTGGTGCCCTAAATGCTGAGAAATATGTTCAGTGTAAAGAGGGACAAGGAGTAATGGAACTGATGATATGGCCCCACACAGCCCTGATAATCGAGCCTGTCCAGGATTACTATATATATATATATATATATATATATATATATATATATATATATATATATATATATATATATATATATATATATATATATTATATATACAGTCATGGCCAAAAGTATTGACACCCCTGCAATTCTGTCAGATAAAACTCAGTTTCTTCCTGAAAATTATTGCAAACACAAATTCTTCGGTATTATCTTCATTTAATTTGTCTTAAATGAAAAAACACAAAAGAGAATGAAGCAAAACATTGATCATTTCACACAAAACTCCAAAAATGGGCCAGACAAAAGTATTGGCACCCTCAGCCTAATACTTGGTTGCACAACCTTTAGCCAAAATAACTGCGACCATCCACTTTCGGTAACCATCAATGAGTTTCTTACAATGCTCTGCTGGAATTTTAGACCATTCTTCTTTGGCAAACTGCTCCAGGTCCCTGATATTTGAAGGGTGCCTTCTCCAAACTGCCATTTTTAGATCTCTCCACAGGTGTTCTATGGGATTCAGGTCTGGGCTCATTGCTGGCCACCATAGAAGTCTCCAGTGCTTTCTCTCAAACCACTTTCTAGTGCTTTTTGAAGTGTGTTTTGGGTCATTGTCCTGCTGGAAGACCCATGACCCCTGAGGGAGACCCAGCTTTCTCACACTGGGCCCTACATTATGCTGCAAAATTTGTTGGTAGTCTTCAGACTTCATAATGCCACGCACACGGTCAAGCAGTCCAGTGCCAGAGGCAGCAAAGCAACTCCAAAACATCAGGGAACCTCCACCATGTTTGACTGTAGGGACTGTGTTCTTTTCTTTGAATGCCTCTTTTTTCCTCCTGTAAACTCTGTTGATGCCTCTGCCCAAAAAGCTCTACTTTTGTCTCATCTGACCAGAGAACATTCTTCCAAAACGTTTTAGGCTTTTTCAGGTAAGTTTTGGCAAACTCCAGCCTGGCTTTTTTATGTCTCGGGGTAAGAAGTGGGGTCTTCCTGGGTCTCCTACCATACAGTCCCTTTTCATTCAGACGCCGACGGATAGTACGGGTTGACACTGTTGTACTGTCGGACTGCAGGGTAGCTTGAACTTGTTTGGATGTTAGTCGAGGTTCATTATCCAACATCCGCACAATCTTGCGTTGAAATCTCTTGTCAATTTTTCTTTTCCGTCCACATCTAGTGAGGTTAGCCACAGTGCCATGGGCTTTAAACTTCTTGATGACACTGCACACAGTAGACACAGGAACATTCAGGTCTTTGGAGATGGACTTGTAGCCTTGAGATTGCTCATGCTTCCTCACAATTTGGTTTCTCAAGTCCTCAGACATTTCTTTGGTCTTCTTTCTTTTCTCCATGCTCAATGTGGTACACACAAGGACGCAGGACAGAGGTTGAGTCAACTTTAATCTGTCAACTGGCTGCAAGTGTGATTGTTATTGCCAACACCTGTTAGGTGCCACAGGTAAGTTACAGGTGCTGTTAATTACACAAATTAGAGAAGCATCACATGATTTTTCAAACGGTGCCAATACTGTTGTCCACCCCCTTTTTTATGTTTGGTGTGGAATTATATCCAATTTGGCTTTAGGACAATTCTTTTTGTGTTTCTTTATTTAAGACACATTAAATGAAGGTAATAATACCAAAGAATTTGTGTTTGCAATCATTTTCAGGAAGAAACCGAGTATTAACGAGTATTATCTGACAGAATTGCAGGGGTGTCAATACTTTTGGCCATGAATATATATATATATATATATATATATATATATATATATATATATATATATATATATTAGTGTTCTCCAAGATGCCTTGCACCATCTCCCTGATGAGTCCCTTCAAAAGCTGTGCAGGTATTCTTAGATAAGCTGATGTTGTTTTGAAGGTAAAGACCAAATTGAATTTATTAGATTTCTCTCTTGTTCATTTACTTGGTATTTTAATTGACAAAAAAGCAATTAACACTAATATTTTTTAAAACTTGTTTTTTTGAAGATTATACAACATAACAAGGTTAAATCTTGGAACAAAAGAACAAATCGTATTTCTCATTTTTCATTAATGCTGTCTGGCAAAGTTAACCTTGCCCTTAACAAACCATAGGTCAAAGGGGAATCAAACCAAGGCTTCCATATCAAATTTTGGGGTCCCTGATGAGTTTAAAGCAAGGGACAAGGTTAAAGCAGGATTCGAGTCTATAATCCCTATTGTATTGTTAATGAAAATGTAGATTGGATCAACTATGTATATAATAACCAACTGAGGTTTATAAACTACACTAAGGATGCGTTAAAGGGAATAGCTGAACAGTTGGAGCCGACATCCACTATGGCTTTCCAAAACCAGATGGCTTTAGATATGCTACTAGCAGAAAAAAAGAGGGGTATGCAAAATGATCGGAGAAACTTGCTGTACTTTTATCCCCGATAACGCAGGCCCTAACGGAAAGGTCACCTTAGCCATAAAAGAGCTTGAGTCCCTATCTGAGGAACTCAAGAGAAACTCAGGAATTAGTGATCCTTGGGATACCCGGTTTGGATGGATGATGGAATGGCAGAAATGGTTGGCACAGATTGGTACAATTATTATGATAATCCTTATTTTTGTATCTGTTGTCCTTTGTTGTTTATTTCCTTGTAATAGACTGATGGTCACTAAGAGCGTGGATGGCATGACCCCTACCCTGGCTTTCCAAGAAGATAGTGATGGCCATGATTCTACTATAAAACCCCTAAAGACCAAATCGATTTATTAGTTGTAAATACTTTTAACTTCCACATGTATAAAGATTGCACCAAGGGGGGTAAAAGCTGAATATCGCCCGTCTAACGAACAACTCAGATGTCATGATTCATGTACTGTTTTTTTCTCATTGTCCTTTTTGTGTTTGTCACTGTCCCCTGTGTGGTATTATCTGCAGTGGTGAGGCTAGCGCCCTTGCAGGCCAGTGCACTAGTCAGGGTAGTAATAGGTTCTTTGTTTCAAAAAAAAAAAAAAGCAGTTGTGTGCCATCTCTTGCTGACAGAGAAAGTGTGTTTCTGTCTCTGTGTATCCGATATACATTCTTTGCCTCTAAGCGTGCACTCAGCTATTTATTTGGTCAGTTACAGGCAATCATTTAGATCTCACCCCAACATGAGTAGGCTCACATCAATTTAAGAAGGTGATTTCTTTCAGGGAGGCAGTACTGCATGCAATAGCGGATAGGAGTTTATTATTTACTTGTTTGAGTCTGCTTGTCCTCCTTCATCTGTTCCTCTGGGGGTGCCTGTTCTGTTTCCTGGAGTCTGTTGGTGGGTATGGAAGGGCCCAATGGCGTGCCCCTTCTCGTTAGGTATGACAGACAAATTCTTTTCGTCTATCAGTAACAGAATTTCTCATTGGACTCATCATGTCGAGGGTGCACAGCCCATGGAATTAGTTGCGTTTAGGAGAAATGATGTGTAACAATCCAGTTCCCAGCAAGATAGCAAATCACTGGAATTTAGGTAGGACAACACTCAGACGTTACCAAGACATAGGGTCATCAGGAATGACATAGCCACACCTGTTGTGACAGGAATTAGTTTATTAAATACATTGTAAAAAGTGCCCCACATAGGTGAGCAAGTTTTGCACTATTGGGTCACACAGTAAAAGGATAAATGGTCAGAGTAGGGGGGTTGAGGGATGACAAGCAGTATATGCCCACCTCAATACTGTGCAGTAAATTGGAACACATTACTTGTTCCCAATCATCAGTAGCCAGGTACTAGATCATAGCAAGCTCAATTACAGGAATAATTCCATTCCCAGACACATTTTTTCGGTTTTAGTGCAGGACTGCAGGTAGAAGTAGGCAACCTACAGAGTGAGCAGTTGCTCCAGCACCTAGCAATGTCACTGATTGTACCACAGCCAAAGAGTTTTCTCCCCTTATCTCCTGGACCCCCCAGTGTGAAAGCCGACGTCAGCAGCACAGTGCTTCAGGGGACTGAGAGTCCTCAGTTTCTGTATGGCTGAGCACTCAGGGACAATATGGTGCTGGCAGAATGAGGCCATGATGTCATGTGTCCCCTTGACCCAAGCAGATCTTACCAGCAGAGGCTTTTCAGGCTTAATTAACAGTCCAGAAGGGATTGGAATGATTTTTAACAGGATTATAAGGGTATAGCTTGAATTCCAGCAGAAGCTCCTGTAACTTGCTCCTTTCTTCCTTGGCTGGTGGCCCTACTACCCCCCCCCCCCCCCCCCTTAAAATATCTTTACTTTGCACCTTCCACATCCCTTGAGAAAGCCACAAAAGCGAAACACGTATTGGGGACTTGGCTGGTGTGGTGCCTGGATACAACCAATGAGTTACTTAACTTTTATACAAAAAATCAAATGGAGGCTTTATTTACCTGCTTCACTGCTATCAGTGGGACTTTTTGTTGTCTCTTTTCTCTATTTGGATAAGCGATATAACTTTATAATATGTTATAGACTTTAATACATAATACACCTCAGCAGTGCCACAGGCTGATCGCCTTCATGCCACGCCGCATTGATGCCGTAATTGATGCAAAAGGAGCCCCGACCAAGTATTGAGTGCATTTACTGACCATACGTTTCAGTAGGCCAACATTTCAGACTTTAAAATCTTTTTTCAAGCTGGTGTCATAAAGTATTCTAATTTACGAAGATAACGACTTTGGGGTTTTCATTGTTTGTAAGCCATAATCATCAACATTAACAGAAATAAACACCTGAAATAGATCACTCTGTAATGACTGTATAATATAAGTTTCACTTTTTGTATTGAAGAGCTGAAATAAATTAACTGTTTGATATTTTAATTTTGTGAGAAGCACCTGTATATGACACTTTTTTTAGGCTGTTCCAAGCAGTATTTCCGGCCTAATTATAGGATATTTTCACTTAATTAGCAAGTATGCCCACTTTTTACAATTTTATATAGTAGCATGGACTTTTGATTTTCATTTTTTTCTTCAATTGTTTAAGTTGCTGGATTCAATGGCATAAGTATATCATGACAAGTATGTTAAACTGGAGTATTTAGCGAATTCTTTTTTGCACTTGCCTATAACTTTTTCACAGTAATGTGGAGGCACGACGGTGGCTCCGTGGTTAGCAGTGTTGCTTTACAGCGCTTTGTCCTGGGTTCAAATCCCAACAAGGACAACTTCTGCAAGGAGTTTGTATGTTCTCCCTGTGTTTGCGTGGGTTTTCTCCAGCTTCCTCCCATACTTCAAAGGGAATTTAGATTGTGAGCCCCAATGGGGACATTGATGATGATGTCTGTAAAGCGCTGTGGAATATGATAGCGCTATATAAGTAAGGATAATAAATACATACGCTTATATGCACATACACTCCACTCTGGATGGACTCTGTGTCTCGATTCTGCATCTCATAGCATGCAGGATCACAACCTGAAAGGGGAAAAAACTGCAGAAGCAATAATCCTTCTCCAATGCCTTTTATTAAATGTAGGAATGGAAACATTTTTGATCATCTGAAGTGAGTGCTAAACTAAGGAACTACTTGACTGGTCAATCGTCGGAAAGATGCCTTGGTTCTTTGCTGTAGTAAATAAAACCTTTTCTTTGTCCATATGTATTGATTTACGCAAAGAAATGCCTAATATTGCCTTAAATTTGAAAAGAAATAAAACTGCATAAAAGGTTTCATAATATTCTTTTTTGGTTAGTAACTAACTATATTTCATGTAATATTTGTACAGTAACATAAACAGATTAATGAGCAAACTGTTTAATTAAAGAAAATGTTTAAAGAGCAATTTCTCCTGGTTCACTAGCCGTGCTGGTCATGGCTTGCATGACATACACTGATCTACTTTTGACATTGTAGAGTTGCCTAGTTGTGATGAAATTTATGCTGAAATATCTCTCTTCTTAGTGGTGATCAAACAATATTCAGATACGTGTACAAAATGTGTCACAAATGCAAAAAAATCAAATTGCCGAAAAGTACCAAATGTAATAAAATGACAAAAGAATCCCCACCTCATGTCAATGCTCCCCTCCGAGCTCTTATCTGCATTGCTGCACCAGACATGTCATTGCTCTGTTGTTCACATATTAAATCATTGTGTATCATTGACAATCCATTTTTTTTTCTGAATTAATTTAGTTGGAAATGTATTTTTATATAGTAATGTACTTGAATACGATTGTTTTGTTTCATTTATATTCTTCTATTATCAAATAAAGATTTCCTAAGTATTATGAAGCAGACTTGTGTCAAATTGTGCTACTAAAATGACACACACCGAGTTTTATAAATGCTTCGCACCTTACTTGACAGATTGAAAAAAGTGTGTAGAAAGAGAGACATTGCTAAATAGCATTGTAAATTTCATTTTTTACCACCAGATATGAGATGAAGTAGCTATCGCCATGTACCGTATTTAACTATTCAGCATGTGTCATTCTGGTAAATTTATTGAAGATTGCTCCTGTACTTTTATCCTGTCTAACCGTTATAACTTTTTTTGTATCTATTTATATATGTGCATTGTAATGTTTTAATTTCCTGTTCTGTCCAGATGTCACAGTATCCCAGAATTCCAAGCGGAGGAGGTTCACCGACCGCCATATTGGGACACCAAAGTGATGGGTGTCTCAATATGGAAACTGCTGCTGGTACCAACCTTTTGTGCGCTACCACCAGCGGAACACCGTTGCACCACACACACACTCACTCACATTCAAATGCACTCTCACTCACACGCAGCCTCTTGCGCGGTACCACCAGCGGAACACCGTTGCGAACACGCCGCCCCCGGGATCAGCCGAATGATTCACTGCTACCATCTTTGTACAGGAGGAGCGCATGCGCAGTTTTAATGTGACCTCTGCTATCTGTCTGCACAAAGATGGCGGTGGTCTGATTTACTGTGCCTGCGCAAATTCTGCGCAGGCGCAGTGAATCATTCGGCTGATCCCGGCGGCAGATGCGCGACGTGTTTACAGGCAGAGGAAGCCGGTCACATTAAAGGGGTTTTCCCACGAATGAAAGTTCATTTAAAAAATTGACTGTGTCTGACCGTGTACTGAGCATACCACATTTCCTGGGCAGGGGAGGAAGCAAAAGACAATACTGACATTACGGCAGTAGATTGATTTTGTGAGGTAAAATATTTCACGGACTGTTTTTAAAAAATATTTTACCTCACAAAATGTATCCTCTGCGATCTCCTGCTGTAATGTCAGTATTGTCTTTTGCTTCCTCCCCTGCCTAGGAGCGGTGGTATGTTCTGTACACTGTCAGACACGGGTGACTGTGTCTGACCATGTACGGAGCATACCACATCTCCTGGGCAGGGGAGGAAGCAAAAGACAATACTGACATTACAGCAGGGGATCACAGTGGATTCATTTTGTGAGGTAAAATATTTCACTGACTGTTTTTTAAAAATATTTTACCTCACAAAATGTATCCTCTGCGATATCCTGCTGTAATGTCAGTATTGTCCTTGAGAGGAGAACACAGCACAGGAAGGAGAGACGGGGATAGCACATGGGGTAGACAGGTCAAAGAAGAGCACAGATGTGAGAAGTCAGCACATGGGGAAAGAGTGGATAGGTGGTGAGCACATGGGAGAGATTCTCAATGCTGCAAAGCCTGCCCCCATCGTGACATTACCGCCCTCCCAATGCGATAGCATCAAGCCTCCATCTAATTCAAGTATAATAACAGAAAGCAAAATCGGGTAACTAGCTTGTATGAAAAAATTCTTCAATTTCTACAAACTTATATTTTGCAATTTTGAGTATTTTTTTTGCATTAAAAGCAAATCCTGCCACTCAGTGAAAAATATGTTTCAACTGATGGCTATTAAAAGGTGTCTCATTACCAAGGTGCCACACAAGAAACGTCTTATGATGCGTAAATCCAGTAAGCTGTTTCAAGACCTTCGCAACCTTATTGTTGCAAAACATGCTAATGGCATTGGTTACAGAAACATTTCTAAACTACTGAAGATTCCAGTGAGCACTGTTGGGACTTTATAATCGGAAGTAGAAAGAACATCTTTCCGACATAAAGTGGCCACGACGAGGCACACCTCGCAAGATTTCAGACAGTGAAAAGCGTTATCAGAAGGACCACCTGTGGAGAGCTTCTGAAAAACCTGGAATTACCAAGTACAATTCTTTCAAACAAGCTATAAGTAATGCACTGAACTTCCATGACCTGTATGCACACTCGCCACACAAGATTTGCTTAAAGGGAACCTGTTACCGGAATTTGGCGGGACCGGTTTTCGGTCATATGGGCTGGGTTTTCGGGTGTTTGATTCACCCTTTCCTTACCCGCTGGCTGCATGCTGGGTGCAATATTGGATTGAAGTTCATTCTCTGTCCTCCGTAGTACACACCTGCCCAAGGCAATCTTGCCTTGCGCACGCGCAGTATGCTTTGTCCAACTGTGGGCAAAGCCGAAAAGCATTAGTGAGCATACGCCGGCGCACTATGTCCCGGAACACAGCGAAATACTTCCGGGACATAGTACGCCGACGCATGCGCTAATGCTTTTCGGCTTTGCCCGCAGTTGGGCAAAGCATACTGCGCATGCACAAGGCAAGATTGCCTTGGGCAGGCGTGTACTACGGAGGACAGAGAATGAACTACAATCCAATATTGCGGCCAGCATGCAGCCAGCGGGTAAGGAAAGGGTGAATCAAACACCCGAAACCCCGCCCATATGACCGAAAACCGGTCCCGCCAAATTCCGGTGACAGGTTCCCTTTAACAAAAACTATGGTTCAGCTCGTTTAGGCTATGTGCACACGTTGCGGATTTTTCTGCGGATCTGCAGCAGCTTTCCATGTGTTTACAGTACAATGTAAACCTATGGAAAACGCAATCCACAGTGCCCATGCTGCGGAAAAAAACGCGTGGAAACGCTGTGGGTTACATTCCGCAGCATGTCAATTCTTTGTGCGGATTCCGCAGCGGTTTACACCTGCTCCATAATAGGAATCCGCAGGTGTAAAACCGCAGGTGGAATCTGCACAAAATCCACGGTAAATCCGCAGGTAAAACGCAGTGCCTTTTACCTGCGGATTTATCAAATCAGCTGTGGAAAAATCCGCAGAGCTCCTTTCTCCGTGTGCACATACCCTCAAAGTTTGCTCAAGATTTAGAAAAGCCTGTGAAATACTGGGAGGATATAGTCTGGTCAGATGACACCAAAATTGAACACTTTGGATGCCATAATTCACACTATGTTTGGAGGTCAAGAGGCACTGCATATCACCTCAAAAACACCATACCAACAGTGACGTTTGGAGGTGGGAACTTCATGGTGTGGGGCTGTTTTTCAGCGTTTGGCACTGGCAAACATCATGTGATTGAAGGAAGGATGAATGGACAAAAGTACAGAGATATTTTTGATAAAAAATCTGCTGCACTCTACCAGGAAGATGAAACAAGGGTGGACATTTCAGCAAGACAATGATCCCAAACACACAACCAAGGAAACGCAATTGGTTTCAGAGAAAGAAAATTAATCTGCTAGAATGGCTGAGCCAATCACCTGACCAGAATCCAATAGAAAATGTATGTACGGAACTAAACCTCAGAATTCATAGAAGGAGCCAACAGAACATTCAGAATGTGAAGAGTGTTTGTATGGAAGAATATGACAAAATGACACCTGAGCAATGCGTGCAATTAGTTTCTCCATACAGGAGGCACTTGAAGCTGCCATCACTAACAAAGGCTTTTATATAAAGTATTAATTAAATTTCAGTAAGCCTGTTCAATTCTTTTTTCCCTGGGTCATTTCTCATTATTACACGTAACTTAATTTATGGACATTTATGGTTTGATTTCTCTGGGTGTGTGGCTTGGATGGGTTGTTACCAACATCTGTTGATAATTTAATGTCAATAGCACCTTTAGAAATATATTTACTTAGAAAATTGATGACGTGTTCACAGCTTATTTATTTCACCCACTATATATTCCCTTTACTTTTTGGTTTTTCCAAAATTAGAACTTGTCAGGGTAGACAAATTATGGAAGTGACTGACATAAGATGTTGGGTTTAAAACAGCTTTCAACTCCCCATAAATGCAATTCATCTTCTGCTGCCCCATACCCATTTATCCAACCACCTAATACCCTTTTACTGATAGTAAGAAGACATTGCCTTTCAACTGGTGTTTTTGTGGGGCCTAATTGTACTTTTTCTTGCTGCCTCTATTTGCGTACTGAGTGATTTATAAACTGCTTTGCGAGACAACCTCACAGAGACATCCAGTGCCTAACCTGAACACTAGCATTGCAATCAGTATATTTTGGGGCACATGCGCGAAGCTTAATGACGGCGGTTTGGCGGCAATGAGCTTTGCTCCCCGTTAGGTCCATAACCACCCCTATTAGCACGCCGACTATTACAAAAAGAACATCAGAGCTCCTCTTACATAACCCGGACACTGGCACGCTACCATGCCGAAGAAAGGAGGCTCCACTCAGCCGGTAAGCCGCTCGATAGCAGATCTGCTGTCTGATTCTGGCAGCTCCAAAATGGCGGCCACGGCTCCAACCCCTGATATCACTAACACCCTCGCCGTGCGGCAGGACACTGCAGGGGACAGCGAAGAGGGGCTGGCACAGGAGGACACTGTAGTGCCTACAGCTATTCTTATAAAAACTCTGAAGGAGACATTCAGGCAGGAACTGACTTCTGCCATGAAGTCAGTTACGGCACAAATGCAGGAGATACTGCAGCGCACCTCCTCATTAGAGGACAAAATGGATACGGTGGCAGATGCGCTTGAGCAAGATCAAGAACAAATAAGACAACAAATAGAGCGCATTCATGAGCTAGAAATTAAGTGTGAGGACTAT
Organism: Ranitomeya variabilis; assembly: GCF_051348905.1. Taxonomy (NCBI): domain Eukaryota; kingdom Metazoa; phylum Chordata; class Amphibia; order Anura; family Dendrobatidae; genus Ranitomeya; species Ranitomeya variabilis. The sequence continues at coordinate 706,044,564 of NC_135234.1, read as the reverse complement.
GAAAATCGATCAAGGAGAAGCAATCTCCGCATAAGGGGTCTCCCTGAATCAATAGTGTCATTGAAAGAGACCGCATCTAACCTGTTCTCTGCCCTTCTCCCACAGGCAGACCCGTCCATGCTACACATCACTAGGATACACAGAGCACTAGGCAAGCCAAGGTCTGATAATATTCCAAGGGATGTAGTCCTGAAATTACACTATGAAGAGACCAGAGACCTCATCTTAACAGCAGCACGGGACTCCTCAAATCTTCCTGGCGTTCCGAACTCAGTCCACCTATATGCTGACATAGCTCCTGCCACTCTGAACAGACGCAGGGAGTTCAGACCACTCACTACAACTTTGCAAGCTGCTAAAATAAGATATAGATGGGGCTTCCCATTCGCTCTGTCTTTCTCCCATGATAACAAGCACTTCACGTGTCGATCAATTGAGGAGGGAAGACGTGTGATTGAGCAATTGGGCTTCAAGATACCAGACGATCCACAACCACTGCCTCAGAGGAAACCCAGACCAAATAGGGAGTGGAAAGAGGTCTCAAGAGTTACAAGAAGCCAACATGCAAATGTCACTTGAAAGATATTGAACAATGAGGCGGTCTCACTTAATTGTATCAGTCACTGTTTCGCTTAATACTTACGAGAGTGGAATATCACCTAGGAAAGAGTGGTTCCAGTTGTTCGGATAGAGTTGGAGGGTTTTAATACCTCCCAAGGAGCTCACTTACATTTCCCCCCCTCCCCCCCTACACCCCCCCTATCCCACTACCACCCCTCCTCTCCTTCCCTCCTCTTCACCCATCTCCCCCTTACTCCTACCTTCCTCCTCTCCTACTACTCTCTCACCCCCCCCCCCCTTTTTTTTTTTTTTTTTTTTTTCTCTCTCTCTCTCTCTTTATATGTTATTTTTATTTTTTACGATTTATGCCTGCTGTTAATATGATTTGAAATGGAAAGTCGGCGCAAACATTATCACGGGGTCCAATAAGTTTGTGAAGTTATATCGCGGCCTTAATACGGATACCCGTAATATTTAACAATTTGAAGGGGTTGGACTTGTTGGGGGCTTTTACATGTTGCCCATTTTTAGTGAAGCCTGGTCGTTCCCACATAATATGGTTCACCAGTTCACTAAGTTATCTGGGCTTTTAGCCCATTTGATTATAAATGTATGTTCTGTGTTGTTTTGTTCTGTCTCCCTTCCTTTCCCTTCTCTTGTATTTGCTTTATGTAGGTTCGCAGATGTCTGCTCGGGGTGCTCTACCTCTATACACGGATTTCGTGTGGATCATTGCCGGGAGATGTTCAGGGTTGGGAGAGAGCTCAGGGGTAAGCCTTTATATGCAACACTAACTCAATCTGTCTATGTGTAGGGTCTTATCCCACAATGTGAGGGGGTTTAATTCCCCCATCAAACGTAAAAAGGCCTTCCTGGACTATAAAAAACAGAATCCTGATGTCCTTTGTCTTCAGGAAACACACTTCTCCACCTCATCATGCCCGAAGTACTTTGACCAGAACTACTCTCGCGTTTTTACATCTTCAGGCACAAGTAAAACAAAAGGAGTAGCAATTTTCCTCAAAAACAATTTTCCAATACAGATAACAAATTCCCTATCAGATGATGAGGGTAGGTTCTTAATCTTACTAGGCACATTACAAGGGCAAAAACTTTGTTTAATAAATAGCTACCTCCCAGCCTCGTCTCAAGTTCAGGTCTTTAAGTCCATTTTAAACAAGCTGGATAAATACTCCTTCCAGCACCTGATATGGTGCGGAGATTTTAATTTCACGATAGATCCAACATTAGACAGCAACGCTATAAGACGTACTGACATCACTAAAAATGAGAGGAAAAAAATTTCCCGATTATTAATGGACCATCACCTGGCTGACATATGGAGAGAGATGAACGGTAATAATAGAGGTTATACGTACTACTCTCCCGCCCACAAAACATACTCCAGAATAGATCTTCAGTTGACAAAAACCACCTCACTTCCCACAGTCCTATTCTCACGCCACGTACATTCAGCATGGTCTGACCATGACGCTGTACTCTCAGTATTCAAATTCAATGTATCCACCTCTAGCTTATATAGATGGAGACTTAACGAATCACTACTTACTGACCCTGTGATCACAAATACAATTAAGGATGAATTAATCGAATATTTTAAATTTAACACTTCTGGTGATGTATCTCCCGGAACCATTTGGATGGCACACAAGAAATTTATAACGGGCTCAATAATTAAGTTGGCTGCTCAAAGGAAAAAAACAAGAACTGAACTACAAACCAGATTAGAAAGTAAATTAGCAAAATTAGAACAAGCCAACCAGATGTCCACCTCTCTTTACCTTTCCAAACAAATTCAGGAGACTAAAACTCAATTAGATGCCATCCTCACCACTAGAACTGAGAAGGCCTTGACTTGGACGCGAGCCAAATTTTACAAATTCGCTAACAAGCCGAGCAAACTATTAGCCCGCAAGTTACGTTCTAGGGAAATGATCAACACAATTTTTTCAATAAAAGATGGTTCGGGGAGGATTTCGTCCCACCCAGATAATATATATAGAACATTCCACGAATATTACCAAAACTTATACACCCAGCCTAAACCCTTATCTCCTCACCTGATTCAACAATTTCTACAAAACCTCCACCTACCTAAAATCACAGATGCAATAGCTAAACAACTACACTCCGAAATATCTATGGAAGAGATTCAATCAGTTATCAAAGCATTGAAAAAGGGAAAGGCCCCCGGCCCTGATGGACTCACGGCCATTTATTACCAAAAATTTGCTGAAATTCTTTCTCCCCACATCAAAAAATTTGGAGATGCCCTCCTTCAAGGCTCAAAAATGCCCCCAGAGTTTCTGGTTTCCCATGTTACAATTCTACCTAAGCCAAAAAAAGACCATTTACTGACCAAGAACTTTAGGCCTATTTCTTTACTAAATGTGGATTTAAAAATATTCACTGCAATTATCACAAGTAGAATAAATCGCTTATTGCCCTCTCTTGTTCACAAGGACCAGGTGGGGTTCATCCCATCTAGGCAGGCCCCGGACAATATCAGACGTAATATAAACCTTATCCACACAGCAAACTCCCGCAGGGAACAACTTTTAATACTAGCCTTAGACATTGAGAAGGCATTCGACTCACTCTCCTGGAACTATCTCTTCCAAGTCCTATCTAAATTTGGTTTCACTCGGGAGTTTATAGAATGTATTAAACTACTCTATGACTTTCCCACAGCATATCTGAAGCTCCCGACGTTGAGCCCTTCTCCCATATCTATTCAGCGTGGTACCAGACAGGGATGCCCACTCTCCCCGGCGTTATTTGCTCTGGCCATGGAGCCCTTGGCAGAAGCCATTAGAACAAATCAGAACATTACTGGATTAACTAACTTAGGCGAACAATACAAGGTTAGCTTGTTTGCAGATGACCTCCTTTTGACTATTACCAATCCCCATACAACAATTCCCAATCTCCTATCCCTGCTTAATATATTTGAAGACATTTCAGGGCTGAAAATTAATATAGATAAATCGGAAGCTCTTTTTATCAATACCAGCAAAACTATGCAGGATAATATCACCTCACAATTTAAATTCACAAAGAGGGACAATTATTTAACCTACTTGGGAATAAATATTACAACAAACAGAGCTAACCTCTTTAAATGGAACTACACGCCACTTATCCAGAATCTTCACACTGACTTATCTAGGTGGGCTTCGCTAAACCTATCTTGGCTGGGTAGGATCCACACAATAAAAATGGTGACCCTCCCGCGGTTTTTGTACCTTTTTAGATCTCTCCCAATACCAATTTCAGCTAAAACGTTCTCAGGTCTTCACGCCACGATCTCCAAATTTATATGGCAGAATAAAAGGGCTAGAATCCCCCAAAAATTAATGTTCTTCCATAGAAGACATGGTGGAGTTTCGCTTCCAAATCTATCCCTATACTATAAAGCGGCACAAATAGCACAACTAACAAGTATATGCGCCCAAAATAACAAGCCAAGGTGGGTTCATCTAGAGTCACATCTTATTAAGCCACTCTCATTGCCAGGCCTCATGTGGTCCACGGGAAAAATCCCCAAACAACTATGTATAACAGCACCTTATACTGCTCACTCTTTCAATCTTTGGAGAAGAGTTAGATTCAAATATTCACTGCAATCAGATCCCTCCCCATTAACCTCCATATTAGGTAACCCGATGTTCACTCCTGGTCTGGACTCACGTTTGTTCACTTGGTGGATATTCAGAGGGATTACCACAATAAAACACTTGTGTGACCCTTTTGGTGTCCTGATGGATAGAGCAGAATTCGTGAGGAAGTTTGAACCCCCGATTAGAGAAATAATGCGCATTAATCAGATTTTGCACTTTGCAGGTAGCCTAACTCATGGTAAACGCCCCGTTCCTGTTTCTGGTTATGAACAAAAATGCCTTTCAGACCCAATGGGAAGGGGGACAATATCTTTGCTTTACTCTATTATGAGCCCACCCCATGATATGAAGAAGCTGGGTTTCATGAGACGGTGGGAGGAGGAGTTGGGTGTCGAGCTGACGTTGGAAAACTGGAGGAGGTGTTGCGACACCCTAAGGGCAGTCACCAGTCATCTCTAGTGGAAACCTCGATCAAGGTCCTTCATAGGACTTATCTAGTGCCAACTAAACTTCATAGCATATTCCCCAATGTCTCAAATTTATGCTATCGGGGATGTAACCTACCTGGGGACATGAAACATATATGGTGGACTTGCCCAGTGGTGTCCAACTTATGGCAAAAGATAAACCTTCTAGTTGACCAAATGGCGGGGAAAAAAACCAATCTGGACGCCTCTGTTTTTCTGCTGGGGGCGAGACACCCGTCTCTTCCCAAAAACCTGTTTAAGTTGGTTTCTTTTCTCTTTATGGCTACTAAAATTCACATTGCTTCGAAATGGAGGAACCCCACATTGTCGCTACGTGTGGTTAAGGAAAGGATGAATAACATTATGTTCTATGAACGCATTGAGGCCACTAGAAATGATATGTGGGATCAGTTCTTTAAGATATGGGGTCCTTGGATGGATCTGCAACCTAATTTGCACTTGAGTCAGACTCTTCATCTATCCCCATAGCAATTTGATTCTGTGGGGATAACGTTTGTTATAAATTAAAAAGTAAATACAATTTCCCCTCTCCTTCATGTTCTTCCCTTGTGTTGTCTTTGTCTTGTCCATCCTTGTATCTATAAGGAATATGTGTTCTTATATTACTCAGTTATTGACTCCCCTGCGAGGGAGTTCATTCACATTACAATTTCTTTTTATGAATGTTGAAGTTGAAATTTCAATAAAACCTTTTTGAAACTAAAACAACTTTCAACTCCTATTACATTATTGAAGTGTTCTGGTAATCAAAAATTAGGTATGGGCTGAACTAGGGATTTATTCTGGTTTCCTTTTTCAAACATGAGAACACCTTTTTCACTTTTTAAGATGAGAAAAATTGGTTAGTGTGTTGTGGGAATTATTTTGCTTTAGGCTTGCTTCCTACATCCATATTTTGTTGTCCGAGTATGGTTCATGATGCACTGACTAGCCGCAAGTTTCCTGACCCAAATGTGACAGCCTCATAGCATAAACCTATTTTCTATTGGGTGCCATTTCCCTTTTTTCTGAATGTAGCTGGCTATGTAACTAACACAGGGGATCCCAGTGTTACAATAGATTGCAAGTTTGGTTGTCATTACTGGGGAAGTAATGTTTTTTAAAAAGTTAATTTTACCCCATTTGTCAAGTTGCAATGCATTCTCCTGCAGTAAAGTATATTAGTTTCTTTTCTCATTTGTTCTGGTATGGCAGATATACGTTAATTATTTACTCTTCATCCGGAGTGGGGAGGTGTCTGTGTGATAGCACACACAGGGATATATTTATCCAACCCTAATATTTCCATAACATCTGCCATAATGCAATTTGTTCAGTATCTTAATGATACTTAATAATAATCATCATCACAATCTCACTTTTACTTCCCATTCCACACAGATATGCTTTTTTCATCTCCAATTGGAGAGCATTGATGCTAAGATCATCACCTCCACTTATTCCCAACCTTTATCTGGTAATACTATTTTCTTACATGTTAAGGCCATAGCAGTGAGAGTATTTACAAGAAGTAAAAGGAATTGCGGCTACAGTGACAGGCTTTCTAAGAAATTACTCCATTCTAAAGTTAAACTTAAAAAAGGGGTTAATTTAAACAGAGAAACAAATATCGTTCAGAGTAGTGATGGGTGAACCCAAATAGTAAAGTTTGGGATCCGTACCGAACACCTACTGAACATAAAATTCTTCAGGAAACTCGTGTTACTGTTCGGGTTCAGCATCAGGGACATCGGGTGTTTCCCATGCTGTCATCTGCATGACAGCGTGAGAAACACCGGCGGCTCTGAACGCCAGTAAGATTATTAACACTGGTCAGAGCGCCAGCAGCTGTGACCGATGGTAAGGTTACCTCCACTTACAGAGGTGTCGGCTGTTTTGAGTACTACCATCAGCCTATACCTACTGCCGCTAATATCAGCGAGAGCAGGCACAGCTGATAGGTGTGTTTATCAGCCGGTGCCTGCTCTATAAATAAATTAAAAAATTGTGTGGAGACTTTATGTTTTTGATAACCAGAATGACAAAACTGACAGCTGCTGGCTGCAACCCTCAGCTGTCAGCTTTATCATGGCTGGTTATCAAGAATAGAGTGGTCCCCACATCATTTTTTTTTAATTATTTAAATAATAACGTGGGGTCCCCCTATTTTGACAACCAGCCAAGCTAAAGCAGACAACTGGAGGCTGGTATTCTCAGGCTGGTAGGGGGAATTTTTAATTTTCTCGTCCCCCAGGCAGTGATGAGCGGTGAGCTGCCAGTCTCTTGCTCCTATCCTTTGCTGCCTGTGCACGCCGCACAGGTCTCATGGCAGAGTGCCTAGAGCACGTGCACTCCCCTGTTCTTAAAGGGGCAGCGTGGAATTGGAAAGTGCCCCCAGCCAATAGCTGGAAGGCATCTAGTATAAAAGGCACCCTCCCAAGTTGGGAGGTACCTGAGCAACCCCTGTAGTTTCCCAATAACTCTTGTATGTGACACTATATGTTGCCAGGTCCCCTCTCCTAATTCATTGTAGTTAAATTGTTATCCTGATTCTTTTCCCGTATTCCTGAATAGTGCGTACGGTCCCCTAAAGCCGCTCCGGCGGTACCTGAATCCTGAAGGTGCTACGGCAGTACCTGAAATCTGTAGCTGCTCCGGCGGATCACGAATTTGATGTTGCTCCAGTGGTACCTGAAGCCTCAACCGAACAGACTCCGAATCCAGCTTCGTCTGTAACTGAATCAGTCCGTGTCAGCCTACCAGCCCCTTTGGGGTCATCAGCTACAATACCAGAGTCTGCTGCAATTACTATAGACCTTGGGGTCTGAAACACATCTGCCAGTGTGAACCCCCCCCCCCCCCATAGGGTTAGTGGCTATTATGCTGTTATAATGGATTTTAAGAATTTTCAATAAACATTCCTTTTATGGGATTTATGGAGCTGGATCCTTTTTTCTTCACTCGATTGATATTCCTGCTGCACTGTTGACCTGTCTGCCTCGGATCCCTGGCCTCAGTTGGGTGAGCTGACTTTTTTTTTCCATTTTCTTGCTCTGCTTAGGAGTTTTACCTGGAGGCTACCTGAAACTCAAACCTGACTCCACCATCAGGAGCTCCAGCAAAATCCAGGTAGACGCTTAGCTACACCCTGCTAGGTAAGCCCGACCCATGGCACAGTGGGTCTATAAACAATGTGCGTCACCTGCGAGTGACACAATCATTCAGGAGAGTAACTGCCCAACCTGACTTTTTGGGAAAACAGCTCCACCCCCCATGACTTCTTTTTGCAATTTGAATACAGTGATTAAACCTGCTTTTTCCATTATGCTGAATTCATGTCCTCTTTGATTTGTAAAATGCTGTGGAATATGTTGGCGCTATAGAAATTATTTACTACAAAATGCAGTTATAGTGAACTTAAATCCTGCTGATGAGTTTCTTTAAGATTTTATATTGTTATTCAATTGAAGTTGTATACATTACCAGGCCTCTAACGCCTATCAATCCATACACCTCATAGATGATATGCTACGTATTCTGAAATAGGTGTATAAAAAAACAATATTACTGCACAACTGTAAGACTCATTGCCAATATGGAGATAATTATATTAGCTAGGAGCCTACTCTAGAGGAAGACCAAATGTTCTCATTGTGTGATTCCTCATTAACATTGAGGTGCTGGGTGAAAATTATTGCCCCTACGTAGACTGGCCGTCTCCAGCCTTCCCCGGGAGGGAGGAGAGATATCACAAAGCACAATGAAAATGCAATATTTCAATGCCATCTCTACAACAATTCAATTTCTAAACATTCCATGACTATATCTGTGATATGTGAATGTCATAGTCAGGATTTTTGGCCTTGGGAAGCCACAGAAATATAATATTGACCTAAATTATGGGTACATCCAACTCATGTTTGGCGTGTCTAGAATGATAAAAAAAAAAATGCTTAGAAACATGGTCGTCAAATTATTTCACTAAGAAGTTCCTATGTGAAAATTTGACATAAATTGTCCTGAAAACAGCCATCCTCTGCTAACCTGAGCAGGAAGAGAGGTAAGGGGTCTGGTTGGGATTCTCGTATCCAGAGACATCAACTCACAGACCCAAAGATGCAACCAGGATTGTAGCTCTGTCCAAATTTCAGCAGTTCTCCATTTCTCACCCATACAATCAGCAACAAGTTTCTTCATCCTTTTTGTTTTGCCTTTTGTGTATGTGTTAAATATGCTTATTTCGCACATTTATTTAATCAGGACTCTTTACCAGATGCGTTACTCTTGAAGAAAAAATGTCATGATATTTTCATTAAAATTGTAGTGGGTTATTGGATTGTCCACAGAAAAACCACATTGCAGCAAAACATAAAATAGGTGAAATAGTTACGAACAGATTGTCCATTTGTCCATATCAGCGTTTGTTCCTCATCTTTCCTGAGATGGTAAAAAGCATCTGTCTGTCATGGAGTTGAAGCCATCATGGCTACCAGTTGTTCATTTCTTCTGTGTTGTCTGAAGTCCATGGAGAATGATGGAGAATCAGGCAGGAGGTCACTCCCACGTGACTGCTGCTAGAACTCTGTGTGGCATTGACCTGGTCTCTAATCTGAGCTGCTGTTAACCTGCGATTTCTGAGGCTGGTGACTCGGATAAACTTATCCTCAGAAGCAGAGGTGACTCTTGGTCTTCCTTTCCTGGGGCGGTCCTCATGTGAGCCAGTTTCTTTGTAGCACTTGATGGTTTTTGCCACTGCACTTGGGGACACTTTCAAAGTTTTCCCAATTTTTCGGACTGACTGACCTTCGTTTCTTAAAGTAATGATAGCCACTCGTTTTTTCTTACTTAGCTGCTTTTTTCTTGCCATAATACAAATTCTAAGGGTATGTGTCCACGTTCAGGATTGTATCAGGATTTGGTCAGGATTTTCCATCAGTATTTGTAAGCCAAAACCAGGAGTGGAACAAATAGAGGAAAAGTATAATAGAAACACATGCACCACTTCTGCATTTATCACCCACTCCTGGTTTTGGCTTACAAATACTGACGTAAAATCCTGATGCAATCCTGAACGTGGACACATACCCTTACAGTCTATTCAGTAGGACTATCAGCTGTTTATCCACCAGACTTCTGCACAACACAACTGATGGTCCAAACACCATTTATAAGGCAAGAAATCCCACTTATTAAACCTGACAGGGCACACCTGTGAAGTGAAAACCATTCCCGGTGACTACCTCTTGAAGCTCATCAAGAGAATGCCAAGAGTGTGCAAAGCAGTCATCAAAGCAGAAGTTGGCTACTTTGAAGAACCTAGAATATAAGACATAATTTCAGTTGTTTCACACTTTTTTGTTAAGTACCATATTTTGCGGCATATAAGACGCACTTTCCCCCCCTCAAATTCGGGGGGGAAATGAGGGTGCGTCTTATATATAGAATGTACCTTTAGATGGGGTTCGCAGGAGCTGGGACGGAGGTCTGTCAGCGCTGCCAAAGCCGCCTGCGGTGGAGCGGCCACTGCGGGAGCCGCCGGCGGTGTTACAGCAACTGCCTGAGCCGCCGACAGTGGAGCAGCCCTACCGGAGCTGCCAGAGGTGGAGTCACGGACGCCTGTCCCGGAGCGGCCACTGCGGGAGCCGCCTGCAGTGCAGTGGCCCAGCCGGAGCCGCCGGCAGTGAAGCGGTAGTATGGGAGCCGCCGGCGGAGTTACAGCCACTGCCGGAGCCGCGGTGGAGTCACTGAAGTCTGTCAGCGGCCCTGCTGGAGTGGCCACTACTGCCGCCGCCTGCAACGCAGCAGCCCAGCCGGAGCCGCCGGCAGCGGGGGAGCCTCCGGCGGAGTCGCTGTCTGTCGGCGGTGCAGCGGCCACTGCGGGAGCCGCCAGCAGTGCAGCGGCCCTGGCGGAGCCGCCGGCGGTGGAGCGGCATTGTGGGAGCCGCCGGTGGAGTCGGTGAGGTCTGTTGGTGGAGCAGCTCCTGGAGGTGTCTAGAGCAGCCGCTGTACTGCGGCGACGCTAAACAGGAAGTAGGAGGTCTCACATCCGGTCACGTGCTGCAGTGACATACTGGCCCTGTCTCACCAGCTACTGTTGTCACTGCGGCTTGTGATCTGGATAGGAGAACGTCTTCCCTTCGCGGTAATTTGAGTTAAAAGTTTAAAAAAAAAACGTTACACTAAAACACTCACGCTCCTGAACTCTAAGGCCAGGTTCACATTGCGTTAGGGCAATCCGTTAAGCGCATAGTGCTAGCGGATTGCGCTAACGCAATGTTTGTTTAGGGTTCGCGTTCAGTGTCCCCGCTAGCGCAGCGTCCGAGGTCCGTCACAAAAGAACGGCACATCGCTAGCGCGTGCCGAAAATGGCATGAGCTAGCGATGCGCTACAGAGAAAAATCACATTGCTGTCAATGGGTGCGCTAACGGACCCGTTGCATGGCGTTAATTGCGACAATTTTGCCGTGCAATGCAGTCCGTTAGTGTTAACCCATTAACGCAATGTGAACCTAGCCTTACTCCCAGCATGTTACAGGAGCTGCATGTTGGGAGTTAGGGCCTGTTTCCATGTGGCATAATACATCTGGATTTGCTGCGGATTGGAAGCTGCGTACATCCATAGCGTCCAATCCGCAGCGTCCAGATGTTACAGCATAATGGAGGGGATTTTATGAAATCCCATCTCCACTATGCATGCAGGGCCGCATACGGCGGCCCTGTGTATCCGGACATGCGGCGCGTCTTTATAGACTGCAGCATGTCTATCTTGCGGAGACGATGCGGTGCTTCCGCATGTGCTCAATGAACACATTCGGAATCACCACGCTTACAACAGGGGGTGATGCTTTGGGTGGAGCGGGGCATCCGTTGCGTCCAAAGCACTGCGTTTCCTGAATGAACGTGGAAACATACGGTACAATAAATGGCACCTATGACATACGGTATTAAAGGTGATGTTTTCTAAATATAGGCTGTCCAATGCGTAGGCAGCATGCATTAGTGTAGCAACAAGCTGTATGACTTTAGCCACTTTTTTCTCTGAAATGCCACAGCATTTCAGAGGAAAAAAAAGTGGCTAAAGTCATACAGTCCACTGTTACGCTAATACCGTACATGCTGACTATGCATTGAACAGCCCGTACTTTAAAAGCCACCTAAAGACTAGTCTGACAGGTCCCCAGCCGCTTCTCCCCATCCGCTCCCAATGAGTGACAATTTTCTTACTGCGTGCTCATACAGGAAGAGACCTGTCAGTGATTGGCAGCAGGAGGGGAAAAGCCAAAGGTACGGTACAGTGTGTTTTTCTCTGAAACGCTGTAGCATTTCAAAGTGAAGCATACCATACCTGGCTTTCGGTACGGTAGATCATACTGCCAGTGTCTGATACATGCTGTCCGTGGATTACGGTAGCATGTATCAGCTGTCAGGTTCCCTTTATACCATAGTGTTTACGGTTCTTCCGCATTGGGAGGTGAGCTGCATTCACATGTGGACAGATGCATGATTGGTACGGTAACTACAGTGTCATGCCGGTGCCTTGGTTCACTTTGATGGTAGGATGTCAGCACTACTCACTTCCCAATCCAGAAGCAAATGGTGCCTGAAAAACCCTTTTAATCCATCAAAAAATGTCACCAATCTGTACACACACTTTTTTTTCATCCCGCCGCATAAAAAAGTGATTGAAAATCATACCGTAAGTACGGTACCATACCAAAAATTGGTACCAATAAAAACTCCAGCTTTCTAAAAAAAACCTCACACATACGGTGAACTGAAAAATTACCGTAGCACAGAGTTACGGTGGTGGTCAATTACGGTATCGGTATTACCGTATTTTTTATTATGCATTGCCTATGGTACCGTATATTGGACTATCCTATTCCACAGCGCTTTACAGACATTATCATCACTGTCCCCATTGGGGCTCACAATATCTCTATCTGTATATGTTGGAAGTGTGGGAGGAAAGCAGAGAATATGGAGGAAACCCACACAAACCTGGGGACAACATACAAACTCCTTGCAGATGTTCTCCTTGGTGGGGTGTTGTTCGGTAAAAGAGTGTAGCACTACCTGTGGCCCTCCAGCAGCAGATCCCCCACCATAACAGTGTCAGCAGCAGGACAAAGTACCGTACTGATACCATAATTTTGTATTTTCTTGCAGAAAGATACCGTACGTTACCGTACTCTCCTGGAAAGATGTCAAAGCAGAGAAGGATTTCATATAAAATCCCTTTTAAACTAGAGGTAGTGAAGTATGCCAAAGAACATGGGAACAGGGCAGCGGAGAGACACTTCGGGCCACCTCCGACTGAAAAAATGATACGGGAATGGAGGAAACAGGAGGATCAGCTGCAGAAAATGGACAAAGATAAAAAATGTTTACGTTGGCAAGCTGCAAAGTGGCCACATTTAGAAGTGGATGTGAAAGAGTGGATCATACGTCACAGGAACAATGGATATTCTGTATCGACAAAAATGATCATTTATGAAGCTACACGTCTTTCTGCAGAGAAAGGCATTTAGGACTTCACAGGAACACCATCATGGTGCTATAGATTTATGAAGCGATGTGGCCTTGCTATGCGCACAAAAACTAGGATTGCACAAAAAATGCCTAAAGAGTACGAAACCAAGATTGTGTCTTTTCACAAATTTGTACTGGAAGCAAGAAAGAAAAATGGATATGAAATGACTCAGATTGGCAACATGGATGAAGTCCCGTTGACCTTCGATGTTCCGTCAAACAAAACGGTTGATGTGAAAGGTGCCAAAACTATAGCCGTGAAGACGTCAGGGCATGAGAAAACCCATTATACAGTTGTGTTGTCCTGCTGTGCAGATGGCACCAAATTGCCTCCACTGCTGATTTTCAAGAGAAAAACCATGCCAAAAGAGGCAATCCCAAAAGGAGTCATTGTCCATGTTCACGACAAGGGATGGATGGATGAAAATGGCATGACGATATGGATAGAAAAAGTGTGGTCCAAACGTCCTGGAGGGCTTCTGAAAAAACCTGCTCTATTAGTGCTGGACCAGTTTAGGGCACATATCACTGAAGCCACAAAAAGGAGATTTAAAGAAGAGAAAACCCATATTGCCGTAATTCCTGGGGGGCTTACCAGTCAGTTGCAACCTTTGGATGTTTCCATCAACAAGCCATTTAAAGTTTTCATGAGAGAAGAGTGGAATAAATGGATGGCTGCTGGAAACCATGATTTGACACCAACTGGACGAATGAAGAGGCCCACAATCACCCAAGTTTGTGAGTGGGTGAAAACCTCATGGCAGTCCGTTAAGGATGAAACCATTGTAAAGTCTTTCAAAAAATGTGGCATCAGCAATGCCTTAGATGGCTCTGAAGATGACATCCTCTATAAACAGAGTGAAGACAGTGATACTAGTGATTCTGAGGAACCGAGCTTCTTAAATTCGGACAGTAGTGATGAGGAGTTCTTGGGGTTCCCTGATGACTGAGGAGTTTCTGTACTTAAATCAGTAATGGTTGTTAATGTTGCTGCTGAGTTCTGTTTACATTTGCATTAGTGAAATATTATGTTATTTATGTTATTAAATATTTTACCCCGTTATTTACTTCAAAATATTTTTTTTCCTATTTTCAACCTTTAAAACTTATAATTCCACATGTGTTAATTCATAGTTTTTATGCCTTCAGTGTGAATGTACAATTTTCATAGTCATCAAAACACAGAAAAATCTTTAAATGAGAAGGTGTGTCCAAACTTTTGGTCTGTACTGTATACTCTGAGCTACATATACAGAAATAGCTTTTTGTAATGTCAGCGAGAGGCAATGTGCTCAGTACAGAATTGAGGATAAGAATAATTCAATTAATAATGAATATTTAACAGTATGTCATTTTTATTTTGTAAGCACTGTACCTTTTAAACATTTAATAAGCTGGCTCCTTGCTGCTAAAAAAAAAAATATACCCACAACCTCGAAGAGGGAAGTATAGCCTGGCTTTGTTACTACGTAAGCTGTATCTGCAGATGTACTAGTGTGTTATCCATGGAATGCCTGTCGTAGGCCTAAAAAAAGGCAAATGGTGCCTCAAGAAGTGTAGTTTTGTTGCGTGTACTTGCTTTGACTCATTGTTCAGTGAGTGGGTGGTTTTTAGAAAAAAAAGATTTTGGTACCGTGTTAGGCTAGGTTCACATTTGCGGTTGAGTCCGCAGCGTTTCGTACGCAACCGCAAACGCATGACAAAACGCATGATAACACTGCGTTTTTTATCCGCATCAACTTACGCATGACGGATAAAAAAAACGCAACATTTGCACGCGTTTGCATGCGTTTTTGCATGCATTCGCGGTTTTTCTGCTTATTCGTCTATACTAAAAAAAGTTCAAGGAGAATTTCCTTGACTCAAGCCACACCCAATGTGCGTTTCTCATGGGATTTCTGTTTATAAACCCTTGGACAGCTGAAATCCTCACATTTTGTTCCTGTATCCTGTGTCAAGATGATTCTTCGGAAGGAGAGTTTCTATTGGTATCTGGATTTGGATGTCAATTTGTTTCTTTCCTTTGCATTTGCTTGTGTGCAAGAACGGAAAAGAGAAAAACAGAGAAAACGTGTCGGTGTTTTTGGTAGCACCCGATTGTTGAACTCCCACAGAGCCGTGGAGCCTACCATTCCTTATTTTGAGAGCTCTGTGAAAACCCAGATAAATATTTTGAGTACACGAGGATGTCTCAAGACAGCCTCATGGAATTGCTGGATCATGTACAAGGAGCCATCAGCAGGAAGGACATCCAGCTCTGTAGAGCAATACCTGCTGAGGAACGTCTGTTGGTGACACTAAGGTACGTAGTATTTAAACATTAACACCTGTCATAATTCTTATTGTTCGGCAATGTACTTAATATTTTTCCCTTTTTTTCTTTTGCTAAAATACTGTCATGAATATTATTGTTATAAAAGCCATATTCTTTTTCTTTTTTTGTTTTATTTCTTTGTTTAGCAAAACCCCAGTCATAAATATTATTGTTCTGATTTATTTTTTTCTTTCTGTGTTCGGCAGATTCCTGGCTACTGGAGACAGCCTATCATCGGTCCATTTCCAGTTCCGGATAGGAATTTCAACACTATCTGGAATTGTCGCAGACACCTGCCGGGCTTTGTGGGATGTTCTCCGTGTGGAATTTATTCCCCTACCCACCATGGAAATCTGGCAGCAAACTGCTGAATTTTTTTTTTAAGTTTGTAATTTCCCCAACTGTTTGGGAGCAGTGGATGGAAAACATCCGGATTACCAAGCCGGCTGGAACTGGATCCGAGTACTTTAATTATAAAAAATATTTTTCCATAGTGCTCATGGCGATTGCAGCTGCGGACTGTAGATTTGTCGCCATGGGCATTGGATCTTTTGGCCATGGTAATGACTACCAGACATTTAAAAACTCGGACATGGGCCAATGGTTGTATGGCAATCATTTCAATTTCCCCTTGCCACAACTTCTTCCCAACACTCAAGGCCCGCCAATGCCATTTGTTGTGGTTGGGGATGAGGCCTTTCAGATGTGTGGAAACCTCCTGAAACCATACTCCAGTCGGGACTTGACACACACAAAAAAGATTTTTAATTACAGACTGACCAAGGCACAAAGAACTATTGAGAGTGCCTTTGGTATGCTTGTCTCGAAATGGCGCATTTTAGGGACAGCCATTAATCTCAAAATTGAGACAGTCGATGAGGTGGTCAAAGTGTGTGTGGTTCTGCACAATTACATAATGGCTAAAGAGCGACCCAACATTGAACTTGATGAACCTGTTTGTAACCATCATTACCCTTTCAGGACAACTGTTGAAGTTGCCCAAATGAGGGATACATTTGCGTTCTACTTTGTTTCTGAGAGTGGACATCTGTCCTGGCAAGATGACACGGTTTAGTGTTCTTGTAATGTTGTGCAATGTTATGCACCTGTAATTATTTAAATTGACTGTAATGTTTGCTGACAATAAAAAAACCTCTAGTTAAACACCTGTTCCAAGTGTCCTCTATATTAGAATAATTATTTTTAAAGTTTAATAAGGTGACCACCAGTTCACAACTACAGTTTTTATATAATCCACTTGCTGTATCATGCAGATTGCATGAGACAGGGATAGGATTATAACCAAATTGGGTTATGTAAACCATGCTTTACACTACACCTCTTCTCTCTGAGGTCAGTGCTATGGTAAGTGATGTTGGATTAGCTCCATCATCTCTTCAGTCTGCATTTCTATTTTTCTATATATTAATGCAGACTGAAGAGATGATGAAGCTAATCCACCTCATATCTCTACTCACCTGCCCATGTGTCAGAACTAGTGCACTCAGGATGCAGAAAAAAGATCATCCTGAGTGCACTAGTGCTGACACCTGGGCAGGTGAGCATGGTTGACCCCTGACCTTTTTTGCTGTATTAATATAAGTTTTGGGAGGATTTCCAGTCCTCTTTGTGTTTTTGCCACCTCATAGCTCCATGACAGACACAAGAAGCAAAGCTGCAGTGTAAAGCAAATAAAGAAGAGGGGCAATAGATTGTGTGTCATGGAGCTATGAGGTGGCAAAAAGCACAGTGTGTGTACATGGCGATATGTGTGTTGCCGGCGATGAAAGAGACAAAGATCAAGCAGTGATTGGGGAAAAATAGCACAAATTTATTTACAAAAAAAAAAATTATTTGTAAGAAAAAACCAATGAGGGGGAAATGTTATGGACCTGGGGGGTGTGGAGCTGGGAGGATTGGCTACAGGTGGACGATGAAGGGGTTCCAGGAGAAGGGGTAACTAAATTTGTGGGGTCTGGGAGGTCAAGGATGGAAGTAGACACATTAGGAATGGAAGCATGGGATGGGAGAGACATATTGGAAGGGAGAGAAAAACCTGACAACACAGACACATTGGGAGGTGAAACGCAGTAGTACGCATGTCCTTGCGAACACATGCGTTCTCATAGCAAATGTGAAACCAGCCTTAGCCAGTTGAAAAAATAATGCTCTCAGTGTATTTTTTGTGACACTACTTGTGATGTGTAATTACAATTAGAATGACAGTCAGAACTAATTATGTCTCACATGTTGTGGGTGAATGAGTAAAATAATGATGGACGCAGCACAAAATTCTGCTTTTCTAAAGTGTCTGTCCATCACTGTATAATAAACATGAACGTTTTATAGTTCAGAACACAAAATTATCCCCTACTGATGTCATAACTGTTCCAGAGCCTGAAGGGCATGTATGTAATGGAAATTAGAACCATTACTGGAAAAGACAGGATGAGATTTCTGTTGTTATTAATTGTTCTAATAATAGTTTGCAATAAGATTCAGGTAATGCAGTGTCGAGAGCAGATAAGATCAGGGCTATATTTGATCTGATTTAGTCTGCCACATTGACAAGTGGAGGAGAGTCTAATTATGCTCTGGTGTGAACTGGCTCTTCCTGCAGATAATTACATTTCACAGAGCTACACTTTTATCGACAGCTACGGCCTCACAAGGAAGCTCAACAGGAAGGGTTTCCAGAGGTGGGTTTATTTTTATTTGGTGTGTAGATATACACATCCTTCAATCGGATTTACCAGCAGCAGTAAAGAATTAAAATGAATACTGAAGGAATTGGTATTATTCCGCAAATTCTCATTTTATATAATTTCTGTATTGGGTTATTAATGTAACTTAAAGCAGTATTTCAGGTACTGCATGTCCTGTGGATAGGTGGTAACTTGCAGATCTTTGGGATCTGACTGCTGAGACCTCCATTGGTCTCCAGAATGCAGGATTTGTACACGAAGAAGGCCAAATAGAGCACTCTGCTATTTCTGACTGTTGTTCCATTTAGACTAGGACCTGCTATTCTGGCAAATAATGGGGTCAGTCATCAATGGAATTAGTGATCACGCCAGTTGTCAGACATACCCTTTAAAGAAGTGTTCAACTTTTAGCATGGAGTCCCCAAATGATTGTAAAAAAAACCTGTAAAATAACAAATCCATATGGGACTCGCGCTCCTCCGCTCTGGCTCGCCACCACTGTTCTGGTCTCTGTGTTTTGGATGCCGTGGTGACTTTCCATTAATATCTTGCATCTCTAATGCAACCAATAACTGAGCTCAGTAGCTTATGCTGTCTATATTGACAGAGACGCTGAAGTCAGTGATTAGCCGCAGCGCTGATATGCAATATCGACGTAACCTCAGAGCACAGAGACGAAACAGTGGGGGAAGTTGAGTATCATCCAACATTGTTATTGTACAAATATGTGAGGATAGATCCAGTAAAGGAAAGGTATTAGAATAATGTTAAAAACAAACTTCTCATTTACCATTGCTCCCCTTCCAACACTGCATGGTTCCCCGCCAGTCTCCCCTTCCTCCTACAGCTATGCTTTCCCAACCATTGGACATTGTTAGAACGGGAGCAGTGGGGAATAGATGAAGTCGGTGACTGTGATCTTTACATCTGATCTCAGCTTTTGCCATCCAAGGAGCTTGACATCGGGACAAACTAATTGATTTTAAGTATATCGAATTCACTATGAATTTAAAAAAATAATATTTAGCAGAATATGATTTTTTGTGATTTGATTAGCTCAAGAAAAATATCAGTGGAGCCATCCACATCATGACATCAAATGAAGCCTAGTAAGTGCTGAAGAGAAAAAAGAAGAGGAGCTGCAGTGGGGGACATGTGGGGTCAATATATTAATTTATTTTTACCCTTTCACTTTCCATAGAGTATAATAGGAGGTGTAATCTGACAACTCACTATGCTGGTGTTCCCTTTTTCTTTTATTAAGAAGGATTTGAGCTTTTTCCTCATGGTTAATGATGAGTTCAAAGGGAGGGGAAGAAGTAGCTCATTAATAAAGTAATCATGTTTCTCTAATAAAATGTATTACAAAATTTATTTTATTTGCCGATACTATTGTTTTATGCCAAATTTATTGCAAAAACCATGACCATTTAAATACTGTGGTTACTATTAGTTTTGAAATGTAAGGAGTTCAACAGCTCGCATTGGAGTTGTCTCCAATCTTGGTTGCCAATTACCTATCTTTATATCATACACTGTATATGTACACACACAAACATACTCCAGTGGGATAACCTATGTTCCAGAAAATGAGCTTAACAAAGACATGCAGAGGTGGTAGAAGTTCTAATAGTGCCCCTCGAAGGAATTTCAAGATATACTTTAACACTCTGGATCCTTAGCAAAAAAAAATACTTGTCCAAGTTTGGGCCTTTGGTTTTGACAGCTAGATCCTTGATGTCCCACTTGTCTCGGTTCCAAACCTCCTTCTGTCGCTCTACCTCTCCGTTCCAATGCTTGAACATCCTTCGTTCCACTGCTCGCACGTCCTTCCTGTTTTACTGATTGGTGTCAACTGAACTTCCACCTTATCACTGCGGCCTTTTATATTTGATAACTTTGCCACAGCTACCACCTGACCTGGTGTTCCCTTCAAGTTCATCCCTCCAGAAATGCTTCCTCTATCTTCTAGTTCCACCCTACTCAGTTCAGTCAGCAGATGTTACAGGTGTTGGTCTCAAGTGTCATAGAGTATTGATAAACCACATCTTCAGCTGACCAACCCCTTACGTATCATCTGAGTTTCATCCAAGAAACTTGGTAAATTTTTCATTTACTGTATTAATTTGTTTGCCATCCATTTCCATTTTTAGTTTCCATTTTGCCTCCGTGTGACATCCCTGTGGCATCCGTTTTAATACATCTGCATCAACATTTTAATTTGTCCATGATCAAATATGGTTTATTTTATCATGCTACACATGATCTGTATGGGATCCGATTTTTTTTACACGCCTATAGACTTGTACAGTCAATTCTCATCTGATATTCGCAAGATAATAGTGCATAATGTTATTTTTTTTCACATGGACACTTGATCCATGTGAGGAAACTGTCATCTAGACGCCCCATTGGATTACATTGGTCAGGGGGCTGTTTTGACTTTCCCTCAGACAACACACATCTATATAATACGCTCAACTGAACGAGCCCTAAAGTGAAGTGAAAAGTATGTGCTGTGAGTGTTCCATGATAGTTAAGTATTTGCTGCTTGAGATATTGCAGCATTCTTAGAATAACTTCTAGAAATCCCCAAATTGGGGATCGGGAGTTATACCTAAAGGCTTAAACATCACTATAATGAAACTAGAAAATCTTCATACAAAAGGGATTCTTATTAATGATAGAAAGTTATACAATGAATCCACCTTTCTGTGAAGAACTGAAGTCTTGCAAAATTCTCAGGAGTACAAAAATGTTTCTTTTCACTAGTAAATAAGTTCTTTGCAAGTGCAGTCTGACAGTTTAATACGCACACTCCAAGATTACTGCGCAGGCAGCCGCAACACGAGACCTTGAAATAATGCTTCTAATTAAAATATACTTAAAAATTATATCCTATGGGCACAATCAAAACCTTCTTTAGTCAGCCAAGATTAACTTGAATTTCTACAGCAACAAATGTTCAAAACAACCCCAGTAATTACATTTTTGGCTGTATTAAAAACTTGGACTTTTACAATTTTATTTTTTTTTATTTATACTTTGACTTTCCGTTGTTGAAATGCTAATGATTAAGTTTTATTGTTTAGTAATGCTTCTGTAAAACTTTTAATTAATGTTCTGCAGTGCTTTTTAAGAGAGAAAACGCAAACAAGGATAGTAGCTGGACTCAACGTTTACATACTGTGAATTGTGTTTCTGCATTATTTATATAAGGGCATACAAAGTTATAGTAGGACTCAGCTGGTGCAGAATCTCTTTTGGAGATGAGGGAAGTTCCTAAAAATACTAAACTCCTTCTTTTCATACTGTAAAATGTTCTGCAGCAGCTGGGGCACAATACTGTTGATACCTGTCTCCACACCATCCACTCCAGGGAGAAGCTTTGCTTCCTCGGTCCCAAGCCGCTGGCTCCCTATCTGCTAGTACAAATTGGGCAACTATGGTGACCCAGCATGCACCTCTGATTTCAGCTCCCAAGGCCTTTTAAGTCCAGATTGAGTGACTGCATGTTGCCTAAGTATTTAGGTAGCAGATACAAGCTGTTACCATATGCTTTATAGAAGTCAAACCCCACTCCCCACTTGGCTCTACCAGAGCCAGGTGGCTGATTTTCTGCTGAGCAGCTTCAGACTGCTATCTGCATGCCAAACTCTGCTACAAGGTGCCTGATTTTGTAGTCAGCTCTGGTGTACCTGAGGGCTATCCATACATCCAGCCACAACAAAGAAGCTGATTTGTTTATTCAGTTTACTGTTCCTGAGTTCAATCCACACTTCCAGCTCTGCTACTGCAAGGCGCCAGTTATCCTACTCAACTCTGTTGTTTGTGAGTGCTATCCACACTTCGAGTTCTGCCGAAAGGTGTCTGATTGCATACTCAGTTCTTCTGTTCCAAGTGTTATCCACATTTGTAATTCTGCTACAACAAAGTGCCTGATTGTCTACTTAGCTATGCTGTTCTTGAGCGCTATTTGCATATCCAACTCTGCTACTACCAGGTGACTGATTGCCTATTTGTCTCTGCAGATTCAAGGTGGTGTCCATACATTATTATTATTATAGCGCCATTTATTTCATGGCGTTTTACATTCAACTCTGCTTCATCAACCTGCTTGCCTAATTGTTTCTTCTTAACCCAAATGCCGTCCACACTCTCGGCTCAGCTACATATAGCACTTCAACTTGTCATTCTGCATATCCAGTTCAACTGGTCCTAACTGTTTCATGTGCCATCTGGCTAGTCCAGCTCAGCTATATCAACTCCTCTTGTCCTGATCTACAGCTCAGCAAATCCTCCTCACCAGGTGAGCCCATAAAACTATACTAAGGCCAAAGGTGCAGCGGCCACAACACTATTGCTGCTAAATAGTGAGGACTTATGCAACTTGCTGTGAGCTAATAGTCAGTTATCAATCCTGTGGATGGACTGCCTCAAAGACCTGCTTTGTCCCC
The DNA here is from genome assembly GCF_051348905.1 of Ranitomeya variabilis. Classification (NCBI taxonomy): domain Eukaryota; kingdom Metazoa; phylum Chordata; class Amphibia; order Anura; family Dendrobatidae; genus Ranitomeya; species Ranitomeya variabilis. The sequence goes on along the minus strand of NC_135234.1, from coordinate 706,021,887 downwards.
TCTGGTTCCTCAACATCTGCTGCCACCTCCCACTCACCTGGGACATTCTTTTTTGGTGATCATCTCCACATGTGCCTTCTCGCTGTGATGGATATCTTCAGGCCTACTGGGCCTTTGTTAATCAATGTATTGAACATTTTGAACTTTGTCCCCAACATTTTTTTTTTTTTTAGTAGTAGTCAAAAGTAACATGATATTTTTAATCCAGCGATGCCTTGGCATAGACCACACCTTTTCTGGAGATGAAATGATCCATTAATGGTCTACCTTAATTCTTCTCTGCTTTCTGTAGACTGTTTGATGAACTATGATATTTCTATGCTGTGGCTAAGACAAGGAACTAATGTGTGGGATGCTATGCTATCCAGTTCCGTACCTTTTCATCATAATTGGCCTGTAATAATTATGCTCTTTTGACAATCTCCTTTGCCTGTGTGTCCAATCAGATAAAGGTACCTTCACACTAAACGATATCGCTAGCGATCCGTGACGTTGCAGCGTCCTGGCTAGCGATATCGTTTAGTTTGACACGCAGCAGCGATCAGGATCCCGCTGTGATATCGCTGGTCGTTGAATAAAGTTCAGAACTTTATTTGGTCGTCAGATCGGCGTTTATCGTCAGGTTTGACACCAAAAGCAACGATGCCAGCGATGTTTTACGCTGGTAACCAGGGTAAATATCGGGTTACTAAGCGCAGGGCCGCGCTTAGTAACCCGATGTTTACCCTGGTTACCAGCGTAAAAGTAAAAAAAACAAACAGTACATACTCACCTGCGCGTCCCCCGCCGTCCGCTTCCTGCTCTGACTGAGCGCCGGCCCTAAAGTGAAAGTAAAAGCACAGCGGTGACGTCACCGCTCTGCTGTTAGGGCCGGCGCTCACACAGTGCAGGGAAGCGGACGCCGGGGGACGCGCAGGTGAGTATGTACTGTTTGGTTTTTTTACTTTTAGGATGGTAACCAGGGTAAACATCGGGTTACTAAGCGCGGCCCTGTGTGACAGCTCTCCAGCGATCAAACAGCGACGCTGCAGCGATCGGCATCGTTGTCGCTATCGCTGCAGCGTCGCTTAATGTGAAGGTACCTTAAAGGAAATTTTTGCTGGTAGAGACTTGCCATCTCCTCTTGATGATCCAATTTCTGTTATTCTCTTGCCACCCAGGTGTACTTATGTTAAAGGTGAAGAGAGAAAGCACAAGATTCTCGAGTCCCAAATATTAGAGTATTTTCAAAATCTCCTCTCAGAGAGGCTACACATGAACTCACGCAAAGTGGACAAAAAAGTTACCGTCAGTCAAAAAAATCTTGTCGCCTGACAGAAAGACTTTATTATGGTGAAAAGGATCCTTCACACAAGAGCTGTTTTTGGATTAAGATTATCCTGTGACAAAGACAAGCCCATTTCTATTTTCTTCAGTTCCTCTGAGTTCACGGGACAAGCCTTTATCGATTCCAGAGCTGTAAAGAATTTTATTGATTTCTCATTAGCCAGAATAATGAAAATTCCTTTAAGCTGCATAACACCTGTGCCCTGACCAACACAGTTACTGTGAATGTTCACCTAACGACCAAATTGTGGACAGGGACACAACTTTTTTTATGACTGCATCCTTATATACACAAGGATGGAAAAAGATGGGGAGATTTAAGCAACAGGCTAAGAATTACGTGATCTGTTATGACCCCAATGGCGAGGGTCTCAGAGGAACGTGGAAGTCTGCAGAATACAAAAATCCAGCTCATAGGGCAGTGGTAGCTGGGTTGACCATATATCTACTCCTAACGCCAACACTAGAAGTAGCCGGGGATCATTCCTACGTTGATTCTAGATGACACGCTCCAGCCGAAGAATCTAGCTACCCCTAGTAGAGGAAAACAAAAGACCTTTCTTGCCTCCAGAGAAGGGGACCCCAAAGCTGGATAGAAGCCCCCCACAAATAATAACGGTGAGGTAAGAGGAAATGACAAACACAGAAATGAACCAGGTTTAGCACAGAGAGGCCCGCTTACTGATAGCAGAATAAAGAAAGGTAACTTATATGGTCAACAAAAACCCTATCAAAATCCACACTGGAAATTCAAGAACCCCCGAACCGTCTAACGGTCCGGGGGGAGAACACCAGCCCCCTAGAGCTTCCAGCAAAGGTCAGGATATATATTTGGAACAAGCTGGACAAAAATACAAAACCAAAACAAAATAGCAAAAAGCAAAAAGCGGACTTAGCTGATATAACTGGAACCAGGATCAGTAGACAAGAGCACAGCAGACTAGCTCTGATAACTACGTTGCCAGGCATAGAACTGAAGGTCCAGGGAGCTTAAATAGCAACACCCTTAACTAACGACCCAGGTGCGGATAAAAGGAATGACAGAAAAACCAGAGTCAAAAAACTAGTAACCACTAGAGGGAGCAAAAAGTAAATTCACAACAGTACCCCCCCTTAGTGAGGGGTCACCGAACCCTCACCACGACCACCAGGGCGATCAGGATGAGCGGCATGAAAGGCACGAACTAAATCGGCCGCATGAACATCAGAGGCGACCACCCAGGAATTATCCTCCTGACCATAGCCCTTCCACTTGACCAGGTACTGAAGCCTCCGCCTGGAGAGGCGAGAATCCAAGATCTTCTCCACCACGTACTCCAACTCGCCCTCAACCAACACCGGAGCAGGAGGCTCAGCAGAAGGAACTATAGGCACAATGTACCGCCGCAACAAGGACCTATGAAATACATTGTGAATAGCAAACGACACAGGAAGATCCAGACGAAAAGATACAGGATTAAGGATTTCCAATATCTTGTAAGGCCCAATAAAACGAGGTTTAAATTTGGGAGAGGAGACCTTCATAGGAACAAAGCGGGAAGAAAGCCATACCAAATCCCCAACGCGTAGTCGGGGACCCACACCGCGGCGGCGGTTGGCAAAGCGCTGAGCCCTCTCCTGTGACAACTTCAAGTTGTCCACCACATGATTCCAGATCCGCTGCAACCTATCCACCACAGAATCCACCCCAGGACAGTCAGAAGGCTCCACATGACCCGAAGAAAAGCGAGGATGGAAACCAGAGTTGCAGAAAAAAGGCGAAACCAAGGTGGCGGAACTAGCCCGATTATTAAGGGCAAACTCAGCCAACGGCAAGAATGTCACCCAATCGTCCTGATCAGCAGAGACAAAACACCTCAAATAAGCCTCCAAAGTCTGATTGGTTCGCTCCGTCTGTCCATTAGTCTGAGGATGGAAAGCAGACGAAAACGACAAATCAATGCCCATCCTACTACAAAAGGATCGCCAGAATCTGGAAACGAACTGGGATCCTCTGTCTGACACAATATTCTCAGGGATGCCGTGCAAACGAACCACGTTCTGGAAAAACACAGGAACCAGATCGGAAGAGGAAGGCAGCTTAGGCAAAGGAACCAAATGGACCATCTTTGAGAAGCGATCACATATCACCCAGATAACGGACATGCCCTGGGATAGCGGAAGATCAGAAATGAAATCCATGGAGATATGTGTCCAAGGTCTCTTCGGGACAGGCAAGGGCAAGAGCAAACCGCTGGCACGAGAACAGCAAGGCTTAGCTCGAGCACAAGTCCCACAGGACTGCACAAATGACCGCACATCCCTTGACAAGGAAGGCCACCAAAAGGACCTGGCCACCAGATCTCTGGTGCCAAAAATTCCCGGGTGACCTGCCAACACCGAGGAATGAACCTCGGAAATGACTCTGCTGGTCCACTTATCCGGGACAAACAGTCTGTCAGGTGGACAAGACTCAGGCCTATCAGCCTGAAATCTCTGCAACACACGTCGCAGATCCGGAGAAATAGCTGACAAGATAACTCCATCTTTAAGAATACCAACAGGATCAGCGACTCCAGGAGCATCAGGCACAAAGCTCCTAGAAAGAGCATCGGCCTTCACATTCTTTGAACCTGGTAAATACGAGACAACAAAATCAAAGCGGGAGAAAAACAATGACCAGCGGGCCTGTCTCGGATTAAGGCGTTTAGCAGACTCGAGATACATCAGATTTTTGTGATCAGTCAAGACCACCACACGATGCTTAGCACCCTCGAGCCAATGACGCCACTCCTCAAATGCCCATTTCATGGCCAACAACTCCCGATTGCCCACATCATAATTTCGCTCGGCAGGCGAAAACTTCCTAGAGAAAAAGGCACAAGGTTTCATAACAGAGCAACCAGGGCCTCTCTGCGACAAAACGGCCCCTGCTCCAATCTCTGAAGCATCCACCTCAACCTGAAAGGGAAGTGAGACATCGGGCTGGCACAAAACAGGCGCCGAAGTAAACCGGCGTTTCAACTCCTGGAAAGCCTCCACGGCAGCAGGAGCCCAGTTAGCTACATCGGAGCCCTTCTTGGTCATATCCGTCAAAGGTTTCACAATGCTAGAAAAATTAGCGATAAAACGACGGTAGAAGTTAGCGAAACCCAAGAACTTCTGTAGACTCTTAACTGACGAGGGCTGAGTCCAATCAAGAATAGCTCGGACCTTGACTGGGTCCATCTCCACAGCAGAAGGGGAAAAAATGAACCCCAAAAAGGGAACCTTCTGTACACCAAAGAGACACTTTGAGCCCTTGACAAACAAAGAATTTTCACGCAAAATTTTAAAGACCAACCTGACCTGCTCCACATGCGAATCCCAATTATCAGAAAAAACCAAAATATCATCCAGATAAACAATCAAAAATTTATCCAGATACTTCCGGAAAATGTCATGCATAAAGGACTGAAAAACTGAAGGCGCATTGGAGAGCCCAAAAGGCATCACCAAGTACTCAAAATGACCTTCGGGCGTATTGAATGCGGTTTTCCATTCATCACCTTGCTTAATGCGCACAAGGTTGTACGCACCACGAAGATCTATCTTGGTGAACCACTTGGCACCTTTAATCCGGGCAAACAAGTCAGACAACAGCGGTAAAGGATACTGAAATTTGACAGTGATCTTATTTAAAAGCCGATAATCAATACAAGGTCTCAAAGATCCGTCCTTTTTTGCCACAAAAAAGAATCCCGCACCAAGAGGGGAAGAAGACGGACGAATATGTCCTTTCTCTAGAGACTCCTTGATATATGAACGCATAGCGGTATGTTCAGGTACCGACAGATTAAACAGTCTTCCCTTAGGAAATTTACTGCCTGGGATCAAATCTATAGCACAGTCACAGTCCCTATGAGGAGGCAGTGCACTGGACTCAGACTCACTGAAGACATCCTGATAATCAGACAAATACTCCGGAACTTCCGAAGGCGTAGAAGAAGCAATAGACACAGGCAGGGAATCCCCATGAATACCACGACAGCCCCAACTTGAGACTGACATAGCCTTCCAGTCCAGGACTGGATTATGGGTCTGTAACCATGGCAGCCCTAAAACAACCAAATCATGCATTTTATGTAAAACCAGGAAACGTATCACCTCGCGGTGTTCAGGAGTCATGCACATGGTAACCTGTGTCCAATACTGCGGTTTATTTGCTGCCAATGGCGTAGCATCAATACCCCTAAGAGGAATAGGATTTTCTAATGGTTCAAGAGTAAAACCACAGTGCTTAGCAAATGACAGATTCATAAGACTCAGGGCAGCACCTGAATCTACAAACGCCATGACAGGAAAAGACGACAGTGAGCAAATCAAAGTTACAGACAGAATAAATTTAGGTTGCAAATTACCAACGGTGACAGGACTAACAACCTTAGCTATACGTTTAGAGCATGCTGAGATAATATGTGTAGAATCACCACAGTAGTAGCACAAGCCATTCCGGCGTCTATGAATTTTCCGCTCATTTCTAGTCAGGATTCTATCACATTGCATTAAATCAGGTGTCTGTTCAGACAACACCATGAGGGAATTTGCGATTTTTCTATCACATTGCACCGAATTAGGTGTCTGTTCAGACAACACCATGAGGGAATTTGCGGTTTTGCGCTCCCGCAACCGCCGGTCAATTTGAATAGCCAGTGCCATAGTATCATTCAGACCTGTGGGAATGGGAAAACCCACCATAACATTCTTAATGGCTTCAGAAAGGCCATTTCTAAAATTAGCGGCCAGTGCACACTCGTTCCAATGTGTCAGCACGGACCATTTCCGAAATTTTTGGCAGTACACTTCAGCCTCGTCCTGCCCCTGAGACATAGCCAGCAAGGCCTTTTCTGCCTGAATCTCAAGATTGGGTTCCTCATAAAGTAAACCGAGCGCCAGAAAAAACGCATTAATATCAGCCAATGCCGGATCTCCTGGCGCCAGCGAAAAAGCCCAATCCTGAGGGTCGCCCCGTAAGAACGAAATAACAATTTTTACTTGCTGAGCAGAGTCTCCAGATGAACAGGGTCTCAGGGACAAAAACAATTTACAATTATTCACAAAATTCCTAAACTTAAACCTGTCTCCGGAAAACAGTTCAGGAATCGGTATTTTAGGTTCTGACCTAGGATTACTGATAACATAGTCTTGTATGCCCTGCACACGAGTAGCCAGCTGGTCCACACTTGTAATCAAGGTCTGGACATTCATGTCTGCAGCAAGCATAGCCACTCTGAGGTAAAGGGGAAGAAGAAAAAAAAAAAAAAAACTCAGAATCTTCTTTCTTATAATCCCTCTTCTGCAATGCATTAAACATTTAATACTGGCCTGGCAAACTGTTATGACCCCAATGGCGAGGGTCTCAGAGGAACGTGGAAGTCTGCAGAATACAAAAATCCAGCTCATAGGGCAGTGGTAGCTGGGTTGACCATATATCTACTCCTAACGCCAACACTAGAAGTAGCCGGGGATCATTCCTACGTTGATTCTAGATGACACGCTCCAGCCGAAGAATCTAGCTACCCCTAGTAGAGGAAAACAAAAGACCTTTCTTGCCTCCAGAGAAGGGGACCCCAAAGCTGGATAGAAGCCCCCCACAAATAATAACGGTGAGGTAAGAGGAAATGACAAACACAGAAATGAACCAGGTTTAGCACAGAGAGGCCCGCTTACTGATAGCAGAATAAAGAAAGGTAACTTATATGGTCAACAAAAACCCTATCAAAATCCACACTGGAAATTCAAGAACCCCCGAACCGTCTAACGGTCCGGGGGGAGAACACCAGCCCCCTAGAGCTTCCAGCAAAGGTCAGGATATATATTTGGAACAAGCTGGACAAAAATACAAAACCAAAACAAAATAGCAAAAAGCAAAAAGCGGACTTAGCTGATATAACTGGAACCAGGATCAGTAGACAAGAGCACAGCAGACTAGCTCTGATAACTACGTTGCCAGGCATAGAACTGAAGGTCCAGGGAGCTTAAATAGCAACACCCTTAACTAACGACCCAGGTGCGGATAAAAGGAATGACAGAAAAACCAGAGTCAAAAAACTAGTAACCACTAGAGGGAGCAAAAAGTAAATTCACAACAGTGATCCCAATTTGTCCCTGTCTGACCTTGGAGGTGGTACCATAAAATTACACAATGGTGCCCCCACTCAATGTCGGCTCGCCCACAAATTTAGGAAAGCCATTAGGAGCCCCTCAGCCCGAATTTTTGGAGAGCCATCCGGTGGCCCACATTTGGGAGGGCCCTCTACCATACAGTTTGCATGGCCTTTTTATTTGTTGCAAAAGCTGTAAATCCATCATGAATCATTTTGTGGAAGATCAGCAATTCACTGTGTCACCATTACTATAAATGATCTGCCTCACAGGCTTTTTGCCAATTTTTTTACTATTTTTGGACAGCAACAATACTGAAATGTCAGGAGAAGGAGAGGGAAAAAGAGGAGATGGAGAGTCTTCCTCCTTGTGGGGACAGGGAAGTCTGGACAATTGGGACTCTGGCAGACATGTCTAACTGTATGTACCCCTGCGTTTCTCATGACCCGCATGTTATATGGAGTTTGGACAATACTCATTACTGGTTGTTCACCCTTCTCGACCTATGCTCCGAAGAGAACTCATAAATACACTCTTAAAATTTGGAGTGCCAGCAGCCTGCCCTTAGGGTACCGTCACACAGTGAAATTTCCATCGCTGCGACGGCACGATTCGTGACGTCGCAGCGTCGTATGAATATCGCTCCAGCGTCGTAGACTGTGGTCACACTTTGCAATCACGGCGCTGGAGCGATGCCGAAGTCCCCGGGTAACCAGGGTAAACATCGGGTAACTAAGCGCAGGGCCGCGCTTAGTAACCCGATGTTTACCCTGGTTACCAGCGTTAACGTAAAAAAAAAAAACAGTACATACTTACATTCCGGTGTCTGTCCCCGGCGTCTCAGCTTCTCTCCACTGTGTAAGCGCCATAGCCGGAAAGCAGAGCGGTGACGTCACCGCGTCACCGCTGTGCTCGCTTTCCGGCCGGCAGGCGCTCACACAGTGCAGAGAAGCTGAGACGCCGGAGGACAGACACCGGAATGTAAGTATGTACTGTTTGTTTTTTTTACGTTTACGCTTGTAACCAGGGTAAACATCGGGTTACTAAGCGCGGCCCTGCGCTTAGTTACCCGATGTTTACCCTGGTTACAAGCGAACACATCGCTGGATCGCTGTCACACACAACGATCCAGCGATGTCAGTGGGTGATGAAGCGACGAAAGAAAGTTCCAAACGATCTGCTACGACGTACGATTCTCAGCAGGGTCCCTGATCGCTGCTGCGTGTCAGACACTGCGATATCGTAACGATATCGCTAGAACGTCACGAATCGTACCGTCGTAGCGATGGAAATTTCACTGTGTGACGGTACCCTTACTCATACATTTGGGAGGGCCCTCAGGTGGCCTTCTACCATTAATTTAGGAGGGCCCTCAGGTAGCCCTCTACCATTACTTTGGGAAGACCCTCATGTGACCCTCACTCAATTTTGGCAGGGCCTTTTTTAAAAAAAAAAAAAAAAAGCTGTAATTGCAGCAGGAATCATTTTCTCTCAGATCAGCCGTTCTCAATATTGCAGTCATAAATGTTCTGCCTCACAGGCTTTTTGCTACATTTTTAATAATGTATGGCCAGTAACAATAGTGCAATGTTAGAGGGAGGGGGAGATGGAGAGTCCTCCTCCTTGTGGAGACAGGGAAGTCTTGACTGTTGCATTTCTGGCAGACATAGCTAACTTTACGTGCTGCTGTGTTTCCTGTGACCCATGTGTTATATGCAGTTCGTATAACAATAAATCCTGGTTGTTCACCCTTCTCGACTCATGCTCCAAGGAGAACTCATAAATACACTCCTAAATTTTGGATTGGCATCAGCTGGCGCTCCCTCATACATTTGGGAGGGCCCTCAAGCACCCCTCTACTACTATTTTGGGAGGGCCCTCAGGCAGCCCTCTACCATTACTTTGGGGGGCCCCTCTGGCGGCCGTCTACCATTTCTTTGGGTGGGTCTTCAGGCGGCCCTCTACCATTACTTTGGGAAAGCCCTCAGGCCACTCTCTACCATTACTTTGGTAGGGCGCTCAGAAGCCTTCCACCATTAATTTGTGAAGACCCTCAGACAACCCTCTATCATTACTTTGGGAGGGCCCTCAGGCAGCCCTAGCTTAATTTTGTGAGGGCCTTTTTTAAACAAAAAGCTGTAATTTCAGCAGAAATAATTTTCTGACAGATTAGCGGTTCAGTGTTTGCATTCATAAATGATCTGTCTCACAGGCATTTTGCAAATTTTTTTACATTTATGGCCAGTAACAATACTGAAATGTTAGCGAGCGGGAGGAGGAAATGGAAAGTCCTCCTCCTTGCGGGGACAGAGAAGTCTTCACTGTTAAGACTCTGGCAGACATGGCTAACTTTATGTACGGCTGCGTTTCCTGTGACCCACATGCTATATGCAGTTTGGATAACATTCATTATTGGTTATTCACCCTTCTCGACCCATGCTTCGAAGAGAACTCATAAATGCACTCATAAAATTTGGATGGCCAGCAGCCTACCCTCATTTATAAAATTTAGAGGGCCAGCAGCCGGCCTTTGTTTATTAATTTTGAAGGGCCAGCAGCCGTCCCTCACTCATAAATAAATATTTTTGGAGCAAATATGCTCATCCATGAGACCTAGATTCCTGGTCCCACTTTTCTGGGGTGCACGGCACAACACTCTTTAAGGCAGAACTCCCAAGTCGCTCCTGGGAACAATGTTGTCAGAGTATTACGCCACTTTTACAGATTGGCAATAAAACAGACTAACTCGAAACAAATATGGATTTTACAAGAAAAAATGTTAGGAAAAAAGCCTCCTCCACCCCTTTAAGCTATGTTTACATAAAGCGTTTTTGCTGCGTTTCTAGACTTTCTCATTGCTTTTACCCCTTTCTGCCATTGGACGTACTACCCTGTTGTGAATTCCGTTCTTGGGCTCCCTCCAGTGGTTGTAAATGGCACTTTTGTGAGTTCTGCCCTTGGGCTCCCTCCGGTGGTTTTGAGTCGAACTGCTGCTCCTTGGGTTTAGCATTGCAGCTGCTTCCACTGATTGTCTCTCCTGGCTCTGCTATTTAGCCTGGCTCTAGTCTTCAGCCAGTGCCAGCTGTCAATGTTTCTTGGTTGGATTCAGATCTCTCCTTGGATTTCTCTGATAGCCTGTCCATTTCAGCAAAGATAAGTAATTGCTTTTCTTTTGGTTGTCCACTTGCTGTGGACTTAATTGTTCAGCTCATGTTGTGTTATTTCTTGTCCAGCTTGTCTGTATGATATATTCAGCTTAGCTGGAAGCTCTGGGGAAGCAGATTTGCCCCTCCACACCGTGAGTCGGTGTGGAGATTTTTTGTAAACTCTGCGTGGATTTTTAGCTTTTAATACTGACCGCACAGTATCCTTTTCTATCCTGTCTATTTAGTTAGAATTGGCCTCCTTTGCTAAATCTTGTTTTCATTCTGTGTATGTCATTTCCCTCTCCACTCACAGTCAATATTTGTGGGGGGCTATCTTTCCTTTGGGGTTTTCTCTGAGGCAAGATAGCTTTCTGTTTCCATCTTTAGGGGTAGTTAGTTCTCAGGCTGTGACGAGGTGTCTAGGGAGTGACAGGAACATCCCACGGCTACTTCTAGTGTTGGTGTTAGGATTAGGAACTGCGGTCAGTACAGATACCACCTCCTCAGAGCTCGTCCCATGTTGCTTCTTAACCACCAGGTCATATAAGTACAGCTGGCCCGCAATGTGTTGAATGCATCTCAAAAGAGGGGAAAAAAAAGTTCTGAGCCATTTTTTTTTTTTCTTTGCAGCCTGTTTTGTCTTTTTTTTTCCCCTTACCTCTGGGTGGCTCAGTGGTTGGGTGCTAGCATGGATATTCAGGGATTGATGTCTCGTGTGGATCATCTTGCTGCTAGAGTACAGGGTATTTCGGATTATATCATTCAGACTCCTGTTTTAGAGCCTAGAATTCCTACTCCTGATTTGTTTTTTGGGGATAGATCCAAATTTTTGAACTTTAAAAATAACTGCAAATTGTTTTTTGCTTTGAGACCCCGTTCCTCTGGTGACCCCATTCAGCAGGTGAAGATTGTCATTTCTCTGCTGCGTGGAGACCCTCAGGACCGGGCATTCTCCCTTGAGTCAGGGGATCCTGCATTACTCAATGTAGACGCATTTTTTCAAGCGCTCGGATTGCTGTATGACGAACCTAATTCTGTGGATCAGGCAGAAAAAACCTTGCTGGCTCTGTGTCAGGGTCAGGAAGCGGCAGAAGTATACTGCCAGAAATTTAGAAAGTGGTCTGTGCTCACAAAATGGAATGAGTATGCCCTGGCAGCAATTTTCAGAAAGGGTCTTTCTGAAGCCCTTAAAGATGTTATGGTGGGGTTCCCCACACCTGCTGGTTTGAACGAATCAATGTCTCTGGCCATTCAGATTGATCGGCGCCTGCGCGAGTGCAAGGTGGTGCACCATATGGCAGTGTCCTCTGAGCAGAGTCCTGAGCCTATGCAATGTGATAGGATTTTGACTAGAGCAGAACGGCAGGAATTCAGACATCAGAATAGGCTTTGTTTTTACTGTGGTGATTCTGCTCATGCTATTTCTGAGTGCCCTAAGCGTACTAAGAGGGTCGCTAGGTCTGTTACCATTAGTACTGTACAGCCTAAATTTCTCTTTTCTGTTACCCTGATTTCTTCATTATCATCCTTTTCTGTTATGGCATTTGTGGATTCAGGCGCTGCCCTGAACTTAATGGACTTAGAGTTCGCCAGACGCTGTGGTTTTTCCTTGCAGCCTTTGCAGAGCCCTATTCCCTTAAGGGGGATTGATGCTACACCATTGGCCAAGAATAAACCTTAGTACTGGACACAGTTGACCATGTACATGTCTCCAGCCCATCAGGAAGATTGTCGTTTTCTGGTGTTGCATAATTTGCATGATGTTGTGCTGGGTTTTCCATGGTTACAGGTGCATAATCCGGTGCTGGATTGGAAATCTATGTCTGACTAGTTGGGGTTGTCAAGGGATACATAGTGATGTTCCTTTAATGTCAATTTCCTCTTCCCCCTCTTCTGAAGTTCCTGAGTTTTTGTCGGATTTCCAGGATGTATTTGATGAGCCCAAGTCCAGCTCCCTTCCTCCTCATAGGGACTGCGATTGTGCTATTAACTTGATTCCTGGCTGTAAGTTCCCTAAGGGCCGACTTTTCAATCTGTCTGTGCCAGAGCATGCAGCCATGCAGAGTTATGTAAAGGAGTCTTTGGAGAAGGGGCATATTCGCCCGTCTTCGTCACCGTTGGGAGCTGGATTCTTCTTTGTTGCCAAGAAGGATGGCTCCTTGAGACCCTGTATAGATTATCGCCTTCTCAATAAGATCACGGTCAAATTCCAATACCCTTTACCTTTGCTTTCTGATTTGTTTGCTCGGATTAAGGGGGCTAGTTGGTTTACTAAGATTGACCTTCGAGGGGCGTATAATCTTGTTCGTATTAAACAGAGTGACGAATGGAAAACAGCATTTAATACGCCCGAAGGCCATTTTGAATACCTTGTGATGCCATTCGGGCTCTCTAATGCTCCATCTGTGTTTCAGTCCTTTATGCATGATATCTTCCGGAATTATCTTGATAAATTCATGATTGTATATTTGGATGATATTTTGGTTTTTTCCGATGATTGGGAGTCTCATGTGAAACAGGTCAGGATGGTATTTCAGATCCTTCGTGCTAATGCTTTGTTTGTGAAGGGGTCTAAGTGCCTTTTTGGAGTTCAGAAGGTTTCTTTTTTGGGTTTCATTTTTTCTCCCTCGGCTATAGAAATGGATCCTGTTAAGGTCCAGGCCATTCATGATTGGATTCAACCCACATCTGTGAAGAGCCTTCAGAAATTTTTGGGCTTTGCTAATTTTTATCGCCGTTTCATTGCTAACTTTTCCAGTGTGGTTAAGCCCCTGACCGATTTGACGAAGAAAGGCGCTGATGTGATGAATTGGTCCTCTGCGGCTGTTGAGGCCTTTCAGGAACTTAAACGTCGTTTTACTTCTGCCCCTGTATTGCGTCAGCCGGATGTTTCTCTTCCTTTTCAGGTTGAGGTTGACGCTTCTGAGATTGGGGCAGGGGCCATTTTGTCTCAGAGAAGTTCTGATGGTTCTTTGATGAAACCGTGTGCCTTCTTCTCCAGAAAGTTTTCGCCTGCTGAGCGTAATTATGATGTCGGCTATCGGGAGTTTTTGGCTATGAAGTGGGCATTTGAGGAGTGGCGACATTGGCTTGAGGGAGCCAAGCATCGCGTTGTGGTCTTGACAGATCATAAGAATCTGATTTACCTCAAGTCTGCCAAGCGGTTGAACCTTAGACAAGCTCGATGGTCCCTGTTTTTCTCCCGTTTTGATTTTGTGGTCTCATATCTTCCGGGATCTAAGAATGTGAAGGCTGATGCCCTCTCTAGGAGTTTTTTGCCTGATTCTCCGGGAGTCCTTGAGCCGGTTGGTATTCTCAAGGAGGGGGTGATTCTTTCTGCCATCTCCCCTCATTTACGGCGGGTGCTTCGGGAGTTTCAGGCTGATAAACCTGACCGCTGTCCAGTGGGGAAACTGTTTGTTCCTGATTGATGGACTAGTAAGGTAATTTCTGAGGTTCATTGTTCGGTGTTGGCTGGTCATCCTGGGATTTTTGGTACCAGAGATTTGGTTGCTAGGTTCTTTTGGTGGCCTTCCTTGTCGCGGGATTTGCGTTCTTTTGTGCAGTCCTGTGGGACTTGTGCCCGGGCCAAGCCTTGCTGTTCCCGTGCTAGTGGGTTGCTTTTGCCTTTGCCGGTCCCTGAGAGGCCCTGGACGCATATTTTCATGGATTTTATTTCGGATCTTCCTGTTTCCCAGAAGATGTCTGTTATCTGGGTGGTTTGTGACCGGTTTTCTAAGATGGTCCATTTGGTACCTTTGCCTAAGTTGCCTTCCTCCTCTGATTTGGTTCCATTGTTTTTTCAGCATGTGGTTCGTTTGCATGGCATTCCGGAGAATATTGTGTCTGACAGAGGTTCCCAGTTTGTTTCTAGGTTTTGGTGGTCCTTTTGTGCTAGACTGGGCATTGATTTGTCTTTTTCTTCAGCATTTCATCCTCAGACAAATGGCCAAACTGAGCAAACCAATCAGACCTTGGAAACCTATTTGAGATGAGTAGTAGAGCATAGATATGTTTCGTCAAACTCAATTTGACAGGTGGACACGCCCCTATCAAAGTGTATCAAAAGTGTGTAACCCCTCCTCCCCTCACTGTCAGCCAGCTGTCCCTCCTTGTCTGGCTCTCCCTTTTTGATATAGTTTAATATTATTATCACAGTATTTGATGCTGTGAATATTATCCCAGTAATTGTTTTATATTAGTTGTTTATATGCTGTATTAAGAGTAGTCTTATTTGATAATCCGCTGATAGGGAGAGTGAGGCTGTGTTTCTACAGTATTATTCTGCTGTGAGCTTGAATGAGACTGGTACTATAGTTGCTAACAGCTGCTAAGACTTTCTGTGTTGGAGATACAAACATTCACACAAGCACTCCTTAAACCAAACAGAAATAATTTGATGTTGTGATTATTATCATAGTGTTGGTTTGTTTTATATTCTATTAGATTTTTATATTAAATGCAACTGCTATGAGTTGAATGAGTCTGATACTACAATTGCTAGATTATCAAAATTGTTATCAAAGTGACAGCAAAAGAGTTTCTGTGCTGGAGATACAAACATTCCACTTGCTAGCAGCTGTGAAAATGTATCTGTACTGACCACTAACTAGACAGGCAGACTTTCTGTATTGGAGATACAAACATTCCACACAAGCACTCCTTAAACCACACAGAAATAATTTGATGTTGTGATTATTATCATAGTGTTGGTTTGTTTTATATTCTATTAGATTTTTATATTAAATGCAACTGCTATGAGTTGAATGAGTCTGATACTACAATTGCTAGATTATCAAAATTGTTATCAAAGTGACAGCAAAAGAGTTTCTGTGCTGGAGATACAAACATTCCACTTGCTAGCAGCTGTTAAAATGTATCTGTACTGACCACTAACTAGACAGGCAGACTTTCTGTGTTGGAGATACAAACATTCCACACAAACACTCCTTAAATCACACAGAAATAATTTGGTGTTGTGATTATTATCATAGTGTTGGTTTGTTTTACATCCTATTAGATTTTTTATATTAAATGTAGCCGCTATGAGTTGAATGGGCCTGATACTATAATTGCTAGATTATCGTATCAAAGTGTATTATTACACCTATTATCACACCTACTATTACATAGGTCCTTTTATTTATAGGCCCAATAATATTTATTCTCTTTTATTTACATTTTCATACACCTATAGTCCCAATAATATTTATCTGACCAGCAGTTAATTAAATAAAAGCGCATAAAGTGTGTTAAATAGACATCATACGGTATGAATTGAATGAGTCTGATACTATAATTGCTAGATTATCGTATCAAAGTGTATTATTACACCTATTATCACACCTATTATTACATAAGTCCTTTTATTTATAGTCCCAATAATATTTATTCTCTTTTATTTACATTTTCATACACCTATAGTCCCAATAATATTTATTTGACCAGCAGTTAATTAAATAAAAGCGCATAAAGTGTGTTAAATAGACATCATACGGTATGAATTGAATGAGTCTGATACTATAATTGCTAGATTATCGTATCAAAGTGTATTATTACACCTATTATCACACCTATTATTACATAAGTCCTTTTATTTATAGTCCCAATAATATTTATTCTCTTTTATTTACATTTTCATACACCTATAGTCCCAATAATATTTATTTGACCAGCAGTTAATTAAATAAAAGCGCATAAAGTGTGTTAAATAGACATCATACGGTATGAATTGAATGAGTCTGATACTATAATTGCTAGATTATCGTATCAAAGTGTATTATTACACCTATTATCACACCTATTATTACATAAGTCCTTTTATTTATAGTCCCAATAATATTTATTCTCTTTTATTTACATTTTCATACACCGACAGTCCCAATAATATTTATTTGACCAGCAGTTAATTAAATAAAAGCGCATAAAGTGTGTTAAATAGACATCATACGGTATGAATTGAATGAGTCTGATACTATAATTGCTAGATTATCGTATCAAAGTGTATTATTTGCTCCCGTAATCAGAGCAGTGTATTTTTGACCCAGTGTTTCTGTCTGCAGCATGTAATGTGTAAGAAGTTCATCAGCACACACATGGTTCCTCAATCAGCACAGCAAAACGAGTTTCTGTGTTGGAGATACAAACATTCCACTTGCTAGCAGCTGTTAAAATGTATCTCTACTGACCACTAACTAGACAGCAAGACTTTCTGTGCTGGAGATACAAACATTCCACACAAACACTCCTTAAATCACACAGAAATAATTTGGTGTTGTGATTATTATCATAGTGTTGGTTTGTTTTACATCCTATTAGATTTTTTATATTAAATGTAGCCGCTATGAGTTGAATGGGGTCTGATACTATAATTGCTAGATTATCGTATCAAAGTGTATTATTACACCTATTATCACACCTACTATTACATAGGTCCTTTTATTTATAGGCCCAATAATATTTATTCTCTTTTATTTACATTTTCATACACCTATAGTCCCAATAATATTTATCTGACCAGCAGTTAATTAAATAAAAGCGCATAAAGTGTGTTAAATAGACATCATACGGTATGAATTGAATGAGTCTGATACTATAATTGCTAGATTATCGTATCAAAGTGTATTATTACACCTATTATCACACCTATTATTACATAAGTCCTTTTATTTATAGTCCCAATAATATTTATTCTCTTTTATTTACATTTTCATACACCTATAGTCCCAATAATATTTATTTGACCAGCAGTTAATTAAATAAAAGCGCATAAAGTGTGTTAAATAGACATCATACGGTATGAATTGAATGAGTCTGATACTATAATTGCTAGATTATCGTATCAAAGTGTATTATTACACCTATTATCACACCTATTATTACATAAGTCCTTTTATTTATAGTCCCAATAATATTTATTCTCTTTTATTTACATTTTCATACACCTATAGTCCCAATAATATTTATTTGACCAGCAGTTAATTAAATAAAAGCGCATAAAGTGTGTTAAATAGACATCATACGGTATGAATTGAATGAGTCTGATACTATAATTGCTAGATTATCGTATCAAAGTGTATTATTACACCTATTATCACACCTATTATTACATAAGTCCTTTTATTTATAGTCCCAATAATATTTATTCTCTTTTATTTACATTTTCATACACCGACAGTCCCAATAATATTTATTTGACCAGCAGTTAATTAAATAAAAGCGCATAAAGTGTGTTAAATAGACATCATACGGTATGAATTGAATGAGTCTGATACTATAATTGCTAGATTATCGTATCAAAGTGTATTATTTGCTCCCGTAATCAGAGCAGTGTATTTTTGACCCAGTGTTTCTGTCTGCAGCATGTAATGTGTAAGAAGTTCATCAGCACACACATGGTTCCTCAATCAGCACAGCAAAACGAGTTTCTGTGTTGGAGATACAAACATTCCACTTGCTAGCAGCTGTTAAAATGTATCTCTACTGACCACTAACTAGACAGGCAGACTTTCTGTGTTGGAGATACAAACATTCCACACAAACACTCCTTAAATCACACAGAAATAATTTGGTGTTGTGATTATTATCATAGTGTTGGTTTGTTTTACATCCTATTAGATTTTTTATATTAAATGTAGCCGCTATGAGTTGAATGGGCCTGATACTATAATTGCTAGATTATCGTATCAAAGTGTATTATTACACCTATTATCACACCTACTATTACATAGGTCCTTTTATTTATAGGCCCAATAATATTTATTCTCTTTTATTTACATTTTCATACACCTATAGTCCCAATAATATTTATCTGACCAGCAGTTAATTAAATAAAAGCGCATAAAGTGTGTTAAATAGACATCATACGGTATGAATTGAATGAGTCTGATACTATAATTGCTAGATTATCGTATCAAAGTGTATTATTACACCTATTATCACACCTATTATTACATAAGTCCTTTTATTTATAGTCCCAATAATATTTATTCTCTTTTATTTACATTTTCATACACCTATAGTCCCAATAATATTTATTTGACCAGCAGTTAATTAAATAAAAGCGCATAAAGTGTGTTAAATAGACATCATACGGTATGAATTGAATGAGTCTGATACTATAATTGCTAGATTATCGTATCAAAGTGTATTATTACACCTATTATCACACCTATTATTACATAAGTCCTTTTATTTATAGTCCCAATAATATTTATTCTCTTTTATTTACATTTTCATACACCTATAGTCCCAATAATATTTATTTGACCAGCAGTTAATTAAATAAAAGCGCATAAAGTGTGTTAAATAGACATCATACGGTATGAATTGAATGAGTCTGATACTATAATTGCTAGATTATCGTATCAAAGTGTATTATTACACCTATTATCACACCTATTATTACATAAGTCCTTTTATTTATAGTCCCAATAATATTTATTCTCTTTTATTTACATTTTCATACACCGACAGTCCCAATAATATTTATTTGACCAGCAGTTAATTAAATAAAAGCGCATAAAGTGTGTTAAATAGACATCATACGGTATGAATTGAATGAGTCTGATACTATAATTGCTAGATTATCGTATCAAAGTGTATTATTTGCTCCCGTAATCAGAGCAGTGTATTTTTGACCCAGTGTTTCTGTCTGCAGCATGTAATGTGTAAGAAGTTCATCAGCACACACATGGTTCCTCAATCAGCACAGCAAAACGAGTTTCTGTGTTGGAGATACAAACATTCCACTTGCTAGCAGCTGTTAAAATGTATCTCTACTGACCACTAACTAGACAGCAAGACTTTCTGTGCTGGAGATACAAACATTCCACACAAACACTCCTTAAATCACACAGAAATAATTTGGTGTTGTGATTATTATCATAGTGTTGGTTTGTTTTACATCCTATTAGATTTTTTATATTAAATGTAGCCGCTATGAGTTGAATGGGGTCTGATACTATAATTGCTAGATTATCGTATCAAAGTGTATTATTACACCTATTATCACACCTACTATTACATAGGTCCTTTTATTTATAGGCCCAATAATATTTATTCTCTTTTATTTACATTTTCATACACCTATAGTCCCAATAATATTTATCTGACCAGCAGTTAATTAAATAAAAGCGCATAAAGTGTGTTAAATAGACATCATACGGTATGAATTGAATGAGTCTGATACTATAATTGCTAGATTATCGTATCAAAGTGTATTATTACACCTATTATCACACCTATTATTACATAAGTCCTTTTATTTATAGTCCCAATAATATTTATTCTCTTTTATTTACATTTTCATACACCTATAGTCCCAATAATATTTATTTGACCAGCAGTTAATTAAATAAAAGCGCATAAAGTGTGTTAAATAGACATCATACGGTATGAATTGAATGAGTCTGATACTATAATTGCTAGATTATCGTATCAAAGTGTATTATTACACCTATTATCACACCTATTATTACATAAGTCCTTTTATTTATAGTCCCAATAATATTTATTCTCTTTTATTTACATTTTCATACACCTATAGTCCCAATAATATTTATTTGACCAGCAGTTAATTAAATAAAAGCGCATAAAGTGTGTTAAATAGACATCATACGGTATGAATTGAATGAGTCTGATACTATAATTGCTAGATTATCGTATCAAAGTGTATTATTACACCTATTATCACACCTATTATTACATAAGTCCTTTTATTTATAGTCCCAATAATATTTATTCTCTTTTATTTACATTTTCATACACCGACAGTCCCAATAATATTTATTTGACCAGCAGTTAATTAAATAAAAGCGCATAAAGTGTGTTAAATAGACATCATACGGTATGAATTGAATGAGTCTGATACTATAATTGCTAGATTATCGTATCAAAGTGTATTATTTGCTCCCGTAATCAGAGCAGTGTATTTTTGACCCAGTGTTTCTGTCTGCAGCATGTAATGTGTAAGAAGTTCATCAGCACACACATGGTTCCTCAATCAGCACAGCAAAACGAGTTTCTGTGTTGGAGATACAAACATTCCACTTGCTAGCAGCTGTTAAAATGTATCTCTACTGACCACTAACTAGACAGCAAGACTTTCTGTGCTGGAGATACAAACATTCCACACAAACACTCCTTAAATCACACAGAAATAATTTGGTGTTGTGATTATTATCATAGTGTTGGTTTGTTTTACATCCTATTAGATTTTTTATATTAAATGTAGCCGCTATGAGTTGAATGGGGTCTGATACTATAATTGCTAGATTATCGTATCAAAGTGTATTATTACACCTATTATCACACCTATTATTACATAGGTCCTTTTATTTATAGTCCCAATAATATTTATTCTCTTTTATTTACATTTTCATACACCTATAGTCCCAATAATATTTATTTGACCAGCAGTTAATTAAATAAAAGCGCATAAAGTGTGTTAAATAGACATCATACGGTATGAATTGAATGAGTCTGATACTATAATTGCTAGATTATCGTATCAAAGTGTATTATTACACCTATTATCACACCTATTATATTCTGTGTTTATGCATCATAATTTCATACTGTGATTCTCATTTTATGAGCTTTATAACACATCAGACTGGTTTACGGGTATATTATGTATAATTATTTTAGAATGAAGCGGGCCCAGAGACACCCCAAACTGTACAGATAATGTTCAGTGTTAGTGTGATACAGCATTGTGTTATTATTCCAGGATGTAACATTTCTATTCCCACAATTTCAACGACCTCTTGATTTTTATCAGAGTCGGTATTCACACATAATAATAATAATTACCATCGGTGATATTATGTATATCATGTGTTTTTGACAGGTATAAAACGGTTGTTTTATACATGACTGGTATATGAATATGAAAAGTAAAAATCATCACATGTATAATTAACATACACCATTACACTTCTTACAAAATAGATAATATACAGTATATAGTTCAGTGATAATTGTTACAGTATTTTATTTTCCCGGTGTTACTTTTGTTCATGTATTACCGGATTCTTCTTTGGCAATTGTTACACTCAGTTATTTTTAATTTTTTTTTTTTTCCTTGGATTTTGTTAGTCACTACAATTATTTTTGCTCCCAAGATAGGGTGTTAGAGTCGCCAAGTAACATAAACGTGCAGACTCCTGAATATTACAATTACAAAACATTCAAAGTTTGTTTCTCCACTTTTTGCAGATAATAAATCTTAATTTCTTTATAATTTGACTTTTAGTTATAGTTTGTTTCAGCTCTTTGCCGTTCTATGTATACCGTAAATTTTGCTTCCTTTCAGTGAATAATATAAGCCAAATTATTTTTATTCAAAGTCATCTAACTTATGTATGCTTGTAAAGCTTTGTTACATTTCTGTCCAGTCTACACCATGCTGTGTAACATAAATACATGCGGTCTTGTAGTATGGCTTTTGGTTTCTCTGAACTGCCGCAAACAAAACATATAAGGTAGTATGGCACAAGATGTGAGCGTACCAGCAGCTCACGGAGCATTACCGCTGCACTCATGGCCGCTTCTCTTTGCAGCTTCTGAATGTACACTATTCTCACCCATGGAGAGTTTTCCTTTAAAAATATGAATATTATTGAATATAATGTTTTACATATGTTACAGTATTTTATTTTCCATGCAAAAATCCATCTTTGTGTTGCATGTGTTGTGTGTGTTCTGTATGTTGTGTGTGTATGTTTGTTGTGTGTGTTGTGTGTGTTCTGTCTGTTGTGTGTATGTGTGTTGTGTGTGTTGCACGTGTTGTGTGTGTTCTGTCTGTTGTGTGTGTATGTTTGTTGTGTGTGCTGCATGTGTTGTGTGTGTTCTGTATGTTGTGTGTGTATGTTTGTTGTGTGTGTTGCATGTGTTGTGTGTGTTCTGTATGTTATGTGTGTTTGTTGTGCATGTGTTCTGTGTGTTGTGTGTGACTGCCTCCATCAGCACAAAGATGGATTTTTGCATGGAAAATAAAATACTGTAACATATGTAAACATTATATTCAATAATATTCATATTTTTAAAGGAAAACTCTCCATGGGTGAGAATAGTGTACATTAAGAAGCTGCAAAGAGAAGCGGCCATGAGTGCAGCGGTAATGCTCCGTGAGCTGCTGGTACACTCACATCTTGTGCCATACTACCTTATATGTTTTGTTTGCGGCAGTTCAGAGAAACCAAAAGCCATACTACAAGACCGCATGTATTTATGTTACACAGCATGGTGTAGACTGGACAGAAATGTAACAAAGCTTTAAAAGCATACATAAGTTAGATGACTTTGAATAAAAATAATTTGTCTTATATTATTCACTGAAAGGAAGCAAAATTTACGGTATACATAGAACGGCAAAGAGCTGAAACAAACTATAACTAAAAGTCAAATTATAAAGAAATTAAGATTTATTATCTGCAAAAAGTGGAGAAACAAACTTTGAATGTTTTGTAATTGTAATATTCAGGAGTCTGCACGTTTATGTTACTTGGCGACTCTAACACCCTATCTTGGGAGCAAAAATAATTGTAGTGACTAACAAAATCCAAGGAAAAAATAAAAAATAACTGAGTGTAACAATTGCCAAAGAAGAATCCGGTAATACATGAACAAAAGTAACACCGGGAAAATAAAATACTGTAACAATTATCACTGAACTATATACTGTATATTATCTATTTTGTAAGAAGTGTAACGGTGTATGTTAATTATACATGTGATGATTTTTACTTTTTATATTCATATACCAGTCATGTATAAAACAACCGTTTTATACCTGTCAAAAACACATGATATACATAATATCACCGATGGTAATTATTATTATTATTATGTGTGAATACCGACTCTGATAAAAATCAAGAGGTCGTTGAAATTGTGGGAATAGAAATGTTACAGCCTGGAATAATAACACAATGCTGTATCACACTAACACTGAACATTATCTGTACAGTTTGGGGTGTCTCTGGGCCCGCTTCATTCTAAAATAATTATACATAATATACCCGTAAACCAGTCTGATGTGTTATAAAGCTCATAAAATGAGAATCACAGTATGAAATTATGATGCATAAACACAGAATATAATAGGTGTGATAATAGGTGTAATAATACACTTTGATACGATAATCTAGCAATTATAGTATCAGACTCATTCAATTCATACCGTATGATGTCTATTTAACACACTTTATGCGCTTTTATTTAATTAACTGCTGGTCAAATAAATATTATTGGGACTATAGGTGTATGAAAATGTAAATAAAAGAGAATAAATATTATTGGGACTATAAATAAAAGGACCAATGTAATAATAGGTGTGATAATAGGTGTAATAATACACTTTGATACGATAATCTAGCAATTATAGTATCAGACCCCATTCAACTCATAGCGGCTACATTTAATATAAAAAATCTAATAGGATGTAAAACAAACCAACACTATGATAATAATCACAACACCAAATTATTTCTGTGTGATTTAAGGAGTGTTTGTGTGGAATGTTTGTATCTCCAACACAGAAAGTCTGCCTGTCTAGTTAGTGGTCAGTACAGATACATTTTAACAGCTGCTAGCAAGTGGGATGTTTGTATCTCCAGCACAGAAACTCTTTTGCTGTCACTTTGATAACAATTTCGATTATCTAGCAATTGTAGTATCAGACTCATTCAACTCATATCAGTTGCATTTAATATAAAAATCTAGTAGAATTTAAAACAAACCAATAATCTAGCAATTATAGTATCAGACTCATTCAATTCATACCGTATGATGTCTATTTAACACACTTTATGCGCTTTTATTAAATTAACTGCTGGTCAAATAAATATTATTGGGACTATAGGTGTATGAAAATGTAAATAAAAGAGAATAAATATTATTGGGACTATAAATAAAAGGACTTATGTAATAATAGGTGTGATAATAGGTGTAATAATACACTTTGATGCGATAATCTAGCAATTATAGTATCAGACTCATTCAATTCATACTGTATGATGTCTATTTAACACACTTTATGCGCTTTTATTTAATTAACTGCTGGTCAAATAAATATTATTGGGACTATAGGTGTATGAAAATGTAAATAAAAGAGAATAAATATTATTGGGACTATAAATAAAAGGACTTATGTAATAATAGGTGTGATAATAGGTGTAATAATACACTTTGATACGATAATCTAGCAATTATAGTATCAGACTCATTCAATTCATACCGTATGATGTCTATTTAACACACTTTATGCGCTTTTATTTAATTAACTGCTGGTCAAATAAATATTATTGGGACTATAGGTGTATGAAAATGTAAATAAAAGAGAATAAATATTATTGGGACTATAAATAAAAGGACTTATGTAATAATAGGTGTGATAATAGGTGTAATAATACACTTTGATACGATAATCTAGCAATTATAGTATCAGACTCATTCAATTCATACCGTATGATGTCTATTTAACACACTTTATGCGCTTTTATTTAATTAACTGCTGGTCAGATAAATATTATTGGGACTATAGGTGTCATGATCTCTGCAAGCAGAGATCATAGCAAGCCTATAGAGGGACAAGCTCTCGGAAGATGGAACTATACTGACCATGAACTAAGCCTGCCGCGCAACTAGAAATAGCCAGGTAGCATTTCCTATTTATTGCTAGATGCCCAGCTCTGGCCTAAGACCTAAATAGCTAGCAGAGGGAAATATAAGACCTGGCTCACCTCTAGAGAAATATTTCAAAAGCAGACAGTAGCCCCCCACATATAATGACGGTGAGTTCAGATGAAACACAAACGCAGCAGGAAAATAGTCTTAGCAAATTTGAGGTCCGCTTACTAGATAGCAGAAGACAGATAGTATACTTTCATGGTCAGCAGAAAAACACTAACAAAACACCATCCAGAGATTACCTTAAACTCTGGCATTAACTCATAACACCAGAGTAGCAATCCCTGATCAACGAGAGCTTTCCAGACACAGTAACAAAACTTCAGCTGTGAACTGGAACAAATAGGCAAACGAAACATGGACAAAAGTCCAACTTATCTAGTAGTTGTCAGAAGCAGGAACAAGCACTGAGAGGCATCAGATAACATTGTTGACCGGCAAGAAACCACCAGAGAAATGAGCTTAAATAGCGACACCCACTACTGATGGAACCAGGTGAAACAGGAAAGAGGATGACAAGTCCAATTCCACAAGCGGCCACCGGGGGAGCCCAGAATCCAAATTCACAACAGTACCCCCCCCTCAAGGAGGGGGCACCGAACCCTCACCAGATCCACCAGGGCGACCAGGATGAGCCCTATGGAAGGCACGAACAAGATCAGAAGCATGAACATCAGATGCATTGACCCAAGAATTATCCTCCTGGCCGTAACCCTTCCAGTTGACCAGATACTGGAGTCTCCGTCTGGAAACACGAGAGTCCAAAATTTTCTCCACAACGTACTCCAACTCACCCTCAACCAACACCGGAGCAGGAGGCTCAACTGAAGGTACAACAGGCACCTCATACCTGCGCAATAACGACCGATGAAAAACGTTATGAATGGAAAAGGACGCAGGGAGGTCCAAACGGAAAGAAACAGGATTAAGAATCTCCAATATTCTATAAGGGCCGATGAACCGAGGTTTAAACTTAGGAGAAGAGACCCTCATAGGGACAAAACGAGAAGACAACCAGACCAAATCTCCAACACAAAGCCGAGAACCAACACGACGATGACGGTTGGCAAAACGCTGAGTCTTCTCCTGGGACAACTTCAAATTGTCCATAACCTGCCCCCAGATGTGATGCAATCTCTCCACCACCGCATCCACTCCAGGACAATCCGAGGATTCCACCTGACCGGAGGAAAATCGAGGGTGAAACCCCGAATTACAGAAAAACGGGGACACCAAGGTGGAAGAGCTGGCCCGATTATTGAGGGCGAACTCTGCCAATGGCAAAAAAGCAACCCAATCATCCTGGTCAGCAGAGACAAAACACCTCAGATATGTCTCCAGGGTCTGATTAGTCCGCTCGGTCTGGCCATTAGTCTGAGGGTGAAAAGCAGATGAAAAAGACAAATCTATGCCCATCCTAGCACAGAATGCCCGCCAAAATCTAGACACAAATTGGGTACCTCTGTCAGAAACAATATTCTCAGGAATACCGTGCAATCGGACAACATTCTGAAAAAACAGAGGAACCAACTCAGAAGAAGAAGGCAACTTGGGCAGAGGAACCAAATGGACCATTTTAGAGAAACGGTCACAGACCACCCAGATGACAGACATCTTCTGGGAAACAGGCAGATCTGAAATAAAATCCATCGAGATGTGTGTCCAAGGCCTCTTAGGAATAGGCAAGGGCAACAGCAGTCCGCTAGCCCGAGAACTACAAGACTTGGCCCGAGCACAAATGTCACATGACTGCACAAAGACTCGCACATCTCGTGACAGGGAAGGCCACCAGAAGGATCTTGCCACCAAATCCCTGGTACCAAAAATTCCGGGATGACCTGCCAATGCAGAAGAATGTACCTCAGAGATGACTCTACTGGTCCAATCATCCGGAACAAACAGTCTATCAGGCGGACAACGATCCGGTCTATCCGCCTGAAACTCTTGCAAGGACCGCCGCAGATCAGGAGAAACGGCCGACAAAATTACTCCCTCCCTAAGGATACCTGTGGGTTCAGTATTACCAGGAGAGTCCGGGTCAAAACTCCTAGAAAGGGCATCTGCCTTAACATTCTTAGAACCCGGTAGGTATGACACCACAAAATTAAAGCGAGAAAAAAATAAAGACCAGCGCGCCTGTCTAGGATTCAGGCGCCTGGCAGTCTCAAGATAAATCAAATTTTTGTGGTCAGTCAATACCACCACCTGATGCTTAGCCCCCTCTAGCCAATGGCGCCACTCCTCAAACGCCCACTTCATGGCCAAAAGCTCCCTATTCCCAACATCATAATTCCGCTCTGCGGGCGAAAATTTGCGAGAAAAGAAGGCACAAGGTCTAATGACGGAGCAGTCGGAACCTTTCTGCGACAACACTGCCCCAGCTCCGATCTCCGAAGCGTCAACCTCAACCTGAAAAGGCAGATTCACATCAGGCTGACGTAACACAGGGGCAGAGGCAAAACGGTGCTTAAGCTCCTGAAAGGCCTCTACAGCATGAGGGGACCAATTAGCAACATCAGCGCCATGTCTGGTCAAATCAGTCAGTGGTTTAACGACATCCGAAAAACCAGCAATAAATCGGCGGTAAAAGTTGGCAAAGCCCAAAAATCTCTGAAGACCCTTAAGAGAGGAGGGCTGAGTCCAGTCACAAATAGCTTGCACCTTGACGGGATCCATCTCAATGGAAGAGGGAGAAAAAATATACCCCAAAAAGGAAATTTTCTGGACCCCAAAAACGCACTTAGACCCCTTCACACATAAAGAATTAGACCGCAGAACCTGAAAAACTCTCCTGACCTGCTGGACATGAGAGTCCCAGTCATCAGAAAAAATCAGAATATCATCCAGATATATTATCATAAATTTATCCAGAAAATCGCGGAAAATATCATGCATAAAAGACTGGAAAACTGAAGGGGCATTAGAAAGACCAAAAGGCATGACCAAATACTCAAAGTGGCCCTCGGGCGTATTAAATGCGGTCTTCCACTCATCCCCCTGCCTGATCCGCACCAAATTATACGCCCCACGAAGATCAATTTTAGAGAACCACTTAGCACCCTCTATACGAGCAAACAAATCAGTAAGCAATGGCAATGGGTATTGGTACTTAACAGTGATCTTATTCAGAAGCCGATAATCAATACATGGTCTCAAAGAGCCGTCCTTTTTTGAGACAAAGAAAAACCCAGCTCCCAAGGGAGAAGAAGATGGACGAATATGTCCCTTTTCCAAAGACTCCTTTATATATTCCCGCATAGCAGCATGTTCCGGCACGGACAAATTAAACAAACGACCCTTTGGATATTTGCAACCCGGTATCAAATCTATGGCACAATCGCACTCACGGTGCGGAGGTAACGACCCAAGCTTGGGTTCGTCAAAGACGTCTTGATAATCTGAGAGGAACTCAGGGACTTCAGAGGGAATGGACGACGAAATAGAAACCAAAGGTAAGTCCCCATGAATACCCTTACATCCCCAGCTCAACACAGACATTGCTCTCCAGTCCAAGACTGGATTGTGAGACTGCAACCATGGCAATCCCAGTACCAAATCGTCATGTAAATTATACAGCACCAGGAAACGAATAATCTCCTGGTGATCCGGATTGATACGCATGGTTACTTGTGTCCAGTATTGTGGTTTATTATTAGCCAATGGGGTGGAGTCAATCCCCTTCAGAGGAATAAGAGTCTCCAAAGGCTCTAAATCAAAACCACAACGATTGGCAAAGGACCAATCCATAAGACTCAGAGCGGCGCCAGAGTCAACATAGGCGTCCGTGGCAATGGATGACAAAGAGCAAATCAGGGTTACAGACAAAATAAATTTAGACTGAATGGTGCCAATGGAAACAGACTTATCAAGCTTCTTTGTACGCCTAGAGCATGCTGATATAACATGAGTAGAATCCCCACAATAGAAGCACAATCCATTCTTCCGTCTAAAATTCTGTCGCTCGCTCCTGGACAGAATTCTATCACACTGCATACTTTCTGGCGTCTTTTCCATAGACACCGCCAGATGGTGCACCGGTTTGCGCTCCCGCAGACGCCTATCAATCTGAATAGCCATTGTCATGGACTCATTCAGACCTGCAGGCACAGGGAACCCCACCATAACATCCTTAACGGCATCAGAGAGACCTTCTCTGAAAGTTGCCGCCAAGGCGCACTCATTCCACTGAGTAAGCACAGACCATTTACGGAATTTTTGGCAGTAAACCTCAGCTTCGTCTTGCCCCTGAGATAGTGCCATCAAAGTTTTTTCTGCCTGAAGTTCCAAATGAGGTTCCTCATAAAGCAAGCCCAAGGCCAGAAAAAACGCATCCACATCGCGCAACGCAGGATCCCCTGCTGGCAATGAGAAGGCCCAATCTTGAGGGTCACCCCTGAGCAAGGAAATCACAATCCTAACCTGCTGAGCAGGGTCTCCAGCTGAACGAGACTTCAGGGACAAATAAAGCTTACAATTATTTCGGAAATTCTGGAAGCTAGCTCTATTCCCTGTGAAGAACTCCGGCAAAGGAATTCTCGGCTCAGATACTGGAGCATGTACCACAAAATCTTGTAAATTTTGTACTTTCGTGATGAGATTATTCAAACCCGCAGTTACACTCTGAAGATCCATTATTGTCAGGTGCACACAGAGCCATACAGAGATGAGGAGGAGAGAGAGAAAAAAGACTGCAGCAAGGCAAACTGGAGGGAAAAAAAAAAAAAAAAAAATTCCAGCAGACTTCTTATAACTCTCCTTTCTCAACCTGGGTCTTTAACACTTTATTGGCCGGTCAAACTGTCATGATCTCTGCAAGCAGAGATCATAGCAAGCCTATAGAGGGACAAGCTCTCGGAAGATGGAACTATACTGACCATGAACTAAGCCTGCCGCGCAACTAGAAATAGCCAGGTAGCATTTCCTATTTATTGCTAGATGCCCAGCTCTGGCCTAAGACCTAAATAGCTAGCAGAGGGAAATATAAGACCTGGCTCACCTCTAGAGAAATATTTCAAAAGCAGACAGTAGCCCCCCACATATAATGACGGTGAGTTCAGATGAAACACAAACGCAGCAGGAAAATAGTCTTAGCAAATTTGAGGTCCGCTTACTAGATAGCAGAAGACAGATAGTATACTTTCATGGTCAGCAGAAAAACACTAACAAAACACCATCCAGAGATTACCTTAAACTCTGGCATTAACTCATAACACCAGAGTAGCAATCCCTGATCAACGAGAGCTTTCCAGACACAGTAACAAAACTTCAGCTGTGAACTGGAACAAATAGGCAAACGAAACATGGACAAAAGTCCAACTTATCTAGTAGTTGTCAGAAGCAGGAACAAGCACTGAGAGGCATCAGATAACATTGTTGACCGGCAAGAAACCACCAGAGAAATGAGCTTAAATAGCGACACCCACTACTGATGGAACCAGGTGAAACAGGAAAGAGGATGACAAGTCCAATTCCACAAGCGGCCACCGGGGGAGCCCAGAATCCAAATTCACAACATATAGGTGTATGAAAATGTAAATAAAAGAGAATAAATATTATTGGGCCTATAAATAAAAGGACCTATGTAATAATAGGTGTGATAATAGGTGTAATAATACACTTTGATACGATAATCTAGCAATTATAGTATCAGGCCCATTCAACTTATAGCGGCTACATTTAATATAAAAAATCTAATAGGATGTAAAATAAACCAACACTATGATAATAATCACAACACCAAATTATTTCCTCTACTACTGAGATGCTTTGTGTCTGCTGATCAGGATGATTGGGTGACCTTCTTGCCATTGGCCGAGTTTGCCCTTAATAATCGGGCTAGTTCGGCTACCTTGGTTTCGCCTTTTTTTTGTAATTTTGGTTTTCATCCTCGTTTTTCTTCAGGGCAGGTTGAGCCTTCTGACTGTCCTGGTGTGGATTCTGTGGTGGACAGGTTACAGCAGATTTGGACTCATGTGGTGGACAATTTGACGTTGTCTCAGGAAAAGGCTCAACATTTTGCTAACCGTCGTCGGTGTGTTGGTTCCCGGCTTCGTGTTGGGGATTTAGTCTGGTTATCTTCTCGTCATGTTCCTATGAAGGTTTCTTCCCCTAAGTTCAAGCCTCGCTTTATTGGTCCTTATAAGATTTCTGAAATTATCAATCCGGTATCTTTTCGTTTGGCCCTTCCAGCTTCTTTTTCCATCCATAATGTTTTCCATAGATCTTTGTTGCGGAGATATGTGGTGCCCGTGGTTCCCTCTGTTGATCCTCCTGCTCCGGTGTTGGTTAAGGGGGAGTTGGAATATGTGGTGGAGAAGATATTGGATTCTCGTTTTTCGAGGCGGAAGCTTCAGTATCTGGTCAAGTGGAAGGGTTACGGCCAGGAGGATAATTCTTGGGTTGTTGCCTCCGATGTCCATGCTGCCGATTTGGTTTGTGCTTTTCACTTGGCTCATCCTGATCGGCCTGGGGGCTCTGATGAGGGTTCGGTGACCCCTCCTCAAGGGGGGGGTACTGTTGTGAATTCCGTTCTTGGGCTCCCTCCGGTGGTTGTAAATGGCACTTTTGTGAGTTCTGCCCCTGGGCTCCCTCCGGTGGTTTTGAGTGGAACTGCTGCTCCTTGGGTTTAGCATTGCAGCTGCTTCCACTGATTGTCTCTCCTGGCTCTGCTATTTAGCCTGGCTCTAGTCTTCAGCCAGTGTCAGCTGTCAATGTTTCTTGGTTGGATTCAGATCTCTCCTTGGATTTCTCTGATAGCCTGTCCATTTCAGCAAAGATAAGTCATTGCTTTTCTTTTGGTTGTCCACTTGCTGTGGACTTAATCGTTCAGCTCATGTTGTGTTTTTTCTTGTCCAGCTTGTCTGTATGATATATTCAGCTTAGCTGGAAGCTCTGGGGAAGCAGATTTGCCCCTCCACACCGTGAGTTGGTGTGGAGATTTTTTGTAAACTCTGCGTGGATTTTTAGCTTTTAATACTGACCGCACAGTATCCTTTTCTATCCTGTCTATTTAGTTAGAATTGGCCTCCTTTGCTAAATCTTGTTTTCATTCTGTGTATGTCATTTCCCTCTCCACTCACAGTCAATATTTGTGGGGGGCTATCTTTCCTTTGGGGTTTTCTCTGAGGCAAGATAGCTTTCTGTTTCCATCTTTAGGGGTAGTTAGTTCTCAGGCTGTGACGAGGTGTCTAGGGAGTGACAGGAACATCCCACGGCTACTTCTAGTGTTGGTGTTAGGATTAGGAACTGCGGTCAGTACAGATACCACCTCCTCAGAGCTCGTCCCATGTTGCTTCTTAACCACCAGGTCATAACACTACCCCGTCCATGTGACCTGGGACTTAATTCCCATGGACGGAATAGTACGTCATAGGCGATCAGCCACGCTCACGGGGGGAGCGCGGCCGATCGTGGCAGGGTGTCAGCGGATTATCATAGCTGACATCCGGCACTATGTGCTCCTGGCACATTAACCCCCGGAACACTGCTGTCAGGACTCTGAACATTTTTTACCTTTTGTGCATTACTGCCCTTTTCCAACATGGTGTCTTTGGTCTCATGTGCACTTGTCTTCCTGCTATAAAACTCCACCCCAGCCTTCAGTCTGTGCTAGATTTTACTGCTTTGCATCCAGCTCCTGATTACTCCCTGGCTTTGCACCTGCACCTGCTCCTGTGAACCTGTGTTGGAGATCCTGCCACTCTGCTCTGAGTTCCTGCTGCATACACCAGTGTTCAGTAATCCTCCTTCATCTGCTGCTCGTGTTTACTTCCATCTGCATTTGCTGGACATGTAAGCTGTTTCTGCTCTGCAAAACCTGAGACTATTAACCAGGCCTCCTATCTGTCTGGACTAAGTCAAGGATCTATTCGTGTCAAGTTTCCTCAAGTATAACTGTGCTTCATAGCCTTTCTGTTTGTTTGCATCTACCTCTGAAGTTTCCTATTGACTGTTAAGCTGCGTTTATTATTTGCACCAAGTGTTGTGGACTTGAGTTTCTCTCTGCACCTGCTTGAATCACCGTGTGATAATATGAACTTTACCACTTATAAAACTGTGTCCTGTTGTCTTGTTCCACGCAAAGAGTCTCCTGAATTATCCCCTATAATTATTACAACTGTGATCAAACATGATCGCAGCATTTCGGTGGCATAGGGAAGCATCGTGCAGGGAAGGGGCTTCCTGCATGCTTCCATGAGACCCTCGGAGCAACAATCGCGTTGTTCCGAGGGTCTCTTCTGTTCTCCCTGCAGGCCCCGGATCCAAGATGGCCGCTGGGGTTCTTCCGGGTCCTGCAGGGAGGTAGCTTGCGAGTGCCTGCTGAGAGCAGGCGCGGGCAAGCCTCCTGCACTGCCTGTCAGATCGCTGATCTGACACAGTGCTCTGCAAAGTGTCAGATCAGCGATCTGACACTACAGTGATGTCCCACCCTGGGACAAAGTAAAATAAAAAAAATTACACAGTAAAAATATACAAAAATAATTCCTAAATTATTATTATTATTATTGTACATTTTTATAGCGCCATTTATTCCATGGCGCTTTACATGTGAAAAGGGGGCAAATGTAGACAAATACAACTAAACATGAGCAAAAAACAAGGCACACAGGTACATAAGGAGGGAGAACCCTGCCCGCGAGGGCTCACAGTCTGCAGAATAAAGAAAAAATATATATATATTGTTCCAATAAATACATTTCTTTATGCAAATAAAAAAATAAAGAAAAGTACACATATTTAGTATCGCCGTGTCCATAACGACCCGACCTATAAAACTGTCCCACTAGTTAACCCCTTCAGTGAACACCATAAAAAAACGAGGCAAAAACAATGCTTTATCATCATACCGCCAAACAAAAAGTGGAATAACACGCGATCAAAAAGACAGATATAAATAAACATGGTACCGCTGAAAATGTCATCTTGTCCCGCAAAAAAACGAGCCGCCATACAGCATCATAAGCAAAAAAATAAAAAAGTTATAGTCCTCAGGGTAAAGCAATGCAAAATAATAATTTTTTATATAAAATAGTTTTTATTGTATAAAAGTGCAAAACATAAAAAAGATATAAATGAGATATCACTGTAATCGTACTGACCCGAAGAATAAAACTGCTTTATCAATTTTACACGAAGAGCAAACTCACCAAAACCTTGTCAGATTACAATTGCACTCGCAGGGTGCAGCAGGCCCCTGATAATAAATGCTAAAGCAGCACAGGTGCGAGTGCATTTGTCATCTGACAAGGTTTTGGTGAGTTTGCTCTTCATGTTGTGTTTTTTTGTAAATTTTTCTATGTTAGCTGTTTTTGATATTAGAGTAGGACTCGCAAGTTTATGAGGACCCTTGACGTTGAGTTGCGAGCTTATCCATTTTGGCCAAAATTGTAAATAATACCTCATCTAATGTATTATATACATTATTTAATTTTTCATCTTTTTTGCACTTTTTATCATCTTTTTGCAGGGTGCAGCAGGGCCCCTTTATGTTGTTCCTTGTGTGTTGCATGTATATAGTGCTGGACAGCCCGGATGCTAATACTATGGGTGTGATCAATAGGTTGTCCAGACACTGTGCATCACATTTATCTGTGTGAATAGTGTCTTATGCAAGCCTTACCTGTGT
The DNA here is from genome assembly GCF_051348905.1 of Ranitomeya variabilis. Taxonomy (NCBI): domain Eukaryota; kingdom Metazoa; phylum Chordata; class Amphibia; order Anura; family Dendrobatidae; genus Ranitomeya; species Ranitomeya variabilis. The sequence continues at coordinate 705,986,973 of NC_135234.1, read as the reverse complement.
GCATTTTTGCTACTAGGCAGCCAACCCCTCTAATGTTTGGGCGAGTGGGTGGTTGCTCTCATCAGTAGCTTGCACCTGTGCTGCTTTAGCATTTATTATCAGGGGCCTGCTGCACCCTGCGAATGCATTTGTCATCTGACAAGGTTTTGATGAGTTTGCGCTTCATGTTGTGTTTTTTTTAATCTTACTATGTTAGCTGTTTATCAATGTTACCAAACGCAGAACGGTATAAAGGCCCCCCCCCCCATCCCCAAAAGAAATTCATGAATTGCTGGTTTTTGTTCATTCTGACTCACAAAAATTGCGATAAAAAAGTCACGTGCCCAAAAATGGTACCAATAAAAACGTCAACTCGTCCCGCAAAAAACAAGACCTCACATGACTCAGTGGACCAAAATATGGAAAAATTATAGCTCTCAAAATGTGGTGACGCAAAAACTATTTTTTGCAATAAAAAGCGTCTTTTGTGTATGACAGCAGCCAAACATAAAAACCTGCTATAAAAACCCACTATAAATAGTAAATCAAACCCCCCTTTATCACCGCCTCAGGGAAAAATAATAAAATTTAAAAAATGTATTTATTTCTATTTTCCCATTAGGGTTAGGGCTAAAGTTAGGGTTGGGGATACAGTTAGGGTTGGGGCTAAAGTTAGGATTAGGGTTGGGGCTGAAGTTAGGGTTGGGGCTAAAGTTAGGGTTAGGGTTTGGATTACATTTAGGGTTGGGATTAGGGTTAGGGGTGTGTCAGGGTTAGGGGTGTGGTTAGGGTTATGGTTGGGACTAGGATAGGGGTGTGTTGGAGTTAGGGGTGTGGTTAGGGTTGAGATTAAGGTTAGGGGTGTGTTGGGGTTAAGGGTGTGTTGGGGTTAGGAGTGTAGTTAGGGTTGGGATTAGGGTTAGGGACATGTTCTGGTTAGGGTTATGGTTGGGATTAGGGTTAGGAGTGTGTTCGGGTTAGGGTTGGAGTTAGAATTGGAGGGTTTCCACTGTTTAGGCACATCAGGGGCTCTCCAAACGTGACATGACATCCGATCTCAATTCCAGCCAATTCTGCATTGAAAAAGTAAAACAGTGCTCCTTCCCTTCCGAGCTGTCCCATACGCCCAAACAGGGGTTTACCCCAACATATGGGGTATCAGCGTACTCAGGACAAATTGGACAACAACTTTGTTACCCTTGGGAAAATAAAAATTTGGGGGCTAAAAAATCATTTTTGTGGGGAAAAAAAAGATTTTTTATTTTCACGGCTCTGCGTTGTAAACTGCAGTGAAACACTTTGGGGTTCAAAGTTCTCACAACACATCTAGATAAGTTCCTCGGGGGTCTAGTTTCCAATATGGGGTCACTTGTGGGGGGTCTCTACTATTTAGATACATCAGGGGCTCTGCAAACGCAACGTGATGCCCGCAGACCATTCCATCTAAGTCTGCATTCTAAACAGCGCTCTTTCCCTTCCAAGCTCTGCCATGCGCCAAAACGGTGGTTCCTCCCACATATTGGGTATCAGAGTACTGAGGACAAATTGGACAACAACTTTTGGGGTCCAATTTCTCCTGTTACCCTTGGGAAAATACAAAACTGGGGGCTAAAATATAATTTTTGTGGAAAAAAAAGATTTTTTTTTTTCACGGCTCTGCATTATAAACTATAGTGAAACACTTGGGGGTTCAAAGTTCTCACAACACATCTAGATAAGTTCCTAGGGGGTCTAGTTTCCAATATGGGGTCACTTGCGGGGGGTTTCTACTGTTTAGGTACATCAGGGGCTCTGCAAACGCAACGTGACGCCCGCAGACAATTCCATCTAAGTCTGCATTCCAAACGGCGCTCCTTCCCTTCCGAGCTCTGCCATGCGCCCAAACGGTGGTCCCCCCCCCCACATTTTGGGTATCAGCGTACTCAGGACAAATTGGACAACAACTTTTGGTGTCCAATTTCTTCTGTTACCCTTGGGAAAATACGATACTGGGGGCTAAAAAATTATTTTTGTGGAAAAAAAAAAGATTTTTATTGTCACGGCTCTGCATTATAAACTGCAGTGAAACACTTGGGGGTTCAAAGTTCTCACAACACATCTAGATAAGTTCCTTAGGGGGGTCTACTTTCCAAAATGGTGTCACTTGTGGGGGGTTTCCACTGTTTAGGCACATTAGGGGCTCTTCAAATGCGACATGGCATCCTATCTCAATTCCAGTCAATTTTGCAATGAAAAGTCAAACGGCACTCCTTCCCTTCCAAGCTCTGCCATGCACCCAAACAGTTGTGTACCCCCACATATGGGGTATCAGCATACTCAGGACAAATTGAACAACACCTTTTGGGGTCCAATTTCTTCTGTTACCCTTGGGAAAATAAAAAAATGGGGGCGAAAATATCATTTTTGTGAAAAAATATTTTTTATTTTTACGGCTCTACATTATAAACTTCTGTGAAGCATTTGGTGGGTCAAAGTGCTCACCACACATCTAGATAAGTTCCTTAGGGGGTCTACTTTTCAAAATGGTGTCACTTCTGGGGGTGTTTCCACTGTTTAGGCACATTAGGGGCTCTTCAAATGCGACATGGCGTCCTATCTCAATTCCAGCCAATTTTGAATTGGAAAGTCAAACGGCGCTCCGAGCTCTGCCATGCATCCAAACAGTGGTCTCCCCCACGTATGAGGTATCTGCGTACTCAGGAAAAATTGTTCAACATCTTTTGGGATCCAATTTCTCCTGTTACCCTTGGTAAAATAAAACAAATTGGATCTGAAATACATTTTTTGTGAAAAAAAAGTTAAATGTTCATTTTTTTTTTTTAAACAATCTAAAAATTTCTGTGAAACACCAGAAGGGTTAATAAACTTCTTGAATGTGGTTTTCAACACCTTGAGGGGTGCAGTTTTTAGAATGCTGTCACACTTGGGTATTTTCTATCATATAGACCCCTCAAAGTGACTTCAAATGTGATGTGGTCCCTAAAAAAAAATGGTGTTGTAAAAATGAGAAATTGCTGGTCAACTTTAACCCTTATAACTCCATAACAAAAAAAATTTTGGTTCCAAAATTGTGCTGATGTAATGTAGACATGTGGGAAATGTTATTTATTAAGTATTTTGTGTGACACATCTCTGTGATTTAAGGGCATGAAAATTCAAAGTTGGAAAATTGCAACATTTTCAAAATTTTCGCCAAATTTCCGTTTTTTTTCACAAATAAATGCAAGCAATGTCGAGGAAATTTTACCACTAACATGAAGTGCAATATGTCCTGAGAAAACAGTGTCAGAATCACCGGTATCCATGCAAGCGTTCCAGAGTTATAACCTCATAAAGGGACAGTAGTCAGAATTGTAAAAATTGGCCCGATCATTAACATGCAAACCACCCTTGGGGTTTAAGGGGTTAAGTGGTGAAAAAAACCTTTTCCCAGTAAATGTAATTTTAACATTTTACTACCTTATCTGGGCATTTGGTGTGTGTGACATAATCAGACACATCCTGTTTAATTTATGAATTAGTGACTGTGAAACGCCACCAAGCCCATGCAGACAATGCAATAAGTGGCAAAAATTAGAAGGAGGGACGCCAATGCTCCCTGCATTAGACATAAAGGAGGGCTTTATAGACATTCTGTTAAAATTCTTAGGTACTGTGATTGCTGCACTCATAGAGCGAATGCACTATCTTCAAGGTCTAAAGGTACCTTCACACTAAGCGACTTTGCAGTGAGAACGAAGACGATCCGTGACGTTGCAGCATCCTGGATAGCGATCTCGTTGTGTTTGACATGCAGCAGCGATCTGGATCCCGCTGTGATATCGCTGGTCAGAGCTAGAAGTCCAGAACTTTATTTAGTCGCTGATCACCCGCTGTCCATCGCTGGATCGGCATGTGTGACGCCGACCCAGCGATGTGTTCACTTGTAACCAGGGTAAATATCGGGTTACTAAGCGCAGTTAACCTGATGTTTACCCTGGTTACCCGGGTGCTGCAGGGGGACTTCGGCATCGTTGAAGACAGTTTCAACGATGCCGAAGTCGTTCCCCTGATCGTTGGTCGCTGGAGAGAGCTGTCTGTGTGACAGCTCCCCAGCGACCACACAATGACTTACCAACGATCACGGCCAGGTCGTATCGCTGGTCGTGATCGTTGGTAAGTCGTTTAGTGTAACAGTACCTTAAGAAATCTTTATCCGTTACACCTTGCAAGACATGCAAGTGAGGGCTTCATACGCATAGACACGTAGAGGAGGGGCTCTAATTCAATTCTGGCACTAGAAAACTCACAAAGGCTATGCAGTCACTGGGAGGTCTAGCTAAACTTACAAGGAGGCTTTGCAATACAGCCAACAAAACACGAAGAGGGGGGCTTTGAATACATTTTTTGACAATTTTAAAAAGATTGTGAACTGGATTGGATGAAGAATACATTTTTGGACAATTTTAAAAAGATTGAGACTCCGAGGCTGGTTAATATCTGCCATCCACCATCCAATACACTATCTGCAAGGCCTGACAAAAATTAGAGCCACACCAATACATGCAGTAAGACATGAAGGTGAGTGCCTCAGAAAAGCCATTTTTACCCTTATTAAAGGAGTGGGACTCCTAGACTGGTAAAGCCAATACAGTAAAAGCAAGGCCCGACAAAAAATGAGAAGGAAGGACAGCAATACACCCTGGAAGAGACGTAGAGGAGGGGCTTTGATTCACTTTTGGTACAATTTTAGAATGAGGTATAGCAATACATCCAACAAGAAATATTTTCGGAAAATTTTGAAAAGATTGTGAATTGGATTGGATGAAGAATACATTTTTTTGACAATTTTTAAAACATTATGAATTGAATTGTATGAAGAATACATTTTTTGAGAATTTTTAAAAAAGATTGTGAGTTGAATTGGATGAATACATATTTTGACCATTTTAAAAAAGATTATCAATTAAATTGGATGAAGAATATATTTTTTGACAATTTTAAAAAGATTGTCAATTGGATTGCATTCTTTTGAGAATTTCTGTCTACACAAAGAGACAGAATCGGCAATGAATGCATGGAGAGAAGGCCTCATGCTGTGGACTGTGGAAGAGGCCAAAGCAAAGAAGGTGGTAGGACTTGCCTATAAAAGAGTATTTTCTCAAGTCAGGAAACTGACCTCATCTCTTACTAGATACATATGTAAAGGTACAAATAAAAAGTCATAGATTTAATGATAACAACTACCCGATGCGAAAATTATCAAAAATTTAGCAAAAGGCCCGTGAAACAGATTCTTTAAAATAGTTGCAAGACTGTAAACTAATGTGCCATAAAATGATTCCTGTTTTAAAAACAGTGAAACACTGCTACAGCCTATGCACGTAGAGCAAGACCTAGAAAATATTTAAAGGAGGGAATGCACTACACCCTGGAAGGGATGTAGAGGGCCTCAGAAAACAATGTTTTAACATTGGTAATGAGTAGGACTTATATAGTAGTAAAGCCGATGCAGTATGTACAAGGCCCAACAAAATTTAGAAGGAAGTACTGCGATACACCCTAGAAGAGATGTAGAGGAGTACCTCTGAAATTTTTTTTTTTACCATTTGGGAGGAGTGGGACTTCTACATTGGTATAGCCAATGCACTATGTGCAAAGGCTGAAAAACATTTACCCCTGGGGATATACATACATATGTACAATGATTTTACAGGTATGCTTTTAAAAAGTATATAGTAGGGCGTCAGACACAAGCTTGAAAAATTAGGAGAAAGAGTCGGATGATGACCCTGTAGATATTTGGAGGAGAAGTAGGAGGAAAACACAAAAAATTACAAAGCAAGAAATGTATACCCTTGTTTGGGTGGGAAGGGGTCCATGGCAATACACCCTTAAAAAAGGAATATATTATTTGACTTTATGTTCCTCTGCTCTCATCCGGTGGAGTTCCAAAGTCATGGCCAATCTAATGTGATAATCCTTACTCCACCACTGAACCCTAAATTACTTTGTGATATGAGGGGTATTTGGAGAGAATAGAACATATTACATTTATCAGTGAAAGGATTATTTCTTATATGTGGCAGCAACAATCTCTGGAATGCAATAAAACCTGCCACAATGTCTACAATACGCTAATCTATACTACGACACCGAACCATCAATTTTTTTCAGATATCAGCGGTCGCATTAGAGAATAGAATCTGTTTGAATTATAACTGAAAGGATGATTTTTTATACATGGCGGCAACACAATCTGGAAAACAACGAAACCTGACAAAAGTTGTCTAAAACACTAATGTCTATTCTGCCACCGAACCCTAAATTATTTTAAGATATGAGGGGAATCAGAAAAGAATAGAATATATTTGAACTCTCCGTAAAATGGGGGTGCATCTTATAATGCGGATATGCCTTACCAGCCGCGGTGGTGCAGGTTCCCAGGGTCGCTGCTGGAGGAGGCAAGAGTGGAGCGTTGCTGCAGGCCGCAGGCTTGGATGAGGGGGTATTTGGATGTGCGGTTGTGGGGGGGCTCTGCCGATATTTTCTGAAAGCCCAGAGCCCCCGCACTTACATGGTTTACTATGCGGTGGACTCCGGAAAAATGGCTGATGGGGGCGGCGCATGCGCAGATGGAGATCTCGGCACCAAGATCTCGGGAGATGAGATAGATCAAACAAATTCAATCAAACCTGATGAAATGTCTGTTATACGTTAATCTATACTCTGCTATCAAACCCTCAATTTTTTCCAGATATCAGCGTTATATTAGAGAACAGAATCTGTTTTAATTGTCACTGAAACAAATTTTTTGTATACATGGCAGCAATACAGTCTTTAACAAAATCAAACGTTCAAAAATGTTGGTAATACGTTAATCACTACTCCACCACTGTACGCAAAATTATTTTCAGATATGAGCAGTAGTATTAGAGAATAGAATCTATTTCAATTAGCCCTGAAAAGAGCTGTTACTTTAATTTAGCAACACCAAGGACAGTCTGTTATGCAATCAAGCCTGCTCTAAGTGCTCCTGATACTCTTCCTACTACAGCAACTAATCCTCCCTGATATTATAGAATAGAATCTATTTGAATTAGCCCTAAAAAGGGCTGTTGTTTTAAGGTTGCCCAATCAGGTAGATAAACGCTGTTCAGCACACTGTCATTTCTCCTATCTCTCCCTATCCTATTTCTGCTTGCAATGCGAGGAAAATGGCAGCACCGCATCTTTTATAGACTCGATGTCGCTTTACGGCCGGCCAATCACAGTAATGCCAGAAGCCAACATGGCTGTAGTATTACTGTGATTGGCAGGCAATCCCCGAGAGAGAGAGAAAAAGTTCCTATATCCGTTTTCTCCAGCCACTGGAAAATGGATTTTCGACGGATCCGGCAAAAAACGGATGAAACGTGAGGCCATCCGTCGCAATCCGGTGCTAATACAAGTCTATGAGAAAAAAACATCCGGCGGCAACTTTTGCCAGATCCGTTTTTTTTCAAAATTCGCCAAATATATTTTTTGAGCATCATGAACTACCATTTCTGGGATATCTCATCTCTACTGGAGGACTGTGTATGGACCCACAGAAAGTCCTTGCTATTCTGCATCGAGCACAACCAGTGAGCTTCAAGGCCCTTCAAAGATTCATTGGCTTTGTAAAATATTACCATCAGTTCATCAAGAAGTATTTTAAGTGGTATTAATAGACCTTGGAATGGCACTATTTCTCAAAATTGGCTGGATTATGCAATTCAAGCCATCAATTTAAAAAGTAAACTTAATTTTATTTTTTTCTCCATAATTCATTAGTATACGTGAAAATAAACTTTCTAATATGTCTAATCAGAGAAATCTGCTTCTTTCTCTTCCTGAACTGATCTTTTATACTCAATATTCTCAATTCACAGACGAAATCTGCATTCAGTGAATACAGACTTTCTCATAACTAGGATAAGATGGTAGCTCTCTGTAAAGTTCTATAGAGAGGGAGCGGAGGGAGGATCGAGATGTAGACACACATATGTTGTTGCAAGTTCACTTGAAATGAGAGGTACATTTTAAAACTTGCTTTTCCTCTACTCTGGTTCTTCACCCCCCAAATGTTGACAGGACACTTTTCCTTCAAGTGCATTCTTCTGCTATTGGTGTCTCAGTAGTTCTATTCAAAACATATTCTGAATCTATGGACCATCTCTTATCTTGGAAATCCTCTCAAAATGAAATAACTGTATTTTTGATTGAAAACTTCTAACCATAAGATTAGTTTTGGAGGAGTGGCATCATCTGCCTGAGGGAGTAAGTTGCCAGTGACTATACCTAAACGGACCAGTAAGGCAGTGAGGGGAATCATATGCAAAGGTCGATATGTGTCGCCCAGGATGCATGCGGAGTCCTATTAAACCCGCTGGAACGCCTTGTGTTTACAGCAGAACGCCTGTGAATCACAAGGCAAAATAAAAGGAAGTGTGGATTGGGTCCAAGTAGTTCTTGTAGAAAACTTGGCACTCTTGTAAATGTTGTGAGCAGATAATTTTATTTTGTGCAGGCAATCCAAAAACAAAGAAACGTTTCAGTCCTATAAAGACCTTCATCAGTCAGACAGATTGCATTGTCACAGGGTTACAGGCAGAAACGAATGCTCAGTATAAGCAGCACATGATGCCACACACTGCTGCAGCATGTGCTGCTTATCCTCAGTGTTCGTTTATGCCTGTAACCCTGTGCACACTGCAATCTGTTAGAGTGATGAAGGTCCTTATATGACCGAAACGTTTCTTTGTTTTTGGATTGCCTGCACAAAATAAAATTATCTGCTCACAACATTTACCTGAGTGCCAACTTTTCTGCAAGATTTACATGGGATAGGATCCTACTTGGGCACCATCCACATGAGTGCCATAATTACCTTTTTTGGGGTCCAAGTAGTTGATCCAGTCCGATTTTTAGGAAAATCCAGCAAGGGCTTTTATTTTTTAGAGGGATTTGCAGGTTTGGTAATGGGGAAAATCCCTCTCTCCACTCTGGGTTTGGAAATTTCTCTATGGCCACGATTCCATTTAAATCTCTCAGTTTGGCTTTGGGTGTGTCGGTTTGTAGTTTGCAAGCTGCAGAGCAGGAGGCTCTGTGCTCCCAGGCCTGTGTGGAGCTAACACAGAGCCAGGAACTTCAAAGCAGCTGATACACCCAAGAGACACGTGCGGTGCCATTACCCACGGCAAAGGGTTTTGAACACGGACTTTATTTGTGGAAACCCGGCTGCGATCCGGAGGATATCACTCCTGTTTTGTAAGTCTCAGAATAAAGACACTGTTTATGTTGAACTTTCTGTGGTCCTTGCCTATCTCACATTGCACCAACCCTGCTGCTCTACAACCATAAAAATCTGAAGTATCTTCAGTCAGCCCACAGGCTGAAAACTTCTCAAGTTCCAATGGTTACTCATCTTCTTGCTTTTTGACTTCATCCTACTGTCAAGTGGAAAAATGCCTTTTCTAGATATTTTAGTACATACGATGCCTCAGAAGAAAAACCCTCACATGAAACAGAACCTGAACATATTTTTGCTTCTACCCTTTAGTTAATCCTCCACCCAGAAAGTCTTAACTTGAACCTATACTTGTTTAATTTCTGGCAACTCTAGAGTTAACAATAAGCATACAGTAAAATTCCTTTCCCATTTTTATTGGTAGTCTAAGGATATGTGCACATGTTGAGTATTTGGATGCAGACATTTCTTCAAAATTTCTGCTCCATTTTTGCATCTCTTGGCAGGAAAAATGCAGCATACAATACGTTCATTTTTGCCATGTTTTTGATATGTTTTCGATGCCTTTTTTCACCTGGGTTTTTCAAGTGTTTTTAGACAGCAGTAAATGCTATTACATATAGATAGAAAGATATAAATAATATATCCGGCAGATATATAATTGCACAACCCCCCCCCCCCCCCGATATAAGATAAAATTGCACCCTTTAGTGCCTTGCATGTAGAGCTTATTTTTAAAAGATTTCTATGAAGCCAATAAATAAATGAGCAAAATGACGTAGACCCCCCCCCCCCCCTCATTATTTGTAACCAGCAAAAGTAAATCAGACAGCTGATATTATCAGGCTGGAAAGGTCCATTGTTATAGAGCTCTCCCAGCATAAAAATATCAACCCACAGCTGTCCCAGAAGTGGAGCATCACATGAGATGCTCCTATCTGGTGCTTTGCCTTAGCTCTTCCTGTTGCCCTGTGCATTGGAAATAAGGGTAATGGTGCTTGGGGTTCATGTTAGCTGTGAAATGTCCAACACAGCTGACATTATTATTAATGGAGAGGTAGCTATCAGACAATCCCATTACTAACTCAGGAAAAACACACAAATACTTTATTGAAATATATAGTCCGATGTAGTCTGCAAATGGAAATCTGAAAAAAACAGACACATTAACAGAGGGAAATAAACACTCCCCCACACTTTCCCTAATTCACCACTTTATTAAAAAAATTTGTAAAAAAAAAACCGACGTAGGTCCAACATAGTCCACCAAATCCGACATAATCCAGCGAATCTGATGTACAATGCCTATGGAGTTTAGTTATTATTATTATTATTTATTGTTATAGCGCCATTTATTCCATGGCGCTTTACATGTGAGGAGGGGTATACATAATAAAAACAAGTACAATAATCTTAAATAGGGTTGAGCGACTTTTACTTTTTTAGGATCGAGTCGGGTTTTGCGAAACCCAACTTTGTCAAAAGTTGAGTCGAGTGAAATCAGCCGATTATCGCGCAAAGTCGGGGATCGACCGAAACACGAAACCCAATGTAAGTCAATATGGAAGCAAAGTCGGCAGTGAGTGGAGGACAGGAAAACACCTACAATGCCTTATTTAATGTCAAAAACATAAATTCGTGTCACTTAAGCTTGTGAATCTTAATTTACCTTATAATAATAGTTAGGCATTGAAAATTGACGGTCATTTGGCTAAAGTTGTGGGGGGGGTAGAACTGGCTCAAGTTTTTCGTGGGCCCAGGAAACGCGGACTACGTCACGGTGGTGGAGCAGGGAGAGGTCAGTATTTCAACTTTGCAAGTGCTGTGATCTTGAGCAAGCAGGGGGGGGGGCTGTTATGATCCTGGTGGTAAGGATCACAAAACTGAACTGATTAGTAAACCAGATATTTAGGACAAGCTCTGGGGATGTGGGAACTTTACTGACCGCAACCCTGATCCTATCCAAACACACTATAGGCAGCCGTGGAACGTACCTAAAAGCCTAGACGTCTCTTCACAGCCTGAGAAACTAGCTACCCCTAGAGAGAAACAAAGCCTCACTTGCCTCAGAGAAATTACCCCAAAGTTTAGACAGCCCCCCCACAAATAATAACGGTGAGTTAAGGGGAAAACACAAACGTAGAATGAAAACAGGTTTTAGCAAATGAGGCCCGCTAACACTAAATAGTAAGAAGATAGCAAGGAATCTGTGCGGTCAGTATAAAATACTATCAAAATTATCCACGCAGAGAATACAAGAACCCCCACACCGACTCACGATGTGAGGGGCGCAACTCTGCACCCCAGAGCTTCCAGCAAGCGAAAAAATCACATATAAGCAAGCTGGACTGAACTCATCATATACTGAGAAACATTTTCAAGAGAAAAATGAGCAAACATGATCTAGCAAGACTTAGCTTCTCTGGCAGGAGACAGGTCACAAGGAAATCCAGAGAGATCAGAACCAGTACTGAATACAACGACAGCAGGCAACAAGTAAAGGTCCAGGTGGAGTTAAATAGGAGCAGACTAGCAGAAAACGAGGCAGCTGGATCCAGGCTACAGACCAGCCGTATCGCTAAAAGCCACCAGATGGAGCCCAAGAACAGAACTCACATAGTACCACTCATGACCACAGGAGGGAGCCCGAGAACGGAATTCACAACAGTACCCCCCCTTGAGGAGGGGTCACCGAACCCTCACCAGAGCCCCCAGGCCGATCAGGACGAGCCAAATGAAAGGCACGAACCAAATCGGCCACATGGACATCAGAGGCGACAACCCAGGAATTATCCTCCTGACCATAGCCCTTCCATTTAACTAAGTACTGAAGCTTCCGTCTTGAAATACGAGAATCCAAGATCTTTTCCACCACATACTCCAATTCTCCCTCGACCAACACCGGAGCAGGGGGATCAACAGAAGGAACCACAGGCACCACATACCTCCGCAACAATGACCTATGGAACACATTATGAATGGCAAACGATGCTGGGAGGTCCAAACGAAATGACACGGGGTTAAGGATTTCTAAAATCTTATAAGGACCGATGAAACGAGGCTTGAACTTAGGAGAGGAAACCTTCATAGGAACATAACGAGAAGACAACCATACCAAATCCCCCACACAAAGTTGGGGACCCACACAGCGACGGCGGTTAGCAAAGCGCTGAGCCTTGTCTTGTGACAACGTCAAATTGTCCACTACGTGGTTCCAAATCTGCTGCAACCTATCCACCACAGAATCCACCCCAGGACAGTCCGAAGGCTCAACCTGACCCGAGGAAAAACGAGGATGAAAACCAGAATTACAAAAAAAAGGCGAAACCAAAGTAGCAGAACTAGCCCGATTATTGAGGGCGAACTCAGCCAATGGCAAAAAGGTCACCCAATCATCCTGATCAGCAGAAACAAAACATCTCAGATAAGTTTCCAAGGTCTGATTTGTTCGTTCAGTTTGGCCATTCGTCTGAGGATGGAAGGCCGACGAAAAAGATAAATCAATGCCCATCTTAGCACAAAAGGAACGCCAAAATCTGGACACAAACTGGAATCCTCTGTCAGACACAATGTTCTCCGGAATACCATGCAAACGAACCACATTCAGAAAAAACAGCGGAACCAAATCGGAGGAGGAAGGCAGCTTAGGCAAAGGCACCAAATGGACCATTTTAGAAAAACGATCACAAACCACCCAGATGACAGACATCCTCTGAGAGACTGGAAGATCCGAAATAAAATCCATGGAAATATGCGTCCAGGGCCTCTTCGGGACAGGAAAAGGCAAAAGCAATCCACTGGCACGAGAACAGCAAGGCTTGGCCCGAGCACAAATCCCACAGGACTGCACAAAGGAACGCACATCCCGCGACAAGGAAGGCCACCAAAAGGATCTAGCCACCAAGTCCCTGGTACCAAAAATCCCAGGATGACCCGCCAACACCGAAGAATGAACCTCGGAAATAACTCTACTGGTCCATCTATCTGGGACAAACAGTCTCTCCGGTGGACAACGGTCAGGTTTATTGGCCTGAAATTCCTGCAGCACCCGTCGCAAATCAGGGGAGATGGCAGACAAAATCACCCCCTCTCTGAGGATACCAGCCGGTTCAGAAACTTCCGGGGAGTCAGGCACAAAACTCCTAGAAAGGGCATCAGCCTTCACGTTCTTTGAACCCGGAAGGTATGAAACCACGAAATCGAAACGGGAGAAAAACAGCGACAATCGAGCCTGTCTAGGATTTAACCGTTTGGCAGACTCGAGATACATCAAATTCTTGTGATCCGTCAAGACCACCACACGATGTTTGGCTCCTTCAAGCCAATGTCGCCACTCCTCAAATGCCCACTTCATTGCCAACAACTCCCGATTACCAACATCATAATTCCGCTCGGCAGGCGAAAACTTTCTTGAAAAGAAAGCACATGGCCTCATCATAGAGCCATCAGAGCTTTTCTGCGACAAGACAGCCCCTGCTCCAATCTCAGAAGCATCAACCTCGACCTGGAAAGGAAGAGAGACATCCGGCTGATGCAAGACAGGAGCCGAAGAAAACCGACGTTTCAGCTCCTGAAAGGCCTCCACGGTCGCAGGAGACCAATTCATCACATCCGAACCCTTCTTGGTCAAATCCGTCAAAGGCTTAACCACACTGGAAAAATTAGTGATGAAGTGACGGTAAAAATTAGCAAAGCCCAAGAACTTCTGAAGACTCTTCACCGATGTAGGTTGAGTCCAGTCATAAATAGCCTGGACCTTGACTGGATCCATCTCAATAGTAGAAGGAGAAAAAATAAAGCCCAAAAAGGAAACCTTCTGGACTCCGAAGAGACATTTAGAGCCCTTCACAAACAAGGCATTGGCACGCAGGACCTGAAATACCATCCTGACCTGCTTCACATGAGATTCCCAATCATCAGAAAAGACCAAAATATCATCCAGGTACACAATCATAAATCTATCCAAATACTCTCGGAAGATGTCGTGCATGAAGGACTGAAACACGGAAGGGGCATTAGAAAGCCCAAAAGGCATCACCAAGTACTCAAAATGGCCTTCGGGCGTATTAAATGCTGTTTTCCATTCATCGCCCTGCTTTATACGCACAAGATTATAAGCTCCTCGAAGATCTATCTTGGTGAACCAACTAGCCCCCCTAATCCGAGCAAACAGATCGGACAGCAATGGCAAAGGATACTGAAATTTGACCGTGATTTTATTTAGAAGGCAATAATCTATACAGGGTCTCAGAGAACCAGTCTGCAGTGTGATTTCTAGAAGTGTGTTCTAAAAGTGTGGATTACATTAGAATTAAAACCTGAAAGATGTATACAGACTGTGCCCTGCTACCTGCCACCATCGCACTCTAACAAGCATCTCTATTCTTCCAACAGGTATGTTCACCCACCCAGTCCACCCAGCTCTCCTGCTGTCTGTCTGTGAAGTGCACATAGTACATCACCCAGCTTTGCGCATAGACTTTCCTCTGCTCCTAGCATTGTGATGGTATGTTCACCCACCCAGTCCACCCAGCTCTCCTGCTGTCTGTCTGTGAAGTGCACATAGTACATCACCCAGCTTTGCGCATAGACTTTCCTCTGCTCCTAGCATTGTGATGGTATGCCTTTCAGCTAACCCCCAACTTACTCTGTGATATTTATGACCTTGTTTACTTAGGCTTGATTGTATGCATCTGGTCCACCCTTAATTCTCTGACCAAGATGAGCAGAGACCACTCCTCTCTGCTTCACACCTGAACGCACTTAGTTTTCCATATATTGCATAGCACAAGTCTGCTAGACTTCAGTCTGCAGTGTGATTTCTAGAAGTGTGTTCTAAAAGTGTGGACTACATTAGAATTAAAACCTGAATTGAACCTGAAGGGAACTGAAGGTAACTGGCCTGTCACTGCAAACAATGTTTCTGTTTGTTGCCACTTTTACCCCTATAATCTTTCACTTTCTGCTACCTCCCCCAATCCCCACACCAAGTAAGGAACTGTTCATCTCCTCTTCAATCCTCCCCATCCATCTCACCTCCTCCTCAGAACTGTTCCTTAACATACAATCCTCTGTCTCAAAACACAGGCAGCCCCCTCATGCCCTCTCCTGCTCCCACCTGCTAACACTATCTCTGCTCCTTCTCACTGCTGGTGATATCTCTCCAAATCCTGGTCCTCCTCACCACATTCCCACAGTCATTTCTACCTCCCATCCACGTTCCATCACAAATTTCCGTAACCTCTCTAACCTTATACCCATTCGCCCAGCCCCCGCTTCCCCAGTCCCACTAACAGGAGCTCTGTGGAACGCTCGCTCTGTCTGTAACAAGCTTTCCTACATCCATGATCTTTTTGTTACTACCAAACTTTCCTTCCTCGCCATCACCGAAACCTGGCTCACCCCTTCTGACACAGCCTCTCCTGCTGCACTCTCTTACGGTGGCTTCCACCTTTCTCACACACCCCGCCCCAGCAGCAAGCATGGTGGAGGAGTTGGTTTTCTCCTGTCAGATAACTGCTCCTTCACCCCAATCCCACTGCCACCCTCTGTTACCCTCCCTTCCTTTGAGGTGCACTCTGTGCGCATCTACTCCCCCTCCAACCTCCAACTGGCTGTCATTTACCGCCCCCCAGGGCCAGCCACCATCTTCTTTGACCACTTCACCACCTGGCTACTTCATTTCCTTTCTGCAGACATCCCCACTATCATCATGGGCGATTTCAACATCCCCATTGACACTTCCCTCTCAGCTGCCACTAAACTTCTATCTCTCTCTTCCTCCTTCGGCCTCACTCAATGGTCTTCTGCAGCCACTCACAAAGATGGTCACACACTGGACCTCATCTTCACCCGCCTCTGCTCCCTATCTAACCTCTCTAACTCACCTCTTCCTCTCTCTGACCACAACCTTCTCACATTCTCATCTCTCTCCACTCCATGTCTAGAGTCCCCACCCCACAAACTTTCACACCCTCGCAGAAATCTTAAACATCTTGACCTACATTCATTCTCTGAATCCCTCCTCCCTCTCACAGACATAAGTTCCATACACAATGCGGATGACGCTGCCGCTCTATATAACACCACAATAGCTGTAGCTTTGGAATCTGCTGCCCCACTTACACATACCAAAGCTCGCAAAATCAACAGACAGCCCTGGCACACCAGCCTGACCAAAGAACTGAGGCGAGCTTCCAGGGCTGCTGAGCGCAGATGGAAAAGATCCCACTCCAACGACCACTTAATCGCATTCAAACAGTCCCTCACTACTTTCAAGACCGCACTCGCCACAGCTAAACAAACCTACTTCTCATCTCTCATATCCTCCCTGTCTCACAACCCTAAACAGTTATTCAACACCTTCAATTCTCTCTTCCGTCCCCCAGCACCTCCTCCCTCCCCACTTATCTCTGCTGAAGACTTTGCCTCATTCTTCAAGCAGAAGATTGATAACATCAGAGACAGTTTTGGTCAACAAGCCCCAGAGCCCTTCCTCCCAACTTCCCTACCCTCCACCTCCAAAACCAACTACTCCACCATTACAGAAGATCAACTCGCCACTCTACTCTCAAGATCGCATCTCACCACCTGTGCACTTGACCCGCTCTCATCCCACCTCATCCCAAACCTCACCACAATCTTCATCCCAACCCTAACCCATCTCTTCAACCTATCACTAACAACTGGTGTTTTCCCCTCAAGCTTTAAACATGCCTCCATCACACCTATCCTCAAAAGCCCTCTCTTGACCCATCCTCTGTATCTAGCTATCGCCCTATATCACTTCTCCCCTATGCCTCAAAACTACTGGAACAACACGTCTACCTTGAACTGTCCTCCCATCTCTCTTCTTGCTCCCTCTTTGACCGCTTACAATCTGGCTTCCGGTCACACCATTCCACTGAAACTGCCCTAACTAAGGTCACCAATGACCTCTTAACTGCCAAGAGCAAGCGACACTACTCTGTTCTCCTCCTCCTCGACCTGTCGGCTGCCTTTGACACAGTGGACCATTCCCTATTATTACAGACCCTCTCATCCCTTGGCGTCACAGACTTTGCCCTATCCTGGATTTCATCATACCTAACAGACCGGACATTCAGCGTCTCCCACTCACACACCACCTCCTCACCTCGCCCCCTATCTGTCGGAGTCCCACAAGGTTCAGTCCTTGGGCCCCTGCTCTTCTCCATTTACACCTTTGGCCTGGGACAGCTCATAGAATCTCATGGCTTTCAGTATCACCTCTATGCTGTTGACACACAGATC
Organism: Ranitomeya variabilis; assembly: GCF_051348905.1. NCBI lineage: Eukaryota > Metazoa > Chordata > Amphibia > Anura > Dendrobatidae > Ranitomeya > Ranitomeya variabilis. Next base: position 705,969,473 of record NC_135234.1, on the reverse strand, counting down.
TACATCTCTGGACCAGATATCACCTCCCTACTAACCAGAATCCCTCAATGTCTGTCCACTATTTCATCCTTCTTCTCCGCTAGATTTCTGAAACTTAACATGGACAAAACAGAATTCATCATCTTTCCCCCATCTCACGTGACCCCCCCAACGAACCTATCCATTACAGTAAATGGCTGCCCACTCTCCCCAGTCCCACAAGCTCGCTGCCTCGGGGTTATCCTTGACGCTGATCTCTCCTTCAAACCACATATCCAAGCCCTTTCCACTTCCTGCCGACTTCAACTCAAAAATATTGCACGAATCCGTTCATTCCTCAACCAAGAATCTGCAAAAACCCTAGTCCATGCCCTCATCATCTCTCGCCTTGACTACTGCAACCTCCTGCTCTGTGGCCTCCCCTCAAACACTCTTGCACCCCTCCAATCTATTCTAAACTCTGCTGCCCGACTAATCCACCTGTCCCCCCGCTATTCTCCGGCCTCTCCCCTCTGTCAATCCCTTCACTGGCTCCCCATTGCCCAGAGACTCCAGTACAAAACCCTAACCATGACGTACAAAGCCATCCACAACCTGTCTCCTCCTTACATCTGTGACCTCATCTCCCGGTACTTTCCTACACGCAACCTCCGATCCTCACAAGATCTCCTTCTCTACTCCCCTCTTATCTCCTCTTCCCACAATCGTATACAAGATTTCTCTCGCGTATCACCCCTACTCTGGAACCCTCTACCACAACACATCAGACTCTCGCCCACCATTGAAACCTTCAAAAAGAATCTGAAGACCCACCTCTTCCGACAAGCCTACAACCTGCAGTAACCACCGATCGACCAAACCGCTGCATGACCAGCTCTACCCTCACCTACTGTATTCTCACCCATCCCTTGTAGATTGTGAGCCTTCGCGGGCAGGGTCCTCTCTCCTACTGTACCAGTTATGACTTGTATTGTTCAAGATTATTGTACTTGTTTTTATTATGTATACCCCTCCTCACTTGTAAAGCGCCATGGAATAAATGGCGCTATAACAATAAATAATAATAATAATAATAATAATAATAACCATCCTTCTTGGCCACAAAAAAGAACCCCGCACCCAAAGGGGATGAGGACGGGTGAATATGCCCTTTCTCCAAAGACTCCTTTATATAACTCCGCATAGCGGCATGTTCTGGCACAGATAAATTAAAAAGTCGTCCCTTAGGGAACTTACTACCAGGAATCAAATTTATAGCACAATCACAATCCCTATGAGGAGGTAGGGCACTGGATTTGGGCTCATCAAATACATCCTGGTAGTCCGACAAAAATTCAGGGACTTCAGAAGTAGTAGAAGAAGCAATTGACACCAAAGGAGCATCGCCATGAATCCCCTGGCAACCCCAACTTGACACAGACATTGCTTTCCAATCCAGGACTGGATTATGAGCCTGCAGCCATGGCAGACCCAACACGACAACGTCATGCAAATTATGTAACACAAGAAAACAAATCACCTCCTGATGTGCAGGAGTCATGCACATGGTCACTTGAGTCCAGTACTGAGGCTTATTCTTGGCCAATGGCGTAGCATCAATTCCCTTTAGTGGAATAGGAAATTGCAAAGGCTCCAAGACAAAACCACAGCGCCTGGCAAATGACAAATCCATCAAATTCAGGGCAGCACCTGAATCCACAAAAGCCATAACTGAGTAGGATGACAGGGAGCAAATCAAAGTAACAGACAAAATGAATTTAGGCTGTACAGTACCAATGGTGACAGACTTAGCGAACCTATTTGTGCGCTTAGAACAATCTGAGATAACATGAGTGGAGTCACCACAGTAAAAGCACAACCCATTCTGACGTCTGTGATTTTGCCGTTCAATTCTGGTCAGAATCCTGTCACATTGCATAGACTCAGGCTTCTGCTCAGAAAATACCGCCAGATGGTGCACAGGTTTGCGCTCCCGCAAACGCCGATCAATCTGAATGGCCAAAGACATTGACTCATTCAGACCCGCAGGCGTGGGGAACCCCACCATAACATCCATAATGGCTTCAGAAAGACCCTTTCTGAAAATCGCTGCCAGGGCACACTCATCCATTGAGTGAGCACAGACCATTTCCTAAATTTCTGGCAGTAAACCTCTGCTTCATCCTGACCCTGAGAGCCAGCAAAACCTTTTCTGCCTGGTCTACTAGATTAGGTTCCTCATAAAGCAATCCAAGAGCCAGAAAAAACGCATCCACATTTAGCAATGCAGGATCTCCTGACGTCAGGGAGAATGCCCAATCTTGAGGGTCACCACGTAACAAAAAAATAATAATTTTAACTTGCTTTACAGGGTTTCCAGAGGAACGAGGTCTCAGAGAAAGGAATAATTTGCAATTATTTTTGAAGTTCAAAAACCTAGATCTATCTCCAGAGAACAACTCAGGAATTGGTATCTTAGGCTCTGACATAGGACTGTGAACTACATAATCCTGAATGCCTTGTACCCTTGCAGTGAGATGATCCACACTAGAGGACAGACTCTGAATGTCCATATCTGCAGCTGAATTCTGAACCACCCAGAGATTAAGGGGAGGAGAGAGGCTAGACACACTGCAGAGGAAAAAAAAAATGAACTCAGGACCTCTCTTATCCCTCTTTTGCAATGCATTAACACTTTACGGGCCTGCTGTACTGTTATGATCCTGGTGGTAAGGATCACAAAACTGACCTGATTAGTAAACCAGATATTTAGGACAAGCTCTGGGGATGTGGGAACTTTACTGACCGCAACCCTGATCCTATCCAAACACACTATAGGCAGCCGTGGAACGTACCTAAAAGCCTAGACGTCTCTTCACAGCCTGAGAAACTAGCTACCCCTAGAGAGAAACAAAGCCTCACTTGCCTCAGAGAAATTACCCCAAAGTTTAGACAGCCCCCCCACAAATAATAACGGTGAGTTAAGGGGAAAACACAAACGTAGAATGAAAACAGGTTTTAGCAAATGAGGCCCGCTAACACTAAATAGTAAGAAGATAGCAAGGAATCTGTGCGGTCAGTATAAAATACTATCAAAATTATCCACGCAGAGAATACAAGAACCCCCACACCGACTCACGATGTGAGGGGCGCAACTCTGCACCCCAGAGCTTCCAGCAAGCGAAAAAATCACATATAAGCAAGCTGGACTGAACTCATCATATACTGAGAAACATTTTCAAGAGAAAAATGAGCAAACATGAACTAGCAAGACTTAGCTTCTCCGGCAGGAGACAGGTCACAAGGAAATCCAGAGAGATCAGAACCAGTACTGAATACAACGACAGCAGGCAACAAGTAAAGGTCCAGGTGGAGTTAAATAGGAGCAGACTAGCAGAAAACGAGGCAGCTGGATCCAGGCTACAGACCAGCCGTATCGCTAAAAGCCACCAGATGGAGCCCAAGAACAGAACTCACATAGTACCACTCATGACCACAGGAGGGAGCCCGAGAACGGAATTCACAACAGGGGGCCACTCGTTCGCATTGACACTGGCACAGGGCCCCTCAAAGTACGGCGTTGTGTTTGACGGCGGGGGCGCCTCCCACCGGCAGAGACACTTTTACGTACTATGAGGGGCCCTGTGACAGTTACGTCGCCAACGAGTATGCCCTCCCCACCTGATGAAGGAACCTGCACTTTCATCTGCGCCTTCCTCTTTGTCCCCGTGTAAGGTGGTATAGTATGCGGGAAGAGGTACCTGACTTTCAGCAGGGTCAGATTCTGGCTGTGTAGAGTGCAAGGGGAATGTAGTGGTCTGGGTCAATGTACCAGCAGACTCATCTAGCAGTGGCTGGGCAATGGGCAGGATGAGGAGGAAACACAGATATAGGCCCAAATAATAAAGTGGGCTAAATGCAGTTCAAAATTGGTAACAGGACTAACCAGGCGGCATTGCTTTGTTCAGTGGAGGACAACTGTAATGAGAGGCAGACACAGTTAGTAGGCCCAAATAATAAAGTGGGACAAATAAAGTTCAAAATTGGTAACAGGAATAAACAGGCGGCACTGCTTTGTTCAGTGGAGGAGAACACCAAAGAGCGGCAGACACCGTTAGTAGGGCCCAACCAAACTAGTCGACCAAATGCAGTATAATATCTGATATAGGCCGAAAGCCTGAAGATTGAAGCTCAGCTTTTTTCCTTGGAGGACAACATCAAGGAGCGGCAGACATCGTTAGTAGGGCCCAACCAAACTAGTAGGCCAAATGCAGTTTCATATTAAAAATATAGGCCGAAAGCCTGAAGATTGAAGCTCAGCTTTTTTCCTTGGAAGACAACACCAAGGAGCGGCAGACACCGTTAGTAGGGCCCAACCAAACTAGTAGGCCAAATGCAGTTTCATATTAAAAATATAAGCCGAATGCCTGAAGATTGAAGCTCAGCTTTGTTCAGTGGAGGAGAACACCAAGGAGCGGCAGACACCGTTAGTAGGGCCCAACCAAACTAGTAGGCCAAATGCAGTTTAATATCTGATATAGGCCGAAAGCCTGAAGATTTAAGCTCAGCTTTGTTCAGTGCAGGAGAACACCAAGGAGCGGCAGACACCGTTAGTAGGCCCAACCAAACTAGTGGCCTAAATGCAGTTTCATAATAAAAATATAGGCCGAAAGCCTGAAGATTGAAGCTCAGGAAAAAAAAAAAAGGAGAACACCAAGGAGCGGCAGACACCATAAGTTGGCCCAACCAAACTAGTAGCCTAAATGCAGTTTAATATTCTAAATACAGGCCGAAAGCCTGACGATAGAAGCTCAGGATAAAAAATCAGGAGAACACCAAGGAGCGGCAGACACCGTTAGTAGGCCCAACCAAACTAGTAGCCCCAATGCTACAGCTGTATTGAGTGGCGCAGACAGACACAGGTAGTAGGCCTTAACCAAAAAAGTTGGCTCAATGCAGTTTAAAAAAGGTTACAGGGGTACACAGGCAGCATTGGTGTGGTCAGCGGAGGACAATTGGAAGGAGTGGCGCAGACTTACTAAGCCTAAAATAAAAAAGTAGGCTCTATGCAGTTTTAAATAGGTTACAGGGGTACACAGGCAGCATTGGTTTGGTCAGCGGACGACGATTGCAAGGAGGGACCGCAGACAGACTTCCTAGGCCTAAAATAAAAAAGTTGGCTCTATGCTGTTTAAAATAGGTTACAGGGGTACACAGGAAGCATTGGTGTGGTCAGTGGAGGACAATTGGAAGGAGTGGCGCAGGCTTACTAGGCCTAAAATAAAAAAGTAGGCTCTATGCAGTTTTAAATAGGTTACAGGGGTACATAGGCAGCATTGGTTTGGTCAGTGGAGGACGATTGCAAGGAGGGACCGCAGACAGACTTACTAGGCCTAAAATAAAAAATGCATGGCAGAGCTCGGAAGGGAAGGAGCGCCATTTGACTTTTCAATGCAAAATTGACTGGAATTAAGATGGGACGCCATGTCGCGTTTGGAGAGCCCCTGATGTGCCTAAACATTAAACCCCCCACAAGTGACACCATTTTGGAAAGTAGACCCCCTAAGGAACTTATCTAGATGTGTTTTGAGAGCTTTGATCCCTCAAGTGTTTCACTACAGGTTATAACGCAGAGCCGTGAAAATAAAAAATCTTTTTTTCCACAAAAATGATTTTTTAGCCCCCAGTTTTGTATTTTCCCAAGGGTAGCAGGAGAAATTGGACCCCAAAAGTTGTTGTCCAATTTGTCCTGAGTACGCTGATACCCCATATGTGGGGGGGAACCACTGTTTGGGCGCATGGCAGAGCTCGGGAGGGAAGGAGTGCCATTTGGAATGCAGACTTAGATGGATTGGTTTGCAGGTGTCACGTTGCATTTGCAGAGCCCCTGATGTACCCAAACTGTCATATCGGACGCTGTTCAGACCAGGTCGTTCGACAGACAGCGGTAATTCCGCTTTTTACCACTATTTGCTCATTGGCGTCGGCTAGATTTTATCTAGCTGTTCCGGGGTTAATTTACCTGATCCTCGGATTGGAAGCTGGGCCATGCCCATTGCCTTTAAATAGTTCTCCTGATCATTGGGTGTCGCCGATTATAGCTTCTGTCCTGTGCGTTGTTATCTCGGTCTGGAGTGGAGAGCTGGTGGTTGGAGATTCGTTGCTGGTGGTGTATTTTCCTTAGTCTTATTTACTCCTTCCTATATTTGTATTTATTTTGCCCTGCACATTTATAGTGTATTCCTGAGTGACTGCGGCGTGGTGTATATTTTCCTTTATCCTTGTCTGTGCTAACTGTGGGTATTGGTGTATTACCTCTTCACTGGGTGGTGGGCGGAGGTTTCAGCCTAGGGTTGAAACAGGAGACAGGGTGAGGTTCGAGGCCTGGACATGCACACCATCAGTGTAAACTCCAGGTAGAGGGTCAGTCAGGATTTCCCTAGTCTGAGGGAAATTGCAGGGGCCCGGGTTATTAGCTCTCGCTCACCTAGTCTCCCCGTGACACAAACAGTAGAAATCCCCCACAAGTGACCCCATATTGGAAACTAGACCTCCCAAGGAACTTATCTAGATGTGTTGTGAGAACTTTATAACGCAGAGCCGTGAAAATAAAAAATCTTTTTTTCCACAAAAATGATTTTTTAGCCCCCAGTTTTGTATTTTCCCAAGGGTAACAGGAGAAATTGGACCCCAAAAGTTGTTGTCCAATTTGTCCTGAGTACGCTGATACACCATATGTGGGGGGGGGAACCACTGTTTGGGCGCATGGCAGAGCTCGGGAGGGAAGGAGTGCCATTTGGAATGCAGACTTGGATTGGTCTGCCGGCATCACGTTGCATTTGCAGAGCCCCTGATGTACCCAAACAGTAGAAACCCCCAAAAGTGACCCCATATTGGAAACTAGACCTCCCACGGAACTTATCTATATGTGTTGTGGGAAATTTGAACCCCCCAGGTGTTTCACTACAGTTTACAATGCAGAGCCGTGAAAATAAACAATCTTTTTTTTCCCACAAAAATGATTTTAGCCCCCCAAATTTATATTTTCCTAAGGGTAGCAAGAGAACTTGGACCCCAAAAGTTGTTGTCCAATTTGTCCCGAGTATGCTGATGCCCCATATGTTGGGGTAAACCCCTGTTTGGGCACACGGTAAATCTCGGAAGGGAAGGAGCACTGTTTTACTTTTTCAATGCAGAATTGGCTGGAATTGAGATCGGACGCCATGTCGCGTTTGGAGAGCCCCTGATGTGCCTAAACAGTGGAAACTCCCCAATTCTAACTGAAACCCTAATCCAAACACACCCCTAACCCTAATCCCAACGGTAACCCTAACCACACCCCTAACCCTGACACACCCCTAACTCTAATCCCAACCCTAATCCCAACCGTTAATGTAATCCAAACCCTAACCCTAACTTTAGCCCCAACCCTAATGCTAACTTTAGCTCCAACCCTAGCCCCAACCCTAACCCTAGCCCTAACCCTAGCCGTAACCCTAACCCTAGCCCTAACTCTAGCCCTAACCCTAGCCCTAACCCTAACCCTAGCCCTAACCCTAATGGGAAAATGGAAATAAATAAATTTTTTTAATTTTATTATTTTTCCCTAACTAAGGGGGTCATGAAGGGGGGTTTGATTTACTTTTATAGCATTTTTTATAGCGGATTTTCATGATTGGCAGCCGTCACACACTAAAAGACGCTTTTTATAGCAAAAAAGTTTTTGCGTCTCCACATTTTGAGACCTATAATTTTTCCATATTTTGGTCCACAGAGTCATGTGAGGTCTTGTTTTTTTGCGGGACGAGTTGACGTTTTTATTGATAACATTTTTGGACACGTGACAGTTTTTGATCGCTTTTTATTCCGATTTTTGTGAGGCAGAATGACCAAAAACCAGCTATTCATGAATTTCTTTTGGGGGAGGCGTTTATACCGTTCCACGTTTGGTAAAATTGATAAAGCAGTTTTATTCTTCGGGTCAGTACGATTACAGCGATACCTCATTTATATTTTTTTTATGTTTTGGCGCTTTTATACGATAAAAACTATTTTATAGAATAAATAATTATTTTGGCATCGCTTTATTCTGAGGACTATAACTTTTTTATTTTTTCTTTGATGATGCTGTATGGTTGCTCATTTTTTGCGGGACAAGATGATTTTTTCAGCGGTACCATGGTTATTTATATCTGTCTTTTTGATCGCGTGTTATTCCACTTTTTGTTCGGCAGTATGATAATAAAGCGTTGTTTTTTGCCTCTTTTTTTTTTCCTATGGTGTTGACTGAAGGGGTTAACTAGTGATATAGTTTTATAGGTGGGGTCGTTACGGACGCGGCGATACTAAATATGTGTACTTTTATTGTTTTATTTTTTTTATTTAGATAAAGAAATGTATTTATGGAAATAATATTTTTTTTTCTTTATTTAGGAATTTGGTTTTTTTTTGTTTTTTTTTACACATGTGGAAATTTTTTTTAAACTTTTTTACTTTGTCCCAGGGGTGGACATCACAGATCGGTGATCTGACAGTTTGCACAGCACTCTGTCAGATCACCAATCTGACTTACAGCACTGCAGGCTTACCAAGCGCCTGCTCTGAGCAGGCACTCGGTAAGCCACCTCCCTCCCTGCAGGACCCGGATGCTGCGGCCATCTTGGATCCGGGCACATGCAGTGAGGAGGAGGTAAGAGACCCTTGCAGCAGCGCGATCACATCGTGTTGCTCCGGGGGTCTCAGGGAAGCACGTAGGGAGCCCACTCCCTGCGCGATGCTTCCCTGTACCGCCGGCACACTGTGATCATGTTTGATCGCGGTGTGCCGGGGGTTAATGTGCCGGGGGCAGTCCGTGACCGCTCCTGGCACATAGTGCCGGATGTCAGCTGTGATAATCAGCTGACACCCGGCCGCGATCGGCCGCGCTCCCCCCGTGAGCGCCGCCGATCGCGCTGGACGTACTATCCCGTCAGTGGTCATACGGGCCCACCCCACCTCGACGGGATAGTACGTCCAATGTCAGAAAGGGGTTAAAGCTTGAGGGGAAAACACCAGTTGTTAGTGATAGATTGAAGAGATGGGTTAGGGTTGGGATGAAGACTGTGGTGAGGTTTGGGATGAAGTGGGATGGAAGCGGGTCAAGTGCACAAGTGGTGAGATGCGATCTTGAGAGTAGAGTGGAGAGTTGATCTTCTGTAATGGTGGAGAAGTTGGTTTTGGAGGTGGAGGGCTGGTTAGTCGGGAGGAAGGGCTCTGGGGGTTGTTGACCAAAACTGTCTCTGATGTTCTGACACTCCAAAGACTTTGTCACCAACAGCCACTACTGGGTCACACTGCGCTGTGCGAGACCTGGTGATTCTGAAGAGTGGTAACATCACTGTTTCTGTTTGTGATATAAAGTATGAAATCAATCAAATTCTGGACTGTAAGGTTCTTGGGAATCTTTTCTCCTTGATAGACTGAAAGGAATATGTTCCTGAAGAAAGGTGCTGGGTTCACAAAAAGGAAATTAATGCTCGAAACTTTACGCTAAAAGTTTCTTACCAAGCATTGTATTTATTCTTTGCAGGCTCTTCTGGTAGGGACCCTAAAAAGTGGGTACTTTTACCTGTCTCAGCTCCAACACCAGGCTTTGCTTCCTCTTTCCCATGCTGTCTGCTAATGTATGTTGGGTTACTACCGTATGTTAACATGGCATGAACCTCTGAAGGGATTGTGAAGCCTTCTAAGGCCAACTCAGACAGCTACACACCACTTGAGGGTTCTGGTAATAAGTGCTGTTTCTTACCTTATGCTTTCCAGGAATCAAGCCATACTCCTCGCTTGGCTTTTTTACTGTCTGGTGTCTGATTGTTTACTAGGTGCTCCTATAATTAGTTTCCTGATTCTACTGTGCCTATCCGCATATACAGCTCTGCTACAATGCGTTATCTCATTATCTATTCACAAAATCAAAGCAGCACTGGTCTAAAAATGTTGAGTATAAGACCCAACACAAATACCCAATTGTGCAAAAATGTATAATCCAAGAAAAAAGGAGCAGCGCTTAAAGTTCATTTAAGGGAAGAAAATTAACTTTTTGTTATTGATCTATAATGTTAATGCAAAAAGCAGACTACACGAAATACTGTTTACACTGGAATACTAAAATCTGCAAAGTGACTGTATACACAGTAGAGAAGATTACCTTTTAATTAAGACAATTTATTTAGTTGCTACTTAGACCTGAAATAGTAGAGTAGTTACATTACATCCCTGCATAGTAAGGCTAGCACATTGCAATAATACTTCAAAGGATGATTTATCGGAAGTTTGTGTAGCTGCTCCATACTAGTATTAAACATTCCACTACAAATACTATAATTGAAAATACAAAAGCAATACAATCGGAGATATTCTTTTCCGAATTCTCTTGACGTCATTTGAGCTCACTGATCCATTAGGCTCATTGTATAATTTCATTGTGAATGACAGGCTCTGTTCTGTTTCTAACCTAATCAAAACATTTAGAGAAATCAGTACATTGCAAAATTATAGCTGCAGGACATGCAAGTAATTCACAAACGTCCATTCTCTGTCACTGTGATCTCATTGAAGCTCATTTATTATAACTGTACTTTTTGATTAAGTTAGAGATTAGTTTTAAAATATAATATAGTCAAAATCTGGATACAGTGGCATAACTAGAGTCCAAAGGGTCCCAGTGCAAAATTTGGACCTACCCCTCCCCAATATAGTCCCTTGTAGTGTTCCAAATCCAAGAACATATGTGCTGCCTCCCCCCTTCTCCATCCTGCACTAATGTCCACCCATACTGGGCCCACTTCCAGGTAAACCGCTCTGACGAAAATTAAGAGACCACTGCATAGTTTTATAAAAAATCAGCTTCTCTACATGTCTGACAGCCATTCCATTCCAGTGTCAGTTGAATTCCAACCAGAGTACACCTCATTCTACTTAATGTGCTTCTGATTAAGGGATCACCTGAACCAAATCTTATTTGGTAAAGTAAAGTATAAAAAACCACTGCTGTGGTGTTCACAATCCTCTTACAATAGGACAAGTTGGAAGGCAAAACAAGTGCTAGTAATCCCAAAAGTAATAGGAATGAAAAAAATAACTTTTAACCATGCCAAAGGAGTTGAAAAGTCTTGAGTGAGGAAAAGAAGGGCTCAATTCTGGCTTTACTAGCAGAGGGACACAGTGAGCGTCATGTTGCCTCCATCCTTAAAATTTCTAAGACGGCGGTCCATTACAACAAGGACAAGAAGCAGACATTGAGGACAACGAAGCTACCGACCGGCATAAGGCGAAAATGACTCCACTGACCGGGATGACCGTCATCTTATTCAAATGTAACTCAGCAACCGCTGGATGACATCACGTGACCTATAAAAGTAATGGCAAATGGCAGCTGGGATGAAGTGCACAGCAAGAACAGTTCATTACAGGCTCCTAGAGGCAGGGCTCAAGTCATGTAAAGCTAGAAAAATGGCTTTCATCAATGAGAAGCAAAGAAGAGCCAGGCTGAAGTTTGCCAAAGACCATAAGGATTGGACCATAGAGGACTGGAGTAAGTTAATCTTCTCTGATGAGTCTAATTTTCAGCTTTGCCCAACTCCTGGTCATCTAATGGTTAGACGGAGACCAGGAGAGGCGTACAAGCCACAGTGTCTTGCACCCACTGTGAAGTTTGGTGGAGGATCGGTGATGATCTGGGAATGCTTCAGCAATGCTGGAATTGAGCAGGTTCATCTTTGTGAAGGACGAATGAATCAAGCCGCATACAAGGTTATCCTGGAAAAACAGTTGATTCCTTCTTCTCAAGCAATGTTCCCCAACTTTGACGAATGGTTTTTCCAGCAGGACAATGTGCCATGCCACACAGCTAGGTCCATCAAGGTGTGAATGAAGGACAACCACATCAAATCCCTGTCATGGCCAGCCCCATCTCCAGACCTGAATCCCATTGAAAACCTCTGGAATGTAATCAAGAGGAAGATGGATAGTCACAAGCCATCAAACAAAGAAGAACTGCTTACATTTTTGTACCAGGAGTGGCATAAGGTCACCCAAAAGCAGTGTGAAAGACTAGTAGAAAGAATGCCAAGATGCATGAAAGCTGTGATTAAAAATCATGGTTATTCCACAAAATATTAATTTCTGAACTCTTCCTGAGTAAATACATTAGTATTGTTGTTTCTAAATGATTATGAACTTGTTTTTTGTTTTTTTTTTGCATTATTTGAGGTCTGCAAGCAATGCATTTTTTTTGTTATTTTGACCATATCTCATTTTCAGAAAAAAATACAAAATGTATTGCTTGGAATTTCGGAGACATGTTGTCAGTAGTTTATAGAATAATAGAAAAATTTACATTTTACTAAAAAATATTTCTATGAAGAGAAAAATCAGACAAACTGAAAATTTTGCTGTGGTCTCTTAATTCTTGCCAGAGCTGTATATGTCCCCCTTCCTGGTATATACACTCACTGGCCACTTTATTAGGTACACCTGTCCAACTTCTTGTTAACACTTAATTTCTAATCAGCCAATCACATGGCGGCAACTCAGTGCATTTAGGCATGTAGACATGGTCAAGACAATCTCCTGCAGTTCAAACCGAGCATCAGTATGGGGAAGAAAGGTGATTTGAGTGCCTTTGAACGTGGCATGGTTGTTGGTGCCAGAAGGGCTGGTCTGAGTATTTCAGAAACTGCTGATCTACTGGGATTTTCACGCACAACCATCTCTAGAGTTTACAGAGAATGGTCCGAAAAAGAAAAAAAATCCAGTGAGCGGCAGTTCTGTGGGCGGAAATGCCTTGTTGATGCCAGAGGTCAGAGGAGAATGGGCAGACTGGTTCGAGCTGATAGAAAGGCAACAGTGACTCAAATCGCCACCCGTTACAACCAAGGTAGGCCTAAGAGCATCTCTGAACGCACAGTGCGTCGAACTTTGAGGCAGATGGGCTACAGCAGCAGAAGACCACACCGGGTACCACTCCTTTCAGCTAAGAACAGGAAACTGAGGCTACAATTTGTACAAGCTCATCGAAATTGGTCAGTAGAAGATTGGAAAAACGTTGCTTGGTCTGATGAGTCTCGATTTATGCTGCGACATTCGGATGGTAGGGTCAGAATTTGGCGTAAACAACATGAAAGCATGGATCCATCCTGCCTTGTATGGAGCATTTTTGGGATGTGCAGCCGACAAATCTGCGGCAACTGTGTGATGCCATCATGTCAATATGGACCAAAATCTCTGAGGAATGCTTCCAGCACCTTGTTGAATCTATGCCACGAAGAATTGAGGCAGTTCTGAAGGCAAAAGGGGGTCCAACCCGTTACTAGCATGGTGTACCTAATAAAGTGGCCGGTGAGTGTATATCCTCCATCCTGGTATGTCTCCCATTCTGCTATATATGTCCCTCATCTTGGCATATATGTCTCTCATCCTGGTATATATTTCTCCCATCCTGGTATATATGTCCCCCATCCAAGTTTATACAGTTTGTGAAATAAGTATTCAACACATCACCAATTTTCTAAGTACTGTATAATGCTTAGGTAGGATGCCACAAGAAAGAGAGAGTTGTACAAAATCCTTTAAAACTTAATGCATTGACCTTTTTCCGACATTTGCTGTAATAATCCATCCACGCACCCTGGTCCTTATTGACTTGGGATGTATTATTACTGCATCACGATCATGCGCACACAGGCTAAGCGTGCAATCATCGCCGGGTGTCCGCTCCCAGCACTCTTAATGCTGCAAACTAACTCAATTGCAGCATTCCAGGAGCAGGCAGAGGGATAACAGCACCTCTGCCCTTGGATCGGAGATCACGCAATGTAGCCTAACTCGGGGTCCCGAACATTGCCATGGTGACCCGATGTTGTCATGATGACATCCGGGTCACCAGAGCTAGGAAAGTTGCTTGATCATGCACAGTGCATAATTTTCTCTGTCAGTGCAGAGCTGATAATTTGCATAGCATGGGGATGCTGCTGTATCCCCATGCTATACAAGCTATCAGCCTGAAGAAAATGATAGTCCATTAGTGCGACAAAGAAAAAAAGTGTTGTGAATTCTGCTCTTGGGTTCCCTCCGGTGGTTGTTGGTAGTAATACAGTTGTCCCTGGGTTGCAATCCTGGGCAGGTGTCCCTGCTGATTGCAGCTCTGACTGGGATATTTAGGTGTGCAGGATTCATTAGCCCTTGCCAGTTGTCCATTGTTCTTGGAGGTTTTGCATCTCTGTCTGGTTCCTCCTGCCCTGCTGTCAAATCAGCAAAGATAAGTGTCTGGTTTTGTTTCTGCAGCACACATGCTGTGTGCTTTACAATTCAGTACTATTCAATGTTTTTTCTTGTCCAGCTTAGACTGTGTTTGGATATTTCAGTCAAGTTGGATTCTCAGGAGATGCAGATATACATTCCATGTCTTTAGTTAGATGGTGGAATTTTTGTATTATCTGTTGTGGATATTTTTAGGGTTTTAATACTGACCGCTTAGTATTCTGTCCTATCCTTTCCTATTTAGCTAGCCTGGCCTCTTTTGCTAAATCCTGATTTCTGCCTGCGTGTGTCTTTCCTCTATTACTCACAGTCAATATTTGTGGGGGGCTGCCTATCCTTTGGGGTTCTGCTCTGAGGCAAGATAGAATTCCCATTTCCATCTATAGGGGTATTTAGTCCTCCGGCTCTGTCGAGGTGTCTAGGATGTGTTAGGTGCACCCCACGGCTACTTCTAGTTGCGGTGTCAGTTTAGGGTTTGCGGTCAGTACAGGTTCCACCTTCTCCTGAGAAAGTCTCATGCGGCTCCAAGGTCACCGGATCATAACAAAAAGTTAAAAAAGGAAAAAAAACATTTTTTTAAATAATTGTAAAAAATTTTAAAAAATAAAAAAATAGTTATAAAATAATCAAAAGATATTGTACCCATAAATAAATATTTGTATGAAAAAATAATATATAAACAATAAAAGTACACATATTTGGTGTTGCTGTGTCCAGAACGTTAAGAAGGTATAACGTGGCACAACCTTTTGTTTGCTGGTGCTCAAGTAGGGTCCCAGACCTTAATAAGTTGAATGAAGCCTTGGCACACCAGCAAATATTAAGTTAATTATTTTTAAAGTTCATCCAAAACTCAGTACAACAATGTAAACGTTTTGGTCATACTACTCTGACCTTCCTCAGTGTACCGACTGCTCATATCCTATGGGTAGAATAGGTATCGACCTGTTCGCATCCCGGTGCTAATAGGTAGACTGTATAATGGGCGCTATAAAATTGGTCTTTTCTTTAGTCGGTTTGCCATATGTGTATGCGTGCTCTCCTTCAAGGACTAAGGGTGGATACCTCGTCCGGCGAGAGCACGCATGCACATATGGCAAACCGACTAAGGAAAAGACCAATTTTATAGCGCCCATTATACAGTCTACCTATTAGCACCGGGATGCAAACAGGTCCATACCTATTCTACCCATAGGATATGAGCAGTTGGTACACTGAGGAAGGTCAGAGTAATATGACCGAAACGTTTACATTGTTGTACTGAGTTTTGGATGAACATTAAAAATAATTCACTTAATATTCGCTTGGGTGCCAAGGCTTCATTCAGCTGTGTCCAGAACGACCTGTCCTATAAAATCGTCCCACTAGTTAACCCCTCTAGTGAGCACCATGAAATAAAAATAAAAAACAAGGCAAAAAACAATGCTTTATCGTCATACCACCGAACAAAAAAAGAAAAACATGATCAAAAAGACGGATATAAATAAACATGGTACCACTGAAAACGTTATCTCATCAGCGGAAAAATAAAAATGTAATAGCTCTCAGAATAAAGCGATGCAAAAAATAATAATTTTTTCTATAAAAGATTTTTTTGTGTACAAGTTCCAAAACATAAAAAATGATGTAAATGTGGTATCACTGTAATCGTACTGACCAAGGAATAAAACTGCCTCATCAATTTTACCACAAGCTGAGCGACATAACCCCCCCCAAAAAAATAAAAATTCCTGACATGCTAACTTTTGTTCATTCTGCCTCCCAAAAATCAGAATAGAAAGTGATCAAAAAAGTCATGTGCCAATAATGTTACCAATTAAAATGTCAACCCGTCCCGCTAAAAACAAGCGCTCACATGATTCTGTTGTCCAAAATATGGACATAAAAAGTGTCTTTTAGTGTGTGAAAGCAGCCAAACATAAAAACCCGATATAAATCTGATATCGCTGTAATCACACTGACCCAAAGAATATAGACGCCTAATCACTTATACTGCATGGGGAATGGCGTAAAAAATAAATAGAACCAATTCTTCACCTGCTGCTGATTTTTTCATTCTGCCTCCCAAAGATCGCAATAAGGCTCGGCACGCATTTATCCTGCACTTTGCACTGTGCGCTTGCACAGGGGTTTCTGTGTAAATCTCTTAAATACGTGATTCAGACGGAACCTCTGGCAGAAGATTCCCTATACTGAGGCAAATGGAGGCATTGTGGATGCTGTCTGGCCGGTGATTCGGCTGTGTTAGTCTTTTTAGGATTACATAAAAGTGCCGTCACCCACAGTATTGTGCACTTCGGAAAAGAAGGACACAGCTGCACAGAGGCCAGATGGAGTATAGAGTAACTCTGCTGCCTCATTATAGTGAATGGATCCCTCGGGGGTTTCATCTGAATCACATCACTCAGATTTAAATGGAAACCCCAAAATAAGTGGTCAGCGTAGAGCGCTGTAAAAATGTGATCCCAAACGTTATGTACAATTTTCCCAATAAAAGCTTCAACTCATTGCTCAAAAAAAGCAAGTCCCTACTCAGGTCTGTCATCTGTTAATAGAAATATAGTGGGCTTCCACGTTACTGGTAGTACAAAGGCTCTGCAAAAGCAAAATAGCTCATCGTTCCCCCCAAAAAAATTCCGCAAATTCTCCACCCGCAAATCCAAATGCCTTCCTCCCTTCTGAGCCCCACAGTGTACCTAAACCACATATAGCGTTCACATGTTTGGCATTTCTGAAGCGATGAGAGCCCACCTAACTTACGGCTGCATGTCTCCAGAAGCACGTGCTGGGCTTAACCTACTGGTCACTACAGTGTACTGGTCACTACAACGGCAGTTTGCAGTTTTCACTCGGCAACATTCATTGCTGCTTGTTTCTGGAAAATACCCATGGACTCAAAATTGTCACTACACCTGTAGTTAAATTCCCAAAGGGGTGTAATTTTCAAATTAGGGTCACTTGAGGGGGTATTCTGCTGCTCTAGCAATTAGGGACTTTGTATATGGAGTCCACAAACTGTTCTAGGAAAATCTGTGCTCCTCCTGAGTCTCTCCATATGGCTAAGTAGTACTGTACAGCCACATATGGGGTATTGCCACGTTCATTTTTACCCACTTGTGTGAAAATGTAAAATCTTAGGCTAAAATCAAATTTTGGTGTTAAAGGTACCATATTTTTCAGATTATAAGAGGCTTCGGATTATAAGATGCACCCCAAATTTTGAGCAGAAAAATAGGATTTTTTTTTAACAAAATGGTGGTGTTTCTTGTAATCCATGCATCTTATTGCTTACCGGTTGTTAGGGTTGGTGGAACGCACCAAATATATTTATTAGATGGGATAGGTGCGTTCGCAACCCGGGATCCAACGTGCAGGAAAGAACCTGCTGCTAAGTAAGGCGGCGAAGCAAATTAGATTAAACAAACTCTGTTACTTCACAGAGCCTGTAGTAAAGAGAATGCTGTGCCCTGTTTAGCTCACAGGGGACACAACTATTGTGTAGAGCCGACAGTGGTCATGCAGTCCAACCAACACGCAGCTCCTCTCCGGTGGAGCCGGAATTCTATCGGCTATTAGCCAGCCCTGAATTCACACATAAACTCCTCACCGGAGGTGCCAGCATTCTAGGGGCGTATTTCAGCCGGGTCCCTGACCACACACGACCACACTGGCGCTGAGCTCGTACATATTTGACACTATCGCATGGCCGTGCGGTCATGAGAACCTTATATAGCTGCAGCACCTACAGGACCTTCAAGAAGGACCAATGGAAGGCTGCCACAGAACTTGATCAGGTACAGGGCCTTCCTGGAGGACCAATGGAAGTTGCTGCAGTACCTGAGCATGTGACCCTTGATCTCCACTGAGAGATCTTACCCTGGGCATGCTCAGTGTGTGCACCAAGTGATTTTATTGTTTTATCGGCTCAACGCTATAAACTTTTGTGAAGCACCTGGGGATTCAAGATGCTCACCACACATCTAAATACATTCATTGAGGGGTCTAGCTTCCAAAATTAGGTCACTTGTTGGTGGTTTTCACTGTTTAGGCACATCATTGGCTCTCCAAATGGGACATGACATCGGCATAATGATTCCAGCAAATTTTACATTCAAAAAGTTAAATGACGCTCCTTCCCACAGCAGTTTTGTCCCTCATATGGGGTATCGGTGTACTCAGGAGAAATTGCACAACAAATTGTATGGTGCAATTTTTTTCTGCTACCCTCATGAAAATGCAATATTTTGTGCTTCTCTGAGGGGGGGTCTAGTTTCCAAAATGGTGTCACTTGTGGGGCATTTCCATTGTTTAGGCACATTAGGGGCTCTCCAAACACGACATAACATCCACCAATTGTTCCAGCAAATTTTGCATTCAAAAAGTCAAATGGTGCTCCTTCCCTTCGGAGCTCTGCTGTGCGCCCAAACAGTGGTTTTCTCCCTCATATGGGGTATCGGCATGCTCGGGAGAAATTGCACAAAAATCTTTCATTTTTTCTTGTTACCCTTGTAAAAATAAGTCAATATTTTTTGTGAAAAAAGTTAAATGTTAATTTAAATTTTTTTGTTTTTCAAAAAATTCCTGTGAAGCATCTAAAGGGTTTATAAACTTCTTGAATGTGATTTTGAGCACCTTGAGGGGTGCAGTTTTTAGAATGGTGTAACTTTTGGGTATCTTCTATCATATAGATGCCTCAAAGTGACTTCAAATATGATCCCTAAAAAATAGTTTTGTAAATTTTGCTGGAAAATGTAAAATTTCTGGTCAGCTTTTATTCCTTATAACTTCCTAATCAAAAAAAATGTTGGTTCCAAAATTGTGCTGATGTAAAGTAGACATGTGGGAAATGTTATTTATTAACTAGTTTGTGTGACATATCTCTGTGATTTAAGAGCATGAAAATTCAAATTTTGAAAGCTGATTTTTTTTTTCCAAATTTCTTTTTTTTTCACAAATACCACTATCATTAAGTACAATATGTCAAAAAAAAACAGCCTCAGAATCACCAGGATCTGTTGAAGCGTTCCAGAGCTATTACCTCATAAAGTGACAGTGGTCAGGATTGTAAAAATTGTCCTGGTCTTTAACGTGCAAACCACTGTCGGGGGTAAAAGGGTTAAAGGGGTTTTCCCAAGAACAAAGTACATTTTACTTAATAAATCTTGGAATAAAATAAAGTTCCACAATTGGATGTGTTGTAAAGAAATCTTCCTGTGCTGAGATAATCTTATAAATGTGCCTCTACTGTGTAATGGCTGTGTCTGACCTTGCAGGAACATGATCTGTACATACCACAGCTCCTGGGTAGGGGAGGACGCAAAAAAGTATACAGACATTACAGTATGGTATCGCAAGTAATTTTTTTTTAGGTAAAGCATTGCTTAAAAACAGGCAGAAACATGTTTTGCCTCATAAGTAGAATCAGTGGCGATCCCATGCAGTAATAACTGTGTCTAATATTAGCCCTCTTGGTACTGACCCAAGACTTTTTGACTATCCTACCTCATATTGAGTAGTGACTAGAATCACAACATCTGCAGGAACGAAATGGAACCTTTGAAGCTCTCGCTATCAGGGTTTATTATTGCATTTATGGCACTAACCGCTACACATACCTTTGATCCAGCCCTGTTATGCAATAAAGGTGTTTTTCCCAACAACGTAATACATTTTAATCAATAGATCTTTGAATAATAATAATTTTAACAATTGGATGTGTTTAAATAAATGTTCATGTGCTGAGATTATCCTATAAATGTGCCCCTGCTATGTACTGCGAAATGGCTATGTCTGACAATGCAGAAGCATGGTCTGTTCATATCACATCTCCTGGCAGGGGAGGAAGCAAAAGTGTGTACAGACAGGACAGCCTGGGATCACTGCTGATTCTTTTTGTGAGGCAAAACATTTCCCTGCCTGTTTGTAAGCAATGTTTTACCTCATAGAAAGAATTATTTCTTCTGATGCTAGTCACTACTCACAGACTTGCCGAGACGCAGCATAGTCAAGAGGTACCGGGGTCAGTATCAAGAGGGCTCGTAATAGAAGAAGGGAAAAGACAAAAGCATAGTCAAGTCACAGTCTGAGATCAGATTATCAGGAAGTTAGCGGATCAAGACAAAAGGGTAAGTCAAATGGATGGTCAAAAGTAAATCCAAGGTTGGCAACGGAGATTAGAATACAACTCAGAGCACAGAACGAACACACACCACTTGAGCTAGGCTACCAATGGCAATGGTCTGACCATTATCAGAGGGATTAATAGCCCTGAAATCACCTAGAACCGTTGACTTCTGGAGGAGATCCAGCCAGATAGGATGGGTGATCTGTCATTCACAATACTCACACTTTTGCCTCAAATTGGGTGGGTGAGTTGTCATTCACAATCTTGATAGCTCAGCAAGCCCTTGATTCCATGGGAAGGCAGAGCTGTCATTGATGGCGTCCATAGGACACAGTGAGCGGTGGAATTGTGACAGATGTCAGACACAAACAGACATTGCAGCCAGGCAGTATGAGGAGAAACTTTGCAGCAGGAGACAAAATGCCTGCTTTATAACTTACTAGCAAGTAGGGGTGATTATTACTCACTAAGCAAGGTGCACAACATCAGGGCTTTAGATAAGGTCACAGAGCAGGATAATGGAAGCTTGAGTCAGTACTACAGTCAGATGAATCTAGTAGAATATATGGCTCTTGATATAGGAAATGTGTATGTAGAAAACGGGCTACAGGAAAGTACAAAAAAGAGAATATGGCACAGATACATGACTCCGGTGGAGTCTCATTTCAATCTTTGAGTGATGACCCTCTTGTGTTGGCTAAATACACAACTTAACCCTGCAGTCTCCCAACCTGTAGATCTTGAGAAGTGTACTAACCAGCACGACAGTGACAATCCACCAGCAGAGTGGGCGGCCTGGTGCCTCACCACGCCCATGCTGCAAGACTGAGTCCCTATGACTCTCAAGCACAAAGCCACAGCAACAATGGCCGCCACACAGTACCAACACCAAATGAAAGCATTGAAACTCACCTTCCTCAGGCTCTCAAATAAGAACAAAAATAGGCTGGATCCAATTTGAAGTCTCCTGCTAATTAAAGCCAGCTGTGCCACATTGGAGGAGTGCACGTATGGAAAAAAAAGGCAAAATCATGCAATATGCCGAAAAAAGAAAATGGATGGCCGCCCAGGTGATTTTAAATTAGCAGGAGACTGCAAAAGGGGTCCAGCTTATTTTTGCTCTCATTTGAGAGCTTAAAGAAGGTGAGTTTCAATGCTCCTTTCATTTGATATTGGTGCTGTGTGGAGGCCATTGTTGATGTGGTTTCGTGTTGGTGGGGCTGGAGTCATGGGGACTCGGTGCTGCAGCATGGGCGCTGTGATGCACCAGGCCGTCCGCCATTCTGATGCATTGTCACTGCGGTGGTGGTTGGCACACGCCACCGCTCCTTTGAGGCAATAAAAGTTAGGACCCACTCAGTCTCTTTTTTTTTAGAAATAAATTCAATGTTGGCAGCTGCTGTAGTTTCCAAGCAACTGGAAAACCATAAATTGGTGGTCATTGCTCACTGTTCACATGAGGCTTTCACTGAGAAAATGAGTCCTAATGCTTCAAATAATTAAGACACTTTCAACTCTTCTTATAAAGTATCTTTGATGGACTTACATGGTGATGGCTGCAATGTTTACTGGAAATTCAAAAAGAAAATGGTGAGTTATTAAGGCATTAACTATGGATGACGGCTATAAAACAAGATGGAATAACTTTATGTTGTTTCCTAATGTCTAACTAACTGAATCAGCAAATATTACACTGTTCTGGAACACATCGCAGACATATAGTAATCATTCTTTGCCCGAAAACTTGTCATATTGTCTCATTGAGTTACTTATTACATCCCTAACCTTAAGGTCATGAATGCTATACTGTTTTTTAAAGTATTTAACCCTTTCCTTTCTTCATATAGATAGGGTTATTGAAGCCTTTTGTTTTGGGTGAGGCCACACCAGTGACTGGACCAAAGAAAACAGGTGGGGGTGAGTATTTTTTTTTATTTTGTAACTTTCCCACCCCTTTTAATTCCCTGAAAATGGCATCTGCCTGCCAATTTGCTGGACTTAAGCGAATTGGATGGAAAAAAATGAACTCAGGCAAATCTGAATTTCTTGTGAAATTTGTTTTGAATTCGATTAGTCTCAAAGGGATTTGCTCATCTCACAAATATCCATCAACAAAAGATATTAAGTGAAAGAGGGATTGGGGCATGTAGAATTTTGACATGATGATCATTTGTTCCCAAAGGAAATCAAGATTACAAGTTATCATCTATCCATAAGACAGCATAGAACTTTCTGATTGCTGGGGATCTGAGATCTGACACTCTTATCATGAGAATGAGGGTCAAAAGTCCCCCTTTTAAATGTAGAAATAGTCAAGCATGCACACCGCCGCTCTGAACTGTTAATTCTATTGACCTTGAATGGAGTGGCATGACTTTCACTCCATTTAAAAGGAATCTTTTAACTCCTGTTCTCATGATCCGTGATGGACCCAGAGGGCAGACCCTTAGCAGTCAGCAAGCTATAACTTGTAATCTTGGTATAACCCTTTTCAGATGCAATTTTTTAAACTGTATTTTTTATTGAAATTTATATCAGGTCAACAACCAACAAAAAAAAGCATAAAATAACATAGAATGAGTAAGGTAGGGTAGTATATAGAAGCATATGTAAAAATCAACAGGACCCCTGACATAATATTAAAGCAAACTGAAATACAAAGCTGTAGTCATCTCAAAGGAGCTCGGTCAACACACCCATAAAGATCACAATAAGAGATATGAAATGCTAACTTAAACCACCTAACCCAACAAATTTTGATGTAAGACAGGAAACTTACTAAAGTCAAAGGACATGTACACACTAGGAGGGGAAAGGGGACTGAGGGGTTATGAAGGAATTAACTATTATGTTAAGCCCAGAAATAGTCCCATGGGGCCCAAATAGTCTCAAATAGATCTACTCTGGCACTCAGAATAGCAATCATGCCCTTATTAGGATGTCCCCACAACTCTCAAAAATACCCAACATGATGGACTCCACTGCCCCCTCCGCACACACTATGATACCCCCACAGCTCCACACACAGCTCCACACACACAGTATGATGGCCCCACAGCCCCCAGTTTAATGTACTCACAGTCCCTGCTCAAAATATGATGCCTGCTATAGTCCCTCATATACAGTACAATGACTCACAGCTCCACACACATATAGTATGATGGACCCCACAGTTCCCCACAAAGTATGATGGATCCTACAGCCCCACACACACACACACACACACAGTATAATGGCCACCTTAGCCCCCCACATACAGCATTATGGCCCTCACATACCCTATAAATAGCATGACATCCTCACATATCCCCACACACCGAATGATGGCCTTGACAGCTCCACACGCATGTGCAGCGCCCCAGAGTCCTGGTCGTTGCAGTACTGTGGCTCCGCCACTATGGGGAGCCATGGTGCGTCCGATGGCACTGAAGGAGTTCATCTGATCAGGTATCACAGACACCAATACATTTCACAGCCGGGCCTCCGGGGGGAGCTAAGGGTGCTATTCATTAGGCCACTCCCCACCATAGTGGGTAAACTGGGGGTCAGGCAGGAAGTTAGATCAGAAAGCTGACTGGATTGGACGAAGCAACACCTAGTGGCAGAGGGTGTTGTGGAGGAAGAGAGAGTAGGGTCTCTGTCAGGGGTGGGATCCTGACAGAGGCTTGGCATTGGAAAGAACGTAACGGGTCCGCGCCAGCTCCGGGAAGCGGCGGGACCCAAGAAAGGACTAGAAGCGAGATAGATTGTGCTGAGTGAGAAACGAGATCAAGCAATAGGAGAATTCCAGTAGGGGTCATGCTGTAAGACCGGAGCAACACCCTGCTGAGGCGCACTACCGGTGGCCGGAACGCCGAGGGAGTATTATAACATTCAGCTTCAAGCAATACTCTAAACAGCGGCAGGACAGTCAGTTTAAGGCGGGCTGTCTAACACATATCACCTATGAAGTCTTGGGAGGCAATTGCGGGAGAGGGGCGTCTCTAGGGTCCCGGAAGAACTCCAGGCCTACCCGACAAACGGGTGCCGTTCTAACTGTAACATCAGGAAGGGACGGACGATTAGAAGAACATCATTTAATCGAGTTGTGAGGGAACTTAAGAAACAGACACAACAGTTGTGGGGTACTTTCCGTAAGCACAGCAGGGAAGGACTACAACACATAGCGCTAAGAAGGAAGGCACAGATTTCCACCTGTGAAGTGAACTCTGGAGGTGCCATTGGACCGGCCGGACTTGCGCAGCTTGGTGAACCGTATCCTGGACTGAGGACTCAGAGATCTCCAGTAAAGAGGTAAAGAGACTGCAACCTGGTGTCCTCGTTATTTACCGCGACCTGCACCCCACAATTGCACCGTTACAACACGACTTATTGCACCGGACGTCCCCCACTGACAGACAGGGCCACGGACCGGGTCTAGCCACCGTGACAACCCCAGGACTGAGACTCAGAGGCCCGGCTCCGGGTACCCCTCGGCCCTGCGGCGGTGTGGGGGCGCGCCGCACATGTGTTACACCCTGTCCGTTTCCTGTACCTCCAAGGGGTCTCCGTCGGGACTCCCGCTCTGTCCCGGCTCCACGCTGTCTGGATGCAGCCTCTGCCCCTTCTTCCTCTCCTGCTTAATGGCGTGCGGTCAGCAGGTTCCCAGGCAGGGTTCTTAGGTCGCACGCCCGGTCTCTTAAAGAGACAGTGTGCATTTTCCAAAAGTTGCCTCTAACCAATATCGTGTGGTTGGCTACTATTTCTAGTTCCTCAACCATAGGGAGGGCACCGGAGCAACAAGTATCCAGTGTTGCTAACTTCCGCTTCCTGTTTACATGCTCTTCTGTTTCTGAATTATCTGTCAAGTACTCCGCTAACACTGTCTGTCTCCACAGATCCTCTGTTACCTGTTACTCAGTTATTCTGGACTGCATCCGCACTATCTACGCTGGACCCGTCTAGTCCCACCAGTCTGCCTGTCACTCTTCCAGACCACGCCAGTACTCCTGGTACCAGCTTCTACTCGAACACCCGGTATCTTCCGGTCGGCTCTGCAGCATCCGCTAACTCTGCTCGTGTGTTTGTTCCGCTGGGACAGCCACCACGAGTACGGGGTCTAACTGAAGGAAGCACCCGTGTCTTCCAGGCATTCTATTCTGTCCCTGTTCAAGGAGACTTACTACTGGTGTCTGGGGCTCACGTAGTAACGCCCCCTTCGGAGCCCCCCAGACCGTGGGCTAGTGGTTCCACATTTAACCTCAGTAAATACGAATGTGAACTTCTACATCTGTGCCTCCGTTTCCATTTGTTACAGCATGATGGACCTCACAGCCATTCACACAGCATAATGGTCCACACATGCCTCATACACAGTATGGTGCCACCGCAGCCTCCAAACACAGAATGGAGACCCCTACAGCTTCCCAAAAACAGTATGATACTGCAATAGCATGATGATGGTCCCACAGCCCTCTATACACTATGATCGACCAAACAGTCCCCCACACAATATGATGGCCCCACGGCTCCTAACACATAATAGGATATCCCCACTGCTCACCACATAATTATAATGAGCCCCAAAGCCCTTCACACACAGCATGATGGCCCCACAGTTCTTCAGCCCCCCTAGAGTGATTAAATGTATTTTTATGTATGCTTATTTTTCCAAAATATTTGTGCCAATATGCGATTGCTCTAAAAAAAAGCAACAAAAAAACAGTTTAAGGGTAAAGAAAAGAGCATTGTTTCATTTTGTTTTATTATGCAAAATTCATGAAGCCAGTGCACTGTTTTGAAGAAACCCACTGTCATGGGTTTACTGCGACAGAGTGGAGCCAGAAAACTGCAGCGTCCTATTTCTCATACTCCTGCACTGATTACAAGCACATCACCTTCATAGTTAACGGTGTAAATTTATTTTAGCAGTGCAGGGGTTAATCTTCTCAGTTGAGCGCTCCTGGAAGCTTTCCTGCATTAAGACTCTCAGCTGTGCCCTGTTAGCCACTCATATCTCCTATATAATCTGGGCCTTGGCTAGCACTCATTGTCATAGTTAGCTTTTGCTGCATGGCTAGAGGTTGTTGGTGTTTGTTATTGGAAAGGTTACTAGGTTTTGAGTGTGTGATCATTCCCTTTCTTCTCTTACTTGGGTTTAACCTCATCTTCAACTCCCCAGAGTTTACCTCTGTTGTTTATGTGTGTATGATTGTATGATCGGTATTTTCCTTTATCCCTGTTCGTATTACCTTGTTAGTCTGGTTGGTGTATTACTGTACACTACTACTCCCCTCTTCCCTGGGTGGGGGAAGGGTACAGCCTGAGGGCAGATTCTGGAGCTAAGGCAAGGAACGTGGGCCCCAGCATCTTCACCATCAGAAGTAATTAGCATTAGGGACACGGAAGGAGGCACTGGTCCTGGCCTGGGACATCCAACAACAGAGTTGTAACATTAGCTCTGACAGAAACCGTTTTTTGATTCATTATCGATCCTATCAATGCTCTGACAGGGCAACAGCAGCAGCTCAGCCTGGAGGTGGCAGATCTATGCACCTTTTGTATTACAGCACCCTAACACATCAGGTTTGGGGACCGTGACTCCCAGGCAACCCTTAGAGGAGCACAAGATTGCTTTGCCTGACAGATTCTCTGGGGGGCGTGACATGTTTGTTGTTTTCAAGGAGGCTTTTAAGCTATACTTCTGGTTATGTCCTTGTTTCAGAGGTGGTCCACTGACACTAAGTGGAACGACCCCGTGCTCCGTAGCCAGTTACGTGAAGAGCTATCAGTAAGGGTAAAGGAAGCGTTAGCCCTGTATAAGACTTCAGTTTCACTTCAGGTGGCCATGTTTCTGGCTATTCAGGTGGATTGTCGTCTTCACCAGAGACATAAAGAGACACCCCAATGTACGAGAGGAACCTATGCAGTTGGGTGGGGCAACTTATTCTGGAAAGCAATCTGTTTGGCGCAAAGGGAAGTATGTTTTTACTGTGGTAGAAATGGCCATTTTGTGGGCACGTGTCCTTCCCTATCTCACTGTAAATAGCTGCCGGAAAACTAAGGAGCACGGGTTGTGGAGAGGTTAGCAACCCCGGTGTACATACAGTGGGGGAAAGTATTTGATCCCTTGCTGATTTGGTAAGTTTGCCCACTGACAAAGACATGAACAGTCTATAATTTTAAGGGTAGATTAATTTTAACATTGAGAGATAGAATATCAAAAGTAAAACCCAGAAAATCACATTGTATAAATTATATAAATTTATTTGCATTTTGCAGTGAGAAATAAGTATTTGATCCCCTACCAACCATTAAGAGTTCTGGCTCGTACAGACCAGACTCCTAATCAACTCATTAACTGCAATAAAGACAGCTGTCTTACATAGTCCTCTTTGTAAAAGACTCCTGTCCACGGACTCAATTAATCAGTCAGACTCTAACCTCTACAACATGGGCAAGACCAAAGAGCTTTATATGGATGTCAGGGACAAGATCATAGACCTGGACAAAGCTGGAATGGGCTACAAAACCATAAGTAAGATGCTGGGTGAGAAGGAGACAACTGTTGGTGTAATAGTATGAAAATGGAAGAAATACCCATCCCTTGTAGATTGTGAGCCTTCGCGGGCAGGGTCCTCTCTCCTGTACCAGTTATGACTTGTATTGTTTAAAATTATTGTACTTGTTTTTATTATGTATACCCCTCCTCACATGTAAAGCGCCATGGAATAAATGGCGCTATAACAATAAATAATAATAATAATAAATACAATATTACTATCAATCCACATCGATCTTGGGCACCATGCAAAATCTCACCTTGTGGGGTATCCTTAATCATGAGGAAGGTGAGAAATCAGCCTAAAACTACACGGGGGAACATGTTAAATCTCAAGGCAGCTGGGACTACAGTTACCAAGAAAACCATTGGTAACACATTACGCTGTAAAGGTTTAAAGTCCTGCAGTGCCCGCAAGGCCCCCCTGCTCAAGAAGGTACATGCGAACACCTGAACGATTCTGTGAGTGATTGGGAGAAGGTGCTGTGATTAGATGAGATAATTCCAACGACCTCAATTTTTAACTGAACTCGCCGTGATTGGAGGAAGAGAAATGCTGCCTATGACCCAAAGAACACCAAGCATGGAGGTGGAAACATTATGTTTTAAGGGTGTTTTTCTGCTAAGGGCACATGACTACTTTACCGCATCAATGGGAGAATGGATGGAGCCTTGTACCATAAAATTCTGAGTGATAACCTTCTTCCCTCCGCCAGGACATTCAAAATGGGTCATTGCTGTGTCTTCCAGCAAGACAAGGTCCCAAAACATACAGCCAAGGCAACAAAGGAGTGGCTCAAAAAGAAGCACATTAAGGCCATGGAGTGGCCTAGTCAGTCTCCGGACCTTAATCCCATAGAAAACTTATGGAGGCAGTTGAAGCTCCAAGTTGCCAAGCGACAGCCTCAAAATCTTAATGATTTAGAGATGATCTGCAAAGAGAAGTGGACCAAAATTCCTCCTGACATGTGAGCAAACCTCATCCTCAACTACAAAAAGCGTCTGACTGCTGTGCTTGCCAACAAGGGTTTTGCTACCAAGTATTAAATCTTGTTTGCCAGTGGGATCAAATACTTATTTCTCACTGCAAAATGCAAATACATTTATATAATTTATACAATATGTTTTTCTGGATTTTATTTTTGATATTCTATCTCTCAATGTTAAAATGAACCTACCTCTAAAATTAGAGACTGTCCATGTCTTTGTCAGTGGGCAAACTTACCAAATCAGCAAGGGATCAAATACTTATTTCTCCCACTGTATCTCCTCCGTGGGTAGAACACAATTTTGTTTGCCTTCTGAAGTCCATCTGGGCGAAAATAAAGTGGTTGTTTCTGCCTTTCTGGACAGTGTGGCGGAGTTTAATTTGATCGATGCTAGGTTAGTCCAGGCCCTCAAATTATATAATACAATGTCCAGACCTTTACCAATAATCTCCATCAACTCTGCACCCTTGAGACAGGGGTATTTTACTCAAGTCAACTGAAGGTTACATCTACAGGCAGGGTCCATGTGTGGCACACCAGGAGTCCGGTTGCCACAGTGGCATTGCCTTCCTCAGGGGGGAATGATGCCATGCCAGGAAGCAAAGAGGGGTCTCCTTACCAGCTGATGTCCACATGCATCACCTTTCCTGACTTCAGACCAGAAGGAGGAGCTCTAACCCGGTTTTCAGGGGAACCTCCCTATAAGTTCTGGTCTGGAGGCGGAGTGAGTCAGTTTCAGTCAGGGAGCAAACAGTGAAGGAGGAAGAGGCAAGAAGTGAGGAGAATCAGGGGGATAAGAGCTGCGACTGAGCTCACCCCAGGACTAAGCGCCGAAGACTGGAGACCGGAGTCCATGGTTGTGTGGAAACTGCTGGCCCCGAAACCAAATCCGGAGGACAGGAGATTGCAAATCTCCTGGCCCCAGCTGACACCCAGAGGCACAGCAGTATATGAGAGCCTGGAGTCACCACGAGGGAGTGACACCTGGAACAGGCTCAAGCTGCCTGCCATGCGGGTAGTGTTATACTTAGTGGACAGACTGAGAGAGGGACTTGAGGAGAACTAAAAGCACCAAGCACCCAGAGAACAGCACAGTAGGAAGGCCTCCAACCCCACCTGGATAGGTGGCTGAATTGCTTCCAGGCTGCCCGGATCTCCATCACCAGCTGTGACTTGTGCCCCGGACTGCACCTTCAACTTGGGATTAAAGGTAAAGAAAACTTCAACCCTTGTGTCCTCTAGTTATTCCTGCACCCTCAGTCCTGCACCCCAACGTCCACAAGTCCCTTACAAAACTGCACCGGTAGCCCTGGGGCCCCGCTCCACCTGGGGGGAGCAGAACAATCCCAGCTGCATCACCATCAGCCCCAGCAGTCTCCTTAAGCAGTACTACAGGTGGCGTCATGAACAATCCCCTTTCCTATATAAACCTTATTCCCCTCATCACATGGCCCAGTGCCACGAACAGGGTCACCGTTGCTGTGACTAACCCTTTAAGAACTGTCCAACCTGGGTCCGAGTACCCCACGGCCCTAGTGTGTGTTGCACATGCACTCAGAAGGTATTGAATGTTATGTGCTAGAGGGACTGCCCTCTCGTGTAGTTCTTGGACTTCCTTGTCTAACTCTGCACAACCCTGTGGTAGATTGGCATTTTCGGGAGGTGGTAAAGTGGAGTGAGTATTGCCAAGGACACTGCTTGAGCACCCGGCTTGCAAGGTTTGATACCCAGTCTGTGCCTAAATACTTGTCTGACTTTGGGGATGTGTTTTTGGAGCAGGGGTGCCAAGAACTTCCTCCCCATCATCCTTATGATTGTGCTGTTAATCTTGTCCCTGAGGCCGAGCTGCCAAAGAGCAGACTATATAATATATCTGGTCCAGAGAGGCAGGCTATGAAGGACTGTATCATGGAAAGTTTGGCAAAGAGTCATATCAGACCATCCTCATCCCCCATTGCTGTGAGGTTTTTCTTTGTAAAGAAGAAAGACCAGGATTACGCCCCTGCCTTGATTTCTGCGAACTGAATGAGATCACGGGCCGGGATCAGTATCCGCTCTCTCTCATCCCGGACCTCTTTAATCATATTGTAGGAGAAAAATGATTTTCTAAACTGGATCTCAGGGGGCGTATAATCTCATTCATATTAAAGGGGGGGGGGGGGGCGAGGTGAAGATAGCTTTCAATATGCCTGAGGGACACTATGAGAACCTGTTGATGCCATTTGACGTAGTGACCTCTGTTTCATCACTGTAGATGGAAACAAGTGAATGCGGGTACAAGCATCTGACGTCCATGAGGCCAGGCTGATCCGGTCTTTTCACATAGCACACCCTGATAAACCGGTCCTGAGGTTCCAGAGGTCCCTCATAGAAGGGAGGGTACTGTCACGGGGTTACCACAACAGAGAGGAGCCAGAAGACCACAGCGTATGATTGCTCCTACTCCTGCTCTGAAAACAAGCACTTTACCTTCTTTTTAAAATTGTGTTAATTTCTTTTGGCAGTACAGGGGTTAATTTGCCACGTTGGGAGCTCTGGGAGTCTGAGCTCTCAGCTGAGCACGGTTAGCCACTCCTATCCCCTTTATAATTTGGGTCCTGACTGAAAGCCATTGTCAGATCTAGCTTATGCTGCATGGCTTGGAGGAGATTTGTTTGGTGGTTATATGAGAAGGAGTTTGGTGGATTTATCTGTGACTGTTGCCTGGGTTTGTAAGTGTGATAATTCCCTTTCCTCTTCTTACTTTGGTTTTTCCCCATCCTCCAGTCCCTGGTGCATTCCTCTGTTATATGTGAGTGAATATTTGTATGCCAATTAATTTTAGTTGCCCTTATACGTGTTGTCTTGCTTGTCTGGTTGGTGTGCTGCGGTGCACGGTTGCTCCCTTCTTTCCTAGGAGGGAGAAGGTAACAGACAGAGGGCGGATACAGGAGATAAAGCAAGGTTGGAGGCCCTGGCATCTTCACTTTCAGAAGTAACTCAGGGAATAGGGTGAGCTAGGGCGCACCCTAGTGTTAGGGACAGGTTAGGAGCCCTTGGTCCCGAGTCACATTACAACCGAGTTGTGACAGATAGCTTATGCTGCATGACAGGAGGCTGTTGGTGGTTGTTGCTGGAGAAGGCGTTTGGTGAATTTATCTGTTTTTGAAAGTGTGATAATTCCCTTTTACTTGGGTTTAACCCCATCCTCCACTCCCTGATGTTTACCTCTGTTGTTTATATGTGTATATTTGTATGATTGGTATTTTCCTTTATCCCTGTTCGTATTACCTTATTAATCTGGTTGGTGTATTACGGTACACTACTACTCCCCCCTTCCCTGGGTGGGGGAAGAATACAGACTGAGGGCAGATTCAGGAGCTAACTCAAGGTACGTGGCCCCGGTATCTTCACCATTAGAAATAACCTGGGGAACAGGGTGAGCTATGGCACTCCTAGCTTTAGGGACACGAAAGGAGCCCCTTGTCCTGGGACACCCCACAACAGAATCATGACACTAGCAAGACAGATATGTGACTTAAGAAACCCCACACAGACCCTGAATTAGAGCCTTAGTGTTTTCAGCAATTTTTAGCAATTAGGCTTTCAGTGGTGGATGCTGTATGATTTTGTTTTCTTCAAAACTTAAATAACTTTACTGCAAATTTAAAGTACTGTATATACTCGGGTGTAAGCCTAGCTTTTCAGGACATTTTTTGTGCTGAAAATGCCCCCATCAGCTTATACACGAGTCATTGTCCCAGTTTACAACGGGGGGAGCGTCGGAGCTGCGGGTCACCCGAGGCAGGAGCTGGCACTGGCAATGAATATTAATTTCTCTTATAGCGCACACACAGTTGTATCTCCCGGCTTCCAGCAGCTACTGGGCTCTCACAGGTGCCCGCTCATTAAGGTAATGAATATTCATCTCTCTCCACTTCCATAGGCATGGAGCGAGATGAATCTTCACTACCTTAATGAGTGGGGACACGTAATCACTCAGCCGCAGAAGCTGCTGGCACCGGAACGAGATGCTGAGAGGGCGTGCAGGAAAGGTAAGTAGGATGTTTTTTATTTTTTATGCTTATCTCATGGGGGCCATACCTACAAGGATGGGATGAGGAACCATGCACACAAGGATGGGAATAAGGAGCCATGCAGACAAGGATGGGAATAAGGGTAATGCATTCAAGGATGGGGATGAGGAACCATGCATACCAGAATAGGGATTAGGGAACAATGCATACCGGCTTATACTCGAGTCAAAAAGAATTCTCAGTTTTTCAAGGCAAAATTAGGTGCCTCAGCTTATATTCGGGTCGACTTATACACGAGAATATACAGTAATTGTTTCACTTAAAAGATAGGTATCCTACAACTAGGATTAGCCACCGATGTCCAGTTTGTAACTCTTTCAATGTAGCCCCCAACGTTTTCTATAATGTTTTGCTGAGCACACTCCAGGCTTTGGCAAAAAGTTTGATTGCTCAGTCTGCAGACAATATTGCCTCCTGGGCATTTGGAGAATGTTGGCAAATTTGGCCACATGTAGACATTTATTGCATTGCCTTTATACAAGTGGTTTCTTAGCCATTTCTGTTTTCTTCATTTGATGCCAAGATAGAGGCTGTTGCTCTTTTCACCCCTCTCTGTGTAAGTGGAGTTCAATTTACACCTAAGCTGAACTTTCTTTCTATGCTGCTTAGTAACTATGCACTGAGAATTAGGTTAAATTCCACAGCCATAAATCTGTCCTTTTTAGTCCTATTAACCACAGTGTATGTGCTTGTACTGGAGCGACAAGTCACAAGGTGGGAAAACATCTTATCTTATCAGGGGAAAATATCTAGCAAAAACATAATTGCTTGTAGAATGCATTTACCAGGAAAATACTTGCTATTCCATGTTGTCCCCAACATCTTTCTTACCATGCTATAGCACTATTACAGCTGCAGAAATACAGTATATCAAAGCTTCTCTGCCCTATCCAGAGGACTAATAATTATGGAGTCCTATTTAATTAAAATCATTGGCCCTAACTAGCCACAATATTTTTTTTTTAGATTTATTAACTTTAAATGATAGCATAATTTGCATAAAGTTATATGTCCTTAATATGGTCCATTCCGAGGGATTAAACATATGGGGTGAATGTCGTTACATATTCACTGAAACCTAGTAATTGCTGTAGAGTGTGAAGAATTTTGACCTTTTTTTGAAGCCCCAGGAACTGCACCATATATAGTATGGGTGAAAATTTTGTTTTTGTTATACGAAACTCCAAATCCCCTGCCTTCTTTCACACAGTTACTTACAGACTCACTTTCTTAAGAATGGAGGGATTTTTAATTCTGTAGTGTACAGCTAGTTAGTTAGGTTTTTGGTTACCCTGCAGTCTCAGAGTGGCTGATTACTGAGGCAGGGATTACATGCTCTGTGTTTTAGAGATTGCAAGTGCCACTCTAAATCTTGCTGGATTGATGGATCTGGGTAGGTTCAGTGCACCTGCACTTCTCCTGGGCTGCCGGTGCAAATCTGCCTCTCCTAGCAGCATGGGAGAGCTCAAAAAATCAGTGTGACCATGCTCTTGGACGTCCACCATCCCTGGCAGGAAAGTAGGAGGCATTTAACTCAGTGAATACAAGCAGAGAATTCAGAGCTGTAACCCCCATTAATAAGCCTAACATGTTTTATAGGTGGTCTCCCAATACTCTGGACAGTCTAGAAAGATCAACGGGTCTGAACAGTCTGTCTATGCCTGGCT
This sequence comes from Ranitomeya variabilis, assembly GCF_051348905.1. Lineage (NCBI taxonomy): Eukaryota > Metazoa > Chordata > Amphibia > Anura > Dendrobatidae > Ranitomeya > Ranitomeya variabilis. The sequence continues at coordinate 705,934,821 of NC_135234.1, read as the reverse complement.
CTGTTTCTTAAATTGCAAATTCATTCAAAATGTTAAAGATTAAAATAATTACTAAAATATTGAACCAGGACCTATAGAATTGGAAAGAAAATTACAGAAAATATTGATATGTAGATTGTAAGCCTGCTGTCAGGGCAGGGTCCTCTGCACCTGTCTGTCAGTTTGTTTACTGATATTGTGAATAGATGATCTTCTATTTAGCCTGTCTGTTTGTGTCCCATATTAAATGTATTTGGTTTCCTTTGGTGCTGAAGAGGTTAACAACCCTTTCTATGCTTGCTGATCATAAACATGCAGCTCCATTTCAGTTGCTTCTGATCTGGCCATTACCTCTCCCTATAACTCTGGCAGCTGCTATTACAGGCAGATCCTGGCTGTGTAATACAGCAGGCATCTGCTGGGAATAGTGCTGGCTCAATTTCTGCAGCCATATGACATGTTGTTACGTGATTTGGTCTCAAAGGGGTTAAGATCATTACATTTGTCAGTATAGTGTACGTATATATAGAGATATGGGGTGTAAAGGGTGTATACATTGTAATACTGTGTAACATGGTAGAAACAGATCAATGTGTCTTCACTACATGTCTGGATGATAGCAATTACAAGCACATTTGTTACCATAAAACTCTGACAAATTGCCTCAATCTATAATAAATATTATATCTGGGATTAGCAAATCAATGGAGTTTATAACAGATATTAAATGTTATTATATGTCAAGGTAAAAGTCAAATAACAACACAGTATTGATTGAAGGCTAATAAGGGTGGCAATATACACTAGATAGCTGTTGGCTTTAGACCTACAGTTGAGGTCAAAATTATTGGCACCCCTGAATATTAAAATATTAAAATATTTTTCACAGAATCACATTATTTTTCACAAGGCACATAAAATTTATAGTAATTATTAACATACACACTAAGCCCTGCATAACATTTCTATCTTGTACCATTTTTCATGTCTATCTGCTCCTTGGTGCAGCTAGCTTCACATACCAGTATGGATTGTCTTATTCATACACAGCTGAAACTACATTTCCCGGCAGCACATGCTTCTCCTCAGTGCTGCAGACCCCTCCTCCCTCTCCTGTTTTCGTGATTAGCCACACCTCTCTAATTTATCATCAAGCTAATTGAAGTGTAGAATTCACCTTATGCTTCTCTCCACTCTCTGTGCCTGTCCAGTATTCTGTCTGACTGATGTTATCTTCTGCCATCTACATGAGTATAGCTGCCTATGTGATTTTTCATCATTAGCTGGTTCTAAGGCTGGAGTCACACACAACGTATAAAAATACGGTCCGATTTTTACAGACCAAATACGCAGAAATGTTCCTTGAACAGTGATCCGTATGTCATCCGTAGGCAAGGTGTGGCTGCGTATTTTGTGCATGTAAACCTCCGCATGGCATCCGTATGGCGAGATTTTCTCACCGGCTTGCAAAATGGACATAGAATGGATCCATGGGCTCAAATATTCGTGAAAACATATATACAGTATACATATATATACTAGATGGTGGCCCGATTCTAACGCATCGGGTATTCTAGAATATGTATGTAGTATATAGCACAGCCCACGTAGTATATAACACAGGCCATGCAGTATATAACACAGCCCACGCTGTATATAACAGCCCACGTAGTATATTGCACTGCCACGCAGTATATAACACAGCCCACATAGTGTATAGCAGTGTGGGCACCATATCCCTGTTGGAAAAAAATATTAAAATAAAAAATACTTATATACTCACCTTCCGGCGGCCCCCGGATCCAGCCCAGGCCTTTAGCGATGCTCCTCGCGGCGCTCCGTTCCCAGTAATGCCTTTTGGCAATAACCCGTGATCATGTAGCGGTCTCGCGAGGCCGCTACGTCATCATCTCGTGAGACCGCTACGTGATCTTGAGTCATTGGCGCAATGCATTCTTGGGACCAGCGCGCCGTGAGGAGAGGGAAAGGGTGCCGCGGATGCCAGAAGGTGAGAATATAATGTTTTTTTTAATTATTATTTTTAACATTATCTGTTTTTACTATTGATGCTGCATAGGTAGCATCAATAGTAAAAAGTGAAGCGGTGTTTAACTCCCACCCCAATATCGCTGATTGGTCATGGCCGGCCGGCTGCGACCAGTCAGCGACCCGGGATTTCCGTTACAGCAGTTACAAACAGACGGAAGTACCCCTTAGACAATTATATATATAGAAAAATACAGTATATATACATTTATATTTAATAGAGAGCTAGATAGCAGAAAAGCCGGTAATTCAATTGCCGGCTTTTGCTATCTCCTTCTCAAACTCGACAGGATATGGGCTCCTGCGCAATTTTCTCCACCAGAGTGGGAAAGCCAGTGACTGAGGGCAGATATTAATAGCCTAGAGAGGGACCATGGTTATTGCCCACCCCAGCTAAAAACATCTGCCCCCAGCCACCCCAGAAAAGGCGCATCTGTAAGATGCGCCTATTCTGGCACTTAGCCACTCTCTTCCCACTCCCGAGTAGCGGTGAGATATGGGGTAATAAAGGGTTAATGTCACCTTGTTAATGTAAGGTGACATTAAGCCTGGTTAATAATGGAGAGATGTCAATAAGACACCTATCCATTATTAATCCAATAGTAATAAAGGGTTAAAAAACACACACATTATGAATAAAGTATTTTAATGAAATAAATAAACACATGGGGTTTTAATATCTTTATTGTACTCTTAATCCAACTGACGACCCTTGTCATCTGAAAAAAGGGAAAATAAAAAAACAACAATATCCCATACCTGTCCGCCGTACAGTCATGTCCAACGATGTAAATCCATCTGAAGGGGTTAAGTAATTTTACAACCAGGAGCCTGCTAATGCAGCTGTCCCTTGCTGTAAAAAACTGGGGAATGAATGGAATGCAGGGGAACATAGCTTTGTAGACTTGCGGTGATGCGCCCCCTGCTGGCATAAACTCATATGAACTCTAGCGTGGGAATTTGTCTGGCACCTTTAACCTGGTGGTGTGATTTTTGGGGGTAGTATAGGGTTTACTACTTTGAATCCTGTCATTTCTTGTCCTGTATTTTGTGACTCGCACTACTTATTGCTGTTCAAGCTACTTTTTAAATAAGTGTATCTTGGGGAGTCACACTATTTTGCGCTAATACAGTGACTATGGTTGTAAATGGATTCTTGGGACTTGTTTTCATTGTGTTCATCTCACATGTGTTATGTTATTGTTCTTTTCATTAGTTATTATTCCTTTGGATTATCAAGTTCCATTCACACATGCTGGGTTTATACAGCTAAAGGTGGCCAGCGAACAATTTAAATCTTTGATATGCTGTTCATATAGGTAGCACACTTGTGTGCACGGTATAGGTATATTTCCCTTGAGGGTAGCTAAGGGTGGTTGGTTCTATTCTGAACCTGTGGTGAAATGGATGTGATGTCAATTGTGTGACTAATTTTAATGTTTTTAATGTTTTCTGCTTGTTCTCATGTGTGCTACACTAATTAATAAAAATTGCATTGTTTATTTGTTGCATTCCAGCCTCAGGTGATCCCCTCATTATGACCTATTCCTTTTTCTTTCTTTTTTTGCATGACATTTTCTGTATAGTTTGGGGTGGATCCCTTTTGTATTTGTCTGTGGTGCGCCCTAAATTTATATGGAATACTTTTTGAGGTGCAAAGCTCAGAAGGGAAGAGGCGCCATATTGGAATTCAGATTTTGCTGTAATGGTTTGAGAGTGCCATGTCACATTAGCAGAGCCCCTGACGTGCCAGAACAACAGAAGCCCCCTATATGTGAACAAATTTTACAAACTACACTCCCAAATTAATTTATCTAGAGGTGCAGTGATCATATTAACACCACACGTGCCTCACAGAATTTTATACCACTGAGCGGTGAAGAAAGAATAATTTACATTTCTACCACTAAAATGTTGTTTTAGCCCCAAGTTTTTAATTTTTCTAAGGGCTAATAGGAAAATTTTTTTACAACAAACTGAGGTACATTTTTTCCTGAGTGTGCCAATACCCTACATGTAATCGGGAAATATTTTTCAGGCACAGTGCAAAGCTCAGAAGGCAAGGAGCACCAGATTTTACTGTTATGGTTTGCAGGTGCAGGTGCCATAACCCACTGGGAGAGCCCATGAGGTGCCAGAACAGCAGAACCCCCCTTAAGTGACCCCATTTTACGAACTACACCTCTCAATGAATTTGTCTAGGGGTGCAGTGATCATATTGACATCATGGGTGTGTCACAGATTTTATACCATTGGGAAGTGAGGACAAAATAACTACATTTTTACCACCTAAATTTTGTTTTAGCCAAAGATTTTACATTTTCACACAAAAAGTGGGTAAAAATGGCAACAAAATTTGTCCCACAATTTCTACTGGCAATACCCCATATGTAGCTGTACAGTACTACTTAGCCATAGAGAGAGACTCGGGAGGAACGGAGAGCTATTTGCCTATTCAAGTGAATGTGCCTGTGTACATGTCAGTGTGTTTCCACGGACGGTGTATCCGAAGGCAAAACACGCTGACATGTCTGCTTTTTAATGTCAGCACGGGCCACAAAACGTGCCGCACATGTGCATACACATAACACACATGGATGTCATCTGTGTGACATGCATCGGTGCCAGGGAAGAAGCGTTACAGTAAGCACTGTTGCCGGATGCTGAACACGGCTCTCATCATTCTCACCTGCTCTGTCGGCGATCAGCGTGAGCAGGGGAGAATGATGATAGTTACATTTATGTGATAAAAGAGACAGCAGGCGACGGGGCTAGCACTGTGAGCCGTGAGCGCTCATGGTGCTATCTGGGATCTCACTGGATCTCACCGCAGCTCAGCCCGGCTAGGAACGGAGCTCAGTGACCAGAGGTAACCTCTATGACGTCACCCTTGGTCACTGAATGCTCAAGGTGCTAGCGGAGATCTCACCGCAGCGCAGCCTGGCTGGGAACGGAGCCCAGTGACCTGAGGTAACCTCTATGATGTCACCCCTGGTCACTGATCCTGCGTTCCCAGCAGCTCATTCACCAGTGGTTCTCAGCCTGGGTGGTCGCATCTTGGCACCATCCAGGTTGAAAACGAATTATCCCCCAGACATGAATTATGACGTGGGACAGTACGATGGACAGGTGAGGGATATTGTTGTTTTTTTACTTTATTTTTATTACAGAAGATCGAGGGCTTCGGTTTAATTAGGTGAGGTCGTAAGTATGGTTTAATTGAGAATATTAGTCTGTCGTTTTTTCAATTAAAGGACTTTATTCTGGCTGTGTCTTTATTTACCATATAACTATAGGATTAGTAATTGATAGGTGTCTTACAGACACCTCTTCATTACTAAGCCATGGGCTTGATGTCACCTGACAATACAAAGGTGACAACAACCCCACAAATTTGAATCCCACTTTCCACCGCTACAGAGCAAGTGAGAAGAGCCGGGCAAAGTGCCAGAATTGGTGCATCTAATAGATGTGCCTTTTCTGGGCAGTTGCAGGCTGCTATTTTTAGGCTGGGGGGGCCAATATCGATGGCCCCTTACCAGCCTGAGAATATCAGCCCCCAGCTGTGAGCTTTAGCAAGGCTGGTTGTCAAAAATGTGGGGGAACCCCACGCCATTTTTTTTTAAATTATTTATTTAAATAATTTTAAAAAAACAGCGCGGGGACCCCTCTATTCTTGATAATCAACCTAGATGAAACTGACAGCTGAGGGTTGCAGCCCCCAGCTGTGAGCTTTGCCTGGCTGGTTATAGAAAATAGAAAATTGTCCCACACCATTTTTTTCATTTATTTATTCATTTATAACTGAGGCGGCGGCGGCTGATAAATATCCCCATCAGCCGCTCCTGCTGTCACTGTTATTAGCAGCAGCAGGGGTAGGCTGATGTGAGTAGTAGTCCCATCAGACGCCGCATTATCTCTTTTATCACTTAAATGTAACTCTCATCATTCTCCCCTGCTCACGCCGATTGCTGGCAGAGCAGGGGAGAATGATGAGAGCTGTCTTCAGCACCTGGCGCCGGGGAACAGAGCTTACTGTAACGCTTCTTCCCTGGCGCCCGTCCGTGTGGTACTGTTGCGGCACACGCATGCCACACGTATTACACACACGGTCACTGATAGCTCCTGTCCCGGAAATATCAGGACATGTGAAAAGGGCCTTATAGCGGGTTTTTATGTTTGGCTGCTGTCACCCACTAAGATGCTTTTTATTGCAAAAAATTGTTTTTGCATCGCCACATTTTGAGAGCTATAATTTTTCCATATTTTGGCCCACGGAGTCATGTGAGGTATTGTTTTTTGGGGGACAAGTTGACATTTTTATTGGTACTATTGTTGGGAGCATGACATTTTGATTGCCTTCTATTCCGATTTTTTGGGAGGCAGAATGAACAAAAACCAGCATTTCATTAATTTTTTTTTTGTGGAGGGGGGGTGCATTTATACCATTCCATGTGTAGTAAAATTAATAAGGCAGTTTTATTCTTTGGGTCAGTACGATTACAGCGATACCTCATTTATATTTTTTTATGTTTTGGCGCTTTTATTCAATAAAAACTATTTTATAGAGAAAATAATTATTTTTGCATCACTTTATTCTGAAATCTGTAAGGTTTTTATTTTTCTGCTGATGGAGCTGTATGGTGGCTTGTTTTTTGCAGGACAAGATGACACTTTCAGCGTTACCATGTTTATATATATATATCCATCATTTTGATCGCATGTTATTCCACTTTTTGTTCTGCGGTACGATGATAAAGCGCTGTGGAGTCTCCGATCCAAAGGTAGAGGGGTTGTCAGCCCTGTGCCCTGTGCCAGCTTCCGGAATGATGCGATCGTGCTCAATCGCAGAATTTCGGGGGTTAAAGTTACGGGAGAGGTTTGTGACTGCTCCTGGCACCTAGTGCTGGGTGTCAGCTGTCAGAATCAGCTGTCACTTGGAGGCGATCGCCTGCGCACCCCCCATGAGCATTGCCGATCGCTTAGACGTAATGATCTGTCCATGGTCAAATTGGCCCAGGTCACATGGACGGATCATTATGTCCGATGTCAGAAAGGGGTTAAAATGGGAAAGCCCTCAAGAAAAATGATGTGGGGTCCCTCTATAATTAATAACCAGCAAAGTCTATGCAGACAGCTGTGGGCTGATATTAATAGCCTAGGAAGGGGCCATGGATACTGCCCCCAGGATAAAAACATCAGCACTCAGCCGCCCCAGAAAAGGCGCACCTCTAAGACTGGTGTCACACTTGCGTTGCTGTGCACTGCGATGGCAGTGTTCTTCCTCTTTGCTTCCTCCGTGAAGCTCCGCCCAGGCTCCGCCTACTGCCGCCTGCATTTCCCTGCGTACCTATCTTTAACATTGGTACGCAGGGACATGCGTTGTATGTGGATGTGTCCGCATGCGGTGATTTCAGGTGTGCGGCGACCGCAGGGAAACGCAAAATTTTCCTGGCAGTGGCCTGTTGTCATGTCGGACGCTGTTCAGACCAGGTCGTCCGACAGACAGCGGTAATTCCGCTTTTGACCACTATTTGCTCATTGGCGTCTGCTAGATTTTGTCTAGCTGTTCCGGGGTTAATTTACCTGATCCTCGGATTGGAAGCTGGGCCATTCCCATGGCCTTTAAATAGTTCTCCTGTTCACTGGGCGTCGCCGATTATAGCTTCTGTCTTGTGCGTTGTTATCTTGGTCTGGAGTGGAGAGCTGGTTGTTGGAGATTCGTTGCTGGTGGTGTATTTTCCTCTGTCTTATTTACTCCTTCCTATATTTGTATTTATTTTGCCCTGCACATTTATAGTGTATTCCTGAGTGACTGCAGCGTGGTATATATTTTCCTTTATCCTTGTCTGTGCTAACTGTGGGTATTGGAATATTACCTCTTCACTGGGTGGAGGGCAGAGGTATCAGCCTAGGGTTAAAACAGGAGGCAGGGTGAGGTTCGAGGCCTGGACATGCACACCATCAGTGTAAACTCCAGGTAGAGGGTCAGTCAGGATTTCCCTAGTCTGAGGGAAACTGCAGGGGCCCGGGTTATTAGCTCTCGCTCACCTAGTCTCCCCGTGTCATTATAATCGGCCCAACAACAAAAAAAAAAAAAAAGGGGGGTTTCTTTTTTTTGTGTGTTTTGTCATGGATCCCATGATTTCCATAACCCACCAGTTGGAGGCGCTGTCCCTACAGGTCACTGAGTTGAGGGGGGCAGTGCAGCAACAGGGACTAGCAGTATCTAATGTGCAGGCTGGAGCGACAGGAAGAGTTGCTGAGCCTAAATTTCCTTTGCCTGAAAGATTTACTGGGGAACGCAGTAAATTTGTTTCTTTTTGTGAAGCTTGCAAACTATATTTCCGCATGCGCCCGATATCTTCAGGTAATGAGGATCAACGTGTGGGCCTGGTGTTGTCATTGTTAAGCGGGGATCCCCAAGCATGGGCGTTTTCTTTGCCATCTGATTCTGTTGCATTTGACTCAGTGGAGAGTTTTTTTTCTTCTCTTGGAAAAATCTACGATGAACCTGACAGAATGGCTCTAGCAGAACCTAAGATACGCACTATTCGCCAGGGGGAGCGAGTTGCAGAGGATTACTGTTCTGAATTTCGTCCCTGGGCGATCGATACACAATGGAATGATCCAGCATTGCGGAGTCAGTTTATACATGGGATTTCTGGAAGGGTTAAAAAAGCCCTTCTGATGTACGAGACTCCTGCTTCTCTAGATTCCGCCATGGGTCTGGTTGTCCGCATTGATCATCGTTTGCGTCAGGGGGAGCATGAGAAGCCGCCTGTGGGAGAAGGTTTAGGTTCACGTGAGGTTGCTGCAGGTGAGCCCATGGAACCTATGCAAATCGCAGGAGTGACACATGTCAAGCGTCAAGCCCCTGAGCTCAGGAAGCAGGGAGCCTGTTTTTACTGTGGTAAAACTGGTCATTTTATTAACATCTGTCCCCTGCTGTCTAAGAAAAATGCAACGGCGGAAAACTTCTAGGCTCAGAGGGTGTGGAGGAGACCAATCTGAGCTTATGTATATCCTCCATGGTGGTTTCTCAATGCATGATCCCTGCTAAGGTTTTTATTGCTGGCAGTGAGCTGCCAATTACTGTTTTTGTGGACAGTGGTTCAGCCACAAATCTCATTGATCAGGAGTTTGCGCGCACAGCAGGTTTTAGGATTGAAAAACTGTCTCATCCTATCCGCGTGGTCACCATCAATGCTGCTCCTCTCTCTCAGGGGGAGATTACTGAATTTGTGGCTGAGGTGAAACTCCACATAGGAGTTCTACATTCCGAGCGGGTTACATGTAAGGTGCTCAGGAATCTTCCTGCTCAGGTGGTTTCGGGTTTTCCTTGGTTGTCTATGCACAACCCGGTAATTGACTGGAAAACTCAGGACATAATTCGGTGGAGCGAGTTCTGCCAGGAGAATTGCCTGGCCACATGTGTGGCTGCGGTGACTTCCAGCATTCCGGAGTCACTTCTGGATTTTGTAGATGTGTTCTCTGAGAAGGGTTGTTCAGAGTTGCCGCCACATCGTCCTTATGACTGTTCTATCAGGTTTAAACCAGGGGCCAAATTGCCTAAAGCAAGGATGTTTAACATCTCCGGTCCGGAGAGACAAGCGTTAAAAGATTACATTGCTGAAAGCTTGAGCAAAGGGCACGCCAGGCCGTCATCCTCGCCGGTGGCAGCAGGGTTCTTCTTCGTGACGAAGAAAGATGGCGGATTACACCCGTGTTTGGATTTCAGGGAGTTGAACCAGATTACGGTTCGTGATCCATACCCTATGCCTCTGATACCAGATTTGTTCAACCAGGTGGCAGGTGCTAAGTGGTTTACCAAGCTTGACCTCAGGGGGGCGTACAACCTCATAAGAGTCTGTCAAGGTGATGAGTGGAAGACGGCTTTTAATACCCCTGAGGGTCATTTTGAGAATTTGGTGATGCCGTTTGGGTTGACTAACGCACCTGCAGTGTTCCAGCATTTCATCAATGATGTGTTCTCGTTCTCGATGATTCGTTATCGTGTATCTAGATGACATTCTCATATATTCTTGCGACCGTGATGCTGATTTAGATCATGTCAGGCAGGTGTTACAGCTTCTCAGAGAGAATAAGCTGTATGCTAAACTTGAGAAATGTGTATTTTCTGTTCAAGAGTTGCCTTTCTTGGGTTATATTGTGTCTGCTTCTGGGTTTAAAATGGACGCCGCTAAGGTGCAGGCGGTGCTGCATTGGGAACGTCCTGATAACCTGAAAGCACTTCAGCGGTTCCTTGGGTTTTCTAACTACTATAGGAAATTTATCAAGGATTTTTCCATCATTGCTAAACCGCTAACTGACATGACTAAAAAGGGTACCAATTTCTCCGTTTGGCCTGAGGCTGCTTTGCGCGCATTTGAATTTCTTAAGAACAGTTTTGTTTCAGCCCCCATTCTTGTGCAGCCAGATGTATCTAAACCCTTTGTTGTGGAAGTCGATGCGTCTGAGGTTGGTGTGGGGGCGGTACTATCTCAAGGCTCATCTTTGAGTGGTTTACGTCCGTGCGCCTATTTCTCCAAGAAACTGTCGTCCGCCGAACGTAACTACGATATCGGCAACAGGGAGTTGTTGGCAATTAAGTTGGCCTTTGAAGAATGGCGACACTTCTTGGAGGGGTCGGTACATCAGGTTACTGTTATTACCGATCATAAGAATCTGCTGTATTTGGAGTCAGCCAAGCGTCTGTCCCCCAGGCAGGCTCGCTGGGCATTGTTTTTCACGCGGTTCAATTTTGTGGTCACTTACAGACCGGGGTCTAAAAACACTAAGGCGGATGCTCTGTCCAGGTGTTTTCCGGGGGGAGAACCTCGGGAGGATCCTGTACCCATCCTCCAAAAGGGTGTTGTGGTTTCGGCTCTCACTACCGAGATTGAGGCTGAGATTGCCGAGGCTCAGGAGGAGGTACCATCTGAGCTTCCCATGAACAAATCTTTTTTACCGCTTCATCTCCGCCTAAAGGTTTTGGCGGAGCATCATGATGCTGTCCTGGCTGGCCACCCAGGGGTTAGAGGTACCTTGGAGTTGGTGTCATGTCGGTTTTGGTGGCCCAAGATCTGACAGGACGTGGTCTCATACGTGTCAGCTTGTACCACGTGCGCTAGGGCTAAGACGCCTCGCTCCCGTCCTGTTGGCACACTACTTCCTCTTGAGGTACCTAGTAAGCCTTGGACGGAAATCTCCATGGATTTCATCACTGATTTGCCTTCATCAGCTGGGAACACGGTCATCTTGGTGATTGTTGATCGGTTTTCTAAAATGTCGCACTTTGTGTCTTTGCCTTCGTTGCCTAACGCTAAGACTCTGGCTCAGGTATTTGTGCAGGAGGTGGTCAGACTTCATGGGGTTCCATCTGACATCGTGTCTGATAGGGGGTCTCAGTTTGTGGCAAAATTTTGGAGAGCATTTTGCTCTCGGCTGGGGATCAAGTTATCTCATTCTTCGGCGTTTCATCCTCAGTCAAATGGTCAGACTGAGCGTATGAACCAAAATTTGGAACAGTACTTACGCTGCTTTGTCTCTGATAACCAGGAGGAGTGGTCTACCTTTCTTCCTTTGGCTGAGTTTGCCATCAATAATCACCGCCAGGAGTCATCTGGGGAGTCTCCGTTTTTTGTGTTTACGGGCTACATCCTCAATTTTGTACCTTGAGTCTGAGGGGCTCTTCCGGCGTTCCGGAGGAGGACCAGTTGGTGACACAATTGTCATCAGTCTGGAGGAGAGTTAAGCAGCGCCTGTTGAGTGTGGGTGCTAGGTACAAGCGTGTGGCTGACAGTAGGCGTGTGCCAGGTCCGGACCTGAGTGTGGATGACTGGGTGTGGTTATCCACAAAAAACATAAGACTCAAAATTCCGTCCCTTAAATTGGGTCCATGGTTTATTGGTCCATTTAGGGTCACCGCCGTCATTAACCCAGTAGCGTACCGATTGGAGCTCCCTACGGTGTATAAGATACACAACGTGTTCCACAGGTCTCTTCTAAAGAAGGTGGTGGGTTCTGTGGATGCAGCGCCTATGCCACCTCCAGTCTTGGTGGATGGTAATTTGGAGTTTGAAGTCTCCAAGGTGGTTGACTCTCGTGTAGTGCGTCGCACTTTACAGTACTTGGTACACTGGCGTGGTTATGGGCCTGAGGAGAGGTCCTGGGTGTTATGATGACCTGGTGGTTAGGAGCACTAGGAATGACCTGATGAGCAAACTAGTAATACAGGACAAGCTCTGGGAAGTGGGAGCTCTGCTGACCGCAACCCCTAATCCTATCACAACAACTTGAAATAGCCGTGGAGCGTACCTGACTCTGCCTAGACGCCTCTTCACAGCCTAAGAGCTAACTACCCCTAAAGATAGAAAATAAAGCCTAACTTGCCTCAGAGAAATTCCCCAAAGAAAAAGGCAGCCCCCCACACATATTGACTGTGAGTTAAGATGGAAGTCACAAACACAGGAATGAAATAGGTTTCAGCAAAGGAGGCCAGACTTAACTAAACAGACTTGAGGATAGAAAAGGTATCTTTGCGGTCAGCATAAAAAACTACCAAAAAACCACGCAGAGTGTGCAAAAGAGACCCCACACCGACTCATGGTGTGGAGGTGCCACTCTGCATCCCAGAGCTTCCAGCTAGCAAGGCAATATCATAATAGCAAGCTGGACAAGAAAACAGTGGTAAACAAATAAGCTAGCAGGGACTTAGCTTTTGCTGGAGTAGACAGGTAATCTGAAAGATCCAAGAGAGAACTGAACCAGTACTAGGACATTGACAGCTGGCATCAGGTAACGATCTAAGTGGAGTTAAATAGAGCAGCCAGCCTAGGACTAAACGAGGTCAGCTGAGGAAGGAACCTCAGAACCAGCAGCTCCACTCACAGCCACCAGAGGGAGTCAATGGACAGAACTCGCCGAAGTACCATTCATAACCACCGGAGGGAGTTCGAGAACAGAATTCACAACACCTGGGTACCAGCCTCGGACATTCATGCGGATCGGCTGGTCAGGTTTTTTCATCGTCGCCATCCAGACAAGCCGGGTCCTATAAGCCATGAGGGTCCTGGGGTCCCTCGTAGAAGGCGGGGTACTGTCATGTCGGACGCTGTTCAGACCAGGTCATCCGACAGACAGTGGTAATTCCGCTTTTGACCACTATTTGCTCATTGGCGTCTGCTAGATTTTGTCTAGCTGTTCCGGGGTTAATTTACCTGATCCTTGGATTGGAAGCTGGGCCATTCCCATGGCCTTTAAATAGTTCTCCTGTTCATTGGGCGTCGCCGATTATAGCTTCTGTCTTGTGCGTTGTTATCTCGGTCTGGAGTGGAGAGCTGGTTGTTGGAGATTCGTTGCTGGTGGTGTATTTTCCTCTGTCTTATTTACTCCTTCCTATATTTGTATTTATTTTGCCCTGCACATTTAGGCTATGTTCACACGTTCAGGATTTCCATCCTTTTTTTTTCCTGACTGAAACTGCAGGTCTCTGCAGAAAACGCAGGTGCGTTTTTGGTGCGTTTTTGGTGCGTTTTTGGTGCGTTTTTTGGTGCGTTTTTTAGTGCGTTTTTTAGTGCGTTTTTTGATGCAGTTTTGTCTGCAGATTGTCTGTGTTTGACAGAAATAAAGTTTACTGCAGTGGGGGGGGGGGGAAAAAAAAAAAAATGATGTCATTTCCTTGTCCAACCCTTTTCTTCTTCCATCCTCCATTTTGGAACTTAACACACGTATTTAAGTGCCACGTGCCACGTATTTAAGTGCCACGTGCCACGTATTTAAGTGCCACGTATAAGTGCCACGTGCCACGTATTTAAGTGCCACGTATAAGTGCCACGTGCCACGTATTTAAGTGCCACGTGCCACGTATTTAAGTGCCACGTGCCACGTATTTAAGTGCCACGTATAAGTGCCACGTGCCACGTATTTAAGTGCCACGTGCCACGTATTTAAGTGCCACGTATTTAAGTACCACGTATTTAAGTGCCACGTGCCACGTATTTAAGTGCCACGTATTTAAGTGCCACGTATAAGTGCCATGTGCCACGTATCACGTATAAGTGACACGTATCACGTATAAGTGACACGTATCACGTATTTAAGTGCCACGTATCACGTACAAGTGCCACGTGCCACGTATTTAAGTGCCACGTATCCCGTATTTAAGTGCCACGTCTTTCATTTGCACGTATTTTTCCTATTGTAAGGTGGCATTAATCCCGGTTAATAATGGAGAGGCGTTAATAAGACGCCTATCCATTATTAATCCTATTAAAGGTTTAAATGGCGGAAAAAATTGGCGTGGGCTCCCGCGCAATTTTCTCCGCCAGAATGGTAAAGCCAGTGACTGAGGGCAGATATTAATAGCCAGAAGAGGGTCCATGGTTATTGGCCCCCCCTGGCTACAAACATCTGCCCCCAGCCACCCCAGAAAAGGCACATCTGGAAGATGCGCCTATTCTGGCACTTGGCCACTCTCTTCCCACTCCCGTGTAGCGGTGGGATATGGGGTAATGAGGGGTTAATGCCACCTTGCTATTGTAAGGTGGCATTAAGCCCGGTTAATAATGGAGAGGTGTCAATAAGACGCCTATCCATTATTAATCCAATGAAAGGGTTAAAAAAAAAAACACAAACACTAGAAAAAAAATATTTTAATGAAATAAAGACACCCACTTTTTGACCATATTTTATTGTACGCTCAATCCGTCCTGAAGACCCTCGACCTGAAAAAGACGCAAAATAAAAAAACAAATTCATACTCCCTGGCCCTGTCCGCAGAAATCCATCGAGGGTCCCACGAAGATCTTCCATGGAGAACAGACACATCCAGAGATATGTCTGCTCTCCACGGCTGCAGCAACACACTGACAGGAGCCATAGTTCCTGTCGGTGTGTCACTGCGCATGCGCGAGCGAGTTAACCGGCGGTCATTGACCCCGGCTCTCTCGCTTAACGGCAGTGCTGCGTGGGAAAGTTCAACGCAGCTGTACTGCCGTTAACCGAGACGCCGGAGCCATTGAGCTCCGGGACAGTACGCGATACACTGCTAGGAGCTTCGCTCCTGGCAGTGTATCGCCGGAGAGCAGGGGATCGGCGTGGGACACTCGTTTTATGGATTCTGCGGACAGGGAGTATGGATTTGATTTTTTATTTTGTGATTTTTTTCCTGGAGGATCGAGGGCTTCGCCTACAAGTGTGGTGTATGGTGAGTATATACTCTATGTTATGTGTTGTATGTACTGTACTGTGTGTCATGTTTGTGTATTGTGTGTTTGTGTTTGGTGTGAACTTTAGTATTGTGCTAAGTCGCCGGACACAGGGACAACTCTCCCATCCTAAATACCGGATGGGAGTAGTAGTCCGATACGGCGACTTAGCACAATAGAGGCATATCGTCGCATGGGGACGGACACACAGACTTACCAAATCAATCAGACGCCCGACATCGATCCCCATGCGACGGTATGCCTCCATGATGACAGTCTCTTCGTGACACAGTCGGGACCACACACGCCGCCCACGGACTTCCGCCCACGCACTTCCGCCCGCTCCCCCGCACTTCCTGCAGCAGCGGTTCTGCACATCAAACCGCAGTAAAACACGCAGATATATTTTTGATCTGCGTGTTTTACTGCGATTTTGACCTCACAATGGAGGTCTATGGGTGCAGAACCGCTGCGGTTCAGGAAGAAGAATTGACATGCTCCTTCTTTTTTCCGGGAGCTATTCAGCACGGCTTTTTTTTTAAATTTCCGGACCATGTGCACAGTGTGTCCTGTTTTCCATAGGGTACAGTGTACTGTACCCTGCATGGAAAACAGCTGCGGAACCGCAGCGGCAAAACCGCCGCGGTTCCGCGGTAAAAAACGCACTGTGTGAACATGGCCTTATAGTGTATTCCTGAGTGACTGTGGCGTGGTGTATATTTTCCTTTATCCTTGTCTGTGCTAATTGTGGGTATTGGAATATTACCTCTTCACTGGGTGGAGGGCGGAGGTATCAGCCTAGGGTTAAAACAGGAGGCAGGGTGAGGTTCGAGGCCTGGACATGCACACCATCATTGTAAACTCCAGGTAGAGGGTCAGTCAGGATTTCCCTAGTCTGAGGGAAACTGCAGGGGCCCGGGTTATTAGCTCTTGCTCACCTAGTCTTCCCGTGTCACCTGTCAGCTCATGTTGATACAGTACTCATTTCACTGTGGATATTGACACAATCTTGCCAGCTTCTGCCATAATCTTCACAAGGTCTTTTGCCGTTTTTGTCCTTGGGTTGATATGCACATGTCAAACCAAAGCACGTCCATCTCTGGGACACAGAACCCATCTCCTTCCTGAGCGGTGTAATGGCTAGGCATTCTCATCTTGTATTATTGTTTGTAAAGATTAATGAGGCACCTTCAGGTCTCTTGAAATTCTACCCAAGGATGAGCCAGACTTGTGCAAGTCCACAATTCTCTTCCTGATATCTTGGCTGATTTCTGGAGACTTTCCCATGATAATACACAAAGAAGCAGTGTGTTTCAGGTGTACATTAAAATATATCTACAGGTGTGTCTCTACTTAACTCAGATGTTGCCAAAAAACCTTTCAGAAGCTTCCAAACACATCATCATATGAACAGTCCAGAACTGTTTAAAGGCATAGTAATCTTAGTGTATGTAAACTTTTGACTTTGCAGCAAGTAAAAAAATGCATTAAATATTCTCTCTCTATCTCATTATTCTGGCATTTGGCATATATTAATAATTATGGTAATGCTAACTGACCTAAAACGGGAAATGTGTGAATGTACAATTTTCATGGTCATGAAAATACAGAAAAATCTTTAAATGAGAAGGTGTGTCCAAACTTTTGGTCTGTACTGTATATATATATATATATATATATATATATATATATATATATATATATATATATATATATATATAGTTACATTGACAAACCACAATCGTTCGGGGAAAATGTTCTATCAACAGAAGAAATCAAACTAGAGCTCATTGGCAATGCATACCAGCATTTGGATTGTAGACTATGAAATGGAACCTATAAAAAGTGTACCCTACCCAAAGTGAAACATGGTGAAGAATCTATAATGTTGTGGGGCTGTTGTTATTTTTGGCTCTTGACCGTGTTACAGTAATGATGAAATCAGAAAATTAACACAGCATTTTAGAGCATAATGTGCTCACATGTGCAAGATATCTAGGGTTGAGTCTACCAAAATGGGTTTTAAAGCAGGGCATTTCACAAAGCACACACCCAAATGCACTCAAGAAAGGCTAAGAAGATGAAATTGGACCTTTGTGTCACTGACTATCAATTATTTCAGAACTGATTTCAACCCAATTATACATTTTTGGAAAGAACTGAAATCAACTATTGGGAAAAGGAACCCTACAACCATTTAGGAGTATGAGAGAATTGCAGTGAAAAAATGGAAGAAACTATCGGCAGACGGGGTTGGAAAATTTCACATGGCTGCAGAAAACATTTGGAGCCTGTCATTGTTAACAAAACATTGTGCTATCAAATACTTGGAAAGGGTTCCTTTAATTCTTCTAATGAATATGCTATTAAAATATTCTAATAATACACAATCAGTACAAATTTAGTAACTTCCAAAAATATTGACAA
Organism: Ranitomeya variabilis; assembly: GCF_051348905.1. Lineage (NCBI taxonomy): Eukaryota > Metazoa > Chordata > Amphibia > Anura > Dendrobatidae > Ranitomeya > Ranitomeya variabilis. Next base: position 705,917,158 of record NC_135234.1, on the reverse strand, counting down.
CATACCACAGAATTTAGCCCCACCCACCCCATTCAATGCAAGCTTTAGTGTGTTTTTTTCATACTGTACATCGCTTGACTAAAAAATTTTGACAGCGTTTTTGCTGTATCCGTTGCCATTAATTTTGACTTGACTGTGTCACGATGACTATTTGTGGGATTATTTTCTCTTTACATTCTAACAAAGTTATCTAGTGACTCAATTTCTAAACACTTTCTGGTAACGCCATGCGAGTTCAAGACCCTAAATAAAGTAGCAGGGCAATGACAGATGTATGGTGTATTATAAGTTTGTGAAATCCTTTGCAAATGAAGTATAGTCTAAAATGTTCACCCTGACAGGAATATATTTGGCACAAAAAAAAAGACCAGCACTACAGAGCGTACCCCTCTTTGATGGGACCCTAACCTCATGTTTATCAAACATGCCTCTTCTGGGCTAAATGCCTACAAATTTATAGGGCAGGTAGGATCCAACACTAATTAAAAACAGCCTTAGTCTGATGGGAGGAGCTCAGTCAGATACGGATGCAGTCAGCGTCGGACTGGGGTGTCTGGGGCCCACCAGAGGAATGGACTCTAGGGGCCCACCCTACAGCTATATGCAAATATCTGTCATTATAGTGGAGCATTGGCTGTAAAACACCGGCGGCTGCTGCACATCTACCGTGTGCCCCAATAACTGGGATGTATAATTACGGTAGTTTACATTAATGGGGTTCTTGGTTAAAACAAGTTATCACTGATCCATGGGCTCCACAGGATAGGTGATCGCTTAGATCCGACCATTAGAAACTGCACCGATCGGAAGAATGGGGAAGTTTTATCCCTGACAGGACACTTTTATCACTATTTTAAAATGCAGCGGCAGGTGGGATTTCTGACCGCAGCTCCATTCATTCTCTTTGGGGCTTCCAGAAAAAAACAAGTGCAGCCACTGAGGGAATGAATGGATCAGTGATCTAGTCGGACATGCCACTCCAGTCTAATGGGGATAAAAAGTTCCACATTTTGCTGAATGGGTCCAAGCAGTCAGACCCCCACCAATCAATACGTTATCACTTATCCTGTGGAGAGGTGATTACTTTTTTCCACAGGAAACCCCCTGTAAGTGCATCTCCGCCGCTGTGTACAAAGCATTAAAACTCTAATGGAAATAAAGAATCTTCTCCTAATTAATATCAGAGAGAACAAATGACCACCATACACAACACAATCCACTATACCAAGACCAATATTACCACATACAGGAAGAAATACCACCACACCATGACCAGACCACATAGTGACCGAATAATACTACATACAAGGGACAAATACCACCGCACCATTTCCAGACCACATATTACCACCACATAGTGACTGAATACTACAATACTGATCAGAAATGAAAAAAAAAACAAAACACAATACTATCACCATAAGGCTGCCGTCACACTAGCAGTATTTGGTCAGTATTTTACATCAGTATTTGTAAGCCAAAAGCAGGAGTGGAACAATCAGAGGCAAAGTATAATAGAAACATTTGCACCACTTCTGAATTTATCACCCACTCCTGGTTTTGGCTTACAAATACTGATGTAAATTACAGACCAAATACTGAATGTGTGACGGCAGCCTAAGTGACATTATACACAGGAGATCTGTACTTAGTATGCAGTGTCTGTGTAGAGGTAATACAGAGATCACTGGTGGTATTATACACAGGAGCTCTGTATATAATGTATAGGTAATACAGTTATCACTGGTGACATTGTACACAGGACCTCTGTATATAGTATACAGTGTATAGTGTCAGTGTATAGGTAACACTGACTCACCAGTGACGTCTCTAGGTGAAGTCCTTCATCTTTCATCCAGCACAGACCGCCATCACTTCATCCAGCCAGGACTCGTTTCTGCAGGAAATAACACAGTTATCTCGAGCTCCGCTTGCAGAACACATTACTTAATTTTTCACAACTTCTACATTACACCACATGAAGAAAAAAAGGCGATATAGTGTCACTCTGCACAGTAACAGGACCGCCCCCCCATTTAAAACAGTGCCCTCAAAAAATAAAATAAATACATCACTGCAGTAATAATATCCCTTAATTAGCCCCTATGGTAATAATATTCCCCACCCTGGCCCCGTGTATCTCATTCCTGGCTCCAGCCATATGTTCTCGCATCCTGCCCTCATGAGTATCCATCCTGCCCCATATGATCTCCCCATCCTGCCCCATTCTGTCTCCATCGTATCCATCCTGCCCCATGATCCAATCCTGCCCCATGTCTTTCATTCTGCCCCGTGTCTCCAATCATGCCCCGTATCTACATTCTGCCCATGCCTCCAGTCCTGCCCCCAGTGTGTCCAGCAATCTTCCCCAGTGTGTCCAGCATATTACCCCCAGTGTGTCCAGCAATCTGCCCCAGTATGTCCAGCATTGCCCCCAGACAGTGTGTCCAGCAATCTACCCCAGTATGTCAAGCATATTGCCCCAGTGTGTCCCGCATTTCCCCCAGTGTGTCCAGCAATCTACCCCAGTGTGTCCAGCATATTACCCCAGAGTGTCCAGCATTGCCCCCAGACAGTGTGTCCAGCAATCTGCCCCAGTGTGTCCAGCATATTACCCCCAGTGTGTCCAGCAATCTGCCCCAGTATGTCCAGCATTGCCCCCAGACAGTGTGTCCAGCAATCTTCCCCAGTATGTCAAGCATATTGCCCCAGTGTGTCCCGCATTTCCCCCAGTGTGTCCAGCAATCTACCCCAGTGTGTCCAGCATATTACCCCAGAGTGTCCAGCATTGCCCCCAGACAGTGTGTCCAGCAATCTGCCCCAGTGTGTCCAGCATATTACCCCCAGTGTGTCCAGCAATCTGCCCCAGTGTGTCCAGCATTGCCCCCAGACAGTGTGTCCAGCAATCTTCCCCAGTATGTCAAGCATATTACCCCCCGGTTGTCCAGCAATCTGCCACAGTATTTCCAGCAATCTGCCCCAGTGTCCAGCACTGCCCCCAGTGTGTCCAGCACTGCCCCCAGTGTGTCCAGCAATCTGCCCCAGTGTCCAGCATTGCCCCCAGTGTGTCCAGCAATCTGCCCCAGTATCCAGCACTGCCCCAGTGTCCAGCAATCTGCCCCAGTATGTCCAGCACTGCCCCCAGTGTGTCCAGTGTTATGACCTGGTGGTTACGGAGTGGTACTGAGATGACCTGGTGGGTAAAACCAATCATGGACAAGCTCAGAGGAGGTGGCAGCTCCACAGACAGAAATCACTGATATGACCTAGTGATTACAGAGCAGCACTGAAATGACCTGGTGGGTAAAACAAATAATGTACAAGCTCTGAGGAGGTGGTAGCTTTACTGACCGCAATCCCTACTCCTAACACCAACACTAGAAATAGCCGTGGAGCGTTCCTATCTCTGCCTAGACGCCTCTTCACAGCCTAAGAACTAGCTACCCCTGAAGATGGAAACGGAAAACTATCTCGCCTCAGAGAAACCCCCAAAGGAAGGATAGCCCCCCACAAATATTGACGGTGAGTGAAGAGGGAAATGACAAACTCAGAAATGAAACTAGATTTTAGCAAAGGAGGCCAATACTATCTAAATAGACAGAGATAGAAAAGGCTACTGTGCGGTCAGTATAAAAACTAAATGTCCACACAGAGTTTACAAAAATAACCTCCACACCGACTCACGGTGTGGAGGGGCAAATCTGCAACCCCAGAGCTTCCAACTAGCCAGAATATTTCATAATGACAAGCTGGACAAAAGAGACATAACTTAAACTGAACAGAAGGTCAAAAGCAGGGAAACACCCAAAAACTAGTAGAACTTATCTTAAGCTGAAATGGACTGGCCAACAGAGAACTTCCAGGAAAGGACTGAATCCACAGGAAGAAACATTGACAGCTGGCATCAACTACAGCCAAAGGCCCAGTTAAATAACAAGGCCAGGGAACCGATTAGTGACGGCAGCTGCTAAGTTCCACTTGAAACCACCAGAGGGAGCCCAAGAGCAGAACTCCCAAAAATACCATTCGCAACCACAGGATGGAGCCCAGGAACGGGTAAACAACAGTACCCCCCCCTTGAGGAGGGGTCACCGAACCCTCACCAGAGCCCCCAGGCCGATCGGGACGAGCCAAATGAAAAGCACGTACCAAATCGGCAGCATGGACATCGGAGGCAAAAACCCAAGAGTTATCCTCCTGGCCATAACCCTTCCACTTGACCAGATATTGAAGTTTCCGCCTTGAAAGACGAGAATCTAAAATCTTCTCCACCACATATTCCAGCTCCCCCTCAACCAACACCGGAGCAGGAGGGTCAACGGAGGGAACCATGGGCACCACATATCTCCGCAACAAAGATCTATGGAACACATTATGAATGGAAAACGAAGCTGGAAGGGCCAAACGAAAAGACACCGGATTGATAATTTCCGAAATCCTATAAGGACCAATAAAACGAGGTTTGAACTTAGGGGAAGAGACCTTCATAGGAACATGACGAGAAGACAACCAGACCAAATCCCCAACCCGAAGCCGGGGACCAACGCACCGACGGCGGTTAGCAAAACGTTGAGCCTTTTCCTGAGACAATGTTAAATTGTCCACCACATGAGTCCAAATCCGCTGCAACCTGTCCACCACAGAATCTACCCCAGGACAAGTCCGAAGGCTCAACCTGCCCTGAAGAAAAGCGAGGATGAAAACCGAAATTACAAAAAAAAGGCGAAACCAAGGTAGCCGAACTAGCCCGATTATTAAGGGCAAACTCGGCCAACGGCAAGAAGGTAACCCAATCATCCTGATCAGCCGACACAAAGCATCTCAAATAGGTTTCCAAGGTCTGATTGGTTCGCTCCGTCTGTTCATTTGTCTGAGGGTGAAACGCCGAAGAAAAAGACAAATTAATGCCCATTCTACCACAAAAGGACCGCCAAAACCTAGAAACAAACTGGGTACCTCTGTCAGACACAATATTCTCCGGAATACCATGCAAACGAACCACATGCTGGAAAAACAAAGGAACCAAATCAGAGGAGGAAGGCAACTTAGGCAAAGGTACCAAATGGACCATTTTAGAAAAACGGTCACAAACCACCCAGATGACAGACATCTTCTGAGAAACAGGAAGATCAGAAATAAAATCCATGGAAATATGCGTCCAAGGCCTCTCAGGGATAGGCAAAGGCAAAAGCAACCCACTAGCACGAGAACAGCAGGGCTTAGCCCGGGCACAGATCCCACAGGACTGCACGAAGGAACGCACATCCCGTGACAAGGAAGGCCACCAAAAGGACCTGGCAACCAAATCTCTCTTACCAAAGATCCCAGGATGACCAGCCAACACCGAACAATGAATCTCAGAAATCACCTTACTAGTCCATCCATCAGGAACAAACAATTTCCCCACAGGACAGCGGTCGGGTCTATCAGCCTGAAACTTCTGAAGCACCCGCCGCAAATCAGGGGCGATAGCAGAAAGAATCACCCCCTCCTTGAGAATACCAGTCGGCTCACGGACTCCAGGAGAATCAAGCAAAAAACTCCTAGACAGGGCATCAGCCTTCACATTCTTAGATCCCGGAAGATACGAGACCACAAAATCAAAACGGGAGAAAAACAAAGACCACCGAGCCTGTCTAGGATTCAACCACTTGGCCAACTCAAGGTAGATCAGATTCTTATGATCGGTCAAGACCACAACACGATGCTTGGCTCCCTCAAGCCAATGTCGCCACTCCTCGAATGCCCACTTCATAGCCAACAACTCCCGATTGCCGACATCATAATTACGCTCAGCAGGCGAAAACTTTCTGGAGAAGAAAGCACACGGCTTCAACACAGAGCCATCAGAACTTCTCTGAGACAGAACAGCTCCTGCCCCAATCTCAGAAGCGTCAACCTCAACCTGAAAAGGGAGAGAAACATCTGGCTGACGCAACACAGGGGCAGAAGTAAAACGACGCTTAAGCTCCTGAAAGGCCTCCACAGCCGCAGAGGACCAATTCACCACATCTGCACCTTTCCTGGTCAAATCGGTCAGAGGTTTAACCACAGTAGAAAAATTAGCAATGAAGCGGCGATAAAAATTAGCAAAGCCCAAAAATTTCTGAAGGCTCTTCACAGATGTGGGTTGAGTCCAATCAGAAATAGCCTGGACCTTAACAGGGTCCATTTCAATAGCCGGGGGAGAAAAAATGAACCCCAGAAAAGAAACCTTCTGAACTCCGAAAAGGCACTTAGACCCCTTCACAAACAGTGTATTAGCACGAAGAATCTGAAATACCATCCTGACCTGCTTCACATGAGACTCCCAATCATCGGAAAAAAACAAAATATCATCCAAATATACAATCATAAATTTATCCAGATACTCCCGGAAAATATCATGCATAAAGGACTGAAACACAGATGGAGCATTAGAGAGCCCGAAAGGCATCACAAGATATTCAAAATGGCCTTCGGGCGTATTAAATGCTGTTTTCCATTCATCACCCTGTTTGATGCGGACCAGATTATATGCCCCTCGAAGGTCAATCTTGATAAACCAGCTAGCCCCTTTAATCCGAGCAAACAAATCAGAGAGCAAAGGCAAAGGGTACTGGAATTTGACCGTGATCTTATTGAGAAGGCGATAATCTATACAGGGCCTCAAGGAGCCATCCTTCTTGGCAACAAAAAAGAACCCCGCTCCCAACGGTGATGAAGACTGGCGAATATGCCCCTTCTCCAAGGACTTCTTTACATAAGTCCGCATAGCGGCATGCTCTGGCACAGACAGATTGAAAAGTCGACCCTTAGGGAACTTACAGCCAGGAATCAAATTAAGAGGACTGGATTTAGGCTCCTCAAATATATCCTGGAAATCCGACAAAAACTCAGGAACTTCAGAAGAAGGGGACGAGGAAATTGACATCAGAGGAATGTCACTATGTATCCCCTGACAACCCCAACTAGTCACAGACATAGATTTCCAATCCAGCACTGGATTATGTACCTGTAACCATGGAAACCCCAGCACAACTACATCATGCAAATTATGCAACACCAAAAAGCGAATATCTTCCTGATGTGCTGGAGCCATGTTCATGGCTAACTGTGTCCAGTACTGAGGTTTATTCTTGGCCAATGGCGTAGCATCAATCCCCCTCAAGGGAATAGGATTCTGCAAAGGCTCCAAGGAAAAACCACAGCGCTTGGCAAATTCTAGGTCCATTAAGTTCAGGGCAGCGCCAGAGTCCACAAATGCCATAACAGAAAAGGACGACAATGAGCAAATCAGGGTAATAGACAAGAGAAATTTAGGCTGTACAGTACTGATGGTAACCGACCTAGCAACCCTCTTAGTTCGCTTCGGGCAGTCAGAGATAGCATGAGTAGCGTCACCACTAGAGTTGAGCGACTTTCATTTTTTTAAGATCGAGTCGGGTTTTGTGAAACCCGATTTTGTCCAGAGTCGAGTCGAGTGCAGTCGGCCGATTATCGCTAAAAGTCGGGGATCGACCGAAACACGAAACCCAATGCAAGTCAATGGGGAAGCATAGTCGGCAGTGAGTGGAGGCCAGGAAAACACCTACAGTGCCCATTTTAATGCCAAAAACATCCATTCTTGTTTCTGAAGCTTGTCAATCTTAATTAACTTTATAATAATAGTTGGGCATAGGGAATTGGGGGTCATTTGGCAAAAGTTGTGGGGGGAGTAGGGCCGGCTCAAGTTTTTCGTGGGCCCAGGAAATGCGGACTACGTCACGGCGGTGTTGCAGGGAAAGGTAAGTATTTCAACGTTGCAAGTGCTGTGATCCTGAGCAAGCAGGGGGGGCCCACTCGTTCGCATTGGCACTGGCACAGGGCCCCTCAAAGTACAGCGATGTGTGTTTGCATGGCGGGGGCGCCTCCCACCAGCAGCGACACTTTTGCGTACTCTGAGGGGCCCTGTGCCAGTGACGTCGCCAACGAGTATGCCCCCCCACCTGATGAAGGAACCTGCACTTTCATCTGCACCTTCCTCTCTGTCCCTGTGTAAGGTGGTATAACATGCGGGAAGGGGAACCTTACTTTCAGCAGGGTCAGATTCTGGCTGTGTAGAGTATAAGGGGAATGTAGTGGTCTAGGTCAATGTACCAGCAGACTCATCTAGCAGTGGCTGGGCAATGGGCAGGATGAGGAGGAAACAGATATAGGGCCAAAGAATAAAGTAGGCTAAATGCAGTTCAAAATTGGTAACAGGACTAAACAGGCGGCATTGCTTTGTTCAGTGGAGTAGCAAACCCAAGAGCAGCAGACACTGTTTCAAGGGCCTAACCACACTAGTAGGCCAAATGCAGTTTAATATCTGATAGTATAGGGCGAAAGCCAGAATGTGGAAGCTCAGCTTTGTTCAGTTGAGGACAACACCAGGCAGGGGCAGACAGACACCTTTAGTAGGCCGGAACAGCCAATTTTTAAAAAAAACAGCAGTTAGTAAGAGGCAGAAGGTAGAAGCTCAGCTTTATTCAGTTGAGGACAACACCAGGCAGGGGCAGACAGACACCTTTAGTAGGCCGGAACAGCCAATTGCATTTTTAAAAATGGTAATTTGGAACTGAAGGTTGAAGCTCAGCTTTATTCAGTTGAGGACAACACCAGGCAGGGGCAGACAGACACCTTTAGTAGGCCGGAACAGCCAATGGCATTTTTAAAAATGGTAATTTGGAACAGAAGGTAGAAGCTCAGCTTTATTCAGTTGAGGACAACACCAGGCAGGGGCAGACATTCACCTTTAGTAGGCCGGAACAGCCAATTGCATTTTTAAAAATGGTAATTTGGAACAGAAGGTAGAAGCTCAGCTTTATTCAGTTGAGGACAACACCAGGCAGGGGCAGACATTCACCTTTAGTAGGCCGGAACAGCCAATTGCATTTTTAAAAATGGTAATTTGGAACTGAAGGTTGAAGCTCAGCTTTATTCAGTTGAGGACAACACCAGGCAGGGGCAGACATTCACCTTTAGTAGGCCGGAACAGCCAATTTTTTAAAAAAACAGCAGTTAGTAAGAGGCAGAAGGTAGAAGCTCAGCTTTATTCAGTTGAGGACAACACCAGGCAGGGGCAGACAGACACCTTTAGTAGGCCGGAACAGCCAATTGCATTTTTAAAAATGGTAATTTGGAACTGAAGGTTGAAGCTCAGCTTTATTCAGTTGAGGACAACACCAGGCAGGGGCAGACAGACACCTTTAGTAGGCCGGAACAGCCAATTTTTAAAAAAAACAGCAGTTAGTAAGAGGCAGAAGGTAGAAGCTCAGCTTTATTCAGTTGAGGACAACACCAGGCAGGGGCAGACAGACACCTTTAGTAGGCCGGAACAGCCAATTGCATTTTTAAAAATGGTAATTTGGAACTGAAGGTTGAAGCTCAGCTTTATTCAGTTGAGGACAACACCAGGCAGGGGCAGACAGACACCTTTAGTAGGCCGGAACAGCCAATGGCATTTTTAAAAATGGTAATTTGGAACAGAAGGTAGAAGCTCAGCTTTATTCAGTTGAGGACAACACCAGGCAGGGGCAGACATTCACCTTTAGTAGGCCGGAACAGCCAATTGCATTTTTAAAAATGGTAATTTGGAACAGAAGGTAGAAGCTCAGCTTTATTCAGTTGAGGACAACACCAGGCAGGGGCAGACATTCACCTTTAGTAGGCCGGAACAGCCAATTGCATTTTTAAAAATGGTAATTTGGAACTGAAGGTTGAAGCTCAGCTTTATTCAGTTGAGGACAACACCAGGCAGGGGCAGACAGACACCTTTAGTAGGCCGGAACAGCCAATTTTTTAAAAAAACAGCAGTTAGTAAGAGGCAGAAGGTAGAAGCTCAGCTTTATTCAGTTGCAGCTTCTTGGCAATAATATAAAGAAGACGCGACAGGACAACACTCGGTGGATGCCATATCTGTGTTTTCAATGGAAAAAAACCTTTCAGTTAACTACTTGCAGGAGCAAGTTTTTGTAGCTGGTGGCCAATTTTTGTACTTTACCAGTTTTTTGTTGTATGTGTTTTTGTTTTTAATGTTAAAATGTCTGCATTTGATATCTCTCCAGTATTTTCTTTTTTATAAGCAAAATACTGCAGTTTTACATCGGTTACATGGATACACAGGCAGCTTGGTGGTCAGTGGAGGAGTATTTAAAGTAGGGACCGCAGACAGGCTATCAAAGGCCTAAAATAACAAACAATAGGCTCATGGCAGCTTTACAGCGGTTACATGGATACACAGGCAGCTTGGTGGTGAGTGGAGGAGTATTTAAAGTAGGGACCGCAGACAGGCTATCAAAGGCCTAAAATAACAAACAATAGGCTCATGGCAGTTTTACAGCGGTTACATGGATACACGGGCAGGCAGCTGGTGATGAGTGGAGGAGTATTTAAAGTAGGGACCGCAGACAGGCTATCAAAGGCCTAAAATAACAAACAATAGGCTCATGGCAGTTTTACAGCGGTTACATGGATACACGGGCAGGCAGCTGGTGATGAGTGGAGGAGTATTTAAAGTAGGGACCGCAGACAGGCTATCAAAGGCCTAAAATAACAAACAATAGGCTCATGGCAGCTTTACAGCGGTTACATGGATACACAGGCAGCTTGGTGGTGAGTGGAGGAGTATTTAAAGTAGGGACCGCAGACAGGCTATCAAAGGCCTAAAATAACAAACAATAGGCTCATGGCAGTTTTACATCGGTTACATGGATACACAGGCAGCTTGGTGGTGAGTGGAGGAGTATTTAAAGTAGGGACCGCAGACAGGCTATCAAAGGCCTAAAATAACAAACAATAGGCTCATGGCAGCTTTACAGCGGTTACATGGATACACAGGCAGCTTGGTGGTGAGTGGAGGAGTATTTAAAGTAGGGACCGCAGACAGGCTATCAAAGGCCTAAAATAACAAACAATAGGCTCATGGCAGCTTTACAGCGGTTACATGGATACACAGGCAGCTTGGTGGTGAGTGGAGGAGTATTTAAAGTAGGGACCGCAGACAGGCTATCAAAGGCCTAAAATAACAAACAATAGGCTCATGGCAGTTTTACATCGGTTACATGGATACACAGGCAGCTTGGTGGTGAGTGGAGGAGTATTTAAAGTAGGGACCGCAGACAGGCTATCAAAGGCCTAAAATAACAAACAATAGGCTCATGGCAGCTTTACAGCGGTTACATGGATACACAGGCAGCTTGGTGGTGAGTGGAGGAGTATTTAAAGTAGGGACCGCAGACAGGCTATCAAAGGCCTAAAATAACAAACAATAGGCTCATGGCAGTTTTACAGCGGTTACATGGATACACGGGCAGGCAGCTGGTGATGAGTGGAGGAGTATTTAAAGTAGGGACCGCAGACAGGCTATCAAAGGCCTAAAATAACAAACAATAGGCTCATGGCAGCTTTACAGCGGTTACATGGATACACAGGCAGCTTGGTGATGAGTGGAGGAGTATTTAAAGTAGGGACCGCAGACAGGCTATCAAAGGCCTAAAATAACAAACAATAGGCTCATGGCAGTTTTACAGCGGTTACATGGATACACGGGCAGGCAGCTGGTGATGAGTGGAGGAGTATTTAAAGTAGGGACCGCAGACAGGCTATCAAAGGCCTAAAATAACAAACAATAGGCTCATGGCAGCTTTACAGCGGTTACATGGATACACAGGCAGCTTGGTGGTGAGTGGAGGAGTATTTAAAGTAGGGACCGCAGACAGGCTATCAAAGGCCTAAAATAACAAACAATAGGCTCATGGCAGTTTTACATCGGTTACATGGATACACAGGCAGCTTGGTGGTCAGTGGAGGAGTATTTAAAGTAGGGACCGCAGACAGGCTATCAAAGGCCTAAAATAACAAACAATAGGCTCATGGCAGCTTTACAGCGGTTACATGGATACACAGGCAGCTTGGTGGTGAGTGGAGGAGTATTTAAAGTAGGGACCGCAGACAGGCTATCAAAGGCCTAAAATAACAAACAATAGGCTCATGGCAGTTTTACAGCGGTTACATGGATACACGGGCAGGCAGCTGGTGATGAGTGGAGGAGTATTTAAAGTAGGGACCGCAGACAGGCTATCAAAGGCCTAAAATAACAAACAATAGGCTCATGGCAGTTTTACAGCGGTTACATGGATACACGGGCAGGCAGCTGGTGATGAGTGGAGGAGTATTTAAAGTAGGGACCGCAGACAGGCTATCAAAGGCCTAAAATAACAAACAATAGGCTCATGGCAGCTTTACAGCGGTTACATGGATACACAGGCAGCTTGGTGGTGAGTGGAGGAGTATTTAAAGTAGGGACCGCAGACAGGCTATCAAAGGCCTAAAATAACAAACAATAGGCTCATGGCAGTTTTACATCGGTTACATGGATACACAGGCAGCTTGGTGGTCAGTGGAGGAGTATTTAAAGTAGGGACCGCAGACAGGCTATCAAAGGCCTAAAATAACAAACAATAGGCTCATGGCAGCTTTACAGCGGTTACATGGATACACAGGCAGCTTGGTGGTGAGTGGAGGAGTAGTGCAAGGAGTGTCTGTCCCAGTACTCCCAAAATATAAATAGATGTTAATGTCTCGCAAAACAACCAAAACAAAAAAAAAGGTGGCATACTTAGGTACAGGGGTGGGCTCATCTACTGAGTTTCTGACATAGTAATTTGGCAGTAACTATTTAATGGTGCCAATATAGGACACAGACACAGACTACTTTAAGTTGCATCATAGATGTCTACAAATTTGTATTGTCAGTGCCAGACATTGAATGATGTCAGCGAATAGACTAAAGATTGGTGGAGCTGTGCGACATAATTTTGCACGTGGTAGAGCACATTTTGAGCTGGGGTAGGGGGGAACTCTCTTGAGGCCGGCGGGACCGCCCCAGGGCCCCTCATGTTACAACGGTGTGTCTGACGTTGGGTGCGCACCACCACCGCCAGAGACACTACATTGTACTATGAGGGACCCAGTAGCAATGCCGTCAACCAAAAGCGAGCACACCCACCTCTTCAGACAAACAGCAGTCTCACGGGTGCTTGCGCCAAGTCACGATACCACGGCCCCGTGTGGGGAGTTTTGCCATTTAGGGAGGTGTAAACATGTCGTATGCTGTACAATCAGCTGCAGCAAATTAGACATTAGAAAAGTAATTCACGGGCAAGAGCTTTTCATAGGAAAGCTAGGTGTCGGCCGGGCAAGGTGGGGCAAAAGATTTCGAAATCCAGTTGTGGTTCATTTTAATGAATGTTAGATCGTCAACATTTTGGGTAGCCAGACGAGTCCTTTTTTCGGTTAATATTGAACCTGCAGCACTGAATACTCTTTCTGATAGGACACTTGCTGCCGGGCAAGCAAGCTCCTGCAATGCATATTCTGCCAATTCTGGCCAGGTGTCTAATTTGGAGGCCCAGTAATCAAATGGGAATGACGGTTGAGGGAGAACATCGATAAGGGATGAAAAATAGTTAGTAACCATACTGGACAAATGTTGTCTCCTGTCACTTTCAATTGATGCAGCAGTACCTGTCCTGTCTGCGGTCATAGCAAAATCACTCCACAACCTGGTCAGAAAACCCCTCTGTCCAACGCCACTTCTGATGTGTGCACCCCTAACACTCCTAGTCTGCTGCCCCCTGGAGCTCGTGTGAGAACGATCACGTGCGCTGTGTGCTGGGAATGCCTGAAGCAAACGGTCAACAAGAGTTGATTGTTTGGTTGCTAATATTAGTTCCAAGTTCTCATGTGGCATAATATTTTGCAATTTGCCTTTATAGCGTGGATCAAGGAGACAGGCCAACCAGTAATCGTCATCGTTCATCATTTTCGTAATGCGTGTGTCCCTTTTTAGGATACGTAAGGCATAATCCGCCATGTGGGCCAAAGTTCCAGTTGTCAAATCTCCGGTTGTGATTGGTTGAGGGGCAGTTGCAGGCAAATCTACGTCACTTGTGTCCCTCAAAAAACCAGAACCCGGCCGTGACACGCAACCAATTTCCTGTGCCCCCGGGAAAGGTTCGGCATTAAAAATATACTCATCCCCATCATCCTCCTCGTCCTCCACCTCCTCTTCGCCCGCTACCTCGTCCTGTACACTGCCCTGACCAGACAATGGCTGACTGTCATCAAGGCTTTCCTCTTCCTCTGGTGCAGACGCCTGCTCCTTTATGTGCGTCAAACTTTGCATCAGCAGACGCATTAGGGGGATGCTCATGCTTATTACGGCGTTGTCTGCACTAACCAGCCGTGTGCATTCCTCAAAACACTGAAGGACTTGACACATGTCTTGTATCTTAGACCACTGCACACCTGACAACTCCATGTCTGCCATCCTACTGCCTGCCCGTGTATCCTCCCACAAATAAATAACAGCACGCCTCTGTTCGCACAGTCTCTGAAGCATGTGCAGTGTTGAGTTCCACCTTGTTGCAACGTCTATGATTAGGCGATGCTGGGGAAGGTTCAAAGACCGCTGATAGGTCTGCATACGGCTGGCGTGTACAGGCGAACGTCGGATATGTGAGCAAAGTGCACGCACTTTGAGGAGCAGGTCGGAGAACCCAGGATAAGTTTTCAATAAGCACTGCACCACCAGGTTTAAGGTGTGAGCCAGGCAAGGAATGTGTTTCAGTTGGGAAAGGGAGATGGCAGCCATGAAATTCCTTCCGTTATCACTCACTACCTTGCCTGCCTCAAGATCTACTGTGCCCAGCCACGACTGCGTTTCTTGTTGCAAGAACTCGGATAGAACTTCCGCGGTGTGTCTGTTGTCGCCCAAACACTTCATAGCCAATACAGCCTGCTGACGCTTGGCAGTAGCTGGCCCATAATGGGACAACTGGTGTGCAACAGTGTCATCTGCCGATGGAGTGGTTGGCAGACTGCGTTCTGTGGAAGAGCTGTAGCTTCTGCAGGAGGACGAGGAGGAGGAGGAGGAGGGGGTGCGAACGCCTACAGCCAACTGTTTCCTAGACCGTGGGCTAGGCACAACTGTCCCTAAATTGATGTCGCCTGTGGACCCTGCATCCACCACATTCACCCAGTGTGCCGTGATGGACACATAACGTCCCTGGCCATGCCTACTGGTCCATGCATCTGTAGTCAGGTGCACCTTTGTACTCACAGATTGCCTGAGTGCATGGACGATGCGCTGTTTAACATGCTGGTGCAGGGCATGGATGGCTTTTCTGGAAAAAAAGTGTCGACTGGGTAGCTCGTATCGTGGTTCAGCGTACTCCATCAGGGCTTTGAAAGCTTCGCTTTCAACTAACCGGTAGGGCATCATCTCTAACGAGATTAGTCTAGCTATGTGGGCGTTAAAACCCTGTGTACGCGGATGCGAGGATAAGTACTTCCTTTTTCTAACCAGAGTCTCATGTAGGGTGAGCTGGACTGGAGAGCTGGAGATCGTGGAACTTTCGGGTGTGCCGGTGTACATGGCAGACTGAGAGACGGTTGGAGACGGTATTGTTTCCGCCGGTGCCCTAGATGCAATATTTCCTCCTACAAAACTGGTGGTTCCCTGACCCTGACTGCTTTTGGCTGGCAAAGAAACCTGCACAGATACTGCCGGTGGTGCGGAAAATGGTGGCCTTACAGTGACGGAAGGGATGTTGCGTTGCTGACTAGCTTCATTGGCCGAGGGTGCTACAACCTTAAGGGACGTTTGGTAGTTAGTCCAGGCTTGAAAATGCATGGTGGTTAAGTGTCTATGCATGCAACTAGTATTTAGACTTTTCAGATTCTGACCTCTGCTTAAGCTAGTTGAACATTTTTGACAGATGACTTTGCGCTGATCAGTTGGATGTTGTTTAAAAAAATGCCAGACTGCACTCTTCCTAGACTCGGATCCCTTTTCAGGGATTGCAGACTGAGCTTTAACCGGATGGCCACGCTGTCCTCCAACAGGTTTTGGCTTTGACACGCGTTTTGGGCCAGATACGGGCCCGGCAGATGGAACCTGTTGCGATGTTGATGCCTGCTGCGGCCCCTCCTCCACCTCCGCTTCTGAACTACTGCCGCCTGCACCCTGTTCCCCCAATGGCTGCCAATCGGGGTCAATAACTGGGTCATCTATTACCTCCTCTTCGAGCTCGTGTGCAACTTCGTCTGTGTCACTGTGTCGGTCGGTGGTATAGCGTTCGTGGCGGGGCAACATAGTCTCATCAGGGTCTGATTGTGGATCTGTACCCTGAGAGGGCAATGTGGTGGTCTGAGTCAAAGGAGCAGCATAGTACTCTGGCTGTGGCTGTGCATCAGTGCACTCCATGTCAGAATCTACTTGTAATGGGCATGGCCTGTTAAATGTTTCACTTTCTAAGCCAGGG
The DNA here is from genome assembly GCF_051348905.1 of Ranitomeya variabilis. Classification (NCBI taxonomy): domain Eukaryota; kingdom Metazoa; phylum Chordata; class Amphibia; order Anura; family Dendrobatidae; genus Ranitomeya; species Ranitomeya variabilis. The sequence continues at coordinate 705,900,830 of NC_135234.1, read as the reverse complement.
ACGGTATGTGTAAAGAGCTCCATGGAGTGACCCGTTGTGTCGCCTGCTGCATCCTTCTCTCTTGTTGTAGTTTTTGCTGAGGAGGACAAGGAAGCGACTTGTCCCTGACCGTGAACATCCACAAGCGACGCGCTGCTTTTACATTTACCAGTTTCGGAAGAGGAGGCAAAAGAGCTAGAGGCTGAGTCTGCAATGTAAGCCAAAACTTGCTGTTGCTGCTCCGCCTTTAAAAGCGGTTTTCCTACTCCCAGAAAAGAGAGCGTTCGAGGCCTTGTGTAGCCTGACGACGAAACTGGCTCCACAGCTCCAGACTTAGGTGGAATATTTTTATCCCCACGACCACCTGATGCTCCACTACCACTACCATCATTACCAGCTGACAATGAACGCCCACGACGACCTCTTGCACCAGACTTCCTCATTGTTTTAAAATCTTAACCAAAGTAACTTTATTTGTTGCTGTCAAACAACTTACACGGTGAGCTATAACTTCAGTATGATTTCAATATCCCTTAACAGGTTGGTGAGACCACAAGGAAAATCAGGCACAATGTTACACACTCTGTTTTCTGTGGCACAAAATCACAGAGATGACACACACGCAGGACTGTCACTCAAGCACTAATGTCAATATTAATCTCCCACCTAATTTATTTATTTTTTTTTCTCAGGGAGACTTTAGAAACCAAATAATATTAAAAAAACCAAAAAAATAAATAGGCTTTCTATGGCCCACTGAATGAGAGAGAGAGGTGGCACACCCAGGAGTCAAGACTGGCACACAAGCTGAAAGGGCAATATTACTCTCCCACTGTTTTTTTATGTATTTTTTGTTTTTTAAGGGAGACTTTAGAAACCAAATAATATTAAAAAAACAAAAAAAATAAATAGCCTTTCTATGGCCCACTGAATGAGAGAGAGAGGTGGCACACCCAGGAGTCAAGACTGGCACACAAGCTGAAAGGGCAATATTACTCTCCCACTGTTTTTTTATGTTTTTTTTTTTTTCAGGGAGACTTTAGAAACCAAATAATAAGAAAAAAAATAAATAAATAAATAGGCTTTCTATAGCCCACTGAATGAGAGATAGCACACACAGCAGTGGCACACAAGCCCTGACTGAGGCCAATATTTTTCTCCCACTGATTGATGTAGTGTTTTTGTGTTGAGGTAGATTTTAGAACACAAATCAAGGAAAAAAAAAAAAATGCTTTCTATGGCCCACTGAATGAGAGAGAGAGGTGGCACACCCAGGAGTCAAGACTGGCACACAAGCTGAAAGGGCAATATTACTCTCCCACTGTTTTTTTATGTTTTTTTTGTTTTCAGGGAGACTTTAGAAACCAAATAATATTAAAAAAACCAAAAAAATAAATAGCCTTTCTATGGCCCACTGAATGAGAGAGAGAGGTGGCACACCCAGGAGTCAAGACTGGCACACAAGCTGAAAGGGCAATATTACTCTCCCACTGTTTTTTTATGTTTTTTTTTTTTTCAGGGAGACTTTAGAAACCAAATAATATTTAAAAAAAAAAATAAATAGGCTTTCTATGGCCCACTGAATGAGAGAGGTGGCACACCCAGGAGTCAAGACTGGCACACAAGCTGAAAGGGCAATATTACTCTCCCACTGTTTTTTTTATGTTTTTTTTGTTTTTTAAGGGAGACTTTAGAAACCAAATAATATTAAAAAAACCAAAAAAATAAATAGCCTTTCTATGGCCCACTGAATGAGAGAGAGAGGTGGCACACCCAGGAGTCAAGACTGGCACACAAGCTGAAAGGGCAATATTACTCTCCCACTGTTTTTTTTTTTTTTTTTTTTTTTTCAGGGAGACTTTAGAAACCAAATAATAAGAAAAAAAATAAATAAATAAATAGGCTTTCTATAGCCCACTGAATGAGAGATAGCACACACAGCAGTGGCACACAAGCCCTGACTGAGGCCAATATTTTTCTCCCACTGATTGATGTAGTGTTTTTGTGTTGAGGTAGATTTTAGAACACAAATCAAGGAAAAAAAAAAATGCTTTCTATGGCCCACTGAATGAGAGAGGTGGCACACCCAGGAGTCAAGACTGGCACACAAGCTGAAAGGGCAATATTACTCTCCCACTGTTTTTTTATGTATTTTTTGTTTTTTAAGGGAGACTTTAGAAACCCAATAATATTTAAAAAAATAAATAAATAGGCTTTCTATGGCCCACTGAATGAGAGGGAGAGAGGTGGCACACCCAGGAGTCAAGACTGGCACACAAGCTGAAAGGGCAATATTACTCTCCCACTGTTTTTTTATGTTTTTTTTTTTTCAGGGAGACTTTAGAAACCAAATAATATTAAAAAAACCAAAAAAATAAATAGGCTTTCTATGGCCCACTGAATGAGAGAGAGAGGTGGCACACCCAGGAGTCAAGACTGGCACACAAGCTGAAAGGGCAATATTACTCTCCTACTGTTTTTTTATGTATTTTTTGTTTTTTAAGGGAGACTTTAGAAACCAAATAATATTAAAAAAAAAACAAAAAAAAAAAGGCTTTCTATGGCCCACAATTAGAGAGAGAGAGGTGGCACACCCAGGAGTCAAGACTGGCGCACAAGCTGAAAGGGCAATATTACTCTCCCACTGTTTTCTTAAGTTTTTTTTCTTTTATTTTCAGGGAGACTTTAGAAACCAAATAATATTAAAAAAACCAAAAAAATAAATAGCCTTTCTATGGCCCACTGAATGAGAGAGAGGTGGCACACCCAGGAGTCAAGACTGGCACACAAGCTGAAAGGGCAATATTACTCTCCCACTGTTTTTTTATTTTTTTATTTTTTTCAGGGAGACTTTAGAAACCAAATAATAAGAAAAAAAAATAAATAAATAAATAGGCTTTCTATAGCCCACTGAATGAGAGATAGCACACACAGCAGTGGCACACAAGCCCTGACTGAGGCCAATATTTTTCTACCACTGATTGATGTAGTGTTTTTGTGGTGAGGTAGAATTTAGAACACAAATCACGGAAAAAATAAATAGGCTTTCTATGGCCCACTCAGTGAGAGATGGCACACACAGGGATGGCACTGTAGCAGAAATGCCAATCTTAATCTCCCACAAAAAAAAAACAAAAAAAAAAAACAGGGACTGTCCTACAATTACTATCTCCCTGCAGTAATGTAAGCCAGGTATGGCAGGCAGCAATAGGAGTGGACTGATGCACAAATTAAATAAAAAGTGTGGACAAACAAAAAAGATAGCTGTGCAGAAAGGAACAAGAGGATATGTGCTTTGAAAAAAGCAGTTGGTTTCCACAGTGGCGTACACACAGCAATACAGCTATCACGGAGCCTTCTAGGGCAGCCCAATGAGCTACAGCGCTGAGGAAAAAAAAAAAAAAAATAGCTTCCACTGTTCCTGCACACCGAAGGTGGTGTTGGACAGTGGAAATCGCTACAGCACAAGCGGTTTGGTGGTTAGTGGACCCTGCCTAACGCTCTCCCTGCTTCTGACGAAGCGGCAGCAACCTCTCCCTAAGCTCAGATCAGCAGCAGTGAGATGGCGGTCGGCGGGAACGCCCCTTTATAGCCCCTGTGACGCCGCAGACAGCAAGCCAATCACTGCAATGCCCTTCTCTAAGATGGTGGGGACCAGGACCTATGTCATCACGCTGCCCACACTCTGCGTTCACCTTCATTGGCTGAGAAATGGCGCTTTTCGCGTCATTGAAACGCGACTTTGGCGCGAAAGTCGCGTACCGCATGGCCGACAAGCACAGGGGTCGGATCGGGTTTCATGAGACGCCGACTTAGCCAAAAGTCGGCGACTTTTGAAAATGATCGACCCGTTTCGCTCAACCCTAGTCACCACAGTAAAAACACAGCCCATTCTGACGTCTGAACTCCTGCCGTTCTGCTCTCGTCAAAACTCTATCACATTGCATAGGCTCAGAACTCTGCCCAGAGGACACCGCCATATGGTGCACAACCTTGCGTTCACGTATGCGCCGATCAATCTGAATGGCCAGAGACATTGATTCGTTCAAACCAGCAGGCGTGGGAAACCCCACCATAACATCTTTAAGAGCTTCAGAAAGACCCTTTCTGAAAATAGCCGCCAGGGCATCCTCATTCCATTTTGTAAGCACAGACCACTTTCTAAATTTCTGACAATATATCTCTGCCGCTTCCTGACCCTGACACAGAGCCAGCAACATTTTTTCTGCCTGATCCACAGAATTGGGTTCGTCATAAAGCAATCCAAGTGCTTGAAAAAATTAATCTACCTTGAGCAATGCAGGATTTCCTGGCTCAAGGGAGAATGCCGAATCCTGCGGGTCGCCACGCAGCAGAGAAATAACAATCTTCACTTGCTGAATGGGGTCACCAGAGGAACGGGGTCTCAGAGCAAAAAACAATCTGCAATTATTTTTAAAGTTCAGAAACCTAGATCTATCCCCAGAAAACAAATCATGGATAGGAATTCTAGGCTCAGAAACAGGAGTTTGAACAACATAATCTTGGATACTCTGTACCCTTGCAGCGAGATGATCAACACGCGCAGACAGACCCTGAACCTCCATATCAGCACCAAGCTCCTGCACCATCCAAAAATCAAGGGGAAAAAAAGACGAAAGAAGCAACAAGAAAAAAATGACTCAGAACTTTCTCTTCCCTCTTTTGAGATGCATTTAACACATTGTGGGCCAGCTGTACTGTTATGACCTGGTGGTTACGGAGCGGTACTGAGATGACCTGGTGGGTAAAACCAATCATGGACAAGCTCAGAGGAGGTGGCAGCTCCACAGACAGAAATCACTGATATGACCTAGTGATTACAGAGCAGCACTGAAATGACCTGGTGGGTAAAACAAATAATGTACAAGCTCTGAGGAGGTGGTAGCTTTACTGACCGCAATCCCTACTCCTAACACCAACACTAGAAATAGCCGTGGAGCGTTCCTATCTCTGCCTAGACGCCTCTTCACAGCCTAAGAACTAGCTACCCCTGAAGATGGAAACGGAAAACTATCTCGCCTCAGAGAAACCCCCAAAGGAAGGATAGCCCCCCACAAATATTGACGGTGAGTGAAGAGGGAAATGACAAACTCAGAAATGAAACTAGATTTTAGCAAAGGAGGCCAATACTATCTAAATAGACAGAGATAGAAAAGGCTACTGTGCGGTCAGTATAAAAACTAAATGTCCACGCAGAGTTTACAAAAATAACCTCCACACCGACTCACGGTGTGGAGGGGCAAATCTGCAACCCCAGAGCTTCCAACTAGCTGGAATATTTCATAATGACAAGCTGGACAAAAGAGACATAACTTAAACTGAACAGAAGGTCAAAAGCAGGGAAACACCCAAAAACTAGTAGAACTTATCTTAAGCTGAAATGGACTGGCCAACAGAGAACTTCCAGGAAAGGACCGAATCCACAGGAAGAAACATTGACAGCTGGCATCAACTACAGCCAAAGGCCCAGTTAAATAACAAGGCCAGGGAACCGATTAGTGACGGCAGCTGCTAAGTTCCACTTGAAACCACCAGAGGGAGCCCAAGAGCAGAACTCCCAAAAATACCATTCGCAACCACAGGATGGAGCCCAAGAACGGATTTCACAACAGTCCAGCATTGCCCCATTGTGTCCAGCAATCTGCCCCAGTATGTCCAGCACTGCCCCCAGTGTGTCCAGCAATCTGCCCCAGTATGTCCAGCAATCTGCCCCAGTGTCCAGCGCTGCCCCCAGTGTGTCCAGCAATCTGCCCCAGTGTCCAGCATTGCCCCCAGTGTGTCCAGCAATCTGCCCCAGTATGTCCAGCACTGCCCCCAGTGTGTCCAGCAATCTGCCCCAGTATGTCCAGCAATCTGTCCCAGTGTCCAGCACTGCCCCCAGTGTGTCCAGCAATCTGCCCCAGTGTCCAGCATTGCCCCCAGTGTGTCCAGCAATCTGCCCCAGTATGTCCAGCACTGCCCCCAGTGTGTCCAGCAATCTGCCCCAGTATGTCCAGCAATCTGTCCCAGTGTCCAGCACTGCCCCCAGTGTGTCCAGCAATCTGCCCCAGTGTCCAGCACTGCCCCATCTGTGTCCAGCAATCTGCCCCAGTGTGTCCAGCAATCTGCCCCAGTGTCCAGCACTGCCCCCAGTGTGTCCAGCAATCTGCCCCAGTGTCCAGCACTGCCCCCATCTGTGTCCAGCAATCTACCCCAGTATGTCCAGCAATCTGCCCCAGTGTCCAGCACTGCCCCCATCTGTGTCCAGCAATCTGCCCCAGTGTGTCCAGCAATCTGCCCCAGTGTCCAGCACTGCCCCCAGTGTGTCCAGCAATCTGCCCCAGTGTCCAGCACTGCCCCCTTCTGTGTCCAGCAATCTGATCCAGTGTGTCCAGCAATCTGCCCCAGTGTCCAGCACTGCCCCCAGTGTGTCCAGCAATCTGCCCCAGTGTCCAGCACTGCCCCCATCTGTGTCCAGCAATCTGCCCCAGTGTGTCCAGCAATCTGCCCCAGTGTGTCCAGCACTGCCCCAAGTGTGTCCAGCAATCTGTCCCAGACTATTACCCCCCCTGTATGCATGGCTCATATCCCCCCCCCCGCACGCATGGCTTATCTCTCCACCCCCCCCGGCGCCTGCACCCATCTTGCAAAGCGCGCCGGCTTATGTCCCCCCGTCCCTCATACTCACCTGTCCCACACACTGCACAGCCGTGCCGACATCCCTCGCGCTTGCGCTCTGTCTTGACTCCCGGCGGCGGCGCAGCATCTTCTTCCTGCTTGTGCGGTCATGTGATACTGTCATTAAGGTCATGAATATGCGCGGATATCAGCTAGAAGAGTATGTCCCAATATATTAAAACATAACCTTTACTTGTAATATTAAAATAGAACAAACAATATACAACTAACTAATAAGGTGCTCACGCCGAAAACTGTGCTCAAGATAAAAAACTGGTTTGATCTCACCAATTGTGGACGAAGGATCCCCACATGGATATATAGGGTGATCCCAGGGAGGGTCCAAACTGTAGGGTGATAGAAAGGGACAGGGACCTGTGTCTAATCCCCTGTCGTGCCCCAGCAAAAACTCCTGTCCTTACAAGGACAGGCCCAAATATGCCCTACTATGGACACCCCCCACCATGTATGATGTAGTCAACGCCGCCTTGGTGGGCCAGTCCGAGCCTGGATGCAGTCACCACCTCCAATAGTATACTAGACAAAAATGACTAGTGCCGCTGAACAGAATAAAGCAAATGTGAACAGGTGCAAGCTACTATGCTACTATGGCTGCATAACATACAAACAAAAGCATACAGCTGCACTCTGTAAGCGCTAACATGTATGCAGACATTACATATGTGACATTTGGACTGCACCACTGCCATATAAAAAATATACTAATAAAATTGAAGGAACTTAGTGTACAAATTGGTTAATTCATGAAAGCCCACCAGCCGCAACAAGGCGTACTCCTCTTTCATGGGACACTACCTTCATTTTTATTAGTATATTCTGTATGATAGTGGTGTAGACTGAATTTCAAATATTCATTGTTTGCATACATCTTAGAGCTTACAGGGTGCTGCTGTATGCTTTTGTTTGTAAGGAGTGTATTTGAAACTTACAAGTTGAAATTATGACTATAGCTATAGAAGTAGCTAAAAGCTCTGGCTCCGTTAGCTGACCTTAGTTGAGTATCATGCTTAGTAATGGTAACGATTCTCTACATGATTAAGCATATTCCAATAATATGGTTGGTGTAATTCTTTATTCATTATAAAGATCTTCTCTAATGTGTACATATAGACTTTACCTGAAGATTACTTATCAGATAATCGATGCTGTTTGTGCAGCTTGTCAATATTCACAATAATTCAGTATGGTAATTTCTCTGCCTTTATTGGCAGTCTTGATGATTATATGGTCAATATTCTCAAGGTCTTTTTGATGAATTGATTACACCAAGTGAGAAACGCTTCCAAGCATGAGTAAACTTTAAGCATATCAGCTTTCCCTCATAAATGTATTACTCACTTTCAAGATATGAGGCTATTAAGGCTTGGCAGAGACTTAAATCAGTATGGATTCGGGAGCAGGGTTATCATTATTTTTATACATCTTCATCTCTTACATTTAGGCTCCCGGAGTCTCAATTCCATTGTAGGCCGCTTTGTGTGTGTGACCAATAGGATATTACTCACATTAATCTACCTGGACTGCTGTGAAATGGAACGTTTTAGCAATTTGTTGAAGGTCGCAGCAAGTTTTCCACAATGGAGAGTCGGTTGTATATGGTGGGACTTTTTGCTACAATGGGATCTCTTAGTTCTGTGGAATCTGTGAGAGCAAAAGTAAACGTTTCTAATGTCTCAATTATGTGGCAAAAAGTCTAAAATTGTCTAGAATATACAGTATAATGTATATATTTTTAGCGTTTCTTTTTATGTTGAACACACATAGGGGGATTCATTAAGACTGGTGTAAGGTGGCACTCATTGAGGTATACTGCATTTACTGCTTAATGCATCAAGCACTTCTGGTACCCAGAATGCGCCATCTTCAGAAATCTATGCCAGCTTGGGTCTGCCGTAGATTTCTGGGGTAAGTTACACCACATCAGTGATGTAATTTGTGATAAATTTGGCAGGCGGGCATGACCAAAAGTCGTAATATTTTTGTGCAACTGATGAGTTGTGCTTAAATTTTGTGACTTATTAAGGTACTTACCCCAGATTTCGGTCGTATAAATCTTAATTAATCCCCACCAATGTCTCCCATGAACAGTGATACTAACAATACCCAATTTTACAAGAACACTGGAGGTCTATACTATGTACAAGTTCAATGCCTAAGGTGGATGAACACAGAATGCCGAAATAACATATCACAACTGTGAGGATATTAAGCAATTTATGTTGGAAACCACAATCAGCACCTTGTAAACATGGGGAGAATACTCAAACTCCATGCAGATGCCCAGAATGCTGCAATAAACCAATGCTAACCCCTGATAATAATACTATACTGTGCTGTACTTATGGCCCTTGCAGTGGGGCAGCCGACCAATAGCTGTAGAGCAAGAAGTCTGTGAAGTGCAGCTTCAGCCAATAGATGTACAGCAGGAAGTCAGTGAGGTAAAACATTAGCCAATAGCTAAATTCGCTCATCTCTAGATCTGGCCAGTGTCAGTGCCACTAGGGTCATCAGATAACAAAGCACTTTGCTTGGGCTGGGGTATTTAGAAACTTTGGGGCATATTGAATCCAGCCAGCTTCAGAACAGCTCTTGAAAGCTGTATAATGGAAAAGCACACAGCTGGCATAAGCTTGTGGTTGCATGATGTCACAGACCTGGCAGTGTATTAATCAGAGTTCGGTTTATCATGGGTTAATCTTACTGGGGGGCTTAGAAACAGCATCAATGAGTTTGTGTTGTATGATTGGTTCTTATCTCTCCTCATGAATAGGTTTGATATGATTGGACAAGAGAAAGGGCGCCAAAATGAAAGCTATAAATAGACCTGCATTCCTGTCAGGACTGCTGAACAGCAGTTCCCCGCCACCCTCCCTGATTTTTATGGATTTTGTTATTGTATATTTTCGAGGTCCTTTATTAGTGAGAGTGAGTCGAGTTTCTGGTGTGTTGCTGTTTACAGGTAAAATCGGCTGGTAATCTAGGCGGATTGGTTCTGGTATTTTATTAAATTGATTATTTTATTATTTATTCCATTTATGGATTTATGAGTTAAACTCATACTAATATCTTCAGGTAATCTCTTAATAATGGCACCTCGACCAATTTTTTGACACCACAGCAGTGAAAGTGAACAGAAGTCCACCTGTGTGCAATCTAAAGGTACCTTCACACGAAACGACTTTGTAACGATATCGCTAGCGATCCGTGACGTTGCAGCGTCCTGGATAGCGATATCGTTTAGTTTGACACGCAGCAGCGATCAGGATCCTGCTGTGATGTCGCTGGTCGCTGAACAAAGTTCAGAACTTTATTTGGTCGTCCAATCGCCGTGTATCGTTGTGTTTGACAGCAAAAGCAACGATACCAGCGATGTTTTACACTGGTAACCAGGGTAAACATCGGGTTACTAAGCGCAGGGCCGCGCTTAGTAACCCGATGTTTACCCTGGTTACCAGTGTAAAATGTAAAAAAAACAAACAGTACATACTTACATTCGCATCCCCCGCCGTCTGCTTCCCACACTGACTGAGCGCCGCAAAGTGAAAGTGAAAGCACAGCACAGCGGTGACGTCACCGCTGTGCCCTGCTACTGCCGGCGCTCAGTCAGTCAGTCAGTGCAGGAAGCGGACGCCGGGGGACGCGAATGTAAGTATGTACTGTTTGTTTTTTTTACATTTTACGCTGGTAACCAGGGTAAACATCGGGTTACTAAGCGCGGCCCTGCACTTAGCAACCCGATGTTTACCCTGGTTACCCGGGGACCTCGGCATCGTTGGTCGCTGGAGAGCGGTCTGTGTGACAGCTCTCCAGCGACCAAACAGCGACGCTGCAGCGATCGGCATCGTTGTCGCTATCGCTGCAGCGTCGTTTCGTGTGAAGGTACCTTAAGTGTCCCATGGTCTGTCAGTATATACACTTTACTTTTTCAGAAGAGCCACAGAGGCTGCAAAACCATTAAGCAAGAGGCACCACTAATCAAACAACGCCATGAATACCAAGGTCACAAGTGGCAATAATTTGCAAAACTCCCAGTGGCAAGATGTGAAAAGCTCATAGAGACTTATCCAAAGTAACTTGCAGCTGTAATTACAGCAAAAGGAGGCTCTACAAAGTACTGACTGTAGGAGGGGTGAATAGTTATGCACACTGAAATTTTCAGTTATTTTGTTCTAGTTGTTGTTTGATTCACAAAAAGGAAAACAAATGTTCACAGTTGTAGCCATGTTCTTTACATGAACTGATGCAAACCCTCAAAAGAAAACCTTGAAATTCTAAGTTGTGAGGTAGCAAAAAAGGAAAAAAAAAAAAAAGAAGCCAAGGGGAGTGAATACCTTTACAAGCCACTGTATATAGTTGACTGTATTATAGGTAGTTACATTAGGGTAAGACAGAGTGTTAGTGCAAGTGACTGCTACCTGTTTAGTGAATTTGAGTTGAAAATGCAAAGGGAGCGATGGTTCCTAATGGGTGATCCATAGTGAGAGGAGACTAAGGAAAGGGGTAGTGTGATCCTGAAGAGAAGTTACCTATGAGACAGCATGGCCTTCCAGAGAGGGGTCTTTGGATAGGAGGCCGAGTCACAAATCCCAGACCTTGTAACGTAGAAGGTAGCGGACCTAAGCAATACTGAGTACGATGGACTAGTGTGGGCCCCAAGTGCAAGGATCCAGGGCACCAGTAGTAGATGAAATAGGTGCAGAACCAAAGAGCAAATAAGGAGATCAGGACTGTAGCATTAAATCTGGGTTGTGGCAGAGTAGAGAGAAACAGTGTTGTCACATTCATTTACTCCAAAGCAAGTGAAATTGATTCACAATCGCTTATGTTTCCTAACTGGACAGATTGATATACCTGAAGTTTAACTGGACTTGGGGCTAAGGCTAGGTTCAGATTGCGGTTTAGCAGTCCGTTAGATGGACTGCGTTACACCGTGGCATAACGCGGTGCAACGCAGTCCGTTAATGCTGCCATTTAGCTCTATTTCAGGCGCATCGCCAAAATGGGCGTGCGCTATCGATGTGCCGTCATTGAGTGACGGACCCTGGGACGCGGGCTGCAGCGTTTCCGGGTCCGTTACTGCTAGCGCAGATAGAGCATCTGCTAGCTCTATCTGCGCCAGCAATATGACATATCGGCACTTGCGATAACAGCAGCCCGTTAACGCATGTGTTGAACGGGCTGCTGTTAATGCAATGTGAACCTAGCCTAATACTGTGATGTGCAAGTGCTCCCTTATATTTTTGAGCAATATATGGAATGTGAACTTTATATTTTCTTTTTTTTTACTGTACGAGACTTTTCCATAAGTTCATATAAATGGAACAAAGTAGGTGTCTTAACCACAGCATTGTTTTTTCTTTTTTCCTTTATTTATTTTGAAATAGCTTAAATAACTTCCTGGAAAAAAATATAGTTTGGTTCTGCAAATAAAACCCATTCTCAACTTATTGGTTAAATATCATATGTATCATATACTATATATATTTTATTTATATACAGTATATATATATATATATATATATATATATATATATATATATATATATATATATATATATATAGGGAACACTTAAACAACACAATGTAACTCCAGTCCACCTACTCATTAAGCTTTTAAAGATAAAAGGACATGTAAAGTATTAAGTGCTAAAGTGTATAAAGATGGGTATAAAGAAATGCATAGATCAGCATATAAAAAGCATAGAAAGAGGGATTAAAAGAGCAGACATGTAAAGTGTGAGATTCTAGTGTGCATGGGAATAGATATGAGAAAACGGGTGTAAATAGTAATGCAGTGGAGTAAAACCTCAATTGAATGAATGGCGTAACGCCATGAGGTCGGACCAAACAAAATGCAGCTACCTTAATGGGTAGGTGGCCCCATTTTTGTGCTATATTTTTGTCCTTCCCCTGTCCGACATGTTTACACGTTGTGGCATAGCGACTGGTCATGTGATTGATGGACGGTATGTATCGCAGAGGTGGCTGGCCCTGTGATGGAAGCCTGGGTATGTTTTGCTCAAGCAGATCTACTGCTGAGGGATTTGTTTACGTTGGGAAGGCTTCCAGGTGATTGGAGAGATGGGTGGGTTCAGTCACCTACAAACCCACCCAAAGAGGAGTGTCTGAACACGTAAGATGGCTTTGTGTGTAAGGACCTGTGGTGATGTCACGCTCACCTGACTAGCCATGTGACAGGTACCTGGGTGTGGTTACACCTATGTAAAGAGGTGTGTGTAGCACATGGAGTGAGTGTGTGGGTGTGTGTCAGGGTGGACACACTTCCATGTGTCCTGGCTGGACACTGCAGAGTGGCCTGTGTGTTGGACGGTTCCACGTGGGGACAGACGTCCTGAACAACACACAGAGACCATCTTTAGGCTGGAGAGCCTACGTGCTGGACATAGCACGGTCTGTGAGCCCACAGACGTGAGAGAGCGGAGCTCTACTATGGACATTTAGGAATCACCTGTCTGACGTAAGACTGTTTACCTGTTGTTCCTGTTGCAATGTGGTTTATGGAGCAATAAACCCTGTGAATTTTTAAGGAAACGTGTCTCCTGAGTGTCATCCGCCGCACCTAAGCGAGTGTCCCCTAGACCCGTAGCGGGTGAAACGCTACAACGTGTACACATTTCACACACATAACCACATAACCATACACTCCTCACACGCCAATCCTTCTCCACCCCGCTCCTGCCACCCACATCCACCTCCTTTCCATGTGCATCCTTTTCATCTCACATTTCTTTTCATTACATTCACTACCCCACATTATTGCTGAACCACCTTCCAGCCCTAACACATTATCTCTCCTATCATTTTTCACTGCCCACTTTACCATTTTTCTCTATACCATTTTCCTTCCCATACCCATCACCTTATATATCTTTACTTATTATTGTTCAATTTCTGGCAGTCACTCATTCTCTTTGTGTTAGTTCACTTATATCTGTATTCTCTTGGTGTCACTCCCCTTCATTTTATGGTTTATCTATATGCCACTTATACATTATATATTATTTGCATCACTTCCCTGTGTGCACGCAATTCATCATTTTGTATACATTCAGCCCATATGACACTACCATATGCTTCCATCTACTTTCCTTGCCCATATGATACTACCGAATGCATTGTCATGCACCCGCAGGTGCCCTGATTGTCGACCGCCTCCCATTTCCTTATGCCTCTGACGTTTCGGATCACCTGACTATGCTCTGGCAGTGTCGGTCACATGACACTTGGGGTGGAGACTTCCTGGTCCTCCGAGCGGCGCAACTCTCCGGTTGTATTCTATTGGCTCTACACACTATTTAAACTCTCTGGTATAGCTAGGACACCCTCCTCTGATGAAAGAAAATGTCCGAAATGCGCGTCGTGGTGCAGGCCGTGCACAGATCAATCTACCACTCAGTTATTATAAACCTTACTTTCTCCTTCCCTTGCAGGCACACTGTGTATCAGCTGTGATACTCCATGTTGATATATAGGTTTTTACAGTGTGTCCTATTCCATTCCTAGGTTAGCTTATATTCTATACACTGTACCATCTACACACCTACTATTGTGTCTCAGTACATCTGTTACCTCACACTGCTGTTGCACACTTTGCCTTTAGGTCTTTATCTATGTACATTGCCTGGCACACCAATGTGCATTTATCCTACCTGCATCTGACACATGTTGAAAGCATTATATCTGCCATGACCTTCATGGATACTCCCACATTCATTTAAATTCTTGCTCCTTGAGCATTTGGTCTGGCATTGGTGTGTATCTTGCGTGGTTTGTAATTAATTTATTTCTTATCTTAACCCCTTAGTGACCACCGTCTTTTTGCTGACCTGCGATATAAGAAACTAGCATCCCCCTGACGGGGGATAATCCTGTAGCTGTCGGCTGTACACTATAGCTGACAACTTGCTGCATCAGCCATGATTCATGTTGGCACCAACTATGGTTTTTAACCCCTTAAATGCTGTAAAAAATCATTTTACAAATGGTGATCATGTAAAGTGGACATGAGGGAAATGTTATTTATTAAAGGGAACCTGTCACCAGGTTTGGCCGATACGAGTTACGGTCACCACCTTTCAGGGCTGATATACAGCATTCTATAATGCTGTATATCTGCCCCCAACCCGACCTGGAAGAGAAGAAAAGTAACTTTTATCATACTCATCTGCTGTGTGGTCCTGAACGACGGCTGTCGCTCTTCTTGGTCCGGCGCCTCCCATCTTCTTGTAATGCCGCCCTCCTTCTTGGTTCGTGTGGATGATACATCCCTGCATTATCCACACAGTCTGCTTGGCACTGCTCTCCTGCGCAGGTGTACTTATCTGTCCTGTTGAGAGCAGAGCAAAGTACTGCCGTGCGCAGGTGCCAGGAAAGGTCAGAGAGACCCAGCGCCTGCGCACTACAGGATTTTGCTCTGCCCTCAACAGGTTAGATAACCACGCCTGCACAGGAGAACGATGCAGAGCAGACTGTGTGGATGATGCAGGCACACGTTATCCACACGAACCAAGAAGGAGGGAGGCATCGCAAGAAGATGAGAGGCGCTGGACCAAGAAGAGCGACAGCCGTCGGACAGGACCACCCAGCAGATGAGTATGATGAAAGTTATTTTTCTTCTCTTCCAGGTCGGGTTGGGGGCAGATATGCAGCATTATGGAATGCTGTATATAAATCCTGAAAGATGGTGGACGTAACTTGTATCAGCCTAACATGGAAGATTATGTTGCAATACTGAAGCAACATCTCAAGACATCAGCCAGAAAGTTAAAGCTTGGGGGGAAATGGTTCTTCCATATGGACAATTGTCACACCCAGTTCTGGCCCTGCACCTGGTTCTGGCGCTGCCCCCAGTTCTGGTCCCTCACCCGCTCTCTCGTCCGAATTATCCTGGAACAATGAGTCCTTGCTGACTACCTTCTGGGAGGGTTTGTCGGGAAGAATCAAGGATGAGCTGGCAGGGCGGGACAGGCCTACCACCTTGGATGACCTGGTATCCCTTGCAACCCGAACAGATCTGAGTTTTCAGGAACGTGCCAAGGAGATCAAACAAGACAAAAGGCCCTACCACCTGGATTCTACTTCACCTAAGTTGGCTTCCTTGTCTTCCTACCCTGAGGACATGGAGGTTAATCGTGTAAGTCTGGTCAGCCACCGCCAGGAGGCACGCCGCAAAGAGAGAAGTTGTCCCTACTGCGGTAGTCTTGAACACCTGATTCGTACCTGTCCAAAGAGGTCGGAAAACTCCAGTGCCTAGGTTCAGTTGGAGAGGCCACGCTAGGTAGAGAACATTCCTCTCCATCATTGCAAATCTCGGTCTCCGTGTCCTTCAGAGCAATAGAATTCTCTGAACTCTGCTGGATTCTGGAGCTGCAGGGAACTTCATCTAGCAGGCGGTTGTGGATCGTTACTGCGTACCAGTCCAGTGTCTTCCTTATCCGTTGTGGGTGACCTTTGTAGATGGCAATCCACTGACAGAGCCCATTCAGTTTCAGACCGAGCCTGTGGAACTCTGGGTAGGTCTAACGCATTCTGAAAGAATCCGTTTTTATGTGTATCTCGGTTTGTCTCGTCCCTTACTTTTAGGTGTACCATGGCTTCAGATGCATGAACCGGTCCAAAACTGGAGAACAGGAGAGATTCTGCGTTGGGGAGATTGTTGCATGGAATGATGCCTAACCCGGATTCATCCCATTTCACCTCCAGTCCGACCAGTTTCCCTGCCAGGGTTACCTTCATCTTACTGGTCCTTCTCTGATGTCTTTGGGAAAAAAGAGGTTGAGAGACTACCTCCACACAGGTCGTATGACTGATTGATCTTCTTCCTGGAACATCTCCCCCTCGCGGGAGAGTTTATCCTCTTTCTCAAGCAGAGACTCAGGCCATGTCGGACTACATCCAAGAGAACCTGGTAAGAGGATTTATCTGAAAGTCATCTTCGCGGTAGGAGCAGGATTCTTCTTTGTGAAGAAAAAGGACAGATCCCTGCGGCCCTGTATCGACTACATTACCTCTTATTTCAGAGCTGTTTGATCTTCTCCGAGGGGCCAAGATCTTCACCAAATTAGATCTCAGAGGGGCCTACAACCTGATCCAAATCCGAGAAGGAGACAAATGGAAAACAGCCTTCAACATCCGTGGTGGCCACTACCTGGTAATGCCGTTTGGCCTTAGCAATGCACCCACGGTTTTTCAGGAATTTGTTAATGACATTTTCAGGGACCTATACTTATAGTTCTGGAGAGCAGTCTGTAAACTGGTAAAAATAGAACTGGATTTTTCTTCGGTATACCATCCCCAATCCAATGGGCAAGTGGAGAGGACCAATCAAATCCTGGCAGGATTCCTGCACCACTTCGTCAATGCATACCACAACAACTGGGTAGAGTTACTGCTCTAGACCGAATTCTCCTACAACAATCAAGTGAGTGAATCTTCTGGAAAATCTACCTTTCAGATTGTGTTTGGATTCCAACCCGGAATTCCTCTTCCTATCTCTGGACCATCTGGCGTTCCGGCAGCCAATACCTTTACCGAAGATTTCTCGAAAGTTTGAAGAGATACCGAGACTGTGTTGGAGAAAGCCTCTCAACGTATGAAAAGGCATGCGGACAAAAGACGCCTGGATGCTCCCAACTTTCGCCCCAGAGGCAAGGTATGGCTCTCCTCCAAGTGCATCTGTTTGAAGTTGCCTTCCTACCAATTGGGTCCCCGTTTCATTGGGTCCTTTGAAGTCTTGAGACAAATCAACCCGGTCTCTTACAAACTGAAATTTCCTATTACCTTACATATGCCTAACTCCTTTCATGCTTCTCTCCTCAAACCAGTAGTTTTGAATTCCTTCTTTAAGGACCCGGGTACCGCTCCAGATCCTTTCTCTGAAGATGACATTTTTGAGGTAAAACATATCTTGGTCACTAAGAAAGTAAGGGGTAAGACCTATTACCTGGTGGACTGGAAGGGCTTTGGTTCTGAGTAGAGGTCTTGGGAGCCTAAAGAGATTCTGGTGCTGCCCCCAGTTCTGGTCCCTCATCCGCTCCTGCTCCCGAGGCTGCCCCTGTACCTCTGCGAGGTCCCTGTCTGGATCCTTGCACTCTGTCTGTCCCTCAGCGTCCTGCTGCTGCTTCTCTCTCCCCCACTTCCTGGCATTCTGCCAGCAGGCCTCCAGGGAGAATGCTTAGGACACGCGCTTACCTCCAGTCTCTTAATGGGACAGCGCGTATTTTTTGAAAATTTCAATTAACCAATGGCAGCGCACTGATTACTACTTATGGCCCCTCCGTCATAGGGAGGGTGCTGGAGCAATGAGTATCTACTCTTGCTATTTACGGTTCTGTTCCTGTTCTGTCTGCGCTGTTATAGCATTCCGTTTTGCACTCTGCTTATACCGTTTGTTTCCGCAGAATATCAGTGACCAGTGGTTCGGCTATCCTAAGACGACACCTGTACCTTTATACTCAAGTGCCATTCTGTTCCACCACTCGCCATCCGAACCCCTAGACAACGCTAAAGGTGCTGGAGCCAGCTTCCTCTCATCTTCCAGGAATCTGACTTCCCTCACCAGAGCCAGCTTCATATCTCATACCCGGTGTCTGCCGGTCAGCTTTACCATATCTGTTATATCTGTTTATCCATTTGTCCCGCTGGGACAGCTTCCACGTTTCCGGGGTCTAACTGGAGGTAGCACCTGTGTCCCCCAGGTATTCCACTCTGGTCCTGTTCGAGGGATGTTACTACGGATACCTGGGGCTCACTAGCTACGCCCCTTTTCGGAGCCCCCCGGAACGAGGTCCCGAGGTTCCACTCAAAAAAATAAAAAGCATATGTTAACTTTATCACCGCTTCCATTCGTTACAACAATGCCCCAAAGCATACTGCCAAAATGGTAACAAAGTGGCTTAAGGATAACAAAGTCAACGTTTTGGAGTGGCCATCACAAAGCCCTGATCTAAAACATATTGAAAATTTATGGTCAAAGCTGAAAAGGCAGGTGCGAACAAGGCGGCCTACAAACCTGAACCAGTTACACCAGTTTTGCCAGGAGAAATGGGCCCAAATTCTGACCAACTGTTGTGAGAAGCTTGTAGAAGGATATCCTAAACGTTTAATCCAAATCATATTAATAATTCAGTTTGAGGGCAATTAAACCAAATACTAATGAAACATATGTAAACTTTTGACTTTGCAAGTTATAAAAATGCTTTAAAACATTCTCCCTCATTATTCTGGCATTTGGCAAATGATAATTGTGGTAATCCTAATTGATCTAAAACAGGAAAGGTTTCTTTTGATTTCATGTCAGATATTGAGAAAAACTTGCATATGCGTCTCTTTATAAAGTGTATGTAAACTCCTGGCTTCAACTGTATATCGTTATCACTAACGTTATACTTTCACAAGTAGTTTAGATTACATATATCCATTGCCTTGGTCCCGTGTGCATTTGTTTCATATATATATATATGTATATATATATATATATATACTGTATATATATATATATATATATATATATATATATATATATATATATATATACTGTATATATACCATATATATACACACACTGTTTATACTGTATATCCACAGAAGTCCAAAGTCTTAACAAGTCCTTTCACGCAGCAGTTAAAGAGTGTAATTATTTTTTATATCGCAGAAACTATATAAGTAGAATGGAAAAAGTAATACAAATTATATATTAACTTAAAGTCTTCACTTTATATGCAGAAATAGAATACATTTGGAAAACAACAATGTTGGTGAGCATCCATTAACAGTTTATTGCATGCAAAAATATAGCTTTTGCTTATACGTTATATTATCTAACACTGTTTACAGCTGAGAGACCAAAATAAGGATGACAAATTCTGAATTTGAATTAGATACAGCTCACAGTTAAAGGGGCATCTGTCAGTAAGTTTGCTCTCCCAACCACACTGTTTAAATGCACTTGTAGCCCAGTGAAGTGTGATCTGATTGGTATCATAATAATGTAAATTCATTGCCTGAATCTTGAGAAATCCATATTTTTAGCTGTATTTAAATCAGTTGTTAAGTGCAGGGGGTGGGATTTTGGACTTCAGGAAACTCTGCATGTAAAAGAGGTATTAAGTGCAGGTGGTCAGAAAAATGCAGTTGAGACTCTGTCTCCTTATGTTATTTAAATTTGTGGCACCTCACTCCCTCTGACGAAAAGAAGGAGAGGTAGATAGGTGAGGAGAGCAGACCTGAGGTCGTTTCAAGCACCTCTGCATGTGCAGTTCTCACAGCACTTTTCTGTGAGGGTGGCGTAGGAGGAGAACAGAGCTGACAGTGCTGTGAGAGCTGCAAATGCAGAAGGGTATGAAATAACTTTCAGGTCTGTTCTCTTCAACCCTACCACTCCTGCTTGTAATAATGGGGAGAGGTGCCAGAAATGTTAATAACTTGAGGAGGCAGTGTTTCATTAAGTGCATCTGTAGGGAGATAGACTGGGCTAGTGATATCTTTCTCGTGTCAGGGCCGGAACTGTCTGGGCTGTCACCATTGTTGCCGGGGGAAGCATTTTCTGACTGGAACAGACCTTTGCACCTGACAGTAGGGGGCAGGTCTCAGATTAAAGGGACGGTGTGCACCAGGATGAGAGCTTTGTCAGGAAGACAGCGTGTAGGACAGGAGAAGGTTGACTCCCTCTCTGCAGACTTACACCAATGAGCAGAGCCGTGTTTCACTCCCCCATTCCCCGTGCACAGAGACTGTGTAGCTTCAGAGACCTTTACCCCTACTGCTTCCGACACTAGTAATGTAAACGGACTGTACCGCTGACTGCCGCCGGTGCGCAACATAGTATTTCCCAGACGGTGCGCACTGAGGCTTGTAGCGTGATCGCGGCCTCCTCTCCGGGACATCGTCTCTCCATTGCTGTACCACAGACAGCCACTCGAACAGTTCCTTCTTCCAGGACCCCAATAATACGCGTGGAAGAGCCAAGATACATCGCTGCCGTAAAGAGACAGTGCTTCACCTTTCTCAGGGATCAGTTCAGAAACTTTTCACATCACCAACGGCGCCATCGTGGGATTTTCCAGCCTCCTCCGTCCAGGAACCACAGGCTGATAAGTTAACCCGTTATTTGAACCTATATTGTTCCTTTATAATTGTATACACTTTGTTCATCTAGATTACTTTAGTATCTTCCTACCTGCGTGGAGTACTAACTGTTATATTACCTTTTCATAAAAAGCCCATTAACTCTAGTTCTGTCTCCTGCTCATCACTGCATCCCGCGTACCTGCTAGTACCTTACACATACTCCTGCCCCCAGAACTTAACACCTGATATACATGCAGCTAAAAACATGGATTTCTCTACATTCAGGCCACAGATTGACAATATTAAAATACCAATGAGATTATTTCTCACTGGGGTAAATGCATATATAAATAATTTGTGGAGGAGTGTCAAACTAACTGACAGATTTCCTTTAACCAGCATTTTATGTTGGGTTTATATCAGTCGACTGTCGACCGCTAAACAACCAGTAATCATCTACATGCATCTACATGCAAGCTATTCGGCAAACGTTTAATGGCCTGATTAGATATATTAACCATACTTCCTTGCAATAATGTGATCATTTTGTGAGCATAGAATATCATTGCTCTTGACAGCACATTGTCTTGTTTACACAGGACAATGTGCTTCCAATAATGATGAGTTTTATGCCAGTTGTCTTTATTATAGAGTACAGATAAACATGGTGCAGTCTAATCCTGTAGTTATGCCTTGGTTCTTCTAAATCTAAAGTGCAATGGGGTGGAGGGGTAGTGAAGTAACACATGATTGCATAATCAGACTACACAGATGTAACATCTGTGCCGCTTTCTGCTTTGACTGCTAACCGATGCCACGCCTTTGTGACATGACAGCATTGATCCTGTTTTATTCCTGAAACTTTTGGTGCTACAAGATCAGGGAACTATTTGATTAATTCTCTGGTTTTGAATACTTCTTTCTGAGAGCCCTGTGTGGGGCTACCAGCTATTTAAACCCCTGGTTTTCTGATTTCCAGTGCCAGTCAATTAGTTTTGCTACCTGGTTTGTGATAGTCATTGCTTATATTGTTTTCCTGATTCTTCCTGTTTTCTGAATTCAGTGTGAATTTTGACTCTCCTCTTGTTTTACAATTGTGTTCCTGATGTTGTCTTTGATCCTGCCAGGCAACCCTTTCTGCCTCTGGGTTGCTCCTCCTTCCAGATAGCAGCCCTTCCATGGAAGCAATCCACTGGACCCTGTTGTAAGACCTGATCCCTGTACAGGGGTTAAATAGTGAAGGTCGGGGTTCTTCTGGAATCTGTCTGATGGAATTTCTTGTGCCAAGTCTAGCATTTTTGAGCCTGTGGCCTCTGACAGACGTGACAACAGGGTTCATTTGTAATCTGAAAACACAGAGACACACATCTATGGAGAGGAGCCTTCCCCCCAAAATGGTAGGATATTTTTAATTGGGGATATTCATTAAAATGCTTGGTAACCCGTCATAATGTGCAAAAAGGAATTCATGACTAGAAAATGCTCAGATGTTTTGCATTTATTAATTACAATTAAATAGGGATTATATAGGTTGTTATTTTGCAGTTTTTCCAAACCTGTAAGTCACTGTGGCCTTTTTAGGCTAGGGTCACATTGCGTTATGTGACTGCGTTTAACGGACTACGTTACACCGCGGCATAACGCGGTGTTAATGTAGTCAGTTAACGCCGCCATAGCCTGTAATGGTGAACGCGTCGCTAGCGCCCGCCCACATTGGGCGTGCGCTAGCGATGTGCCGTCATTTGAGTGCAAGCAGCGTTCGCGGTCCGTTCCTCGCTAGCGCAGATCGGGTATCTGCGCTAGCGGGATCGGCTAACGCGATCCCTTTTGGGACATTGCGTTAGCGCAGTCCGTAGCGCTATGTGCTAAACGGACTGACTTAACGCAATGTGACCCTAGCCTAATTCTTTATATTTGATTAATATCGATAAAGGGATGAGGCAAAGTTGTTAAGAAGAAAAAAACACAAAATGTCAGCTCCCACTTTGTCTGTGTCATACACATTGTTTGCTTATGTGGAGGAAGTTAATAAAGCTGGAATAGGGATATCTATTATAAAGTAAGGACACATCCATCTTTTATTCCCAGGATGTCACATAATATAATAGATAGATGGTAATCCATGGCAGTGACTAAGCAAATGCTCTTGATGTGCTTGTGTAGAAGGATACATAAAATACTAAATAATTATCTTAACAAAAGAAAAATATTACAGTGAAAATTCAGGCACCATTATCTTCACTTTAACTACTTATTGTCAAAGTAGCAGGAACTATTCCTTAACCTCAGTGGTTTCACTTGCGGGGACATCGCTAGTCTCTGCATTCTGGGTATTCTGACAATGCACTCTGTGGCCTACTCATTACTGCAGATCTGACCTGGCAACAAAGATACCAATGTCATTGTGCACATCGTACAGTGCACAGCATGCAGGGACTATCTCAACCCCTGAAGCAAGAGTCACTGATGTTGCTTCGTTTTAAGTCAAAGGCTGTGGCAGTGACTGCAACCTCTGACCCCTGATGATGCTTTGTATGAGCATCTTAGCATGGAAAGGGATTCTCAAGCAAAACTTCATCAGAAAGTAAGTGAAAAAAAAGAAAAGTTAGATAATGCAGTTAGGGAAAGATAGGGACTTTTTAATTCAAGTATATCATTAAATAGTTTAGATTTTGGCAATTAACAGATAGGGATTTAACAGGAGAATGGGCCACTCCCTCTGCTATACATGCTTGCCTCTGGCACTTAGGGGTTGCCAGTGTTAGTTCTTACTGCCTGGTTCTGGAGTTGGAGGTTGGAGTTGGTGTTTGGAGATTGTTCAGGACATTGTTGCTTGGAGGTTTGCACATACTCATCCTCTACTATTTGGTTTATCCTTCCTTTAACCTCCCTGCGTCCCACTCTGTTGTTTAGTGTGTATATTTTGTATGGTTGGTATTTTCATTTATAGTTGTCTGTATTCCCTTGTTTTTCTGGTTAGTGTTCCTATACACTTAAGATTCCCACTACCCTAGCTGGTTGAGGGGACAGATCAAGGTTGATCTAGGAGCATAGCGTCTCCACCTTTAGGAGTAATCCGGGGGACTGGGATAGAATATGGCACCCCTACTTCTATGGACCTGGTTAGCACCCATAGTCCCAACACCATCATGACATTAAACTTGGCCCATACCTTTTTTGATCCAATATGGATCCAGTGGCTTCTCTGGCAGAAAAGTTAGCCTGCAGGTGTCAGACTTACACACCGTTGTTTTTCAGCACCCAAACACCTCAGATTTAGGGCCCACGGTTCTCGGGCAACCCTTGGTGGAGCCCAAGATCAATCTACCAGATTGGCTTTCTGGGTCTGGGATAAGTTTGTTGTTTCTTTCTTAAATTACATCCTCATTCCTCAAGCTCAAAGGAGCATTGGGTGGGGATCCTAATTTCTCTCCACCATTGTGACCCCCAAGCCTGGGCATTTTCTCTCCCTTCAGACTGTCAGTCACTTCGGACAGTTGAGGAATTTTTTCTGGCTCTGGGTCATATATACGATGACCCACTCTGACTGTGTCTCTCTTGCCAAATCTACACTATGTCAGTTTGAGCAGGGAGAACGGCCAGCAGAGGAATATTGTTTTGAGTTTCATAGGTGGTCCATAGATACTAGGTGGAATGATCCAGCGGTCCGTAGTCAGCTCTCTCAGGGGCTTTTTTGGGGGGTTAAAGGATGCTTATGCTCTGTATGAGACCCTGATTTCTCTGTAGGCAGCCATGTCTCTGGCTGTTCGTGTGGACCGTCATCTTCATCAGAGTCATAAAAGGACAATCCAACTTTCGGGGGGCCTAGGAACCTATGCAGTTGGTGGGACGACTCATTTTACTGGTTCTTCTGTAGTTCGACGTAGAGGGAGAGTGTGTTTTTTCTGTAGTGGGAAGAGTCATTTTGTGGGTACTTGTCCTTCTTACATAAGCACATTCCTCTGTGGGTAGGTCTCAATTTTTTTGCCAGCCGACATCCATCTTAGCACAATTAAGGTGGTTAGTGCAGCCTTTCTTGACAGTGGGGTGGGGTTTAATCTAATTGACGTCAGGTTTGTCCAGGACCATGGGCTCAAGCCACATAAACTGTCTAGACCAACACCCATAATCCCCATGGACTCTGCACCCTTGAGCCAGAGGTATTTTACACAGGTTGTTCAAGTGATACATCTGCAGGTAGGTGCCATGCACTCAAAATTAATTGATTGCTATGCGCTAGATGGCTCACCCTCTCCTTTGGTACTTGTACTACTGTGGCTGATGTTGCAAAATCCCATAGTGGACAGGCAGACTTGAGAGGAGGTAAGGTAATGGAAGTACTGTGAAGGACACTGCTTGTGCACCCGGCTAGCCAGGGTGGATGCCTGGTCTCTTCTGGAATACCTGCATGGCTTTGGGGATATGTTTTCTGAACAGGGATGTCAAGAACTCCTTCCTCATCACCCTAATGATTATATCGTTAATCTGATTCCTGGGTCAAAGTTGTCTAAAAGCAGGTTCTATAATATTTCTGTGCTGGAGAGGCAGACCATCAAGGACTAGATTGCCCAAAGTCTGGGAAAGAGTCATATCAGACCTTCCTCATCTGCCGTTGTTGCAGGTTTTTTCTTTGTTAAGAAAAAAGGTGGATGGCTATGTCCCTGCCTAAATTCCCGTGAATTTAATCGATCCAGGATCCATATTCTCTCCCTCTCATTATGAACCTATTTATCCAGATCATTGGGGCAAATTGGTTTTCTAAACTCGATCTCAGGGGGGCATATAATCTCATTCGAATTAAGAAGGGGGTGAGTGGAAGACAACCTTTAATACACTTGAGGGACACTATGAAAACCTTATGATGCAATTTGGGTTCACTAATGCCCCCACCATTTTTCAGCATTCTATAAATTACATTTTTTGTCAGCTGGCAGGTAGATTTGTGGTGGTCTATCTTGATGACATTGATTTATTCACCTAACCTCACATATACAATAAATTATTTATCAAACCAGATACATCCAAAAAGAGAGAGACTGAACATATGGTCAAGAAAGCAAAGAATCGGACAATAGATTTATTTAAGGCTAAATACTTTTATTGGTGAGGGTAATGAGAAGTAGCACTACATGCAAGAGAGGTGCCCACACAGTCTAATGGTCAAACTGAACGTGTAAACCAGAATCTTGAGACTTATCTTAGGTGTTTTGTGGCTGAGAATTAGGAAGATTGGTTTACTTGGTTTACTTACCTCTAGCTGAATTTCGAGGTGAATAACCGTTGTCATGAGTCTACCGGCAAGTCCCTGTTCTTCGGGACATATGGATTTCATCTTCAGTTATGCTCTTTCAATAGGAATCATTCTTCATGAGTACCCGAAGAGGAATAGTTTTCTTCATCTATTACATCAATGTGGCAAGGTTTTCTTTATAATTTGAAAAAGATGTGGCTGATCAGAGACGTTTGGTGGGTCCAGATCTGTGTGTTGGTGATTTGGTGTGGCTGTCTTTGAGCAACATTAAGCTGAAGGTTCCTTCTTGGAAATTTGGACCCAGGTTCATTGGTCCCTATAAGATTGTAGCTGTCATCAATCCAGTAGCATTCCCCTTGCTTAGCAACTCACTTTTAGAATTCAAAATGTGTTTCACCAATCTCTACTCAAAAAATACATTGCGTCCGCTGAACCATCCCCACCACCACTTCCCTGGTTATTGTTGATGGAAATTTGGAATTTCAGATAGCTAAGATTATCGATTCTCGCTTGGTTCAGTGATCTCTTTAGCATCTGTTACACTGGAAGGGTTACAGTCCATGCGCCACACCCTGATAAATCAGCCCTGAGGTTCCGGAGGTCCCTCTTAGAAGAGAGGGTACTGTCACAGGGATACCACGACAAAGATGTGTATTGAACACATGAAAAAAGAGAGGTGTAAAAAGCTATGGAAAGTCATGACACCAGTTGAAAACTATCAGTAACTAAAAAGCAATCCTGCCACTTAGAGAAAAATAGTAGCTGGTTCAACTGATGGACCATAAAAAGGTGTCTCCTTACCAAGGTGCCACTCAAGAAACAACCCATGATGGGTAAAACCAGTGAGCTGTCTCAAGTCCTTCGCAAGCTTATTGTTGCAAAACATACTGATGGCATTGGTTACAGAAAAACTTTTAAACTACTGAAGGTTCTAGTCAGCCTTTTTGGGGCCTTAATCTGGATGTGGATAAAAGCATAATGTCACCAATTTAGCCTAATACTGTATTCCAAAGTATTATACTAGTAATGAACCCGCCCAAACACACACACACAGAAAAAAGCATTTTTTTTCATGAAAAGTATATATTTTAAAAATAATACTAATGGAAATGAGGCACAGACATAATCATAAAATAGAATTAAGTTAAAATACTAAGAATTTAAGGAAATATACCAAAAACTGTGTTTGTCTCACTATCCCCAATAAAAAGAAATAATAAAATGTATTCAATAAATTACTTATACCCCAAAATGATGCCACATTAGGCTGCAACCAATGAAAAAGACACAATTTTTCTGGACAAAAAAAGCAAACAAACAAGAGTACAGATTTTTTTTTTCCTAAACCTGACAACCCTGAATTTCTCACCATTAAACATTATACAATGAGTACTAAAAACGAGCCGTAAAATATGCGTACTATTAATATTTAGCAAAATGACCATACTTACTCCTTATTTTGGCTGTCCTTATATTCAAGGTATTTTACATTTGGTCATTAACGCTGAACTCACCTCCTATAAATAACGTCAAATGACCATTGACTATTCAGAATGGTCCAAAAATAGTCACTTATCTTCTGAGAAAATCTGACGAGAGGGTAATTTAACTTCTTTATGTTTTAATCAAGAAGGTAAAACTTCTTACACGTGTGGACATCATTCTCCTTTACTACTCGCCATACTGGCAAAGATTGGAATGTGTACTCGCAATAGATTAAAGATGTTAGATTTGTGACTAGCAATTTCCAGTTACTCCATATTATTAGGAAAAAATACCAACATCACAAATAATTAAACCAGCTTGGTATTTTTCCACAAGGGCTTAACCATTACAGGAATGATCATGTGTTCTTATTTTTTTCTGATGTTATTTTGTTTTAAAAAAAAAATCCAAAGAAATCTCCCCCATGCAGACCTTCTCTATCCTAACTTTTTAAGGTATATGCACTGAGTCTTTTTGCTGTGTTTTTGGAACAAAAAAGAGTTTTTGAGGATTTGGAGTGTTGCCATTCAGTTTCTGCTCCAAAAACTTCTCAAATGACTCCATGTGCACATAATTTTACTCGTATCAATAGCATGAGGAAGCACCACTAGTCCTGTACACCTGCAGTACTATGGAATAAATTGCATTGAATTTATGGACGAGTGTCACATGTCATTTTCATCTATTACTGTTATCACTGTGTGGCACCAATTCCTGACAACCGTATAAACCATATTTGTTGGACAATGGCCTATCCTTTGAGTTTTTTTCAATGATTTTTATACTTTATTTCACCTTGTCAAGAGACAATGGGTGAATGATTATGTGATTCCAGGGTTGTGCAGTTTTGCTTCAAATTTCTCTCTGTGTTGCGAAGGACAACATCTGCAAGGAGTTTGTACTGTATGTTTTCACAGTGTTTGCATGGGTTTCCATCTACGCTCCAAAGACATATGGATAGGTAATTTAGATTGTGAGCCTCAGTTTGGATAGAGATGGTAATATCCATAAAGTGCTGTGAAATTAATGGTACTATATAAGTGAGTAAAATAAAATAAATAATTCAGTTTTTTATTTGCAGGAAATTGTCAGTGAAAATAAATTAGTTTTACCAATTACTGAATAATTGCTGCATAGTATTTGGTCCAGGCACATATCTAATATAATTTTTGTGTACTAAACACAAAAAATAAATGTATTCTGTCTCAGTTGCAAGTGTTAAGGCCCCGTCACACATAGCGATTTACCAACGATCACGACCAGCGATACGACCTGGCCGTGATCGTTGGTAAGTCGCTGTGTGGTCGCTGGGGTGCTGTCACACAGACATCTCTCTCCAGCGACCAACGATCAGGGGAACGACTTCGGCATCGTTGAAACTGTCTTCAACGATGCCGAAGTCCCCCTGCAGCACCCGGGTAACCAGGGTAAACATCGGGTTACTAAGCGCAGGGCCGCGCTTAGTAACCCGATGTTTACCCTGGTTACCAGCGTAAATGTAAAAAAAACAAACACTACATACTCACCATCTGATGTCCGTCAGGTCCCTTGCCGTCTGCTTCCTGCTCTGACTGAGATCCGGCCGTACAGTGAGAGCAGAGCGCAGCGGTGACGTCACTGCTGTGCTGTGCTCTCACTGTACGGCCGGATCTCAGTCAGAGCAGGAAGCAGACGGCAAGGGACCTGACGGACATCAGATGGTGAGTATGTACTGTTTGTTTTTTTTTACATTTACGCTGGTAACCAGGGTAAACATCGGGTTACTAAGCGCGGCCCTGCGCTTAGTAACCCGATGTTTACCCTGGTTACCAGTGAAGACATCGCTGGATTGGTGTCACACACACCGATTCAGCGATGTCAGCGGGACCTCAACGACCAAAAAACGGCCCAGGCCATTCCGACACGACCAGCGATCTCACAGCAGGGGCCTGATCGCTGGTACGTGTCACACATAGCGAGATCGCTACTGAGGTCGCTGTTGCGTCACAAAACTTGTGACTCAGCAGCGATCTCGCTAGCGATCTCGCTATGTGAGACGGGGCCTTTACAGTTGCATAAAAGTGGAAGTAAGACCTGGACCCCATAATACTACTAAACTGAATTTCGCCTCTCCATTGTAGAGGTGTTGGGAAGCAAAGTATTCGTCACTAATTGACTTCACCTTTGTTAAGCCCAGGTGGGTGTTATTAGACAGTTTTCACTGGGTGTATGTATTAGCAAGCAGCAACAGAGCAGTCCAAGAATGCACCTCCACAATACATTAGGTTTCTCAACAAGTGAGATACAGCTCTGATCTCCTGGTCTAACCTCCTGCATTATTAAATAGTGCTGGGAACAAAAGCGTGACAAATCCATCAGAACTCAAGCTCCTGATGGCTTTCTGCTCTATTTTCAGTGTTAGGCCGGCCTCACACTAGCGAGTTTTACGGACGTATGAGCGCATAAACTATGTCCGTAAAATACGCATTACACACGGCCCAATGATTCTCTATGGCCCAGCTCCTATCTGCCGTATATTACGCATCCGTAATATACGTTCTTGTACGGCCGTAGAAAATCGCAGCATGCTGCGTTTGTCACCGTATTGCGCAAAAAAATTGCCAATGAAAGTCTATGGGGGCGAGAAAAATACGGATTCCACACGGACCAGCAGTGTGACTTGCGAGAAATACGCAGCGGTGTTAGTGAAAAGCCGGTAATTCAATTGCCGGCTTTTCATTTCTCCTTCACAAACCCGACATGAATATGAGACATGGTTTACATACAGTAAACCATCTCATATCCCTTTTTTTTTTGCATATTCCACACTACTAATGCAAAATTTGGGCGCTGTAGCTGCTAAAATAAAGGGTTAAATGGCGGAAAAAATTGGCGTGGGCTCCCGCGCAATTTTCTCCGCCAGAGTGGTAAAGCCAGTGACTGAGGGCAGATATTAATAGCCTAGAGAGGGTCCATGGTTATTGGCCCCCCCCTGGCTACAAACATCTGCCCCCAGCCACCCCAGAAAAGGCACATCTGGAAGATGCGCCTATTCTGGCACTTGGCCACTCTCTTCCCACTCCCGTGTAGCGGTGGGATATGGGGTAATGAAGGGTTAATGTCACCTTGCTATTGTAAGGTGACATTAAGCCAGATTAATAATGGAGAGGTGTCAATTATGACACCTATCCATTATTAATCCAATTGTATGAAAGGGTTAAAAAAACACACACACATTATTAAAAAGTATTTTAATGAAATAAACACACAGGTTGTTTTAATATTTTATTGCTCTCTCAATCCACCTGAAGACCCTCGCTCTGAAAAATAATAAACCAACAATATACATACCTTCAGATGATCTGTCACGTCCCACGAAGTAAATCCATCTGAAGGGGTTAAATCGAGTTCATATGAGGGCATCCAGCAGAGGGCGCATCACCGCAACTCAAGGTAAGTACAGATCATCCTGCTTTCCTTTCAGTACCTGGGGGTTTACAGGCACGAGCGAGTGCATTAGCACAGCTCCTGGCTGTAAAATGATTTAACCCCTTCAGATGGATTTACTTCGTGGGAGGTGACAGATCATCTGAAGGTATGTATATTGTTGATTTATTATTTTTCAGAGCGAGGGTCTTCAGGTGGATTGAGAGAGCAATAAAATATTAAAACAACCTGTGTGTTTATTTCATTAAAATACTTTTTAATAATGTGTGTGTGTTTTTTTAACCCTTTCATACAATTGGATTAATAATGGATAGGTGTCATAATTGACGCCTCTCCATTATTAATCTGGCTTAATGTCACCTTACAATAGCAAGGTGACATTAACCCTTCATTACCCCATATCCCACCGCTACACGGGAGTGGGAAGAGAGTGGCCAAGTGCCAGAATAGGCGCATCTTCCAGATGTGCCTTTTCTGGGGTGGCTGGGGGCAGATGTTTGTAGCCAGGGGGGGGGCCAATAACCATGGACCCTCTCTAGGCTATTAATATCTGCCCTCAGTCACTGGCTTTACCACTCTGGCGGAGAAAATTGCACGGGAGCCCACGCCAATTTTTTCAGCCATTTAACCCTTTATTTTAGCAGCTACAGCGCCCAAATTTTGCACATACACACCACTAACATTAGTAGTGTGGAATACGCAAAAAAAGGGGATATGAGATGGTTTACTGTATGCAATTGAATTACCGGCTTTTCACATATATTGCGCTGAATTAAATATAAATACAGAATATATATATATATGTGTCTCAATGACATATATATATATATATATATATATATATATATATACTGTATATATGTTTTAACGAACATTTGAGCACATAAATCCAGTAGATGTCGGTTTTGCAAGCCTGCGAGAAAATATCGCAGTACGGATGCCATACGGATTACATACGGAGGATGCCATGCGCAAAATACGCTGACACACCCTGCGTACGGCTGACATACGGATCACTATTTTGGGGACTTTTCTGCGTATTACGGCCGTAAAAAACGCACCGTATTTACATACGCTGAGTGTGAGGCCGGCCTTAGAAATAGCAGGAGGAAAGGTGAAAGGGTTTTTCATCGATTTCCAGAGAAAGAATCTCAGAGAGAGCAGAGAAAACAGGCTGCATATAAGGCTGGGGTCACACTTGGCGTAAGACAATACGCCACGTATTATACGTCCGTACTACGGCCGTAATACGGAGAAATGTTCCCAAAATATTGATCCGTAGTCAGGGTGTGTCAGCGTATTTTGCGCATGGCATCCTCCGTATGTAATCCGTATGGCATCCGTACTGCGAGATTTTCGCGCAGGCTTGCAAAACCGACATCTAATGGATTTATGTGCTCAAATGTTCGGGAAAACATATTTACAGTATATATATATATATATATATATATATATATATATATATATATATATATACAGGTCCTTCTCAAAAAATTAGCATATAGTGTTAAATTTCATTATTTACCATAATGTAATGATTACAATTAAACTTTCATATATTATAGATTCATTATCCACTAACTGAAATTTGTCAGGTCTTTTATTGTTTTAATACTGATGATTTTGGCATACAACTCCTGATAACCCAAAAAACCTGTCTCAATAAATTAGCATATCAAGAAAAGGTTCTCTAAACGACCTATTACCCTAATCTTCTGAATCAACTAATTAACTCTAAACACATGCAAAAGATACCTGAGGCTTTTAAAAACTCCCTGCCTGGTTCATTACTCAAAACCCCCATCATGGGTAAGACTAGCGACCTGACAGATGTCAAGAAGGCCATCATTGACACCCTCAAGCAAGAGGGTAAGACCCAGAAAGAAATTTCTCAACAAATAGGCTGTTCCCAGAGTGCTGTATCAAGGCACCTCAATGGTAAGTCTGTTGGAAGGAAAACATGTGGCAGAAAACGCTGTACAACGAGAAGAGGTGACCGGACCCTGAGGAAGATTGCTGAGGAAGCAGTGGACTGAGTCTGGTGTGGAAACATCCAGAGCCACCGTGCACAGGCGTGTGCAGGAAATGGGCTACAGGTGCCGCATTCCCCAGGTAAAGCCACTTTTGAACCATAAACAGCGGCAGAAGCGCCTGACCTGGGCTACAGAGAAGCAGCACTGGACTGTTGCTAAGTGGTCCCAAGTACTTTTTTCTGATGAAAGCAAATTTTGCATGTCATTCGGAAATCAAGGTGCCAGAGTCTGGAGGAAGACTGGGGAGAAGGAAATGCCAAAATGCCTGAAGTCCAGTGTCAAGTACCCACAGTCAGTGATGGTGTGGGGTGCCATGTCAGCTGCTGGTGTTGGTCCACTGTGTTTCATCAAGGGCAGGGTCAATGCAGCTAGCTATCAGGAGATTTTGGAGCACTTCATGCTTCCATCGGCTGAAATGCTTTATGGAGATGAAGATTTCATTTTTCAGCACGACCTGGCACCTGCTCACAGTGCCAAAACCACTGGTAAATGGTTTACTGTCCATGGTATTACTGTGCTCAATTGGCCTTCCAACTCTCCTGACCTGAACCCCATAGAGAATCTGTGGGATATTGTGAAGAGAAAGTTGAGAGACGCAAGACCCAACACTCTGGATGAGCTTAAGGCCGCTATTGAAGCATCCTGGGCCTCCATAACATCTCAGCAGTGTCACAGGCTGATTGCCTCCATGCCACGCCGCATTGAAGCAGTCATTTCTGCCAAAGGATTCCCGACCAAGTATTGAGTGCATAACTGAACATTATTATTTGATGGTTTTTTGGTTTGTTATTAAAAAACACTTTTATTTGATTGGACGGGTGAAATATGCTAATTTATTGAGACAGGTTTTTTGGGTTATCAGGAGTTGTATGCCAAAATCATCAGTATTAAAACAATAAAAGACCTGACAAATTTCAGTTGGTGGATAATGAATCTATAATATATGAAAGTTTAATTGTAATCATTACATTATGGTAAATAATGAAATTTAACACTATATGCTAATTTTTTGAGAAGGACCTGTATATATATATGTCATTGAGACACATATATATATATATATATTCTGTATTTAGATTTCATTCAGCGAGATATCTGTGAAAAGCCGGTAATTCAATTGCCGGCTTTTCATTTCTCCTTCCCAAACCCGACATGATATGAGACATGATTACATACAGTAAACCATCTCATATCCCCTTTTTTTTTGCATATTCCACACTACTAATGTTAGTAGTGTGTATAGGCAAAATTTCAGCGCTGTAGCTGCTAAAATAAAGGGTTAAATGGCGGAAAAAATTGGCGTGGGCTCCCGCGCAATTTTCTCCGCCAGAGTGGTAAAGCCAGTGACTGAGGGCAGATATTAATAGCCAGGAGAGGGTCCATGGTTATTGGCCCCCCCGTGGCTAAAAACATCTGCCCCCAGCCACCCCAGAAAAGGCACATCTGGAAGATGCGCCTATTCTGGCACTTGGCCACTCTCTTCCCACTCCCTGTAGCGGTGGGATATGGGGTAATGAAGGGTTAATGCCACCTTGCTATTGTAAGGTGACATTAAGCCAGATTAATAATGGAGAGGCGTCAATTATGACACCTATCCATTATTAATCCAATTGTTTGAAAGGGTTAAAAAACACACACACACATGATTTAAAAGGATTTTAATGA
The DNA here is from genome assembly GCF_051348905.1 of Ranitomeya variabilis. Taxonomy (NCBI): domain Eukaryota; kingdom Metazoa; phylum Chordata; class Amphibia; order Anura; family Dendrobatidae; genus Ranitomeya; species Ranitomeya variabilis. The sequence goes on along the minus strand of NC_135234.1, from coordinate 705,866,204 downwards.
AATAAACACAGCGGTTGTTTTAATAATTTATTGCTCTCTCAATCCATTTGCAAACCCTCGCTTGGCAAAATAATAAACGCACAAGATACATACCCTCAGCTGTACTGTCACATCCCACGATGTAATCCATCTGAAGGGGTTAAAATAATTTACTAGCAGGAGCCCTGCAAATGCAGCTGTGCTCGTGCTTGTAATTCCCCGGCGAATGAATGAAATGTAGGTCATTGACCTACATTTCCTTCAGTCACGGTGATGCGCCCCCTGGTGGATGTCCTCATATGACCTGGAGCGTGGGAAAAAGTTCCCAGGCTGCAGTTCATGAGAACATCCAGCAGGGGCGCATCACCGCGACTCAATGTAAGTACAGATCCAGCTTTCCTTTCAGCACCCGGGGATTACAGGCACGAGCGAGTGGTTTATCGCAGCTCGTGCCTGTAATATTAGTTAACCCCTTCAGATGGATTACATCGTGGGACGTGACGGTTCAGCTGAGGGTATGTATCTTGTGCGTTTATTATTTTGCCAAGCGAGGGTTTGCAAATGGATTGAGAGAGCAATAAATTATTAAAACAACCGCTGTGTTTATTTCATTAAAATCCTTTTAAATCATGTGTGTGTGTGTTTTTTAACCCTTTCAAACAATTGGATTAATAATGGATAGGTGTCATAATTGACGCCTCTCCATTATTAATCTGGCTTAATGTCACCTTACAATAGCAAGGTGACATTAACCCTTCATTACCCCATATCCCACCGCTACAGGGAGTGGGAAGAGAGTGGCCAAGTGCCAGAATAGGCGCATCTTCCAGATGTGCCTTTTCTGGGGTGGCTGGGGGCAGATGTTTTTAGCCACGGGGGGGGGGCAATAACCATGGACCCTCTCCTGGCTATTAATATCTGCCCTCAGTCACTGGCTTTACCACTCTGGCGGAGAAAATTGCGCGGGAGCCCAAGCCAATATTTTCCCCCATTTAACCCTTTATTTTAGCAGCTACAGCGCCCAAATTTTGCACATACACACTACTAACATTAGTAGTGTGGAATATGCAAAAAAAAGGGGGATATGAGATGGTTTGGCAGACGCGGTACTGTATAAGGTGCGCGTCTCTGACTGGGGAGCACCTAGATAGAGCAGCACAGAAAGGATGTCAGTGCCAGTTCCCCCCTAGCATCACTCCCCTTTAGTGATGCACTAATTGGAAGACCCCCAGCCGGCCAGTGGTCACTGGAGGGGAGGGGTCCTGCGGCCACTCCTACAGGGGTTAAATCCAGGTGTCCGGCCGGGAACTTTCTCTTTTCCTCCCGGCGGACACCTGGAAGCATTGTCCCACCCTCCCTCCCTTTTTAAAGGCTAAAGATGATACTAAACTGCGGGATGATGTAAATTTGTAAATGCTATTGTAATATTTCACGTTAAAAAAAAAAAAAAAAAATGTGTATATAGGTATGTGATATAACTAACTCTGGTAACCTTTATTAAGTCACAGCGGAAGAAGCGGAGGAGGGCAAAGGTCGTAGTCGCTCGTTGGTCCAATTCCCCTGTCGATCACGGACAGGAGCTCGGCGCGAGCGGCCGTTACGATATGTAATTGCCCTTCTCAGCTTATTTAATTAATAAACTGTGACCGACCTGTTCAACCCACCTAGGACTGTGTGTGTTTCATTACGGGATTGATGGGAGGGGGGAAGGCACTGGTTACGACACCAGGTCTCCACAGTCTACTGTATGAAAACCATGTCTCATATCCTGTCGGGTTTGTGCAGGAGAAATGAAAAGCCGGCAATTGAATTCCCGACTTTTCACTAACACCGCTGCGTATTTCTCGCAAGTCACACTGCTGGTCCGTGTGGAATCCGTATTTTTCTCGCCCCCATAGACTTTCATTGGCGATTTTGTTTTGCGCAATACGCTGACAAACGCAGCATGCTGCGATTTTGTACGGCCGTAGGAAGCCGTATATTACGGATCCGTAATATACGGCTGATAGGAGCAGCCCCATTGAGAATAATTGTGCCGTATGTTATGCGAGTTTTACGGACGTAGTTTCTGCGCTCTTACGTCCGTAAAACACGCATGTGTGACCCCGGCCTAAGACGAAAATCACTTGGAGAGCAAATAAATACAGTATTGGAGCTGTTCTGATAAATGAAAGCTAATGAAGACAGCAGCACACTGGATACACACAGACTTCACATTCAGCCTATGTTACTGGGAGAGACACTCCCACAAGAGAAAAATCAGAAATGTGGATCAAACTGCAAACTACATATCATGGGTTCTGAAAATTAATAAAGATTGCAGACTGAAGCTTAGTGCAATTTTATTCACTAAATATAGACACTAACACATGTAAAATAATTTTCTCCATGCCAAAGGTGTCCATAGTCTTTTATATTGTTCTTTTATGTTTCATACCATTTTTATAATGTGTCATTCATATACTATATTGTTTATTTTCTTGCAACGTGATTCATGCTGTTACTATGGAACTTGATCTCACCTGAATAATTCTGCTCTTGTTTTTGTACTTTTTTTCTGAGTGATTGCTCAACCAAGAAACATTCATAAACAGGTAATTGAATAGTAGAGCTAGTACAAACCGTATGCGCACATCCTAAATTGCCAGCTGACTGATGTATGACTTCTTGAGAAGGTCAGTACTGCAGGAATATCTTCTGTATATTGATAGAGCAGCTGGTGTAGAATCTCAAGTGGCTCTGCAGAAGATGAGCAATGACAAAGGATAATGGTTTTGTGGTGGGTGGTCAGTACTTTTATTCTAAGAGGATCTGTGTCACCAGATTTCACGACACAATCTGTATACATTATTAAATTGAATGCTCAGACCTAATGAGGCTTGTGTACTTACTTTGAAAATCCATCACAAAAAGGATTTAAGGATAATAAAAGCTCATCCAGTGCTCATTTAAAACATTCTTATCATTGAAACAGTAAGGGCAGATTGTGCAGCTGGCCACTCGGTCAAAACACCACCCATCCATGGTGGCCAATGGCAAAAACATTTTGAAACAAATTGTGCACCACTGGCCATTATGGGTGGGTAGAGTTTCGTCTGTGCGGATAGACGCAACGTGTGGTTTCGCCCTTACAATCAGACATCTATGCAGTGCACCATTATAAAGGTGTTTTTTTTAAACATTTTCATGGCATATGAACTAGATGAAGTGTAATTGCAATTTCTGACCCTCATTAATTAGTAAATGATGGTGTATTGTCCATATATAAGCATGTAAAGCTCTTTACTATCAAAGTTAACCGGGTTAAACAGATTAAGACTAGCGATGAGTGAATGTGCTCTGATAACATCTTACCCACTAGTGCCATCTATAAGTCAATATTGTTCCTATAATGAGTTTTCTTCCCACAGAGCATTACATGACCTTTCAACCTCCTTATGCCAGTTTGGCTATAAACTAGGGTAAACTTTACACCATAGTTCTCCATGAAAGATCCCTCTCGCAGCCAACCAGTCTCTGTCAGGACTCAAACCCAGCAGTTCTTGTGCACCACACGGCAGCTCTTCCCTCTGAGCTATTCAGTATAGTATAGTACCTGTGTTGTTCCTGATTGTCTCCACCCTGAGCTTCTGATTGGCTCAGCTCTGTGACCTCCTACTTAGACCTGGCATTGCACTTTCTTCCTTGCGAGATTATTGAGTTCCCAACCTTTAGTCAAGCTTCTTTCCACCCACTACTTATCCTCAAGATTATACTGCTGCTACGGTGTACCGATATCTTACTATTTCGGACTACGCAAAATGCTGATGCTTTATATATACTGCTGCTCCTGTGTACCGACTTCTGGGAAGGAAAGGTATCCAGAAACAAATCCATCGGCGAATAATTATTTAAAAACAAAAATCTTGAATGTGTAACATGGTTAAAATTATGGTGTAAAACCATTAGTTTAGAAAAAAGGCAAGTAATCCAGGAAACTCATGGCCTTATGCATTACAAACCGACTGGTTCCGAATCATAGTTCACTATAGAACCAATGCCATGAGTTTCCTGGATTACTTGCTTTTTTTCTAAACTAATGGTTTTATACCATAATTTTAACCATGTTATACATTAAAAATTTTTGCTTTTAAATAATTATTCACAGATGGATCTGTTGCTGGATACCTTTGCTTCTTTGATACTGCTCGTTTGGTGCTAACACAAACTTCTTTCCTTGCAGGGCCATTGGATTCTACTGCGGTGAGCTGGATGAATTTTTCTACAAAGTTGTTTTTATACCGACTTCTGGCTATTCCTGACTATGCAACCTGCTTATCCTCCCAACTATACTGCTGCTCCTGTGTACCGACTTGCTATTCCTGCCTGCACTACCTGCCACTGCTGCCCCTAGTGGTTGCAATATACAGTTGAAACCAGAAGTTTACATGCACTATATAAAGACACATCTGCATGTTTTTCTCAATATCTGACATGAAATCAGAATAAGCCTTTCCAGTTTTAGGTCAATTAGGATTACCATAATTATTAATATTTGCCAAGTGTCAGAATAATGAGAGAGAGAGAGAGAGAATGTTTTAAGGCATTTTTATTACTGCAAAGTCAAAAGTTTACATACACTATGATTGCTATGCCTTTAACCCCTTTCTGACCTCGGACGGGATAGTACGTCCGAGGTCAGATCCCCCGCTTTGATGCAGGGCTCCGGTGGTGAGCCCGCATCAAAGCCGGGACATGTCAGCTGTTTTGAACAGCTGACATGTGCCCGCAATAGCGGCGGGTGAAATCGCGATTCACCTGTCGCTATTAACTAGTTAAATGCCGCTGTCAAACGCAGACAGCGGCATTTAATCGGCGCTTCCGGCCGGGCGGCCGGAAATGAGCGCATTGCTGACCCCCGTCACATGATCGGGGGTCAGCGATGCTTCTGCAGAGTAACCATAGCGGTCCTTGAGACCTCTATGGTTACTGATCCCCGGTAGCTGTGAGCGCCACCCTGTGGTCGGCGCTCACAGCACACCTACATTTCTGATGATCGCTGCTATGTAGCAGAGGCGATCGCATTGTGCCAGCTTCTAGCCTCCTATGGAGGCTATTGAAGCATGGCAGAAGTAAAAAAAAAAAGTAAAAAAAAATGTGAAAAAAATAAAAAAATATGAACGTTCAAATCACCCCCCTTTCGGCCCATTCAAAATAAATCAATAACAAAAAAATCAAACCTACACATATTTGGTATCGCCGCATTCAGAATCGCCCGATCTATCAATAAAAAAAAAGCATTAACCTGATCGCTAAACAGCGTAGCGAGAAAAAAAATTGAAACTCCAGATTTACTTTTTTTTGGTCGCTGCGACATTGCATTAAAATGCAATAACGGGTGATCAAAAGAACGTATCTGCACCAAAATGGTATCATTAAAAACGCCAGCTCGGCAGGCAAAAAATAAGCCCCCAACCGACCCCAGATCATGAAAAATGGAGACTCTATGGGTATCGGAAAATGGCACAATTTTTTTTTTTTTTAGCAAAGTTTGGAATTTTTTTTCACCACTTAGATAAAAAAGAACCTAGTCATGTTATGTGTCTATGAACTCGTAATGACCTGGAGAATCATAATGGCAGTTTTAGCATTTAGTGAACCTAGCAAAAAAGCCAAACAAAAAACAAGTGTGGGACTGCACTTTTTTTGCAATTTCACCGCACTTGGAATTTTTTTCTTGTTTTCTAGTACACGACATGGTAAAACCAATGGTGTCGTTCAAAAGTACAACTCATCCCGCAAAAAATAATTCCTCACATGGTCATATTGATGGAAAAATAAAAAAGTTATGGCTCTGGGAAGAAGGGGAGTGAAAAACGAACACGGAAAAACAGAAAATCCCAAGGTCATGAAGGGGTTAAACAATTCTGGACTGCCCATATGATTATGTCATGTGTTTGGAAGCTTCTGACAGGTTTTTTGGCAACATCTGAGTTCACTAGAGACACACCTGTGGATGTATTTTAATGCACACCTGAAACACACTGCTTCTTTGTGAAGCATCATGGGAAAGTCTCAAGTAATCAGCCAAGATATTAGGAAGAGAATTGTGGACATGCACAAGTCTGACTCATCCTTGGGTACAATTTAAAGATATCTGAAGGTGTCTCGTTCATCTGTACAAACAATTATATGCATGTACAAACAAGATGAGAATGTCCAGCCATCATACCACTAAAGGTACCTTCACACTAAACGATATCGCTAGCGATCCGTGACGTTGCAGCGTCCTGGCTAGCGATATCGTTGTGTTTGACACGCAGCAGCGATCAGGATCCTGCTGTGATATCGCTGGTCGTTGAACAAAGTTCAGAACTTTATTTGGTCGTCAGATCGCCGTGTATCGTCGTGTTTGACACCAAAAGCAACGATACCAGCGATGTTTTACACTGGTAACCAGGGTAAACATCGGGTTACTAAGCGCAGGGCCGCGCTTAGTAACCCAATGTTTACCCTGGTTACCAGTGTAAAATGTAAAAAAACAAACTACATACTCACCTTCGCGTCCCCCGGCGTCCGCTTCCCACACTGACTGAGCGCCGTAAAGTGAAAGTGAAAGTACAGCACAGCGGTGACGTCACCGCTCTGCTGTTAGGGCCGGCGCTCAGTCAGTGCAGGAAGCAGACGCCGGGGGACGCGAATGTAAGTATGTACTGTTTGTTTTTTTCACATTTTACGCTGGTAACCAGGGTAAACATCGGGTTACTAAGCGTGGCCCTGCGCTTAGTAACCCGATGTTTACCCTGGTTACCCGGGGACCTCGGCATCGTTGGTCGCTGGAGAGCGGTCTGTGTGACAGCTCTCCAGCGACCAAACAGCGACGCTGCAGCGATCGGCATCGTTGTCGCTATCGCTGCAGCGTCGCTTAATGTGAAGGTACCTTAAGGAAGGAGACGGGTTCTGTGTCCTAGGGATGAACGTGTTTTTTCAGACATGTGCGTATCATCCCAAGGACAAAAGCAAAAGACCTTGTGAAGATGATGGCAGAAGTTGGTAAGATTGTGCCAATATCCACAGTGAAACGAGTACTGTATCAACATGGGCTGAAAGGCCACTCTGCCAGGAACAAGCCATTACTGCAAAAGAAACATAAAAAAGCCAGATTAATGTTTGCAAATGCCCACAAGAACAAAGATCTTAATTTTTAGAGACATGTCCTGCGGTCTGATGAAACTAAAATGTAACTTTTTGAGCATAATGACCATCATTACGTTTGGAGGAAAAAGGGAGAAGTTTGGAAGCCTAAGAACACCATCCCAACTGTGAAAAACCGGGGTGGCAGCATCATGTTGTGGGGATGTTTTACTGCAGGAGGTACTGGTGCACTTCACCAAATAGATGGCATTATGAGAAAAGAAGATCATGTGTCAACACTGAAGCAACATCTCAAGACATCAGCCAGGAAGTTAAAGCTTGGGGCAAATTAGTCTTCCAAATGGACAATGATCCAAAGCATACTGGCAAAATGGTAACAATGCGGCTTAAGAATAACAAAGTCAATGTTTTGGAGTGGCCATCACAAGCCCTGATCTCAATCCAGTTGAAAATGTATGGGCAAAACTGAAATGGCCGGTGCGAGCAAGGCGACCTACAAACCTGGATCAGTTACACCAGTTTTGTCAGGAGGAATGGGTCGAAATTCCAACCAACTATTGTGAGACGTTTGTGGAAGGATAAACGCATAAAGCCTTACCTTATGTGGAAAAGAATTCTGACCTCCTGAATGACTTAGTTTCCTTCATCACAGCTATGGATCAAGTGTTTGATGACCCGAATCGTTGTGCTATAGCTGAAACTAAGTTGCATAACCTATGTCTAGGGCGGCGCTCTGTAGCTGAATATACCTCTGAATTCCGCTGCTGGGTGGCAGACATAGAATTTAGCTGCCCAGAGGAGTCAATTTCGCTAAGGATTATCAGAGCTAATAAAAGATGAAATTGCAAGGGTTGACACCCCTGATAATTTGGAGGACTTTATTCAACTATGCATCCGAATTGATCAGAGACTCACTGAATGAAGAAACGAAAGGCTGTGAGTGTTTGGAAACACCCCTAACTACTCATTTACTCACTCAACATTAGAAAACTAATAGGAAATGGAAAGTGTTCCTGAACCTATGCAAATTGATGTAATCCGAAAACCTCTCTCTGCAGTATAGAAGGAGAGGACACGTACATAAAATGTATGCCTCTACTGTGGGGGCTATGGACATTTTGCCATTAACTGTCCTACGACACATACCGTATTTTCCGGCGTATAAGACGACTTTTTAACCCCTGAAAATCATCTCAAAAGTCGGGGGTCATCTTATACGCCGGGTACGACGTGTGCAGGGAGCGGTCCTGGATGGTTCCCAGGGTCTGGAGGAGATGAGACTTTCCTTCAGGCCCTGGGATCCATATTCATGTAAAAAAATATAATAAAAACAAAAAATCATCTCCGGCCTTCCGCGCAATGCATCCTTTGGAACGGAGGCCACCGCTTGCACCGCTGAGAGCCAGGGGCCGTCGGACGGTAAGTATACCCATATTTTTCATTTTTATTCTTTTTTTCTTACATGAATATGGATCCCAGGGCCTGAAGGAGAGTCTCCTCTCCTCCAGACCCTGGGAACCATCTGGACCGCACACGCCGTATAAGACGACACCCGGCGTATAAGATGACCCCCGTTTTATACGGCGAGTATATCCCAAACTCCATATTTTATATGGAAAAGTTGGGGGTCGTCTTATACGCCCAGTCATCTTATACACCAGAAAATACGGTAGTAATGTTTTAATACTAGACGTTACTACCATCCCGATTTGGGTACACCTTGACGCTGGTAGGATGGGTTTTATATGCACTTTTGCTTTTTCTTATTTACTTACAGCAGGGTATATTTTCATTTTGTCTCTGTCTTAGACCAACTATATGTCCTATTGGTTATTTATGGTCAAATACTGACTTTGGCCTGTAGGGTCGTATTAATGTAATGAACCCATATTGATAGAGAATCATATTTGAAACACAATTAATAGTACCATTGACATAATACATTTCCATCCATGAAAATATGGTTGTACTTCATTGGAGACCATTGTGGTATATAAATATATTGCATTATAAAACCTTGTACCTGTCTGACCCATAATCTATCCCCTTGCAGTTATTACTGTGTGATTTCTCCATCCATGGCTGAGTTCGGTGCCCTTGGTGAACTCTGCTCATCTCACTGTGCCCCCTATTGTGCCTGTTTATGGCTGCAGCCATACCTTGTGCACCTTATCTCTGTGCCCCTGCATCCCTGGGTGTAATTAGTGTGTTCCAGTGTGGTGTGCAGGAGGAGGAGGGAGAGAGCTACTTGTCAGTGTGTATGTAGCTCTGAACATTGCTGTTTCTCACAGCAGAGGAGGAAGCTCTGGAGTTGATGATCTCCTGGAGCTAATTATTAATGGCTTCTCCCTCCCTACCATAGTAGGTAGTTCACGGCTTATGGTGGGCAGGTGATATATAGAGCTGCCGGTTGGAGGGTACTATCATCCTCACATTCCTTTCAGAAGAACTCTCATCATGAGGATACTGCTGGTGGTGTGGCTTACACTTGGCTTCTGGCTACCTGGCTGGGCAGAGAATATATGGCACAGGTTTTCAAGGTTGCCTTTCCCTAAAGATAACCTTTTCCTATATGATACCTTCCCTCAGAACTTCATGTGGGCAGTGGGTACAGCGGCTTATCAGGTGGAGGGTGGCTGGCAGCAGGATGGCAGGGCACCCTCCATCTGGGACACACATTGCCACAAGGATGGACGTGCCACAGGAGACGTGGCCAGTGACAGCTACAACAACCTCTACAGGGACACATCAGCTCTCCAGATTTTGGGGGTCTCACATTACAGGTTCTCCATTTCTTGGTCAAGGTTGTTCCCTAATGGGACAGATGCAGGTGCCAGCCAGGCAGGGTATTCATATTACAAGGCACTCATCAACAGGTTAAAGGAGATGGGCATAAAACCTGTGGTTACTCTCTACCACTGGGACCTACCACAGAGGCTGCAAGATATTTACGGTGGATGGGTCAACGAGTCCATGGTGGGAGTTTTTGAAGCTTATGCTAAAGCTTGTTTTAATCTGTTTGGAAAAGATGTGAAGTATTGGATTACCATTGACAATCCTTATGTGGTAGCGTGGCATGGATATTCTACTGGCAGTTTACCCCCTAGCATTAAAGGAGAGAAGTTGCTTGGGTACAGAGCTGGACACAATCTAATAAAGGTAAGTAGCAAAACTAAACCTGGGGGAACTAGATATCTGCGATAAGTATGATTCTGTATCAATGGTGACTTCTATCTATTTATCTATCCCATATCTATCTATCTATCTATCTATCTATCTATCTATCTATCTATCTATCTATCTATCCCATATCTATCTATCGATATATTATCTATCTATTTATTTATCTATCTATCTATCTATCTATCTATCTATCTATCTATTTATCTATCCCATATCTATCTATCTATCTATCTATCTATCTATCTATCTATCTATCTATCCAATTCAAAAAAGCAGGCAGCACTCCATATCCTTTGAGTAATATGCAGGATTTATTTAGACCCACATGTCGGGGCAACGTTTCGGCTCCAAATGAGCCTTTCTCAAGCCTATCTATCTATCTATCTATCTATCTATCTATCTATCTATCTATCTATCATCTATCTATTTATCACATTTCTATCTATCCCATATCTATGTATCTATGTATCTATGTATCTATCTATCTATTAATCTATTATCTATCAATCTATTTATCCCATATAGCTATCTATCTATCTATCTATCTATCTATCTATCTATCTATCTATCTATCTATCTATCTATCTATCTATCCCATATCTATCTATCTATATCATATCTATCTGTCTATTTATCTATCTATTATCTATCAATCTATTTATCCCATTTCTATCTATCTATCTATCTATCTATCTATCTATCTATCTATCTATCTATCTATCTATCCCATATCTATCTATCTATCTATCTATCTATCTATCTATCTATCTATCTATCTATCTATCATCTATCTATCTATCCCATATCTATCTATCTATCTATCTATCTATCTATATCTATCTATCTATCTATCTATCTACTTTTGTATCCTATAATTCTCTAAATATATTTCTATATTTAATCTGCCATTATTATTGCATCTTTTCTTTCATTAATGGAGCCCATAACTATGGTAGTCCTCTAATTCTTAATGCCACTTGTCATAAATTTGAGGGTTAATAGAACAAGAGATTTAATGCTGATGTTCTCGAGTTTTGCATATGATTTTTTTTTTTTATAACTGAATATTTATTAAATTTTTCAATATAAAGTTACAAGTAGAAATACAAAACATAAGGTAGTAACATTCAGTGCTTATCAAAATATTCATGGAAATTATCAACAATGTGTGGAGCCAACACTAACATCTTGAGTTTGAACGTAGGCAAACATTGACAAGACATTGAAACAAGAGGGAAAGGAGAATATATACTCAGCTTATCGCAGACTTTGAGGACTGCCCCTCATGACCATATCTATTAATGGTCTCTCTGAACCCAATATATCCCAAAGCTCATCATCATTGATGAGAATGACAGATAATCTATAATGAAGAAATATTGCAGGGATTAATAGTGTAAACCAGATAACAGGAGTTGGGTTTGCTGATCGATAAAATACATATAAAACAAGACGTTGAGCTGGATTTTGAGCCAGAGAAATCGCAAATAATCGACAGTAATTGCACAGGAACTCCTCTGTAATATCCCCGCTGCGTGGAGCTATAAATGTTGGCGCTAAATAAAAAGGTTATATACTTATCTGAGATTACAGACATGTGACGTGTTTGTATAACTTTTTTTACATACAAATGTGATCTTTGTGTGTTATGGCCCCGATACATACATACTAATATTGGCTAAACCCTCCGGATTAGTCGACAGTCTAATGTGTATGGGGACCAGCTTACTCTCCCAACAGATGATATTGGGATAAAAAGGATCTGGCATGGTGAACTCAGTGCCTTGTGCTGTCTACGCAAGCAAAGCCGCTGAGCTCAATGATTGGCTGCAGTGGTGTTGACGTGATGTAAGCACTATATACAATCAAGAGATGCTGAGCTCAGTGATTGCCTGCAGTGCTGTTGACGTGATGTAAGCACTGCACACAAACAACAGAGACCAAGACAGGACAGTTTTGTTTTATATATATAAATACCGCAGATTATGACAACGTTTTCTGAAAGGGGACAACCACCTTAACTTTGCATTTATGAAGCATATAAACTATGCTAAGGTATACATATCCTTTAAAGAATCAAGTCAGTTATGACTCATGATATCCATAAGAAGAAGATTTGCTTCCTGAATCTCCTGCCTCTTAGGCTTCTAAGTGAGATGTTCATGATTTCTGTGATTGTTTTCTTCCACTTGTTGTTATAAGTTTTCTTTCACTCGTCCGTTAAAGGGACTCTGTCAGCACAAGATGACTGTTCAAACCAAGTACAGGCGCTCGGTGCTTCACGGCGGGGCCAATCATTTATATACACCTTCCCACCTGCTTGGATCCATCTATCTCCACCCTTCTCTGGCCCTATGAAGCTGCAGCTGTCAATCAAAGAAGAGAGGGTGGAGACAATAGAGGAAAAACAAGCAGGTGGAAAGGTGAAGCACCGAGCGGCGAAACTTAGTTTGAACAATCATTCTGTGCTGACACAGTCCCTTTAAGCTCTTCTCACTGTTATTGTCTCCCTTCGCTCCTAAATAATTCTATGTGCATAAATGTGTGGAGTCAGTAGGATGCGTAATAAAGGATAGGTTCTCTGTCTGATGTCCCTAATGCATCGCAGACAATGAATTCTGAGAGCATTGATTTCTTCAATAAACATAAGGGGATAAATTATAAAGAGTGATGGGCTCGACCCAAACCTCATGGCATTATAAAACACAACAATCCAGTATTTCAGAATAGAAATCAAAATGTATTCGAAATGAATTGATAACCACACATGTGGATGTATATACCCAGCGCGTATATGTCTGACAGAAGCAAGGACAGATGCCATATAGTAGCATTCGTTGGTCATAGGCATGAGAAAATGCAGTCTACTGTGCTCTTTTATGCAGCTAAATAAGTAGCCTGCAGACGCATACCTGCCTGATGTTATATCTTTGATAATATAAATGGTAATTTTTATAGCGTTTAATAGAATATCTCACCACTTCCTTTTAGAAGGTAGTCCAACTCTTGAAACCCTCATGATCATCAGAATAAGAGGAACCCAACACTAGATGAATAGAAATGTGTTGCAGTGGGCTGCACTGCCAAAAAGAAAAGGAATATCTGCTTCCTACTTTCTTGGGATCATTGGGGGTCTCAGAGGTCAGAACCCCACTAATCATGTTATTGCATATCATAGTAATAAAAGTTAATTCCCAAGAAGAGTAATCTGGCCCTCAACTCAAAAATTGGTTAAAATAAAAAAAAAATTCTATTCCATCCATGTTGTATTGAAAACAACTACATGGTTAAAAACAGGACATTCTGAAGAATATAAAAGGCTGACTTAGCCCACGCGTTTCGAACCAGTGTGCCTGAATGGTTCTTAATCATGGCATAGCTTATTAATGTGCTGTTACATTATAAAATGGAAACACCCCTTTAGAAGGAATGAAATTGTAAAGCTGAGAAGAATCTGGACTTTGCGATTTAAACTTATTCAAGCGTTTTCGCTGTGGACAAAGTTCTGAATGTTCTGGATGAATATTTGTTTGGGAAAGGGTTTTGTAAAAAAAAGAAAGAAAATACCTGCACTTTAAAGCATTTTTAATCGCGTTACTATTATGTATTTATCATGTTATTTTTTATTTTCTGGCATTTGGTTCTTGTGTTTTTCAAAAATGTTTTGTTAAGTTACTGTACATAAAGAAGCTTATGAGGAAAAGTTCCATTACTAGTGCACTTTACTAATACAACCAACTAGCAAAAACCAACAAAATAAAGGCAAAAAAAGTAACATCTTATTTATAGACATTTTCATATTCTAGAAAAGACGTTTAACATATTTCCAAAAGAGTTTAGCAAAAAAGTTCAGCACATAAAGCTATTTTGTAAAACCAAGGCTTTTAAAAGAAATAACACAAGTTGTAAGCAAGAAATACATTGTCATTGATTATCCGAGAATCAGGCTGTGTGCCCACGTTGTGTTTTTTGTGCGTTTCCGCCGTGTTTTTTGCCGCAGCGGAAACGCTTAAAAACACTTAAAAACGCATTCCCATACAATCCTATGGGATTCCGCAGTTCGCGCAAAGCATCCCTGAGAGCGGAACATACTGGGAGCGCCGCTGAGGAGATCGGGGTTCGTCGGAAGGTGAGAATAACCATATTTTTTATTTTTTTTATTATTTTTAACATTCTATCTTTTACTATTGATGCTGCATAGGCAGCATCAATAGTAAAAAGTTGGTCACACTTGTCAAGCACTATGTTTGACAAGTGTGACTAACCTGTCACTAACTTTTCCAAGCAATGCTTCAAATCGCTTGTTTTGCGGGAAAACGCATGTGAATTGCACATGCGTTTTACCGACAGCAAGGAGTTGCGGAAATGCTTCGGACATTTCCGCAGCATTTTTGCAAGGTGGGCACATAGCCTTAAAGAATTGCAATTTCAGATTTCTCACAGTGATTGTAAAATATTTTTATACCAGTCAGAGGATGATTGTAGCTGATCATCAGATACTCGATCTGTTGCACATGTCAATTTCTCACCATTTCCAAGATAATATTTTGCTTTCAGATAACAAATGAGAATCACAATGTTTATATGCAGAAATTTCAAAGCTGTATATCACTATTCTTGCTCTCAATCACATGGGCAACGCCATTTTAACAAATATGACATAAATCAAAAGTACAAGCAAATAAACAAAACTTTGTAATATATCTTAGAGAAATACACTGATGGAGTCCCTCCTCTGCCTTCTGACGATCACATCGTTCACCTTGATAAACTTCTAAAATTCATCCTGCTCAAGACAAGATGTATTGCAATGTCACTGAGGGATTAGTTTACAGCTGCTTAGTGAATTCTACAGAGAGAAGTAGGCAGGAGCAGAGTGAGAGACGGAGAGAAAATGCTGCTGCCATCTAGTATGTTGTCTCCGCCCATTGTTGGATTCACATCTACACTGCTAAGTAATGATGTATAATGACATCCGTGCTGCTGCTGCTGCTTCTGAACTTGTCCTGTACAGACACAGAAAAATGGGAAACTCATGTCTGTGTGCTATGTATGGGAGAAATCATAGAAGCTATTCCACTCAATAGCTCAGAGACAACTGAAAAGTAGAATTAGAGTTTGCAGAGGGGAAAATTGGTGAAAATGCAGAGTACAAGTTATTTAATGGTCAGAAATAGTGTTATTTCTCATGTAGACACAGATGACAGCTTACTCCAAGCAGTCAACTGAAACATCAGGCACGTTGTGATAAGTGAATACACTTGAATCAAATTTTGAAAATGGCATGAGAGTTTAATAGCTTGGACTCCAGACTGATAAATAAACCTACACGGAGTGAGGCAAGACACAAGAGAAGATGTGAAGTGTCTCTAATAAATGAGATACTGTAGGCTAAAGGAACATTTATAACCATTTGTGAGTTATATTGTCAGGATAGAGATTCACGGTCTATAGTGTATCATTTATGCTCTGTCGCTCCAGCATCTTGAACTTATGATGTCTTACTATTCGTGTTTTATGCCTACCATCAGCTCCATTTTGGGATAATATTTTAATGATTCAAGATTCTTTGTGTCTGATTGCATTACCTGCAATGAGTTGACATGTAATTAAAAATAATATTCAGTAGAATAAATTATAAATGAATGTTATACATTACACATTATATTTCTGTACGACTTACAATTTTTGATAATATAATGCGGTGTAATTGAATGCCGATGTCGGACTGGCTCTCTTTTGAACAGCTGACATGTGCCTATAACAGCCGTCGCTGGAATCACGATTCCACCTAGTGGAACTCTGTCAAACTCTAACCGTGGCATTTAACATGAGCCTCTGGCATACGAGCCGGAAATCGCACCTGTGTCACATGACAGCGGGTTGCCGATGGGTTGGCATGACAACCAGAGGTCTCCAGCAGACTATTGCTATGAGCGCTGCCGGGTGGTCGGCGCGCATAGCAAGTGAGTAATTCTGCTACATACAGGCGATCTGCTCATCGCCTGTATGTAGCAGAGCCGATCGGGTTATGGCAGCTGCTAATCTCCCATGGAGACTATTGAAACATGCCAAAAGTAAAAAAAAATGTTTTTAAAAATATAAAAAAAATAAAAAAGTATGCAAGTTCAAATTACTCCCCTTTCGCCCCATTCAATTTAAAACATAAAAAAATCAAACATACACGTATTTGGTATCGCCGCGTTCAGAATTGCCCAGTCTATCAATATAAAAAAATAATTAACCTGATCACTAAACGGCGTAACAGACGAAAAATTAAAAACGACAGAATTACGCTATTTTGGCCGCCGCAAAACTGCATTAAAATGCAATAACGGGCTATCAAAAGATCGTATCTGCACCAAAATGGTATCATTAAAATGTCAGCTTGGCGCACAAAAAATAAGCCCTCACCTAACCCGAGATCACAAAAAATGGAGATGCTATGGGTATTGGAAAATGGCGTTTTTGTTTTTTTTTTAAACAAATTTTTGAATTTTTTTCACCACTTAGATAAAAAATAACCTAGACATGTTTGGTGTCTATGAACTCGTAATGACCTGGAGAATCATAATGGGAGGTCAGTTTTAGCATTCAGTGAACCTAGTAAAAAGCAAAACAAAAAGCAGTTGTGGAATTGCACTTTTTTTGCAATTTCACCGCACTTGGAATGTTTTTCCCGTTTTCTAGTACACGACATGGTAAAAACAATGGAGTCAATCAAAAGTACAACTTGTCCTGCAAAAAATCAAGCCCTCACATGGCCACATTGATGGAAAAATAAAAAAAGTTATGGCTCTGGGAAGAAAGGGAGTAAAAAATGAAAATGCAAAACCAAAAATACCTCTGGTCGTTAAGGGATTAAAAAATGCTAAATGTCTATCTGCTTGCACTATTTACTTTGAGACTCTATCTGATGCCCTCTGTTACCCTATTGTAATTCAGTATTTTCATATGAAAATGTATTTAACTGCTGCCAGAGCTAAGTGGCAATCTTGTGCGCTCTCCTGCACTTACAGTATGATTGACAACTTTCCTGTATTTATATGAACAACTATCTACAGGTGCTTCTCACAAAATTAGAATATCATTAAAAAGTTAATTTATTTCAGTTTTTTCAATACAAAAAGTATTGCAAAAGTACCAATACCTGGTTTAAAAACAACAGAACAGTATGACTGTGCTTGATTGGCCAGCAAACTCGCCTGACCTTATCCCCATAGTGTTAAGCCATAATCATCAACATTAAGAGAAATAAACACTTGAAATAGATCACTCTGTAATGGTTCTATATAATATATGAGCTTCACCTTTTGTATTGAAGAACTGAAATAAATTAACTTTTTGATGATATTCTAATTTTGTGAGATGCACCTATAGATATTTGAATCCTTATAGTTTTGCCTATAAAAATGTTGCCTGTCTGTGAATTTTTGATATTTTTTCCACAAGAAAAAATATTAGGTTTTCGTGCATGCTTCAGACATTGTATTAATAATGTATGACATTCTGAACCATCTTCAAGTACATGCAGCTGTTAAAAGTGATCTTGTGTGAGATATTATTGATTAACTTGATTAACTTGTGTATATGTCCACCATGTAATCTCTCCCATTAAAGAGATTGGACAGACTCTGACCCTAAAGGTACCTTCACATTAAGTGACGCTGCAGCGATAGTGACAACGATGCCGATCGCTGCAGCGTCGCTGTTTGGTCGCTGGAGAGCTGTCACACAGACCGCTCTCCAGCGACCAACGATGCCGAGGTCCCCGGGTAACCAGGGTAAACATCGGGTTACTAAGCGCAGGGCCGCGCTTAGTAACCCGATGTTTACCCTGGTTACCAGCGTAAAATGTAAAAAAAACAAACACTACATACTTACATTCGCGTCCCTCGCCGTCCGCTTCCCACACTGACTGAGCGCCGGCCCTAACAGCAGAGCGGTGACGTCACCGCTGTGCTGTACTTTCACTTTCACTTTACGGCGCTCAGTCAGTGTGGGAAGCGGACGGCGGGGGACGCGAAGGTGAGTATGTGTTTGTTTTTTTTACATTTTACACTAGTAACCAGGGTAAACATCGGGTTACTAAGCGCGGCCCTGCGCTTAGTAACCCGATGTTTACCCTGGTTACCAGTGTAAAACATCGCTGGTATCGTTGCTTTTGGTGTCAAACATGACGATACATGCCGATCTGACGACCAAATAAAGTTCTGAACTTTGTTCAACGACCAGCGATATCACAGCAGGATCCTGATCGCTGCTGCCTGTCAAACTAAACGATATCGCTAGCCAGGACGCTGCACGTCACGGATCGCTAGCGATATCGTTTAGTGTGACGGTACCTTAAGTGGAGTGATAATTAAATTACGGTATTTTCTTTCTTCTAAATATAGTGCTCAAAGTGAGCCCATATATCAGCAGAAGAGAAGATACATTAGAAGAAAAATAGGGCGCATCATTTTCAGGTATTATAGTGACTATACAAGGCAAAGGGTATATAATTGATATCGGTATAATTACCAGAATTAAACTTTCTATCTGTTTATCTGTTAAAGAGGTTTTTCCAAGAACAAATGTTCATTTTCATCAATAGATCTTGGAATAATAATAAGTTCCACAATTGGATGTGATTATATAAAACTAGATGGTGGCCCGATTCTAAAGCATAGGGTATTCTAGAATATGTATGTAGTTTATTTATGAAGATTTTAGAATAATACATTGAATACACAGGATTCGGCCGGCCACGAGCAATTAGCGAAGTGTGGATCAAATCCTGCGCCAATTCGCAGCCGGACTGTGCCTGTCGCTGATTGTTCGCTGCCGGCCATGTAGTATATAACAGCCCATGTAGTATATAGCACAGCCACGTATTATATTGCACAGCCACGTAGTATATTGCACAGCCCACGTAGTACACTGCACAGCCCACGTAGTATATTGCACAGCCCACGTAGTATATAGCACAGCCACGTAGTATATTGCACAGCCCACGCAGTATATAGCACAGCGGGAAAACCCGGTTCTGGATCCGAGGGGCCGACGGACGGTGAGTATATAACGATTTTTTATTTTTAAATTATTTTTAACATTAGATCTTTTTACTATTGATGCCGCATAGGCAGCATTAATAGTAAAAAGTTGATCACACAGGGTTAATAGCAGCGGTAACGGAGTGCGTTACCCGCGGCATAATGCGGTCCGTTACCGCTGCCATTAACCCTGTGTGAGCGCTGAGTGGAGGGGAGTATGGAGCGGGCACTGACTGCGGGGAGTAAGGAGCGGCCATTTTGCCACCGGACTGTGCCCGTCACTGATTGGTCGTGGCCGTTTTGTCGCGACCAATCAGCGACTTGGATTTCCATGACAGACAGAGGCCGCTACCAATGAATATCCGTGACAGTCAGACAGACAGAAGGACAGACAGACAGACGGAAGTGACCCTTAGACAATTATATAGTAGATGTTCCTGTGCTGAGATAATCTTATAAATGTGTCCCTGCTATGTACTGTGTAATGGCTGACCGTACAGGAGCATGGTGTGATCATGCCACAGCTCCTGGGCAGGGGAGGAAGCAAAAGAGTATACAGACATTGCAGAATGTCATTGCCGCTCATTCTTTCTGTGAGGTAAAACATCTCCCTGCCTGTTTTTAAACAATGTTTTACCTCAAAGAAAGAATCATTTGCAATCCCATACTGTAATGACTGAATATTTTTTTCTCCTCTCCTGCCCAGGAGCTGTGGATACACACGGTTTTCATTGGTGGAGGCTGATGGACGACTCAGGTCAGATGGTCCTCCACCAATGGTCCTATTTAGGATGGGATCATTGTGCAGCCTGTCCAGAAGACCGGACTAAACAAGGCACTTTCCAAACTAGGACAATGGACTGAGTAGCCAGTGACTTAGACGGCTGTTTCTGCACATTTAGAAATATTGAATGGTTTTACATCATAAATTCGATGGATATGGGTAAGATCTGTGGGATTCGGACTAATGCGATACTGGCTCACCAGTCCATTTTTCTGGCTGCGTAAACATGGTGGCTTTGCATTATAGTCCGTAATAGTTTATAAAACTGTACAAGGGACCAGGGATAGAGGCGTAACAATGATAGCTGTTGGGATTGCAACTGCACCCGGGCCCCGTGGGATAGGGGAGATCAGAAGGTTCCTTTGGCCCATATAAAAAGGCTCCAATTTTCTAAGACCTATATTTGGGGGTCCTGTCGGAGACTTTGCATTGGGGCCCAGGAGTTTCAGGTTATGTTATTGACAATGGGACATTCATTACATATGGAGTAAAGGCGATTTAGACATGTGTATCGGTAAGTGTTCTTTACAGTTGGAGTAGTCAGACTATAGATTGCCTTACCCTTACAGTCATCTACTGTACTCATAGCCCATGAGGAAATATGGTGAGAGATGGCCCGGCTATTAAGGGGTGGAGGAGCTGTTTTTTTTTTCTCTTTTTGATTTTGCCTTATCTACAAGTCCTTTTACAGGAAAGAATGTTTCCTAAAATTTTTTCTTATAAAATTAATTTTATCGTTTTGTATGTTTTGTTGTCAGTATGTAAAAGTGGTATAATATTCTGACAATATTGTTCCCAGAAGTGACCTGGGAGTCAGAGATGCATCCAGACATCTTCCCATGCTGTCCCCATTACATTTCAGCGCTGTTTCCATCCATTTCAGTGATTTTAGTGCCTCCCCCCAACCCACCTGTTAGGGTCTTCCAGAAAAATGCTCAAGTTTCCCATTGACTTCCATTATACTTGGTACTCGAGTCGAGCCCGTCCGACTCGATCGTTTCGAATACCGAGCACTCGAGCATTTTAGTGCTCAAACATCACTAGTGCCTACTCAAGTTTCCTTTGCAGAAGCTTTAATACAGTATATCTCAGATAAATACATACCATCTTGCACTACATGTCCATTATGTAACGTGTCTATCTGCTTTCGCTGTATGATGACCTTAATTGCATGTTCTGCACATTTTCCGCTGATCTTTGTAATCCTATTAAGGAAAGGAACAGTCACATAATTCTCGCCCTTTCCATACTAATGTATTTTTATTGCGTACTCTGGGGATCATTTGGCCACATAAACTAATTTAACAAAGCCATATTCGTGCAATAAACACCAATGCTCCATGCTGAAAACTATCACCATTTGCTAAGTGAGCTGCACACTTTTTATTCTTTAATCTCTGCTTTATTCTGTACTATCTATATTAGGAATACTAAATATATACTTAAAGGTAATCTGTCAGCAGGTTTTTGCTATGTAATATAGCATGAGGTAGGGACAGAAATCCTGATTCCAGCGATGTATCACTTGGTTCTTTTGACGCAGCAGTTGTCACAGAATCACAGTTTTTTTCTGCTGCAGATCTGGCAAAGCTCCGAATGCTGAGCTCTGTATAATCCTGCCGACAACTCCGACTGGCAGCTTTCTGTCTACACTTTATAGTGATAAAAAGCAGCTAATCAGTGCTGGGGGTGTGGTTGGACTAGGAGGCACGAGGAATATTGTCTTGTAGTCACAATCTTCTGCTCATAAAACATTGATTGTATTAAAACAGCAAGACACAGCCCAGTAAGTGACACATCACAGGAATCAGGGTATCTTCCTCCTACAACATGCTGCTCTCGGATTACGTAGCACAAACCTGCTGACGGATTCCATTTAAAACCATAAAATAAGCTAAAATAAAAAAAACAAGACACATCACATTTCTTCATTGCCTCCATTTGTAATGCCTGGTATCAGAAGAGCACTAAAAAGGAATTGGGCTGTATAACACCTCTCTGCTATACTGTACATACCCCAATGACTCCACATACTGTATATTCTCATGATGCTCCAGAATTACGTGCAAGCGGTAATTATGTTCCCAAGGTTGTCAGATAATTTATTACATGTTGCTGTTAATTATATTGAAAACGCTAGATCAATTTCACAATCCCTTAATTGTGTTCTGGTAACTCTGCTCAATTCTTCTTTTACTGTACACTGCCATTTGCAGATCTCGTACCTGAGCAGAAATAATCTGCTAGTCACTTATGCCGTATAGAAAATAATTTTCCTAATAAGAACCTGTTGCATTAAATTTACTCTTCTACCTGCAGTCAGCATGTTATAAGGATGAGCTGATAGTAATAATAATTATAATAATAATAGTTTGATAGAATTTATAATTAAATTACTTGTAACCTTTGCTCATTGAGGGTGCAAGAGGCGAGTGGTGAGAATGACCATATGAGTGACTGCCTTCCCTGCATGATCATACATACAGAGGTAGAACTGATTGGGACAAATTTTGACTCACAATAAGCCAAAAATTAGCAATTACTCAAAGACAGTGGAGTACCAGCTATAGCAACAGACCATGTGGCCACTGTGGGGCCCATGAGTCGGGAGGGTCTGGTGCCAGCACCAGCATTGGGCCCCAATGCTCGTCATCGCACATTCATCTGTATCGGCATCCTGGATGCTGAAAACTGTTGAAAGCAAAGATAAAAGAGGAGGCTGTCTGCTCCCACCTTCATCATTTTCCCTCAGCATCTAAGATCTGACATCTCAATGCGGCAGGCACGATGACTTCACTACATGGCACCCGCTGTTCTGATGTGTGCAGTGTTTCAGATCACACACTGTAGAGATCAGAGCAGCAGTGGAATGAGGAGAAGTGAGTATTTATTTTAAATCAATAAGAACATTGTGGGGCACATTATACTGCATGGAAAGCAATGGGGGCCTACTATGCTACAAGAAGGACTATGTGGGTTGCATTAATACTTTATGGAGGACAATGTGTGGGCCATTATAATATATGGAGAGCAATGTGGGGACAATTATGCTTAATGGAGGACTATGTGAGGGCCCATTATACCGTATGAAGGACAATGTGAGGCCCATTACACTATATGGAGGGACAATTATACTACATGGAGGACTATGTGGGATGTACTATACTACATGGAGAATTATGTAAGGTAAAATATACTACATGGAGGTCAATGTCGAGCGCATTATACTACACGGAGGACTATGTGGGGTGCACTATACTACATGGAGAACGATGTGGGGTACAATATACTACATGGAGGTCAATGTCGAGAGCATTATACTACATGGAGGACTATGTGGGGTACAATATACTACATGGAGGTCAATGTCGAACGCATTATACTACATGGAGGACTATGTGGGGTACACTATACTACATGGAGAACTATATGGGGTACAATATACTACATGGAGCACAATGTGAGGTGCATTATACTACATAGACGACAATTTGGGGTGCATTATACTACAAGGTCATTGTTAATGCATTACCCTATGGGAGAAGAATGATGGACGATACCACAAAGGTCATACAGTCATGGATTGGTTCCTTGACATGACAGTAAGTTCTCTTTGCTTCCCTGGTCTGCACAGTCCATACATTTTTATCTTATAGGGCTTCTCTGGTACTTGGTATATCAGTAAGTTCAGAGAATATTTGTACCTTTTTTTATAATTTGAAACAACTGGGAGAAGCTTTTCTGCCGACATGAGCCAACGTTCTTGTAGAACTATTTCAATATCTAATGGAATCTATGCCAATATTAACTGCTGTGGGTCTGAATGGCTTACTACATTAGGTGCAAGTAATAAATTGACCTTTCATTGTAAACAGATGGCTTATCAGAATAATTTCCTCATGGTCACCCAAGAAAGACATTATAAATATAATTCAACATTGGAGTTGCTATTTATGCAACCAATCTTTCCCCTGGTTCCTCAGTAATGATTTCCATGTTGCACTGGAATTTTCCAGTAGCTACAGCACAATATAATGCACATACCGTTTAGGTGCAGTCTACAATAGCTTACAGAAGATTATCACTACATTTTATTTCAAAGTCTTGTTTTGCTCTGTTCATTCAGTTCTAAATAACTCTGATGGATTTGATGATTTACTTAGCTGGTTAATCTGTAAAAGTAGTCATGTAAACTGCAGGATCACAAATTTCATTAGTGCTAGAGCATTCCAGTACAGTTACACTAATACCAGTAATTCATTCTTCTTTGCCAAGTTTAGTCTGGTTAACTTTCTTTCATTTGAGTCAGGTACGTTATGTGCCACTTCATCTCTTGTTGGCTCCACTCGCTGTAAGCAACATGGTCAATCCAATTACAGTGAAGAGCAAAAGCATCACAATGTTTTGAACTTTTGACTTTCAGGCTCGATATCTCATTATCCACTACTACTTTAAACATGAGACTGCCATAATTTTATAGACAATCATCTTGGCTATCTCATACTTAAATTTGACTTGCAACTATTTAGCATATGATTAGTTCTGCAGATTCTTGTCATGTTCTGCATTGTTATTGTTTTGGTCTTAAAGATATAATTTTTAGTTTTTATTGTTTTGTTAGTATTTTGTAAATCAACCTTTGGCTTTCAACACTGTCTGAATCCTTCTGGGCATGTTCTCAATCAGATTCAAACATTTGATCTCAGGTCTGTTCTACACGTTCCCAAAGTTGGTGCATACTGGTCGACTCACTTCGGTATGTATGCAGCTTTTTCTTCAATTCTACCCACAAGTGTTTGTTTGGATTGAGGTCTGGGGACTGTGGGAGCCATTCCAGCACCTCAATTGTCATTGAACCATTTCTTCGCCAATCTCGACGTATGCTTTGTGTTGTTGTCTTGTTGGAGCACTATGTCATCATTTTCATACCCATAGTACGTGAGTGTACAAAGTACCAAAGTACCTCATCTTGTAGGATACTCACATATAGCTCAGCATTGAGACCACCATCAATCCTAGTCAAGTATCCAATGGCTTTGGCTGTGAAATAACCACTAGTGTTGAGCGATACCGTCCGATACTTGAAAGTATCGGAAAGTATCGGCCGATACCGGCAAAGTATCGGATCTAATCCGATACCGATACCCGATACCAATACAAGTCAATGGGACTCAAGTATCGGACGGTATTCCTGATGGTTCTCAGGGTCTGAAGGAGAGGAAACTCTCCCTCAGGCCCTGGGAACCATATTAATGTGTAAAATAAAGAATTAAAATAAAAAATATTGCTATACTCACCTCTCCGACGCAGCCTGAACCTCAACGAGGGAACCGGCAGCGTTGTTTGCTTAAAATTCGCGCTTTTCTTTCCTTACGTGAAGTCCCGGCTTGTGATTGGTCGCGTGCCGCCCATGTGACCGCAACGCAACCAATCACAGCAAGCCGTGACGTAATTTCAGGTCATTCAGTATTTTAAAATTACGCTCCGGCTTTGTGATTGGTTGCGTCGCAGTCACATGGGCGACGCAACCAATCACAGCAAGCCGTGACGTAATTTCAGGTCCTTAAGGATTTTAAAATTACGTCCCAGCTTTGTGATTGGTTGCGTCGCAGTCACATGGGCGACGCAACCAATCACAAGCCGTGACGTCACGGGAGGCTGGACACGCGCGCATTTTAAAATGCGCGCGAGTCCAGCCTCCCGTGACGTCCCGGCTTGTGATTGGTTGCGTCGCTGTCAACCAATCACAAGCCGGGAGGCTGGACACGCACGCATTTTAAAATGCGCGCGAGTCCAGCCTCCCGTGACGTCCCGGCTTGTGATTGGTTGCGTCGCTGTCAACCAATCACAAGCCGGGAGGCTGGACACGCGCACATTTTAAAATGCGCGCGAGTCCAGCCTCCCGTGACGTCCCGGCTTGTGATTGGTTGCGTCGCTGTCAACCAATCACAAGCCGGGAAGCCATTTTAAAATGCGCGCGTGTCCAGCCTCCCGGCTTGTGATTGGTTGACCGCGACGCAACCAATCACAAGCCGGGACGTCACGGGAGGCTGGACTCGCGCGCATTTTAAAATGCGTGCGTGTCCAGCCTCCCGGCTTGTGATTGGTTGACAGCGACGCAACCAATCACAAGCCGGGACGTCACGGGAGGCTGGACTCGCGCGCATTTTAAAATGCGCGCGTGTCCAGCCTCCCGTGACGTCACGGCTTGTGATTGGTTGCGTCGCCCATATGACTGCGACGCAACCAATCACAAAGCCGGGACGTAATTTTAAAATCCTTAAGGACCTGAAATTACGTCACGGCTTGCTGTGATTGGTTGCGTCGCCCATGTGACTGCGACGCAACCAATCACAAAGCCGGAGCGTAATTTTAAAATACTGAATGACCTGAAATTACGTCACGGCTTGCTGTGATTGGTTGCGTTGCGGTCACATGGGCGGCACGTGACCAATCACAAGCCGGGACCTCACGTAAGGAAAGAAAAGCGCGAATTTTAAACAAAGAACGCTGCCGCTTCCCTCGGTAAGGTGCAGGCTGCGTCGGAGAGGTGAGTATAGCAATATTTTTTATTTTAATTCTCTCTTTTACACATTTTTACATTAATGTTGTTTCGATACCGATACCCGATACCACAAAAGTATCGGATCTCGGTATCGGAATTCCGATACAGCAAATATCGGCCGATACCCGATACTTGCGGTATCGGAATGCTCAACACTAATAACCACATATCAGGCTTCCTCCACCGAACTTGACATTTCCTTCAGTTTCACAATCCGTTAGCCCCCTTTCCCCTTGTTTCTTTCAGACCCATTTGCACCTATCAGAGCCTAGTCAATTGACTTTCATGTCATTGCTCATAGTCACCCTTTTCAAACCTTTAAATGTCCACTTTTCATACTTGTTTGAAAACTTGAACCAACACTTCTTATGACAATATTGAAGTTGAGGCTTCACATTTTTCGGACCACCATTCCACACTTGTGTGATGTGCCTATGGGGGAAGAACTTGCATCGACATCTGTGATCTCACTATTATGAAGCATACGAGCCACCTCCACTGCCTTGTTTGCCACGCCAGAACTGATAGACCTTGGGATGAGCCGACTTGTTGACTCCGATATTTTGTCTGGATGTCCACCTTTTGGCTTCTTAAAGGATGCATGGACTTCATTTCGTATTCTTCCAACTGTAATGGCACTCAGTCTCACATGATGCAGTTTAGAAAAATTTTTTAGCACGAGACCGCTATCGATGAGCTGGATGATGCTGTTTCTCTTTTCTTTTTTTTTTCTTGTCTTCATGGCTGCTCCTCGATTTGAACCAATGACTTTTTACTTGGGTATCAGCCTAGTAATACACTGAGCTATTAGGGAATGTGAGAATAGGTTATATTTTGTAGTATTCAGGAACAAAAATATTTTCCCACCATCACAAGCTAAACAGTAACAATGCAGTGACGTGACAAGAATCTGCATATCTAATCATATGCTAAATAGTTGCAAGTCAAATTCATGTGTGAGATAGCCAAGATGATTGTCTATAAAATGATGATAGTCTCACCATCAAAGCATGATGGTGAGATATGGAGCCTGAAAGTCAAAAGTTCAAAACATTGCTACCCTTTTGCTCTTCACTGTATGTTTCATATTGTAGCCTGAAAGTTCTGGTGATCGATCCTGCGATAACCAGGCACTATTTTCTCCCTTGAAGCTATTAGTTCATTTATCAGTCTCTCAGTGTCAGGACACACCTATTGTCCGGTCTCTCTCACCCAGTCTGTCTCAACACTTCCTGAATTGACATTTTTTGCGTCTTGCTCAAACCAACACACAGCAAGCTTCAGGGGGAAAGGACTAGTCCACGTGCACACAAATCTGAAGGGAGCATCATCTCTCAAAGTCACAGTGTAATTCAGTTCTTGACAGAGGCTGACCCCCAACATATATGCAACACATATGAGACACTTTGACTCATGTACAGTACAGACCAAGAGTTTGGACACACCTTCTCATTTAAAGATTTTTCTGTATTTTCATGACTATGAAAATTGTAAATTCACACAGAAGGCATCAAAACTATGAATTAACACATGTGGAATTATATACTTAACAAAAAAAGTGTGAAACA
Source organism: Ranitomeya variabilis (assembly GCF_051348905.1). NCBI lineage: Eukaryota > Metazoa > Chordata > Amphibia > Anura > Dendrobatidae > Ranitomeya > Ranitomeya variabilis. The sequence continues at coordinate 705,837,956 of NC_135234.1, read as the reverse complement.
ACTGAAATGATGTCTTAAATTCTAAGTTCTTCAAAGTAGCTACCTTTTGCTTTGATGACTGCTTTGCACACTCTTGGCATTCTCTAGATGAGCTTCAAGAGGTAGTCACCGGGAATGGTCTTCCAACAATCTTGAAGGAGTTCCCAGAGATGCTTAGCACTTGTTGGCACTTTTGCCTTCACTCTGAGGTCCAGCTCACCCCAAACCATCTCGATTGGGTTCAGGTCTGGTGACTGTGGAGGCCAGGTCATCTGGCGTAGCACCCCATCACTCTCCTTCTTGGTCAAATAGCCCTTACACAGCCTGGAGGTGTGTTTGGGGTCATTGTCCTGTTGAAAAATAAATGATGGTCCAACTAAACGCAAATCGGATGAAATAGCATGCCGCTGAAAGATGCTGTGGTAGCCATGCTGGTTCATTATGCCTTCAATTTTGAATAAATCAACAACAGTATCACCAGCAAAGCACCCCCACACCATCACACCTCCTCCTCCATACTTCACGGTGGGAACCAGGCATGTAGAATCCATCTGTTCACCTTTTCTGCATGGCACAAAGACTCAGTGGTTGGAACCAAAGATCTCAAATTTGGACTCATCAGACCAAAGCACAGATTAACCTGAGATTTCTGAGGCTGGTGACTCGGATAAACTTATCCTCAGAAGCGGAGGTGACTCTTGGTCTTTCCTGGGGCGGACCTCATGTGAGCCAGTTTCTTTGTAGCGCTTGATGGTTTTTGCCACTGCACTTGGGGACACTTTCAAAGTTTTCCCAATTTTTTGGACTGACTGAACTTCATTTCTTAAAGTAATGATGGCCACTCATTTTTCTTTACTTAGCTGCTTTTTTCTTGCCATAATACAAATTCTAACAGTCTATTCAGTAGGACTATCAGCTGTGTATCCACCAGACTTCTGCACAACACAACTGATGGTCCCAACCCCATTTATAAGGCAAGAAATCCCACTTATTAAACCTGACAGGGCGCAGCTGTGAAGTGAAAACCATTCTCGCTGACTACCTCTTGAAGCTCATCAAGAGAATGCCAAGAGTGTGCAAAGCAGTCATCAAAGCAAAAGGTGGCTACTTTGAAGAATCTAGAATATAAGACATCATTTCAGTTGTTTCACACTTTTTTGTTAAGTATATAATTCCACATGTGTTAATTCATAGTTTTGATGCCTTCAGTGTGAATGTACGTCAGGACTCTGAACATTTTTATTACCTTTTGTGCATTACTGCCCTTTTCCAAGATGGCGTCTTTGGTCTCATGTGCACTGTGTCTTCCTGCTATAAAACTCCACCCCAGCCTTCAGTCTGTGCTAGAGTATTCTGCCTTGCATCCAGCTCCTGACTCTGATGACTCCCTGGCTATATACCTGCTCCTGTGAACCTGTGTGGTTATCCTGCTACTCTGCTCTGAGTTCCTGCTGCACACACCATTTTCCAGTAATCCTCCTTCATCTGCTGCTCATGTTTACTCCCATCTGCATTTGCTGGACATGTAAGCTGTTGCTGCTCTGCTTAAACCTGAGAATATCACCCAGGCCTTCCTGGTTGAGATAAGACATTGCTTGAACTGCCTTATAAGCATATCTATTTGTGTTTGGACTAAAACAAGGACTTATTCGTGTCAAGTATCCTCAAGAATAACTGTGCTTCATAGACTTTCAGCGTGATTGCATTTTCCTCTGAAGTTTCCTATAGACTGTTAAGCTGCGTTTAATATTTACACCAAGTGTTGTGGACTTGAGTTTCTCTCTGCACCTGTTTGAATCACCATATTATAATATAGACTTTACCACTTATAAAACTGTGTCCTGTAGTTGTCTTGTTCCACGCAAAGAGTCTCCTGAGTTATCCCCTATAATTATTACAGTACAATTTTCATAGTCATGAAAATACAGAAAAATATTTAAATGAGAAGGTGTGTCCAAACTTTTGGTCTGTACTGTATATGTGTGTCTCCTATGCTATGTCAATACACCAGTCCCAGTGTCTCCTAAGTGATGTAAATACACCAGTCCCAGTGTCTCCTATGTGATGCATATACAGCAGTTTCAGTGTTTCCTATGTGATATACAGTATATATATATATATATATATATATATATATATATATATATATATATATATATATATATATATATATATATATATATATCTATATATATATATATAGCAGTCTCAGCATCTCCTATGTGATGTACGGTTACCAAAAGTGTTGGCATCCTTGAAATTGTTCCAGAAACGGAAGTATTTCTCCCAGAAAATTATTGCAATTACACGTTTTCTTATACACATGTTTATTTAACTTGTGTGTATTGGAACAACACAAAACAACACAGAGAAAAAAGGACAAATTGAACATAATTTCAAAGAAAACTCCAAAAATGGTCCAGACAAAAATGTTGACACCTTTCCAATATTATGAGTAAACAACTTTGTTTCATGTGATGCTCATTCAAACTCACCTGTGGCAAGTAACAAGTGTAGGCGATATGAAAATCATACCTGAAACTAAATAAAAAAGGGAGAAGTTGACTTAATCTTTGTACTTCGTGTCTGTGTGTGCCACACTAAGCAACGGAGAAGAGAAAGAAGATAAGAAAACTGCCTGAGGACTTGAGAATCAATCCTAAGCTTACAAGTAAATCTCCAGAGATCTTGATGTTCCTTTGTCTACAGTGTGCAACATAATCAAGAAGTTTACAACCCATAGCACTTTATCGAATTTCCCTGGACGTAGACGGCAGAGAAAAATTGATGAAAGGTTGCAACGCCGGATAGTCCAGATAGTGGATAAGCAACCCCAACCAAGTTTCAAAGTAATTCAACCTGTCCTGCAGGCTTAGGGTGCATCAGTATCAGCGCGATCTATCAGACGACATTTGAATGAAATGATATGCTATGGCAGGAGAAGCAGGAGGACCCCACCGCTGACACAAAGATATAAAATAACTAGACTGCAATTTGCCAAAATGTATGTGAGTAAGCCAAAATCCTTCTGGGAAAGCATCTTGTAGACAGATCAAAGCAAGATAGAGCTTTATGGCCTTCTGTTTCTCAAAAACGGAATGAGGCATGCAAAGAAAAAAACACAGTACCTACAGTCAAATATGGTGGAGAGTCAAAGGTCTTGGGGGTTGTTTTGCTGCCTCTAGCACTTGGTGCCTTGACTATATGCAAGGCATCATGAAATCTGAAGCTTACCAAAGGATTTTCGGTCACAATGTAGTGCCTGGTGTCAGAAATCTGGGTTTGCGTCTAAGGTCATGGGTCTTCCAGAAGGATAATGACCCCAAACATACTTCAAGAAGGCCTCAGTAATGAATGGAAACAAAGCTCTTGAAAATTCTGAAGTGGCCAGCAATGATTCCAGATGTAATTTCCATTGAACACCGGTGGAGAGATCTTAAAATTGCTGTTGTGAGAATGCACCTTTCAAATATGAGAGATGTTTAGCAGCTTGCCAAAATTCCAGTTGAGCTTGTTCATGGTGATAGGAAGTGATTGATTGCAGTTATTTATTCCAACGAGTGTGGAACCAAATATTATGTTGAGAGTGCCAACAATTTTGTCTGACCCATTTTGGAGGTTTTGTATGAAATCATGTCCAATTTGCCTTTTTTTCTCAGTTTTTTGTGTTGTGCCAATACACACAAAGGATATAAACATGTGCATAGCAAAACATGTGCAATTGCAATAATTTTCTGGGAGAAATGCCTCATTTTCTGGAACAATTTCAAGGGTGCTAACACTTTCGGCCATGACTGTATATACATAAGCTTCAGTGTCTACAATGTGATGTATAGACAGCAGTCTCTGTGTATCCTATGTGATACATATACAGCAGTTTTGGTGTATTCTATTTTATGCATATACAGCAGTCTCAGGGTCACCTATGTGATTTATACAACAGAGACAGTGTCTACTATTTGCTGTAGGCAGCAGTGCCAGTATCTACTATTTGATGTATACAGCAGTCTCAGTGTCTCCTATGTGATGCATCTACAGCAGTCTCAGGGTCTTCTATGTGATGTATACAGCACACCTCCCACTTCTTGAGTTTTAGAAACATTATGTGATCACTGATAAATTTCCCACTGTGATGAGACATGTAGACATACATTTATTTTCAGAACAACTTTCTGCTGCGAATCATTCTTTGCAAAGCATATAATCTCAAAAATTTTACTGCGCTGCAGACTGACACAATTCTTAAAAAGTTGTTGTGAGTAGCAACATCATCGATATATCACATAACATGATGTGTCTCACCAAAGAAAAGCAGCTCCAGCCAGGGCTTGCTCCAGCTTTAAGGGGACCCTAGGCGAAAGAATCTCAGTGTGCCCCTTTAACACATACCACAATTCATGATTCACAGATAAGGCAGAAAAATATAGGTATAGTCATAGTACAGTGCCAAAGATTTCTCTTACTTCTTACATTACATGAGTGATATTTGTTGCAAATTCTACAATACTATACAGCACAGAGGATTAAGGTGATTTAGGGTCCACATGATTCAGGGTTTCAGTTTTTGTAGAATTAGAGGTAAACGTTATATTGATAAATGTACCCTACCATAAGAAACTGTTCTCAGCAGTGCACCCTTCATAAAAGTCATTTTTCTCATATATCGTCCTCCAAACAGTTTTATGGGCACCACATAGTCCTCCATACAGTATTATGGACACCACATAGCCCTCCATACAATATTATGGGCACCACTAAGTCCTCCATACAGTATTATGGGCACCACATAGTCCTCCATACAGTATTTTGGGCACCACATAATTCTCTATACAGTTTTATAGGTATCACATTGTATCCCAGGCAATATTATGGGCACCACATAGTCTTCCACACAGAATTTTGGGCACCACATAGTAATCCATACTGTATTATGGGCCCCATATAGTCCTCCACACAGTATAATGGGCCACATATAGTGCTCCATGCAGTATTATGGGCCCCATACCGTATAATGGACCCCATAAATTGCCCCATTCAGTGTAATGAGACCCAAATATTGCTCCATTCACTATTATGGGCTCCATATATTGCTCCATTCGGTATAATGGGCCCTATATAATGCTCTATACATTAAAAATAAAGAAATAAATACTCATGTTTCCCCGTTGCCCCCTGCTCCGGTCTCTGCAGTCTCCGGTCTTCTGACTCTCTGTACTGCTCGGCACAAAGAGCGCGCTGTAGTGACATCATCACGCCCTCTGTGCTGAGACATCACAAAGCTCAGATGCATAGGGGAATGGTGGGAGGGGGCATCAGCGGATGTCTCCCTCTACCATCATTGTTTTTAATTGTATTGGCATTCAGGATGCCGAAACAGTTGAAAGTACGATGCAGGTGCCCGGTGCCAGCACTGGCATCGGGCCCCCTGACTCATGGGCCGCATAGTGGGTGCGTGGTCTTATGCCATTGGTGGTACGCAACTGAGTGAGCCCCCACCCATTTGTCCAGGGTCCCAGCACTTGCCCAGGTACGCCAGGTGGTGACGCCGGCCCTGGCTCCAGCCATCACATTAGGGGTGAGATAGATGATTCTTTCACCAAATATAGCAGGATAATTTTTAAGATAATATTTTTGTAAGACACACGAATGATAGTGTCAACATCCAAATTTCCATTGTCCGAAATAAGGTTCCTTACCTCTAACCAATCCGAATGTATAGCTTTCTAAGTATTCCTACCAATCCTCTTCGATCACAAGTTTTGAAGGTATCCCGGCATTTGTATCCCCACTAATCAGGAAGTGATGTCATAATCTCGTGATAAACTAAGACTTTCAAAAACTGTAAACCTTCTTTGATGCCCAAATTGTTAGAAGAGTATGTTCTTCTTAAAACTGGGGCTTTAACATCAATGCAGGCAAGCAAATAATATATAACTAAATAAAAGTAAACAAAAAGATTAATCAGATTTGAAGTAAAGACATGCCAACATTCCAGAGCCAGAATTTTTTTTTTATCGTTTCTCATGGAACTGTGGAAACACTAAAAGAAACTTTTACAAGTGAGAGCATTCGATTTTTATTGGTATACTAGCTGTACTACCCGGCTTCGCCCGGGTTAATGACTGCTGTTAGCAAAATAGAATGTGTTAACAAAAATTTATTCTGCACACAAAAACCACAAAACAAATAGATAGAAATGTAATTATTAAAAGGCAAAAACTAAGCAAATAGAAGCATTTCACAACATATATTAGCTTTGTTATACTGAGAATGTCTTTGTTGCCTATATTAACCAATCAGAGCTCAGGTTAATTAACTGTAGCAAAATAGAAGCTGAGCTGTGATTGGTTGCTATTGGCAGCCTGATAAATCCCCAGCCAACAGGAAGCCCTCCCCCCTGGCAGTATATATTAGCTCACACATACACATAATAGACAGGTCATGTGACTGACAGCTGCCGTATTTCCTATATGGTACATTTGTTGCTCTTGTAGTTTGCTTATTAATCAGATTTTTATTTTTGAAGGACAATACCAGACTTGTGTGTGTTTTAGGGCGAGTTTTATGTGTCAAGTTGTGTGTGTTGAGTTGCGTGTGGCGACATGCATGTAGCGACTTTTGTGAGATGAGTTTTGTGTGGCGACATGCGTGTAGCAACATTTTGTGTGTTGAGTTGCATGTGACAGGTTAGTGTAGCAAGTTGTGTGCAGCAAGATTTGTGCATGGCGAGTTTTGCGCGTGGCGAGTTTTATGTGTGGTGCATTTTGAGTATGTGCAAGTTTTGTGTGAGGCAACTTTTGCATGTGGTGCAACTTTTGTACATGTGGCAATTTTTCTGTGTGTGCAAGTTTTGCATGAGGTGAGTTTTCCATGAGGTGAGTTTTGCACGTGTGGCGAGTTTTGCGTGAGCCTAGTTTTGCATATGGCGAGTTTTGCATGTAGCGAGTTTTGAGTGGTGACTTTTGTGTTTCGACTTTTATGTGGCGAGGTTGGTGTGTGTGTGTGGTGAAATGTGTGCTGAGGGTGGTATATGTGTTCAAGCACGTGGTAGTGTGTGGCGCATTTTGTGTTTGTGTTCATATCCCCGTGTGTGGTGAGTATCCCATGTCGGGGCCCCACCTTAGCAACTGTACGGTATATACTCTTTGTCGCCATCGCTCTCATTCTTTAAGTCCTCATTGTTCACATCTGGCAGCTGTCAATTTTCCTCCAACACTTTTCCCTTCACTTTTTCCCCATTATGTAGATAGGAGCAAAATTGTTTGGTGAATTGGAACGCGCGGGGTTAAAATTTCACCTCACAACATAGCCTATGACGCTCTCGGGGTCCAGACGTGTGACTGTGCAAAATTTTGTGGCTGTAGCTGCGACGGTACAGATGCCAATCCCGGACATACACACATACATACATACACACATTCAGCTTTATATATTAGATATACCTGTATGTAATCTCCTGTATATAGTATATACCTGTGTGTCATCTCACCTATATATAGTATATATCTGTGTGTCATCTCCTGTATATAGTATATACCTGTATGTCATCTCCTCCTATACATAGCATATACCTGTGTCATCTCCTCCTGTATATACTATATACCTGTAGGTAATCTGCTCCTGTATATAGTATATACCTGTGTGTCATCTCCTCCTGTATATAGTATATACCTGTATGTCATCTCCTCCTGTATGTAGTATGTACCTGTATGTCATCTCCTCCTCTATATAGTATATACCTGTGTGTCATCTCTCCTGTATATAGTATATATCTGTGTGTCATCTCCTCCTGTATATAGTATATACCTGTGTGTCATCTCCCCTGTAAATAGTATATACCTGTGTGTCATCTCCTGTATATAGTATATAGCTGTATGCCATCTCCTCCTGTATTAGCCCTCGTTCACACTTTATTTGGTCAGTATTTTTACCTCAGTATTTGTAAGCTAAAATGGCAGCCTGATAAATCCCCAGCCAACAGTAAGCCCACCCCCTGGCAGTATATATTAGCTCACACATACACATAATAGACTGGTCATGTGACTGACAGCTGCCGGATTCCTATATGGTACATTTGTTGCTCTTGTAGTTTGTCTGCTTATTAATCAGATTTTTATTTTTGAAGGATACCAGACTTGTGTGTGTTTTAGGGCGAGTTTCGTGTGTCAAGTTGTGTGTGTTGAGTTGCGTGTGGCGACATGCATGTAGGGACTTTTGTGAGATGAGTTTTGTGTGGCGACATGCGTGTAGCAACTTTTTGTGTGTCGAGTTGCATGTGACAGGTTAGTGTAGCAAGTTGTGTGCAGCAAGTTTTGCGCATGGCGAGTTTTGCGCGTGGCGAGTTTTATGTGTGGTGCCTTTTGAGTATGTGCAAGTTTTGTGTGAGGCAACTTTTGCATGTGTTGCAACTTTTGTGCATGTGGCAATTTTTCTGCGTGTGGCAATTTTTCTGCGTGTGCAAGTTTTGCGTGTGGCGAGTTTTGCACGTGTGGCGAGTTTTGCATGTGGAGAGTTTTGCGCGTGGCGAGTTTTGAGCGGCGACTTTTGTGTTTCTACTTTTATGTGGCGAGGTTGGTGTATGTGTGGTGAAATGTGCACTGAGGGTGGTATATGTGTTCGAGCACGTGGTAGTGTGTGGCGCATTTTGTGTGTGTGTTCATATCCCCGTGGTGGTGTGATTATCCCATGTTGGGGCCCCACCTTAGCAACTGTACAGTATATACTCTTTGGTGCCATCGCTGTCATTCTTTAAGTCCCCCTTGTTCACATCTGGCAGCTGTTAATTTGCCTCCAACACTTTTCCTTTCATTTTTTCCCCATTATGTAGATAGGGGCAAAATTGTTTGGTGACTTGGAAAGCGCGGGGTTAAAATTTCACCTCACAATATAGCTTTGACGCTCTCAGGGTCCAGACGTGTGACTGTGCAAAATTTTGTGCCTGTAGCTGCGACGCCTCCAACACTTTTCCTTTCACTTTTTCCCCATTATGTAGATAGGGGCAAAATTGTTTGGTGAAATGGAAAGCGCGGGGTTAAAATTTCACCTCACAACATAGCCTATGACGCTCTCGGGGTCCAGACGTGTGACTGTGCAAAATTTTGTGGCTGTAGCTGCTACGGTTCAGATGCCAATCCCGGACATACATACATACATACATACATACACACACACACACATTCAGCTTTATATATTAGACTAGCTGTACTACCCGGCTTCGCCCGGGTTAATGACTGCTGTTAGCAAAATAGAATGTGTTAACAAAAATTTATTCTGCACACAAAAACCACAAAACAAATAGATAGAAATGTAATTATTAAAAGGCAAAAACTAAGCAAATAGAAGCATTTCACAACATATATTAGCTTTGTTATACTGAGAATGTCTTTGTTGCCTATATTAACCAATCAGAGCTCAGGTTAATTAACTGTAGCAAAATAGAAGCTGAGCTGTGATTGGTTGCTATTGGCAGCCTGATAAATCCCCAGCCAACAGGAAGCCCTCCCCCCTGGCAGTATATATTAGCTCACACATACACATAATAGACAGGTCATGTGACTGACAGCTGCCGTATTTCCTATATGGTACATTTGTTGCTCTTGTAGTTTGCTTATTAATCAGATTTTTATTTTTGAAGGACAATACCAGACTTGTGTGTGTTTTAGGGCGAGTTTTATGTGTCAAGTTGTGTGTGTTGAGTTGCGTGTGGCGACATGCATGTAGCGACTTTTGTGAGATGAGTTTTGTGTGGCGACATGCGTGTAGCAACATTTTGTGTGTTGAGTTGCATGTGACAGGTTAGTGTAGCAAGTTGTGTGCAGCAAGATTTGTGCATGGCGAGTTTTGCGCATGGCGAGTTTTATGTGTGGTGCATTTTGAGTATGTGCAAGTTTTGTGTGAGGCAACTTTTGCATGTGGTGCAACTTTTGTACATGTGGCAATTTTTCTGTGTGTGCAAGTTTTGCATGAGGTGAGTTTTCCATGAGGTGAGTTTTGCACGTGTGGCGAGTTTTGCGTGAGCCTAGTTTTGCATATGGCGAGTTTTGCATGTAGCGAGTTTTGAGTGGTGACTTTTGTGTTTCGACTTTTATGTGGCGAGGTTGGTGTGTGTGTGTGGTGAAATGTGTGCTGAGGGTGGTATATGTGTTCAAGCACGTGGTAGTGTGTGGCGCATTTTGTGTTTGTGTTCATATCCCCGTGTGTGGTGAGTATCCCATGTCGGGGCCCCACCTTAGCAACTGTACGGTATATACTCTTTGTCGCCATCGCTCTCATTCTTTAAGTCCTCATTGTTCACATCTGGCAGCTGTCAATTTTCCTCCAACACTTTTCCCTTCACTTTTTCCCCATTATGTAGATAGGAGCAAAATTGTTTGGTGAATTGGAACGCGCGGGGTTAAAATTTCACCTCACAACATAGCCTATGACGCTCTCGGGGTCCAGACGTGTGACTGTGCAAAATTTTGTGGCTGTAGCTGCGACGGTACAGATGCCAATCCCGGACATACACACATACATACATACACACATTCAGCTTTATATATTAGATATACCTGTATGTAATCTCCTGTATATAGTATATACCTGTGTGTCATCTCACCTATATATAGTATATATCTGTGTGTCATCTCCTGTATATAGTATATACCTGTATGTCATCTCCTCCTATACATAGCATATACCTGTGTCATCTCCTCCTGTATATACTATATACCTGTAGGTAATCTGCTCCTGTATATAGTATATACCTGTGTGTCATCTCCTCCTGTATATAGTATATACCTGTATGTCATCTCCTCCTGTATGTAGTATGTACCTGTATGTCATCTCCTCCTCTATATAGTATATACCTGTGTGTCATCTCTCCTGTATATAGTATATATCTGTGTGTCATCTCCTCCTGTATATAGTATATACCTGTGTGTCATCTCCCCTGTAAATAGTATATACCTGTGTGTCATCTCCTGTATATAGTATATAGCTGTATGCCATCTCCTCCTGTATTAGCCCTCGTTCACACGTTATTTGGTCAGTATTTTTACCTCAGTATTTGTAAGCTAAAATGGCAGCCTGATAAATCCCCAGCCAACAGTAAGCCCACCCCCTGGCAGTATATATTAGCTCACACATACACATAATAGACTGGTCATGTGACTGACAGCTGCCGGATTCCTATATGGTACATTTGTTGCTCTTGTAGTTTGTCTGCTTATTAATCAGATTTTTATTTTTGAAGGATACCAGACTTGTGTGTGTTTTAGGGCGAGTTTCGTGTGTCAAGTTGTGTGTGTTGAGTTGCGTGTGGCGACATGCATGTAGGGACTTTTGTGAGATGAGTTTTGTGTGGCGACATGCGTGTAGCAACTTTTTGTGTGTCGAGTTGCATGTGACAGGTTAGTGTAGCAAGTTGTGTGCAGCAAGTTTTGCGCATGGCGAGTTTTGCGCGTGGCGAGTTTTATGTGTGGTGCCTTTTGAGTATGTGCAAGTTTTGTGTGAGGCAACTTTTGCATGTGTTGCAACTTTTGTGCATGTGGCAATTTTTCTGCGTGTGGCAATTTTTCTGCGTGTGCAAGTTTTGCGTGTGGCGAGTTTTGCACGTGTGGCGAGTTTTGCATGTGGAGAGTTTTGCGCGTGGCGAGTTTTGAGCGGCGACTTTTGTGTTTCTACTTTTATGTGGCGAGGTTGGTGTATGTGTGGTGAAATGTGCACTGAGGGTGGTATATGTGTTCGAGCACGTGGTAGTGTGTGGCGCATTTTGTGTGTGTGTTCATATCCCCGTGGTGGTGTGATTATCCCATGTTGGGGCCCCACCTTAGCAACTGTACAGTATATACTCTTTGGTGCCATCGCTGTCATTCTTTAAGTCCCCCTTGTTCACATCTGGCAGCTGTTAATTTGCCTCCAACACTTTTCCTTTCATTTTTTCCCCATTATGTAGATAGGGGCAAAATTGTTTGGTGACTTGGAAAGCGCGGGGTTAAAATTTCACCTCACAATATAGCTTTGACGCTCTCAGGGTCCAGACGTGTGACTGTGCAAAATTTTGTGCCTGTAGCTGCGACGCCTCCAACACTTTTCCTTTCACTTTTTCCCCATTATGTAGATAGGGGCAAAATTGTTTGGTGAATTGGAAAGCGCGGGGTTAAAATTTCACCTCACAACATAGCCTATGACGCTCTCGGGGTCCAGACGTGTGACTGTGCAAAATTTTGTGGCTGTAGCTGCTACGGTTCAGATGCCAATCCCGGACATACATACATACATACATACACACACACACACATTCAGCTTTATATATTAGATGACTTATTTGTACAGTTTTGAATGCACATGATGAGGACATTGGTATGGTTATATATATACCAATAAAATTGAACTTTGTGACTCGGCAAATGTTTCTTCTTTGGTGCCTCCATGTTGCAGAGAGAAAGATTAATCTTCTTACCCACAGTACTACCCTATCTGGTTTCTGGTCCATTTTTCTTATTCAATTGGTTGTAATATTTACTGCTGGCCCTCAAGCTTAGTGTCCTTACTGTCCGAGGATTGAGCAGCAATAGTAAATCATAATCTTTAAATGCCACATGATGGAAGGTGTGTCTAATGCAGAGCAATGATTTTTAATTTTTAACTTCTCAAATTGTTTTTTTTTTTAACCTCTGTATTTCTATTTGCTCTCTTCATAGTGAGGCAGTGGCTTCGATTTCTATTTCCACGTACTCATTGCTTGGAGAAGAAAACAATCCAGCTCCACGGAACTTCACAAACCTTGATCTTTATTAGGTGTGGCAGAAGCACAAATCCACTGCAGATAGATTAAAATATCATGATACCGTAATAGAATAAAATAAACGCCCTTCGGGTAGTTGAACCCTTTTTCATGAAGGTGTCAAGGCTTATACATGTCAAGAGTATCCGATCTGCACACATGTTGCTTCATTAATGAACATTGCCTGCTTGTGTTTCTGGAAAGATTGTCAGTACAAATGTAATCATTGTGTTTGATTGTCCTAATAATGGTCATAGGCACCTCACAGGCCGTAACTTTCACTTTGTCTAGACGAAAGGTTAAAGTCACAATATGGATTGACTTGTTTGTAACACATAAAATATCTAGAATAATGGCATATTTCCAGACAAGATGCCCTTTGAACATTATCTTTGTGGAAGACTGAATCTGAACTCTTTAATTCAAAGTTAATTTTATACTTTGCTTTCATGAAATGTCTTAGAGTAAAGTACATAAAATGCAATTTGTCAGCATGAAGTCATGCAAATGTTTTTTTTCCCCGATCCATACTTTACATTGCAGCTCTTTTTGTTCACAATGACCATTGTATATACTGTAAGCACAAGTCCACCATTAGCTGAACTGGAACCCAGCGTTACATTACGGCCAGCAGTTTGGGGGTCACATTTGACATTGACCCGTAATACAGTTCTGGCCTCAGTGGCTTCTCAAAAGACAAGCGCATATTTTTGCGTGCAGTTCATTAAACAGCAAGTTTTGTCTCCATTACCTGCACAAATAGTCTACACACCCCAGAGAAAATGTCAGGTTTTATAAAAAAAAATCATACCAAGAAGAAAAATATTTAGAATTGAGAGTCCTCAGTGGTTGATACCTTTTAGTGGCTAACTGAAAAGATGGTAACAAATTGCAAGCTTTCGAGATTACTCAGGTGTCTTGAAGGGACCTGTGTAGTCTCGAAAGCTTGCAATTTGTTACCATCTTTTCAGTTAGGGTACTGTCACACAGTGCAATTTTGATCGCTACGACGGTACGATTCGTGACGTTCTAGCGATATCGTTACGATATCGCAGTGTCTGACACGCAGCAGCGATCAGGGACCCTGCTGAGAATCGTACGTCGTAGCAGATCGTTTGGAACTTTCTTTCGTCGCTTCATCACCCGCTGACATCGCTGGATCGTTGTGTGTGACACTGATCCAGCGATGTGTTCGCTTGTAACCAGGGTAAACATCGGGTAACTAAGCGCAGGGCCGCGCTTAGTAACCCGATGTTTACCCTGGTTACCAGCGTAAACGTAAAAAAACCAAACAGTACATACTCACATTCCGGTATCTGTCCCCCGGCGTCTCAGCTTCTCTGCACTGTGAGCGCCTGCCGGCCGGAAAGCGAGCACAGCGGTGACGCGGTGACGTCACCGCTCTGCTTTCCGGCTATGGTGCTTACACAGTGGAGAGAAGCAGAACGCCGGAGGACAGACACCGGAATGTAAGTATGTACTGTTTGTTTTTTTTACGTTTACGCTGGTAACCAGGGTAAACATCGGGTTACTAAGCGCGGCCCTGCGCTTAGTAACCCGATGTTTACCCTGGTTACCCGGGGACTTCGGCATCGCTCCAGCGCCGTGATTGCAAAGTGTGACCGCAGTCTACGACGCTGGAGCGATAATCATACGACGCTGCGACGTCACGGATCGTGCCGTCGTAGCGATCAAAATTGCACTGTGTGACAGTACCCTTAGCCATTAAAAGGTATCAACCACTGAGGACTCTCAATTCTAAATATTTTTTGATCTACTGGCTAACATGGTACAAAGAAATATTGTATATCTTTCCTGTATCATATCAAGAAGAGTCATTTCAAGCTTTTTATGCATTTAATGTCCCCTGTATTCTGTATAATTCAGTTTACAAATAAACTGAAATCTTTTTCAGTAGAAAAAAAACCCCTACAATTATGTGGTTGCATAAATATGCACCCCCTTAAACTAATAGTGAAGTACCCTTTGAATTTGAGTCTATCACCATTGCAAAACTAGAACTGGCAATCTTTTCTCACTCTTCCTTGCAGCAATGCTCCAAATCTGTCACATTGCAAGAGTGTCTCCTGAATACAGCCCTCTTCAGGTCACCCACCGATTTTAAATTGGATTCAGGTCTGAGGTCTGGGCTCTGGCTGGGCCAGTCCAAAATTTTTTGTCACGGGGATACCGCAACAGAGAGTGGTCTCCTCTATTTCAGGCAGGGATGGACATACCGCATGTGCAGCCGGTGTGGTTGCATCGGGGCTAGGAGGTGGAGGTGGGCCCCTGCAGGGCGGCTAACACTGAGGGCAATCTGGCCTGTTTATCTGGCCCTGAGGCTCTGGGGGCGCACGGAAAAATGCCCCCATCCTGATATAATGTCCCCATTCTGGTATAATGTCCCCCATCCTGGTGTAATGCCCCCATTCTGGTATAATGCCCCCATTCTGGTGTAATGCCTCCATCCTGGTGTCATGCCACCATCCTGATATAATGTCCCCATTCTGGTATAATATCCCCATCCTGGTATAATATCCTCCATCCTTGTATAATGTCCACATCCTGGTATAATGTTCTCCTCTTGATATAATGCCTCCATTCTGGTATAACACCCCCATCCTGGTATAATGTCCCCATTATGGTATAATGCCCCAATTCTGGTGTAATGTCTCCATACTGTTGTAATGTCCCCATCCTGTTATAATGTCTCCATTCTGTGATAATGCCTCATCATGGAAAAAAGCCCCCATCCTGACATAATGTCCCTATTTTGGTATAATGTCCCCCATACTGGTATAATGTCCCCATTCTGGTATAATGCCCCCATCCTGTTGTAATATCCCCATTCTGGTATAACATCCCCATCCTGTATAATGTCCCCATTCTGGGATAATGCCCCATTATGGAAAAATGCCCCCATCCTGATATAATGTCCCCATTCTGGTATAATGTCCCCCATCCTGGTGTAATGCCCCCATTCTGGTATAATGCCCCCATTCTGGTGTAATGCCTCCATCCTGGTGTCATGCCACCATCCTGGTATAATGTCCCCATTCTGGTATAATATCCCCATCCTGGTATAATATCCTCCATCCTTGTATAATGTCCACATCCTGGTATAATGTTCTCCTCTTGATATAATGCCTCCATTCTGGTATAACACCCCCATCCTGGTATAATGTCCCCATTATGGTATAATTCCCCAATTCTGGTGTAATGTCTCCATACTGTTGTAATGTCTCCATCCTGTTATAATGTCTCCATTCTGTGATAATGCCTCATCATGGAAAAAAGCCCCCATCCTGACATAATGTCCCTATTTTGGTATAATGTCCCCATTCTGGTATAATGTCCCCCATCCTGGTGTAATGCCCCCATTCTGGTATAATGCCCCCATTCTGGTGTAATGCCTCCATCCTGGTGTCATGCCACCATCCTGGTATAATGTCCCCATTCTGGTATAATATCCCCATCCTGGTATAATATCCTCCATCCTTGTATAATGTCCACATCCTGGTATAATGTTCTCCTCTTGATATAATGCCTCCATTCTGGTCTAACACCCCCATCCTGGTATAATGTCCCCATTATGGTATAATTCCCCAATTCTGGTGTAATGTCTCCATACTGTTGTAATGTCCCCATCCTGTTATAATGTCTCCATTCTGTGATAATGCCTCATCATGGAAAAAAGCCCCCATCCTGACATAATGTCCCTATTTTGGTATAATGTCCCCCATACTGGTATAATGTCCCCATTCTGGTATAATGCCCCCATTCTGGTGTAATGCCCCCATCCTGTTGTTAAGCCACAATCCTGGTATAATTTCCTCCATCTTGGTATAATATCCATATCCTGGTATAATGTTCTCATCTTGATATAATGCCCCCATTCTGGAATAATGCCCAATCCTGGTATAATGCCCCCATCTTGGTATAATGTCCCCATTCTGGTATAATGCCCCCATCCTGTTGTAATATCCCCATTCTGGTATAACATACCCATCCTGTATAATGTCCCCATTCTGGGATAATGCCCCATTATGGAAAAATGCCCCCATCCTGATATAATGTCCCCATTTTGGTATAATGTCCTCCCATCCTGATGTAATGTACCCATTCTGGTATAATGCCCCCATTCTGGTGTAATGCCCCATCCTGTTGTAATGCTACCTTGCTGATATAATGTCCTCCATCCTGGTATAATGTCCACATACTGGTATAATGTTCTCATCTTGGTATAATGCCCCATTCTGGTATAATGTCCCCATTCTGGTACAATTCCCCCATACTGGTATAATATCCCCATCCTAGTATAATGTCCCCCAACCTGGTATAATGTTCACATCCTAGAATAATGTCCCATCCTGATATAATGTCCCCATTCAGATATAATGTCCCCATCCAGGTATAATGTTCCCATCCTGGTATAATGCCGTCATCCTAGTATACTGTCCCCATTCTGATATAATGCCCCCATTCTGG
Source organism: Ranitomeya variabilis (assembly GCF_051348905.1). Lineage (NCBI taxonomy): Eukaryota > Metazoa > Chordata > Amphibia > Anura > Dendrobatidae > Ranitomeya > Ranitomeya variabilis. The sequence goes on along the minus strand of NC_135234.1, from coordinate 705,820,723 downwards.
TATGTCTCCATTCTGGTATAATCCCACATTCTGGAATAATGCCCCCATCCTTTTAGAATGTACCCATTCCAATATAATATTCCTCGTCTTGGTATAATGTCCACTATCCTGGTATAATGTACCCATTCTGTTATAGTATCCTCCATCATGGTATAATGTCCACCATCCTGGTATAATGTACCCATTCTGCTATGATATCGCCCATCCTGGTACAAAAGTCCACCATCCTGGTATAATATCCCCATTCTGGTATAATGTCCAGAATGCAGGTCCCCTTCCTGTTTTTCTCCAGCATATTTTAAAAAAAACCAAATGATTATTATTCTCACCTTCCTCCGCTCCCATGCCATGTGACATCCTCTTCTGTAGCCGGCGCAGGAGCTGGCAGATGACTTCAGTGTGCCGGCATGGGTAGTTCATGACGTCGCTGCCTTGTGGCGGGCATCACTGGCAAGCCAATGTAAGCTGCTTCTGATTGGCTAGCGGTGTGTATTGCAGCTCAGGCACCCGGTGGATCTCTGCACAGCAATACATTTCCTAGGGCGCACATTCAGGTGAAATTGGCATGACCGGCCCGGTTGCGGTCATTCCCTTTGCGACTGTCATCGTTAAGCCTCTGCTCGGGAGGGAAGAAGTGCTATTTGACTTTTGACTAGTTTGCAGACTCTATTTGAAGAGCCTCCAAGTGCCAAAACAGCAGAAACTCCCATCAAATGACTCCATATTGGAATTTACACCCACTGGGAATTCATTTATGGGTGTAGTCATGATTTTCACTCCTAGATTGTTTTCCAGTAACAATCATGCAGTGGATGCAGGGTGAAAATGGAAATATGCCATTGTGGTACCCATTATATTGTAGTGCCCCATACATAATGCCCAGCTTGTGCTTTTGGAGACATGCGTAAATTAAGTGGGCTCTTCTCTCTTCAGTAATGCCAAACATGTGGGCACTCATATGCGGTTTAGGCACGCTGTAGGGCTCAGAAGGGAGGGGGCATTTGGAGGGAGGGAGGCACTAAAAAATGCTTTTTTGCAAAAAAAAATAAAAGTTTTTGCATCCCCGTATTTTTAGAGGTATAATTTTTCTGCCGAAAGAGTAATGTGAGGATTTCTTTTTTTGCAGAATGGGTTGAAGTACTTATTGGTACCATTTTTGGGCACATAACCCCTTTTGATCACTATTCCAATTTTGGGGAGACAAAATTAGCAAAAAAACAACAATTTCGGAATTGTTTTTATATGCTGGTAAAAGTACAGCTTTAGTATTCGAGTCAGTACGATTGCAGCGATACCACATTTATATTGTTTTTAATGTTTTTCTGTTTTTATACAATAAAGTTATAGAAAAAAACATTGTTTTTGTTTGGCCTTATTATAACAGCTATAGCTTTTTTTATTTTTCAGTTTATGGAGCTGAATGGGGGCTTGTTTTTTGTGGAACATGATGACATTTTCAGGAATACAGTTTTTATTTCCAAATAACTTTTTGATCACGTTTTATTCTTCATTTTGTTTGGCTGTTCCATTTGACTGTTTTTTTGTTTTTTTTTATGGTGTTCACTGAAGAGGTTAAATATTGTGATAGTTTTATTGATCAGGTTGTTCCTTACACAACAATACCAGTATGGCCTTTTTTGTTTAATTTGTTTTTACGTATGCATATTTATTTATGTAATATTTATGACTATTTTTTTTGTTCTTAATTATGTAGATTTTTTTATATTGTTAGAAAAAAATATTTTTTTGTTTTACTTTTTTACTTTGTCCCTCTATGGGACTTTTACTTCTCTGATCACTGCTCTAAAGCAATGCAATACACGTGTATTTCTGTGCATTAAACCTGTCATGTGATACTAATGGAAAGCCTATTAGATCACACCTGTTGCATGGTCTAACAGGCCACTGTAGCTGGCAGACCCATTACTTGACTTTCAACTGCCATGACAACAATCGGCTATTCATAATTGTGTTGCAAGAGTACCCATTTGATGAGAGCGGGAGCCCCTGCCCCTCACAACCCTCTAAATAACATGTTTGCTCTTGATTGTGGCGTTTAGGGGGTTAAATAGTCAGGGAAGGTGTTACAGTAGAAGCCTGTATTCAGTGAAGATAGACTTTCCCATTACTGAGATAGAGGATAGCCGCTGGTGCTTTTAAAATTCACTGGAGGAGGAAGGAACTAGAGGCCGACACAGATATTCTGCTGAAGGTTCCCCTGAAACGTCCGTTACAGTTCTCCATAGAATTTTATGAGAACCAACTGTCATCTTCTATCTAAGTAATGGGAAAATCTGCATTTGCTGAAAACAGATTTTACCTGTGAATTAAGGGTTTAGAAAATGAATGATCAGTCCAAAGCAGATTTCTCTAATAAGATTAATAACCAAGTTTCTTTTTTTCACTTATACTATTGATTTATGAAAAAAATAAAAAAATGAATGACTGTTATTCTTTAACTTCTACTGTACTGCCCTATAACATGTTTTCTGTATATAGATTACAATGATCGTGGGATGTGTTGCAAATACTAATTATATATCTGTTTTTCCTTTGGTAGGCTCACGCCCGCGTTTGGCATCTTTATGACACTGAATTCCGTCCCGTGCAGAAAGGTCAAGTGTCTATAGCGCTGGCTTCTCATTGGATCGACCCAATCAATATGACGCAACACTGCATCCAAGAATCCAGCAAATCTCTTGATTTTGTCTTGGGATGGTTTGCCAGGCCAATATTTCTAGATGGGGATTATCCCGAGTCCATGAAGCACAATCTATCTTCCCTGCTGCCTGAGTTTACTGATGAGGAGAAGAGGTTCAATAAAGGAACAGCCGACTTTTTTGCTCTTTCCTTTGGGCCCATTCTGAGTTTTCAAATGCTGGACCCACCTATGAAGTTCCAACAAATGGAATCATTATCTCTGAGGATGCTCCTGTACTGGATAAGCACGGAGTACAACCAGCCACCCATATTTATTGTAGAGAACAGCTGGCTCATTGCCGCCATTACAAAGCGTGAAGATGCTAAGTATATGTATTATCTCAAGACATTTGTCATGGAGACTTTAAAAGGTATGTGAAATGTTGACCTAGAAAGATAAATGTATACAAAGTAGACATGTTTGGAAGTAAAATAGTAAAATATCCCATGAGTTGGCTGTTTTAGGCTCTTTATTTATTTTGGCTTTGGCTTTAATACCTATTTTTTTATCAAATCCTAATGAGTCCCGTTGGACATAATTGACATACAGTGGTTCAATGATTTCCATTGTGGTTAGTTTGACAATAATAGTATAGTGGGACCTATGATGGTATTGTCTAGTTTAGAAAACCCTTTTTTTATACTCTGGAATACCAAGTTAATGAGATAGTTGCCTATTGGGATCCTCATTCCTTAGCCAGATTGGAGAACTATTACAAAGAGCACCTTCTGGAGGACCTGTTTTGTCTTGCATTACACAGATGTCCTATTGACTTTAATGGGCACTGTAAAATGCTGTATTTTCCTTGTTGTAGTACTTCAGGAAAATGAACCCGTTTAGGTCCCCATACATATCAGACTATGTCAGCCCACCCTGCTGATTTCAACAGGACTGTCCTACAATCTAACGTGTATGGGGCATCCAGACAGATGCTGCAACGTAAAGGAAGGATCAGGCATGGTAAAATACAACACCCGATCCTTTGGCTTCCACTGGAGATATGCCACAACCGAAGTTGTCTGGAGGTGGCTCACTCATCTCTCCCTATTGGAAACAAATACACGCTCAGTTCGGCCATTGCTGGGGTTGGGTTTGGTTTTCCCATATTTTTATTGCTGATTATTAGAGGTCAGCCTTTGGAATTAGTTAATGGTCAAGAGATCCTTCTAAAAAGTAGGGAGTATCCAATGTGCACATATACAGAGCTTGAAAGGGAAAATAAACCTTTGTTCAAGTAAAAAAAAGTCTAGTTATAGCTCTTGGCAGGACAATCCCTCGTGATCAGTTTTATTTTTGAGGAAAACCTGCATCTTGCAATTAATTCATTAAATGTGACATCACATGTCTCATAGAGTGGGCTCCAAGCCTGCTATACCCTTTATAATGTCCATAGGCTAAAAAGGTGATTATGGTAAGTGGTTATCCTTATGAGATCACTTTTTTAAATTCAGTAAATATAAGTAAAGGGGACGTACAGCGCCTTGCGAAAGTATTCGGCTACAGCATAGCTAGGAGGATATCCCAATATTAAAACTTAGCTTTTACTCAATTCAGACAAAACCTATAACAACCCAACTAATACCCCACTCAAAATAACCAAAACAGTGCTCATGTGAACCAGTGCACAAAAGATAAAATTGGCAGGATCTCACCAATGATGACGGACTTGTAGTCACGATACTATGCCTCCCAGCATCTTCCGCTGGGAGTCGGCGGTCCAGGTGTAGGGATGGGGATTGGGGGTAGGGTATATTGTTATGATCTGGTGACCTTGGAGCCGCACGAAACTTTCTCTGGAGTCGGTGGAACCTGTACTGACCGCAAATCCTGAACTAACACCGCAACTAGAAGTAGCCGTGGGGTGTGCCTAACAAACCCTAGACACCTCGACACAGCCGGAGGACTAAATACCCCTATAGATGGAAATAGGAATGCTACCTTGCCTCAGAGCAGACCCCCAAAGGATAGGCAGCCCCCCACGAATAATGACTGTGAGTAGGAGAAGAATAGACACACGCAGGTAGAAAACAGGATTTAGCAAAAGAGGCCACTCTAGCTAAATAGGAAAGGATAGGACAGATTACTAGGCGGTCAGTATTAAAACCCTTCGAAAAATATCCACAGCAGATAATACAAAAAGTTCCACAATCTAACTAAAGACATGGAATGTATATCTGCCACTCCAGAGAATCCAACAAGACTGAGAAAATACTGACACAATCTAAGCTGGACAAGAAAACACAAAGAATAGCACTGAATTATGAAGCACATAGCATGTGTGCCACAGGAAAAAAAAAACAGACACTTATCTTTGCTGATTTGGCAGAAAGGCAGGAGGAACCAAGCAGAGGTCCAACACCTCCCAACAACAATTGACAACTGGCAAGGACTAATGAATCCTGCACGCCTAAATACCCCAGTCAGAACTGCAATCAGCAGATACACCTGACCAGGACTGCAACTCAGGGGCAACTGCATTACCACCTACTACCACCGGAGGGAGCCCAAAAGCAGAATTCACAACAGTACCCCCCCTTGAGGAGGGGTCACCGAACCCTCACCAGAGCCCCCAGGCCGATCAGGACGAGCCAGATGAAAAGCATGAACCAAATCAGCAGCATGGACATCAGAAGCAAAAACCCCAGAATTATCCTCCTGGCCATAACCCTTCCATTTGACAAGGTACTGAAGCCTCCGCCTCGAAAAACAAGAATCCAAAATCTTCTCAACCACATACTCCAACTCCCCATCAACCAAAACAGGGGCTGGAGGATCAACAGAGGGAACAACGGGCACCACATATTTCCGCAATAAAGATCTATGGAAGACATTATGGATAGCAAAAGAGGCCGGAAGCGCCAATCGAAAAGACACCGGATTAATAATCTCAGAAATCCTATAAGGACCAATAAACCGAGGCCTAAACCTAGGGGAAGATACCTTCATAGGAACATGACGGGAAGATAACCAAACCAAATCCCCAACCCGAAGCCGGGAACCAACACACCGACGACGGTTAGCAAAACGTTGAGCCTCCTCCTGAGACAACACCAAATTGTCCACCACATGAGCCCAAATCTGCTGCAACCTGTCAGCCACAGAATCCACACCAGGACAGTCAGAAGGCTCAACCTGCCCAGAAGAAAAACGAGGATGAAAACCAAAATTACAAAAAAAAAGGCGAAACCAAAGTAGCCGAACTAGCCCGATTATTAAGGGCAAACTCTGCCAATGGCAAAAAGGCCACCCAATCATCCTGATTGGCAGACACAAAGCATCTCAAATAAGTCTCCAAAGTCTGATTAGTTCGCTCGGTCTGGCCATTTGTCTGAGGATGAAATGCAGAAGAAAAAGACAAATCAATGCCCAGCCTAGCACAAAAGGCCCGCCAAAACCTAGAAACAAACTGGGAACCTCTGTCGTACACAATATTCTCCGGAATACCATGCAAACGAACCACATGCTGAAAAAACAACGGAACCAACTCTGAAGAGGAAGGCAATTTAGGCAAAGGCACCAAATGAACCATCTTAGAAAACCGGTCACAAACAACCCAGATAACCGACATCCTCTGGGAAACCGGAAGATCAGAAATAAAATCCATAGAAATATGCGTCCAGGGCCTCTCAGGGACCGGCAATGGCAAAAGTAACCCACTAGCACAGGAACAACAAGGCTTGGCCCGCGCACAAGTCCCACAGGACTGCACAAAAGAACGCACATCACGTGACAACGAAGGCCACCAAAAGGACCTACCAACCAAATCTCTGGTACCAAAAATACCAGGATGACCAGCCAACACAGAACAGTGAACCTCAGAAATCACTCTACTAGTCCATCTGTAAGGAACAAACAATTTCCCCACAGGACAGCAGTCAGGTCTATCAGCCTGAAATTCCTGAAGAACCCGCCGTAAATCAGGGGAAATGGCAGAAAGGACCACCCCTTCTTTCAGTATGCCGACCGGTTCAAGGACCTCTGGAGAATCAGGCAAAAAACTCCTAGAAAGGGCATCAGCCTTAGGCCATGTTCACACAGTGCGTTTTTTACTGCAGAACCGCAGCGGTTTTGCCGCTGCGGTTCCGCAGCTGTTTTCCATGCAGGGTACATTACAATGTACCCCTATGGAAAACAGGAACCACTGTGCACACGGTCCTGAATTTCCCTTAAAAAGCCGCGATGAATCGGTGCGGGAAAAAAGAAGGAGCATGTCACTTCTTTCCCCGAAACTGCAGCGGTTCTGCACCCATAGACCTCCATTGTGAGGTCAAACCCGCAGTAAAACCCGCAGATCAAAAATATATCTGCGGGTTTTATTGCGGTTTGTGGTGCAGAACCGCTGCAGCCGGAAGTGCGGGGAAGCGGCCGGAAGTGCGTCGGCGGAAGTGCTTGGGCGGAGAGACATGGAGGCGTACCGTCGCATGGGGATCGTGTCGGCCGTTTGATTGAATTGGTATGTGTGTGTGTCTGTCTGTGTGGTGTGTGTGTGTGTGTGTGTGTATATGTGTGTGTGTGTGCGTGTGTGTGTGTGTGTGTGTGTCCCCATGCGACGCTAGTGCCACCATTGTGCTAAGTCGCTGTATGGGACTACGACTCCCATCCGGTATTAGGATGGGAGAGTTGTCCCTGTGTCCGGCGACTTAGCACAATTGTAAAGTTACACAAAACACCTACACACAATACACATACATGACACACAGTACATACAACATATAACACAGAGTATATACTCACCAACAGCACACTTGTAGGCGAAGCCCTCGATCCTCCAGGAAAAAATCACAAAATAAAAAATCAAATTCATACTCCCTGTCCGCAGAATCCATAAAACGAGTGTCCCACGCCGATCGGCTGCTCTCCGGCGATACACTGCCAGGAGCGAAGCTCCTAGCAGTGTATCGCGTACTGTTCCGGAGTTCAATGGCTCCGGCGTCTCGGTTAACAGCAGTACAGCTGCGTTGAACTTTCCCACGCAGCACTGCCGTTAAGCGAGAGTGCCGGGGTCAATGACCGCCAGTAAACTCGCTCGCGCATGAAAAGTGACACACCGACAGGAACTATGGCTCCTGTCAGTGTGTTGCTGCAGCCGTGGAGAGCAGACATGTCTCTGGATGTGTCTGTTCTCCATGGAAAATCTTCGTGGGATACGTGGCACTTAAATACGTGGCAATTAAATACGTGACACGTGGCACTTAAATACGTGATACATGTCACTTAAATATGTGGCACGTGGCACTGAAATACGTGATACGTGGCACTGAAATACGTGGCACTTAAATACATGGCACTTAAATATGTGGCACGTGGCACTGAAATACGTGATACGTGGCACTGAAATACGTGGCACTTAAATACGTGGCACTTAAATACGTGGCACGTGGCACTGAAATACGTGATACGTGGCACTGAAATACGTGATACGTGGCACTGAAATACGTGGCACTGAAATACGTGGCACTGAAATACGTGGCACTGAAATACGTGATACGTGGCACTGAAATACGTGATACGTGGCACGTGGCACTTAAATACGTGGCACGTGGCACTGAAATACGTGATACGTGGCACTGAAATACGTGATACGTGGCACATGGCACTTAAATACGTGGCACGTGGCACTTAAATACGTGGCACTTAAATACGTGGCACGTGGCACTGAAATACGTGGCACGTGGCACTTAAATACGTGGCACGTGGCACTGAAATACGTGGTACTGAAATACGTGGCACTGAAATACGTGGCACTGAAATACGTGGCACTGAAATACGTGGCACGTGGCACTGAAATACGTGGCACTGAAATACGTGACACTGAAATACGTGGTACTGAAATACGTGGCACTTAAATACGTGGCACTGAAATACGTGGCACTGAAATACGTGGCACTGACATACGTGATACGTGGCACTTAAATACGTGGCACTTAGGCTATGTTCACATTTGCGTTGTGCGCCGCAGCGTCGGCGCCGCAACACACAACGCAAACAAAAACGCAGCAAAACGCATGCACAACGCTGCGTTTTGCGCCGCATGCGTCCTTTTTTTGATTGATTTTGGACGCAGCAAAAATGCAACTTGCTGCGTCCTGTGCGCCCGGATGCGTGCGCTGCAGTGACGCATGCGGCGCAAAACGCAAGTGCGACGCATGTCCATGCGCCCCCATGTTAAATATAGGGGCGCATGACGCATAGCTGGATAGAGCTGGATCCGCGGGCTGTGATCTGGCCTACGCTCCGCACTCTGCGGAGCGCTGTCATTCAAAACACGTCCACTCATTTTGGTGTTTAGTCCCAAAATGGAGGATGGAAGAAGAAAAGGGTTGGACAAGGAAATGACATCATTTCTTTTTTTTTTCCCCCACTGCAGTTAAAGCTTTATTTGTGTCAAACACAGACAATCTGCAGAGAAAACTGCATAAAAAACCGCACTAAAAACCGCATCAAAAACCGCATCAAAAACGCATCAAAAACGCACCAAAAACGCACCTGCGTTTTCTGCCAAGAGCTGCGGTTTTTGTCCTGAAAAAAAAAGGATTGAAATCAGGATCGTGTGAACATACCCTTAATATTCTTAGAACCCGGAAGATACGAAACCACGAAATCAAAACGGGAAAAAAACAAGGACCATCGAGCCTGTCTAGGACTCAGCCGTTTGGCAGACTCGAGGTAAATCAAATTCTTATGATCGGTCAGGACCACAATACGGTGCTTAGCTCCCTCAAGCCAATGTCGCCACTCCTCAAATGCCCACTTCATAGCCAACAACTCCCGATTGCCGACATCATAATTGCGTTCAGCAGGCGAAAACTTGCGGGAGAAGAAGGCACACGGTTTCATCAAAGAACCAACAGAATCCCTCTGAGACAAAACGGCCCCTGCCCCAATCTCAGAAGCATCAATCTCAACCTGAAACGGAAGAGAAACATCTGGTTGGCGCAACACCGGAGCAGAAGTAAATCGGCGTTTAAGCTCCTGAAAGGCAGAGACAGCCGCAGAGGACCAATTCGCCACATCAGCGCCTTTTTTCGTCAAATCAGTCAAGAATTTAACCACGCTGGAGAAGTTAGCAATGAAACGGCGATAAAAATTTGCAAAACCCAAAAATTTCTGAAGGCTCTTCACGGATATGGGTTGAATCCAATCATGAATGGCCTGAACCTTAACCGGATCCATCTCCATAGATGAGGGAGAAAAAATAAAGTCCGAAAAAGAAACCTTCTGTACCCCAAAGAGACACTTAGACCCCTTCACAAACAAAGCATTGTCACGAAGGATCTGAAATACCATCCTGACCTGTTCCACATGAGACTTCCAATCATCGGAAAAAATCAAAATATTGTCCAAATATATAATCAAGAATTTATCAATATAAGTCCGGAAGATATCATGCATGAAGGATTGAAAAAGAGATGGAGCGTTAGTGAGCCCGAATGGCATCACAAGGTATTCAAAATGGCCTTCGGGCATATTAAACGCAGTTTTCCATTCAACACCCTGCTTAATACGAACAAGATTATATGCCCCCCGAAGGTCAATCTTCGTAAACCAACTAGCCCCCTTAATCCTAGCAAACAAATCAGAAACCAAAGGTAAAGGGTATTGAAACTTGACCGTGATCTTATTCAAGAGGCGATAATCAATACAAGGTCTCAAGGAGCCATCCTTCTTAGCAACAAAAAAAAAACCTGCTCCCAACGGTGAAGAAGATGGCCGAATATGCCCTTTCTCCAAAGACTCCTTAACATAACTCCGCATGGCGGTATGTTCAGGCACAGACAGGTTGAAAAGTCGACCCTTAGGAAACTTACTGCCTGGAATCAAGTCAATCGCACAATCACAGTCCCTGTGCGGTGGAAGGGAACTGGACTTGGGCTCATCGAATACATCCTGAAAATCAGACAAAAACTCTGGAATTTCAGAAGAGGAAGAAGAGGAGATTGACATCAAAGGAACATCATTATGAACCCCCTGACAACCCCAACTAGTCACAGACATAGATTTCCAATCCAACACAGGATTATGTACCTGCAACCACGGGAAACCCAGCACGATAACATCATGCAAATTATGCAACACCAGAAATCGACAATCTTCCTGATGGGCTGGCGCCATGTGCATGGTCACCTGTTTCCAAAACTGGGGCTTATTTTTAGCCAAAGGTGTAGCATCAATCCCCCTTAAAGGAATAGGGTTCTGCAAAGGCTGCAAGGGAAAACCACAACGCCTGGCAAACTCAAAATCCATTAAGTTCAAGGCGGCGCCTGAATCCACAAACGCCATGACAGAAAATGATGACAATGAGCAGATCAAGGACACCGATAACAGAAATTTAGGTTGTACAGTACTGATAGTAAATGAACTAGCGATCCTTTTTGTCCGCTTAGGGCAGACTGAAATGACACGAGAAGCGTCGCCACAATGACTTTGCTCTAAGGACGACGCCACAGCGCGCACAGTTTGACGCTCCCGCAAGCGCCGATCAATCTGAATGGCCAGAGACATAGAATCACTCAGACCGGAAGGCATGGGAAACCCCACCATAACATCTTTAACGGATTCAGAAAGACCCTTTCTGAAAATTGCCACCAAAGCATCATCATTCCATTTAGTCAACACAGAACATTTTCTAAATTTCTGACAATACAATTCTGCCGCCTCTTGACCCTGAGACAGGGCCAACAAGGTTTTCTCCGCTTGATCCACAGAATTCGGTTCATCATATAATAATCCTAAAGCCTGAAAAAAGGAATCTACATTAATTCCAGGGAAAATGCCCAATCCTGTGGATCACCACGCAGCAGGGAGATGACAATTTTAACCTGCTGAATGGAATCACCGGAGGATCGCGGTCTCAGAGCAAAAAACAGTTTACAATTGTTTTTAAAACCCCAAAATTTGGACCTATCACCAAAAAACAAATCAGGAGTAGGAATCTTCGGCTCTAAAGCAGGAGTCTGAACAATATAATCAGAAATACCCTGTACCCTAGCAGCAAGCTGGTCTACACGAGAAGCTAATTCCTGAACATCCATGCTGGCACAAGACTCCTCAGCCACCCATAAATAAAGAGGGAAGAAAAGACAAAACAGACTACAGAAAAAAAATGGCTCAACACCTTTCTTCCCTTCTTCTGAGATGCATTTAACTCATTAATGTCCAGTTGTACTGTTATGATCTGGTGACCTTGGAGCCGCATGAAACTTTCTCTGGAGTCGGTGGAACCTGTACTGACCGCAAATCCTGAACTAACACCGCAACTAGAAGTAGCCGTGGGGTGTGCCTAACAAACCCTAGACACCTCAACACAGCCGGAGGACTAAATACCCCTATAGATGGAAATAGGAATGCTACCTTGCCTCAGAGCAGACCCCCAAAGGATAGGCAGCCCCCCACGAATAATGACTGTGAGTAGGAGAAGAATAGACACACGCAGGTAGAAAACAGGATTTAGCAAAAGAGGCCACTCTAGCTAAATAGGAAAGGATAGGACAGATTACTAGGCGGTCAGTATTAAAACCCTTCCAAAAATATCCACAGCAGATAATACAAAAAGTTCCACAATCTAACTAAAGACATGGAATGTATATCTGCCACTCCAGAGAATCCAACAAGACTGAGAAAATACTGACACAATCTAAGCTGGACAAGAAAACACAAAGAATAGCACTGAATTGTGAAGCACATAGCATGTGTGCCACAGGAAAAAAAAACCAGACACTTCTCTTTGCTGATTTGGCAGAAAGGCAGGAGGAACCAAGCAGAGGTCCAACACCTCCCAACAACAATTGACAACTGGCAAGGACTAATGAATCCTGCACGCCTAAATACCCCAGTCAGAACTGCAATCAGCAGATACACCTGACCAGGACTGCAACTCATGGGCAACTGCATTACCACCTACTACCACCTGAGGGAGCCCAAAAGCAGAATTCACAACACTATATACTATCCTTCCCTGTTTAGCCCCGTTTTAAACTCCTGTCCTAACAAGGACAGGCTCCAAGTGATCCCTAACTGTGGGCACCACTAACAAAATGGACAGGTTCCAAAGTTCTCCCAACGCGTTTCATATCCAATGGCGGAGACTCATCAGGGGAGCAAAAGAATGCACCAAAAAGGCATTAATCATAGTCCATAAAAAGTCCGTTCATGTTACTGGTCCCACAGTGGCTGGGTACCAGAGAGTCCTAATGTGCCGTCTCTGTGTACGGTCCCAAATAAATCCTAAAGTATTCGGCTCCCTGGAACTTTTCAACCTTTTCCCATATACCATGCTTCAAACATAAAGATACCAAATGTAAATTTTGGGTGAAGAATCAACAACAAGTTGAACACAATTGTGAAGTTGAACTAAATTTATTGGTTATTTTACATTTTTGTGGAAATTCAAAAACTGAAAATTGGGGCGTGCAATATTATTCGGCCCCTTTACTTTCAGTGCAGCAAACTCATTCCAGAAGTTCATTGTGGATCTCTGAATGATCCAATGTTGTCCTATATGCCTAATGATGATAAATATAATCCACCTGTGTGTAATCAAGTCTCTGTATAAATGCACCTGCTCTGTGATAGTCTCAGGGTTCTGTTTGAAGCACAGAGAGCATCAAGAAGACCAAGGAACACAACATGCAGGTCCGTGATACTGTTGTGGAGAAGTTTAAGGCCGAATTTGGATACAAAATGATTTCCAAAACTTTAAACATCCCAAGGAGCACTGTGCAAGCGATCATATTGAAATGGAAGGAGTATCATACCACTGCAAATCTACCAAGACCTGGCCGTCCCTCAAACTTTCATCTCAAACAAGGAGAAGACTTATCAGAGATGCAGCTAAAAGGCCCATGATCATTCTGGATGAACTGCAGAGATCTACAGCTGAGGTGGGACAGTCTGTCCATAGGACAACAATCAGTCGTACACCGCACAAATCTGGCCTTTATGGAAGAGTGGCAAGAAGGAAGCCATTTCTCAAAGATGTCCATAAAAAGTGTTGGTTAAAGTTTACAACAAGCCAACTGGGAGACACACCAAACATGTGGAAGAAGGTGCTCTGGTCAGATGAAACCAAAATCGAACTTTTTGGCAACAATGCCAAACGATATGTTTGGCATAAAGGCAACACAGCTCATCACCCTGAACACACCATCCCCACTGTCAAACATGGTGGTGGCAGCATCATAGTTTGGGCCTGCTTTTCTTCAGCAGGGACATTGAAGATGGTTAAAATTGATGGGAAGATGGATGGAGCCAAATACAGGACCAATGTTGAAGAAAACCTGTTGGAGTCTGCAAAAGACCTGAGACTGGGATGGAGATTTGTCTTCCAACAAGACAATGACCCCAAACATAAAGCAAAATCTACAATGGAATGGTTCACAAATAAACGTATCCAGGTGTTAGAATGGCCAAGTCAAAGTCCAGACCTCAATCCAATCGAGAATCTGTGGAAAGAGCTGAAAACTGCTGTTCACAAACTATCTCCATCAAACCTCACTGAGCTTGAGCTGTTTGCCAAGGAAGAATGGGCAAGAATTTCAGTCTCTTGATGTACAAAACTGATAGAGACATACCCCAAGCAACTTGCAGCTATAATCGCAGCAAAAGGTGGAGCAACAAAGTATTAAGTTAAAGGGGCCGAATAATATTGCACGCCCCACTTTTCAGTTTTTGAATTTCCACCAAAATTTAAAATAACCAATAAATTTCGTTCAACTTCACAATTGTGTTCCACTTGTTGTTGATTCTTCACCAAAAATTTACATTTGGTATTCTTATGTTTGAAGCATGATATGTGGGAAAAGGTTGAAAAGTTCCAGGAGGCCGAATACTTTCGCAAGGCACTGTATATGATCAATCGTCTTTTCAAAATAAGCTGTCATGTGTTTGTGAGAAATAACACTATTTCTGGCCATTATTTGATTGTATCCTACTTTATCACCAGTTTTCTGTAGGCTATATCTCTTAATTTACAATTGACTCTGAGCTGGGAGGAAACCATCAGCTATGATCTCTCCCATACACAGCATAGTACACAGAGAGGTATTCCTTCTCTATTTTTTTCTGGTAGCACATAGATAGAAGTATCAGCAACATGGAAAAAATTATGCAGAAATACTGAGCAGTGTAGCTATGAATCCAGCTCTGGGGTGAGGTAAAATACTTGTGAGAAAGCTCAGAACAATCTTTATGTTTCTCCCTTTGCCTGTTTTTTTACCCTGCTCTTCCCCCTCCCCTCTCCATTGAGTATAATAGAAAGTGTAAACTGATACCTCACTGTGCTGCCAGTCTGTCAGACAAGATGAAGTTGAGCTATTTTTCAGAGTTAAAGGGGTTGTTGAAGTTGAGCTATTTTTCAGAGTTAAAGGGGTTGCCCACTACTTGGAAAACCTTACCCATTCCTCATGTTTGGACACGTTAAAATACAAATACTTATACTCTTCTTTGGTGCCGCCACCATTCCATCGGTATCGGCACTTGTATTCCCGGGGCTCACGTGAGGTTTTCATGTCTGGTGAGCCCTCCACCCAATCAGCGCCGGTGTCACTGTCCATTCCTTCAGACATATTGAACATGAACTGAAAGTCAGGGCTGCAGCTCCTCTCTGACTTCCTCTGGAGATGAGTTCAGGAGGCAGGGGAGAGGGTAAGAAATGGCTCATCAATTGGAGAAATAGAAAGTTTCTTACATTCTTTAGTACTATTTATGTATGCAAAATTTGTTACACGGACAGGTCAAATTCAAAGAGGTTGTCTCATTTTCAATATTCAGGTGTGCACTGCACCCCAGCCTTCCTTCCTGCTTGATTGACAGTTTGAACCATTGGCATCTTTGCACCTGAACTGTGTAAATCCTATGCTACAAGCATGAGAGGAGCGCAGTGGCACTGAAGCTGGCCTGGATGTGGAAATATCAGTGCACTCCAGTGAACCGGCTTCAGAGCAGCGCTTACAAGATGTACTGGGAGAAGCTTGTAAGCAAAGTGCATGTTCAGCCATCCCCGATAGGCTGCAGCAGTGACTGTTAACCTAGGCATTGAGTAATAAATAATAAAAGAAAAAATCTCTCCCTTCTTGGAATGGAGAGGATTTATATTAACAAGTAAATTGCAATGTTGCTTGGTTTTGCAATTTCACCCATTTTAGATGATGAGAATAACCCTTCTAAACAAATACGCAGTATACTGTGATTACTTTGTAAGTTCTAGCCTCTAACGAACATATCACTTCACAGAAGCGTGAAAAGTAGCACTTAGATTATTGCAGAAATGAGACTCCACGGATACAGATTAGATATTAGAAAACAAATTTTGACAGTGAGGGTGATCAATGAGTGGAACAGGCTGCCACAAGAGTTCTCCTTCAATGGAAGTCTTCAAACAGAGGCTGGACAGACATCTGTCCAAGATGGTTTAGTGAATCCTGCATTGAGCAGGGGGTTGGACACGATGACCCTGGAGGTCCCTTCCAACTCTAACATTCTATGATTATACGATTCTAAGATATGATATTGTTTTTGCAGAAAAAAAGAAAATTAATATTGTGTGACATTTCCTTTCTGCATCACTTTCAGCAATTAGTATCGACGGAGTGAACGTCATCGGATATACCGCTTGGTCTCTTATGGATGGCTTCGAATGGCACAGAGAGTACAAAATTAGACGAGGATTGTTTTACGTTGATTTTGCAAGTCAAAACAAAAAGCTAATGCCCAAGTCATCAGCGTTATTTTATCAGCAACTTATCAAAAAGAATGGATTTCCACCATTACAGGAGAATCGACCTGTCCAAGGAACATTTCCATGCGATTTTGCTTGGGGAGTTACGGCATCCACAATACAGGTAATAGAAGTTAACTTTTTGTTAGTAGCTTTTAGTGATTATTACAGGAATTTTTGCTAGTAAATATTTGTGTTTAGTAGTATTGAGGTAATAGTTTTATTTATTTAAAGTTGTTGTAACGATGTAATTGAGCCACCCACCAAAAAATAATAGAATATCAATTTATGTGATATTTTTGGGAATTGTTCACAGACAAATGCAAAATGGTCAGGATTTACTTTTTTAACTCTGTTAGTATTTCAGAATCCCTGGTATTTTCAGCAACCTGATCAAGAGTTCTAACCCCCGTCATTTAAAAAAATTGCTTTATCGTCACCTGTACCAAAATTAAGTGACACCATGTTCAGCATCTACTGGTAGCTAATTTAAAGGAGTATTCGCAAGCTTCAAAGTTATCCCATATCCAGTGGATAGGGATTTTTTCCACTTGCTAGGGGTCTGACTGCTGAAGACCCCAACAATCCCAAGAACTATTGCTCTGAAGAGCTCCTGTAAATGGAGCAAAGATCAATCATGCTGATCCATCCATTCTTATGGAAGTGCCGAAGACCAGCAGAGCGCTATTTCTGACAATCCCATTAAGAATGAATGCAGTGGGCCAGATCGACCACCACTCCATTTACACAGGGCCTAGTGCTGTCAGTTGAATACTCGCCTGGGTAATAAAGGGGATAAAATTGCTACCATATACCCCTATTAACTATTTATCACCCCTGAAAACAAAAGAATTGGGAGTTGAGATTTCAGCTGCCCGATTCTTGTCCCCTACAACATTTTCGGGAAGTGTCAGGAAAACCTCCTGCACATCAGACAGTCGGCCACCAAAATCAGCAGATTCAGTCTTTACACTTTATGCACTCAGCCAGTTGCACAGAACCATAATTGGTCACCCCTAGACTTTGATGGGCCTCTACTATACTTCTGCATGCCTCCTATTTCACATGACACAAACCTGTGACATGTTGTATAACATTCACTTTTATGTATGAGTTCTCTTATAGGAATATTGCGAATATTTGTGACATTTGCCAACGAACCATACTAGGAAGCCCCAAGGGAGCGCGGATATATTTTTTTTAAGGAATAGGGGTAAATACACCTTTGACTATTTTTTTCTTTAATGAATAGAGGTAAATACACCTTTGACCAATATTGGATGATGGATGCAAACCATGACAACCACATGTGAAAAAACTATATTTAGTGCTCATAGAAGCAGTTCCAGGTACATTTCCTGGGAATACGTTACAGTTTATGACATCTTCTGTTTTATGTTTTTTTTGTGTGGCAGATTGACACAATGCCGACGCAATTCAATGACCCTAGCGTATATGTATGGGACATGAATAAGACTAAGGGACTCACAAAGGTGGATGGTCTGAAAATGCCAAAAAGAAAAACACACTGTGCTGACTATGCCTCCATAAGACTTCAAATATCTATGCTACGCTCGACATACATCAACCATTTTTACTTTGCACTGAAGTGGAATTCTATCGTTCCTCATGGGAACATTTCTGAGATCAATCACAGCATTTTACACTATTATCAGTGTTTTGTAAGTGAACTTGTTCAAGCTAACATTACTCCGGTAGTTGCTTTGTGGCAGCCGATGGCCGAGCACCAAGGAATGCCTTCAAAGCTTTATAAAATGGGAGGATGGGACTACATACACACCGTTGACGCATTTATTGAATATGCCCGGTTGTGCTTCAAGGAACTTGGAAAATTTGTGGCCATCTGGATAACCATGCATGAGCCACCAGTGAGAAATCTAACCTCAACATCAGGGCACAACCTTCTTAAGGCCCATGCGTTAGCTTGGCATCTGTATGACAAGGAATTTCGAAAGTCACAAAACGGAAAGATCTCTTTGGCTCTTCATGCTGATTGGGTGGAACCTGCTTCTCCTTTTTCTCGAAATGACAACAACACAAGTGAGAGAGTGTTAGAATTTGAGGTTGGCCGATTAGCAGATCCAATTTTTCTCAGTGGAGATTATCCAAAAGTGATGCGTGAATGGTTAAGTCAGAGGAACAGTCATGGAGTTTTTGACTTTCATTTACCGCATTTCACAGAAAATGAAAAGCATTTGATCAAAGGGACCTTTGATTTTTTTGCCTTATCCCATTATACTACAGAACTTGTACATTGGGAGATGGAAGATACTGTACGATACGATTATGGACTTGAAGTTCAATTTATCACAGATAGTACATTCCTACATTCCCCACACAAGTATGCAGTGGTTCCCTGGGGTCTGCGGAAAATATTAAACTGGATAAAAACCAAGTATGGAGATATCCCAGTTTATGTGCTTGGAAATGGGATTGATGATGGTAAACTGGATGACAAGCTGAGGATCTATTACATTCAGCATTACATCAATGAAGCTTTAAAAGGTATATTTTTATTCCATTCCTTTCCATTACAGTTCTTGCTGCCTCCGAGGGTCTTATATTGGGGTCTTGCTGCCACCTTTGGCTCCATGGGCCAGTAGAGGGCAGGAGACATTTTTGTAGGTAGTGTTGCCTAAAATGAGTGAGAAAGTGGAAATAAGAAAAGTGCATGCAAAAAAAGGGATGGGGAAGGAACGGGAAGGGAAGGGAGGAAGTTTCATGCTTCTGGGGCTTCAACAGTTGTGGCAGCCCAGACCTGTGAGATGAGTAAAGAAAGGTGAAAATAAAGTTAGGGAGGTAAACTTAAAGGAAAAGAGGGGGAAGGTTTAATCGAAAAAATAGAGAGGTGAAAACAGAAGGGAAGGAAGGGGAAAAAAAAAGAAAGTAATGCTAGTAGTGGGGGTTGGGTTAGAGATAATAGAGGAAAAAGGATTTTTAGAGTTGGTGCGGGACTATTCGCACGTCCCATTCCATCTGCCATGACAGTAGTTTGTGGCTGCTGCGTGGGAGTGAGAGTAGCATGTATGACCTGCCGCCATCAGCCCCTCTACTCTTGATTAGCCGGTTTGTCGCCGGTAACAGTACTCCCGCTCTCGGGGAGAGGCCACAGGCTACTGTCATGGATGATGAAGTAGGACATCCGAATTCATTCCCACCAACTCTATTTACAACCTCTTAACCCACAGGGCACTGACCTTTATTAATTGAATTATTTTATCTATCTCTTTCAGCCACACTGATAGATGGAGTCGACCTTCGTGGATATTTTGCTTATTCCTTCACTGATAAGATGGATCCCCAATTTGGCTTGTTCAAATATGTCGCCAATAAATACGAGGCTAAAAATTCAAAGAATATATACAAACGAATCATAGCTAATAATGGATTTCCAAATGTGGACGCTACTCCAGCCCCGTGCCCAGAAGAGATTTTTGAGTGCACAGACTGTCATATGTTTCAGACTAGAAAATATTTGTTTGCTTTTGTGGCTTTTATGTGTTTGGTATTCGTTGTCTCTGTCTTTATGATCACGTATTACTCAAAAAAAGGCAAAAGGAGATATAAGTAGGAAAACACTTCACATTTGGTAGAAATAGGTTAGATGAAGGCAGGCCCTGACCATGGGCTAGTGGGAAGCTTCTGTCTCTCTTACCATACCACCACCACTGCTCTCATGTCTCCTTTATCATTAGTAGGAAACCTTGCTGACGGTGCGCCTAACAGTTTCCAAAATGGCTTTGTGGGTCCTAAATATTTTGCACAGTCGTCGAAGAGGGTGTTAAAAACGTCACTAATTGCAGAGCTGACTCCTAAAACTGTGAATTTATAAAGTAATGTAAAAATAATAATATAAACTCGGCTTTGTAGAGCTCTATTTTTGAAAACGCTATACTAGATATGTTCTGTAAGTCTAAATTAAATAATTTTATATTATTAGCTCCGGTATCAGGATTTTTAGGCAATGAATTGACCGATTATATTTATTACTCTACAATTTTATTACCTTCTATGTTTCTGTGAAGCTCATACTAACCCACAGCTGTAGTGAATCATGTCATCTCAGATCACGGTATCTGTGTAGGCCGGACACCAATGTTGGCAGATTTGCTGGTCTTTGGCGTCTTTTGTTTGTGCAACAAGAAGATGCGTCTTTGAAGTTTTTGCTGTGGGATACAGAGTCACTTATATAGGTCTGGCCATAGTTAGATTTTCACAGCAGATCAAATTGGTGTTAAAGGGATTTTCCACTTTCAGCAAAGAAGACCCCAAACACTGTAAAATACCTAAAATATTAAATAGAGCAGGAACACACCTTCCCTCGGCTCCTCAGGGGCGGACATATCACTGGTGCAGAATTTGTGACCACACGGGGCCCAAGAGGTAAGGAGGCCCAGTTTTACCTTCAAAGCTGGTGGAATGGTCTATTATGACTGCAAAGAGTCCATATAGTGTTCTGGCACAGGGGCTTTCTGCTGTCGTCCCCGCGCTGCAAACTACTAAGCATAGTCATTGGCTACAGTGGTCATACGCACTGTCAATGTATTGTCAGTCACCACTACAGCCAAAACACTGAGACCCAAGGAGCGGTGGGGATCTGGCACTGTATCCAGGGAGTATCTGCTTTGTTTGTTATTTGGGGTATTCTACAGCGTCTGGTGTCCACGAACCTTAAAGTGGGAAACTTCTTTTTGTTTTTTATGTTTTTGTCCAATGTATCTTTCCTGTTTTTTACTCTAATATTGTCATTTAAATTTATAAGTGAAAGGGATTGTCCACGTTTCTTATGTGTCCTTCAAAAAAGCTGATCACAAGTCCCAGATGTTGGCTGTAATATGAAGGAGAACTTGATAGCAAACGTTCAATGTTCTTGCATTGCCGCCACAGGAAATAATCTTTACATAGTTCTATTCTACTATGGACAATAGCATCTAACGAGGGTCCTACATGATGGAATGGGTTCAAAATTATTGTAAAGAGCAGAAAGTTTGTAAATATTACTAATATACTTAAAGGGGTTGTCCTGTCCAGATGGATAAGTCTACAGTCACTCTGTGTGACTGCAGACTAATGGATCTTCCCCTCATCGCATGCACTGTGGGCATGTTTCTGAGCCGGGAGCCATGGGTATGTATGAGTTCTATATACCCCCGGCCAGAGCCCGGCCAGAGCCCGGCCAGTGGGTGTGGCCTCACTCCATACATTTGTATGGAGTGAGAACACGTCATGTCTAGGGACGCGGCCATCCAGTGGGTGTGGCTGACTAGAGGGCGTGGCCTTGCTCCATACAGATGTATACACATACCTATCCTCCAGTCCCAGCGAATCCACGCAGCACACATGGATCAGACAACCCCTTTAATTTGAATAATTTTCATTCATTCAAAACACAATGGTTATTCTGAAAAGTAATGTGTTTTCTCTTGGAGGGGCATGGTTTGGATGAAAAAGGGGTGTAGATTTATGTTGCACTGATGTGAGTAAAATGTAAAGAAGCACTCCTCCTCCTCCTCCCATCAAAGTTTTTATCCTCTTAATATATTGCAGTCATCATATTATACACGACTGAGCACTTACAATTAAGAGAATAATAACATTGATGGGAGGAGGAGGAGGAGTGCTTCTTTAAGATCAAAAAGTGATATACGTGAAAACCAACCAAGAGATGGTTCCCTGGGCAACCCCTTTAACATCCAGAATAAGGCTTGTTCACACCTCTGCGTTGCATATACGTGTGGCATCTGGTTTTTTTCATGGATACAGCATGTACCCATTATAATCTAGGGTACTATGCACATGTCTGTATTTTGGGATTTATTGACTGGGTGACTGTTCAAAACACACGGAAACATGTCCATTTTATTTCTGCAGCACAGATGACATCAGTGTACAGTCCGTGTGTTCTCCGTGTTTAACACTGTGAAGTATAGGAGAAGCTTTATCATTTATTTCTTTATCCATCCATGTAAAACACTGATGACAACTGATGGTAAAAAAGGGCACACGGATGGTAAAAACAGACACACGGATGGTAAAAACAGACACACGGAAGGTAAAAACAGACATACTGATGACACAGATACCATTTTTCACGCATGTTTTTAAACACGGATGTGTGAATAAGGCCTAAGCCACAGAGCATTTTCAGACTGTCTCGTCTAAATTTGCACTGTCTATCGGTTCCCGTATAATCTGCTGTGAGCAGAATAGCTAAAAATGCACAGATGCATCAGCCTCATTTATGGAAAGCATAACCCATCCTGAGCTCTCACTACCGTTTTTCAACATTTCACTATCTAATTGTTTTTGCTTTTCAAAGTGAGATAAGAAAAATACTCCGCAGTAAAATTCTAATTTGTAAGTATAAATGTAACACAAAAAAAGGGACCAGTGCTCCAAGGGTGCAGGACTTCTAGCGGAAAGGTGTGAATGCAGTCAGGACAAAGTAATATTGCTTTATTGGAACAACATGAATTGGGCTCCAGTAATAAATGGAGATTACTGCTCTAATTCCCACTGTGGACAGTACATTAAAGTAATTGCCCCCCACCCCAGTTGACATCTAGTCCATTACGTTGTGTTGTCCTTACAAGTGAGATGAAAGTCTGCTGGTTCGGCAATTGTCTATCAATCCAAAATGTATGATGACAGCTGCTAGTTATAAGGATTGGGCAATCATGATGCTGCTTTAATTCCTTGAAGAATATCTATCATTTGACGGTTCTTCTCAGGCTAACAGGTCCTGTGGGTTTCTATGAGGAATAACACTCTTTCTGTCAATTATATGTCTTGAATTCTAATTAAATACCAAGTAAAAAAAAACCTTCAAAAGATATCTTTATTAAAAATGCATTAAAAAATGGCTATAACCAGAAAATGCATCTACACATTGACTATAGAAGCAGAAGAAGAAATGTATTCTCTAGAGAGTGGTACAGGAGGGCAATTGGGGTGATATAAATGTTCCTAATACACCATAACAGCTCACCTTGCCTTGCAGCGGAGGTTGGCACCCTATTTTAGACTATACGGTGCCCACGCTCAATGTAGAGTGTCCCTAAGGTTTCACATTCGATTCAGGCACCCGTTCATTGGTCCTGTCGGAGCTCATGTCTGAGCACCCCTGCAAAATGGGATTCGGGAGTATGCGCTGACAGGGACATAGACTATAATGATGCCGGCAGAGAAAACATGCGCTCTGTTGTGCATAATTTTCAAGCACTGGAGGCGGACACTTAGGCGTAGTAGACTGCATCTGGGTGTCCACCTCGCCTCCAGTAGGCGTATACACCCGAAAATGATATACAGCACAGGGCACGATCACTCTGCCGGTACCATTATAGTCTATGGGCCATCGGCGCATACGTCCGAATCCCGTTTTGCAGGGGTGTTCAGATGTAAGCTCCAACGGGGCCACCAAACGGGTGCCTGCTACAATGTGAAAGCACCCTAAGACACCCTAGTAAAAAACTTCTCTGGTCAGGGAACATAACCAACACCCAGGTACTGTAGAAATAATCTATGCTCACAAGGTAAAGGTTAAAAGTGAAAATATGTCTATTCACTAAATGCTGTGAGCAAGATATAGTTGTGACTGTAATGGACCATCAGAAAGTGATATGATTACATTTGCCACAATTATGTACAAGAACAATAAAGATCTTATGCCACACACATGGCATATAGGAGGCTGCTCATAAATCCTCAATATCTAGTAAGGGCTTAATCAAGAGATGGTATTTAGCTCAATTTTCCTTGGGATCCATTATTCCTACTCCTGATACGTTTCCACCCTTTTTATGCATGTAGGTTTGATCAGGGTATTGCTTCCTGCAATGGAGAGGAAAAATGCAAGGTGCTTAAATCAGCCCTCCAACTCAAGTGGCCATAGAGGAGGATGGAATGATGCATGCGTTTATGTATCGAATCCTGCATTTTCTAAAATTTTACTCTCTGCAGTTTTACAACCTAATTTTCAGTTGTCTCTAAGCTGGTGAGTGGGGACTAGCTATTTTTTGTCATCTGTACATAGTCCACAGATATACAAAGAAGTCCTGCTCTCCTGTCTTCATGAAGGACATGGTTTTATGTAAAGTTCCCTTCCTCCAACTGTTTCCTTTGGGAGACTCACCACCATATTGCCAAGAAATCCATCAGAACAAGGCACCAGATTTATTGCTTTATGGAACTCTCAATACGTCCAGATATAGAGTATGGTTTAAATGTTTTATGCAAGTGGGGGAAAAATTAATATATATTTTTTCATCAAGTATCAAAATCAGGGCCGGACTGGGACCGAAATTCAGCCCTGGCATTTTTAAGCACACAGGCCCACGTCTTGTAACTTCTGTAATCTTGCTCTCTAGATGGTCTAAGTACAGGTCAGCAGCATACAATCAAAACGTTTTATGTTGCGGACCTACATAGCCCACAGCAACTGAATTATGGCCAATTTAGATGAGCCAATAATCATGCAATGTGTGATTGTAAGAGCGCATTTTCCTGATTATTGGCTCATTTAAATAGGTCAGTAATCACCTGATGTAAGAGCAAAATGATTATTAGTCACGTAAGACGATTTTTAGCCAGCTTAAAAATAAAGGTTCTTGGTAGCATATTGAACCGGTAAACAGGACATGCACTCCTGAGAACAGGACATTCAATGTGCACAAAACATTAACAGTCGCTGTGTGTCCTCCTGTGTGGATAGGCCGTATAGGATGCTGACTGAGGTGTATATGGCTGGTCGGTGGTCATGTACATGTTATAGCACAGTAATGACAGTAAAGTCTCATTCAGACGTCCGTTTCTCACATACATGTTTTATCTGTGGTTTTTATTATTTCTTTTCCATTATAGTCTATGGTGCTGCTCACAGGCCGAAATGTTTTTGCAGACTGTGACCCCAAATAAAAATCAGAGACATTTTTGTTTTTCATCGTTGTCGCAGACAAAATCACCTATACAGGTGTATGAACCTGTGCCACTCATGGACAGCACATAGATAGCACCAGTGCACACTCTGTGTAGTCCGTGATTAACATTGTAATGTATAGGAGAAGCTTTTAACTAATTTATTTTTTTCGTACGTGAAAATCACTTAAGTTTCAGCCTGGGAGCAAGCACACATTACCGGCCCATGTGACTCATTAACCAGTTTACCGCTGCTTTGCCTTCCTTAAGCCCCCGTCACACTAAGCGAGGTCGCTAGCGAGATCGCTGCTGAGTCACAAGTTTTGTGACGCAACAGCGACCTCAGTAGCGATCTCGCTATGTTTGACACGTAGCAGCGACCAGGCCCCTGCTGTGAGATCGCTGGTCGTGTCGGAATGGCCTGGACCTTTTTTTGATCGTTGAGGTCCCGCTGGGTAGCACACATCGCTGTGTTTGACACCTTACCAACGACCTCGTTGACTACAACGTCACACAGGACGTCCCTCATCGAGGTCTGAATCGTCATTATAGCTACCATGTGACAGGGTCACAACGACCAACGACATCGTTGTACAGGTCGCTACAGGTTGCCGCATCGCTGCTGCGTCGTTGGGAAGATCTCACTGTTTGACATCTCACCAGCGACCACATAGCGACGCAGCAACGATCCCTGACAGGTCGTATCGTTGTCGGGATCGCTTTTGCGTCGCTAAGTGTGACGGGGCCTTTACAGAAGCAGCAGAGGTAACTTTTAAAAAACAGGACTGGACAGATCGTTTTCATGTTGGGATTCATGTATTTTGTGGCTGCAGAACCAAGGTAAGGGTATATGCACATATCTTTTTCAAGTGGATTGCGGCAGGCACCCGTCATCTGAAAAAGCGCCACAAACCTGCCGCTAAACAGGAACTCAGTGCACAGCAATGTAAAACGACATTGCTGTACCTGCTCCATTTGTTACTTCTTTTAACTGCTTCCGTGCTCGGAAACTGAGGCCATTAAAAGAAGTAGCACAGTCTGTCACTTGCAACTATAGTTGTCAGTGGCACAAAAAACCATGGCGCCTTCAGCTAAAATATTTGAGATGCTTTCCTGAAGCAACTCTGCCACCTGAAATAAAATGCTGTGTGCACATACCCTAGATACGAACACTAGGCTACAGCACCTTACAGACGCTGAATACAAGAATCATTCGAAGGCCGGGGTCACAGTTGTGAGTGTGATGCGAGTCTCTCACATCAATACCCAGCACTGCCGCAGGCACTCGGGACCGGAGTTTCATCACCACATCCTATACATAGAACAGGGATTGTTATCTTGTGGAGACTGAGCGTCTCCGCAAGATAGACATGCTGCGGTCTATAAAGACGCCTCGCTTGTGCGTAATTTCAGGCGTGTCACCCGCATCCCTGTATGCATAGTGGATATGGGATTTCATTAAAGGGAACCTGTCGCCCCCAAAATTGAAGGTGAGCTAAGCCCACCGGCATCAGGGGCTTATCTACAGCATTCCGCATGTAACCTAAAAGATGAGAAAAAGAGGTTAGATTAAACTCACCCAGGGGTGGTCGGGCTGCGGTCCGGTCCGATGGGAATTGCAGTCTGGTTCGGGGGGTCCCATCTTCTTACGATGACGTCCTCTTCTTGTCTTCATGGTGCGGCTCCGGCGCAGCCATACTTTGTCAGCCCTGTTGAGGGCAGAGCAAAGTACTGCAGTGCGCAGGCACCGGGAAAGGTCATACATACAGTACAAATACACACACACTTACATACAGTACATATACACACACACAGTACATATATAGACACATAAGGTGCATATATATACATACACATATACACACACTTACATACAGTACATATACACACACACATACTGTACATATACACACACAGTACATATATAGACACATACAGTACATATACACACACAGTACATATATAGACACATACAGTACATATACACACAGTACATATATAGACACATACAGTACATATACACACACATACTGTACATATACACACACTTACATACAGTACATATACACACACAATACATATACAGACACATAAGGTGCATATATATATATATATATATATATATATATCTATATATATAATTGTCTAAGGGTAACTTCCGTCTGTCCTTCTGTCACCGTTATTCGTTCGCTGATTGGTCTCGGCAGCTGCCTGTCATGGCTGCCGCGACCAATCAGCGACGCGCACAGTCCAGAAAAAAATGGCCGCTCCTTACTCCCCGCACTCACTGCCCGGCGCCCGCATACACCCCTCCGCTCACCGCTCACACAGGGTTAATGCCGGCGGTAACGGACCGCGTTATGCCGCGGGTAACGCACTCCGTTACCGCTGCTATAAACCCTGTGTGTCCCCAACTTTGTACTATTGACGCTGCCTATGCGGCATCAATAGTACAAAATGTAATGTTAAAAATAATAAATAAAAAAAAAAACCTGCTATACTCACCCTCCGCCGCCTTTCTCGCTCCTCGCCACGCTCCCCGGACCGCTCCATTACAACCGTCAGCTTGCGGTGAGGTCCCGTCCCAGGGCTGGTGTGCGGCAAGGACCTTCCGTGACGTCACGGTCATGTGACCGCGACGTCTTCATAGGTCCTGCTCCCACCAGCCCTGGCACTTGCAATGGAACTCGGCTTCAGGAAAATGGCCGCCGCGATCTCGATCTGCGCACGCGCGGCATCCCGCGGCCATTTTCCTGAAGCCAAGCACTACCATCTGCACAGGATCCCACGAAGAGGAGAGGCGGGACGCGGAGGAGCAGCGACAAGAATGGTGAGTATGATACACTACAAGGGGCCCTCGGATCGTTAGGTGAGTATGTTTATTTTTTGGACCTGTCACATACGTGCCTCGGTAATATACTACGTCACTGGGCAATATCCTACGTGGCTCTGCTGTATACTACAAGGCTGGGCAATATACTACGTGGCTGGGCAATATACTACAAAGCTGTGCAATATACTATGTGGCTCTGTGCAATATACTACGTAGCTGTGCTGTATACTAGGTAGCTGGGCAATACACTACGTGGCAGGGCAATATACTACGTCGCTGGGCAATATACTACGTGACTGGGCAATATACTATGTGGCTGGGCAATATACTACGTCGCTGGGCAATATACTACGTGACTGGGCAATATACTATGTGGCTGGGCAATATACTACGTGGCTGGGCAATATACTATGTAGCTGGGCAATATACTACGTGGACATGCATATTCTAGAATACCCGATTCATTAGAATCGGGCCACCATCTAGTATATATATATACATATACACACACACTTACATACAGTACATATACACACACATACTGTACATACACACACACAGTACATATATAGACACATACAGTACATATACACACAGTACATATATAGACACATACAGTACATATACACACAGTACATATATAGACACATACAGTACATATACACACAGTACATATATAGACACATACAGTACATATACACACAGTATATATATAGACACATACAGTACATATACACACACATACTGTACATATACACACACACCTACATACAGTACATATACACAAACATACTGTACATATACACACACATACAGTACATATATAGACACATAAGGTGCATATACAGTGGGGCAAAAAAGTATTTAGTCAGTCAGCAATAGTGCAAGTTCCACCACTTAAAAAGATGAGAGGCGTCTGTAATTTACATCATAGATAGACCTCAACTATGGGAGACCAACTGAGACAAAAAAATCCAGAAAATCACATTGTCTGTTTTTTTATCATTTTATTTGCATATTATGGTGGAAAATAAGTATTTGGTCAGAAACAAACAATCAAGATTTCTGGCTCTCACAGACCTGTAACTTCTTCTTTAAGAGTCTCCTCTTTCCTCCACTCATTACCTGTAGTAATGGCACCTGTTTAAACTTGTTATCAGTATAAAAAGACACCTGTGCACACCCTCAAACAGTCTGACTCCAAACTCCACTATGGTGAAGACCAAAGAGCTGTCAAAGGACACCAGAAACAAAATTGTAGCCCTGCACCAGGCTGGGAAGACTGAATCTGCAATAGCCAACCAGCTTGGAGTGAAGAAATCAACAGTGGGAGCAATAATTAGAAAATGGAAGACATTCAAGACCACTGATAATCTCCCTCGATCTGGGGCTCCACGCAAAATCTCACCCCGTGGGGTCAGAATGATCACAAGAACGGTGAGCAAAAATCCCAGAACCAAGCGGGGGGACCTAGTGAATGAACTGCAGAGAGCTGGGACCAATGTAACAAGGCCTACCATAAGTAACACACTACGCCACCATGGACTCAGATCCTGCAGTGCCAGACATGTCCCACTGCTTAAGCCAGTACATGTCCGGGCCCGTCTGAAGTTTGCTAGAGAGCATTTGGATGATCCAGAGGAGTTTTGGGGGAATGTCCTATGGTCTGATGAAACCAAACTGGAACTGTTTGGTAGAAACACAACTTGTCGTGTTTGGAGGAAAAAGAATACTGAGTTGCATCCATCAAACACCATACCTACTGTAAAGCATGGTGGTGGAAACATCATGCTTTGGGGCTGTTTCTCTGCAAAGGGGCCAGGACGACTGATCCGGGTACATGAAAGAATGAATGGGGCCATGTATCGTGAGATTTTGAGTGCAAACCTCCTTCCATCAGCAAGGGCATTGAAGATGAAACGTGGCTGGGTCTTTCAACATGACAATGATCCAAAGCACACCGCCAGGGCAACGAAGGAGTGGCTTCGTAAGAAGCATTTCAAGGTCCTGGAGTGGCCTAGCCAGTCTCCAGATCTCAACCCTATAGAAAACCTTTGGAGGGAGTTGAAAGTCCGTGTTGCCAAGCGAAAAGCCAAAAACATCACTGCTCTAGAGGAGATCTGCATGGAGGAATGGGCCAACATACCAACAACAGTGTGTGGCAACCTTGTGAAGACTTACAGAAAACGTTTGACCTCTGTCATTGCCAACAAAGGATATATTACAAAGTATTGAGATGAAAATTTGTTTCTGACCAAATACTTATTTTCCACCATAATATGCAAATAAAATGATAAAAAAACAGACAATGTGATTTTCTGAATTTTTTTGTCTCAGTTTGTCTCCCATAGTTGAGGTCTACCTATGATGTAAATTACAGACGCCTCTCATCTTTTTAAGTGGTGGAACTTGCACTATTGCTGACTGACTAAATACTTTTTTGCCCCACTGTATATACATACACATATACACACAGTACATATATATTATATACATACTCAAACTACAGACACATGACCTGCACATATACACACTTTACACATTGAGCATACACATATACTCACTGCTTCCTGCAGGCGGCTGTATTGCTTCATGTGACGATACTTGCTAGGAGCAGGGGATTTCAGCTCTGTTGCTGGCGGTTGCACACAGGCCTGAGCCCTCCTCTCTCTCTCAGCCGTGCATCCTCCAGCTCTGATCCGGCAGAGGAGGGAACGCTGCAGCTGCTATTGGAGGAGCTCAGTGCTGGGATCTTCCAGTCTTTTTCTCCTCACAGCACTGGCCCCGCCCACCTCCTCAATGGTTTCTGTAGCTTCCCTGCTTGTTTTCAATGGCTGGGTGCTAGACAGCAGCTGTGCTGGCGATATGGATCTGATGCCACCTATAGAGGTATGTAAATTATCCCCATCAGGCGGCCATGAGCAGGAGCTGGTCTGAGAATAAATGCCTCCCTTCCCCCCTCCACCTTGCCTCTATCCTTCCTCCTCACTGCCGACTCCGTGTCTCACTGCTGCTGCTCACATGAACAGAGCAGTTGAGGCCACGCCTCCTTCTCCTGAGTGTCTCCTGTCCTGTCACATCAATGGTGCTCCTGCAGAGGGAGCTGCCCACGGCAGGGGGCGGCCCCTCTGGCAAATGCCAGAACTGCCCAATGGCCAGTCCGGCCCTGAATTCAAAATGCAAAGTAAATGAACAAAAAAGAAATCTAAAATCAATATTGGGTGTGCCTCCAAAACAGCATCAAAGCCTCAATTGTTCTAGGTACACTTGCACACAGTTTTTGAAGGAACTCAACATGGAGGTTGTTTCAAACATCTTGGAGAGTTAAACACAGATATCCTGTGGATGCATCCTTGCGCAAATCCTTCTGTCTCTTCTTCGAAACAGACTGGATGATTTTGGGACATGATTCTATGGGGTCGTATCATTACCTCCAAGACACCTTGTTTTTTTATGCTAGTTTTTCATGATTTTGGCTGAATGCTTGGAGTCGTTGTCCTGCTGCAGAATATATTTGGAGCCAATAAGACGGCTCCCTGATAGTATCACATGATGGATAAGTATCTGTCTGTGTTTCTCAGCATTGAGGACACCAAGAAATGTTCACTGTTGAGGAACGTAGATGCAGTCGTCGACCAAGAAAACTTAATGTAGCAGATGAAAGACACGTCAAGCTTACTTTCTTTCTAAATCGGAAGATGTCCAGCAGTGTCATCGTCTCAGAACTAACAGCAACCAGTGGGAGCAAACTACAATTCATCTACTGGTCAGAGAAGTCTAGCCAGAAGTGGAAACAAGGCCGAACAATTCAACTGTGCATAAAAACATAGGAACTGAGGTGCAGAAAAATGGCAGCAGGTGTTCTGGACTTAACAAAATGTTAAAGGGAACCTGGCACCAGGTTTGGCCAATACGAATTACGGCCACCACCTTTCAGGGCTGATATACAGCATTCTATAATACTGTATATCTGCCTCCAACCTGACCTATAAGAGAAGAAAAATAACATTTTTAATACTCACCTGCATGGCGGTCCGGTTCGAGGGGTGTCATTCTTCTTGGTCTGGCGCCTCCCATCTTCTTATGATCGCTGTACTCCTTCTTGGTTCATGTGGATGACGCATCCCTGCATCATCCACACAGTCTGATCAGCACCACGCTCCTGCGCAGGTGTACTTATCTGCCCTTTTGAGGGCAGAGCAAAGTACTGCAGTGCACAGGCGCTGGGCCTCTCTGACCTTTCCCGGGCCCCTGCGCACTGCAGTATTTTGCTCTGCCCAGTCGCGGGCAGAAAAGTACATGCAGGAGCGCTGTGCCAAGCAGACTGTGTGGATGATGCAGGGATGTGTCATCCACATGAACCAAGAAGGAGGACGACGATCATAAGAAAATGGGAGGTGCCGGACCAAGAAGAGCGACACCCCTCGGACTGCCCCACAGGTGAGTATAATAAAAGTTATTCTTTTACTCTTACAGGTTGGGTTGGGGCCGATATACAGCATTAGAGGATGCTGCATATCAGCCCTGAAAGGCGGTGGCCATATCTCATATCAGCCAAACCTGGTGACAGGTTCCCTTTAATTATGTGGCTGTAACAGAAGGCAGTTTAATAAATGTAACAGGCAACATTGAAGCATGATAGGGGCTCCCTGCAAGTTATGGGCTGTATTTCTGTAAAGTGACAAAAGGCAGTAGCCATGGTGAAGCTGCTTCTTTAATATGCCCTGGCACTTTACAGGAAAATCATACCACAGTCCCGGTGTGCTTTTCTGTGTGGGGTGCATCACACTCACTTGTAGGCCTTGGTTGTCTTCAGTTGTCCATGTTCAGGAACAGCTGCACACAGATCAGGGGACACCTGGTTCGTTCCAACACATTAAAGTTTACTGGACAGTTCAAGTACATCAAATTGCAACACACAGTATGGGGCACAGCACCCTCCGTCTCTTTTTCCTTAATACAGCCCATTTCTAGCTTTTCTTACCATTCTGCTTGGACTATCCCTACGCTTAATGTTGCTGTCAGCTCCAGGGATTTTTAGTCCAGTCCCGCAGTATTGCTGAGATCGGTTACCTTTCCGACTTGCAGCTCCACGTCCATCTTCCTCTGTATGGAAGGGGTTAAGGTACTCTCCATAGAACCTATTTCAAGCTTTAGGCTCAGGATATTGCAGGAATGTCTGTAGGGAGTCTTGTAAGGCCTCATACTGCCCAGAACAATATGGACTGCTTGTGCTATCAGCCCAGACACCTTGAACTTGACATTGTCTCTCTAACCAAACAACTCACTATCTCTCCTCTACTATCAGGAAGTAATCTTCTTTTTACTGACCCTAGCCACTCCCAATGTAGGCTGGTCCCAAACATTAACTATATCTTATCCCAGTAACCTAATTTAACAACAGTCACTATCTATCTTTATCCTAAGCGCTAAACTATGTTTTATCCTGTGCTTACACTATGCACATTCTGCACTATACACTACTCACATTGATATGGTAATGTGCAATGCGAAAGTAATATAAAGAGTTATTGTACACAGTATATGGCAATTCACATTGTATCACTTACTAAACAATACATATTATACCGAAAAACCGCAGGACATAGGTCATACTACGTGATTGTTGTCTTCAGGGGCAGGAATAAGACAGTACAGACCACACCCTCACAATCAGCCAATGAGGTTTGAAATTTGATCGTCAAGATTAAACTATGTCCTCAATGTTGAGTAATACAGGTAGATACTTTTCCACAATGCAATATCAAAAGCAATGTTTTGACCAGTTTTCTTTTGTTACTTTATGCCTTCACAATGGCTGTTTAGGGATGTAATTGTGCTATTTCCCCTAATATATGTATTGAGAAATAAATCTCCTCATGAAGTAGTAACTTTGGTGTCTTAGGTATTTCTGTTTCAATGTAGCACATGTTGAGAAGCAGCAATAGCATAGAGTACATTATAGCAGTACTGAACAATGAGGCTGTAAATTCAGCACTAGGGTTGAGCGACTTTCATTTTTTTAAGATCGAGTAGGGTTTTGGGAAACCCGATTTTGTCCAGAGTCGAGTCGAGTGCAGTCGGCCGATTATCGCTAAAAGTCGGGGATCGACCGAAACACGAAACCCAATGCAAGTCAATGGGGAAGCATAGTCGGCAGTGAGTGGAGGCCAGGAAAACACCTACAGTGCCCATTTTAATGCCAAAAACATCCATTCTTGTTTCTGAAGCTTGCCAATCTTAATTAACTGTATAATAATAGTTGGGCATAGGGAATTGGGTGAAAGTTGTGGGGGGAGTAGGGCTGGCTCAAGTTTTTCGTGGGCCCAGGAAATGCGGACTACGTCACGGCGGTGTTGCAGGGAAAGGTAAGTATTTAAAAGTTGCAAGTGCTGTGATCCTGAGCAAGCAGGGGGGGGGCCCACTCGTTCGCATTGCCACTGGCACAGGGCCCCTCAAAGTACGGCGGTGTGTTTGCATGGCGGGGGCGCCTCCCACCAGCAGCGACACTTTTGCGTACTCTGAGGGGCCCTGTGCCAGTGACGTCGCCAACGAGTATGCCCCCCCACCTGATGAAGGAACCTGCACTTTCATCTGCACCTTCCTCTTTGTCCCTGTGTAAGGTGGTATAACATGCGGGAAGGGGAACCTTACTTTCAGCAGGGACAGATTCTGGCTGTGTAGAGTACAAGGGGAATGTAGTGGTCTAGGTCAATGTACCAGCAGACTCATTTAGCAGTGGCTGGGCAATGGGCAGGATGAGGAGGAAACAGATATAGGGCCAAAGAATAAAGTAGGCTACATGCAGTTCAAAATTGGTAACAGGACTAAACAGGCGGCATTGCTTTGTTCAGTGGAGTAGCAAACCCAAGAGCAGCAGACACTGTTTCAAGGGCCTAACCACACTAGTAGGCCAAATGCAGTTTAATATCTGATAGTATAGGGCGAAAGCCAGAATGTGGAAGCTCAGCTTTGTTCAGTTGAGGACAACACCAGGGAGGGGCAGACACCTTTAGTAGGCCGGAAAAGCCTATTGCATTTTTTAAAATGGTAATTTGGAGCAGAAGGTTGAAGCTCAGCTTTATTTACTTGAGGGCAACACCAGGGAGGGGCAGAAGCCGTTAGTAGGCCCTAACCACCATTTTTTTTTTTTAAACCACATAATGAGAGCCGGAAGGTTGAAGCTCAGCTTTATTTAGTTGAGGACAACACCAGGGAGGGGCACACAGACAGACACCTTTAGTAGGCCTGAAAAGCCTATTGCATTTTTCAAAATGGTAATTTGGAGCAGAAGGTTGAAGCTCAGCTTTATTTAGTTGAGGGCAACACCAGGGAGGGGCAGAAGCCGTTAGTAGGCCCTAACCACCATTTTTTTTTTAAAACCACATAATGAGAGCCGGAAGGTTGAAGCTCAGCTTTATTTAGTTGAGGACAACACCAGGGAGGGGCAGAAGCCGTTAGTAGGCCCTAACCACCATTTTTTTTTTTAAAACCACATAATGAGAGCCGGAAGGTTGAAGCTCAGCTTTATTTAGTTGAGGACAACACCAGGGAGGGGCAGAAGCCGTTAGTAGGCCCTAACCACCATTTTTTTTTTTAAAACCACATAATGAGAGCCGGAAGGTTGAAGCTCAGCTTTATTTAGTTGAGGACAACACCAGGGAGGGGCACACAGACAGACACCTTTTGTAGGCCTGAAAAGCCTATTGCATTTTTCAAAATGGTAATTTGGAGCAGAAGGTTGAAGCTCAGCTTTATTTAGTTGAGGGCAACACCAGGGAGGGGCAGAAGCCGTTAGTAGGCCCTAACCACCATTTTTTTTTTAAAACCACATAATGAGAGCCGGAAGGTTGAAGCTCAGCTTTATTTAGTTGAGGACAACACCAGGGAGGGGCAGAAGCCGTTAGTAGGCCCTAACCACCATTTTTTTTTTTTAAACCACATAATGAGAGCCGGAAGGTTGAAGCTCAGCTTTATTTAGTTGAGGACAACACCAGGGAGGGGCACACAGACAGACACCTTTAGTAGGCCTGAAAAGCCTATTGCATTTTTCAAAATGGTAATTTGGAGCAGAAGGTTGAAGCTCAGCTTTATTTAGTTGAGGGCAACACCAGGGAGGGGCAGAAGCCGTTAGTAGGCCCTAACCACCATTTTTTTTTTAAAACCACATAATGAGAGCCGGAAGGTTGAAGCTCAGCTTTATTTAGTTGAGGACAACACCAGGGAGGGGCAGAAGCCGTTAGTAGGCCCTAACCACCATTTTTTTTTTTTAAACCACATAATGAGAGCCGGAAGGTTGAAGCTCAGCTTTATTTAGTTGAGGACAACACCAGGGAGGGGCACACAGACAGACACCTTTAGTAGGCCTGAAAAGCCTATTGCATTTTTCAAAATGGTAATTTGGAGCAGAAGGTTGAAGCTCAGCTTTATTTAGTTGAGGGCAACACCAGGGAGGGGCAGAAGCCGTTAGTAGGCCCTAACCACCATTTTTTTTTTAAAACCACATAATGAGAGCCGGAAGGTTGAAGCTCAGCTTTATTTAGTTGAGGACAACACCAGGGAGGGGCAGAAGCCGTTAGTAGGCCCTAACCACCATTTTTTTTTTTAAAACCACATAATGAGAGCCGGAAGGTTGAAGCTCAGCTTTATTTAGTTGAGGACAACACCAGGGAGGGGCAGAAGCCGTTAGTAGGCCCTAACCACCATTTTTTTTTTTAAAACCACATAATGAGAGCCGGAAGGTTGAAGCTCAGCTTTATTTAGTTGAGGACAACACCAGGGAGGGGCACACAGACAGACACCTTTTGTAGGCCTGAAAAGCCTATTGCATTTTTCAAAATGGTAATTTGGAGCAGAAGGTTGAAGCTCAGCTTTATTTAGTTGAGGGCAACACCAGGGAGGGGCAGAAGCCGTTAGTAGGCCCTAACCACCATTTTTTTTTTAAAACCACATAATGAGAGCCGGAAGGTTGAAGCTCAGCTTTATTTAGTTGAGGACAACACCAGGGAGGGGCAGAAGCCGTTAGTAGGCCCTAACCACCATTTTTTTTTTTTAAACCACATAATGAGAGCCGGAAGGTTGAAGCTCAGCTTTATTTAGTTGAGGACAACACCAGGGAGGGGCACACAGACAGACACCTTTAGTAGGCCTGAAAAGCCTATTGCATTTTTCAAAATGGTAATTTGGAGCAGAAGGTTGAAGCTCAGCTTTATTTAGTTGAGGGCAACACCAGGGAGGGGCAGAAGCCGTTAGTAGGCCCTAACCACCATTTTTTTTTTTTAAACCACATAATGAGAGCCGGAAGGTTGAAGCTCAGCTTTATTTAGTTGAGGACAACACCAGGGAGGGGCACACAGACAGACACCTTTAGTAGGCCTGAAAAGCCTATTGCATTTTTCAAAATGGTAATTTGGAGCAGAAGGTTGAAGCTCAGCTTTATTTAGTTGAGGGCAACACCAGGGAGGGGCAGAAGCCGTTAGTAGGCCCTAACCACCATTTTTTTTTTAAAACCACATAATGAGAGCCGGAAGGTTGAAGCTCAGCTTTATTTAGTTGAGGACAACACCAGGGAGGGGCAGAAGCCGTTAGTAGGCCCTAACCACCATTTTTTTTTTTAAAACCACATAATGAGAGCCGGAAGGTTGAAGCTCAGCTTTATTTAGTTGAGGACAACACCAGGGAGGGGCAGAAGCCGTTAGTAGGCCCTAACCACCATTTTTTTTTTTAAAACCACATAATGAGAGCCGGAAGGTTGAAGCTCAGCTTTATTTAGTTGAGGACAACACCAGGGAGGGGCACACAGACAGACACCTTTTGTAGGCCTGAAAAGCCTATTGCATTTTTCAAAATGGTAATTTGGAGCAGAAGGTTGAAGCTCAGCTTTATTTAGTTGAGGGCAACACCAGGGAGGGGCAGAAGCCGTTAGTAGGCCCTAACCACCATTTTTTTTTTAAAACCACATAATGAGAGCCGGAAGGTTGAAGCTCAGCTTTATTTAGTTGAGGACAACACCAGGGAGGGGCAGAAGCCGTTAGTAGGCCCTAACCACCATTTTTTTTTTTAAAACCACATAATGAGAGCCGGAAGGTTGAAGCTCAGCTTTATTTAGTTGAGGACAACACCAGGGAGGGGCACACAGACAGACACCTTTTGTAGGCCTGAAAAGCCTATTGCATTTTTCAAAATGGTAATTTGGAGCAGAAGGTTGAAGCTCAGCTTTATTTAGTTGAGGGCAACACCAGGGAGGGGCAGAAGCCGTTAGTAGGCCCTAACCACCATTTTTTTTTTAAAACCACATAATGAGAGCCGGAAGGTTGAAGCTCAGCTTTATTTAGTTGAGGACAACACCAGGGAGGGGCAGAAGCCGTTAGTAGGCCCTAACCACCATTTTTTTTTTTAAAACCACATAATGAGAGCCGGAAGGTTGAAGCTCAGCTTTATTTAGTTGAGGACAACACCAGGGAGGGGCACACAGACAGACACCTTTTGTAGGCCTGAAAAGCCTATTGCATTTTTCAAAATGGTAATTTGGAGCAGAAGGTTGAAGCTCAGCTTTATTTAGTTGAGGGCAACACCAGGGAGGGGCAGAAGCCGTTAGTAGGCCCTAACCACCATTTTTTTTTTAAAACCACATAATGAGAGCCGGAAGGTTGAAGCTCAGCTTTATTTAGTTGAGGACAACACCAGGGAGGGGCACACAGACAGACACCTTTAGTAGGCCTGAAAAGCCTATTGCATTTTTTAAAATGGTAATTTGGAGCAGAAGGTTGAAGCTCAGCTTTATTTAGTTGAGGGCAACACCAGGGAGGGGCAGAAGCCGTTAGTAGGCCCTAACCACCATTTTTTTTTTTTAAACCACATAATGAGAGCCGGAAGGTTGAAGCTCAGCTTTATTTAGTTGAGGGCAACACCAGGGAGGGGCAGAAGCCGTTAGTAGGCCCTAACCACCATTTTTTTTTTTAAACCACATAATGAGAGCCGGAAGGTTGAAGCTCAGCTTTATTTAGTTGAGGGCAACACCAGGGAGGGGCAGAAGCCGTTAGTAGGCCCTAACCAAAGTTGAAGGCCAAATGCAGTTTAATTTCTGATACTATAGGCCGAAAGCCAGAAGGTGGAAGTTCCGATTTAGACAGTGGAGGACAATTTGAATTAGGGACTGCAGACAGACTTAGTAGGCTGTCCCCTGTGGACCATGCATCCACCACATTAACCCATTGCGCCGTAATGGACACGTAATCTTCCGTGGCCATGCCTACAGGTCCATGCGTCTGTTGTCAGGTGCACCTTTGTACTCACAGATTGCCAGAGTGCATGGACAATGCGGTCTTCTACATGCTGGTGGAGGGTTGGGATGGCTTTTCTCGCAAAAGAAGTGTCGACTGGTTAGCTTGTAGCGTGGTACAGCGTAGTCCATCATGGCCTTATTAATAGTAAATAAAATATATAACTAGGCTCTATGAACTTTTAAATAGGTTCCAGGGGTACACGGGCAGCATTGGTGTGGTCAGTGGAGGAGTATTGCAAGTAGGGGCTGCAGACAGGCTATCAAAGGCCTAAAATAACAAACAGTAGGCAGTCATGGCAGTTTTACATCGGTTACATGGATACACAGGCAGGCACTCCAGGCAGCATTGTGGTCAGTGGAGGAGTATTGCAAGTAGGGGCCGCAGACAGGCTATCAAAGGCCTAAAATAACAAACAATAGGCTCATGGCAGTTTTACAGCGGTTACATGGATACACGGGCAGGCAGCTTGGTGGTCAGTGGAGGAGTATTTAAAGTAGGGACCGCAGACAGGCTTCAAAGGCCTAACATAAGAAAATGGGCTGGCTGTAGGCACTTTATAATTGGTTCCAGGGGTACACGGGCAGCAGTGGTCTGGTCAGTGGAGGAGTATTTAAAGTAGGGACCGCAGACAGGCTATCAAAGGCCTAACATAACAAACAATAGGCTCATGGCAGTTTCACAGCGGTTACATGGATACACGGGCAGGCAGCTTGGTGGTCAGTGGAGGAGTATTGCAAGTAGGGGCTGCAGACAGGCTATCAAAGGCCTAAAATAACAAACAGTAGGCAGTCATGGCAGTTTTACATCGGTTACATGGATACACAGGCAGGCACTCCAGGCAGCATTGTGGTCAGTGGAGGAGTATTGCAAGTAGGGGCCGCAGACAGGCTATCAAAGGCCTAAAATAACAAACAATAGGCTCATGGCAGTTTTACAGCGGTTACATGGATACACGGGCAGGCAGCTTGGTGGTCAGTGGAGGAGTATTTAAAGTAGGGACCGCAGACAGGCTTCAAAGGCCTAACATAAGAAAATGGGCTGGCTGTAGGCACTTTATAATTGGTTCCAGGGGTACACGGGCAGCAGTGGTCTGGTCAGTGGAGGAGTATTTAAAGTAGGGACCGCAGACAGGCTATCAAAGGCCTAA
This sequence comes from Ranitomeya variabilis, assembly GCF_051348905.1. Classification (NCBI taxonomy): domain Eukaryota; kingdom Metazoa; phylum Chordata; class Amphibia; order Anura; family Dendrobatidae; genus Ranitomeya; species Ranitomeya variabilis. The sequence goes on along the minus strand of NC_135234.1, from coordinate 705,780,109 downwards.
CATAACAAACAATAGGCTCATGGCAGTTTCACAGCGGTTACATGGATACACGGGCAGGCAGCTTGGTGGTCAGTGGAGGAGTATTGCAAGTAGGGGCTGCAGACAGGCTATCAAAGGCCTAAAATAACAAACAGTAGGCAGTCATGGCAGTTTTACATCGGTTACATGGATACACAGGCAGGCACTCCAGGCAGCATTGTGGTCAGTGGAGGAGTATTGCAAGTAGGGACCGCAGACAGGCTTCAAAGGCCTAACATAAAAAAATGGGCTGGCTGTAGGCACTTTATAATTGGTTCCAGGGGTACACGGGCAGCAGTGGTCTGGTCAGTGGAGGAGTATTTAAAGTAGGGACCGCAGACAGGCTATCAAAGGCCTAAAATAACAAACAATAGGCTCATGGCAGTTTCACAGCGGTTACATGGATACACGGGCAGGCAGCTTGGTGGTCAGTGGAGGAGTATTGCAAGTAGGGGCCGCAGACAGGCTATCAAAGGCCTAAAATAACAAACAATAGGCTCATGGCAGTTTTACAGCGGTTACATGGATACACAGGCAGCTTGGTGGTGAGTGGAGGAGTAGTGCAAGGAGTGTCTGTCCCAGTACTCCCAAAATATAAATAGATGTTAATGTCTCGCAAAACAACCAAAACAAAAAAAAAAGGTGGCATACTTAGGTACAGGGGTGGGCTCATCTACTGAGTTTCTGACATAGTAATTTGGCAGTAACTATTTAATGGTGCCAATATAGGACACAGACACAGACTACTTTAAGTTGCATCATAGATGTCTACAAATTTGTATTGTCAGTGCCAGACATTGAATGATGTCAGCGAATAGACTAAAGATTGGTGGAGCTGTGCGACATAATTTTGCACGTGGTAGAGCACATTTTGAGCTGGGGTAGGGGGGAACTCTCTTGAGGCCGGCGGGACCGCCCCAGGGCCCCTCATGTTACAACGGTGTGTCTGACGTTGGGTGCGCACCACCACCGCCAGAGACACTACATTGTACTATGAGGGACCCAGTAGCAATGCCGTCAACCAAAAGCGAGCACACCCACCTCTTCAGACAAACAGCAGTCTCACGGGTGCTTGCGCCAAGTCGCGATACCACGGCCCCGTGTGGGGAGTTTTGCCATTTAGGGAGGTGTAAACATGTCGTATGCTGTACAATCAGCTGCAGCAAATTAGACATTAGAAAAGTAATTCACAGGCAAGAGCTTTTCATAGGAAAGCTAGGTGTCGGCCGGGCAAGGTGGGGCAAAAGATTTCGAAATCCAGTTGTGGTTCATTTTAATGAATGTTAGATCGTCAACATTTTGGGTAGCCAGACGAGTCCTTTTTTCGGTTAATATTGAACCTGCAGCACTGAATACTCTTTCTGATAGGACACTTGCTGCCGGGCAAGCAAGCTCCTGCAATGCATATTCTGCCAATTCTGGCCAGGTGTCTAATTTGGAGGCCCAGTAATCAAATGGGAATGACGGTTGAGGGAGAACATCGATAAGGGATGAAAAATAGTTAGTAACCATACTGGACAAATGTTGTCTCCTGTCACTTTCAATTGATGCAGCAGTACCTGTCCTGTCTGCGGTCATAGCAAAATCACTCCACAACCTGGTCAGAAAACCCCTCTGTCCAATGCCACTTCTGATGTGTGCACCCCTAACACTCCTAGTCTGCTGCCCCCTGGAGCTCGTGTGAGAACGATCACGTGCGCTGTGTGCTGGGAATGCCTGAAGCAAACGGTCAACAAGAGTTGATTGTTTGGTTGCTAATATTAGTTCCAAGTTCTCATGTGGCATAATATTTTGCAATTTGCCTTTATAGCGTGGATCAAGGAGGCAGGCCAACCAGTAATCGTCATCGTTCATCATTTTCGTAATGCGTGTGTCCCTTTTTAGGATACGTAAGGCATAATCCGCCATGTGGGCCAAAGTTCCAGTTGTCAAATCTCCGGTTGTGATTGGTTGAGGGGCAGTTGCAGGCAAATCTACGTCACTTGTGTCCCTCAAAAAACCAGAACCCGGCCGTGACACGCAACCAAATTCCTGTGCCCCCGGGAAAGGTTCGGCATTAAAAATATACTCATCCCCATCATCCTCCTCGTCCTCCACCTCCTCTTCGCCCGCTACCTCGTCCTGTACACTGCCCTGACCAGACAATGGCTGACTGTCATCAAGGCTTTCCTCTTCCTCTGGTGCAGACGCCTGCTCCTTTATGTGCGTCAAACTTTGCATCAGCAGACGCATTAGGGGGATGCTCATGCTTATTACGGCGTTGTCTGCACTAACCAGCCGTGTGCATTCCTCAAAGCACTGAAGGACTTGACACATGTCTTGTATCTTAGACCACTGCACACCTGACAACTCCATGTCTGCCATCCTACTGCCTGCCCGTGTATCCTCCCACAAATAAATAACAGCACGCCTCTGTTCGCACAGTCTCTGAAGCATGTGCAGTGTTGAGTTCCACCTTGTTGCAACGTCTATGATTAGGCGATGCTGGGGAAGGTTCAAAGACCGCTGATAGGTCTGCATACGGCTGGCGTGTACAGGCGAACGTCGGATATGTGAGCAAAGTGCACGCACTTTGAGGAGCAGGTCGGAGAACCCAGGATAAGTTTTCAATAAGCACTGCACCACCAGGTTTAAGGTGTGAGCCAGGCAAGGAATGTGTTTCAGTTGGGAAAGGGAGATGGCAGCCATGAAATTCCTTCCGTTATCACTCACTACCTTGCCTGCCTCAAGATCTACTGTGCCCAGCCACGACTGCGTTTCTTGTTGCAAGAACTCGGACAGAACTTCCGCGGTGTGTCTATTGTCGCCCAAGCACTTCATAGCCAATACAGCCTGCTGACGCTTGGCAGTAGCTGGCCCATAATGGGACAACTGGTGTGCAACAGTGTCATCTGCCGATGGAGTGGTTGGCAGACTGCGTTCTGTGGAAGAGCTGTAGCTTCTGCAGGAGGACGAGGAGGAGGAGGAGGAGGGGGTGCGAACGCCTACAGCCAACTGTTTCCTAGACCGTGGGCTAGGCACAACTGTCCCTAAATTGATGTCGCCTGTGGACCCTGCATCCACCACATTCACCCAGTGTGCCGTGATGGACACATAACGTCCCTGGCCATGCCTACTGGTCCATGCATCTGTAGTCAGGTGCACCTTTGTACTCACAGATTGCCTGAGTGCATGGACGATGCGCTGTTTAACATGCTGGTGCAGGGCTGGGATGGCTTTTCTGGAAAAAAAGTGTCGACTGGGTAGCTCGTATCGTGGTTCAGCGTACTCCATCAGGGCTTTGAAAGCTTCGCTTTCAACTAACCGGTAGGGCATCATCTCTAACGAGATTAGTCTAGCTATGTGGGCGTTAAAACCCTGTGTACGCGGATGCGAGGATAAGTACTTCCTTTTTCTAACCAGAGTCTCATGTAGGGTGAGCTGGACTGGAGAGCTGGAGATCGTGGAACTTTCGGGTGTGCCGGTGTACATGGCAGACTGAGAGACGGTTGGAGACGGTATTGTTTCCGCCGGTGCCCTAGATGCAATATTTCCTCCTACAAAACTGGTGATTCCCTGACCCTGACTGCTTTTGGCTGGCAAAGAAACCTGCACAGATACTGCCTGTGGTGCGGAAAATGGTGGCCTTACAGTGACGGAAGGGATGTTGCGTTGCTGACTAGCTTCATTGGCCGAGGGTGCTACAACCTTGAGGGACGTTTGGTAGTTAGTCCAGGCTTGAAAATGCATGGTGGTTAAGTGTCTATGCATGCAACTAGTATTTAGACTTTTCAGATTCTGACCTCTGCTTAAGCTAGTTGAACATTTTTGACAGATGACTTTGCGCTGATCAGTTGGATGTTGTTTAAAAAAATGCCAGACTGCACTCTTCCTAGACTCGGATCCCTTTTCAGGGATTGCAGACTGAGCTTTAACCGGATGGCAACGCTGTGCTCCAACAGGTTTTGGCTTTGACACGCGTTTTGGGCCAGATACGGGCCCGGCAGATGTAACCTGTTGCGATGTTGATGCCTGCTGCGGCCCCTCCTCCACCTCCGCTTCTGAACTACTGCCGCCTGCACCCTGTTCCCCCAATGGCTGCCAATCGGGGTCAATAACTGGGTCATCTATTACCTCCTCTTCGAGCTCGTGTGCAACTTCGTCTGTGTCACTGTGTCGGTCGGTGGTATAGCGTTCGTGGCGGGGCAACATAGTCTCATCAGGGTCTGATTGTGGATCTGTACCCTGAGAGGGCAATGTGGTGGTCTGAGTCAAAGGAGCAGCATAGTACTCTGGCTGTGGCTGTGCATCAGTGCACTCCATGTCAGAATATACTTGTAATGGGCATGGCCTGTTAAATGTTTCACTTTCTAAGCCAGGGACGGTATGTGTAAAGAGCTCCATGGAGTGACCCGTTGTGTCGCCTGCTGCATCCTTCTCTCTTGTTGTAGTTTTTGCTGAGGAGGACAAGGAAGCGACTTGTCCCTGACCGTGAACATCCACAAGCGACGCGCTGCTTTTACATTTACCAGTTTCGGAAGAGGAGGCAAAAGAGCTAGAGGCTGAGTCTGCAATGTAAGCCAAAACTTGCTGTTGCTGCTCCGCCTTTAAAAGCGGTTTTCCTACTCCCAGAAAAGAGAGCGTTCGAGGCCTTGTGTAGCCTGACGACGAAACTGGCTCCACAGCTCCAGACTTAGGTGGAATATTTTTATCCCCACGACCACCTGATGCTCCTCTACCACTACCATCATTACCAGCTGACAATGAACGCCCACGACGACCTCTTGCACCAGACTTCCTCATTGTTTTAAAATCTTAACCAAAGTAACTTTATTTGTTGCTGTCAAACAACTTACACGGTGAGCTATAACTTCAGTATGATTTCAATATCCCTTAACAGGTTGGTGAGACCACAAGGAAAATCAGGCACAATGTTACACACTCTGTTTTCTGTGGCACAAAATCACAGAGATGACACACACGCAGGACTGTCACTCAAGCACTAATGTCAATATTAATCTCCCACCTAATTTATTTTTTTTTTTTCTCAGGGAGACTTTAGAAACCAAATAATATTAAAAAAAAAAAAAAAAAAGGCTTTCTATGGCCCACAATTAGAGAGAGAGAGGTGGCACACCCAGGAGTCAAGACTGGCACACAAGCTGAGAGGGCAATATTACTCTCCCACTGTTTTTTTATGTATTTTTTGTTTTTTCAGGGAGACTTTAGAAACCCAATAATATTTTAAAAAAAAAATAAATAGGCTTTCTATGGCCCACTGAATGAGAGGGAGAGAGGTGGCACACCCAGGAGTCAAGACTGGCACACAAGCTGAAAGGGCAATATTACTCTCCCACTGTTTTTTTAGGTTTTTTTTTTTTTTTCAGGGAGACTTTAGAAACCCAATAATATTTTAAAAAAAAAATAAATAGGCTTTCTATGGCCCACTGAATGAAAGGGAGAGAGGTGGCACACCCAGGAGTCAAGACTGGCACACAAGCTGAAAGGGCAATATTACTCTCCCACTGTTTTTTTATGTATTTTTTGTTTTTTCAGGGAGACTTTAGAAACCCAATAATATTTAAAAAAAAAAATAAATAGGCTTTCTATGGCCCACTGAATGAGAGGGAGAGAGGTGGCACACCCAGGAGTCAAGACTGGCACACAAGCTGAAAGGGCAATATTACTCTCCCACTGTTTTTTTAGGTTTTTTTTTTTTTTTCAGGGAGACTTTAGAAACCAAATAATATAAAAAAAAAAAAAAAAAAAAAATAGGCTTGCTATAGCCCACTGAATGAGAGATAGCACACACAGCAGTGGCACACAAGCCCTGACTGAGGCCAATATTTTTCTCCCACTGATTGATGTAGTGTTTTTGTGTTGAGGTAGAATTTAGAACACAAATCACGGAAAAAATAAATAGGCTTTCTATGGCCCACTGAATGAAAGGGAGAGAGGTGGCACACCCAGGAGTCAAGACTGGCACACAAGCTGAAAGGGCAATATTACTCTCCCACTGTTTTTTTATGTATTTTTTGTTTTTTCAGGGAGACTTTAGAAACCCAATAATATTTAAAAAAAAAAATAAATAGGCTTTCTATGGCCCACTGAATGAGAGGGAGAGAGGTGGCACACCCAGGAGTCAAGACTGGCACACAAGCTGAAAGGGCAATATTACTCTCCCACTGTTTTTTTAGGTTTTTTTTTTTTTTTTCAGGGAGACTTTAGAAACCCAATAATATTTTAAAAAAAAAATAAATAGGCTTTCTATGGCCCACTGAATGAGAGGGAGAGAGGTGGCACACCCAGGAGTCAAGACTGGCACACAAGCTGAAAGGGCAATATTACTCTCCCACTGTTTTTTTAGGTTTTTTTTTTTTTTTCAGGGAGACTTTAGAAACCCAATAATATTTAAAAAAAAAAATAAATAGGCTTTCTATGGCCCACTGAATGAAAGGGAGAGAGGTGGCACACCCAGGAGTCAAGACTGGCACACAAGCTGAAAGGGCAATATTACTCTCCCACTGTTTTTTTATGTATTTTTTGTTTTTTCAGGGAGACTTTAGAAACCCAATAATATTTTTAAAAAAAAATAAATAGGCTTTCTATGGCCCGCTGAATGAGAGGGAGAGAGGTGGCACACCCAGGAGTCAAGACTGGCACACAAGCTGAAAGGGCAATATTATTCTCCCACTGTTTTTTTAGGTTTTTTTTTTTTTTTCAGGGAGAATTAGAAACCAAATAATATTAAAAAAAAAAAATAAATAGGCTTTCTATGGCCCACTGAATGAGAGGGAGAGAGGTGGCACACCCAGGAGTCAAGACTGGCACACAAGCTGAAAGGGCAATATTACTCTCCCACTGTTTTTTTAGGTTTTTTTTTTTTTTTCAGGGAGACTTTAGAAACCAAATAATATTAAAAAAAAAAAAAAAAAAAAAAAAAATAGGCTTGCTATAGCCCACTGAATGAGAGATAGCACACACAGCAGTGGCACACAAGCCCTGACTGAGGCCAATATTTTTCTCCCACTGATTGATGTAGTGTTTTTGTGTTGAGGTAGAATTTAGAACACAAATCACGGAAAAAATAAATAGGCTTTCTATGGCCCACTGAATGAAAGGGAGAGAGGTGGCACACCCAGGAGTCAAGACTGGCACACAAGCTGAAAGGGCAATATTACTCTCCCACTGTTTTTTTATGTATTTTTTGTTTTTTCAGGGAGACTTTAGAAACCCAATAATATTTTTTAAAAAAAATAAATAGGCTTTCTATGGCCCACTGAATGAGAGGGAGAGAGGTGGCACACCCAGGAGTCAAGACTGGCACACAAGCTGAAAGGGCAATATTACTCTCCCACTGTTTTTTTAGGTTTTTTTTTTTTTTCAGGGAGACTTTAGAAACCAAATAATATTAAAAAAAAAAAAAAAAAATAGGCTTGCTATAGCCCACTGAATGAGAGATAGCACACACAGCAGTGGCACACAAGCCCTGACTGAGGCCAATATTTTTCTCCCACTGATTGATGTAGTGTTTTTGTGTTGAGGTAGATTTTAGAACACAAATCACGGAAAAAATAAATAGGCTTTCTATGGCCCACTCAGTGAGAGATGGCACACACAGGGATGGCACTGTAGCAGAAATGCCAATCTTAATCTCCCACAAAAAAAAAAAAAAAAAAAAAAAAAAACTGTCCTACAATTACTATCTCCCTGCAGTAATGTAAGCCAGGTATGGCAGGCAGCAATAGGAGTGGACTGATGCACAAATTAAATAAAAAGTGTGGACAAACAAAAAAGATAGCTGTGCAGAAAGGAAGGAACAAGAGGATATGTGCTTTGAAAAAAGCAGTTGGTTTCCACAGTGGCGTACACACAGCAATACAGCTATCACGGAGCCTTCTAGGGCAGCCCAATGAGCTACAGCGCTGAGGGGAAAAAAAAAAAAAAATAGCTTCCACAGTCCCTGCACACCGAAGGTGGTGTTGGACAGTGGAAATCGCTGCAGCACAAGCGGTTTGGTGGTTAGTGGACCCTGCCTAACGCTCTCCCTGCTTCTGACGAAGCGGCAGCAACCTCTCCCTAAGCTCAGATCAGCAGCAGTAAGATGGCGGTCGGCGGGAACGCCCCTTTATAGCCCCTGTGACGCCGCAGACAGCAAGCCAATCACTGCAATGCCCTTCTCTAAGATGGTGGGGACCAGGATCTATGTCATCACGCTGCCCACACTCTGCGTTCACCTTCATTGGCTGAGAAATGGCGCTTTTCGCGTCATTGAAACGCGACTTTGGCGCGAAAGTCGCGTACCGCATGGCCGACAAGCACAGGGGTCGGATCGGGTTTCATGAGACGCCGACTTAGCCAAAAGTCGGCGACTTTTGAAAATGATCGACCCGTTTCGCTCAACCCTATTCAGCACCATAGTGAGAAAACACTTACTACATCAGTAGCATCTGTAGCTCATCAGGAGCACTGTCTTTATGTCTCTTACTTTGCTCCTCCTTACCTTCTCCATAGACTTCAATACGCAGCTGTGATCTGATCTCTCAGTGAGCTGGAAGTCAGTTTTGCTATGTGTTGATTTGGTTACAACATGGTTAGATTCACTCTACAGGGTGGGCCATTTATATGGATACACCTGGGTGGGCCATTTATAAAGTTGCATCCAAAATGGCCAACTTCAAAATGGCTGCCATGGTCACCACCCATCTTGAAAAGTTTTCCCCCTCCCATAGACTAATGTGCCACAAACAGTAAGTTGATATCACCTACATTTCCCATTCTATTTAGGTGTCTCCATATACATAACCCATCCAGGTGTATCCATATACATGGCCCACCCTGTATAATTTGTGCCAGTTTCCCTGCACACATGCCCTGCATCACATTTCTTGTTTTAGAGGCTTAAGATTTGCCAATATTTGCCAAAATTGTGGTGCTAAAATTGGTCAGTATGTAAAGATGCTCCAAGTTCTAACATGTGTACCTTCCTCTGCATGTATTGTTCTGATTACAAAGATGTAAAAAATCTTTACTTATAGACACATTGCTACTGTCTTAGAAAATGATTATGATAAGAATTTATGAGATTTTTACATTTATTATTGACTGTATAAAATGTGAGATTAGATGAAATATTTAATATCTTATACGAGAAAATAAATAAATGATTATAATTTAATTTAACCTTGTCTTTCACATTTGAAATAAAAAAAAATAAGTGTTTTTAGATTTATATTTTATGAATTATATTTTTTCCAGCCTTGGATGTTAGTGGAGATGATTTTTCATTTGGTAAAGAATAGAAATAAGCAATTTGATGTGAACCGCTTTGGTTCGATGCTCAGTGAGATCCAACCGAAATGCTCATCTTGATGTTGCAGCCAGGGCTGTCATCAGGGCCTTATTGTCCTTACTGGTGTATGGGGCCCGGTGAGCAGAAGCAAGGAGTGGGGCCCCCTCTTTTTGTTTCTGCTCATTGGGCCCCAGGGGCAGGATTAAGGCAGTTCAGTGACTTTTCCTCTGACGCACATTCAGTTGAAATCTTAACCCAACATTCAAAATGTACACCAAGAGTCTATTGAGGTTGGGAACATAATCAAATGCAGTATAGTTCCCCTATAATAGAAGAGAAATGCAGAGATGGAGAACTCTGAATACTACTAAGCAAAAAAGAAAAATGGAGTAAACAAGAGCTTTATTAACACATAAATATTAAAATATCAAGTACTAAATATTTTTTGGGTCATGAGAAAAAAAGGCAGGAACAACCAATGGAGCGGCAAACTATAATCATAGGTAATGTACTAGTATAAGAAACACTCAGTACATGTCAATTCTATGGGTGCCCAGTTCTACATATAGTTCAGTAGACCTGGATGAAGAAAGTGCATGTGCATGGAGATAAAGTGCTAATATCAAGTATGGAGATGTAAGTTAGATGCATGGATGAGTGTCCTAATCAAGCCAAACAAGGGTATCACAGCCTGTTCCAGCATATGTCTACCACGTGTATATTGACCATGTCATATACGCACACTAACACTCCCATATGGAAGTAGAATGCAGTGCACCCACACAGTCCCGACGCGCGTTTCGCTACTGCCTTTTCAAGGAGAGGTGTTTGTGGTGTGCTTACCAGTTGGAGTTATAAGGACAGAATCACAGGTGGAATAATTTAGGAGGTGCATGTCCAGTGTGTATCGCGCCATTGTGGTCATCATCACAGTGTCGCACGCATGCGGGATATGAGAATAACCCCTTGACATCAGTAACATGTGCGCAACACGTCACTGATGGCCGGAGCTGGATACCAAGGCATACAATACACCGGGCATGTGCACAAAGTGGCATCCATGATGATATAGCTTCGGCGGGCGATGCCATCTTTGGTGTGCCAGTCAGGAATGATTAAAAAACAGATGCCACCGTATGGAGAGTAACTGAGTCAGGAAAGTGTGTATAAAGAGTAGTTGGGGATGGGAGACTGCAAATGGGTGGAAAGGGAAGGACAGGTAGGTAAAAAGGTCAAAATGAGAACGGCCCAGTGTAAAATGAGAGTAATATGTGGATGACCAATAGAAAGAAAGGGAGATAAAATAAAAATAATAATGTAATGAAAAGGGAAAGTGATGTGGAGGAAGTCCACAATAGAAAGGGGAGAAAATACGAGTGTGTATGAAAATGGTGCATCAGGGGGATATACAAGTGAGAGAAATACAAAAAGATACATAAAGACAAATAAAGTACTGTCAGCAATAATGGTGACATATAAAGTGCTACAGTGCATAGCAGCAAATATGGGTAATCACAATATATTATTCACAATATCACGGATAACACATGGACGTTATCCGTGTGCATGTCATGTGATGTCCATGAGTAACATTGTAAAGTATAGAAGCTTAGTAATTTATTTATTTGTTTTTGCATACTTTATAGTCATTGACGAATCTGATGGTGAAAACGAAAACATTGACCAAACACTAGAGAAAATCGAACAAAACACTGATGACACTTGGACCATTTTTTGTGTATGTGAAAAATCATGGCTGTCTGAATAAAGCTCTATAAATTATGATAAGGTAACACTTTGACATAAGTGAACTCTAATTGCTAGGGTTAACATTGCCATCTTGTGGGTAAATGTGAAAACACATACGGAACAGTTGCCTTGTTGCCAAAATTGTGGCCTGAATAAATACTGTTTATGGCAGTTTATGTAAAGTGTAGTAAATACATATTGATATATAGATTGAGTAAGGTGGCATCAAGCTCCTACTTGTTTCTGGTAGTCGGGTTGTTGAAATCATGGTTGAATTAAAAAGCAAAGTCTTGACTTGGTTGTGCCCCTTCAGCCTCAGCTTCCCCAAAAGTCCTGTTACTGGCGATCCACCCTAGATGAACAAAGTCCTTGTTCACTTGTTGTATGGGCCTACTCATGCCCCTCCTGAGGTTATATTGGGACAGCAGAGCCATTTTCACATAGGTATATAAACTTTTTATATCCACTGTATGTCTTTCCTTAAAAGGTTATTCCCAACATTAAAAATCAGCACTAGTGATGAGCAAGCATGCTCGTCACTACTCGTCACTCACTGGAGCAACAGTTTGCTCAAGATGCTCATCACTCGTCAAGTATTATTTGAATGCTCGAGCAGGAGCTTGAGTCCCCGCCTCACATGTTTGGCGCTTTTTAAACAGCCAATAAACATGTGCAGATTGAGCGCCAGTCACTGTAATGTCGTAGCCATCTTGGTTGTGGCATTACTGTGATTGGCTGGCTGCATAGCGTCATTGGGTGTATATAAGACCCATGGCGCCATGCTCGGCACACTGTAACACGGAAATAGGCAGAGCAGGGAGAGATGCTGCAGAAAAAAAGAGAGAATTGTAGCCGCGTATTAGGTAGGGATTCAACCACATTTATGGTTCTTTCAACTACAACAGTCCTTCTTATGGCTAATGATAATCAATAGTAATGCTGCTGTTAGCAACACTTAGGGAGAGATTGTGCTGAAGGGATCTTGTAAGACAGGATAGGGCTAACAGCAGACGCTCTTCTCAAAGCTAATATTATTTTTGCTCTTAATCATGCAAATTGTTCTGAGCAGGGAATATTATACTCCATTATTATGCCACAGTCGTGGGTCAAAAGTTTAAAGCCAGGTTAGATCTCAATAGGCATCACTATATTCCTCCTGCAGGGTAACAAGTCCATGTGAGGTGTGCAAATTTTCCTGCTATAGTAATACTGCAAATTTTTTTCAGCAATGAAATATTATATTGCATTTATAGTGCACCAGTTGTGCATCAAAAGCATACAGCCAAACTTGGTTGGATCTCAATAGCATCGCTATATTGATACTGCAGTGTTACAAGTCCATGTGAGGTGGGCGAATTTGTGTGCTCTAGTATTCCTGTCAATTTTTTTCAGCAGACAAATATTATACGCCATTTATACTGCTCCAGTTGTGCATCACAATAAAAAAGCCAGAGTTTGTTAGTTAGAAATAGCATTGCTATATTGATACTGCAGTATTCAAAGTCCATCTGAGGTGGGCAAATTTTTCTTCGATAGTAATACTGCAAAGTTTTCTCAACAGGAAAATATCTTACATAATTTAAAATGGGCAAGGTGCGTGGTAAGAGACGGGGAAATGGACATGATGCTGATTGTGAATGCAAAGGCCGAGACCGTGGGCAAGATGAAACTGTGCCTATCGCAGAAGCACAAGAAAGACACACTTCATGTTGATCTAGCTTCCTGTCCCACTTTATAGGGGGGCGTGGAACACCACTCTTGAATCCAGACCAGTGTGAAAAGGTTGTTGGATGGATAGCAGATAATGCTTACAGTCAATTTCCCAGCACCACTCTGTCTTCCACATGGTCCAGTCTCAGTAGCCGTGATTCTGGACCACATAATCCTCACCTTGATCCTGCTTCTTCCCACCATGCCGATTGACAGAAGACAAATGATCCCACACTTGGACAGCCCGAAGAGCTGTTCACATTTCACATATAGATTCTGGCTTCTCGCCCTGCCCATTTCAACCAAGACATGAGGAGATCGCATGTAGCGATGCTGAAATATTTGAGCAGTCATGCTCACAAGAAGGCGATGGTGGGAAAATGCAATTAGTGTTGCAAGAGCTGGATGATGATGAGACACAATTGCCAACAAGAGGTATTGTTACGTCAGCAAGTCAGGAGGAGAGCCAGAATGAGGAAATGGAAGATACGGTGGTGGATGGTAAAGTCACTGACTCAACCTGGGAAGGTGACATGCAGAGCAAGGACAGCAACGCACATGGGGAGGGATCCACAGCACCCACAGGTTAGAAGAGGTTAGGAAGAGTCTGTGCTTCAGCAGTTCTATGAATAAAGCAAAAATAAAGATGAGGGGGATCTCCTATAAGGAAGATTCTAACCCCGAGGAAGCCACAAGGCCATTCATCTTAATTTTTGCCTTTTCCAAAGGCATATTTTTGCCTTTTTGGTGCTGAGATCTCAGGAGATGAGATCTCGTTGGCGAGATCCCAATCTGAGCATGCCCCGCCCCTGGCGGCCATTTTCCCGGAGGCCACTGCATCGCAGCAATGAATGTGCAGGGCTTCAGGGCTTTCACAAAATGCCAGTGCATCCCACGCACCACAGAGCAGTGCCGAACCTGCCGCACCAGCCTGGGATGGGATTTTCTGGAGGCCACCACATCACAGCAATGAATGTGCGGGGGCTCCGGGATTTCAGAAAATATCAGCTGAGCCCCCGCACCTTTAACACCGCTGAACCTGCCGCACCAGTCTGGGATGGGAGTCATATCGCCAGACCACCGAACACCCCCTGTGACCACACTCCACCAGCATTTTCGATCCCCACTGGTAAGCTGAATTCGGACTGTAAGATGGACCCCCATTTGACACATTAATTTTTTTCTCTATTTTCATTCTGAAAATTTGGGGTGCGTCTTATGGTCCGGTGCATCTTACAGTTCTAAAAATACGGTATGCTGATGAAGCATTGCATGGAGTGAAGTGATTCTGTGTGATGAAAAGAAGCTTGAATAAAACCGCTGTGGTCAACTTCAGCTCAGAACTGTGTCATAGCTGTGTGCTTGTAAACCTCAGTAATATTTCCCCAGGATTTCAAAAAGAACTCTGTGAGGACAGAGCATTGTATCTTAATTAACCAGACATCTATTTTCAGCAAGCCAGTAAGAATAGAATGTTATCTATTTGTTGACTTGTGAATTTATGAGTTTCTTTCTGGTTGGTCAAGAAAATAGACTTTGGCTTGTATAAGCCTGTAATATTGACTTGTAAGTTGACAATTTGTTGTAACATATTATGCTCTTATCCTGGATGACTAGTGCTAAAGGGTCATTGAACAATGGTATTTGCTGATATGTTGATTACACATTGTCCATGATAGTTTGGTGACTTGAAAAATAGAGGAATAAAAACTATGCAAATAGATTAAATAATTAAACAATTTATCTGGAGAAATAATTAAATTAAATAATTAATCAATTTATACGAGTTTAGTGTGAACTATAAAAAGGGGGATATATACCTCCATATACACTGTGTTCCAAATTATTATGCAAATAATATTTCCTCATATTTTCTCTAAATTACCTATCTGAATTGCAGTCATTGTTATTTTCCAGTCATCTACTATTGTAGTATAATTGCAATGTTTTGGAACAAACTGCCTATGAAAACAGTATTTAAAAAAAAAAAAATAAACACTCAAAATGCATGTTCCAAATTATTATGCACAGCAGAGTTTTCAACCTTTTTTTTTTATTTTGAAAAAAAAAAAGGTCAATTGTGAAGTTATAAGCATTATCAGCTTATTACAAAATGAAATCAAACAGTTTTCAAGTGAAAACTTTATTCTAGGTGATGTTACATTTGCACATAGGACCCCTTGTTCGAAAAAAGCTTCTGAACTCTCTCGTCCATTGAATTTGTCAGTTTTTGGATGGTTTCTGCTTCAATTGTTTTGCATGTGGACAGAATACCCTCCCAGAGCTGTTGCTTAGATGTGAACTGCCTCCCGCCATCATAGACACTACTTTTGATGATGCTCCAGAGGTTCTCAATGGGGTTGAGGTCAGGGGAAGATGGTGGCCAGACCATAAGTTTGTCCTCTTTTATGCCCATAACAGCCAGAGATGCAGATGTGTTTTTTGCAGCATGAGACATGCATGAAAATGATCTTGCTGCGGAAAGCACGGTTCTTCCTCTTGAACCATGGCAGGAAGTGTTGTTTTAGAAACTCCACATAGATTATGGAGGTCATCTTTACCCCAAGGGGCCGACAATCTCTCTCCCCATGATTCCAGCCAAAAACATTACTCCACCTCCTCCTTGTTGGCGCCTTAGCCGTGTTTTCATGGGGTGTCCATCAACCAGCCATCCTCCACTCCATCCATCTGGACCATCGAGCTTTGCACGGCACTCATCGGTGAACAAAACAGTTTGGAAGTCAGTCTTCATGTATTGTTTGGCCCACTGGAGCCGTCTGCTTGTGTGCAGTGGATAGAGGTGGTCGACAGGATGGCTTACGCACAGCTGCAAACCTCTGAAGGACCCTGCATCTTGTTGTTCTGGGGACGTTGGAGGCACCAGCAGCTTCAAAAACTTGTCTGCTGCTATGACAAGGCATTTTTGCAGCTGCTCTTTTAACCTTACACAATTGCCTGTTGGAAAGAGTCCTCAATTTTTCCTTATCAGCACGAACACGTGTGTGCTGGGAATCAGCTACATACTTCTTGATTGTGCGATGACCACGATGAAGTGTCTTGGCAATATTGATTGTAGTCATGCCTTGACCTAAATACTCCACAATTTGTTGCTTCTCAGCAGCCAACACATCCTTTTTCTTTCCCATTTTGGCAAAAAATGTAGGCTGCTTAATAATGTGGAACAGCCTTCTTAAGTAGTCTTGCCTTTATTTGGACACACCTGCCAAACTAATGTGCACAGGTATCTGCAATTGCTTTCAGTGATATAAAGAGCCCTGACACACATCACCATCAATGAGTTTAAATGACAAACAAAAAAATTCTAACCTTATCACTCCTAAACTCTTTGTGCATAATAATTTGGAACACAGTGTAGAGAGCCAGAGATAAAGTCAAGACATCCAGATATCCAAACATCTAGAGACTCTACAGTACAGCAGCCATGACAACCTGGCTCCATCGCAAGAAACAAAGATTTGTCATTCTACAGGATGCCATCTTAGGGGAACACAGCTCCGGCTGTAAGAATACAGATCTGCTCCATTGATCATCACTAACCCATGGATACATTTGTGAAAGCCAGGAATGAAATGCGCCGATCATCTGGCTCCATGGAGATGTTTGGAGAAGCCAGGTTGTGATCCTTTGATCAACTTGCCTTGTACCTGAATCGACTGACATATTTCTAAGCTTGTCATTACCTTCTCTCTGTGTGAACCCAGATGGGGTAGTCAGCCCTTGAAGTTGAAACCAGGTTGTGACCCTAATGTCAACTAGTCCTATATCTGAATGGATTGTCATCTTCCTTAGCTTGTAGTTATCTCCTCTCTGTGTGCATGTCACAGGTGGGATAGTCAGCCCTGGAAGCTCTAAAGTAACAGCTGCTCTTATGTCGGTGACTCAGTGGAAGGGTGAGACTCTAATGTGCACCATCATGGAGTATTTTGCAGGGACTGTTCTACGTGTTTTCTGCCTGTTTTGTGGTTCAAGAAAGTATTTTCACACTGTTTTGCCCTCACCCTTGTCTGAGTAGTGTTACGCCCATGTTAAAAGTAGAGCAGGTTTTCGGTGGGATGATCCCTGGTCCATGCGGTTTCGGTTAACTGATCGAGGCGTTTGCTCACCCTTCATGTCTCCACAATTAATTTTTCTTTTGTATTGCTTTCATATACTGAGTGGCGTGCATGCAACAATTTGTAGTCTTGATAATTTATTGTGAGGCAGATGAGGAAAGCTAATTGCTGTATTATTGCATGCCTTTACTAGAATGTTTGCAGCCTCTTGGTATTTTAAAATGTTTTTAACCTTGTCTTTAAGTGTTTCTATGTAATTAAAAATGTATTAGGTGATCCCAAACGTTTTGTGCATATTAGAGTATCTACCATATGCGGGTTTTAACTATGGGTCCAAGGTCAAGAGACTGGAAGTAAACGCCCCTTACCTAATAAGCCTAAGTATATTACAAGTGTCCTCTGTCCCCAGACATGTAATGCACCTGTGCTGGTAGGATAAAAAAAAGATAGTTTCAGTGCGTCTGATGCATAAATGTGGCGACATCTCATGCAGTGACGTCATCATAGGGGTGGATGCTGTTGCCGCGCCCCATAGACAACGCCAACATCTAGGCGGCGGTGATCGCCTCTTATCATATGCACATTGACATATAGGCTGTGATTCTCCTAGCTAGAAGATGACACGTCACTCACACATGTGCAAACTGCCATCAACGAAGTAAGGATAATCGCCATCCCAGTCCTGTGCATTAGTGACGGTATCTGAAAGAAGAGAAGGAAGGGAAAAAGGGGTGGGGGCCAATACTAGCCAAATCTTAAGCCGGGGCACGTCTGGCTTTGTTTAGGCTTTTATTTGTGTCTAGAGCCTGGGTTAAAGTGTCCACCGATGAGACCCATGAACGCATGTACAGGGGTCTAAGTTTGCACCATAATGTGATTATGATAAATACAGCAATCAACATTTATATGATGCTCTTGTCCTAGAACCCCTACAATGAAGCACATACATCTTTTACGGTTTTGTTCATTTATGATAATAAATACTTTACTTATGTCCAAAATACAGCCCACAATGGAGTAACTACTATATTCATGTGGTATATACAGGCTAATTTTCTACAAAATAGGAATCAACCCCATTATGACGCCTATCATAGAGGAATACCCAACATTTCTTCAAAGAAAGCAAGTGTAGTACAACTGTTCATTAAGTACTTTAGGGGATAGAGACTGCATCCTGAATATCCATTCGAATTCTCTCTTAAGAATTGTTTTATTCAGGTCCCCCCTGATTTGGGGTTTAGTCAGATGTATCATACACAATAAGATATCCTTGAGACATCCCCAATGGACTGTATTCATACGACGTGCAACCGGTGTGTCTTGCTTATTCCTAATATCTCCCAGATGTTCCACTCCATGCTTTCTTAATTCCCCAGCTGTTTTCCCAATATAATCCATTGGTTAGGTGCAGTTAGCCTTATAGACAACACCGGATGTCTTGCAATTGCCAAAATTTCTAATGGAGAATACGTTCCCAGAGGCCGCTCTCTTAAAGATTTTACATGTGACCATCCAATCACATCTGCTGCAGTTTCCACATTTAATGGAACCACAGAGTTTCCTTTTCAACTAGGTCCCCGATCTCATTGGTGTCTGGTATAGACTATGGACTAATCAATCTCAGATCAATCTCCCTTTTCTAAATATGATGTTGTAATGCTGAGAAATACAGTAAGATACTGATCAATATGTAATTCCATCATGGAGGTGTCTGATTGTCTTTAAATTTATTCTGCAACATGACAACGACCCCAAACATACAGCCAATGTCATTAAGAACTATGTTTAGCATAAAGAAGAACAAGGCCTGGAATTGATGACATGGCCCCCACCGATCCCTGATCCCAAGATAATTGAGTCTGTATTAGGCTGGTTTCACACTTGCGTTTTTGTCTGCAGCGTTTTTTGCAAAAAAACGCATGCGTTTTCCCCCCTATATTTAACATTGAAAACGCATGCGTTTTTTGTATGCGTTTGGTCGCGTTTTCAAACGCATGCGTTTTTTTCTGCATGCGTTCATTTTCAAAAATGCAACCTGTAGTATTTTTTGCGCGTTTTTTTTGCCGCGAAAAAACGCATGCGTTTTTTCGCGGCAAAAAAATGCATTGCTGTCTATGTAAACGCATGCATTTTTAAGCACATGCGTTTGTTTGCGTTAAAAACGCATGCGTTTTTATAGAAAAAAACCAGAAAACACACTGAAAAGTCACCCACCACCATCAAGGTGATAAAGGGATCCAAACCCTAACCCTAACCCTACCCCAAACCTCACCCCTAACCGTTTATTGAACATTTTCTGACAGTCATAGTGCCACATATTTCAGTGCCACGTATTTCAATGCCACGTATTTCAATGCCACGTATTTCAGTGCCACGTATTTCAATGCCACGTATTTCAGTGCCACGTATTTCAATGCCACGTATTTCAATGCCACGTATTTCAGTGCCACGTATTTCAGTGCCACGTATTTCAATGCCACGTATTTCAATGCCACGTATTTCAGTGCCACGTATTTCAATGCCACGTATTTCAATGTCACGTATTTCAGTGCCACGTATTTCAGTGCCACGTATTTCAATGCCACGTATTTCAGTGCCACGTATTTCAGTGCCACGTATTTAAGTGCCACGTACTATAAATACTATAACTACGTGGTTATACGTGGCACTGAAATATCGTGGCACTTAAATACGTGGCACTAAAATACGTGGCACTTAAATACGTGGCACTTAAATACGTGGCACTTAAATACGTGGCACTAAAATACGTGGCACTTAAATACGTGGCACTTAAATACGTGGCACTTAAATACGTGGCACTTATATACGTGGCACTTAAATACGTGGCACTTAAATACGTGGCATTTAAATACGTGGCACTTATATACGTGGCACTTAAATACGTGGCACTTAAATAAGTGGCCACTGATTAGGGTTAGGGGTAGGGTTAGGGGTAGGGTTAGGGGTAGGGTTAGGGGTAGGGTTTTTTTGTTTTTTCTTGTTTTCTTGTGTTTTTCTATAATAACGCATGCATTTTACCGCGTTTACATGCGTTTTTCACACATGCGTTTTTTAAAAAACGCATGCAGATAAAAACGCAAGTGTGAAACCAGCCTTAGATAGCATGAAAAGACAGAGAGATTTGTACAAGACAGAGAGATTTGTACATCCGCAGAAGATCTGTGGTCAGTTCTCCAAGATATTTGCTTTTCTGCCAAGTTCCTTCAAAATCTGTGTAAAGTGTACCTGGAAGAATTTATGATATTTTGAAGGCAAAGATTGGTTACGCAAAATATTAATTTAACAAAATGGAGAAAAATAGAGTCAAAATACCAATAATTGCAAAATTTAGTAGAAACTTTATTAAATAGTTGATACAAACATAAAATCAATATTGTGCACACAATGTGCACACAGCCGTGAGCAAAATAGTAACAATGTAACACCAATAAAGTGATAGAAATGACACTCCAAGGATAAGAGAGCAAACGGTACACCTAGTCAGTATATATGGGTTCTATTGTATATATGGCTTCTGTATATATATGTGTATCGACCTTAAGGCACACAAGATTGATAGGGCGCTACATAGAATTGGTAAATAGTGGTATAAGGGGCAGGCTAAACTGTAAGACAATATACTAATTTGATCACATGTGATGGTAACCTAACACCTGCTGGTAACAGCCAGATGAAAGCACTGGCCACAGATCTACATTCAATACAAGTCGTAGCTGCTGAGTAATCCCCTGAGTGCCAAGGTTGAACAATGATATACAATAAAGTAAAGTACACACAGCCTAAAGTAAATATTTACCCATGGTAAGTAATGGACCGGCGCGACCGTGCTCTCACCCCTACGCACGTTTCGGTGCGGGATCACCTTCTTCAGGGGGCGTGGTTTTACTTGTAGGAAGTACCCTCCTTATATGTCAGGTGTAATGAATCACCTGACATAACTATACCAGTGGGGAAGAGCCCCTGGCGCAAGCGCTCCTGCCGATGTCCAGATCGCAAAGTCCCCTCCATAGCCCCACCTCCCAGTGATAGTCACGTGACGCAGCCGGCGCCAGCTCACACACGCAGCAAGACACAGCAGGAGGGGCATCGGAACAGGAGCGATCATCTGGTATAACAAGGACACAGGCGCATAAGTAACCCAGAGGGGGAGATGACAAAGCTATAAATATATACAGTGGCATATGCGGATGATACAATATACTTCTAAGAATAGCAAACAACACATTTACAAAAATAATACTCAATGGATAACCAAAAAGTACATGGTACATAGCATACAGGTTTGTGGGCGTAATAGACTCTGCCCAATAGGAAGGATGCCCCTGACATATCTAGGTCCTGCGGTCAATCCAACAGACAGCGGCCGGCGCCAGGTCACCGCTGCAGACAGACCATCAAGACACATGATAGCAAGGGCATACATAAACTATGGGGATATAGATCGCCAAATGCATTAGTGCCTGCACAGTGATTAATATATACAGCCAAAACGTAAACAAATACTACAAAGTGCATTATATAGAGAGCAATCACCGTATAGGCACCAAAACGCACAAATAACATGCACGCAAAATATACACAATCACTACTGTATACATTATGCTAAAAATCAGCAAGTATAAAGTCTTAGACCTGGTCAACATCCACCCAGGAGGGTAGAAAAGATTTTCCATATATGTCACAAAGTCACATTTTTTCTCTCTCTCTTCCTCTTTCTCTGGATGCTGAATATCTTCCATAAAAGTTAAAACGAGGATATGCAGGCAGTTACTTATGGATAGATGCAAGAAGAGCGATGGGCATAGCTCCTCCACACGAGACCACCGGTATAGAAAACGGGGAAGGGTACATCAATGTATTACATATAATCACTACAAATGCAAAAAAGAGATAAAAGCAGTAAATAAACAACACTTTAAGACAACAAATAAAACCAACTAAAACATCGGACAGTGATGACAGCTAATCGGGACAGCATGGTACAACTATAAGACGTTCAAGGTCAGAGGAAAGAGGCAAACCCCTGTGACTCATTGAGTCCGTGGGGGGACATAGTGCCCAGGATAGTGATCCATCTACATTCCTTCTGGGCCAGCACCCGCTTAATGTCCCCACCACGGATCCCAAGCTGGATATGCTGGATACCCCTGACCATAAACGTCCTTGGATCACTCTGATGGAATACTCTAAAGTGCCTAGGTATGGTCTTAAGCAAAGACAGATCTTCCACCGAGGCTGCAGCTAGTATATACCGCACGTGCTCTCGAGTGCGTATTCTCAGCTGGCGTGATGTCAAGCCTATATAGACTTTATGACAGCCGCAGGTAGCATAATAAATAACCTGTGTAGTTGCACAGGTTATGTATTGCCTGATACTAAAACTACGCATACCGTCCGAGGAGACAAAAGTGGATGTTCTTAGTGTGTTCTTACAGGACAAACACTTCCCACAGGGAAAACAGCCTTGTGGCGGTCCACGGGAGTTAAAGGGATTTTTTATTTCAGGAACGTAATGACTACGCACAAGCATATCTCCCAGGTTTTGACTTCTTCTCGCTGTCATAAGTGGGTCTTTGGGTAGATGTTTTGACAGGGCAGGATCCGTTTGTAGCACATTCCAGTGTCGTTTGAGGACTTCCCTCATCTGTGCCCAACGGCTATTGTAAGTAGAAATAAATCTAATCTGATCACTGCTCTGTCTAATTTTAGCCTGGCCATGTAGCAAAGATGGACGGCTATTGCTCTTTGCCCGCAGATAGCCCCGTTTAATGCAGCGTTCGCTGTATCCGCGCATCCGAAACCTGTCACGGAGGTCCGCCGCCTGAACTTCGAAAAATTCCTCAGAAGAGCAAATGCGCCTCATTCTGAGGAATTGGCCCACTGGGATGGCCCTAATGGTGGATCCAGGATGGCTCGAGCTCGCATGCAGCAGTGCATTGACCGAGGTGGGCTTACGGTAGACGTCCGTCTGTAGATGTAAATTTTCATCAACCAATATTTTGACGTCCAAGAAGTCCACCTCGGTCCTGCTGTATTTGTACGTAAGTCTGATGTTAAAATGATTCGAGTTCAACCCATCCATAAAATTCCGGAGCTGATCCTCACTACCCTGCCACACTATGAATAAATCGTCTATGTAGCGCAACCAGCACTGCACATGGTCCGCGGCCTGGGCGCCCTCCCCCCCAAAAATACCCCTCTCCCAGAACCCAAGAAAGAGGTTAGCGAACGAAGGCGCACAGGCCGCGCCCATGGCAGTGCCGCATTGCTGCAGGTAAAAGACGTCTCGAAATACAAAAAAGTTGTGTGTAAGAATGTAATGTAGCAGCTCCAGAATGAACTCACACATAGGGCCATCCCAGTTGCTGTTGGTAAGGAAGAATCGGCAGGCTTCCAATCCGTCACTGTGTCGGATGCACGTATACAGCGACTCTATATCTGCTGTCACAAGTATCATCTCCCTATCCAGGGACATGCCATCAATCCTGGCAAGTACATCCATGGTATCTCGCGCATAGGAAGGTAGAGATTCTACTAATGGCTTTAAGTAGTAGTCTATGAATTTGCAAATTGGCTCGCACAATCCACCCAGACCTGACACTATAGGTCGTCCCGGTGGGGTAATTGGGTCTTTATGAATCTTAGGTGTAAAGTAGATTGTAGGGACTTTTGGACTTCTAGTAAGGAGACCATCAACAACTTTCTTGGGAATAATTCCCCTTTCAAGGGCTCGTTGCAGAATCAACTCAAGTTCCGCAGAGAAAGAAATTAGGGGATTACGATCCAGACGGCAGTACGTTTTTTTGTCATTTTAACATCAGACTTACGTACAAATACAGCAGGACCGAGGTGGACTTCTTGGACGTCAAAATATTGGTTGATGAAAATTTACATCTACAGACGGACGTCTACCGTAAGCCCACCTCGGTCAATGCACTGCTGCATGCGAGCTCGAGCCATCCTGGATCCACCATTAGGGCCATCCCAGTGGGCCAATTCCTCAGAATGAGGCGCATTTGCTCTTCTGAGGAATTTTTCGAAGTTCAGGCGGCGGACCTCCGTGACAGGTTTCGGATGCGCGGATACAGCGAACGCTGCATTAAACGGGGCTATCTGCGGGCAAAGAGCAATAGCCGTCCATCTTTGCTACATGGCCAGGCTAAAATTAGACAGAGCAGTGATCAGATTAGATTTATTTCTACTTACAATAGCCGTTGGGCACAGATGAGGGAAGTCCTCAAACGACACTGGAATGTGCTACAAACGGATCCTGCCCTGTCAAAACATCTACCCAAAGACCCACTTATGACAGCGAGAAGAAGTCAAAACCTGGGAGATTGTTGTGAATTTGGATTCTGGGCTCCCCCGGTGGCCGCTTGTGGAATTGGACTTGTCATCCTCTTTCCTGTTTCACCTGGTTCCATCAGTAGTGGGTGTCGCTATTTAAGCTCATTTCTCTGGTGGTTTCTTGCCGGTCAACAATGTTATCTGATGCCTCTCAGTGCTTGTTCCTGCTTCTAGACAACTACTAGTTAAGTTGGACTTTTGTCCATGTTTTGTTTTGCCTATTTGTTCCAGTTCACAGCTGAAGTTTTGTTACTGTGTCTGGAAAGCTCTCGTTGATCAGGGATTGCTACTCTGGCGTTATGAGTTAATGCCAGAGTTAAGGTAATCTCTGGATGGTGTTTTGTTAGTGTTTTTCTGCTGACCATGAAAGTATACTATCTGTCTTCTGCTATCAAGTAAGCGGACCTCAAATTTGCTAAGACTATTTTCCTGCTGCGTTTGTTGTTTCGTCTGAACTCACCGTCATTATATGTGGGGGGCTACTGTCTTCTTTGGAATATTTCTCTAGAGGTGAGCCAGGTCTTATATTTCCCTCTGCTAGCTATTTAGGTCTTAGGCCAGAGCTGGGCATCTAGCGATAAATAGGAAATGCTACCTGGCTATTTCTAGTTGCGCGGCAGGCTTAGTTCATGGTCAGTATAGTTCCATCTTCCGAGAGCTTGTCCCTCTATAGGCTTGCTATGATCTCTGCCTGCAGAGATCATGACAGTTTGACCGGCCACTAAAGTGTTAAAGACCCAGGTTGAGAAAGGAGAGTTATAAGAAGTCTGCTGGAATTTTTTTTTTTTTTTCCTCCAGTCTGCCTTGCTGCAGTCTTTTTTCTCTCTCTCCTCCTAATCTCTGTATGCTCTGTGTGCACCTGACAATAATGGATCTCCAGAGTGTAACTGCGGGTTTGAATAATCTCATCACGAAAGTACAAAATTTACAAGATTTTGTGGTTCATGCTCCGGTATCTGAGCCGAGAATTCCTTTGCCGGAGTTCTTCACAGGGAATAGAGCTAGCTTCCAGAATTTCCGAAATAATTGTAAGCTTTATTTGTCTCTGAAGTCTCGTTCAGCTGGAGACCCTGCTCAGCAGGTTAGGATTGTGATTTCCTTGCTCAGGGGTGACCCTCAAGATTGGGCCTTCTCATTGCCAGCAGGGGATCCTGCGTTACGCGATGTGGATGCGTTTTTTCTGGCCTTGGGCTTGCTTTATGAGGAACCTCATTTGGAACTTCAGGCAGAAAAAACTTTGATGGCACTATCTCAGGGGCAAGACGAAGCTGAAGTTTTCTGCCAAAAATTCCGTAAATGGTCTGTGCTTACTCAGTGGAATGAGTGCGCCTTGGCGGCAACTTTCAGAGAAGGTCTCTCTGATGCCGTTAAGGATGTTATGGTGGGGTTCCCTTTGCCTGCAGGTCTGAATGAGTCCATGACAATGGCTATTCAGATTGATAGGCGTCTGCGGGAGCGCAAACCGGTGCACCATCTGGCGGTGTCTATGGAAAAGACGCCAGAAAGTATGCAGTGTGATAGAATTCTGTCCAGGAGCGAGCGACAGAATTTTAGACGGAAGAATGGATTGTGTTTCTATTGTGGGGATTCTACTCATGTTATATCAGCATGCTCTAGGCGTACAAAGAAGCTTGATAAGTCTGTTTCCATTGGCACCATTCAGTCTAAGTTTATTTTGTCTGTAACCCTGATTTGCTCTTTGTCATCCATTGTCACGGACGCCTATGTTGACTCTGGCGCCGCTCTGAGTCTTATGGATTGGTCCTTTGCCAATCGTTGTGGTTTTGATTTAGAGCCTTTGGAGACTCTTATTCCTCTGAAGGGGATTGACTCCACCCCATTGGCTAATAATAAACCACAATACTGGACACAAGTAACCATGCGTATCAATCCGGATCACCAGGAGATTATTCGTTTCCTGGTGCTGTATAATTTACATGACGATTTGGTACTGGGATTGCCATGGTTGCAGTCTCACAACCCAGTCTTGGACTGGAGAGCAATGTCTGTGTTGAGCTGGGGATGTAAGGGTATTCATGGGGACGTACCTTTGGTTTCTATTTCGTCGTCCATTCCCTCTGAAGTCCCTGAGTTCCTCTCTGATTATCAAGACGTCTTTGACGAACCCAAGCTTGGGTCGTTACCTCCGCACCGTGAGTGCGATTGTGCCATAGATTTGATACCGGGTTGTAAATATCCAAAGGGTCGTTTGTTTAATTTGTCTGTGCCGGAACATGCTGCTATGCGGGAATATATAAAGGAGTCTTTGGAAAAGGGACATATTCGTCCATCTTCTTCTCCCTTGGGAGCTGGGTTTTTCTTTGTCTCAAAAAAAGACGGCTCTTTGAGACCATGTATTGATTATCGGCTTCTGAATAAGATCACTGTTAAGTATCAATACCCATTGCCATTGCTTACTGATTTGTTTGCTCGTATAGAGGGTGCTAAGTGGTTCTCTAAAATTGATCTTCGTGGGGCGTATAATTTGGTGCGGATCAGGCAGGGGGATGAGTGGAAGACCGCATTTAATACGCCCGAGGGCCACTTTGAGTATTTGGTCATGCCTTTTGGTCTTTCTAATGCCCCTTCAGTTTTCCAGTCTTTTATGCATGATATTTTCCGCGATTTTCTGGATAGATTTATGATAATATATCTGGATGATATTCTGATTTTTTCTGATGACTGGGACTCTCATGTCCAGCAGGTCAGGAGAGTTTTTCAGGTTCTGCGGTCTAATTCTTTATGTGTGAAGGGGTCTAAGTGCGTTTTTGGGGTCCAGAAAATTTCCTTTTTGGGGTATATTTTTTCTCCCTCTTCCATTGAGATGGATCCCGTCAAGGTGCAAGCTATTTGTGACTGGACTCAGCCCTCCTCTCTTAAGGGTCTTCAGAGATTTTTGGGCTTTGCCAACTTTTACCGCCGATTTATTGCTGGTTTTTCGGATGTCGTTAAACCACTGACTGATTTGACTAGACAAGGCGCTGATGTTGCTAATTGGTCCCCTCATGCTGTAGAGGCCTTTCAGGAGCTTAAGCGCCGTTTTGCCTCTGCCCCTGTGTTGCGTCAGCCTGATGTGAATCTGCCTTTTCAGGTTGAGGTTGACGCTTCGGAGATCGGAGCTGGGGCAGTGTTGTCGCAGAAAGGTTCCGACTGCTTCGTCATTAGGCCTTGTGCCTTCTTTTCTCGCAAATTTTCGCCCGCAGAGCGGAATTATGATGTTGGGAATCGAGAGCTTTTGGCCATGAAGTGGGCGTTTGAGGAGTGGCGCCATTGGCTCGAGGGGGCTAGGCATCAGGTGGTGGTATTGACTGACCACAAAAATTTGATTTATCTTGAGACTGCCAGACGCCTGAATCCTAGACAGGCGCGCTGGTCTTTATTTTTTTCTCGCTTTAATTTTGTGGTGTCATATCTACCGGGTTCTAAGAATGTTAAGGCAGATGCCCTTTCTAGGAGTTTTGACCCGGACTCTCCTGGTAATTCTGAACCCACAGGTATCCTTAGGGAGGGAGTAATTTTGTCGGCCGTTTCTCCTGATCTGCGGCGGTCCTTGCAAGAGTTTCAGGCGGATAGACCGGATCGTTGTCCGCCTGATAGACTGTTTGTTCCGGATGATTGGACCAGCAGAGTCATCTCTGAGGTACATTCTTCTGCATTGGCAGGTCATCCCGGAATTTTTGGTACCAGGGATTTGGTGGCAAGATCCTTCTGGTGGCCTTCCCTGTCACGAGATGTGCGAGTCTTTGTGCAGTCATGTGACGTTTGTGCTCGGGCCAAGTCTTGTAGTTCTCGGGCTAGCGGACTGCTGTTGCCCTTGTCTATTCCTAAGAGGCCTTGGACACACATCTCGATGGATTTTATTTCAGATCTGCCTGTTTCCCAGAAGATGTCTGTCATCTGGGTGGTCTGTGACCGTTTCTCTAAAATGGTCCATTTGGTTCCTCTGCCCAAGTTGCCTTCTTCTTCTGAGTTGGTTCCTCTGTTTTTTCAGAATGTTGTCCGATTGCACGGTATTCCTGAGAATATTGTTTCTGACAGAGGTACCCAATTTGTGTCTAGATTTTGGCGGGCATTCTGTGCTAGGATGGGCATAGATTTGTCTTTTTCATCTGCTTTTCACCCTCAGACTAATGGCCAGACCGAGCGGACTAATCAGACCCTTGAGACATATCTGAGGTGTTTTGTCTCTGCTGACCAGGATGATTGGGTTGCTTTTTTGCCATTGGCAGAGTTCGCCCTCAATAATCGGGCCAGTTCTTCCACCTTGGTGTCCCCGTTTTTCTGTAATTCGGGGTTTCACCCTCGATTTTCCTCCGGTCAGGTGGAATCCTCGGATTGTCCTGGAGTGGATGCGGTGGTGGAGAGATTGCATCACATCTGGGGGCAGGTTATGGACAATTTGAAGTTGTCCCAGGAGAAGACTCAGCGTTTTGCCAACCGTCATCGTCGTGTTGGTTCTCGGCTTTGTGTTGGAGATTTAGTGTGGTTGTCTTCTCGTTTTGTCCCTATGAGGGTCTCTTCTCCTAAGTTTAAACCTCGGTTCATCGGCCCTTATAGAATATTGGAGATTCTTAATCCTGTTTCTTTCCGTTTGGACCTCCCTGCGTCCTTTTCCATTCATAACGTTTTTCATCGGTCGTTATTGCGCAGGTATGAGGTACCTGTTGTACCTTCAGTTGAGCCTCCTGCTCCGGTGTTGGTTGAGGGTGAGTTGGAGTACGTTGTGGAGAAAATTTTGGACTCTCGTGTTTCCAGACGGAAACTCCAGTATCTGGTCAACTGGAAGGGTTACGGCCAGGAGGATAATTCTTGGGTCAATGCATCTGATGTTCATGCTTCTGATCTTGTTCGTGCCTTCCATAGGGCTCATCCTGGTCGCCCTGGTGGATCTGGTGAGGGTTCGGTGCCCCCTCCTTGAGGGGGGGGTACTGTTGTGAATTTGGATTCTGGGCTCCCCCGGTGGCCGCTTGTGGAATTGGACTTGTCATCCTCTTTCCTGTTTCACCTGGTTCCATCAGTAGTGGGTGTCGCTATTTAAGCTCATTTCTCTGGTGGTTTCTTGCCGGTCAACAATGTTATCTGATGCCTCTCAGTGCTTGTTCCTGCTTCTAGACAACTACTAGTTAAGTTGGACTTTTGTCCATGTTTTGTTTTGCCTATTTGTTCCAGTTCACAGCTGAAGTTTTGTTACTGTGTCTGGAAAGCTCTCGTTGATCAGGGATTGCTACTCTGGCGTTATGAGTTAATGCCAGAGTTAAGGTAATCTCTGGATGGTGTTTTGTTAGTGTTTTTCTGCTGACCATGAAAGTATACTATCTGTCTTCTGCTATCAAGTAAGCGGACCTCAAATTTGCTAAGACTATTTTCCTGCTGCGTTTGTTGTTTCGTCTGAACTCACCGTCATTATATGTGGGGGGCTACTGTCTTCTTTGGAATATTTCTCTAGAGGTGAGCCAGGTCTTATATTTCCCTCTGCTAGCTATTTAGGTCTTAGGCCAGAGCTGGGCATCTAGCGATAAATAGGAAATGCTACCTGGCTATTTCTAGTTGCGCGGCAGGCTTAGTTCATGGTCAGTATAGTTCCATCTTCCGAGAGCTTGTCCCTCTATAGGCTTGCTATGATCTCTGCCTGCAGAGATCATGACAGGAGATATGCTTGTGCGTAGTCATTACGTTCCTGAAATAAAAAATCCCTTTAACTCCCGTGGACCGCCACAAGGCTGTTTTCCCTGTGGGAAGTGTTTGTCCTGTAAGAACACACTAAGAACATCCACTTTTGTCTCCTCGGACGGTATGCGTAGTTTTAGTATCAGGCAATACATAACCTGTGCAACTACACAGGTTATTTATTATGCTACCTGCGGCTGTCATAAAGTCTATATAGGCTTGACATCACGCCAGCTGAGAATACGCACTCGAGAGCACGTGCGGGATATACTAGCTGCAGCCTCGGTGGAAGATCTGTCTTTGCTTAAGACCATACCTAGGCACTTTAGAGTATTCCATCAGAGTGATCCAAGGACGTTTATGGTCAGGGGTATCCAGCATATCCAGCTTGGGATCCGTGGTGGGGACATTAAGCGGGTGCTGGCCGAGAAGGAATGTAGATGGATCACTATCCTGGGCACTATGTCCCCCCACGGACTCAATGAGTCACAGGGGTTTGCCTCTTTCCTCTGACCTTGAACGTCTTATAGTTGTACCATGCTGTCCCGATTAGCTGTCATCACTGTCCGATGTTTTAGTTGGTTTTATTTGTTGTCTTAAAGTGTTGTTTATTTACTGCTTTTATCTCTTTTTTGCATTTGTAGTGATTATATGTAATACATTGATGTACCCTTCCCCGTTTTCTATACCGGTGGTCTCGTGTGGAGGAGCTATGCCCATCGCTCTTCTTGCATCTATCCATAAGTAACTGCCTGCATATCCTCGTTTTAACTTTTATGGAAGATATTCAGCATCCAGAGAAAGAGGAAGAGAGAGAGAAAAAATGTGACTTTGTGACATATATGGAAAATCTTTTCTACCCTCCTGGGTGGATGTTGACCAGGTCTAAGACTTTATACTTGCTGATTTTTAGCATAATGTATACAGTAGTGATTGTGTATATTTTGCGTGCATGTTATTTGTGCGTTTTGGTGCCTATACGGTGATTGCTCTCTATATAATGCACTTTGTAGTATTTGTTTACGTTTTGGCTGTATATATTAATCACTGTGCAGGCACTAATGCATTTGGCGATCTATATCCCCATAGTTTATGTATGCCCTTGCTATCATGTGTCTTGATGGTCTGTCTGCAGCGGTGACCTGGCGCCGGCCGCTGTCTGTTGGATTGACCGCAGGACCTAGATATGTCAGGGGCATCCTTCCTATTGGGCAGAGTCTATTACGCCCACAAACCTGTATGCTATGTACCATGTACTTTTTGGTTATCCATTGAGTATTATTTTTGTAAATGTGTTGTTTGCTATTCTTAGAAGTATATTGTATCATCCGCATATGCCACTGTATATATTTATAGCTTTGTCATCTCCCCCTCTGGGTTACTTATGCGCCTGTGTCCTTGTTATACCAGATGATCGCTCCTGTTCCGATGCCCCTCCTGCTGTGTCTTGCTGCGTGTGTGAGCTGGCGCCGGCTGCGTCACGTGACTATCACTGGGAGGTGGGGCTATGGAGGGGACTTTGCGATCTGGACATCGGCAGGAGCGCTTGCGCCAGGGGCTCTTCCCCACTGGTATAGTTATGTCAGGTGATTCATTACACCTGACATATAAGGAGGGTACTTCCTACAAGTAAAACCACGCCCCCTGAAGAAGGTGATCCCGCACCGAAACGTGCGTAGGGGTGAGAGCACAGTCGCGCCGGTCCATTACTTACCATGGGTAAATATTTACTTTAGGCTGTGTGTACTTTACTTTATTGTATATCATTGTTCAACCTTGGCACTCAGGGGATTACTCAGCAGCTACGACTTGTATTGAATGTAGATCTGTGGCCAGTGCTTTCATCTGGCTGTTACCAGCAGGTGTTAGGTTACCATCACATGTGATCAAATTAGTATATTGTCTTACAGTTTAGCCTGCCCCTTATACCACTATTTACCAATTCTATGTAGCGCCCTATCAATCTTGTGTGCCTTAAGGTCGATACACATATATATACAGAAGCCATATATACAATAGAACCCATATATACTGACTAGGTGTACCGTTTGCTCTCTTATCCTTGGAGTGTCATTTCTATCACTTTATTGGTGTTACATTGTTACTATTTTGCTCACGGCTGTGTGCACATTGTGTGCACATTGTGTGCACAATATTGATTTTATGTTTGTATCAACTATTTAATAAAGTTTCTACTAAATTTTGCAATTATTGGTATTTTGACTCTATTTTTCTCCATTTTGTTAATCATTATTTGAGTCGCTTGTGCCCTATATTCTAGAATGCAATTTAGCATTTATATACAACTATGTGTATGTTAATTATTGTACTTTAAATATGTTTTGGGGACTATTTGTACAAAATATTAATTTAGATTTCTCTTTTGTTCATTCACATTTGCATTTTGTTCATTGATAAAAAATAAACTATTAACACTAACATTTATTAAAGCATTCTTACTTTTGCTTTATTTTTATACACCTGCCTAAAATTTTTGCACAGTACTGTACATACAAACAGTAAATAAAAGTGTATTTTGGTTGTTCACA
Organism: Ranitomeya variabilis; assembly: GCF_051348905.1. Lineage (NCBI taxonomy): Eukaryota > Metazoa > Chordata > Amphibia > Anura > Dendrobatidae > Ranitomeya > Ranitomeya variabilis. The sequence continues at coordinate 705,747,701 of NC_135234.1, read as the reverse complement.
CTATTCAGAAACCTAAGCAAACAATACTTGGGTAAAAGATATACCATATTTTTCGGACTATAAGACGCACCCCAAATTTGGGGTGAAAATTGCAGAAAAAAAGATTTTTTATAAGATGGGGGTCCGTCATATTGGCCGAATTTACAGTATCTTACCTGAGGGCTAGCGGTGGCAGAGCAGGGTCACAGGAGGCATGGTGTTGGCAGAGATGGGATGACGCGGGTCCCTTCCTGCTTAGGTGGGCAACGCCACGGCCTGGTGTCCATGGGGGGGTTGCAGCAGTGGTGTGGCGATGGCAGAGGTGCAGGATAATGAGCGGTACGGCGTGAGCAGGGTCCCTTCCACAGGTGAGGTGAGGCAGGGGCCCGGTATCCAATGTGAGCAGCAGAGCCGGGTTAATTACCGGTTTCTCGGTGGCGGCGGCCATCTTCCTGAGGGCGCGTGTGCGCAGATGGAGTGCTCTACTTCCCGGGGCTTCAGGAAAATGGCTGCGGGAGCCGCGGCCGTTTTCCTGAAGCCGAGATCTAAATCTGCGAACTCGGCTTCAGGAAAATGGCCACTGCGATCTTCATCTGCGCACGCGTGGCCTCCCGTGGCTATTTTCCTGAAGCCCTGGAAAGCAGAGCACTCCATCTGCACACACGTGGCCTCAGGAAGATGGCCACCACCACCGATAACGCCATGATTCACCTGGCTCTGCTGCTTACCAGGCGGCTGCGTCACCTCACCTGTGGAAGGGACCCCGCTCACACCATACCGCTCACTGCGCCTCCTCATCCCCGCACCTCTGCCGCCGCCGCACCTCTGTCGCCGCCACACAACTGCCGGTAAGCCTGTATTCCAACTATAAGACGCACCCCCCATTTTCCTCTCTTTTTTTTGGGGGGGGGAAAGAGCGTCTTATAGTCGGAAAAATACGGTAACTTTTTTTTCCACATCGTGAATCGACTACAACATTCTTTATCTGGTTTTCTTCTTGTTTTCATCTTATTTAATGTTATTATCTGTTCATTGTCTGATTCATACTAGATAACCTGAATCACTCGGTCTGAACACAATCCTTGAGGTGGTTGACTCATGAGATAACCTTGTCCATATGCTCCATACCCCATATACGACACTAAGAAAGACTTCTGCTCTGGTAAACTAAGGCTACCTTCCCTCAATGAGCATTTGGTGCATTTTTTGATGCTGCACCATTTCTGCACCTATTATTTAAGTTAGGTTACTTGCATTGTTTTTGTGTGCGCTTTTTTACATGCACTTTTATTGCTTTTTAAAGCTGCACTTTTTTTGTTTCTTTTTGGTGTGTCATGCTTTAGAGAAAATAGCTTTTTTATATACTTTCTGGTATTTGGCTTTGACAAAATTTTATTTACAGTATACACTTAGGTGCGGATTACATGTATTTTTGATGCGTTTTCGCACTGGAAATGCTCTAAAAATGCATGTGTGTTTTTTTTACCTGTGGAATTTTTGTAATGTAATCCAAGAATATGGGGAAAATCCACAAAGAAAACTCAGCATACAGCAAGAGAAATTAACATGATAAGGATTTGAAACACGCATCGCTGGTCAGTTTACGCTGAGTAAAAAAAAAGCGCAGTGGGCATGAGATTTCGGTAATGCCCATCCACTTTGCTGTAACGGTAAGTAACTGCTTTTCTGATGCAGCAAAAATATGCAGAGTCAAAAATGAACCAAAAGCTCATCGTGGGAACGTAGCCTAAAATTGTTTTAGGTACTCAATGGTAGCATGGATTTTCAGACGATAATGCAAGAAAGACTATAGCCCTCCTTAGTTGCAGTGAAGAAACTGTTATTAATCTGTCAGCATTAGTGATGAGTGAATATACTCGTTGCTCGGGTTTTCCCGAGCACGCTTGGGTGATCTCCGAGTATTTGTTAGTGTTCGGAGATATAGTTTTCATCGCCGCAGCTGAATGATTTACAGCTACTAGCCAGCTTGATTACATGTGGGGATTCCCTAGCAGCCAGACAGCCCCCACATTTACTCAGCCTGGCTAATAGCTGTAAATCATTCAGCTGAGGCGATGAAAACTAAATCTCCGAACACTAACAAATACTCGGAGACCACCCGAGCGTGCTCGGGAAAACCCAAGCAACAAGTATACTCGCTCATCACTAGTCAGCATGTCATATTCAAGGGTATCACACTTTACAAAGTGGCCAAAGAACAGCCTGTTAGGATCTCAGTGGAGGGGAACTCTTGAACAAGACACACTGACAGATCTATAGAATTTTCTTCATTGCAACTAAGGAGTGCTGTGATCTTTCGTGCACTTTGATATTAATGACCTATCCTCAGGAAATCCTTCCATGTCTATGTTTGCAGCATCGGCAGAGGTCAGATGTAAGAAATGTATGGAGAGGACACTTCCTGCTGACTGAGGTGATAACAGCTGATCAGTGGGAGTTCTGGATGTTGGACTCCCACTGATCAGAGCCTGATCAATGGGATAGGTCATCAAAATGAGAGTGGATGAAAACTCCTTCAAACCATCCTCTGTATGAATTTTTCCTTTTTAACATCCCCAGGAAAATCAGGTGTTTGGTGAGGATGATATCGAGTGAACCTGCATCGATCAGCTAATTGGCCTAGTGTTTTATTTCAACTCTTTCCTCATAATTAAAATCACACATGGCAACAACATTGTTTCCCAAGCATTGTCTTCAAGAAACTGTAAAACACCATGCCCGTAGCTCAGGATGCTACCACAGGCAACATGGCCTGGGTTTGAAAGTCACCTTTACAACAACCATTGCTATTTCCCTAATTTTCTGTATCACCCAAGAAAAAATAGTTCTGGGCGACAAGAGTAACGAAGGGGTTATGACCCACCACTAGGAAGGCAATCCAAATAAAACTTTTTTAAAAAGGACCAGTCATCAAAAGTGGTCAGTTTTTCCTATCATTTTACTCCTGCTGTTCCACTGAGTATTCCATTTTTTTCTTTTTTAAATCTGCCTTATGGTACCAGAGATATATGGGCCTTTTTTTTTTTTTTTACTGCGACCAGTATGGAAATGTTTATGGTCTACAACGTGGGCGTTGCTCATGGGATTTTCTGAAACCATGTATTGCAGCTGCTCTGCATAATTACCCTTTCAGTGATGCCCCTTTGTAAAGACCATAGCAAATATCTTATCACGTGCACGAAATAAAAAGTTCTATATGTCTGGAGCTTTACAACAGATTTAATTTACAAAACGAAGAAAAAGAAAGCGGAATACTCAGAGGAACAATGGGAATAAAATAAGAGCAGAAATTGGTCACTTATGTCCTCTTTAAAAGTTACATATACGTGTCAACATAATTTATCTATTTCATCTATTTATTCCATCTATCTATACCGTGAAACTTATATATTTTTTAATTCTGAAGGCATTAGATTTTCAGAATACGGCTTAGTTATTTAAGAGAATAATGATTTACACATGCCAAGAACTTTAACTTTTTCCATTAATATCCAGAGTTAAGACAAAAATAATGAATTGTACAAATATAGCTATACGGACAGATTCTCATGTGTACTATTTTTATCTGTGGGTTCAATGACTTCTTAGGAACATCAACATCAGGGGGATAAATAAAGTCACAGGAAGTGTGGTCGCATGGTATTTATACTGTCTGTATACTCTATACCGTATGTGCAGATTCCTCATTTACAACTAGAGATATGTATTTTTATTTTTACAAGTTAGGTGTTAATTTGATTATATCAAATATGGGAATAATGAGTAGAAACAAATGATCACAATAATCCATTGCAGAGAAACTATAGGTGCCCACACACAATTGCTGAAAGTTGGCTGAAGCCACGGATGTCGTCAGGATTGAAGGACCATCTAATGTGTAGTGATGTCCTGACTCTCCCTGGACAGCAGAGGATAGGGGAAAGAGGGTCAAGAATGGTGGATTTCAACAATCCCATTTTTTTCTTCTCAGGGGAAATTCCATTCTCCCTAAGGAGGAAAAGCTAAATGGAGGGATGGGAAAGATAAGCGGTCAGCCAACAGCTATATGGAGTGTATGTCGTCAGCTATTCAGATATACAAAGGTCATGTTGTACTCTGTGTGAGGACATCAGCTCCCCTTTTCCCAATTTTGGTCTCTCTCTTGCGTGTATGGGTCGAAATTGTCGGGACTATCACCATTGTTGCCGGGGGAAGCTCTTTCTGACCGAAGTAAACCTTTGCACGTGACTGTTGGGGGCGGGTGTGATATAAAAGAGACGAAGCGCATGGGAACGGGGCTTTTGGCGGGTACCCAGCGTGTGCTACAGGAGAAGGTTGACTGCTTCTCAGCTGACGGACGCCAACTGACAGGCCCCCATTGCATCGTTTCATCCCCAGAGCATGCAGACTGTGCATCCCTGAGACCAACTCCCTGCTACCCTCCGACTCCTACAGTACTAACCAGTCGGTGCATCTGACATCTGCTGACTCTCTTTGCAACACTGATCCGGTGTTGCACGCGGTTCGCAGCGGTGAGATTGCTGCCTTCACTTTGGGACTTTGTACATTCTTAGCTCTGCATCAGACGTTTCCCTGTTCAGCACCTCGTTTCAGGATCACAAGACCACGTACAGGAAGACTAGGATACTTTGCCGCCGTACAGAGACAGTGCTTCAATTTCCTTCAGGACCGACTAAGAGACTTCTCGTGCCACCTACAGCGCCATCGTGGGATTTTCCAGCCACCATCGTCCAGGAACCAGAGACTGATAAGTTAAACCGTTATTTGACCCATTGTTGTTACTTTATTACTGTTTATGCAGCGCCCCAGAGTCCTGGTCGTTGCAGTATTGTGGCTCCGCCACTATGGGGAGCTATGGTACGTCTGATGGCACTGAAGGAGTTCATCTGACCAGGTATCACAGACACCAATACATTTCACAGTCGGGCCTCCAGGGGGAGCTAAGGGTTCTATTCACTAGGCCACTCCTCACATACTGGTAAAACTGGGGGTCAGGCAGGAAGTTAGAAAAGAAAGCTGACTGCATGGGAACCAGGCAACACCTTGTGGCAGAGGGTGTTGCGGGGGAAGATTCGGTAGGGTCCCTGTCAGGGGTGGGATCCTGACAGAGGCCTGGCAACTTGAGAGAACGCTACGGGACCGTGCCTGCTCAGAATAGCGACGGTGCCCTAAGGAAGGAACGGAAGCGAGATATATTGTGCTGAGTGAGAAACGAGATCACCACAGAGGGAGAATTCCAGTAGGAGTCGTGCTGTTAGACCGAGGCAACATCCTACTGAGGCGCACAACCGGTGGCCGGAACGCCGAGGAAGTACAGTGTTGTGAATTCTGTTTTTGGCTCCCTCTGGTGGCTACTGGTGGTACTGGTTGACTTTGGTCTTGTGTTTCCAGTGCACCTGTTTTCATCAGGAAATTGGGAGTTTCCTATTTAGTCTGGCTTCTCAGTCACTCTAGTGCCGGCAATCAATGTTACCAGAGCATCTCTGTTGCTTGCTACCTGCTCCAAGTCTGCAATTCAGCTAAGTTGAAATCTTTGGCTTTTTGTGTTTGTTTTGTCCAGCATGCATTTATATTTCTCGTGCTGCTGGAAGCTCTAGTGATCTGAAATTACTACTCCGGTGTCATGAGTTGATAACGGAGTTAAGGTAGTTTCAGGATGGCTGCTTAGGGTTTTGAGATAACCGCAAAGTCCTCTTTTGTATTTTCATCTATCTAGTCAGAGGGCCTCACTTTGCTGAATCTATATTCATACTGCGTTTGTGTTTTCCTCTTACCTAACCGTTATTATATGTGGGGGGCTACTATAACTTTTGGGGTTTCCCTGGAGGCAAGCCAGGTCTGTGTATTCCTCTTATAGGGGTAGTTAGCTCTCCGGCTGGCGCGAGGTGTCTAGGGATACAACGTAGGCACACCCCCTGGCTACTTTTATTTGCGTGTTAGGTTCAGCATCGCGGTTACCTGAGATACCATCTTCCTAGAGCTAGTCCGTTTTTGCCCATGTCCCTGCCATTGGGGATCATGACAGTACAGTGTTTCAAGCCATACTTCAAACCTACGGCAGGACAGTCAGTTACAGGCGGGCTGTCTCACCCAGACCCAGGAAGACCTAGGGAGGTACCAACAGGAGTGGGGCGACGCTAGAGTCCCGGAAGAGCTCCGAGCCTCCCCGTCATACGGGTGCGTCCTAACCGTAAGATCAGGGGGACGTAAAAAGGGAGAACATTACAGTTGTGAGAGAACATGAGAAACAGACACAACAGTTGTGGGGACTTTCCGTAAGCACAGCAGGGAAGGACCGCAACACACAAGCGCAAGAAGGTAGGCACAGATTTCCACCTGCAAAGAGAACTCTGGAGGTGCCATTGGACAGGCCGGACTTGCGCAGACTGGTTATCTGGATTTTGGACTGAGGACCCAGAGATCTTCAGTAAAGAGGTAAAGAGACTGCAACCTGGTGTCCTCGTTATTTACTGCGACCAGCACTTCACAACTACACCATCACTCACTTTACTATCACCGGACGCCCCCCCCACTGACCAGCAGGGTCACGGGCCGGGTCTAGCCACCGTGACAACCCCAGTACAGAGACTCAGAGGCCCGGTACCGGGTGCCCCTCGGCCCTGCGGCAGTGGGGGCGCTCCATTTTGGCGTCACGAACAGGATCTACTTAAGCCTGAAAAATCGGGTCATGCGTGCCTTGGAACTGTGATTTATCGTGCTTGGACTGTACTTTATTGAAAAGACTGTGTACTGTGCCATTAACAGCCAAAACCGCCGCCATTGCAGCGCTGAGGAGAAGCGCAGGAGAAGAAGAGGGGCGTAGACAAGCTGGAGAGCGCGAAGGACAATGGCCGCCCAGTCTAAATATTTCTGCATGGTGAGGACGTGTCCGTCAGCCGCGGAGATCCTCCTCCTAATCCTCAATGGAGGGCGGAGACAGAGAAAACGGAACCGCCCACGAAGGAGAGAGCGGGAAAAGGACCAGGAAGTGACCCACGTGGAGGACGCCATGGCCAGCAGCTCCGAGACCGAAAGCGGGGTGGAAGCGGACGTCTCCCCTGACTACCCGGATGAGCGCAGCGGCCAGTTCTCCGTGGACAACACCGAACTCCTGCAGGTCGAGATGGAGAGCTTATTCGACCAGCTTCTTCAACTGCAGATGAAGGCCCAGGCTCTGCGCCAGGCGGCGCCGGATAGCAGCCTTCCCACATCGGATCCTATACTGCTGCCAAGGCCCTCGCTGACACCACCAGCGGAACCCGTCGCGGAGGAGGAGCCTGCGCTGACTGGTGAGTCCGCCGACCCTGCCCCGCTGGAGGAGGATTTGTTAGTGGGCCCCGTTGCAGCACCCCCTCTCCCTGGGACCTATAAACTCCAACGCCTACTACCATGGGAGGAGGCCACGGGCATGGAACACCGCATGAGAGCCCCGATCGCACCCACCCCCTTGCTGTGTGAGGTCTGCGCAGAGCGCACCGTGTGCCGCTGGGTGAACCCCGGGTCCAATCTCATGGGGTTCCCTGGGGTGAAGACCCAGGAGGGAGAGGTGGTGCAGGCCCTAAGCTGGGAAGAATACCAGGTCCAGCTAGAACGGCAGTGGAGGGAGCGAGAAAAGGAGTACCAGGCTGGGCTGGAGGCCCACCATCAAAAAGATCTGGCGGTCAAGGACCGGGCCCGCAAGCTCTGTATATAGTGCCAGTGTACAGGTAATAGTGATCACTGGTGACATTATACACAGGAGCTCTGTATTGTCATGATTCCCAATGGCAGGGACATAGTCAAAATCAGGACTAGCTCTAGGAAGATGGAATCTAAGCTGACCGCGATGCTGAACCTAACGCACAACTAACAATAGCCGGGGAACATACCTGCGTTTTATCCCTAGATGTCTCGCACCAGCCGGAGATCTAGCTACCCCTAGTAGAGGAAAACACAGACCTGGCTTGCCTCCAGGGAAATCCCAAAAGGATGATAGTAGCCCCCAACATATAATGACGGTTAGTGGAGAGGAAAACACATACGTAGTATGAATACAGGTTCAGCAAAGAGAGGCCCACTAACTAAATAGCAGAAAATACAAAAGAGGACTTCGCGGTCAACTCAAAACCCTACAAAACACCATCCTGAAATGACTTTAAACTCCGATGTCAACTCATGACACTGGAGTGGTCATTTCAGTTCACTAGAGCTTCCAGCAACAAGATTCACATAAATGAACGCTGGACAAAAACATACAAAAATACAAATGATCCAACTTAGCTGAATCCGCAGACTTAGGAGCAGGTAGCAAGCAACAGAGGGACTCTGGTAACATTGATAGCCGGCACTAGAATGACTGAGAAGCCAGACTATATAGGAAACTCCCATTTCCTGATGGGAACAGGTGCACTGGAAATAGGAGACAGAAGTCAGCCTGTACCACCAGTAGCCACCAGAGGGAGCCCACAAACAGAATTCACAACACTGTATATAGTGTATTGTGCTTCATCATTTGCAGTCCCTCCCATCACTTCATCTTTTGCAGTCCCCCTCTCCACCTCACCCATTTAATTCATTTTATAAAGAAAAGAAAAAAAACTTTTTTCATACTTACTTCATTGACAATCCCCTGCAGGTGCAACTCTGCTTCTGGAGTCCTCTTGCTGGCACATCGCGTACATGCTGTCACCTGACCAGAAGTCCATAGAAGGCGGAAGGAGCTGGAGCTGCTCAGCTGTTCAGGTTAGACAGCCGTAGAGCTCCGAGAAAAAGTCCCAGCGCCATGCACAGCAAACAGCACTTTATTACATGATGGGGTCTGGTGAGCAGTAGCACATGAGGGGGAGCCCGGGCCCCCCTCTCTACTGCTGCTCATGAGGCCCCATACAGCTGTAAGGGCAGTAATGCCCTGATGGCGGCCCTGAGCAGGGCACAGACCCAGATCTGGGAGTGTCCCAAAATAGCTGTGACATATGGGTTTGTTTTTTGTTAATTTACTCATAATTGTATCCGCCATAACTTTTCATATTTACCTAAGTTCCACTATATGAATTGATGGATTTTTTTAGATGAGTTGTAGTTATTTCTTTTTTTTTAAAAGGGAACCTGTTACCAGGTTTGTCCCATATGCGATATGACCATCACCTTTCAGCCTTCATGTACAGCACTCTAATATGCTGTATTTATGCCCCAAATCCGGCCGGCAGTAAAAGAAAAACACCTTTTAATATACTCACCTAAGAGGCGGGGGAGGGGGGGGTTCCAATGGTTGTTGCTGTTCTTGGTCCAGCACCTCCCTTCTTCTTTCGATGCTGTCCTTTTGTACTTTGTGTGGCTGACATGTCCTACATCATCCACACAGTGTTCCACGGCATAGTGCTCATGGCAGGCGTACTTCTCTGCTTTGGCCAGGGCAGAGTAAAGTACTGTAGTGCGCATGTGCCGGGGCTCTTTGACCTTTCCCGACGCATATGCACTGCAGTACTTTACTTTGACCTTCTTTTGTTGCATCTTGGTTTGGCGACATATATACAGCATATTAAAATACTGTATATGCAGGCTGTAGCGCAGCAGGGTGGATGCAGTGTGACAGACAGGCAGTGACAACAAGAAAGTTCAAAAACAAAGTCTCTTTAATGTTCAGCGTACTCACAAAATAGAAAACAAAAAGGTATCATCCGGATCGCAGCCAGGAAACAAGACAGTCCCTATCCGAGACTGGTTGCTGTGTATGCTAAGGATGTGCCAGGCCTTTTGGCTCCGCTTGGCTCCGTGTTGCTTCACACAGGCTGATGTTTTTCAGAGCCTCCTGCTCTGCCAAGTTGCAAAGACTGACACACTCAACCCTCTGCTGCAGGGCTGTTACAAGGAACCTGTGGTCGTAGGCCACATGGAAGACCTGGCCGGGGGAAAACGGATCGACCTGCTACCATCCTGTAGTCAGCTTCAAAAATAAAAGCCCATGGCAGGTTTTCTTAAATCTGCCTTGGACAAATAGCTTGCCCAAGACCAAAACTTACTTTTACTTTGCATTGCAAACACAGATATGCTTGTGACTGCAATGCACTCCCGCAGCCTCAATATGCTTCTGTATGCATTCTGAGGGACACATAGCGACCCTCGCATATAACACCGGTCACTGCCTCACATACCCTCCCCTCTGTTCAAACTTGTGGGGTTCAACATTTTTCACCATACAGGGGACACGTGACAGGGCATCCGCATTTCCCTGTGACTTCCCGCCTGATATTCCACTGAAAAACTGAAGTTTTGTAGCGACAGGAACCATCTGAAGACCCAAGCATTCCTTTCTTTTGCATATCTCATCGAGACGAGGGGTGAATGGTCCATTACTAAACGAAACTGACGCCCGAGCAAATAGTAGCGCAGGGACTCCAAGGCCCACTTAATCGCCAAGCACTCCTTTTCCACTATGCTATAATTTTTCTCTGCCAGGGTCAGTTTCCTGCTCAAGTAGGTGACTGGATGCTCATCATCATTCACCTCTTGCGACAGCACCACTCCTAGTCCTACCTCCAAGGCATCTGCACAATAAATGTTTCCTTGAAGTTGGGGCTAAGGAGTACCAGCTGTCCACACAACGCCAACTTCAGGAACTGGAATGCTTCCTTCACTTGAGGATTCCACCGGACCATCATCGACTTCTTAACTTTTAACAGGTCAGTTAGGGGTGCCGATTTCTCTGCAAAATTGGGTATAAACTGGCGGTAGTACAAAATGATGCAGAAGAATGCCCTCACCTGTTTGGTACTTAATCGCTTGGGCCAGTTTTGGATGGCCTTGATCTTGTTTACTTGGGGTTTGATAATTCCGCTGCCGATCACGTAACCTAAGTACCAGGCTTCTGTGAGTCCTATCACGCATTTCTTTGGATTCACTGTTAACCCCATGATTCTGAGAGACTCCTGCATTGCTTGTACCTGGGACAGGAGGGTATTCCAATCCGCATTAAAGATGACTATGTCGTCTAAATATGCCAACGCGTATTTCCGATGAGGCTCTAATACAATATCAATCAGCCTCTGGAATGTGACCAGAGCCCCATGTAACCCAAAAGGCAAGATGACATATTGATGTAGACCCTCTGGTGTTATAAAAGCAGTCATTTCTTTTGCCGATGCTGTTAACAGGTCCTGCTGGTAACCTTTGGTGAGATGGAGCGTGGTGAAATACTGTGCCTCCCCCAGTCTCACGATTACCTCGTCCACCCGGGGCATGGGATAGAGGTCAAACTTTGATACCTCATTCAATTTCCTGAAGTCTTTACAAAGGCGTAATGACCCATCTTGCTTTGGAATCAGCACAATGGGGCTAGCCCACTCACTCCGGGATTCCTCGATGACTCCTAACTGGAGCATTTGCTTCACTTCAGTCTTAATGGCTTGCCTCTGGCATTCAGTGCAGTTTCATCAGTACCCTAACCCGAGGCTGGGTGACAATGTCATGCTGTATCAACAAGTGTCATTTATTTTAACCTCACCTTCGGCCGTGTTCTTGACCGATGACAGAGGGTTCCACCTTGGTACGACAGGAGTCGTCTCCATGACCAAACATTCCCGGTCCTTCCAGGCTTTTAGTAGGTTGAAATGCTATAGTTGTTCGGGTTTCCTCTTTCCGGGTTGGTGCACTCTATAATTTACTTCTCCCACCTTCCCCTGTATCTCATATGAATGGAAAGAAGATGCTCCCACTTGAGTACTTCCCCGGAATATGCTACCCCGAGATCCTGATCAAGTGGAAGAGATGCCAAGTGTTCCTGAAATACTGCCTCCAGCAGTTGCTGATTGTAAGGATGAAGAATTCCCTGATTTGCCGCCTGTAGACCCAGGGGAGGAACAGGTACCTGAAATTCCTGAAGTGGCTGCTCCATCAGAATCGGGCATGTCCCCGTCCTTGCCTGTTCAGATCGACTACCCAACCTGACTCGACTACTCTTTCTGACTTACGTCGCACTGAATGAGCAACATCTGGGATACCCCTCAACAGATACAACCAAGATCAATTTATTTGGCAGCGAATCGTCCAAGGGATAGAAGATTGTCAACACTTACTACAAGAACTCTCGCCCGTGGAATGGCGAGCTAAAGGAGAGGGGGAGTGTAAGAAGAGGGACCGGACCGGGGGTACCTCTCTTGCACCGGGTCCAGAACTCTCGGGGCTGTCTCCTCTGTTGTCCGGTGGAAAGCTTGGAAACCCGGACCGACCTTTGCACTTGACAGCAGGGGGTGTGGCTAAGCTAAAAAGGCAAGAGCGCGCATGGAAGCAGTCAGTCCTGGCGGCAACAAGCAGCAGGGAACAGTTGATGCTCCATCCTCTGAGCACCGTGACAACGCAGGCCAGCGCGATAGATTCCCTGCAACCACGTATAGAGACTGTGGTGAGAGACGTGCCATGTGCCCATTGGCTCCACCAGCTGAAGGTGCCAAACAGTCTGTTGTTTAGGAAAGACCGGGTGACTCACCGTGAACTCTGCCTCATCTGGCCCGCTCACATCTGTTGAGCCACGTTGTTCCAACGGAGTCGGAGATTGTACTTCATACCACACAACGAACCCTGGATCCAGGACCCTGTCGAAGATGACAATGACCCACCGTCACCGCCGGAAACCGGATCATCAACACCTTCAGGACGACACTGGACTCACCATGCGCTGTGTTGGTGCTACCGTTTGAAGCAAGGACTCTACAGTTAGGAGGCTGCCGGACCGATAAGTTAACCTTTACAGGACTGCTGCATTACTTTTTGTTGTTGCTTATCTCACCCTGCACACCATTTGTGTTTATATCTCCAGCTATACTCTTTCCTCTCCCTGCATGGAGCAACCCCCTGTTCAAGTAAAGTAACATTAACTCTTGCTCTGCCTCCTCTCCGTTACTGCATCCCGCTACCCTCACAGGGCTGAAGGGTCATTGTCTTATCTCAGTTGGGAGAAAAAACCCAGGTGACAGGTTTCCTTTAAGTTGCACTTCACAAAACATGTCTGTAAGGCCAAGTTCACACATTGTGTTTTTTTCTGCTGCACAGAAAATCTGCTGCATTTAACCATCCAAGCAAAGAGGATGTGATTTCATGAAAACTCCTGCCAATTGAGCGCCTAAAAATGCTGTTGAACTGTCCGGTTTTTGGCATTTTTTTCTTTCTCTATACACTGTGTGCAGAATTATTAGGCAAGTGAGTATTTGACCATGTCATTAGCTCCCATTCAACCGATCCATCCGAGTCTCAGTACAGCAAGTGTGGTGACGTCACTAGATCCCTTCTGGTTTTTGGAGTCTCAGTCCACACAGTAGAGACTAGAACAGAGAAACAAGGTTAGGTCAGAAGGTTCTTTTTGTTTTTTGCCCTTTAGTATTTGTGAAGAGAAATTGTGTGGGCATCATACTGTGTGTAGGCATCATATTGTGGGGGTGAGGGGAGTGTGAGGACATATTACTGTGTGGGAGTAGGCTTTGGGGGCATCACACTCTATGGGGAGCTGTGGGGGATTTCATACTGTTCTAGGGTTACAGGGGTGTAAGAGGGTGGTGCTGTTATGGATAATAAGAAACACGCTGTCACTTTAAGCGGCTGCATCCCCTTGTCTTATGTGATGGTATGTTCTGCTGTTCTCCCCTACTCTTGTTATTGCTATGAACTGGTCGGGGCTGTGGGGAGTGGGTGGAGCTGAGCAGCGTGTGAGAGAAGGAGTTTTCAGAGGGAACTGAGAGCTTGGTGAGCTGTTCTGCCTGCACGGAAGAGTCGTTGGCTGCAAGAAAGACTACACAGCTTGAGACGAACTGCGATTGTTAAATAGACTTTCCCGGTTACAGCGAAGGGTGGCCGTTCTGCGCTGGTTTGTGGAGCCATGAAGATACTGAGAAGGGGACTTACGGTTTCCAGGAGCAAAGAGAAGACCACGCTTTACAGAGCCGACAGGAATCCGTGCGCACCACCGTTTTGGACTTCGGGGGCCCCCTGGGACTGGACCTGTGTCCCCAACATCACCGTGAGTCTGTTCCTGTCTGGTGCACCAGTTAGGGCCTAGTGCAGGCTTCAGTAGTTAGAGCACGGTAGCCGTGTGGCCTGCGTAGTAAAGGCCAGGGAGATTATATGCAGAGTAGCAACGATTAGTGTTGAGCATTCCGATACCGCAAGTATCGGGTATCGGCCGATACTTGCGGGTATCGGAATTCCGATACCGAGATCCGATACTTTTGTGGTATCGGGTATCGGTATCGAAACAACATTAATGTGTAAAATACAACATTAATGTGTAAAATAAAGAATTAAAATAAAAAATATTGCTATACTCACCTCTCCGACGCAGCCTGGACCTCACCGAGGGAACCGGCAGCGTTGTTTGCTTAAAATGCGCGCGTTTCCTGCCTCCCGCGACGTCACGGCTTCTGATTGGTCGCGTGCCGCCCATGTGGCCGCGACGCGACCAATCACAGCAAGCCGTGACGTAATTTTGAGGTCCTGGAAGCCTAATTCTAGGCATTCAGGATTTTAAAATTACGTTCCGGCTTGTGATTGGTCGCGTCGCGGTCACATGGGCGACGCGACCAATCACAAGCCGTGAAGTCACGGGAGGCAGGACACGCGCGCATTTTAAAATTACGTCACGGCTTGTGATTGGTTGCGTGCCGCCCATGTGGCCGCGACGCGACCAATCACAGCAAGCCGTGACGTAATTTCAGGTCCTGAATGCAGAAATAGGCATTCAGGACCTGAAATTACGTCACGGCTTGCTGTGATTGGTCGCGTCGCGGCCACATGGGCGGCACGCGACCAATCACAAGCCGTGACGTCACGGAAGGAAGGAAACGCGCGCATTTTAAGCACAGAACGCTGCCGGTTCCCTCGGTGAGGTCCAGGCTGCGTCGGAGAGGTGAGTATAGCAATATTTTTTATTTTAATTCTTTATTTTACACATTAATATGGTTCCCAGGGCTTGAAGGAGAGTTTCCTCTCCTTCAGACCCTGGGAACCATCAGGAATACCGTCCGATACATGAGTCCCATTGACTTGTATTGGTATCGGGTATCGGTATCGGATTAGATCCGATACTTTGCCGGTATCGGCCGATACTTTCCGATACCGATACTTTCAAGTATCGGACGGTATCGCTCAACACTAGCAACGATATATGTTTTATTGTGTAAAGTTGCTTGTGAGATAGAATCTGAGTTTGCAATTGCTTAAGCACTGTGCTATTTTACAGACAAATTGACTCATGTGCATTATCTTTTGTTATTGTAAATCCCTGTTTGCACCTTCCTTGTCCTTTCCATTTCCTGTCTCCCAATAAATCTATCCCTTGTGGTTTGTACCTCGTCTTGTGTACAGTAGTCTTCCTGCACCGTGGTGGTCCCCCGGCCATCGCTTCAAGTGGCGCTGCGAGCAGGGTACTGTCATCAAGATGGAGGCAGCAGACAGCAATGGCGGGAATGCTAACATTAATGGGGATGCTGTGGGCATTGGTGGAACCCCTGCAAGGACACTCCCTATGGGCACCATATTTAGTGTGCTCCCAAAGTTTGACGGCAAGAATATGCCACTGTCCGACTGGGTGTCCCGGCTGCAATGCACCCTGAAGATTTATAACATAAGCCCAGACCTTGAAGTGGACATTGCTTTAACTGCCCTAGAGGGGGAAGCCCGCAGAAACGTCTGCCTACAACCAGAACTCACCCGCAGTACCCTGAAGGAGCTAGTGAAGTTCCTGGAAGAGATCTACGGCGAGACTGCTAGCGCGGGACATCTTCGCGCCAAATTTTTCTCTAGGCAGCAGCGGGAAGAAGAAGGAATTTCTCAGTATGCAACAGCACTGCAAGAAGTGTTCGAAGAGGTGCAGAGAAAGGAGGCAGATGGATTTGGCAGCATGGGCTCTAAAGACCGGATACTCCGGGAGCAATTCATTTTGGGACTACACAGCACATCCTTGAGGCAAGCACTGTCAGAACGGGTCCGGGCAGATCCAGCCCTTACGTTTCGTCAAGTTCTGGCGGAAACAGTGGCCCGAAGTAAAGAAGAAAGCTATGCGTCTGGAGTGATGCGTATCCAGGGCACCAATTCCAGAGGGGACTCAAACCGTCAAGAAGTGCTGGTCCAGGTAGTGCAAGACTTGCAGCGATCCCTTGTTAACGTGCAAGAGAAACTGACCCAGATGGAGCGGAGAGTGGGGGAACTACAAGAGACTGACCCACCATACTTATGCAACCATCCTTTGGCCCGATCGACAAGGGATCAGTGGGAACAAGCCCCCTCCCATCAGGCATCGGCGGCACGAGGACAGGCTCGAAGTACTCCTCGGCGAGGAGGAGGCATTCAATGCTGGGAGTGTGGTGGACGGGGGCACCTTGCCAGAGACTGTCGGAACTATACTCAAGGCCAGTGGAAGCCGCCGTTAAACTACCAACCCCAGCGGTAGTGCGGCACTCTGCGGGGGAGGCGAGAAGAGAGGCCGCTCCATATCATAACGAACACTTGATTGCTGGGAGCCCCATCCTACGTGCTGAATTTGAAGGAGTTCTGGTGGATTGCCTGGTAGATACCGGGTCACAAGTGACAACGATGTCAGAAGCGTACTTCAAGCAGCATTTCCAGAACCTGGCCAAGCCAGGAAAAGAGACATTGATTCGCTTGTTTGCTGCCAACCAACAACCGATTCCGGTCACAGGGGTCGTGTGGATGAATATTCGAATTTGTGGACAAGCAGTTGGAAGAAAAGGGATCCTACTAGTCCCTGAGCCTGTCAAGAAAGATGTGCCTGTAGTACTGGGAATGAATATCCTACGTGAACTCGATCAGATTATGTTTACCAAATGGGGACCTGGATATTGGAAGAAGGCTACCCCACATAAGCCTACTCAAGAAGCCCTTCAACGACTGATCCGCGTCTGTGGGATGCAGAAGAATGTGCCATCTTATCAGACTGTAGGGGTCATCCGGGCTCCTGGGAAAGAACCTGTAATCCTACCTCCCGAGCAAGAAACTATAGTGAACCTTCCAGTGGGGACTCACCGCAACCTTGATGGGTTGGAAGTGGTGGTTCAGCCTGTGGTAGGCGGAGGAGTGGATCAAGAAGTCATGATAGCTCGTACGATAGCTGTGGTCCAGCGAGGACATGTCCCCATAAGAGCTTTGAATGTGAGCCCCAGGGAGGTCACCTTGCCACGAGGGACAGATCTGGCCCTGGTGTACCTACATAAGGGTGAAGTGGTGAGTCAGAAGGAGATGTCTTTATCACCGAAAGAAGGCGTGGGGTGGACCCTAGCAGTTGCTGCGGGAGACGAAGAGACACCATCCCCGGAGTGGAGTGGACGGCTCATCCTTGAGCAAATGGAAGTGGATGTGAAGGCTATGGGCCCTGAGCGTGTGCAAGCAATAGAAACTATGCTGTGGAAAAATCAGGCCGCATTCGCCCGTCACGCCGAAGATTTCGGCTGTACTGAAGCCATAACGCATGAGATCCCGACTGGGGAAGCTCGTCCAATTCGAGAACGATACCGGCAGATCCCGCCCAAAATGTACCAAGAGGTGAAAACATTACTGAGGCAGATGCTGGATTCAGGAGTGGTGCAGAGTAGTCAGAGCCCTTGGGCAGCCCCGGTGGTGCTCGTCAAGAAAAAGGACGGGACCATCCGGTTCTGTGTAGATTACAGGAAACTCAATGCCTGCACTGTTCGAGACTCGTATCAGTTGCCCCGCATCGAGGAATCCTTGACAGCGTGGGGAAAGCCAAGTACTTCTACACCCTGGACCTAGCAAGCGGATATTGGCAAGTAGCCGTGGCAGAGAAAGACAGAGAGAAAACTGCCTTCATCCTCCCTATGGGACTGTTCGAGTATAACCGGATGCCCTTCGGGCTCTCCAATGCTCCAGGCACCTTTCAACGGCTGATGGAAAAGTGTTTGGGAGATTTAAATTTCGAGGCTACCCTGATCTATCTGGATGACATCATTGTGTTTTCATCCTCTTTCGAAGACCACCTTGCCTGGCTTGGACAGGTACTCGGAAGATTGCGTGCTCATAACCTGAAGTTGAAGCCAAAGAAATGCCACCTCTTCAAGAGGGAGATCGAGTACCTAGGTCACATAGTGTCACAAGATGGAGTTCTACCCTTGCCAGAAAAAGTGGCTGCTATCCAGAAGTGGCCAGTCCCTCAAACAGTGAGAGAACTCCAGGCCTTCCTGGGACTCGCGGGGTACGACCCTCGGTTTGTTAAAGACTTCACGAAGGTGGCCGGTCCTCTCAATGAGTTGCTGAGGGGGACCGCTGGAGTGCCGAAGACCCAGTGCATCCCCTGGGCACAGGGACAACACGAGGCCTTCCAGGCTATAAAGAATGCCCTTACTTCGGCCCCGATTTTGGCCTACGCAGACTTCGATCAACCGTTCCTGTTGTACACCGATGGTAGCCTACATGGACTCGGTGCAGTACTTTCTCAGATACAGGATGGACATGAGAGAGTTATCGGGTATGCTAGCAGGTCCCTGCGAGACAGCGAAAGAAACCCTCACAATTACAGCTCCTTCCGGTTAGAGCTCCTGGCTCTGGTGTGGGCCATGACAGAAAAGTTTGCAGGCTTCCTGACAGGTACAAAAATTCAAGTTCGAACAGACAATAATCCCCTGGCCCACCTTGAGAATGCTAAACTGGGGGCCTTAGAACAACGGTGGATGGCTCGCCTGGCCAAGTTCGACTTTACTATCCGCTATCGCTCTGCTACCGAAAACGCAAATGCGGATGGGCTGTCCAGAGTGCCTGTGGAGACTCCAGTGGGGGATCTTGATGAACAACTCGAAGAGGAGGAAACCCCAGACTTTAATAAGTTCAAGCCCCCGATGGTTGTGGCCCAGTCAAGAAGGGAGGCCTGCGCATTACCTCGGTCCCTGGGAAGAACCAATGAAGAATGGGGGCACGTTCAGGATGAAGACGAAGGGCTGTGACTGATGAAGTGGTGGGTAATGCAAAAGCGGAAGCCTGGCAAACAAGAGAGAGCTAATCTGGACTCTGAAACGAGGAGTGTGTTGCACCAGTGGGATAGACTGGAAGTGCGAGAGTCAGTACTATATCGTAAGAAGCAACAGCCAAAAGATATGGAAGTAAGGTGGCAAGTGGTCATCCCAGGAAGAATGGCTCAAGAAATAGCTAAAGAAGCCCATGAATTCGGAGCGCACTTCGGCTCCACAAAGACCTACCAATGGTTACAGCGGCATGTCTATTGTCCTCGGTTGGAGCTTGTGGTGGAAGAGGTTTGCCGGCAGTGTCGAGTATGTGGCCTCATTAAGAGTACTGAACAGAGGGCACCCATCCAGACCATACAAACTAAGGAGCCGTTGGAAGTCTTGATGATCGACTATCTCCTCGTGGGACACTCGGCCCGGGGGCTGCAATATTGTTTGGTGATGACCGATCATTTTTCTAAGTTCGCAGTAGTAACTCCGACTAGAGACCAAACTGCGGAATCGGCGGCGCGAGCCATCTGTCAAGACTTCATCCGGGTGTATGGGTGCCCAAAGCGCATCCACTCCGACCAAGGCGCGTGTTTCCAAGGCAAGGTGATGGAAGAATTGTATCGCATGTATGGCATCGAGCGGTCCCGGACCACCCCTTATCATCCTCAAGGCAATGGAGCTTGCGAACGCTTTAACAGAACCTTGCTTCAGATGCTGAGAACATTGAAGGAGGATAAGAAGGTGTGTTGGCCAGGCTATCTGCCAGAATTGGTCTGGACCTACAACAATCGGGTCCACTCCACCACGGGTTATACCCCCTATCTACTGTTGTTTGGAAGAGCTGGACGAGAGATCATTGAGCTGAACCTGGAACAGCCAGAGGAGCTGATGGAGCGAAATGTCACCTCATGGGTGAAAGAGCATCAGCAACGTTTGCAAATGATACGGCGGTTGGCGGGTCAGCAACTGCAAGGAAAAGAACATACGGCCCGCAAACCGACTCAAGAGTTACCGCTTCAACCTGGAGACCGGGAATTGGTCAGAGAGAGACGCCCTAAGGGAAAACTAAGTGAGAGATGGGAAGTACAGCCGTACAAGGTTATCGAGCGAGTGTATGCTAACGGCCCTGTCTACAAGGTACAGATTGAAGATGGGGCATCCACCCCTAGAGTACTTCACAGAAATATGCTGCGGCCTTGCCGGTCTGAGGTCTGTTCTATGCCATTGTTGCCTGGAGGTGCCACTCCACTTCCTGAATCTGTCATGCCTGATGTCCAAATCGATGATGAGTGGTGGACCGTCCCTGACACAGTAGGGGGTCCTCAGCCGCCCCGAGGCGGTAATCTCATGGATGTACCAGTACCGCCATGTGAGGATGAGACCAGACAAGAGCGCACAATGTCCCCTGCAACAAGTGTTACTCTGGAAGATAGTCAGGCCTTGCCTGACAGCCAAGAGCTTCGGAGATCCCAGAGGTCTAATGCAGGGGTTCCACCAGTCCGATATGTAGAACAGTGTGCTCTGTCTGTTTGTACACCTTTGTTGCCTCCTCCATTACACTTTTACCCTGAAGTTGTGATGGCCGAGGACGACCATCATTAACCCCTTCCCGACCCATGACGCCTATGCGGCGTCATGGAATGATCGCATCCCTGCAGATCGGGTGAAAGGGTTAATTCCTATTTTACCCGATCTGCAGGGAGAGGGGGAGTTGTACTTCAGCCTAGGGGGGGTGGCTTTGCCCCCACGTGGCTACGATCGCTCTGATTGGCTGTTGAAAGTGCAACAGCCAATCAGAGCAATTTGCAATATTTCACCTATGAAAATGGTGAAATATTGCAATCCAGCCATGGCCGATGCT
This sequence comes from Ranitomeya variabilis, assembly GCF_051348905.1. Taxonomy (NCBI): domain Eukaryota; kingdom Metazoa; phylum Chordata; class Amphibia; order Anura; family Dendrobatidae; genus Ranitomeya; species Ranitomeya variabilis. Next base: position 705,726,899 of record NC_135234.1, on the reverse strand, counting down.
GCAATAGCATCTGCCATGGCTGGAAATCATGTACTGGCCCCCCCCACCGCCCCCGATCTCCTCCCCAGTCGTCCGTTCTGTCAGGTACCCCCCTCCGTCCCCCTGTTCGCTCCCCCGTGCTCCTGTCCGCTCCCCCGTGCTCCTGTCCGCTCCCCCCGTCCTCCGATCCCCCCCCCTGTGCTCCGATCCACCCCCCCACCACCCCCTCATACTTACCGATCCTCCCGGTGTCCGGCCGTCTCCTCGCTGGGCGCCGCCATCTTGGAAAATGGCGGGCGCATGCTCAGTACGCCCGCCGAATCTGCAGGCTGGCAGATTCGTTACAGGTACATTTTGATCGCTGTGGTAGGTTCTACCACAGCGATCAAAATAAAAAAATAATAAATAAACCCCCCCTTTATCACCCCCATAGGTAGGGACAATAATAAAATAAAGAAAATATTTTTTTTTCTTTTACCACTAGGGTTAGGGTTAGAACTAGGGGTAGGGTTAGGGGTAGGGTTAGGGTTACGGGTAGGGTTAGGGTTAGGGGTAGGGTTATGGCATGTGCACACAGAGCGGATCGGCCGCGGATCCGCAGCGGATCGGCCGCGGATCGGCCGCGGATCGGCAGCGGATCGGCCGCGGATCGCAGCGGATCCGCAGCGGATCGGCCGCGGATCCGCAGCGGATCGGCCGCGGATCCGCAGCGGATCGGCCGCGGATCCGCAGCGGATCGGCCGCGGATCCGCAGTGGATCCGCAGCGGATTGGCCGCGGATCTGCAGCGGATTGGCAGCGGATTGGCCGCGGATCCGCAGCGGATCGGCCGCGGATCCGCAGCGGATCGGCAGCGGATCCGCAGCAGATTGGCCGCGGATCTGCAGCGGATCGGCCGCGGATCCGCAGCGGATCGGCAGCGGATCGGCAGCGGATTGGCCGCGGATCTGCAGCGGATTGGCAGCGGATTGGCCGCGGATCCGCAGCGGATCCGCAGCGGATTGGCCGCGGATCTGCAGCGGATCCGCAGCGGATTGGCCGCGGATCTGCAGCGGATTGGCCGCGGATCCGCAGCGGATTGGCAGCGGATTGGCCGCGGATCCGCAGCGGATTGGCCGCTGCGAATTCGAAGCAGTTTTCCATCAGGTTTACAGTACCATGTACACCTAAGGAAAACCAAATCTGCTGTGCCCATGGTGCGGAAAATTCCGTGCAGAAACGCTGCATTGTATTTTCCGCAGCATGTCAATTCTTTGTGCGGATTCCGCAGCGGTTTACACCTGTTCCTCAATAGGAATCCGCAGGTGAAATCCGCACAAAAAAAACACTGGAAATCTGCTGTAAATCCGCAGGCAAAACGCAGTGCCTTTTACCTGCAGATTTTTCAAAAATCGTGCGGAAAAATCTCACACGAATCCGCAACGTGGGCACATACCCTTAGGGTTAGGGTTGGAATTAGGGCTAGGGTTGGAAATAGGGTTAAGAATAGGCTTGTGGTTAGGGTTACGAATAGGGTTAGGGGTGTGTTGGGGTTACAGTTGTGGTTAGGGTTGGGATTAGGGTTACGGTTGGGATTAGGGTTAGGATTAGGGTTGGAATTAGGGTTACGGTTGTGTTGCGGTTAGGGTTGTGGTTAGGGGTGTGTTGGGGTTAGGGTTGTGATTAGGGTTATGGCTACAGTTGGGATTAGGATTAGGGGTGTGTTGGGGTAAGTGTTGAAGTTAGAATTGAGGGGTTTCCACTGTTTTAGGCACATCAGGGGTCTCCAAACGCAACATGGCGCCACCATTGATTCCAGCCAATCTTGCGTTCAAAAAGTCAAATGGTGCTCCCGCCCTTCCAAGCCCCGACGTGCGCCCAAACAGTGGTTTACCCCCACATTTGGGGTACCAGCGTACTCAGGACAAACTGGGCAACAACTGTTGGGGTCCAATTTCTCCTGTTACCCTTGCAAAAATAAAAAATTACTTGCTAAAACATAATTTTTGAGGAAAGAACAATTATTTTTTATTTTCACGGCTCTGCGTTATAAACTTCTGTGAAGCACTTGGGGGTTGAAAGTGCTCACCACACATCTAGATAAGTTCCTTCGGGGGTCTAGTTTCCAAAATGGGGTCACTTGTGGGGTGTTTCTACTGTTTAGGCACATCAGGGGCTCTGCAAATGCAATTTGACGCCCGCAGACCATTCCATCAAAGTCTGCATTTCAAATGTCACTACTTCCCTTCCGAGCCCTGACGTGTGCCCAAACAGTGGTTTACCCCCACATATGGGGTATCAGCGTACTCACAACAAACTGGGCAACAAATATTGGGGTCCAAATTCTCCTGTTACCCTTGTGAAAATAAAAAATTGCTTGCTAAAACATCTTTTTTGAGGAAAGAAAAATGATTTTTTATTTTCACGGCTCTGCGTTGTAAACTTCTGTGAAGCACTTGGGGGTTGAACGTGCTCACCACACATCTAGATAAGTTCCTTGGGGGGTCTAGTTTCCAAAATGGGGTCACTTGTGGGGGGTTTCTACTGTTTAGGCATATCAGGGGCTCTGCAAACGTAACATGATGCCCGCAGACCATTCCATCAAAGTCTGCATTCCAAAACGTCACTACTTCCCTTCCGAACCCCGACGTGTGCCAAAACAGTGGTTTACCCCCACATATGGGGTATCAGCGTACTCAGGAGAAACTGGACAACAACTTTTGGGGTCCAATTTCTCCTGTTACTCTTGCAAAAATAAAAAAATTCTGGGCTAAAAAAATATTTTTGAGGAAAGGAAACACATTTTTTATTTTCACGGCTCTGCGTTATAAACTTCTGTGAAGCACTTGGGGGTTCAAAGTGCTCACTACACATCTAGATAAGTTCCCTTGGGGGTCTAGTTTCCAAAATGGAGTCAATTGTGGGGAGTTCCTACTGTTTAGGCACATCAGGGGCTCTGCAAACGCAACCTGACGCCCGCAGAGCATTCCATCAAAGTCTGCATTTCAAAACGTCACTACTTCCCTTCCGAACCCCGACGTGTGCCAAAACAGTGGTTTACCCCCACATATGGGGTATCATCGTACTCAGGAGAAACTGGAAAACAACTTTTGGGGTCCAATTTCTCCTATTACCCTTGGGAAAATAAAAAATTGTGGGCTAAAAAATCATTTTTGAGAAAAGAAAAATTATTTTTTATTTTCATGGCTCTGCGTTATAAACTTCTGTGAAGCACTTGGGGGTTCAAAGTGCTCACCACACATCTAGATTAGTTCCTTGGGAGGTCTAGTTTCCAAAATGGGGCCACTTGTGCGGGAGCTCCAATGTTTAGGCACACAGGGGCTCTCCAAACGCGACATGGTGTCCGCTAATGATTGGAGCTAATTTTCCATTCAAAAAGCCAAATGGCGTGCCTTCCCTTCCGAGCCCTGCCGTGCGCCCAAACAGTGGTTTACCCCCACATATGGGGTATCATCGTACTCAGGACAAACTGGACAACAACATTTGGGGTCCAATTTCTCCTATTACCCTTGGGAAAATAAAAAATTCTGGGCTAAAAATCATTTTTGAGGAAAGAAAAATTATTTTTTTATTTTCACGGCTCTGCGTTATAAACTTCTGTGAAGCACCTGGGGGTTATAAGTGTTTACTATGCATCTAGATAAGTTCCTTGGGGGGTCTAGTTTCCAAAATGGGGTCACTTGTAGGGGAGCTCCAATGTTTAGGCACACAGGGGCTCTCCAAACGCGACATGGTGTCCGCTAACGATTGGAGCTAATTTTCCATTCAAAAAGTCAAATGGCACGCCTCCCCTTCCGAGCCTTGCCGTGCACCCAAACAGTGGTTTACCCCCACATATGAGGTATCGGCATACTCAGGAGAAATTGCCCAACAAATTTTAGGATCCATTTTATCCTGTTGCCCATGTGAAAATGAAAGAATTGAGGCTAAAAGAAATTTTGTGTGAAAAAAAACTACTTTTTCATTTTTGCGGATCAATTTGTGAAGCACCTGGGGGTTTAAAGTGCTCACTATGCCTCTAGATGAGTTCCTTGGGGGGTCTACTTTCCAAAATGGGGTCACTTGTGGAGGAGCTCCAATGTTTAGGCACACAGGGGCTTTCCAAACGCGACATGGTGTCCGCTAACGATGGAGATAATTTGTCATTCAAAAAGTCAAATGGCGCTCCTTCCCTTCCGAGCCTTACCATGTGCCCAAACAGTGGTTTACCCCCACATGTGAGGTATTGGTGTACTCAGGAGAAATTGCCCAACAAAATTTAGGATCCATTTTATCCTGTTGCCCATGTGAAAATGAAAAAATTGAGGCTAAAATAATTTTTTCGTGAAAAAAAAGTACTTTTTCATTTTTACGGATCAATTTGTGAAGCACCTGGGGGTTTAAAGTGCTCACTATGCTTCTAGATAAGTTCCTTGGGGGGTCTAGTTTCCAAAATGGGGTCACTTGTGGGGGAGCTCCAATGTTTAGGCACACGGGGGCTCTCCAAACGCGACATGGTGTCCGCTAAAGATTGGAGCCAATTTTTCATTGAAAAAGTCAAATGGCGCTCCTTCCCTTCCGAGCCCTGCCGTGCGCCCAAACAGTGGTTTACCCCCACATATGAGGTATCAGCGTACTCAGGACAAATTGGACAACAACGTCCGTGGTCCAGTTTCTCCTTTTACCCTTGGGAAAATAAAAAATTTTTTGCTAAAATATCATTTTTGTGACTAAAAAGTTAAATGTTCATTTTTTACTTCCATGTTGCTTCTGCTGCTGTGAAACACCTGAAGGGTTAATAAACTTCTTGAATGTGGTTTTGAGCACCTTGAGGGGTGCAGTTTTTAGAATGGTGTCACTTTTGGGTATTTTCAGCCATATAGAACCCTCAAACTGACTTCAAATGTGAGGTGATCCCTAAAATAAATGGTTTTGTAAATTTTGTTGTAAAAATGAGAAATCACTGGTCAAATTTTAACCCTTATAACTTCCTAGCAAAAAAAAAATTTGTTTCCAAAATTGTGCTGATGTAAAGTAGACATGTGGGAAATGTTATTTATTAACTATTTTGTGTCACATAACTCTCTGGTTTAACAGAATAAAAATTCAAAATGTGAAAATTGCGAAATTTTCAAAATTTTTGCCAAATTTCCGTTTTTTTCACAAATAAACTCAGAAATTATCGACCTAAATTTACCACTAACATGAAGCCCAATATGTCACGAAAAAACATTCTCAGAATCGCTAGGATCCGTTGAAGCGTTCCTGAGTTATTACCTCATAAAGGGACACTGGTCAGAATTGCAAAAAACGGCAAGGTCATGAAGGGGTTAAGAAGGGAGGCATGTAAGAGGGTGGTGCTGTTATGGATAATAAGAAACACGCTGTCACTTTAAGAGGCTGCATCCCCTTGTCTTATGTGATGATATGTTCTGCTGTTCTCCCCTACTCTTGTTATTGCTATGAACTGGTCGGGGCTGTGGGGAGTGGGTGCTGAGCAGCGTGTGAGAGAAGGAGTTTTCAGAGGGAATTGAGAGCTTGGTGAGCTGTTCTGCCTGCAAGAAAGAGTCGTTGGCTGCAAGAAAGACTACACAGCTTGAGACGAACTGCAATTGTTAAATAGACTTTCCCGGTTACAGCGAAGGGTGGCTGTTCTGCGCTGGTTTGTGGAGCCACGAAGATACTGAGAAGGGGACTTACGGTTTCCAGGAGCAAAGAGAAGACCACGATTTACAGAGCCGACAGGAATCCGTGCGCACCACCGTTTTGGACTTCGGGGGCCCCCTGGGACTGGACCTGTGTCCCCAACATCACCGTGAGTCTGTTCCTGTCTGGTGCACCAGTTAGGGCCTAGTGCAGGCTTCAGTAGTTAGAGCACGGTAGCCGTGTGGCCTGCGTAGTAAAGGCCAGGGAGATTATATGCAGAGTAGCAACGATATATGTTTTATTGTGTAAGGGTACCGTCACACATTGCCATTTTCATCGCTACGACGGCACGATTTGTGACGTTCTAGCGATATCGTTACAATATCGTTGTGTCTGACACGCTACTGCGATCCGGATCCCCGCTGAGAATCGTACGTCGTAGCAGATCGTTTGAAACTTTCTTTCGTCGTCTAGTGTCCCGCTGTGGCGGCATGATTGCATCGTGTGACACAGGTTGTATACGATGTGCGCACAGTAACCAACGGCTTCTACATCGCAAATATGTCATGAAATTATCGCTCCAGCGCCGTGTATTGCAACGTGTGACCGCAGTCTACGACGCTGGAGCGATAATCATACGACGCTGCAACGTCACGAATCGTGCCGTCGTAGCGATGAAAATGGCACTGTGTGACGGTACCCTAAAGTTGCTTGTGAGATAGAATCTGAGTTTGCAATTGCTTAAGCACTGTGCTATTTTACAGACAAATTGACTCATGTGCATTATCTTTTGTTATTGTAAATCCCTGTTTGCACCTTCCTTGTCCTTTCCATTTCCTGTCTCCCAATAAATCTATCCCTTGTGGTTTGCACCTCTTCTTGTGTACAGTAGTCTTCCTGCACCGTGGTGGTCCCCCGGCCATCGCTTCAGGGGCAGCATACTAAGAGGGGTGTGGGTATATCATACTGTGTGGGGTCATACTGTGCGTGGGAGTAACTGGGGGTATCATACTTTGTGGGGGCACTTTAGGGGCATGATTCAGTATTGGAGGAACTGTGGGGGCATAATGTATAAGGTGCACTGTGGGGGGCATCACGCTGTGTTGGGGACAATGTGGTCAGCATTATACTATTTTGGGAGCATTGTGGGAACATCACACTTTTCTGAGGGCTGGTCCCGCAATACATGTCTTACCCCTGTCTGTTATACGAGTAGCTAGGTGCCCTTCAGTGACTTTACCTATGCACCATGAACCTGCCTTCTTTGCCGAATATTGTTTTTTTTCGAGGGATATGAGGAGGGACATTTAATGATTTCTATGTACACCTCTGGCATTAGTGCAGCCCAGACACAAGAGTGTTGCAGATGGTTTTTTTCTTCATTTTTTACACAAAATATGGACTTCGACCACTAGGATGCTATGCAGCCTGATCTCTCTATTGCAGACAATCATAAGCTCCGGGCTACATGCTATGTGATGGCCAATGTAACTTGTTCCTCTTTCAATAGCAGTACTGGACAAAAACACAGAATACAATATTTGAGGTCACATTTTAACCATGAAGATAATTCTTTATTCTCTTATTTACAAAGTACCTCTTCTCCATAAGGACCTGACAGTGCAGTGCATTACAGATGAGGACAATTAATGTAATGTGTCCATATTATTGCTGCGTATAGTAAACCACAACTTTCATGGTCAATAATACCTGTGGTCAGTTCTAGAAGCATGTCCACATGTGTATAAACAATGTGCGCAAAGTGAAATAAAATGTATGAAATACGAAACAAAAAGCTTCCACAGAAAGCATTAACTTCTATACTTAATTTACATACGCTGTATACACACATAGTCCTGCTAAAATATCTTATAGATAGATATAGATTACATATCTACAAGGTCTTTATACAATTAAATTAAAAATAAGCATTATGGCTGGTATCTCCATATTGTCCAGGAGTTCCCTACATGCTCAGTGCTCCTCTTGGGAGAGTCGTCGTGACATCTTATAATGGAGGTCCTGTTATTGTATGTAAAGTCTTTGTGAGAAATATTCTTCAGATTTTTGTTTCTGGTCCTTCTGCTGTAAGGGGCTGAAATGAGTTTCGGATTCGCAAAACTTCTATGGCACAAAGATGCCCAAAGCATTTGTTGTACCAGTCTAGACAATGACCCCTGAAATACAAAAAAAAAGGACACAAAGTCAACTTTGAACCATCGCCACCATAAATATGACCACCTGCTCTGGCAATTTTGGCAATACTTTTTCTAACGTGAATAGGGATTTCCCTCTTGGAGGATATTAATTGCGCACCACTTGGTATTCCCTAAACACACACACCTTTTCAGGCCTCACCTCTTTCATGCTCCTCGAATGTGTGTTTGGATGCTAGGTTTAATCGTCAGTGATGCCTAGGAGATTTGCAAACTCTTCCAGGAGTCTGGGTGGGTCTCTCCCTTGTCCAGTGTTTTGTATGGCGTACAGTCAACTTAAAGTGATCCTCCACCCATCGAACTTAAGTATGACTATACTTTGCCCATGTATATTTAACATATCTGGTGCTTGGCACTCTGCTGCCGCCACCTCCACCTATAAGATGGCCAGCCTGTTCTCCGAAATGGCCACTTTCAGAGGCATGGGGAGTGCTATGGAAGGTCTACTAATAATTCTCCTGTCTTTTTATCAGTGGTGGAAGAACCAGCGACACTGATGGCGCTGTGTTCATCTCAATGCAGAGAAAGGCATACTAGAAGAGGCTCAGACTCTCCACACTGCTCACCATGCCTCTATATTTTGGAGAAGTATCATAAATATGACCTGAAAGCTGCTGCTATGCAAAGGACAAAGCCCACCATACACAATAAACTAATGATGGCCGACCGAACCAATATCGACAGATTCGGCCAACAGTCTAAAATGTGTGGGAGCCTGGGCAATTTACTGTCTGGGAAAATATTGATCTGGCATGTCAGATTTCAGACTGCTGATTGTATTGTTTCCTGGAGATAAGCCACCGCCAGACATGTCTGGCGATGGCTCTTTCTTAGAGAACGAAGGGCTCCTGTGTATGGGAGAGCCAGCTGAGATGACGGCTTAAGAGTAGACCCACTCTGTTTTTGGCTCAACTGCATTATATAGGTAGAGGATGTAGGGGCTTCTAGGTGTATAGGAGTTATGTATGTGTACCTTCTTGTTCGACAGTCATGGATATTTTAATTTTCATGAAGGACCAAAGTGTTAATTTGTAGTACTGAACAGACTCCGCAAACTATCATCATGGTGAAAGTAACAAGAGCCCAAAGGAAAGTTGCGCATGTGGTATTTAGATCTGAATTTCATGTGTGTAGCACCCCAGGGTCCTGGTCGTCACAGTAGCATTGCTTTCCTCACGGGCAGAGTGATGTTACGCTTGAGGGCAAGAAGGGATAACTGCAACCAGGCACCACAAATATGCAACATATTCACACTCCAGGCCACCAGACCAGGGGGAGCTTTTGATCCTACTTGCTAGGTGACTCCCCATGTATATATAACTGGTAGTCTGTAGGGAAAGTTAGTCAGTTCCTGCCAGAGACACAGAGGGAGAAGGAGAACAGTCTTGCCATGAAACAGACTGGATCAGTCTGAGGCAGAGGAGGGTTTTACAGAGTTGTGTAGCCTCAGTGCAGCAGTTCCTGGAAAGAGACATTTAGAAGGCCGAATTGATTGCAGCGAACGTGCAGGAGAGCAAAGCACAGGAGAGAATACCAGGGGGAGACCAGCCCCGAGCAGGCTGCCTCCTTCTGAAGCGCAGAGACCAGTAGCCGGAACACCGAGGTTGTAAGGACCTCTATGACTTACATCAGAGACCGGCAGGACAACCGAACTTTAAGTTACCTGTCCGACCTAACACCCAGGAGGCACGGTGGCACCCCTCAGAGGCCGGGGCATGCTAGAGTCCCTATAAACAGCCTCAAGCCACCAGTCATACGGGTTAGGTCCTATCCTATCCGGGGGACAGAGAGAGAGTTAACATCTGTGAGGACCTTATGTGGAGCTTTAAGCCATAAGGAACTACAACACCACGGCGCTAGAGGAAGGCTTTTGATTTCCACCTGGGTAAGGGGACTCCTAACTTGCCTTCAAGCCGGCCTGACCCTGCCTTCCCTGTGATCTGGTGCTCTGGACTGCGGATGCTGAAGTCTTCAGTAAACCAAGGTAAAGAGACTGCAAACTTGTGTCCTCATTCTTTACTGCACTCCTCACCATCTTCCATCTACACACCGGGAGCCCTGGGGACATACTTACCTGTGGGAAGTTATACCATCTAGCAGCCATAACATCACCCCAGAGGACCCCTTAAAGCAGCGTCGGTCCTGACTGACCGAATACCACAGGTGGCGTCACGAACACAAACTTTATTCCTTTAAAGACCTTTCCCTTTAATGTTGATGCCCAGGGCCACGGATCGGGTCACCACCGTGACATCCCCTGTGAGCCGCCGGACCCGGTACCTCACGGCCCCGTGGGCGCGTCATATACACTATATGGTTGGATGTAATTCTATCAGTGAAGTAACGTACTTTAGGTCAGCTCTGCAAATATAAGTGAGCCTGGATTTTCCGGAGCCGCAAGGTTCAATCAAATATCGAGTGTCCAATACTGTTGCCCTCACTCCTCCTAATAATGGGGCATCTTCATTCTCCACAGAGGTTGCCACTAAACCGCACATTCCCTTTGACAAGTCACTCCTCCATGTCCTGCAAGTAAAAACAAAGGTCAATGAGAAACAGTTACACTAAAATGTCATTTCTATAGTTTTAGTAAATCTTTTTTTCATATTGATTGAACTAAAAAAATATTTATAAAATTATTACTTCCAATGCATTACTCATTTTGAACATTTTGGATATCAGATCTTAAGTGACTAAAGGGGTTGTCCACCAGTTGCACAACCTCAAATCCTCAGAGTAAAATAAAAAACCTCATACTCACCTCCAACAGCGGCGCCATTCCCACAATGTCGGCACTGGTTCTCCCGATGCTCGTGTGACATTGTGTCACGGGAGTACTGCAGCCAATCAGTGGTCATTTTTCAACTGCTCCTCATCAATATTCCATCAAAGCGGACATCCGCTCTGACAAAAAAAGTGAAGACTGCAGTTGGTCAACAGACTGCAGAGGTTACAACACAACAATGTTACGCACGTGGCGGGAGTTCCAACACCAATACCTCTGGAATAGTGCCACTGCTGGAGGAGAGCATAAGCTTTTCTTATCTTTTTGGGGGGGACTTGGGCATTTAATAAAGGGTTGTTCAAGTATTGGGCAACACCTTTAATATATACAGCGCACAGACTGATTTTCACGCTGATTCAAGGGTGCAGATATTACCAGAGGCTGCCCATGTGGTCCATAAAGAGAGGCAGAAAAATGTAATGATTTTTAGACTTGGATGGCACAATCAGGCACCAATTTTGGGGGTAAGGGGTTTTTTCTTGGCTTTGGAGCAACACAAGTGATCTGTTCCATCATTTAACGAAGAGACAGGCCACATAAGAAAAGGATATTTAGAGCTATAAGAACTACAAATGTTTTATCAACTAAATTTAATATCTCTGTGATGAATTCCCTCTATGTCACAGCAACACATAATCTAGTAACAATAATACAACTTGACATACCTCAACACAACAAAATCCTTGGAAGGATGAGGCGCCATACTGTCCACTACATACTGGTAAACTTCGGTTTGATTATCCATAGTTTCTATTACTTTGGCTTGTGCAAAATCATCATCCCATAGGTGGCGCTCTCTTAGTAGGCGATTGAGTACAACTGATGGAGGAGCCTCTACTTCCACAGACACCTTCCAGAGCCTCAATGGATTTCCATCTCCAACCTGAATAATCATAAAAAAAAATTAGTCAATATGAAGTGAAATGGAAACCTAATAGTCAGCGAGTTACGTGAAAAGCTGTTACCTTTTTATAAGCAATGTCTGCGCTCTCCGTACTGGAGAAAGACACCCAGCCTTTAAACTTTTCCTTGGATTCTTTCTGTAGACTTTGGATGACTGTATCAAAGTATGTACAGACACTGCCGGCTTCCTCCTCTATCTGTTTTACCAGTTCCTCCATTGTAGGAGCATGGATATCAGCTTCAGAATATGAATTTCGGGATTGGGCTATAATTTCTTCGGGAATCTGAGAAAAATTAATTTATGATCAGTGACTGAATGATAATGAAAAAGTCTCACAAGACATGCACAAAAACTGCTTTCTCCTCTTGTCCTCCTTTTTTTCTAATCTTCTAATTTTGGCTAGCTTTAGGGACTGGCAAACTGGCCAACTGCCCAATACACCTGTATCTTCTATGGGCCTACCCAGGACTGGATCCTCAGGAGCAACCTGCAAATCTTCACTCTACCATTAACTTTTTCACAATCAAAATCAGCCATTTCCATATCTTAACATGCAGGGACATTTGTATCCAGCACACAACACTCACCTCAAACAGTTTGTTGCACTCCATTATCATATGGGCCAGACCTTGTGTAGCTGCCAGGTTCTCATTTAAGTCCTTCTGATCAGGTTTTCCAGTTGCATACTTCTTCTGAATGGCTCTGAATGTAGATAGATATCATTAGAAATTGAGATTTCAGATTATATTATCTTAGTTTTCAAGGTATGGGAACAGCTGTGGAACCATACTTACACTGGCACCAGTCCTAATGTATATGTATTGGCAAAATGATCATGTTTTCTGAGGTGTAAGGTACTGGATCACAGGACAAATCTTTATCTGGCAAGCCCCTCATTCCATATACTTGTTTCTTCTTATCTTGCCTCTGGACCCCCTAGGACAACAGGTCCTAGATGAGACCTCTACACCCCCGAATTGCCACACCCCTCTCCTGGAATCCAAGGCCATTTTTATGGTTTTGATATGTTTGATTAACTATGTATTGAGATCAGCACATCAATTCTGTAACCACAGACCTATTGATACTACCCTCAACTGAACAGCAAATGGACAATCAATTCTCTAATTTTCAGTGATATCATTGAGACCTAAAGGGGTTATCCAAAAATGAAATCAAATGGCTCTCCTATCACATTATTCAAATGGAAGCCCATCCTATTCGTGTGTCAGGACAGGCAGAAGTCTCAAGAAACACAACTCCCGAAACCTGTGTCTCAACTGACAGAGGAGCTGTATTGTAAGAACACATACTTCCTTGAGTAGAGGAGAAAGGCTGTGACATAAGAAGAAATAGATCTTCTCCTGAGCCAAAAGGATTTGTTTCTCCAGCAATAGTGATCAGTACGCAGCCAGCCAAAAATATGTTTTTCTTCTGATGTCACAGCCCTTCTCCAGCAGTTCATGTATACTTACGATACAACTCCTCTATCACGTGAGACACAGGTCTCGGGAGCGGTGTTTCTTCAGACTTCAGTCTGTCCTGACATATGACTAGGATGGGTTGACGTTTGAATTATGTGACTGATGACATTTTATCACACTGTAGGAGAAGCCCCTTTAAGGAAAATCGTCAGTCTAATATCTTCCTCAAGAATATGCCACATCAAATTTCCATGGACATGAGAAGACACTTTACAGAATAAGCGTCTTTTTTTTTTTTTTTAATGAAAATAAGGAACTTTTATCAGAGAAATCTGCTTCTTTCTCTTCCTGGAGTGATCATGTATTCTTAATTCACAAGAAAAATATATATTCAGTGAATACAGACTTTCCCAGTAATGAGATAGGACATGGCAGTTGGGGCTCATAAACTTTTATGGAGGGAGGATAAGAGAGAAGCTAGAGGCTGGCGTTCACCAGTAAAGACAGTTACACTTTATGAGGGGCTATGGATAAAATCCCCTTTCTCGCAGAAAATGTTTCATTTCCAAACTGCATTATAATCTTTTATGATTATAAGTTTTCTTCAAGATGGTCTTAATATTGCTCTGTGTTCTTAACTCACAACATTCTGACATTTATATTATCCATAAAAAAAATAATTTCTCAGACTTTTTTAAAATGATTCTTCAGTAATTACGTAAGAAATATTTCCCGGTGATAAATACCTACCTAGGGGAATTATCTTTCTTCAGCAAATTGAGGTGGAAGAGTGAAGGCGCCAAACACACAGCCAGATTCATTGGGGTCATCTGATTTTCTTCTACTGAGGTGACATCATTGAGGAAACACAAGAGTGTTTGCAGAACTTCACGGTTCTCATCTGACATTAACATGATGGCCGACTGCACCGCCTGGAGCCTCTGGTCCTTGGGAACATCTGAGGGAATTGAAATGACATCAATATCATTCATATGATGTTTTATTAATACTCCAGGCCATAATGTCAAACACCATCCAGAGGAGAAAATCAGCTCGTGGAGAAACACACATATTTTTCAGCACTTTGTGGTAATATCACAGTTTCTAAAAGGATTTTCCAGTACTGTCTTCTATAGGGGGACAGGGTAATTGGCCTCAGATGTTAGAAAAAACTAAGCTAAACTGGTTAGACTTAAAGGGGTTGTCTAAGGTTAGAAATCTACGGTTGGTTTATTTCAAACACAGCACCGTATCTGCACAAGGATTGCGGCTGGTATTGCAGCTCTGCTCCATTGAAGTGAATGGAGATGTGCTACAATACTACACAAACTGTGGACAAGTGTGGATCGGATTTTGGAAGGAAGCAACTATACTTTTCCAATGCTGTACAACGCCTTTAAACCGTCTCTAGATTTGGGGTGAATCCAAGTGGTCAAGTCCGCAATATGTGGTGGTAAGACTTGAACCTTGAGAATTGCCTCCTACCTCCTGCTATCCACTCTTCCTTTTATTAGCCGGCCAGGAGTGATGTCATCGTTTCAACGTGTGACATCAGGCCAGGCTGGTTGATCAAAATAAGAGCCGCGGATGCCGTCAGATAGGAGATGGTTCTCAGGGCTCCTATCCAGCGACACAGATTACTGATGTAGTCGATGGATCGGGTCCTGCAAATCGATTCGCTCCAACTGTACCTGTTCCATATTTCGTTTCCGTGGAAAAAAAAAAAGTTGTAAAGTTTTTGGAAGACATTTATCATTTTCCCCTATGAAAACAACTTGCCTGCACCTTCATGTAAATAGAGCTGACCTGTAATACCAGACACAGCCTATGGCCGGGGTCACACTTACGAGTGTGATGGGAGAAACTCGTGTGAGTCTCTCGCATCAATACCCGACACTGCTGCCGGCACTGGGGACCGGAGCATGCGGCTGCATGGAATTCTAGGCAGCTGAACACTCCAATCCCGAGTGCCGGCGGCAGTGCCGGGTATTGATGCGAGAGACTCGCATGAGTTTCTCACATCACACTCCAAAGTGTGACCCCGGCCTTTGGACAAGAGTGGTGCTGTTTATGGAAGAAAGTAGATATGTAATTTAATTTCTTATAACCTTTCACAGCAATTTCTCAATCCATCCATTTTCCGGTGCAGGGAATGGGTCTAAGGAATGTATTAGACCCCACGTTGTTATGTAACAAAAAGTTGAAAAGTCTTCAAATAAAAAAGGAAATGCAGATTATATTTAGAGGTGTCTATGACTCTCCGTTGTTATTTGTGTAGACACACAGAGACCAATCCTGCAATTCAATGTGAGTAATAAGAGCTATTTATGTGCGGTACTGTTGTGCCCTGACTTTTATATCCGTGTAAACACAAGCTATTGTGTCTTTGCTCCAGACTAAAGGAGTTTAGCTGGTGCCTCAAATAGTTTACATAAGACTAACAAAGAGTTAACCTGGCTTACAAGACTGCCCACACTTCTCTCCACTTGTTCAATGAAAAGAACCAGGATTGCAAACAATACAATGTTTAAAAAGAAAGAAAGAAACAAACAAACAAGCATTGGCGCTATTGGCCAGGAACAGCCCCACCACAGTTCTGATATTGTAATTCAGCTTCATTTACGTCACAGGAGCTGAGCTGCAATACCAGATGCAATCTGTGAATAAGTGAGGCACTGTTTTTGGAAACAATTGGGCAAATTTTGCAATCCTGGACAGCGTTTGTATGTTCCTTATGTGTTCTTTCTGTGTTTTTTTTTTGTAGGGGGTGCGGGGGATAAAGCATGTACTTATTATAGTTTATTGGTCAGTTCATTTGTTTGGTTTTTTTTTGTGGACCAAAACAGAGACATGGCAAATTTGGATTTGCGGATCAAAATTAACCATTTAAGTCAATGGGACCCTGAAACAAAGCGTATAGCAGATGGATCCCATCCATGATGCATCCTGTCCTTCATTTTCTACCATAGGCCTCCTTCATGCGTCCGCGTTTCCAGTACATGTGGTACCCATTTTTTCACAGATACCACATGTACCCATTATAACACATACTGCTATGCACATGTCCGTACTTTTACATAGACCGTGTGTCTATGCAAAACACAAGGAGACAGGTCCGTTTTTTCCTGCAGCGCGGAATGCAAGGGCCAATACAAGTCTATGGGTCCATAAAAAACATGTCTGTTTAACATTACAAAATATACGAGAAGTTTTGCAATTTAATTCTTTCTTCACTGATGGTGAAAATGGACACACTGATGGAAAGCACTGATGACACCGGGACCGGTTTTGTATACGGACGTGTGAAGGAGGACATGTGGGTAAGAGAGGCTTGGAAACTTAAAAGCATTTTTTTTTGCATATGAAAAATGGTGCCACACTGATGGTTAAAACAGACACCCCGAGAATGGATGAAAAATTGATCTCATGCGAGAGAATTGGGACGATTATTACTGTCTCAATGTGTGATCTGAGTGTCACCTTAGTGTGATCCGATTCTCTCATGTGAAAGGTGCAGGGAAGACGCAGAACTTAATTTCTCCATCTTCTCCTCTCTCTGTTTCCGAAGTAATCAGACTGCACTCGGATGACATCTGAGGGCAGTCTGATATTTCACATGCACCCATAGACTTGTATGGGATAGTGTGATCTGATTATCGGAGCTGCTCACAGCATGTTGTGATTGTTTTTTCATGCCGAATTGGCACGGTACTATAGTATAACATTGGTCTGATATCTGATAAAAACTTTGATAAAACCGATTTTCTCAGTTTTTACAATCAGTTTCTGGAAAAGCTGCTTGTATTGTAGCCGTCATCCAGCATTCCCATTCTCCTGGATGAAAACCAAGGCCACTTATACACCATGACGTCATATCACTTTATAATCGTATCTTGACATTCAGGACTTCAGCAATCCCAGAATAACAACCGCTGTGGGAGCTGGATCCCAGGGGAGATATCAATGTACTATCATTTTGCTCGAATAAGCATCATCATCCCTCCCGCTAATAAGGAGTTCATTTCCTGTAATGTCTCTGTAGACAGAGCCTGGCACCACTGAGCTTACATGGGCTCCTGAGGCCATAGGCACTGAGCACAGCAGGTTGTATGGCACCTAATATAGGTTGTCTATAGGGACATTGTATATTGGGGGAGACAAGGCCATTACTATAAGTGTCCTTATAGCAGACAAAGGCCAAGTAAGTGTAGTAAATGTCCTCTACCAATCTGTCTGCTTAACTAAAACAGACATTGTGGGAATTTATCATTTCTTCTACGACAGTTTTCTGCCATCAAGAAGCTCCAAAATTTTACACTTTGTGAATTTGTGGAAAATACTCTAACTTTTTGCTCTTTTGTGCTAGCCCCAATCCTCTTCTAAAAATGTCTGGTGCTTCACAAGACAGGGCATTGCCAATAGCCACAAGTCTACTATGATGCAGCCAGAAAACAGCCCAAAAATGTCCCAATTTTATCACCAGGCATACGCCTCTGAATACTTTTGGTGCATCTGACTCCAGCAGGCTTTCGGTTCAAATAGCTGCGGGAATCTCAAGTCTCCATACATTTCCTCCATTGTTTATAACCTCTTAATTAAAATATGGCATTCAAGAATGTTATCAGGCATTGAAAAGGGGTATTTTGCCCAATTCCGACATCCCCTCCAGAAACATTTCCCCCTACAAGCATAATGTACCTGTAAGGCCTCTGCACAGGTTTGTACAAAGGCTTTGCTGTGGGTATGAAGACCACAGGCGGGACACGCATTGTTTTTGGGCCACATGTTAGTGACTCTTTCAGGGCTTCTTTCTGAAGCCCTGAAAAAAGGAATATGGTGGGACCCCCAACAGAGCCATTCATTTTAATGAGTTGGACTGAGTCACTTTGTGCTCTGCTAGGCCTCTATTTTGAGCCGGAAAGGAGGATGAATAATCACGGAGCCACTGATGTATGGCCACAATATAAACATAGTCTTATGCTTAGAATAGACTAAAATCGTCCGAGCCTATGTGTATACGGGCATGATGACTCCGGAAGAAGATATCAAGGGATAGAAGAACCTGGCCATTGGAATTTCCTTTTTGTTCGTGAAGAAGATAAGCTGCTGCTTATCTTTCCATTATCTTATTTATAATATGGCGTTCAAAAAAGTTATGGAATCAAATAAATGGGCTATTGCCCAATTCCGACTACACCCAGCAATATGTATGCTGACCTCAGTGTTCCCGTGTATGGGGGAGTTGAGGAAGATAGCTGTCGGCTGAAAGAATGTTCATTTAACAGCCATCTAACTTGGGTTTTAATGGGGTCTTATAATAAGGTAATAATTTATATTATATTAAATATATTCAAAATCTAATAATAATTAAATATAAATAAATCTAATATTCATATATATATATATATATATATATATATATATATATATATATATATATAATACACATATACATCTATATATTAAATACAATAGATAATATATAATTTCAATTTTCAAGTGTAGAAATACGTAAAGTGTGTAGCATTAATTATAAAGGTGCATGTGATCCCAGCCTTCCAGCCTTGATACCAGGTACGTGTAGGCCGCTATATAAGTGTCTTGTGTAAAGCCCTGGCTGGCTTCTTGTGCGTATACTTACACTGGTAAATATGCAGGAAGGTCTCTCCTAGTTTGCTGGTGAGCAGGGGCTCTGGAAGGTCCCTGAAGAACTGCTTCATCATGTCTGCCACATCGTAAGCACACTGGCCTTCGTAGTTTACATTCTCGGGGCTGCTCTCATTCATTTGGCGCAGGGCCTGGATTCGAGACTTAACACCAGACTTTCTAAACAAGCCAACCTGCGGGGAAAGTAAATGTTTTCCATAACTATTTCACA
Organism: Ranitomeya variabilis; assembly: GCF_051348905.1. Taxonomy (NCBI): domain Eukaryota; kingdom Metazoa; phylum Chordata; class Amphibia; order Anura; family Dendrobatidae; genus Ranitomeya; species Ranitomeya variabilis. Next base: position 705,708,089 of record NC_135234.1, on the reverse strand, counting down.
ATTTACCAGTTTGGACCATTTATCTTCCATAGACTGGAGACAAAAACACATAATGCCATCTGACACATTCTCATTTATTGTGTACAGATCTAATTTACTAATTTATTTAAAGAATTGTTACTGAAATTGCAATTAGTACACAACTAAAGTCAAGCAAAAGTAGACGCACCTCTGTTTTCCAAACTGCTTCCCCATATAAGATCTGATTCATTTTTGCATTTGCACCTTTTCTTGGTCTACTTTTTGGTGTTTTTCGACTGTTTTCATTTGCACATTATTCTTTAAAATTGAACCTTTATTAATGTCTATTTTACATTTATCCGTTCTGGTTATTTTTGTATGATTGTCATTGGGGAACGGGGTTTGAAATTTACAGATGTTTTTGGGCGATTCATCAATTGCAACTTTTTAAAAAGTCACAAATTTTGAAGAAAATGTACTCCTGTCCACCCCTGGAGTGATTTTATGTACGCCAGATATTTTGGCAAAATTACTCCAGATATTTTACAGATATTATTACAGATATTTTACAGGCACTTGTGACTTTTTCACTACAAAAATTGGCAAAACATGTTTTGCCAGGTAACAACCCAGGCAGGTGAGCATATACAATCTTCTGCTCGCTGTGTCTAATACTGAGGGTAACACACTTGGAGCACCTTTTCCATTTTTCTTTGCATTGACAGGCAGTGGCACATTTTATAAGTGTTAGAAATATCTATAAGGGTAAATATGCAATCGTCCTCCTCCAGTTTCTAGACTGCTCCGCTGGTCTGTCCGTACTGGGGGCAGAACGTTATCGCACACTTGGATGGTGCGACTACTCACGGTGGTGCTTCATGTGTGGAAGTGGTGAGCATTGTGGGAACATGGGATGCTTTGCTTCCCGCTTGTTTCATGGCCCTGGAAACATGGGACGCTGTGTCTCTTGGTAGTTTCCTTGCCTGGTGGTTCCCTGGGCATGACTGGGAGGAATGCATCACCTGATTGTTATCCTAAGATTTGGGCTGGCATTTAAGGCCTGCTTCTAAGGCCGGTTTCACGCGTCAGTGCCTCCGGTAAGTGTAGTGACAGTTTTCTCACGTACCAGAGACACTGACACATGTAGACCCATTCAAATGAATGGGTCCATGCAGATGTCAGCGTGTTTTGACAAACGTCCCGCCAAACTTCCCGCACACGTGCACACAGAGAACAGTGAACACTATCCTCCGTGCACACGGCCGGCCGCGGGGGAAGCAGTGCTACTGTAAGCGTGGGAAAATCAGCTGGCATTTTCCCACTCTGAAAAGTTCATTTGAGTTCATGCCACCGGGGGGGGGGGCAGCTTCGGTAACGTCACCGCTAGTCACTGAAGCTCCATTCCCATAATTTCATTAATTCCACAGTCGTTTACAGCCAGGAGCGGTCGCATTAGCAGCGCTCCCGGTTGTAAACTGTAAATTCCCCTAGATATGGATTACTGCATGGGACTTCACTGTACGGCAGACAGGTATGGGTATAATGGGTATATTGTTAGTTTTTTATTTTATAATTTATTACAGGAGATCGATGGCTTCGCTTGGAATGGCAGAAGAATAAAGATGGATAAACCGTGTATATTGTTTTATTTCATTAAAATACTTTTTTCTTACTGTGTGTTTGCTTTATTAACCCTTTAACAACTGTAGGATTAGTAATAGATAGGTGTCTTATTGACACCTCTCCATTACTAAGCCGGCTTAATGTCACCTTACAATAGGAAGGTGACATTAATCCCTCATTACCTCATATGTCACCACTACAGGGCAGTGGGAAGAATCGGGCAAAGCTCCAGAATCTAATAGATGCGCCTTTTCTGGGCAGCTGCAGGCTGCTGTTTTTAGGCTGGGGATATGGCCCCTTACCAGCCTGACAATAGCAGCCCGCACCTGTGAGTTTTGCCGGGTTGGTTGTACAATATAGGGGAGACCCCACGTAGGTTTTGTTTTCATTTGGCGAGCACCGCGAGCCAGGGAGAAGGGATGACAGCCACCTTCAGCACCACACACAGGAGAACAGCGCTTACCGCTGCTTCCCGGCGGCTGTCCGTGTGGTCCTGATGCGGTACCGGAAATATCAGGACGTGTGTTACCGGCCCAATTCAGTTCAGTGCTTTTTATTCAGTTCCTTTGCGTAGTGGAATGGTGAGTTGCAGTTGCTGGATGTCTTTCTGCCTTCTCTCGGATAATCAAGATCAGAGTTGCCCCCATTGGTCTCGATGAGGGGGCGTGTTGGAGTCAAAGGTGCGTCATTCATTAAGAGGTGCAAGCCTCTTAATGAATCAGAAGCTTCTAATGAGCAGCATTTGCCTCCATGCGCCTCACCACAAATCAAAGACTGGGGTAAGATTTCTGGAGTAAGGAATGCTTTGGCTCATCAGGAGTTAGACAATCTGTAGACATGCTTGTCCCATCCCAGCTCTGACCAAATTGGGCAAAACAGGTGTGAAAAAGCCAAAAGTTGCAAGATTTTTGCACAATAATTTGGCAACTTAAATTATTTTACCCCAGATTTTTGGAGAAAACATTTTGACGAATAGGGGAATTAAATGTTTGAATGTGTTGGAAAACATGGACAAACAAACTAGGTGTCATATTTTTTGAGTTTTTTTTTAGTTTGCATATAGCACTATTTTTCACGAAAACAATAGTATTCTTCACAATACACCGGGTTATTTTTACACCCAAATCTATTCACTTCATACAACAATGAGACATTTTTTTTTGTTCCAGAAATTATGTTGTAGATTTTTTTCACGGATAAAAGGGTTGGCTATACCATACCATGAATGCGTCACTATCTGAAGGCCCTCAGAGAGACAGTAGTCAGAATGCAGCCTTTTCTGTTCGCAGCTAGATGTCTCTGAGGAATTACATGCTCTCTCCCAAGACCTCAGATCTAAAATTATATTGTGTGGGAGGACAGTGAACTAAGAAATCCTTGTTCTAATTGTCCTGAGAGCAACACAATCTGCATTCTGTTTTGACAACATAAAAGCCGTAGTCTCCATGTCAACTCTTGTTATGAGGACATAAATACATTAATCGAAGGGAAAACATACAGTACTACTTATTGAGCCATCCCGTTCCAGATTTGTCTTCCGGAAATATACAATAACCACCTGGGAGAATGCTTTTTACACTAGTTGCAGTAATTACGTATTGTTCATTTATAAGCAGACATCTGGGCTACCATGTTTTAAAAATTGGACTTCTCCCAGTTTGTTAAAGAAACTATTGTAAATTTTTATTTTCTTTTATTGCTTACTTTGGAGATGTTTATTAACAAGATCATGAAGCTCTGGGGTAGAAAATACCAGAGAGCAGACTAAGCTAGCTCTCCCCAGGCACTCACCGGGTGCCAGCACAACAGGACAGCTCCAAATAGGAAACAGAGCAAAAAAAAGGAGCAAAAACATCCATAACATCATAATTTAAGAAATGTATATAACGTTTATTTGGAAGTTTAAATCAATACAAAATATCCACACCATAAATAGGTGCTATATGCATAGTGCACAACAAGGAGGGCAATAGAAAGAGGCTGTGACAGTAACCAGGTTAACAGCGGTACAACACAAGGTAAATCACATCAGTTACATAGGTTTGCAAGCAGGTGATCCCCATATACTATGGTCCAGCTGGTATCCAAACATTAGTTAACATGAACAGCGTACATTATATGTGCCATGACACAGGTCACGCTTACCCATTACTGTGTATTCAAAAGGAGTGTTCCCGACTGGCCTGGTGCCCCTGGACGCGCGTTTCGCGTGATCGCTTCCTCAACAGGGTATGTAATGTAACTGATGTGATTTACCTTGTGTTGTACCGCTGTTAACCTGGTTACTGTCACAGCCTCTTTCTATTGCCCTCCTTGTTGTGCACTATGCATATAGCACCTATTTATGGTGTGGATATTTTGTATTGATTTAAACTTCCAAATAAACGTTATATACATTTCTTAAATTATGATGTTATGGATGTTTTTGCTCCTTTTTTTTTGCTCTGTTTACTTTGGAGATGGTCTACTAATAAAACTCATTTCCTTAGCATTGATATTTTTGCATAAATACTGGATAATAGATTTAAGTGAATTTATCAAAGTTGGAATTGAATTCTCCTTGAATTTTATAAAAATTAATATTCTCAATGATACAAATGTTTTGCAATTCGCTCCTCATGAATTGTGTAAATTAGCAGCCAGTTGGAGGATGAGGGCCGACAAAAGGTTAAAAAAGAAATTAATACTCATCTCATCAGTCACCTGCCCAGCTGCCTGATCATGTGCAGCTCTTTTTATGCTTTCTCCCATTAAGTGCCTTGTCTTTGGCTTGCTTTACTCTAGGCCAAGGTTCTGGCACCTAACAGGCCCCTGAAGTCATTGCACATTATGCATCGCACATACCGTGATGTCATAACATGCATCCCTTGAGCCACTGACTAGACCTTGGCCGACCCATGTTGTAATGTCGAGCAGGGACATCAGCAGCCTGTTGAGAACATGAAGCATGGACCCATCAAGCAGAAGAGAACACGTGTGATGGGTAAAGGCAAAAAGAAGAGGGGGTGGTTGGGCAGGTGAGTGGTGAGTATTACATTTTTTTTTACATCGTATGTTTATTACAAACTGGTTCTGGATTGACACAATATGAACATTCTTATAACTTGGATGCAAATCGAAATCTCCTTAATAAATGTGAGAGATTTGCTGAATTCGAATCTTGGTAGATTCAGTCTTCTCTACAAGACATCATATTATATGTGGCCATTGTTAGTCATTTCGTAACTGGAAACCAAGTGCCCAGAATCATTCATGGTTCACTGCATTAAGATTTCATAACAATGACTACTATTTAGCAGAACATAAATAAAATGCTCACTGCCATTTCTTCCTCTCACCATACATATACATGCCTTTCTGAGCATGTGATATTGTGCCAGGCTGCCATCAGGTAAGAGGAGATCCTCAAGGTCCCATTCAGTGGCCAAAAATTTCTGACGTGGCCAATGGACTGGGTCCTGTGAATCTTTTTGTACCAACTCTACTTCTGGGCTAACTTTACAATTTTACTGAGACAGTAGGACATTTTCATGCTTACCTGATCAAGGCAGTTACTGCGCAGGAACCGTAATGCCTGTTGAATGCTCTGTGGTATCGGCTGCCCTGTTCTCTGCACATGAACCATCAAGGGTACACCAAAAACATTCTTATCCTTGTAATCGGGGCCCTTCATTCTCTTCATAAACTTTGGTACAGACCTGAAATAGAGATTGATCAAACAGTTTCATAAGAAAGTTGCCTACATGCTAATGAATGAGAGTATATTTAGCTGGATACTTCTATGATCTACATACCATGTCCACCCGTGTTTGTTTGACATGGAATATTTTTCCATTATGGCGGTCAACCTTAATAAGGAGAACTTTTGCAGTAGGTTGAGCTGGCTAGCAGACTGGTTACTAATTTGAAGTGATGCCAGAGAGCCACTCAACTGGTGAGAGACCTGGAAACTGTGCCACCTCATGTGCCTAGATGAATCAAAATATAGCAAAATTGTCAATAAAAAAGTACAATAAAGAATAAGATAGATTGCACAGCACAACAAAAAAAAACAAAAAACATTTTTCTTGTTGTCTTGGTTTTTAGGGGCCTCCAGGGGTTATTTGGGTTGCGGACTCAGAATGTTGCATTGGATAGACCTCATCAGCTCTAGTTTCTTAGATATGGTTGAATTTATAAGATTTTAGTCTGCTCTTTAAATGATCTCTGCTGCAGAATCGGGATGTCATAACAAGTTTCTTATTTCTTATAGCCTATTACAAAACTGAAGTCAGGAATTTTTGATGGTCCACAAATCAGACAACTTAACAATGACCCATATTTCATAGCATCAATGAATAAATTCTAACCATGTGCCTGGTCTACATTTGTTCTTGTTATGAAAAACATTCTTGGCAACCAGAAGGCAGACACACAATTAGTAGAGGATATGCTCTTTCATTTCAACAAGATTGTCTGTAACATGATTGTACTAATCTCCCGATATCGTCCCTCACGTAATCTCTGGTCCTCCCAGACCTCCTTCTCTCCTCCACACTTATTCGCTCCTCATCCAATCACCTCCAAGACTTCTCCCGAATATCCCCCATCCTCTGGAATTCTCTGCCCCAACACGTCCGGTTATCCACCACATTCGGATCCTTCAGACGGAGCCTGAAAACACATCTCTTCAGGAAAGCCTACAGCCTGCACTGACCCCGCTGCCTCCTCATCACTACCAAAGCTACCGCCTCACCAACACCGGAGCTCCTGCAACCCCCAACCTACTGTCTCCTTCCCCATAATCCTGTAGAATGTAAGCCCGCAAGGGCAGGGTCCTCGACCCTCTGTATCAGTCTGTCATTGTAAGTTTGTTTACTGTAAGTGATATCTGTAACTTGTATGTAACCCATTCTCATGTACAGCACCATGGAATCAATGGTGCTATATAAATAAATAATAATAATAATAAAAAGGCCATTATCTGCACGGTCAATAAGATCGCTTTCCAGAGAACCTTGGTGAATTTTAAGGGAACCTGTGAGGTCAAATAACACTATTAACCTGCAGATATAATAGGGTTAATCTGCAGGATAATAGATAGATAATAGCCGCCAGCTTTCAGTCATGCAGGCGAGCTCGAAGCAATTCCAGTCGCCGCTCACCGCACTGTTGCGGCTGTAAGCAAACTCTGGCACTCTGAATGACTGTACTGATGTACGACAGAGCCGGCTGTCCGTCAGTGTCGGGGTGTGCTTACAACCGCAGGTCTCAGTACTGTGAGCGGTGACTGTAGTCTCGCCAGCACGCTTACATGACTGAAAGTCGGCAGCTCCCAGGAGGAGCAAAGTTCATTTTCTCCCACTAGCCGCACATTCAGTACAGCGGACGGGCACTTTCATAACGGTATTAACAAACAGAATAACCGTATATCTGCAAGTTAATAGGGTTATACATCCTGAGAGGCAGTGTTGGACTGGAGTGCCGAGGGCCCATCAGTAACCAACTCCAGGTCCCCACTTTTCAGCTACATGCAAATGTGACATTATCCTCAGTCATATATTTAAAGAACAATGCGCTGGGTAGATTGATACATGAATAAGATGCCGCCTTTTGTCTCTAAATAGTGATTCAAGTATATTGTGCGAAGTACTTCTCATATAAGAGGGTGGTGGCCCACCGGAGGATTTTCCAGTTCTCCTGTGGGTCAGTTCAGCCTGCTGAGAGGTTCCCTTTAAGCAAAGAGCTAGGTGAAAGATTTCACAAAGACATAAAACCAATGGAGAACAGATACCACGAAAGATGAGATGAACACATTTGATCCCATCTCGGAATTCTCTTGGAAAAGGAGAGGCTTCTTGTGTGTCGAATCACTGCAACGTTTGTATCATAAATCTGTGCTTTTAGTATAAAACAAGTAGATATTTATGTAGTACAATTTTCTTTTAACTCCTAGAATATTTCCTTCTTGCTTAAAAGACATTTAAACACTATGTTCAAAGGTTGATTTTTTTATGTTCAAGTGAAGAGTAGTACATGGCATATGTTCTGTATCTCAAAAGCTAGAGCTGATATGGGAAAGTTGGCGCCATTTTTGGAATCAGCATGTCAAATACACTCAGAAACCAGCAAACATTTGAGGAACTAAATGTGTATTTGCCTGTGTTATATATCGAGGACAAGGTCTGATGAGCCATCTTAAAGGGAAGCTATCATCAGAAAATAACCTATTGTTTTATTTGGATTTTTCTGCTAAATGTATTTTTGAAATATTTTTGTAAAAAAAAAATCATATTACCATCTTTATAAAGAAATAAAATTAGAAATGTTGCAATTTTCACACTAGCCACTGAGGCTTTTTTAGATTCTAATGGCCTTGTGTCAGTAAATAACAATTGTTCATTATCTACAATGAACAAACCCCAACCCTATTATTTTTATTGATGTGTCTAATGGGTCTGTGCAAAGGTAATTGTGAAAGGAGAGGGAACAGGGTTAGGTGTGGCATCATCTATTGTAATAAGTGGATCCTGTGTTATCAGCTGTGTATAAAGGTGTTTACTTGTTATTCTGATTCTGCCTCTGATGATAAGGAGCCTGCTGTAAACTCATCCTGAAAGGACAGACATCTAATAAAGTCCCAGTGGTCTGAAAATTGCAAGATTGCTAATTTTTTTTTAAATAATAATAATAATAATAATAAACACTGATATAAAAAAAAAATTGTTAGTACATGTTTTCAAATCCATGTATCACACAAACCTGATTTATATAATAGGTAATTTTCTCATGAGTCAGACATATACCCTTTAATGTAGTACATTTAGTTGTAGGCTAGGGTTGGCATATTAAAATACTAAGTGCAAAAGCCTAAAGGGTTCCTAGAGTCAAAGCATCAAAGAAAGTATCTACAGAATAGGTGATGGATGTCTGATTGCTGAGAATCCCACCATTGGCACCATGAAAACTGGAGTTTGGTCAGCTATCTTTATCAGTCTTAGTGACTTTGAATAGAGCAGCATGATCCACTGCTGCTGTATTCGCACAAATGTCATGAGAACATCTGTGGATAGCTGATAATTTTATATTCTGCTAACATCCCTTTAAGTGTAAGGAACTATGCTTTAAAGAGACATCTCTGTCTTCTTTTCAAGGTTCTGTAGACTAAGGTTCATTTACACAGGCTGATTATCGGGAATAAGTGCTCTAAGGAGGCCTCTTTCCTGATAGTCTTGCAGGGTTAAAAGGCGGCCAATCACCCAACAAACAAGTAAGATGTTTATTTGTTGGCTTACTTCTGCACAGGGGCCCACCAGGAATTCATCTGTTCTCCTGTGGGACAGTCCAAGCCTGAGTATAAGTATAGTGAGTGCAGCATTGCAATCACACTTGATTTATGAATTGCAAGCAGACCAAAAATGTCTATCTGTCCCATAAAATGAGATGAGTGACATGTCATAGCTGGGGATCCCTATTACAAATTATGCATTTAAATGGTTTAAGGAGAAAGATTTGTTTATTTTGTATTTTTATAAATGAAAGAGATAAATATTTTAAGAAAAATGTGGACGCAAAGCAGAAGAACTTACCTATTTGTTCTTGTGAGAGATGCTCCTACTCCTGAGTCTCTTCTTTCCCTTGTTCCTGTGGCATCAGACTCATTAAGGGATGTTGCGTCTCTTTCCATATCACTTGGCGTTGTCCTTCCATCAGAGATAGAATTTCCTTCAAAGTCTAACCCTGCTGGATTTGGTGTAAGGAAGGCTGGGTTGGGAGTTTGAAACAATGATAAGTTGTCATCTTGTAGATCTGGCATTACATCTTTTGACCAATGGTCTACAGACTGTTGCAGTCCATTGATATGTTGTAATACATCATCTAGATGAGGGAAAAGATCATCTTTTTCCAAGTCCATGAGATCTCCAGTGCTGGCATACAAGTGGGATCCGGGAACGTTGTCATATACGCTAAGCCTGCTGCCTCTTGGGCATCTTGAAGATAAAGGCCTTGGTTCTTTGACACAGAGTCCCTTCTGCCCAGTAAGGGATATGCTTGCTCCTCGCCAGTTCACACCACAAAGATTATCAGTAGGTGAAAGGCTTTCAATAGATATTGCTTTTGGAAAAGTTCCAGGTTTGTGGTCCTTTGGAATATGTACAACCAGATCCTCTTGGGAATGAAATTCATTTTTATGATTGCGGCTAGGTTTACCCCGTAGCCCTGTCATTGTGAAGAGGTCAATGTCCTCCAGGTACATGCCAGCACGTTTGTTTGATTCAGAAATCTCTCCATCCTTTAAACTTGAAGTGTTTTCATTAATTGTCCTCATTTCTGTTTTTGAGGCCAAATTTCCAGTTACCTTAAGGTCCATAGTTTGGTCACTTACTGGTCCATTGCCTATCTGAACACAGTTCATTGACTTTACAGATTCAGGCTCCAGTTGCAAAATCGGTTCACTAATTATTAAACCTCTAGTTTTAGGTGGTCCTTTTAGTTTCCCATGAGCTCCTTTGCCACGAAGGGTACCCATGCATTTTAGTAGTGTTTTTGCTTTCGTATGTGAAGATTTATCAGTTTTTGCATTTAATTTGCTATCCAAGATATCCCTTGACCAATATGGAGGTAAAAAGTTAACTGCGTTTGAATCTGGCACGCACATGGTGTCATTACCCTCAAACGTTTCACTGGAAACACATCTGCAGTCGCTCCCACCACTACTTCCACTGTGAATAGAACATATTTCAGGCTCACTGAGATCTGTCAGCACACTTTCACTACTTGTCGTGTTTTTCATGTCCCCGGATGACCCAAGTCTTTCTGATCTCCCAAGCAGTGTATCAATGTCATCCACCCGAGACCATCGACGACTGAATCTTTGGAATGTCCATTTGTCACTGATTGCGCAAAGATCTTCTTCATCTGAATCTTCACTCTATAAAACAATACAGATGATATTATATACTCATATTCCTGTCCAGCTTATTATATTGTGTTTATGTTTTTAGGGAGGCTGAGGGGTAAAGTTTCTAGTTATGGAGAGTGCTTAGTCAGCGTAAGGAGACTTATTGGCCTTGCAATGCTACTCTAGGAATTTAAATAAGTAAATGGTGATAGATTGTCCTAGAATTTCTGTCCTCTTTCTCTCTGAAGAGGTTCTTTGCTTGTATTTTTAGGATTAAGGTACACAAAGTTAGTTTTTATTCCACTATATGTGGTTTTAAAGGTAATCTAACAGGTGACCCACGCTGCCTGATGCCAATCAGAGAAAAACATACTTTAAAAGCCGCCTTCACCGTGCCAGCTCCCCTGAAGAAACAGATGTCTCCCTGCGTACGTGTATAGGGAGAGACCTGTACGTCACTGGCAGTGGATGGAGAGAAGTGACTAGTCTCCTGTGCAGCTCAGTCCCATTCAGTTTTTAAAGTAGGTTTTTCTCTGAAACGCAGTTGCATTTCACAGTCAAACATACCTGGCTGAGATCATACAGCCAACGCAGCATGGATCAGCTATCAGGTTCACTTTATCTTATTATTAATAACAAAATATCTGGACATACTAATAATAAATTAACTATTAATATTCTGTATGAGAATATAAGATAATATTGCCTGCATCAATTGTACCCAATCATCACAGGATATCTCTAGGCCAAAATTACATACGTGTAATATTACTGATTATCATGTAGTGCACCAACATGATCTTTATAAACTGTTTTTCATAGCTCTGGTATTACACTGGTTGTAAAAGGAGCATAAATAGAAAGATTTCTACAATAAAGAAGACAATGTTCCCAATTCAAAATCATCCCGGTTGTTGACAAAATTATTCATGCCGCATTTCAAACTATGTAGTACATTATTATATGTAGTATAATGTAGTTTATTGTATGTAGTATATTATTAAAAGGGTTGTCCAGGATTGGGGCTCAAGTCTGCAGCTATTTTAGGTGACTGCAGACTTGTGAATCCTCCCAGTGCGATTCTCTGATGTAGGCGCCAGGAGCGGGTGAGTGTGTGACCAAGAGTATGTGATTTGCATACATGTGGTGATTGGTGTGTTGTGGTGATCAGGTGATCACCTACTGATTAGGCGTGCTCGTCCTTAATCAATACAAGTGAGTTAAGCAAGGCATGTTTAGTTGGAATGTGGCCAGAAGTATGCAAAGTCCGGCATCGCTCGATTCACTTGTATCGCGCAAGACCAAGCACGTCTAGTCAGAACGTGTCCACATGTATGCAACTTACATATTCACCTTCACATGCCCGTCCACTCCTGGTGGCTGCACCGGAGAATCCTGACAGTGCCCAGTGTGCTGTGAGAATTCGCAAGTCCGCAGTCACATAGAGTGACTGCAAACTTAAACCCCATGCCTGGACAATGATTCAATTATGATATATTTCCATATGAGAACCAGTTGTCTTAGCACCATGAACATAAAAAATAACATTAGCAACCATCTTTATTAGTGATGGGCGAACGTGCTGGGATAAGGTGTTATCCGCATGCTCGGGTGCTAACCGAGTGACTTCGGCGTGCTCGAATAATATGTTCAAGTCCCCATAACTGCATGTCACGTGGCTGTTAGACAGCCGCAACACATGCAGGGATGTGTTTTGGATAAGGACGGGGCTACACCGCAACATGTGACACACCACTAACCACAGCAATTTTTCAGACAAGTTGCATGACCAAAAAGAACTGTGCATCTTGTCTGCAACTTGCTGTCGCATAACTATTTTAGAGCTGTGATTTTTTGGTGTAAAAAAAATTCCCGAATTGCCGATGTAGTCAGTTGCATAGAAGTCGCAGTCACATTGTATTGGAGTCTATCGTAAGTGAGTCAAGTGCGACTTGCAACCAGCGACAGAATATCCAACACATTGGTAAACGTGTGCGACTTTGTGTGTAAGTTGGTCACAGGTCGTAGTGCGAAACCATGGGAAATCAATGGATGAGATGTTACAGTGCGACTCTGTGGTGTCCATGTCACACAACGTGTGATGCCGTGTAGCCCTGGCTGAAATACTACCAGGGCTGGTGCATACCCCTGTAATCCTGATAGGTGTGAGCACTGTGCGTTTGGACCTTAATTATTATATCTCAATAGCCTGTCCTAAACATACAGCATCTATGTATATCTTGAAAAAAAACATTAAAGGGGCTGTCCAGCTTTTGCATGAAAGTCTGCAGTCACGCTATATCGCGCGAAGCTCACACTGTAAGGATTCTCCAGTGCCGCCGGCGAGACCGAGCAGACATGTGACCACAAGCATGTGAAATGCCGATTAGACGTGCGCTAGCTCAACACACATGAATTGAGTGAGGCCACGCATGTCTAGTTGGAATGTGGCTGGAACTAAGCATATTGCCGGCACCGGAGAGTCTTCACAGTGCTATACAAGATGTGAGGACTCACAGACTTTCTTGATAAACCAGGACAAACCCTTTAAATGTGTTGTCCACCTTTTTTACTTAAATGCATGATTTTTCATTTGGGTTCCATTTAAAATGTTGCACGGTTTGGCTTTTACAGGCTCATTGTGTCTGTGCACATTCAACTTTGCAGTGATCTCTGACTTTAAAGGGGTTGTCTGGTCTAAAATGAAAAGTCTGCAGTCACCTTATGAATCCCCCAGGTATGGCGGTGATGTATATGTTGTACATACTTTTAGCCAGAATTCATCTAGTGGGCAAGGCCATGCCTACTAGATGGTCACACTTCTAGATGGGGCATGGTCTCGCTCTATACAAGAGTATGGAGCAAGGCCGTGCCCACTAGATGGTTGAACTTCTAGATGGGGCACGGCCTCGCTTAATAGAAGTGTATGGAGCAAGGCCGCGCCCACTAGATGGTCGCGCTTCTAGATGGGGCACGGCGTCGCTCAATACAAGTGTATGGAGCAAGGCCGCGCCCACTAGATGGTCGCGCTTCTAGATGGGGCACGGCGTCGCTCAATACAAGTGTATGGAGCAAGGCCACGTCCACTAGATGTCGAGCTTCTAGACGGGGCACGGCCTCGCTCAATACAAGTGTATGGAGCAAGGCCACGTCCACTAGATGGTCGCGCTTCTAGACGGGGCACGGCCTCGCTCAATACAAGTGTATGGAGCAAGGCCGCGCCCACTAGATGGGTTCTGCCCAGGAGTATATATAACACATACATCACAGCTGTTCCCAGCTCAGAAACTGGCGAATCCTCGCAAAGCAAAGTGCATGCACTCGGGGGATTCACATAGGGTGACTGCAGACTTTTGATTTTAGACCGAACAGCCCCTTTAAGGCTATGTTCACATGTTTTTTTGCTTCTTTTTTTTTTTGCTTCATTTTAAATGCGAATTTTAAGCTGAGTTTCACATCACCAGCAAAGAATATGATATTTCAGAAATCTCGTGCACACAGATTGGTTATTTTTTTCCTGACTGATTTGGAAAACTGCTGCATTTTTGAAAACTTTTTTCAGCATATTTGCAGCGTTTTTTTCTCCCACAGGAAGCAATGAGTAAGTGCAAAAACACAGGTATCAGATTTAGCTGCGTTTTTGGTGAAAAAAACCTTAAGGAAGTCTTATTTATCATGATTTTTGGGGGGGCACTAAACTTTATCAGCATGTGCAAGGGACAAAAAAACACAGCAAAAATGAAGTAAATACACAGAAAAAGCTGCTGCTTTTTTTGTAGCAGCTTCGAGCAGGTTTTACCTGCAGAAAAAAAAAACGCAGCAAAAACGCAGCATGTGAACATAGCCTAAAGCAGCTTAGATCAGGTCAGAGCTATAAGACAGGTCAAAAGTTACAAACTTTCCAAAAGACAGATAGACAGAGTGAGCTTACTGATGGATTCTCAGTTAACTCATTCAGCAGCCAGCAATTGGTGGTGCAAAACCAAGGCAGTAGACGGCAAACAGCACAAAATTTCTATTGAAATTACAGCAAAAACAACAGATTTTTATCCAAATATAGATGCATTCTAGTAAGAAAGTAAAATTGCCCCCAAAAAGGGGATAGAGAAGTATCATTAAGACTTTAGTTCAAGGCCTTGGAGAACTGAAGACCTCCAAATAGTCATGTATGAACACATTACTCAGCATGGGGTCTCTTTTCAATAGCCAGTGACCTCAGTTAACTGATTTGCTGCCATTGATAGGACCACCGTTGTTTGTCTATATACCCCCTACGTTTAATACAAGCCCTTTGAAGTTACAAATTAGGTATTTACAGGACACTATGAAATCTTGAAGTGCAAGGAAACAGAAGAAAAATAGAAAGAAATGGAAAAAAGGGCGTATGTCGATAGATAAGATAATGTAAAAATGGTGGTTGCCTAAGATATAACAAATCTAGAATTTATATGGATTTTTCCATATTCCATGGGCATTGGTAGCCAGCCTAGGATATGTGGATCTGATATTGAATCCACTATTAGATCTTGGCAGTCTACAAGGAAGGACACAGATAATCCAGTGGCTATGCTAATTATGTTCTCTGCGTAAACACCATTGTTGGTCTGTAGGAACACTTATGTATTCAGCAGCACATGCACAGGATGTGGTGAACAGGCCAAACTACAAATCAGAGACAGCAGTGTCCTGCAGTAATAACCAAAGGGAAAAATGTTATTGAACCATTTTGCTGACAATTTCATCTGTTTTTGGAAAGAAAAATGTGGCTTCCTATTCTTTTATCCCCATGCACTGAAAATGTAAAAGTTGGGTAAAAACACTGGATACTGTTTGATAACATTGAATGAGCCTCTCTCTTCGGTGGCCCCACAGCAGCCACATTGGCTTCCCCTATGGTAATCTTTCTCATACAATTTTCCAAAAATCCACATAGTGTCAAGTATATAAAACATTTTCAATATATACTTTTTCATACCTTTTTCCCCCAAGTTCACATGTTCAGTAATCATCCGTTAGAATGGATCCAGCAGCAATCCGCTGACAAAAAAAGTTGTGCAGACTCAACTTTTTTTTTGTCTGCATGAACAAACTTATTTCAACTTTTTTTAACATTGAAGTCTATGGAAAACGGATCCATTAAATAGTCATCCGTTTTTTTTTTACCATTTGAAAAAGATCTGTATTTTGCTTCCTGGATTAGTTTCAATAGATAATTACTACATAGTTCCCATCCAGTAATTTATGCTAAACATTTCTTTTTCCACCTCCAGTAAGCAAAAAAAACCTATCCTTTTCAAATGGGAGAACAATGGATGGCTAACTAAGGAATCCATTTCCCATAGACTTTAATGTTAAAAAATGGATCCAGACGAAATCAGTTTTTTCAGGAGGACAAAAAAAGTGGTTTGCACAAATTTTTGTCATTGAGTTGGTGCTGGATCAGCTCTAATGGATGATTACTGGACATGTGAACTTAGCTTAGGTGACGATTTGACCTGACCTCTAGGACCCCTACTGATCCCTAGAAATACCCCACTAAATAAAGCTGTGGTCTTCTCACATGTCACTTCTCTATTAGTTGTTTATAGGAGAATGAATAAGCAAGTTATCGCCTATCCCTTAGATATCCTGTAGATAGGTGATACCCAACCCTGTTAAGAATAACCCTTTAAGTTAACACAAGTTGCTACTTGTTATATATTTCATATATTCTTATAGTTAAATTATCGAGTTTCCAATCTGTGGCTTTGGAGCTGCAAAAATTATAGCACCCAGCATGACTTGATAGCCATAAGCGGACAGGGTATGCTGAGAGTTTTGGTTTCACCGTTGGGCAAGGACGGTTTGGAGACCATGACTTTACTGTAAATGGCCTTTGCACATTGTGCATGAATACGTACAATTTTCCACCACCCACCCCAATTTAATTCATCAGATCTAAAAATTGCACACCTAATCAAATGCTATTATTAGAGCCTAATGTATAAAAAAGAATTATCTGGTAGACTGTATACAGATTGCACCATTTTTATATCAAGATCGATTGATAAGTATCCAGCAACTGGTACTTACCACCTATGTGTCTGCCATAAGACAATAGTAGGAGCCAAGAGAGGCCAGCACAGTAGGACCATAGATGACATTGCTCTTACCTTCTTCCTTTGGAGGCTGACATCGAGTTTCATGGATGCACACTTGTTCAACGTGTTGAGTCGTCTAGAAGCAGAGACATATCCTTGAATTATTATCTGACTGATGGAAGACAAAGATTTCTTGCGTTTGCCAACTTTCCGCTCCTTCCAAGCCTGGGCTCCCATCTTCTCTGCAGTTTTTTTTGCAAATGCTTAAAGGATAAATCCAAGTTCCTTTAGCACAACTTGGCTACAACTACTGCTGACATTTAGCCTAGAATCCTTAGCAAATGTTGATCTAGTAACAGTATGATCAGCTGGATCTCCTCCAACCTTTCCTAAGTGTATGTGTCTTCTGGGCTAACCTATAAATGCCGTCTGGGCAGGGGGCTCGGCTTGGCAAGTGGTCCAATTACGGTGGTCACCGGTCTTCTGGCCCACCCAGGCACCTGCGCTCCTTTGGTCAGGTGTTTACATTATCAGCATGCAAACATATAGATCACAATCAGTAATTAGATTCCAATTTTCTGCAAAACCATTTGTGTTTGGCTAAGCCTGTCAGCTTTTCTTTACTTCCTTTGCATATCTATATGTAGTTATCTTCATCTATTGAACCTATTCACTTATGTTCATGCCTGATTGCTGCTGCATGCAAACCATTGCTGTAGATTAAGATCTCATTTACTGGGGATGATTGTGGATTTAGCCTTAAATCTCTTCTACTGCATAACATTTATTTATTTTTTATTATCTGTATTGTAATTGTATTTATGATATAATTATTTTTATTTTGTAAAATAAATTAACCTTACTAACGCCATGCTCATGAACAAAGAAGGAAAAGATCAGTGATCAGCAAAGTTCTAGCATTTTTCAAATTACATATCTCATTATAGAATATATTTAGACTCTTGCACACAGCAGATGCATATGCAGGATTCAGAGGCTGCATGGAGTCACACAGAGATCCTGCATCTCCATAATACAAAAACACTTTATGAGCTGCCATATAAAACTCTTTATGCCACCATCTTTAGAGATAAACTCTGTAACGAATCCAATAAACCATTTTTGTATTCTGTGCAGTCTGTAAAGGATTGTTTTTCCATTGTCCGTAAAAAAATATATTGATGAGTCTGGAGAAGTGTTTTGGGACAGGTTATCATCAGAGTGAATATCCATTATTTTATGACTCAATAGTTTAGGCTCAGTTCATATTTATGTGGGAGGCGTACATCACAGATCTGCCCCAAAATACTGAACAAACTGATAAGTCCAAAGACCCCACTATTGTTCAATAGTTAATGGGTCCATCAGGCACTGCTGTTGTCCATCATGTGGAGGATCTGCCACATGATTAGCACAGATGTGATAGGAGCATTATTAAAGGCTCTCATACACATCAGATGAACCCAATGATTTCGAAGGGACCAGCCAACCACCTGATGTGTATTGAGGCATCCTGACTCTCCCTAAACAAACAATGGAATTTCAATGGCCAATTCTTTTGTTTTCCTAAACCATAAGAGCTCCTGTGTATGGAAGTCAGGAGAGATACTTTCACACATCAGGTTTTTGCCATCAGGCACAATCCAGCGTGTTTTGAAAAAAACGGATCAGTTTTTTTTCCGCCGGATCCGTTTTTTCTCTTAGAGTTGTATTAGCGCCAGATTGCGCCTGATGGCCACACATTTCATCCGTTTTTGCCAGATCTGTCAAAAAAAGGCTGTTTCCGGCGGATGGAGAAAACGTACAGAGGAACGCTTTTTCTGTCCGGCGAAAAAACGCCCAGCGACTGAGCCCAGTGACTGATCCGGCGAAAAACGTATGAAACTGAGATTTGAAAGGATGAATCCGGCCTCCAAATCCGTTTTTTCATGCATTCTTCATACAAATTATGTCTCTTTCTCCCCCCCCGGAACAGGAAGTCCAAATTGTATCCCCGGGTTCATTTAAAAAAGAAATGGATCCAGCAAAAAAACTGGATCCGTTGCATCAGATTTTCACAATTTGCAACGGATCCGTTTTTTCAAAAATTTGCCGGATCCTGCCTGATGGCAAAAAAATAATGTGTGAAAGTAGCCATAGCTGTTTGGCCCACAGTTATTTCATGTATATGACCATGTAAAGGGGTCCCTTGGCTATTCATAATGCCTCTGACTACAAAAACAATAATGTGCAACTATGACAAACCTTTAGATACCCCCATAAAGTATGTTGATAAAAATGCCGCCAAACACAGTATGATAATCTCAAAGTAAATTCACAATCACATTATGATACATGATACTCCCACAAAGCCCCCAACACAATCATGTGCTTACAGTTCACCCACATAATTATGATGCCCCTACAGTCCTACAAAACAGTATAATTTCCCCCATAAAACCACAACACAGTACGATGGTTCCCACAGCCCCACATTACAGTGTGATGCCTCCCACAGTCCCAAAACACAGTATGATGGCTCCACAGATCCACAATACGATATAATTGCCTTACACTGCCCTCCACACAGTATAATAGACCCCACACAGTATAATGGCCTCCACACAGTATAATGGCCCCACACAGCCCCTAATATAGTATAATTGCCTCCACACAGCATAATCACCTCCACACAACATAATGCCCTCCCCCCATAATCCTCCACACAGTATCATGGCCCTCAACATACTATAACAATTCCCACACAGCACTCAATACAAAATAATAATCTCCACGCAGTATAATGACCTCTACACAGTATAATGGCTTCCACAAAGTATAGCTCTCTGCACCGTATAGTGGCCCCCTCACAGCCTTCCACACAGTGTAATAGCCTCTATATAGTATAATGGCCCCCACAGTCTTCAACACAGTATAGTGACCCCCATAAAGTTTTCCACAAAGTATAATGGCCCCCACACATGGTTCCTTAATAGTATAATGACCTCAAAACAGTAAAATGGTTTTCACAAAATATAATGACCTCTACACAGTGTAATGGCCCCTCGCAGCTCTCCAAACAGTAGAATGGCCCCCACACAGCCCTCCACTCAGTATAATGGCTTCTATACTGTAAAATGGCCCCACACAGTATAATGCTCACCACACAATATAATAGGCCCACATAGTCATCCACACAGTACAATGACTCCCACACAGTATGATGATCACCACACAGTGTAATGGCCAAACACAGCCCTACACACAGTTTGATGACCCCTCTCAGTCCTCCACACAGTATAATAGGCGCTACATAGCCCTACATACAGTACAATGACCCCCACACAGTATAATGGACCCCACTCTGCCTTACATACACTATGATGATCCCCACACAGTATAATGGCCTCCACATAGCATAATGGCCCCAATAGAGCATAATGGCTCCCACCTCTCCCTCCACACAATATAGTGGCCTCCACACAGCCCTTTGCACATTACAATGGCCCCAACACAGTATAATTGCTGCCATCCTTTCACTCCACATAGTATAATGACACTCCACACAGCATTCCACACACTAATATGGCACATACATAGCATATCCATGATGCAGATACTATTTAAAGTGTGATGCCAGAGTTGCTCAGTGCCAACACCAGGTCTCACTGACTCACAGTCCCCATAGCATCTGCATGTTCTCCTGCTATTAGCAATACATTAATGACGGCCAGTGTATATACATTAGGATATCCTAGCATATAAATACAGCACCAGTAGATAATAGGTGGTCACATAGACAGCCTAAGTGAAGGTTTTGCACAAGAATCTGTAGCTTTATGCTTGGTCTTATTGATGTGATACAGATTTACACTATATGGAAAAAAGTATTGGCACACCTTCACATTACACCTACTGGATCTGTTGACCTCCTATTCTAAATCTATAGGAATTAATAATGGAGTCAGTATCTCATTTGCAGCTATAACACCTTCTGCTCTCCTGTGGAGATTTTCTACAATATTTTGCAACATTTATGGGAACTGTGGGAATTTTTGCATCATTCATCATTTGCCCATTGAAAGAGCATTTGCGAGGTCAGAAACTGATGTTTGAGGAGAATGTCTGACTCACAATCTCCATTCTAATATATTCCAAAGAGTTTGATGGGTCTCTGTGCGGGATGTCATGTTCTTCCATCCAAACTCCCTTCATACCATTACGGACCTTGCAACATTTGATTTTCTCAATGTTTCCACAAAGTTGGAAGCATATAATTGTCCAAAATGTCTTGTGTTTTTTTATGAAATATTAAGATTTTGGGGTGATTTAGGGGTCCTAGGCATGGCCAGCCTTAGCTAAAGTGGGGAAAAGTAATAAGTATTTGATCACCTACCAACCAGCAAGAATTCTGGCTCTCACATACCTGTTAGTTTTTCTTTAAAAAGCCCTTCAACTTTGAATTCATTACCTGTATTTATTGCACCTGTTTGAAGTCGTAACATGAATAAAAGAACCTGTCGTAACATGAATAAAAGAACCTGTCCACACACTCAATCACACTTCAACCTCTCCACCATGGCCAAGACCAAAGAGCTGTCTAAGGATACCATGGACAAAATTGTAGAAGTGCACAAGACTGGGATGGGCTACAAGCAGCTTATTGAAAAGGCATCAACTGTTGACACAATTATTGGAAAATGGAAGAAACACAAGATGATGATGTCAACCTTCCTCGGTCAGCGGCTCCAAGCAAGATCTCGCCTCATGATTTTGAGAAAGTGCAGAACTCAGCCCGGAACTACAGTACACGGGAGGACCTGGTCAATGGCTTGAATAATAATAATAATAATCTTTATTTTTATATAGCGCTAACATATTTCACAGCGCTTTACAGTTTTCACACACTATCTCTGTACCCTGATGGGGCTCACAATCTAAATTCCCTATCAGTATGTCTTTAGAATGTGGGAGGAAACCAGAGGAAACCCACGCAAACACAGGGAGAACATACAAACTCCTTGCAGATGTTGTCCTTGGTGGGATTTGAACCCAGGACTCCAGCGGTGCCAGGCTGCAGTGCTAACCACTGAGCCACCGTGCCGCCCCAGAGAGCTGGGACCACAGCCTCAAACATTACCGATAATAACACACTACGCCGTCATGGATTAAATTCCTGCAGAGCATGCAACGTCCTCCTGCTCACACCAGCACATATCCAGGCCCATTTGAAGTTTGGCAATGACCACCTGGATGATCCAGAAGAGGCATGGGAGAAGGTCATGTGGTCAGATGAGACCAAAATAGAACCTTTTGGTATCAACTCCACTCGCCGTGTTTGGAGGAAGAAGAAGGATGAGTACAACCCCAAGAACACTGTCCCAACTGTGAAGCATGGTGGGGTAAACATCATAATTTGGGGATGCTTTTCTGCAAAGAGAACAAGACGACTGCATCATATTGAGGAAAGATGGATAGGGTCATGTATCGCAAGATTTTGCCCAGCATTTTCCCTCACTCAGTAATAGCATTGAAGATGGGTCATGGCTGGTTCTTCCAGCATGACAATGTCCCAAAACACAAAGCCAAGCCAACAAAGGAGTGGCTCCGTAAGAAGCATTTCAAGGTCCTGGACCCAGTAGAAAATCTTTGGAGGGAGCTGAAACTCAATGTTGCCCAGCGACAACCCAAAAATCTGGAAGATCTGGAGAAGATCTGTATGGAGCAGTGGGCCAAAATCCCTGCTGCCATGTGTGCAAACTTGGTCAAGAACTACAGGAAACGTCTGACCTCTGTAATTGCAAATAAAGGTTTCTGTACCAAATATTAAGTTGTTTTTCTTTTGTATCAAATACTTACTTCATGCAATAAAATGCAAATTAATTATGCAAAAATAATACAGTGCAATTTTCTGTTTTTTACTTTTAAGTTCTGTCTCTCACAGTTGACGTGTATCTACGATAAAAATTGCAGACCTTTCTATTCTTTGTAAGTGGGAAAGCTTGCAAAATCGGCAGTCAGTGAAATACATATTTTCCCCACTGTATCTGCAACGTATGAGAGGTGGCCGCCAGACTCAAGTTAGGGGTTCAATGCAAATTTTTTTTTTTCTTCTTATCTCTTGTGTCCAACATTTTTCTTTCAGGGGGTGGGCACTCCGAGGGAGCTAAAGCCTGATAGGCTGCAAGTTAGAGAGGGCTGGATAGAGGGTGAGCATAGTGATGATTGGTCCAGCAGTGACTTCTGTCTGCTGGTCCACCAATGAGAATGCAGACTGCAAGAGTCAGTGCAGAGTGAAGGCTGCGCTGAGGATGGGAGATCTGCTGCCTCCAGTTGGCCTCTGCCTGCTGCAGTGACAGCCCATGTGTATAAGCTCCGGAGCTGTCACTGGTTATTGCCTCTATTGTGAGGAGGGCCTGGCTAGCACCTGTCCCTGGAGAGGATTGGGGAGGAGGTGGCCGTCTAATATACAGATACAGACATTAAATCATGGGTGATAGTTGTTTGAGATTTACTGTCCCCTTATAGTGAAGTCCAACGTGCCCCCCTGACATCATCTGCAGACAGGACTACAAGCTCCAGCAAGCCCCTGACATCATCTGATCCCCCTTCTCCTTATACTGCAGACAGGACAGGACAGGACTATAAGGTCCAGCATGCCACTGACATCATCTGACCCCGTCACAATTCCAAGTCAGTATTACCATATGGTGAGCATGGTAAATAAATAACACAAAAAAACAATTGTGGAATTGCACATTTTTTGCAATTTCAACACACTTGGAATTCTTTTTCCCGCTTTCCACTGCATCACATGATAAAATGAATGGCGTCATTCAAAATTACAACTCGTTCCACAAAAAAACAAACCCTCATATGGCTATGAGGACAGAGAAATACGTTGTGGCTCTTGGAAAAAGGGGAGGAAGAAATGACAATGGAAGATGGCCCGGTCATAAAGGGAGTTATAGGGAACTTGTAACTTAATTCATTCTGTCCACACCACGGGCAGCATGAATCCAAGCCTGGATGCACAGCAAAGCATGTCCGGCGCGGCTCCTGGCCACTTCTCTCCTCCCCATTCTCGTGGACTGACAGGTCTTTCACATGTTTGTACATCACAAGACACCAGTCACCAGGAACATCCTGCAGTGAAAAGCTGTCCGAGCGCTCTTCAAAGTAGATTGTCTCTGAAATGATGGAACGATTCAGAGAAGACATAAGTAACTGCAATCATGCAGCCAGGCTCTGAGTGATGTGATCCCTGGTTTGGGCAGCATGAATCGAGTGTCAGATTCTTTTTAATGCCCTATCTTTCCATAGATTCTCAATTTGTAGCCCTGGCTTGTGCGCACACTGGGAGTCAGTACCCGCCAGTGCAGTCCGTATAATGGGAATGGATGGAATTGTGCGGATTACAATATTTACTTGTGTCCATTGAAAACCCATGCACTCTCTGCTGAGTGTGCTAATATATGGGTGAGTTGGGATGGATCGCTGTCAGTGACAACTATCAGAACTGTATGGGCAGCTTTACCGTGGCGCAAATGCTCCATTTTTCTGTTGCTTTTTGTCAGCAGGTATCTGTATCAAACTACGTAATAACAATCTTTTCTGATTATTGAATTTTTTACTGCTTTTTTGTTGCAAATTTCCCCTTGATGCATTTTTAGTGCAGATCTGAAGCAGCTTTTTTCATAGCACAGAGATGATTTGATTCTGCGCTACCCTTTTATATGCTTTTTTTCATGCTCCCAATAAAAGCGTATTGAGAAAAAAATGCACAATAAAACAATGTACATGCACACTGGGCACAAGTGTCAATACATTTACTTGGACAGTTAAACATACAAGATTTTCTACGCAAAACAGAAAAAAACTGCAGCATTTATGAATCGTGTGCAAAAATACTTTCTTATCATTAACAGGTGTGAATATACAATACAGTCGTGTTTATCAGTCACCAAACCAGCTCTGCTATGTGTGTGTGTGTGTGTGTGTGTGTGTGTGTGTGTGTGTAGCAGAGCTGATTCTTTGTGTTGAATTAGCTCAGCCGTGTGCTGATGTTGTAGAACTGTGTGTGTTAATATAGCAGAGCTGTGTGTGTTGATATCGCATAGTTGAATGTGTGTGCTGATGTAGCTGAATTGCATGTTGATACATAGGTGTGTGTATGCATGTAGCAGAGTTGTTTATATGTTCATGTAGCAGAGCTGTGTGTATGTGTGTGTGGCAATTACTCTGGATAGAACGAATTGTATCAGGCTGGTAACCTAGGCAAAAAGCAGTGCACTATTAACTTCATCATAAGTCTTCTGCCATTTCCAGCACTGTTCTGGTTCTCTTTGGCGTATTGTGACCACATTTGTGATCTGGTGGATCACGCCGCATCTTCTCTGTGGAGCTAAGGTAACGTTCTCCATTTTCTCAAATCTTTGAGAATCAAAATCATGCTCTCTAGCCTATTTGTGAGTCTCATAGACTCACATTGAGAAAGTGACCTCTGCTATCTCCGCATAGAAGATACGGTGTGATCCAGCAGGTCACAAATGTGGTCAAGTGATGCCAGAGCGGACCAGAACAGTGTTGGAAATGGCAGAAAATGGAGACTAGTAAGGATTGAAATTCACTCTCTGCATACACGTTACTGTTTGCTAATAGAGGAGAAAATGAAAAAAAATCTCGAATGCTCCTTTAGGAAGTGCTATATTATGGAGAAAACACCCGAGAATGAAGGAAGCCTAAGTCAATATTCCTAGGATGTAAAAGTTAGTCATCTGCCAAATTTGTAATGTATACTGAGGGAAAAAATGGCATGGGGGCAGCAAAGGGGAATTTTTCACAGGGCACCATTCAGCCTAAGTCCGACCCTTGGTTCTGAAAAGCAATCTCTTAGCATTATCCCTCCTTCACCAAACTATGCAGTCAGGGGGGTAACATTCTCCAGGCAGTCACCATTTCCTGACTCACCCACTAGACACAGAAGAGTGATCTGTCACGCCACAGAACACGTTTCCACTGATCCAGAGTCCAGTGATGGAGGCTTCAAGCTTGGCATTGTGCTCGGCCGTGGAAACACATGCCAAGAATCTCCTGGTGTGCAGTTTCACGCTGTTTGCTATTATGGAGTCAGCAGAGCATGGGTGACACTTATGCACTATTTGCCTCAGCACTCGGCAATCCCATTCTAAGTTTATGTGGTCTCCATTTCGTGGTTCGAGGCATTCCTTCTACTTTTCAATGATACCACTTACAGGTGATTGTAGAATATGTAGGAGGGAAAAAAATGTCATGGTGGAATATTATACATCTGTGATAATGGGACTGAATGAAAAACCTGGACTTAATGAGTAGAAGATGCCCCAATACTCTTTGTACATGTAGTGGGTGTCCTCTATGTGATACAGCTCTATAAGAGGGGTGCATTAAGTAATAACAGAGAAGAAATGAAAGTGGAGAATGGGAGTTTATATCACACTAGTAGAATACCCGCGGCTTCGCTCACAGAAAATATGATAACTTGTTGGTTATGGTAGCTAAAGTAAAATTTTCTTTGTCATCTGAAGGAGCTCACGACTCAGTAATGAAAACCGCCTGACAGGCAGACCCATAGCAACCAATCAGAGCTCAGCTTTCACTTTACCTCAGCAGCTTCAGTAATGAAAGCTCCCTGTATAGTAAGCAATAATGACAATCTTACTATGAGGCATTTTTTGCCTGGCCAATATTGCTGCTCAGTAATGTTCGTCCGTGCGCGTAGGGTGCATCCATCTGAGTGTGTTTGCATGCGTGTGTGGTCCTTGTGTGCATGTGTGTGTCTGGTGTGCATGTGGTATTTATGGGGTGGTGTTGTGGTATTTGTGGGGTGGTGTTTGTGTTGTGTGTGTCTAGAGTGTTGTGGTGTTTGTGTGGTGTGTTGTTGCATTTGTGTGGTGTTGTGCTTGTGGGTTGGTGTGTGTGTGCTGTCCGTGTGATGTTTGTATGGTGTTTGTGAAATGTTTGTGTGTTGTGTGTGGTGGTGCGGCCCCTTTAGCAGCGACTCTTTGGCGCCGTCGCTATAATCCGTCCCTGTCAGTCACAACTGTTGTTTTCCCCTCAGCACTTTTACTTTCACCTTCACATTTCTCCATTATATGTATAGGGCCTAACTTCAGGGGCCCCAATCTCATGACGGGGGGACGCTAGTGAGATGTAATGTGTTCCTTTTTAAGCTCCTGTGGGTGGAGAGGGGGCATGCCAAATTTCACCCAAATCGGGCGAGAACTGTGGATTTGTATAGAGGGGGCTACTACAGATTTTGAGCTTTATATATATATATATATATATATATATATATATATATATATATATATATATATATATGTATATATATATATGTATATATATATATATATATATATATATATATATATATATATATATATATTTATAGATTACTTTCAACTAGGCCTCATTAGTCCCATAAAGGGACCTCAATCCTTCTAAATGATTTACCTCATGAAGATAAGCTAATGGCTCATGCATACAATACAAACATTATCACAGTTTCACTGGAACTGCATCAGTAATGCGCTTTACCAGAAAGAACACCACAGAAAAACAGGCAAAGGTGCTTACCTGTCTAGGCCTCAAATCAAATGCACTCTCATGGTGCAGTGGGCCCCAAGTAAAGATGGCGACTACACAGGTGTGGTAATACCAAATGAGACAGCCAGCCTACAATCAGGGATTGGCCGCTGGGCACACCAGTGCAAATAAATAATCTGCAGCAATGTTCACACAGAGTATGCACAGCAACTGGATCCTAGCCTATTAGTAACGCCATGTGGCGGGCTGACCAGTGCTAACTGTAATGCGTCCTGTGTGAACAGAGGCCACAACTTACAAAGCCATCAGGGCCCAATTGCACCTCAAAAAGTAAAAGTAAAAAAAGTGCACAAGAACATATCGAAAAATGTAAGGTATTAGTTAATATTATGGCCACAATACATAAGCTGGCAACCCACGTCACGGGTCCTCACGCTTGCCAGTCCTAGTCTAACACCAAAAACCACAACAGGAGGAAAAAAAGGAGGAAAAAACCTCCACTATTCTAGAAAAAACACCACAGAAAAACAGGCAAAGGTGCTTACCTGTCTAGGCCTCAAATCAAATGCACTCTCATGGTTGTAACACTGTTCAACACCTGTTTTGTACAATTGTGCCAACTGTATAAGCATAGAAATATATTCTAGTTATTATAAGGTAAATGGGGTTATAGGACCAAATGTAAATGGATCTCCTCGCTGCGGCTGGCCACTCATTTCCTCTTGATGTCTCATGCATCTGAAGGCAGGGAGAGTGAAGCCAGCGCTGATTGGGGGCAGGGCTCGCATGATATAATTACGTGACATGAGCCCCAGGAGAGCCAGTGCTGACACCGCTGGAACGGGGCAATGGAGGTGATTATAAATGTTTTTATTTTATGGGCAAACTTACTGATCGAAAAGGGATAGTCAGAGTAGTGGGAACCCTTCTAAGTACCGTGATAAACAAACCATTATTTCTAATATTCAAAGATTCCATAATAACAGGGTCTGTGCTCCTGGACTGGAGCATAGTAAATTTGGTGTCAATATTCAAAAATGGGACAAAATCTCTTCCCTGAAAATTATAGACTGGTAAGTTTTACCTCTTCCTATGTTACCTTTACTGTGGGCAAACTCTTTGAGGGTTTTATAAGAGATGCAATCCTGGAATATCTCAATAAGAAATAATATCATGACCCCAAATCAACATGAGGGATCGGTCCTGTCAAACTAATCTAATTAGCTTCTATTAGGAGGTAAGTTTCAGACTGGACCAGGGTATCGTCATGGATATTGTCTATGTGGGCTTTTCAAAGGTGTTTGATACAGTGTCACACAAAAGTTTGCTATGTAAAATGAGAGAAATGGGACTAGGATAAAATATGTCTAACTGGGTTAACAACTGGCTCAGAGACAGGAAACAGAGGGTGGTTATAAATGGTATACACTCAGATTGAGTCACAGTTAATAGTGAGGTACATCAGGGATCAGTATTGGGCCCTCTTCTTAACATATTTATTAACCCCTTCATGACATCCGCCGTACATGTACAGCGCAAATCGGACGTGAGAGTATGAAGAAGGCTTAGTAATTGTAATTTTGATGTACTGTTTGTTCGACCATGTAATGGTTCCATGTAATTGCCATTTTCTTTGTCTCACTCTGCAGTGAGGTGTAATGAAGATGTCATACCAGACCTGAAAACACTGTCAGGCTTGTAGATGCTTAAATCTAGAACTTTTCCAGTAGCATTTTGGTTCTTCACTGTATTTCTTACTGATCAAATATTTCATGAATGTAAATAGTCTTCTAACAGACATTTTGTTACTAATTTTACTTCTTTCTGTATTTTCACCCTTTAGTTGACCATCTTACACATTTGTGTTAATATCATTGTCTCCTGAAGTCTCCATTTACACAGCATACGGGACTCTAGCAGAAGCATGGTGTTAGCTGTGAATACACATTTTATGAAGACCGACCTAACAAGGTGTGATTTTACACTAATTAAGACTATTTGACTTGTAAATAATGAGGATCCAGAGGATTACTTTAGGCGGCTCCATATTTAATGCACCATTCATGTGTATTCTCATTTCTTGAAATGTTCCTAATTTGCAGTTCAATCCAGCTGCAGCCACTGCAGTCGGTTTATACAGTGTTATATACCTAATGAATAGAATCCATGATGGTGTCATTCACTTCTGGCTTGTTTCCAACTCCTTAATGTAAAACTATGTGAAGTATTAGCTGGCGGTGCAGTAGAACAAATATTTCCCAGATGTAGAAGTTATTGCAGGTCAACTTCCATGACAGATGTAAATTATAACATTCAGCTCTAGTGAAACAAATAACATTACCATACACAAAATATTATACATTGTACAATGATTTGCAAAAGTATTCACTCCTTGGCTTTTTACCTATTTTGTTACATCACAACCTATGTTTAAATATTTTTTTGTAATCCGATTTGTGTGTGATGCATCAGCACTAAATAGTCTAAGTTTGTGAAGTGAGAAAAATATAGGCATAAATGAAATGATATGGGATCGAATAACTAAAAATTGGCAGTACTCACCCCTTTTGCTGTGAAGCTCCTAAAAAATTTTGGTGCAAGCAATTACTTTCAAAGTCACGTGAGGTGAAAGGAAGTCCACCTAGGTGCAATCTAAAGGCCCCGTCTCACATAGCGATTTACCAACGATCACGACCAGCGATACGACCTGGCTGTGATCGTTGGTAAGTCGTTGTGTGGTCGCTGGGGAGCTGTCACACAGACAGCTCTCTCCAGCGACCAACGATCAGGGGAACGACTTCGGCATCGTTGAAACTGTCTTCAACGATGCCGAAGTCCCCCTGCAGCACCCGGGTAACCAGGGTAAACATCGGGTTACTAAGCGCAGGGCCGCGCTTAGTAACCCGATGTTTACCCTGGTTACCAAAAAAAACAAACACTACATACTCACCATCTGATGTCCGTCAGGTCCTTTGCCGTCTGCTTCCCGCTCTGACTGAGTGCAGCCGTACAGTGAGAGCAGAGCGCAGCGGTGACGTCACTGCTGTGCTGTGCTCTCACTGTACGGCCGGATCTCAGTCAGAGCAGGAAGCAGACGGCAAGGGACCTGACGGACATCAGATGGTGAGTATGTAGTGTTTGGTTTTTTTTACATTTACGCTGGTAACCAGGGTAAACATCGGGTTACTAAGCGCGGCCCTGCGCTTAGTAACCCGATGTTTACCCTGGTTACCAGTGAAGACATCGCTGGATCGGTGTCACACACACCGATTCAGCGATGTCAGCGGGACCTCAACGACCAAAAAATGGTCCAGGCCATTCCGACACGACCAGCGATCTCACAGCAGGGGCTGGGTCGCTGGTACGTGTCACACATAGCGAGATCGCTACTGAGGTCGCTGTTGCGTCACAAAACTTGTGACTCAGCAGCGATCTCGCTAGCGATCTCGCTATGTGAGACGGGGCCTTAAGTGAAACATGTCTGGCGTATATACACTTTACCTTTTCTGAAAGGCCACATAGGCTGCAACACCAATAAGCAAGAGGCACCACTAACCAAACAACACTATGAAGACCAAGGAGATCCCCAAACAAGTCAGGGACAAAGTTGTTAAGAAGTACAAGTCAGGGTTTTGTTATTAAAAAAAATCTCAATCTCTGATGATCCCCCAGAGCACCATCAAATCCATTATCATCAAATGGAAAGAACATGGTACTACAGCAAACCTGCCAAAACTCTCAGCATGCGCAAGGTGGGCATTAATCAGAGAGGCAGCAGAGACCAAAGGAAACCCTGAAGGAGCTGCAGAGTTCCTAAGCAGAGACTGGAGTATTTGTCCATACGACCACAATAAGCAATACACTCCATAGAGGTGGCCTTTATGGAAGAGTGGGCAGAAAAAGGCCTTTACTTACATACAGAAATTGTAAGGCTCGTTTTGAATTTGCCAAAAGATATGTGGGACACTCCACAAATGTATGGAAGAAGTGCTGTGGTCAGACAAGACCAAAATTGAACTTTTTCGCCACCAAGGTAAACCAACAAAGCTCATCACCCCAAGAACACCATCCTCACAGTAAAACATTGTGGTGGCAGCATCATGCTGTGGGGATGTTTTTAGGCAGCAGGGACAGGAAAAATGGTCCAAATTGAGGGGAAGATGGATATTGCGAAATACAGATATATTCTTGAGCAAAACCTGTATAAGTCTGTCAGTGATTTGAAATTGGGACGGAGGTTCACCTTCTAACAAGACAATGACACAAAGCATACTGCTAAAGCAACACTCGATTGGTTTAGGGGAAAACGTGTAAATGTTTTGGAGTGGCCTAATCAAAGCCCAAACCTTAATCCAATTAAGAATCTGTGGTCAGACTTGAAGATTGCTCTTCACCAGAGGAAACCATCTAACTTGAAGAAACGGAAGCAGTTTTGCCTTGAGGAATGGGCAAAAATTACAGTGGCAAGATGTGGAAAGCTCATAGAGACTTATTCAAAGCGACTTTCAGATGTAATTGCCGCAATAGGAGGCTCTAGAAGGTAGTAGTGAAGCATTCAACAGAGTGCAGCTTTAATTTGTAACAGTTGTGTGATAAAGTGTTTGCCCCATCCTGATTTCCTATTCTTTTGCATGTTTGTCACACCTAAATGTTTCTGATCACCAAACAAATGTAAATATTAGACAAAGATGACACATGTAAACACAAAATGCAGTTTTTAAATGAAGGTCTTTATTATTAAGGGAAAAAGAAATCCAAACCTACAGAGCCCTGTGTGATTGTTCCTCAAACCTAATAACTGGGTGGGCGACCCTTAGCAGCAACAACTGCAATCAAGCATTTGCGATAACTGGCAATTAGTCTATTAAAATGTTTTGGAGGAATTTTGCAGAATTGTTGTAATCAGCCACATTGGAGGGTTTTCGCGCATAAACCACCTTTTTAAGGTCATTCCACAGAATCTCAAACAGATTAAGGTTAGGACTTTGACTAGGCCACTCCAAAGTCTTGATTTTGTTTTTCTTAAGCCATTCAGAGGTGGACTTGCTGTATTGGATCATTGTCCTGCTGCATAACTCAAATGCCCTTCAGTTTGAGGTCACAAACATACGGCTGGACATTCTACTTCAGGAATTTTTAGTAGACAGCAGAATTCATGGTTCCATTTACCACAGCAAATTTTCCAGGTCTTAATGCAGCAAAACAGCCCCAGACCATCACACTACCACCACCATATTTTACTATTGGTATGATGTTCCTTTTCTGAAATGCTGAGTCACTTCTACGCCAGATGTAATGGGACATACTCCTTCCAAAAAGAACAAAACTTGTCTTGTCAATCTACAGAGTATTCTCCCAAAAGTCTTGAGGATCATCCATGTGTTTTCTGACAAAACTGAGATGAGCATTTACGTTCTTATTGCTCAGCAGTGATTATTGTCTTGGAACTCTGCCATGAAGGCCATTTTAGCCCAGTCTCTTTCTTATGGTGGAGTCATGAACACTGATCTTAACTAAGGCAAATGAGGTCTGAAGTTCTTTGGATGTTGTCATGGGGTCTTTTGTGACCTATTGGATAAATTGTCACTGCACTCTTGGGGTAAGTTTGGTAGGCTAGTCATTGTTCTCTGTTATCGCCATTTGTGGATAATGGCTCTCACTCCGGTTTATTGGAGTCCCAAAGCTTGAGAAATGGCTTTATAACATTTTCCAGACTGATAGATTTCAATTACTTTGTTCCTCAATTGTTCCACAATTTCTTTGGCTCATGGCATGATGTCTAGCTTTTGAGGATCTCTTGGTCTACTTCATTTTGTCAGGCAGGCCCTACTTAAGTGATTTCTTGATTGAGAACAGGTGTGGCAGTAATCAGGCCTTCATGTGGCTTGGGAATTTGAACTCAGCTTCCCAATGATGCGATAAACCACAGTAAATTTATGTTTTAAGGTGGGGGGGCAATCACTTGCACATAGGGCCCTGTAAATTTGGATTTCTTCTTCCCATAATAATAAAGATCTTCATTTAAAAACTGCATTTTATGTTTACTTGCGTTTTCTTTGTCAAATATTTAAATTTGTTTGGTGATCTGAAACATTTAAGTGTGACAAACATGCAAAAGAATAGCAAATCAGGAAGGGGAAAAACACTTTTTCACACAACTGTACAGTTCACATTTGTCTTTCTGTTTGGAAGTGATGATCAGTCTTTTGATATTTTTAAATTATAACTGTCATTTTGAGAAAACTTGCAGCAGAGATCCGTGTCCGCCGCTACTGTAGCTTCTACCTTCCCCACTCCATAGAACTTTATGAGCAGCAACTATCATCCTTAGCAATGTGAAAATCTGTCATCACTGAAAACAGATTTTACCCATGAACTGAAAATGAGAGGTCAGTCCAGAAGAAAATTCAGATTTATGTGATAAGATATATTAGAAAGTTTCTTATCTTCACTTGCACTATTGATTTCTAAAATAGAAATTAAAACAAAAGTTATACCCTACGCAAAGCACTTGTCACTTCTTGGAGAACTTAAACATTTAGCACCACACGGAGATCCCATAAAACAATACACTTTTGTTTCAGACATATTTAAAAGTCCATATGCAGTGTACACAGCCTTTGCTGCTATGCATTTTTGTGCAACACCTTTGTGACGCTGAATATTTTCTCCATTATTGGCTGCCAAAGAGACTGGACTCAGAGGCTATCATGGGTCTAACATATTAAATTCCAAGATACTAGTTTGTAAAAGCTCATGCATGTATCTATAGATGATTTCTGGAGTATTAAATTAATTGATATGACTCCTTGAGAAAGCTTTAGGCGAAACGTACGTTGGAGTAGGGGCTCCTCATTTTGGTAGGTCCATCTATGCTTATGCTACATTTTTATGATTTTCACTATTGCTTTTTGGGTGTATTTATATTTTAAGGTTTTTTTCCTTTCTTGTTTGCCTTGATCTTTCATCACTACATTGTTCAAATTTTGCATGAGCTTTTACAAACTCAAGAACAGGACGTGATCTTGCACTGCTGTGAATAGAGAAACGTGCACACATGCCCTGCTCTCAATCCACTTATACTGAAGTACTAGAAATAGCCAAGCAAATGTTCTTGACTATTTTTGAAACTCTGAAAAAAAAAACCAAATAGAGATAGGAATGCATTTTTGGCCGCCCAATTTTTTGCAGTTCCCACATCCGGGGCTCGCAGCCATCAGACATTTATGGATCATCACACAGATTACACTAAAGGCATTAGTAGACAAAAAATTAAAAGTGCAGCTACACTTTAAGCTTGACTTGAAAAAGATTTATGTTGCCCGTATTTATGGTGATAGGATAGTACTCTTCCACTCAAAGGTTATTTTTAGCAGGGATTTTATATTCTGATTTAATATAGATGGCCCATGAACCAGATCATCATCTCTTGAGCAATTTGCAGAATGGTTCACTATGGAGGACATGTCCTTTCCTGTATTACAAAGACAATCCATTGATCGGAATGACAACTGATTAATGGTTAATCTCCCTTATTTTGCTGCTGTAGGAAAAGCATTCACTTCCTACCAGTTTTCCTAATGATGGCTGATGTGATCTGCTTATCGATAAGATACTCATCTAACAAGGATTATCCAATATGGAGTAGCCCTTTAATCAGTATTTCAATAAGCCTATCACGGGTTAGGTTTCCAATGGCAAAATTAAATGACTCTTTATCCTGCTCATCACTAGATACATATGGTAAGATATCATTAAGACAGTACAGGTCAGAGCTCGGTTACCATGTGAATTGCTAATGTCCTTGTTAATAGCAGTAAACCCTCTGGAATTATCACACTTAAGTGTTTATCCCATCACAGCTAATAAGGTTACTAATGGCCAATGCACAGTTACTTATCTGGTAGGTGACCATATAGGATAAATTAATCTCCTGAGGTTGGAAATGTGGACAGTACTAATAGCACATTTCTGAAACTGTATGATAATTGTTAATCCTATCCTCAGTTTGAAAACGTCATTGTATGTAAATGGTGGCTGCTAGATCTACAGGTAATGCATGGATTATCTGTCCTAGTGAGGCAACTTACATGAGCAATGGCTACTAAATAAAGCTGGCCATACACATTAAATGGCTGTTGGCCGCATTATGCTTCGCCTGATCGTTCAGCCAACAGCCATCTTAGTTAAAACTCCCATACATAGCAGCGCTCGCGTGGCTTAGGTCTCCGGTGTGAGAACACTGCCAACATACATGTTGGGCAGGGGCTTATCTCCTGGAGAACAATGCACTTGGCATCCAGTAATTAGGCATACCTGATTGACATCTGCCTCAACAGTTAGGCGGTGCCCCCATGCACATTAGATGGCTGTTGGATGTATGATGCTTCGCCCTCTCGTTCGTCCAACAGGCATCTTAATTAACACTCCCATACATAGTAGCGCTCGCTTGGCTTAGCTCTCCTGTGTTCTTTGTTAAAACACTGCCAACTTACATGTTTGGCAGGGGCTTATGTCCTGAAGAACAATGTGATTGTCATTCAGTAATTAGGCATACCTGATCAACATCTGCCCCAACAATCTGATGGGTGTTGCCCCCATGCACATTAGATGGCTGTTGGCCCGCATAATGCTTCGCTTGATCGTTCTGCCAACAGCCATCTTAGTTAACACTCCTATACATACTAGCCCTCACTTGGTTGAGCGCTCCTGTGTTCTCTGTGAGAACACCACCAAATTACACACTGAGCAGGGGCTGATCTCCTGGAGAACAAGGTTATTAGCATTCACTAATTAGGCATACCTGATCAACATCTCCCCAACAGTCAGTTGGGCAGTGCCCGCCATACACATTAGACCATTGGTCGAACCCGTCGATATCAGCAGATTCAGCCGACATTAGTCTAATATGAACATGGGCCTTAAATCAAGAGCTCATCTTCAATGTTATGAGGAATAGAAGATACAGTACCGATGATGTGCACACACTCATGGGGAAAATTCACTCATCAGTGGGTTATGTATGAAAACTACTCACTAAAGGGTAAGGCTGGGTTCACACGTTGCATATTTGCTGCAGATTTTCCACACGTAAACTAGGCAGGATTTTACTGTAACAGCAAAAGTTGTTCCACTGTTTTACACTACTTTTTACTGATGACCTATCCTACGGTAGGTAGGTTATCAATATTAGATTAGTGGAGGTCTGACACCCCGCAGCTGCCCCGATCAGATGAGCCGCCGGCAATTAGCAGTTGCGAAGCGTAACAGCATAACTATCATCACTATCTCCATTGGGGCTCACAATTTAAATTGTCAGTATGTCTTTGTAGTAGGGGCAGAATCTTGAGTATCCAGAGGAAACCAACACAATCATGAGGATCACGTACAAAACCTTTGAGATGTTGTCTTTGGTGGGGTTTTAATCCAGAGCTGCAGCACTGTCACGCAACAGTGCTAACCATTGAGCCAACGTGGTGTAAAATTATGGTGACTGTTTATAACATTATTTACGAAAACAACAAAGTAAGAATTACCTGCAAAGTGGTTCTACATCGTCTCTATCGAGGAAATCATGATCACGTTTCACTGATCCAATATCGATTGGAAACTGAGAATCTGAAATGATAAATTAAATAGTTGTGGCACATCACTACCTACCCAAGTTTTCCCGAAAACATAACTGATAGTAGCAGAAAAACATAGCACTGTGGGAAAAGCATATGAATTTCATGTTGGCTTGAATCCTTCCATCTCAACTCATAAAAAGTAGTAATTGTGGGGCTGAGTCACCTCTCATGGATAAGCCGTGAGTCAGGATAGTCAAGGTCAATAACCAGGAGAGTACATCATAAACAGAGGGAAGAGACAAAGGCATAGTCAAGTAACAGTCCGAGGTCAAAATACCAGGTGGACCTCAAATCACAGCAAAGGGATTAAACAAACGGATGGTCAGAATGAGGTCCAAGGTCAGGCAGCGATAGATCAACAAGTAAAGCACTAGACATAAAGAAAAAAATCACACTGAGCTGAAGCTACGGCTGACAGCTATCAGGGACTGCTAGCCCAGGTAAGTAGTTGAGTAATGAAAGAAACAGGGAGCACATGATGAGAGCTCAGCACCTCACAGTCTCAGATTGCACGGTTGAGCTGTCAATCAAAACACAGGCAGCTCAGTATGCCCCTGCACTTGACTGGACGATTGAGCTGTCAATCACTGCATATACTGCTCAGCACGCACCTGCATCAAACTGGACAACTGAGCTGTCAATCACTGCACAGATTCCTCAGCAAGCCCCTGCACTAGAAAGGATGACTGAGCTGTCAATCACTGTACAGACAGCTCAGCACACCCCGCACCAGACTGGATGACTGAGCTGCCAATCACTAAGTCATAAGGTTCACTGAGGGGTGGAATCATTACAGTAATCTTATTTATCTTCCAGGGGCTGGACATATAAAATACAGGTGGTTTATTATATATACAAATAGGAATCAATGCTAAAAACACCAAGAAATATGACAGGTACAGGAAACAGGGTGTCCAAAAGGATTTACAGTATTCAAAAGTGAGGGTAGGAGCTGCTTATAGGGTTGTGCAGGGGAAACGGGAATTGCTGGGTACAAGAGTTTAGCAAAAGGTGGGTATTTAGGCTACTTTTGAAGGGTTTGGAGGTGGGGAGACAGATTAGTTGGGGTTGAGTTCCAGAGGTTTTGGGGATGCACGGAAAAACTTTGGAGACAATAAAATGAGGAGAAAGCAAGACAAAAGGAAAGAAAAAGATCACATGAGGATCAGAGGTTACATATGGCGGGAGATTACACTAGAGATGTGTGAAGGGGAATAATTCTCACATGACATTGTTTGGAATATTTTCACTGGGTGATGGGTAATGCTGGTTTTAGATGAGTCAGAAATGAGGGAACAAGTGTTCCTACATTCGTTCCGGACTAGCAATCCAATTAAACAAGCCAACAATTATTTGGACAAACAAGCAGAACGCTCATTTGCCTAGTGCGATGATTTTCAGGCAATGGTGGCAACACATCGTCCTGTTAACATGGCAGTGGTCAGTGGGCCTTGGAAACATGAAAGTTATCATTGGTTTTTCTGAACATGCCTATTATCATTGGTCCTTGTAAACATGAAAGTGAACATTTGTCCTTGTAAATAAGACATTGATCATTGACTATTGTAAACATGGACGTGATCATTGACCTGTGTAATAATGCCACTGAGCATTGGCTTATGTAATAATGGCACTGATCATTGACCTGTGCAATAATGGCACTGATCATTGACCTATGTAATAATGGCACTGAGCATTGGCCTATGTAACAATGGCACTGATCATTGACCTGTGCAATAATGGTACTGAGCATTGGCCTATGTAACAATGGCACTGATCATTGACCTGTGTAATAATGGCACTGAGCATTGGCCTATGTAATAATGGCACTGATCATTGACCTGTGCAATAATGGCACTGAGCATTGGCCTATGTAACAATGGCACTGATCATTGACCTGTGTAATAATGGCACTGATCATTGACCTGTGTAATAGTGGCACTGAGCATTGGCCTATGTAACAATGGCACTGATCATTGGCCTATGTAACAATGGCACTGATCATTGACCTGTGCAATAATGATACTGATCATTGACCTGTGCAATAATGATACTGATCATTGACCTGTGCAATAATGATACTGATCATTGACCTGTGCAATAATAGCACTGAGCATTGGCCTATGTAACAATGGCACTGATCATTGACCTGTGTAATAATTGCACTGATCATTGACCTGTGTAATAATGGCACTGATCATTGACCTGTGCAATAATGGCACTGAGCATTGGCCTATGTAATAATGGCACTGATCATTGACCTGTGTAATAATGGCACTGATCATTGACCTGTGTAATAATGGCACTGAGCATTGGCCTATGTAATAATGGCACTGATCATTGAACGGTGTAATAATGGCACTGAGCATTGGCCTATGTAACAATGGCACTGATCATTGACCTGTGCAATAATGGCACTGAGCATTGGCCTATGTAATAATGGCACTGATCATTGACCTGTGTAATAATGGCACTGAGCATTGGCCTATGTAATAATGGCACTGATCATTGAACGGTGTAATAATGGCACTGAGCATTGGCCTATGTAACAATGGCACTGATCATTGACCTGTGCAATAATGGCACTGAGCATTGGCCTATGTAATAATGGCACTGATCATTGACCTGTGCAATAATGGCACTGAGCATTGGCCTATGTAACAATGGCACTGATCATTGACCTGTGTAATAATTGCACTGATCATTGACATGTGCAATAATGGCACTGATCATTGACCTGTGTAATAATGGCACTGAGCATTGGCCTATGTAATAATGGCACTGATCATCGACCTGTGTAATAATGGCACTGAGCATTGGCCTATGTAATAATGGCACTGATCATTGGCCTATGTAATAATGGCACTGATCATTAACCTGTCTAATAATGGCACTGAACATTGGCCTGTGTAATAATGGCATTGATTATTGGTCCTTGTAAACATGGAAGTGAACATTAGCTCTCATAAATGGGACATTAATCTTTGGCCATTGTAAACATGGCCATGTTCATTGACCTGTGAAATAATGACACTGAGCATTGGCCTATGTAATAATGACACTGAGCATTGGCCTATGTAATAATGGTACTGATAATTGACCTGTGTAATAATGGCACTGAGTACTGGTCCTTGTAAACATGGAAGTGGACATTAGCCCTTGTAAATGGGAAATTGATCTTTAGTCATTGTAAACATGGACGTGATCATTGACCTGTGTAATAATGGCACTGATAATTGGCCTTTGTAATAATAGCACTGATAATTGGCCTTTGCAAATATGCCATCAATCAGTCAGGACCTTTAAGGGTGCTTGTTATGGGCGCAAAAATGCCCTTGTCAAAATACCTGTACAGTTTAGAATGAATCTGCTGGCAGGGGGCAATGCTAGAAGAATCTCTGGCTTAACCTTCCACAGTATTAACATAATTTCATAAAATTCAATTAAGGATACAAAAGTGAAGACTGATTTGTTCAAGTTAATCAGACACCTTTGTAGTCTGCGGCCCTTTCCCCGACATAATCTTTTAACCCACTCTAGCTCTCGAATCCTTGTCATGCAGAGCTCAGTAGGTTTATCCTGCAGACAGGGGTCGGGACACCTTAATTATTTTGCTTATTACATAAATATTATTATTCAGTGCACACCGTTACTACTGTATCAAGGACTGGGTGGTCCTGATGAATGGGAGCCGCTGTTCTCAGGATGACTATGTTTTAGTGGCTGGCATAATTATGGCTGTAAAGCTCATAAAAATCAGCCTTCCTGGGGTGTAAAGTGCGATGGAACAGAATGATGTCATGGATGAAAAGCAAGGCAAATTCCATCAGAAGGCTTGATGGTGTTACCTTCATAGAGCTGAGCATACTGAGGAAATCCAGCCGCCCGTAACCACTCACATGCTTCTTTCGCCTCGAGTTCTGAAAAAAAAAAAAGAAAGAACATAAAGTATTGTGTTGCCTGGACATTCATGCTTTATGGATACAGAACTTCATAAATCATCTGTGATTCTCATAAACAAGGAAGTCGCCAGAATCATAGCAGAGAAAGGAAAATACGTCACGCACAACTTCCTAGCAAACATGCTGCAGTACGACCGTAAGTTACCCAGGCTGAAAACGAGTGCAGAAAATTTATGAAAATATCCAAATATAATCAGAAACCAGGGTTTTTTTTTTTTTTAATTCTAGCAAATAATTTGATTTAAAACCATTACAAAAGCATGACCCTTTACAGAGCTCTCCTGCACCTCTGTGTGCCTCATACAGATAGTCTATGGGGCCATTCGCACATCCGTGATTTTTGCGGGGTGAGAGGTCCGCGCAAAATCGTGAAGACATGTCAGATTTCAATGTCAGTGGGTGGGCAAAAAAAATCGGACTGCACTCAACTGACATTCGAGTGCAATTCGATTTGCACAGACTGACAGAATAGAGAAAGTGGAGATACTTTTTTTTTTAACCCTTTAACGACCAGGAGTTTTTCTCTTTTTTTTTGCTCCCCTTCTTCCCAGAGCCATAACTTTTTTATTTTTTGGTCAATATGGCCATATGAGGGCTTGTTTTTTTGTGGGACAAGTTGTACTTTTGAACGACTCCATTGGTTTTAACATATCGTGTACTGGAAAACGGAAAAAAAATTGCAAGTGCAAAAAAAGTACAACTCCACAGTTGTTGTTTTTTTATCATGTTCACTAAATGCTAAAACTGACCTGCCATTATGATTCTCCGGGTCATTACGAGTTCACAGACACCAAACATGTCTTTATTATTTACGTGGTGAAAAAAAAATCGTTAAAAAATAAAAACAAATGGCGCCATTTTCCGAGACCCGTAGCGTCTTCATTTTCTGTGATCTCTAGTTGGGTCTTACTGTTTGCGTGCCAAGCTGATGTTTTTATTGATACCATTTTGGTGTAGTTACAATCTTTTGATCGCCTGTTATTGCGTTTTATGCAATGTAGCGGCGACCAAAAAAACGCAATTCTGGCGTTTTTAATTTTTTTTCTCATTAAGCTGTTTAGCGATAAGGTTAATTTTTTCTTATATTGATTGATCAGGTGATTCTGCATGCGGCGATACCAAATACGTGTATTTTTGTTTTATTGTTTTAATATGAATGGGATGAAAAAGGGGTGATATAAACTTTTATTTTGTTATTTTTTTAATATTAAAAAAAAAAACATTTCTTTTTACTTTTTGGATGTTTCAATAGTCTCCATTGGAGACTAGAAGCTGCAGTACTTTGATTGCTTGTGCTACACAGGCGATCAGATTGCCTATATATGGGCTCATTTCCACTGGCGAGGAAAACGGACGAGTGCAATCCGATAAAAAATCGAATTGCACTCGGACCAATGTTATTCAATAGGTGTCTTTTCATTTG
The DNA here is from genome assembly GCF_051348905.1 of Ranitomeya variabilis. Taxonomy (NCBI): domain Eukaryota; kingdom Metazoa; phylum Chordata; class Amphibia; order Anura; family Dendrobatidae; genus Ranitomeya; species Ranitomeya variabilis. Next base: position 705,665,964 of record NC_135234.1, on the reverse strand, counting down.
CGATTTTTTTCTCAGCCGAAATCGGACCGAGAAAAAAATCGCAGCATGCTGCGTATTGCTGCGATTCTCGGATGAGACTCGCCAATGCAAGTCAATGGGTGCGAGAAAAAAATTGCACAGCATTCGCACCATGCGAGTTCTGTCCGATTTTTACGCACCGGAGTCCTTTGAAAAGCCGGTAATTCAGCGCGGTGTACAGTAAAATCACACTGACAGGTTAGAATAGAGTAGATACAGTATGTCAGTGAGACACCTATATATGTATATTTATATTTAATTCAGCGCAAGATAGCATTAAAGCCGCTAATTCAATTGCCGGCTTTTCATTTCTCCTTCCCATACCCGACAGGATATGAGACATGGTTTACATACAGTAAACCATCTCATATCCCCCTTTTTTTTGCATATTCCACACTACTAATGTTAGTAGTGTGTATGTGCAAAATTTCGGCGCTGTAGCTATTAAATTTAAGGGTTAGTTCACGGAAAAAATTGGCGTGGGCTCCCGCGCAATTTTCTCCGCCAGAGTAGTAAAGCCAGTGACTGAGGGCAGATATTAATAGCCTAGAGAGGGTCCATGGTTATTGGCCCCCCCGTGGCTAAAAACATCTGCCCCCAGCCACCCCAGAAAAGGCACATCTGGAAGATGCGCCAATTCTGGCACTTGGCCACTCTCTTCCCACTCCCATGTAGCGGTGGGATATGGGGTAATGAAGGGTTAATGCCACCTTGCTATTGTAAGGTGACATTAAGCCAGATTAATAATGAAGAGGCGTCAATTATGACACCTATCAATTAATAATCCAATTGTATGAAAGGGTAAAAAAAACACACACACACGATTAAAAAGTATTTTAATGAAATAAACACACAGGTTGTTTTAATATTTTATTGCTCTCTCAATCCATGTGTAGACCCTCGCTTGGAAAAAAAATAAACCAACAATATACACACCTTCAGATGACTTGTCACGTCCCACGAGGTAATCCATCTGAAGGGGTTAAAATATTTTACAAGCAGGAGCCCTGCTAATGCAGCTGTGCTTGTGCTTGTAAGCCCCGGGGAATGAAGGAAATGTAGGTCAATGACCTATAGTTACCTTCAGTCGCGGTGATGCGCCCCCTGGTGGATGTCCTCATGAACAGCAGCCTGGGAACTTTTTCCCACGCTCGAGGTCATATGAGCAATTGAATTAGCGGCTTTAATGCTATCTTGCGCTGCATTAAATATAAATATACATATATAGGTGTCTCACTGACATATATATATGTATATATACCTATTCTATGTGTATATATCTAGTCTATTCTAACCTGTCAGTGTGATTTTACTGTACACAGCACTGATTTGCCGGCTTTTCAAAGGACACCGGTGCGTACAAATCGGACAGTAATACGGATGTCATACGGATGATGCAATTAAAAATCGCATTGCACTCGCATTGCACTAGCATGACAATCGCATGACAATCGCATACGCTACATCCCTTTTTTCGGTCCAGATTACGGACCGATTTGTCTCTCGCCAGTGGAAATGAGCCCTATAGCAGAAATGCTCACTTGCTATGAGCACCGACCACAGGGCGGTGCTCATAGCAATCCGGCTATGACAACCATAGAGGTCTGCTGTAGACCTCTGGTTGTCATGCCGACTCATCGGTGACCCGTGATCATGTGACGGGGTCACCGATGGGGGGGATTAGCGACGTGCTTCTTGTATACGTGAATTAAATGCAGCTGTCAGAGATTGACAACGGCTTTTAATTAGTTAACAGCCATGGGTGGATCGCGATTCCACCCACAGCTGTTGCGGGCACATGTCTGCTGTATAGATCAGCTGTCATGTGCCCAGAAAGGTGCGTGCTCCGGGGCTGAGGGGAGTCTGGCATGGGCCTACTATTACGCTCAATTTCGGAAAGGGGTTAATTTCTCAACTATCAAGAAAAAAGGATGCTACTCGGACCAGACTCAGATCAAACTGATCAAACTCTGATCAGAGTCTTGTTGCCATACGTAAAGTATCATTAAAGCTCTGACTCTTCTGCAGCTCATATGTTGAAATCTATATGTTTACATAGTTTCTAAGGTTCAAAATAGAGATGAGTTCATACAGTTGAGCCTAAGTTCCTGTAATATTGTTCCACAGGAAGGCAAAATCCCTCATGAGCCAAAAAAAACTAAACAAATTTTCATATCTTAGGTGGAAAAAATATGTTCCCTTATTCATGTAAGACAGAATAAATCCTTGGATCAATGGCACATCTCGTGTAAATCTAGTATGCATAACATGCACTACCATCACACTCAAAAAAGCATCTGTCCAAAAAAAAAAAAAATCCCCCAAGCAGAAAGCTCTCAAGTGTCACCGCCCTTAGGCTAAGTGCACACGTTAGAGAATTTCCGCGGCGATTCCGCAACTCCTGGGGTATATCGCATGCAGAATTGGCATGCGTTTTCCCGCTAAACACTAGCGTTTTGCAAGCAATCTGTAGCATCGCTTGGAAAACTGATTGACAGGTTGGTCACACTTGTCTATGCAGCATCAATAGTAAAAAGATCTAATGTTAAAAATAATAATAAAAAAAAAAATAGTGATATTCTCATCTTCCGGCGTCCCCCGGCAGTCTTCCCGCTCCTCGCAATGCTCCGGTCCCAATAATGCATTGCGGCAATGACCTCATCACAGGTCATTTTTGCAATGCATTATTGGGAACGGAAGCATCGCGAGGAGCGGGAAGACTGCCGGGGACGCCGGAAGGTGAGAATATCACTATTTTTTATTTTAATTCTTTTTTTTTAACAATATATGGTACCTAGGGCCTGGAGGAGAGTCTCCTCTCCTCCACCCTGGGTACCAACCGCACATGAGCCGCTTACTTCCCGCATGGTGTGCATAGCCCCATGTGGAAAGTAAGCGGATCAATGCATTCCTATGCGGGGATTCCACACAAAGAATGAACATGCTGCGCTTTTTTCCAGAATGCAATTCCGCCTTGGGAAAAAACGCAACATGTGCACAAAAATTGCGGATTGCATTTTAATAATAGGTTGCTTAATGTAAGCGCTTTTTTGGCGGTTTTATCGTGTTTTTACAGCGAAACAAAAAAAACACGAAAAATCCTGAACGTGTGCACCACACAGCCTTACAGTAAAGAATCTCGCATTTGCTGATGAAGAAGCCTTCTCTCTGAAGGATGAAAGGTTGTTATCTTGTATAATTATAGCTTGTAGACTCTGAGCCCTCGCGGGCAGGGTCCTCTCTCCTCCTGTACCAGTTGTGACTTGTATTGTTTAAGATTACTGTACTTGTTTTTTATTATGTATACTCCTCCTCACATGTAAAGCGCAAAGGAATAATTTTCGCTATAATAATAAACAATAATATATACATAAATATATACTGTATATTTTGCTCAGCATAAATGAGTACACCCCAACAGATTTGTCAGAAAACCTTTCGTTTTCTTTCAGATCAACTTCTCTATGGGATACCATACTACAAAATACTCCTGCAAATATGGACCATAGATTGCAAAAAAAATTTATTTTTTAAGTGATTTTTCCAAAAAATTAATTTAAGTCCACGTTGCAAAAAAGAGCACACCCCAATGAAAGTCTTACAAGCAAAGCTAAAGTTAAGACTGCATAATTCTATTTAACAAGAACAACCACAGGTAAGTCATTAAACGGGTATTCAGGACACAGTTGACTATAAAAGGACGTTACTTAAAGGGGTATTCCCATCTCCAATATCCTATGCCAATATGTTGGAGGTGAAATAATTATATTAGGAAATACCTCCAATTAAAAATGTAGTATAGTTCTTCTGATTCCTTCTGATTCACTATGTTGCTTAACCCCATGTGTAAGGTATTGCAGTAGCTTAGGTAACCATGGTTATGACAGCTAACTAACCGTCACTATATGAGTGGTCGCAACCATGGATACCTTAGCTCCTGCAATGCCTTGCATATAAGGTAAGTAACATAGCGAATTAGAAGAACTATACTACATTTCTAATTGGAGGTATTTGCTAATATTATTATTATACCTAGTATAGAGATGGGAATACCCCTTTAACAAAGAAAACCCTTTCCCATTTCATGCTGGCACCTCATGGAAGAGAAATGTGACAAGACCTCAGAAACAAAATATTTTTTTACATAAGAAAGGTGAAGGATACATGATCAGCAAAACTATACTTATTAGTCAGAATACTGGAGCAAAAGTGATACAAAAATTTAAGAAAGATGGAACTGCAACCATCTCACAAAGACGTCCAGGCTGACCATGAATTTGAACACCCAAGCAGAAGCACCTTCTGATCAGAAGGGTTGAAGAAAATTGGCATGCAATTTCACTGCAGTTAGCTAAAGAAGAACACCAAAGCGGGGTGTTTCCCAGGAACATAATACAGCATACACTGCAGAGGAATGGCATGCACGGTTGTCATCCACGAAGCCACTCCTAAAACTCATGCACAAAAAAGCCTGCTTATAATTTGTCAGAACCCATGCTGAAAATATGAAGACTACTGGGACTCTATACTCTGGAGTGATGAGACTAAGATAAATGTTTTAGGAAGTGATGGCTTCAAAACTGTACGACAGCGTAAAGATGAGGAGTACAAAGAAAATGGCTGGAGCCTACAGTGAAGCATGGTGGTGGCAGAATCCTTATGGGGGGGCTGCATGAGTGTTGCTGGTGTTGGTGAGCTACATTTCATTGATAGTGACATGAATTCACAGATGCATTGAAAGAGAAGATGCTACCATCAGTCCGTGCCCTTGGTAGATGTACACATTTCCAACATGACAATGATCTAAAATACACATCTAAGGCCATTGTTACATTTATGAAGAAGAACAGTGGCCAAGTATATCTCCTGATCTGAACCCAACCAAGCACAGGAAAGGCAGGGAAGGCATAGTTTAGCTTTACCACCGGTGACCCACATGACACTGCTCCCGTTTTTTTAAACAAAAGCAATGGAAAGCCGATCAGTGTGAAGGCACTAGTTATGAGGACTTCTGTTTCTATGAGAAATGTCTAATCATTTTCATTTGTCGCTGGATGAAGAGTCGCCTATAGACTGGGTCCACACAAATGTATTTTCTCCATCTGAGTAAAACGGTCCAATTATGCTAATCTCATTCTAATCAGAGTTTGATCAGAGTGGGATCTGTTTCTATCAACTGTGGAGAAAAAAAACGTTTCTCCATCTTCTCCATTCTGTCAGTCCGTGAAATTCATAAACTTTAATGGCCGAGTGCGGTCCAATTCTCAGAGGCAAATCGTGAATGCTGCGATTGTTTCCTTGGACCACACGGTCTGAAGAAAAAAAAATCAAACATGTGCATTGCCTTATTCAATAACATTGGTCCTAGTGCTATACGACTTTTTGATGGATCTCACTCAGACCGAAAACACGGTCATCTACACTTGTCTTAAGACTGATTGGAGGCCATCGAAAAAACTGGAGAGTATGGGAACCAATGATGAAAGTGAATGGTGACTCTTGCTGCAGGGTTTCTGATTGCAGACAAGACAGTCTAGGTCATGGTCAGCCTGGAAGACATTGTTGTAGTTGAGATGAAAAATAACAGTAGTATCGAGAACTCAATTTTGGTAGCCACATGAGTCATGAATTCTGAAGCTCTTGTGTAAGTAATAACAGTCGTAGTAAGAGATGTTCTGGATGTGACGAATGAAGGACTAAGCTGATAGTTACACCAAGAAGTTGGCATGTGACATAGGAACAGTAACAGTACCATCTACATAAACCATCTTTAGAGTCTGTCCTTTGTCCATGGACGTGCGTAATAAAAGATCGCTGGTAGATTAGCTTGATGAGTGATCTTTCCCATGTCTGTGTTAGTGATGGCAGTGCTATAAAGTGTCCTGGAAGGCACAGGGGATTCCGCTAATATACAATCATTTTAAGAAAGATCTCATGTTTCTTCCCCAGCGTAAACAATAAGAAAAAAAACATTGGGAATGTAAAAAGGCTCAAGAAAACTTACAAGCTATATTTTTGCTTAGATGATTTTTTTTAAAGTACAGTAGGACGTGAACGTAAGACACAGCACTAACCCTCCAGCATAAGCACAACTTCAACTGAGACCTTGGAGTTTTGACTAAACACATTAACAATAGTTAGCGGAGCCAATTTGAGAGATCGTTCTTTGGCCCAATGTTTTTGCTGGAAAGCTTCTGCGCCAGCTCATTAGTCTTTATTTACTTAGACAGCAGTTTAATGCCTTGGCCTCTGTGACTCTGTAACATGTGAGAGAACATACAGTTCTTATTAACCAAAAAATACTCTACATATCCTTAAAAGAGCACATCTGCGCCCAAGGAAACTCTGCTGCGGTCAGTCTAAGAGGCTGTCTGATGGACATTGGATTTTATATCTGTCACTATCAAGTTACTATATGGGTCAGAAGAATTTCTGGCAGCTCTAGAAGATTGTGTCTGCCAGATGAAGAAAGAGGAGGGGCAGTCAGGACAATATCACTGATTTATTTATGAGGCTCACAGCGCTTCTCCAGTATAAAACTGTACTTTTATAGTATAAGAGTTCTATAATTATATAATATAACAGCACTATAATGATATAACAGTACTACAATTATATAATATAGCAACACTATACCTATAAAATATAATAGTACTATATAGTACAGACCAAAAGTTTGGACACACTTTCTTATTGAAAGATTTCTCTGTATTTTCATGACTATGAAAATTGTACATTCACACTGAAGGCATCAAAACTATGAATTAACACATGTGGAATTATATACGGTACTTAACAAAAAAGTATGAAACAACTGAAATTATGTCTTATATTCTAGGTTCTTCAAAGTAGCCACCTTTTGCTTTGATGACTGCTTTGCACAATTTTGGCATTCTCTTGATGAGCTTCAAGAGGTAGTCACCGGGAATGGTCTTCCAACAATCTTGAAGGAGTTCCCAAAGATGCTTAGCACTTGTTGGCCCTTTTTTCTTCACTCTGCGGTCCAGCTCACCCCAAACCATATCGACTGGGTTCAGGTCTGGTGACTGGAGGCCAGGTCATCTGGCAAAGCACCCCATCACTCTCCTTCTTGGTCAAATAGCCCTTACACAGCCTGGAGGTGTGTTTGTGATCATTGTCCTGTTGAAAAATAAATGATGGTCCAACTAAACACAAACCGGATGGAATAGCATGCCGCTGCAAGATGCTGTGGTAGCCATGCTGGTTCAGTATGCCTTCAGTTTTGAATAAATCTCCAACAGTGCCATCAGCAAAGCACCCCCACACCATCACACTTCCTCCTCCATGATTCACGGTGGGAACCAGGCATGTAGAGTCCATCCGTTCACCTTTTCTGCGTCGCACAAAGACACGGTGGTTGGAACCAAAGATCTCAAATTTGGACTCATCAGACCAAAGCACAGATTTCCACTGGTCTAATGTCCATTCCTTGTGTTCTTTAGCCCAAACAAGTCTCTTCTGCTTGTTGCCTGTCCTTAGCAGTGGTTTCCTAGCAGCTATCTTACCATGAAGGCCTGCTGCACAAAGTCTCCTCTTAGCAGTTATTGTAGAGATGTGTCTGCTGCTAGAACTCTGTGTGGCATTGACCTGGTCTCTAATCTGAGCTGCTGTTAAACTACGATTTCTGAGGATGGTGACTCGGATAAACTTATCCTCAGAAGCAGAGGTGACTCTTGGTCTTCCTTTTCTGGGGCGGTCCTCATGTGAGTCAGTTTCTTTATAGCACTTGATGGTTTTTGCCACTGCACTTGGGGGCACTTTCAAAGTTTGCCCAATTTTTCGGACTGACTGACCTTCATATCAATGATGGTGACTTTTTTTTTTTTTTTTACTTAGCTGCTTTTTTCTTGCCATAATACAAATTCTAACAGTCTATCCAGTAGGACTATTAGTTGTGTATCCACCAGACTTCTGCACAACACAACTGATGGTCCCAACCCCAATATAAGGCAAGAAATCCCACTTATTAACCCCTTAACGACCGCCGATACACCTTTTAACGGTGGCAGTTAAGGGTACTTAAACCACAGCGCCGTTAATTAACGGCGCTGTGGAAAAAGTGAATAGAGCCCCCCAGAGTCGGATTTTCTCTGGGGTCTTGGTTGCCGGGGGTAGCCGAGACCCCAGAGAACATGATTCGGGGGGGGTTTTACCGACCCCCGAGTTGCGATCGCCAGTAATTAACTGTTTACCGGCGGTCGCAATGCCATTTAATTTCTCTGTCCTCCGATGTGATCGCACATCAGAGGACAGAGAAATGGGGTCCCCGATCACCCCCCAATACTCACCTGTCTCCCCCGGTGCTCCTCGTGGCTCTTGTTCCGGGAAAAAAATGGCGGGCTGTTATGACCCCAATGGCGAGGGTCTCAGAGGAACGTGGAAGTCTGCAGAATACAAAAATCCAGCTCATAGGGCAGTGGTAACTGGGTTGACCATATATCTACTCCTAACGCCAACACTAGAAGTAGCCGGGGATCATTCCTACGTTGATTCTAGATGACACGCGCCAGCCGGAGAATCTAGCTACCCCTAGTAGAGGAAAACAAAGACCTTTCTTGCCTCCAGAGAAGGGGACCCCAAAGCTGGATAGAAGCCCCCCACAAATAATGACGGTGAGGTAAGAGGAAATGACAAACACAGAAATGAACCAGGTTTAGCACAGAGAGGCCCGCTTACTGATAGCAGAATAAAGAAAGGTAACTTATATGGTCAACAAAAACCCTATCAAAATCCACACTGGAAATTCAAGAACCCCCGAACCGTCTAACGGTCCGGGGGGAGAACACCAGCCCCCTAGAGCTTCCAGCAAAGGTCAGGATATAGATTTGGAACAAGCTGGACAAAAATACAAAACCAAAACAAATAGCAAAAAGCAAAAGGCAGACTTAGCTGATATAACTGGAACCAGGATCAGTAGACAAGAGCACAGCAGACTAGCTCTGATAACTACGTTGCCAGGCATTGAACTGAAGGTCCAGGGAGCTTATATAGCAACACCCCTAACTAACGACCCAGGTGCGGATAAAAGGAATGACAGAAAAACCAGAGTCAAAAAACTAGTAACCACTAGAGGGAGCAAAAAGCAAATTCACAACAGTACCCCCCCCTTAGTGAGGGGTCACCGAACCCTCACCACGACCACCAGGGCGATCAGGATGAGCGGCATGAAAGGCACGAACTAAATCGGCCGCATGAACATCAGAGGCGACCACCCAGGAATTATCCTCCTGACCATAGCCCTTCCACTTGACCAGGTACTGAAGCCTCCGCCTGGAGAGGCGAGAATCCAAGATCTTCTCCACCACGTACTCCAACTCGCCCTCAACCAACACCGGAGCAGGAGGCTCAGCAGAAGGAACTACAGGCACAATGTACCGCCGCAACAAGGACCTATGAAATACATTGTGAATAGCAAACGACACAGGAAGATCCAGACGAAAAGATACAGGATTAAGGATTTCCAATATCTTGTAAGGCCCAATAAAACGAGGTTTAAATTTGGGAGAGGAGACCTTCATAGGAACAAAGCGGGAAGAAAGCCACACCAAATCCCCAACGCGTAGTCGGGGACCCACACCGCGACGGCGGTTGGCAAAGCGCTGAGCCTTCTCCTGTGACAACTTCAAGTTGTCCACCACATGATTCCAGATCTGCTGCAACCTATCCACCACAGAATCCACCCCAGGACAGTCAGAAGGCTCCACATGACCCGAAGAAAAGCGAGGATGGAAACCAGAGTTGCAGAAAAAAGGCGAAACCAAGGTGGCGGAACTAGCCCGATTATTAAGGGCAAACTCAGCCAACGGCAAGAATGTCACCCAATCGTCCTGATCAGCAGAGACAAAACACCTCAAATAAGCCTCCAAAGTCTGATTGGTTCGCTCCGTCTGTCCATTAGTCTGAGGATGGAAAGCAGACGAAAACGACAAATCAATGCCCATCCTACTACAAAAGGATCGCCAGAACCTGGAAACGAACTGGGATCCTCTGTCTGACACAATATTCTCAGGGATGCCGTGCAAACGAACCACGTTCTGGAAAAACACAGGAACCAGATCGGAAGAGGAAGGCAGCTTAGGCAAAGGAACCAAATGGACCATCTTGGAGAAGCGATCACATATCACCCAGATAACGGACATGCCCTGAGATAGCGGAAGATCAGAAATGAAATCCATGGAGATATGTGTCCAAGGTCTCTTCGGGACAGGCAAGGGCAAGAGCAAACCGCTGGCACGAGAACAGCAAGGCTTAGCTCGAGCACAAGTCCCACAGGACTGCACAAATGACCGCACATCCCTTGACAAGGAAGGCCACCAAAAGGACCTGGCCACCAGATCTCTGGTGCCAAAAATTCCCGGGTGACCTGCCAACACCGAGGAATGAACCTCGGAAATGACTCTGCTGGTCCACTTATCCGGGACAAACAGTCTGTCAGGTGGACAAGACTCAGGCCTATCAGCCTGAAATCTCTGCAACACACGTCGCAGATCCGGAGAAATAGCTGACAAGATAACTCCATCTTTAAGAATACCAACAGGATCAGCGACTCCAGGAGCATCAGGCACAAAGCTCCTAGAAAGAGCATCGGCCTTCACATTCTTTGAACCTGGTAAATACGAGACAACAAAATCAAAGCGGGAGAAAAACAATGACCAGCGGGCCTGTCTCGGATTAAGGCGTTTAGCAGACTCGAGATACATCAGATTTTTGTGATCAGTCAAGACCACCACACGATGCTTAGCACCCTCGAGCCAATGACGCCACTCCTCAAATGCCCATTTCATGGCCAACAACTCCCGATTGCCCACATCATAATTTCGCTCGGCAGGCGAAAATTTCCTAGAGAAAAAGGCACAAGGCTTCATAACAGAGCAACCAGGGCCTCTCTGCGACAAAACGGCCCCTGCCCCAATCTCCGAAGCATCCACCTCAACCTGAAAGGGAAGTGAGACGTCAGGCTGGCACAAAACAGGCGCCGAAGTAAACCGGCGTTTCAACTCCTGGAAAGCCTCCACGGCAGCAGGAGCCCAGTTAGCTACATCGGAGCCCTTCTTGGTCATATCCGTCAAAGGTTTCACAATGCTAGAAAAATTAGCGATAAAACGACGGTAGAAGTTAGCGAAGCCCAAGAACTTCTGAAGACTCTTAACTGACGAGGGCTGAGTCCAATCAAGAATAGCTCGGACCTTGACTGGGTCCATCTCCACAGCAGAAGGGGAAAAAATGAACCCCAAAAAGGGAACCTTCTGTACACCAAAGAAACACTTTGAGCCCTTGACAAAGAATTTTCACGCAAAATTTTAAAGACCAACCTGACCTGCTCCACATGCGAATCCCAATTATCAGAAAAAACCAAAATATCATCCAGATAAACAATCAAAAATTTATCCAGATACTTCCGGAAAATGTCATGCATAAAGGACTGAAAAACTGAAGGCGCATTGGAGAGCCCAAAAGGCATCACCAAGTACTCAAAATGACCTTCGGGCGTATTGAATGCGGTTTTCCATTCATCACCTTGCTTAATGCGCACAAGGTTGTACGCACCACGAAGGTCTATCTTGGTGAACCACTTGGCACCCTTAATCCGGGCAAACAAGTCAGACAACAGCGGTAAAGGATACTGAAATTTGACAGTGATCTTATTTAAAAGCCGATAATCAATACAAGGTCTCAAAGATCCGTCCTTTTTTGCCACAAAAAAGAATCCCGCACCAAGAGGGGAAGAAGACGGACGAATATGTCCTTTTTCCAGAGACTCCTTGATATATGAACGCATAGCGGTATGTTCAGGTACCGACAGATTAAACAGTCTTCCCTTAGGAAATTTACTGCCTGGGATCAAATCTATAGCACAGTCACAGTCCCTATGAGGAGGCAGTGCACTGGACTCAGACTCACTGAAGACATCCTGATAATCAGACAAATACTCCGGAACTTCCGAAGGCGTAGAAGAAGCAATAGACACAGGCAGGGAATCCTCATGAATACCACGACAGCCCCAACTTGAGACTGACATAGCCTTCCAGTCCAGGACTGGATTATGGGTCTGTAACCATGGCAGCCCTAAAACGACCAAATCATGCATTTTATGTAAAACCAGGAAACGTATCACCTCGCGGTGTTCAGGAGTCATGCACATGGTAACCTGAGTCCAATACTGCGGTTTATTTGCTGCCAATGGTGTAGCATCAATACCCCTAAGAGGAATAGGATTTTCTAATGGTTCAAGAGTAAATCCACAGCGCTTAGCAAATGAGAGATCCATGAGACTCAGGGCAGCACCTGAATCTACAAACGCCATGACAGGATAAGATGACAGTGAGCAAATCAAAGTTACAGACAGAATAAATTTAGGTTGCAAATTACCAACGGTGACAGGACTAACAACCTTAGCTATACGTTTAGAGCATGCTGAGATAACATGTGTAGAATCACCACAGTAGTAGCACAAGCCATTCCGGCGTCTATGAATTTTCCGCTCATTTCTAGTCAGGATTCTATCACATTGCATTAAATCAGGTGTCTGTTCAGACAACACCATGAGGGAATTTGCGGTTTTTCTATCACATTGCACCGAATTAGGTGTCTGTTCAGACAACACCATGAGGGAATTTGCGGTTTTGCGCTCCCGCAACCGCCGGTCAATTTGAATAGCCAGTGCCATAGTATCATTCAGACCTGTGGGAATGGGAAAACCCACCATAACATTCTTAATGGCTTCAGAAAGGCCATTTCTAAAATTAGCGGCCAGTGCACACTCGTTCCAATGTGTCAGCACGGACCATTTCCGAAATTTTTGGCAATACACTTCAGCCTCGTCCTGCCCCTGAGACATAGACAGCAAGGCCTTTTCTGCCTGAATCTCAAGATTGGGTTCCTCATAAAGTAAACCGAGCGCCAGAAAAAACGCATCAAGATCAGCCAATGCCGGATCTCCTGGCGCCAGCGAAAAAGCCCAATCCTGAGGGTCGCCCCGTAAGAACGAAATAACAATTTTTACTTGCTGAGCAGAATCTCCTGATGAACAGGGTCTCAGGGACAAAAACAATTTACAATTATTCACGAAATTCCTAAACTTAAACCTGTCTCCGGAAAACAGTTCAGGAATCGGTATTTTAGGTTCTGACCTAGGATTTCTGATAACATAGTCTTGTATGCCCTGCACACGAGTAGCCAGCTGGTCCACACTTGTAATCAAGGTCTGGACATTCATGTCTGCAGCAAGCATAGCCACTCTGAGGTAAAGGGGAAGGAGAAAAAAAAAAACTCAGAATCTTCTTTCTTATAATCCCTCTTCTGCAATGCATTAAACATTTAATACTGGCCTGGCAAACTGTTATGAACCCAATGGCGAGGGTCTCAGAGGAACGTGGAAGTCTGCAGAATACAAAAATCCAGCTCATAGGGCAGTGGTAACTGGGTTGACCATATATCTACTCCTAACGCCAACACTAGAAGTAGCCGGGGATCATTCCTACGTTGATTCTAGATGACACGCGCCAGCCGGAGAATCTAGCTACCCCTAGTAGAGGAAAACAAAGACCTTTCTTGCCTCCAGAGAAGGGGACCCCAAAGCTGGATAGAAGCCCCCCACAAATAATGACGGTGAGGTAAGAGGAAATGACAAACACAGAAATGAACCAGGTTTAGCACAGAGAGGCCCGCTTACTGATAGCAGAATAAAGAAAGGTAACTTATATGGTCAACAAAAACCCTATCAAAATCCACACTGGAAATTCAAGAACCCCCGAACCGTCTAACGGTCCGGGGGGAGAACACCAGCCCCCTAGAGCTTCCAGCAAAGGTCAGGATATAGATTTGGAACAAGCTGGACAAAAATACAAAACCAAAACAAATAGCAAAAAGCAAAAGGCAGACTTAGCTGATATAACTGGAACCAGGATCAGTAGACAAGAGCACAGCAGACTAGCTCTGATAACTACGTTGCCAGGCATTGAACTGAAGGTCCAGGGAGCTTATATAGCAACACCCCTAACTAACGACCCAGGTGCGGATAAAAGGAATGACAGAAAAACCAGAGTCAAAAAACTAGTAACCACTAGAGGGAGCAAAAAGCAAATTCACAACAGCGGGCGCATGCGCAGTTCGCCCGCCGGCGGGCACCCGGAAGATCTTTGATCGGGGTCGGTTTTTACCGACCCGTTTTGCGATCGCCGGTAATTAACCGTTTACCGGCGGCCGCAAAAAAAAAAAAGCGATGTCATTCTCTGTCCTCTGATGTGATCGCACATCAGAGGACAGAGAAATAGGGGGATCGGGGATGCTGTTATACTTACCGGTGTCCCTGGGTCCTCCTGCTTCCTCTCTTGGCTGCCGGGTTCTTGCTCCGGTAAGAAAATGGCAGGCGCATGCACAGTGCACCCGCCGTGATCTGCCGGCCGGCAGAGGAAGATTCTTCCTCTTGCTTTATTTTGGTCACTGTGAGATCTTTTCACAGTGATCAAAATAAAAAAATAAAAAATCCCCCCTTTATCACCCCCTTAGTTAGGAAAAAGTAATAAAATAAAAAAAATGTATGCATTTCTATTTTCCAATTAGGGTTAGGGCTATGGTTAGGGTTAGGGCTAGGGTTAGGGCTAGGGTTAGAGCTATGGTTAGGGCTAGGGTTAGAGATAGGATTAGGGTTGGCATTAGAGCTAGGATTAGGGTTAGGGTTGGGGCGAAAGTTAGGGTTAGGGTTGGGGCTAAAGTTAGGGTTGGGGTTAGGGTTAGAGCTATGGTTAGGGTTAGAGCTAGGATTAGGGTTAGGGTTAGAGCTAGGGTTGGGGTTAGGGCTAGGGTTAGAGCTAGGATTAGGGTTAGGGTTGTGGCTAAAGTTAGGGTTAGGGTTGGGGCTAAAGTTAGGCCTGGGGTTGGGGCTAAAGTTAGGGTTAGAGTTGGGATTAGGGTTTGGATTAGGGTTGGCATTAGGGTTACGTTTGGGATTAGGGTTAGGTTTGGGATTAGGGTTAAGGTTAGGGTTGGGATTAGGGTTTGGGGTGTATTGGGATTAGGGTTAGGTTTTGAGGTTAGGGTTGAGATTAGGATTATGGGTGTGTTGGGTTTAGGGTTTTGATTAGGATTATGGTTAGGGTTGGGATTAGGGTTAGGGGTGTTTTGGGGGTTAGGGTTGTGATTAGGATTATGGATCAGGTTGGGATTAGGGTTAGGGGTGTGTTGGGGTTAAGGTTGGAGTTAGAATTGGGGGGTTTCCAAAAGAGAGACAATTTTGCGCTCAAAAAGTCAAATTATGCTCCCTCCCTTCTGAGCTCTGCCGTGCTCCCAAACAGTGGTTTACCCCCACATATGGGGCATCAGCATACTGAGTACTAGTTGGACAACAGCTTTTGGGGTCCAGTTTCTCCTGTTACCCTTGCTAAAATAAAAAAAAAATTGGGGGCTAAAAAAATCATTTTTGTGGAAAAAAAATGATTTTTTATTTTCACGACTCTGCATTACACACTTCTGTGAAGCACTTCGGGGGGGTTCAAAGTTCTCACCACACATCTAGATAAGTTCCTTGGGGGGGTCTAGTTTCCAAAATGGGGTCACTTGTGGGGAGTTTCTACTGTTTAGGGACATCAGGGGCTCTGCAAACGTAACATAACGCCCGCAGATTATTCTATCAAAGTCTGCATTCCAAAACAGCGCTCCTTCCCTTCCGAGCTCTGCCATGCGCCCAAACAGTGGTCCCCCCCCACATATGGGGTATCAGCATACTCAGTATAAATTGCACAATAAACTTTGGGGTCCAATTTCTCCTGTTACCATTGTGACAGTAAAAATTTTGGGGTGAAAAGATCATTTTTGTGGAAAAAATATGATTTTTTATTTTCATGGCTCTACATTACAAACTTCTATGAAGCACTTCGGGGGGGTTCAAAGTTCTCACCACACATCTAGATAAGTTCCTTGGGGGTCTAGTTTCCAATATCGGTTCACTTGTGGGGGGTTTCTACTGTTTAGGTACATCAGGGGCTCTGCAAATGCAATGTGACGCCTGCAGACCAATCAATCTAAGTCTGCATTCCAAACGGCGCTCCTTCCCTT
Source organism: Ranitomeya variabilis (assembly GCF_051348905.1). Taxonomy (NCBI): domain Eukaryota; kingdom Metazoa; phylum Chordata; class Amphibia; order Anura; family Dendrobatidae; genus Ranitomeya; species Ranitomeya variabilis. Next base: position 705,649,872 of record NC_135234.1, on the reverse strand, counting down.
CCGAGCCCCGATGTGTGCCCAAACAGTGGTCCCCCTCACACATGGGGTATCAGCGTACTCAGGACAAATTGGACAACAACTTTTGGGGTCCAATTTCTCCTGTTACAATTGGGAAAATAAAAAATTGGTGGCTAAAAAAAAATCATTTTTGTGGAATTTTTTTTTTTTTATTTTCACGACTCTGCATTACAAACTTCTGTGAAGCACTTCAGGGGGGTTCAAAGTTCTCACCACACATCTAGATAAGTTCCTTGGGGGGGTCTAGTTTCCAAAATGGGGTCACTTGTGGGGAGTTTCTACTGTTTAGGTACAGCAGGGGCTCTGCAAACGTAACATAATGCCCGCAGATTATTCTATCAAAGTCTGCATTCCAAAACGGCGCTCCTTCCCTTCCGAGCTCTGCCATGCACCCAAACAGTGGTCCCCCCCCACATATGGGGTATCAGCATACTCAGTATAAATTGCACAATAAACTTTGGGGTCCAATTTCTCCTGTTACCATTGTGACAGTAAAAATTTTGGGGTGAAAATATAATTTTTGTGGAAAAAATATGATTTTTTATTTTCATGGCTCTACATTATAAACTTCTGTGAAGCAGTTGGGGGTTCATAGTGCTCACCACACATCTAGATAAGCTCTTTGGGGGTCTAGTTTCCAAAATGGGGTCACTTGTGGGGGGTTTCTACTGTTTAGGTACCTCAGGAGCTCTGCAAATGCAACACGACGCCAGCAGACCATTCCATCAAAATCTGCATTTTAAAACATCACTACTTCCCTTCCGAGCCCCGATGTGTGCCAAACAGTAGACCCCCCATATATGGGGTATCAGCGTACTCAGAACAAACTGGACAACAAATTTTGGGGTCAAATTTCTCATATTACCCTTGAGAAAATAAAAAATTGTGAGCTAAAAAATCATTTTTGAGGAAAAAAAAGGATTTTTTATTTTCCCGGCTCTACGTTATAAATTTCTGTGAAGCACTTGGGGGTTCAAAGTGCTCACCAAACATCTAGATAAGTTCCTTAATGGGTCTAGTTTCCAAAATGGGGTCACTTGTGTTTTTTTTTCACTGTTTAGGCATATCAGGGGCTCTCCAAACACGACATGGCGTCCGATCTCAATTCCAGCCAATTCTGCATTGAAAAAGTCAAACGGAACTCCTTCTCTTCCAAGCTCTACCATGCGCCAAAACTGTGGTTTACCCCCACATATGGGGTATTGGCGTACTCAAGACAAATTGCACAACAACTTTCGTGGTCTAATTTCTCCTATTACTCTTGTGAAAATAAAAATTTGGGGGCAAAAATATCATTTTTGTAGAAAAAATTAGATTTTTTATTTTCACGGCTCTACGTTATAAACTTCTGTGAAGCCCCTGGGGGTTTAAAGTGCTCACCACACATCTAGACAAGTTCCTTAAAGGGTCTAGTTTCCAAAATGGTGTCAATTGTGGGGGGTTTCTACTGTTTAGGCACATCAGGGGCTCTCCAAACGCGACATGGCGTCCGATCTCAATTCCAGCCAATTCTGCATTGAAAAAGTCAAACAGTGCTCCTTCTCTTCCAAGCCCTGCCGTGCACCCAAACAGTGGTTTACCCCCACATATGGGGTATTGGCATACTCAGGACAAATTGCACAACAACGTTCGTGGTCTAATTTCTCCTGTTACCCTTGTGAAAATAAAAATTTGGTGGCGAAAATATCATTTTTGTAGAAAAAATGTGATTTTTTTATTTTCACAGCTCTACGTTATAAACTTCTGTGAAGCACCTGGGGTTCAAAGTACTCACCACACATCCAGATAAGTTCCTTAAGGGGTCTAGTTTCCAAAATTGTGCCACTTGTGGGGGGTTTCCACTGTTTAAGCACATCAGGGTCTCTCCAAACGCGACATGGCGTCTGATCTCAATTCCAGCCAATTCTGCATTGAAAAAGTCAAATGGTGCTCCTTCTCTTCCAAGCCCTGCCATGCGCCCAAACAGTGGTTTACCCCTACATATGGGGTATCGGCGTACTCAGGACAAATTGCACAACAACTTTCATGGTCTAATTTCTCCTGTTACCCTTGTGAAAATAAAAATTTTGGGGAGAAAAATGATTTTTGCAGAAAAAATTCGATTTTTTTATTTTCACAGCTCTACGTTATAAACTTCTGTGAAGTACCTGGGGGTTTAAAGTGCTCACCACACATCTAGATAAGTTCCTTAAGGGGTCTAGTTTCCAAACTGGTGTCACTCGTGGGGGGTTTCCACTGTTTAGGCACATCAGGGGCTCTCCAAATGCGACATGGCGTCCGATCTCAATTCCAGCCAATTTTGCATTGAAAAAGTCAAACTGTGCTCCTTCTCTTCCAAGCCCTGCCATGTGCCCAAACAGTGGTTTACCCCCACATATGGGGTATCGGCGCATTCAGGAGAAATTGCACAACAAATTTTTTGTCTTTTAACACTTGTGTAAATAAAAAAAATTGGTTCTGAAATAAAATGTTTGCAAAAAAATGTTAAATGTTAATTTTTTCCTTCCACATTGTTTCAGTTCCTGTGAAGCACGTAAAGGGTTAATAAACTTCTTGAATGTGGTTTTGAGCATGTTGAGGAGTGCAGTTTTTATAATGGTGTCAAGTTTGGGTATTTTCTGTCATGTACACCCCTCAAAGTGACTTTAAATGTGAAATGGTCCCTAAAAAAAATGGTTTTGTAAATTTTGTAGTAAATTTTTTTTAATTTTTTTAAATTTTTAACCCTTATAACTTCCTAACAAAAAAAAATTTTGTTTCCAAAATTGTGCTGATGTAAAGTAGACATGTGGGAAATGTTATTTATTAACTATTTTGTGTGAGATATTTCTCTGATTTAAGGGCATAAAAATTCAAAGTTTGAAAATTGCTAAGTTTTAAAATTTTTGCCATATTTCCGTTTTTTTTCATAAATAATCGCAAGTAATAGCAAAGAAATGTTACCACTATCATGAAGTACAATATGTCATGATAAAACAATCTCAGAATCAGCGGGATACGTTAATGCGTTCCAGAGTTATAACCTCATAAATTGACAGTGGTCAGAATTGTAAAAATTGGCTCGGTCAGAATTGTAAAAATTGGCTCGGTCATTAAGTACCAAATTGGCTCTGTCACTAAGGGGTTAAACCTGACAGGGCACACCTGTGAAGTGAAAACCATTCCCGGTGACTACCTCTTGAAGCTCATCAAGAGAATGCCAAAAGTGTGCAAAGCAGTCATCAAAGCAAAAGGTGGCTACTTTGAAGGACCTAGAATATAAGACATAATTTCAGTTGTTTCACACTTTTTTGTTAAAATTCCACATGTGTTAATTCATAGTTTTGATGCCTTCGGTGTGAATGTACAATTTTCAGAGTCATGAAAATACAGAAAAATCTTTAAATGAGAAGGTGTGTCCAAACTTTTGGTTTGTACTGTACATATACAGTATAACAGTACTATAATTATATAATACTAGATGTTGGCCCGATTCTAACGTATCGGGAAATTCTAGAATATGCATGTCCACGTAGTATATTGCACAGCCCACATAGTCTATTACCCAGCCCACGTAGTATATTGCCCAGCCCACGTAGTATATTGCCCAGCCCACGTAGTATATTGCCCAGTTACGTAGTATATTGCCCAGTGGCGTAGTATATTGCCCAGCCACGTAGTATATTGCCGCATAGGCAGCATCAATAGTAAAAACTTGGTCACACAGGGTTAATAGCAGCGGTAACGGAGTGAGTTACCCACAGCATAACGCGGTCTGTTACCGCTGGCATTAACCCTGTGTGAGCGGTGACTGCGGGGAGTGTGGAGCGGGCGCCGGGCACTGACTGCAGGGGAGTAGGGAGGGACTAATCGGACTGTGGCCGTCGCTGATTGGTCGCGGCAGCCATGACAGGCAGCTGGCGAGACCAATCAGCGACTTGGATTCCATGACAGACAGAGGCCGCGACCAATGAATATCCGTGACAGAAAGAAAGACAGAAGGACAGACAGACGGAAGTGACCCTTTGTCAATTATATAGTAGATATCAGTACTATACTTATATAGTATAACAGCACTATATTGATATACCACTTCAATAATTACATAATATAACAGCACTATAATGATATACCAGTACTACAATTACTGCATATAATATAGCAACACTATAGTTATATAATAGTACTATACATATATAGTATAACAGTACTATAATTAGATAACAGTACTATACTTATATAATATAATAGTACTATATGTATAGTATAACAGTACTATACTTATATAATATCACAGTACTATACTTACATAAATATAATAGTACTATACGTATATAGTATAACAGTACTATAGTCATATAATATAACAGTACTATACTTATCTATATATATAATTGTCTAAGGGTTTAAATGTCTGTCTGTCTGTCTGTCCTGGAAATCCCACGTCTCTGATTGGTCGAGGCCGCCAGGCCTCGACCAATCAGCGACGGGCACAGCATGGTGACGATGATGTCATAAAGGTTGCCTCGACCAATCAGCGACGGGCACAGTCTGCCGCGAATTCGCCTCGACCAATCAGCGACGGGCACAGTATCGACGTAGATGTCATAATGGTTGCCATGGCGACAATGATGTCATAAAGGTTGCCTCGACCAATCAGCGACGGGCACAGTCTGCCGCGAATTCTGGAATCATCATTGTCCATATACTACGGGGACATGCATATTCTAGAATACCCGATGCGTTAGAATCGGGCCACAATCTAGTCTATATATATAATTGTCTAAGGGTTTTTCTGTCTGTCTGTCCGTCCAGGAAATCCCGCGTCTGATTGGTCGAGGCCGCCGGGCCTCGACCAATCAGCGACAGGCACAGTATCGACGTAGATGTCATAATGGAAATCCCGCGTCTCTGATTGGTCGAGGCCTCGACCAATCAGCGACGGGCACAGTTCGACGTAGATGTCTGTTGTGAACTCTGTTTCCGGGCTCCCTCCTGTGGTCATGAGTGGTACTGTGTGAGTTCTCTCTTTGGGCTCCTCCTGGTGGCTCTTTTTGTTATTTTGCAGGTTTCTGGCAGGATCAGCTGTCTCGTCATCTGCTAGTTAGGTTTCCTATTTAATCCACCTGGTCCTTCATTCCCTGCCTGTTGCCATTGTATTCAGTGGTATTCTGATTGCTCCTGTCTACATCCGTTATCAGTCTCTCCAAGAGAAGCTAAGTTCTGTTTGCTTATTTTTGCTCATCTGTGTTCAAGATGTTTCCTAGTATATGATTAGTTTTTGTCCAGCTTGCTAATATGTGATTTCCCTGCTTGCTGGTGCTCTGGGGTGCTGAGTTGCTCCCCCCACATCGTTAGTTGGTGTGAGGGTTCTCGCATTCTCTGCGTGGATATTTTTGCATAGGGTTTTAGTTTAGTAGTAAGTTCCCTAAGGGACGACTGTTTAATTTGTCTGTACCAGAGCATGCCGCTATGCGGAGCTATGTAAAGGAGTCTTTGGAGAAGGGACATATTCGCCCCTCCTCGTCCCCTCTTGGTGCGGGATTCTTTTTTGTGGCCAAGAAGGATGGTTCGTTGAGACCCTGTATAGATTATCGCCTTCTAAATAAAATCACGGTCAAATTCCAGTATCCCTTGCCATTGTTGTCTGATCTGTTTGCTCGGATTAGGGGGTCTAGTTGATTCACCAAGATAGATCTTCGCGGTGCGTTTAATCTTGTGCGTATAAAACAGGGCGATGAATGGAAAACAGCATTTAATACGCCCGAAGGCCATTTTGAGTACTTGGTGATGCCTTTTGGACTTTCTAATGCCCCTTCTGTGTTTCAGTCCTTCATGCACGATATCTTCTGAGAATATCTGGATAAATTTATGATTGTGTATCTGGATGATATTTTGGTCTTTTCAGATGATTGGGAATCCCATGTGAAGCAGGTCAAGATGGTATTTCAGGTCCTGCGTGCCAATGCCTTGTTTGTGAAGGGTTCCAAATGTCTCTTCGGAGTCCAGAAAGTTTCCTTTTTGGGCTTTATTTTTTCTCCTTCTTCTATTGAGATGGACCCAGTCAAGGTCCAGGCTATTCATGATTGGACTCAACCTACATCGGTTAAGAGTCTTCAGAAGTTCTTGGGTTTTGCTAATTTTTACCGTCGCTTCATTGCTAATTTTTCTGGTGTGGTTAAACCTTTGACGGATTTGACCAAGAAGGGTTCTGATGTGACTAACTGGTCTCCTGCGGCCGTTGAGGCCTTTCAGGAGCTGAAGCGCCGGTTTTCTTCGGCTCCAGTTTTATGTCAGCCAGATGTCTCTCTTCCCTTCCAGGTCGAGGTTGATGCTTCTGAAATTGGAGCAGGGGCTGTTTTGTCACAGAGAAGCTCTGATTGCTCTGTGATGAAGCCATGTGCCTTCTTTTCAAGAAATTTTTCGCCGGCTGAACGAAATTATGATGTTGGTAATTGGGAGTTGTTGGCAACGAAGTGGGCATTTGAGGAGTGGCGACACTGGCTAGAGGGAGCTAAGCATCGTGTGGTGGTCTTGACTGATCATAAAAATTTGATTTATCTTGAGTCGGCCAAGCGGTTGAATCCTAGACAGGCTCGTTGGTCGTTGTTTTTCTCACGTTTCGATTTCGTGGTCTAGTACCTTCCTGGTTCGAAGAACGTGAAGGCTGATGCTCTTTCTAGGAGTTTTGTGCCTGACTCCCCTGGAGTTTCTGAGCCGGTTGGTATCCTCAAAGAGGGGGTAATTTTGTCTGCCATTTCCCCAGATTTGCGACGGGTGTTACAGGAATTTCAGGTGGATAGACCTGACCGTTGTCCATCAGAGAGACTGTTTGTCCCAGATAGATGGACCAGCAGAGTTATTTCCGAGGTCCATTCTTCAGTGTTGGCGGGTCATCCTGGGATTTTTGGTACCAGAGATTTGGTGGCTAGATCCTTCTGGTGGCCTTCCTTGTCGCGGGATGTGCGTTCCTTTGTGCAGTCCTGTGGGATTTGTGCTCGGGCTAAGCCTTGCTGTTCTCGTGCCAGTGGTTTGCTTTTGCCTTTGCCGGTTCCTAAGAGGCCTTGGACGCATATTTCCATGGATTTTATTTCGGATCTTCCGGTCTCTCAGAGAATGTCTGTCATCTGGGTGGTTTGTGATCGTTTTTCTAAAATGGTCCATTTGGTGCCCTTGCCTAAGTTGCCTTCTTCCTCCGATTTGGTTCCGTTATTTTTTCAGAATGTGGTTCGTCTGCACGGCATCCCTGAAAACATTGTGTCTGACAGAGGATCCAAGTTTGTGTCCAGATTTTGGCGGTCCTTTTGTGCTAAGATGGGCATTGATTTGTCTTTTTCGTCGGCCTTCCATCCTCAGACGAATGGCCAAACCGAGCGAACTAACCAGACCTTGGAAACTTATTTGAGATGTTTTGTTTCTGATGACCAGGATGATTGGGTGGGTTTTTTTGCCATTGGCCGAGTTTGCCCTTAATAATCGGGCTAGTTCGGCTACTTTGGTTTTGCCTTTTTTTTGTAATTCTGGTTTTCATCCTCGTTTTTCCTCGGGTCAGGTTGAGTCTTCTGACTGTCCTGGGGTGGATTCTGTGGTGGATAGGTTGCAGCAGATTTGGAACCATGTGGTGGACAATTTGATGTTGTCACAAGAGAAGGCTCAGCGCTTTGCTAACCGTCGTCGCTGTGTGGGTCCCCGACTTCGTGTGGGGCATTTGGTGTGGTTGTCTTCTCGTTATGTTCCTATGAAGGTTTCTTCTCCTAAGTTTAAACCTCGTTTTATCGGTCCTTATACAATTTTGGAAATCCTCAACCCTGTGTCATTTCGCTTGGACCTCCCGGCATCGTTTACCATCCATAATGTGTTCCATAGGTCTTTGTTGCGGAGGTATGTGGTGCCTGTGGTTCCTTCTGCTGAGCCTCCTGCTCCGGTGCTGGTTGAGGGAGAATTGGAATACGTGGTGGAGAAGATCTTGGAATCTCGTATTTCAAGACGGAGGCTTCAGTATTTGGTTAAGTGGAAGGGCTATGGTCAGGAGGATAATTCCTGGGTTGTCGCCTATGATGTTCATGCGGCCGATTTGGTTCGTGCCTTCCATGTGGCTCACCCTGATAGCCCTGGGGGTTCTGGTGAGGGTTCGGTGACCCCTCCTCAAGGGGGGGGGTACTGTTGTGAACTCTGTTTCCGGGCTCCCTCCTGTGATCATGAGTGGTACTGTGTGAGTTCTCTCTTTGGGCTTCTCCTGGTGGCTCTTTTTGTTATTTTGCAGGTTTCTGGCAGGATCAGCTGTCTCGTCATCTGCTTGTTAGGTTTCCTATTTAATCCACCTGGTCCTTCATTCCTTGCCTGTTGCCGTTGTATTCAGTGCTATTCTGATTGCTCCTGTCTACATCCGTTATCAGTCTCTCCAAGAGAAGCTAAGTTCTGTTTGCTTATTTTTGCTCATCTGTGTTCAAGATGTTTCCTAGTATATGATTAGTTTTTGTCCAGCTTGCTAATATGTGATTTCCCTGCTTGCTGGTGCTCTGGGGTGCTGAGTTGCTCCCCCCACATCGTTAGTTGGTGTGGGGGTTCTCGCATTCTCTGCGTGGATATTTTTGCATAGGGTTTTTTACTGACCGCACAGATCCCTTGCTATTTTCTGCTATCTAGCGTTAGCGGGCCTCATTTGCTTAACCTGTTTCATCTCTGCGTTTGTCTTTTCCTCTTAACTCACCGTTATTATTTGTGGGGGGCATCTATATCTCTGGGGGATTTCTCTGAGGCAAGTGAGGTCTTTACTTTCTCTTTAGGGGTAGTCAGTTTCTCAGGCTGTGAAGAGACGTCTAGGATTTCAGGAAACGTTCCATGGCTGCCTATAGTGTGTGCGGTTAGGATCAGGTTTGCGGTTAGTCCAGTTACCACATCCCCAGAGCTCGTCCTATTATTTTCTACTTAGCTGGTTAGATTTGTGATCCTAAGCCACTAGGATCATAACAGATGTCATAATGGTTGCCATGGCAACGATGATGTCATAAAGGTTGTCTTGACCAATCAGCGACGGGCACAGTCTGCCGCGAATTCTGGAATAATCATTGTCCATATACTACGAGGACATGCATATTCTAGAATACCCGATGCGTTAGAATCGGGCCATAATCTAGTATTTATATAATAGTACTATACTTATAAAGTATAATAGCACTATATTGATATAACACTACATAATATAACAGTACTATAATGATATAACTACTACAATTATATTGTATAACAGCACTATAATGACATAACAGTACAATAATTACATAATATAACAGCACTATACTTATATAACAGTGCTATATGTAGTTTATATTAACATTACAATACCTAAATAGCATAATCTACTATATAATTGTCTATGGGTCACTTCCGACTTTCTGTCTGTCTTTCTGTCTGTAACGGAAATCCCAAGTCGCTGATTGGTCGCGGCAAAACAGCCACAACCAATCAGCGACGGGCACACTCCGGCGGCAAAATGGCCGCTCCCTACTCCCCTGCCGTCAGTGCCCGCTCCATACTCCCCTCCAGTCAGCGCTCACACAGGGTTAATGGCAGCGTTAACGGACCGCGTTATGCCGCGGTGTAACGCACTCTATTAACCCTGTGTGACCAACTTTTTACTATTGGTGCTGCCTATGCAGCATCAATAGTAAAAAGATCTAATGTTAAAAATAATAAAAAAATAAAAAATCCTGCTCCTCGCGACGCTCCGGTGACCAGTCCATGCATTACGGTCTCGCGAGATGATGACGTAGCGGTCTCGCGAGACCGCTACATCATCATCTCGCGAGACCGCAATGCACTCTTGGGACCAGAGCGTCGCGAGGAGCATTGGTAAATGCCTGGGCTGGATCCGGGGGGCCGACGTAGGGCGAGTACATAACTATTTTTTATTTTAATTATTTTTTTAACAGGGATATGGTGCCCACATTGCTATATACTACGTGGGCTGTGTTTGATACTGCGTGGGCTGTGTTATATACTACATCTCTGTGCTATATACTATGTGGGCTGTGCTATATACTACATGGCTGTGGTATATATTACGTGGCTGGGCAATATACTACATCTCTGTGCTCTATACTACGTGGCCTGTGTTAGGTACTGCATGGGCAGTGTTATATACTACGTCTCTGTGCTATATACTACGTGGCTGTGCAATATATTACGTGGCTGTGCAATATATTACGTGGCTGTGCAATATATTTTGTGTCTGTGCAACATACTACGTGGCTGTGCAATATACTACGTGTCTGTGCTATATACTACGTGACTGTGCAATATATTACGTGGCTGTGCAATATATTATGTGGCTGGGCAATATACTACGTGGCTGGGCAATATACTACGAGGCTGGGCAATATACTATGAGGCTGTGCAATATACTACGTGTCTGTGCTATATACTACGTGGGCTGTGCTATATACTACATGGCTGTGCTATATACTATGTGGCTGTGCTATATACCACGTGGCTATGCTATATACTACGTGGCTGTGCTATATACTACGTGGCTGTGTTATATACTATGTGGCTGTGCTACATACTATGTGGGCTGTGTTATATACTAAGTGGCTGTGCTATATACTATGTGGGCTGTGTTATATACTACATGGCTGTGCTATATACTACTTGGCTGTGCTACTTACTACGTGGTCTGTGCTATATACTACGTGGGCTGTGTTATATGCTACTTGGCTGTGCTATATTTCTCTGCTGTATCTGTGCATCATGAATCGTGGTATGTGTTAAAGAGGGGGGCCCACTGAGACTCTTTCTCCCAAGGCCCTCAAAAACCTGGAGCCGGCCCTGGCTTCACTGATTGGTCACGCCCGGCCTAGAACAATCAGCAACATTCGCAGTCCCTCTGCGAATTGGCGTGGAATTTGAACCACTCTCGCTAATTGGTAGCGACCGGCCGGCCGAATCCTGTGTATAAATTGCATTATTCTGAAAACTTCATAAATAAACTACATACATATTCTAGAATACCCGATGCGTTAGAATCGGGCCACTATCTAGTAATTTTATAACTATATAACAGTACTGTACTTTTATAGAATAACTACTATAATTATTTAACTTTTAGGTAACTGCCACTTGAAAAAGCGCTATTAACCTGCAGACATGGGGTTAATCTGCAGGTTAATAGTGTTACATTTAGACCTCCATTGTCAGGAGGAAATTAACTTTATTCCCCAATCAGCATCAGTGCCGGGTGCGCAGTTACACCCGCCGCGCTATAGACACAGAGGCTGAATCCACGCCGGTGCCGCCCCCAGGAATGAAAGCTGAAAGTTACCAGGTGCAATAAAGCTCACTTCCTCCCAACAGCAGGGCACTATATCTGGGCACCGGGCAGCTTCAGAATGCTATTAACTTGCAGATTAACCCCATATCTGCGGGGTAATATGTGACAGGTTCCCTTTAATACATACAGTATAGAGTGTCCTGCGTTGGTTTGTAACTGAAATACTGCCACCATGTGGTTGCTTGACCAAAAGACAGGCGGAGGCATTTGTCTATGTTGGCCAATAGAGGGAGACTTGAAACCTAATTGTTTACACTGTAGTGGACGCCGTGGGTTGCACACTGAGGGAGAACGATGCCATGCCGTCCACTCATCAGTGACACCTGCTACACTCAGTCAGAGCTCACATCGGAGCGCTGGACAGGAACGTAGAGCATGATGCGACCAGTGGGAGGAGAAGGCATCTGTCTCATCCAAACTCACTCCACTATGCCCTGCAATCAGCCGTGTAGCCAAGAGCGGCTCCCGCTACGCTAACCTGCACGTTTGGCTCAGCTGCTCCTACTTCAAAGTCACGGCCCCCATTGAAGCGCTAATCAGGGATGTATTTTGTGATGTGTGATCCAAGGTGGTAAGGGCCGTGCTTACCGAATTCTCTGCACACCCGTTCATGCTGCAATCAGCGCCCACATTGAAGCGTTGAACAATATACACAAATTGCAGTTATTATCCTGGGGCAAGAATTCTGCCCTTAAAGGGAATCTGTCAGCAGGATTCTGGTATGTAAACATAAGCATGAAGTAGGGACTGAGACTCTGATTCCAGTGATGTGTCACTTAGTTTACTGGGGCAGCAGTTGTGACATAACCAAAGTTTCCTCTGTTGCAAATCTACCATTTCTCTGAATGCCGAGCTGCATATAACCCGCGCACAGCACTGATTGAAAGCTTTCTGTGTACACTGTGCATAGGCAAAAAGCTTCCATTCACTGTTGGGGGTGGGGCTGGACTACCTGGCAGGACAAGTAGTCCAACCTTTAGTGATAACCTCCTGCTGATAAAGAATCTCCTGACAGATTCCCTGGCGACTTTTATTTTTAATTTTTTTTAAAAAATCTCTCAGAATGTTGTAAAAATTTCTGCTTAAAATTTGATCAGAAATCCAAAATAAATCCACTCGCACCGAATCTGCATTTGCTACTTGCAGATTTTGTTGTAGACTTGGCTGTGGATTCCTCCCCACTCCAATACAAGTCATAGAATAGGGTGAAATAAGAATGGCGTTCTGCACAAGAATCAGCATGAGACAGATTTGAAGCCCATTTTTGGGGGGTTTTTGGAAGTGGGGATAACCTTTCAACACAAACTATATTACAAAATAGCAGAGCCAGATGAACAGTGAATGAGCTTTACTTACAGTATATGAAACCGCAGAGGATAACATGAGATGTAACAACCTCTATGGAGGAACATTGCATAAAGCGGAGCTGGCTTCTCTGGACATCATTACGAAACCCATTATGTGATCACTGAAGTCCTCAGACGCACACAATGATTTCTATCATCCATCACCAGGAAGTCAAATCCAAAACAAGACAACAAAACACGATGAATCAGGATTACATAACGGTAATGGGAAATGACCACCCACCAGCAGCAAGAGGGTCTGTGTCTGATTATAGACGTTCTGCAAAACAACCTCAGCATTGGCGCTTATAGGGCTGCGCATATGAGGAGGATATGATTTTAATAAGCGTCTTTAGTTATTTCTTTCTCCCTCTGGTGATGCCAAATATCCACTACGTGACTCATTGTTTATTCACTTAATCAAATGTATTTGTCATATATATGGTAGGAGTTACATATTTTCTTGCCCTTCCATACAGGAATGTCTACAGACATAGTCAGATGGAACCAGTGTAATGAATGGTGCAAGGAGGTTAATTAAAGAGGTTGTCCACTACTTTTACATTGGTGGCCTATCCTTAGGGTCGGTCATCAATGTCTGATCAACATCCGTCACACCCACTGACCAGCCGTTATCGGAGTCGGTGGGCACCGGCAAGAAGTACTCACTTGCCGAGTTGCTCCGTCTACTTGTAGTGGTCGCCGCAGGGTACTTCACATCCCCCTCCTATTTATTTGAACACTATACTACTATAACTGGAAGTGGATAGCAGGATTTCAGGAGCTTAAAGGGGTTGTCCACTACTAAGACAACCCCTTCTTGAACTAAATTTGAGGCCCCGATAAAAAAAAGCCTATACTCACCTCCCGTGCCGATGCCATTCCCACAGTGTTGGCACTTGCTCTCCCCAGGGCTCTCGTGTGGTGTTGTGACACATGACCCCAGCACCCAATCAGCACTGGCGTCACTGGCCCCGCCTCCTGTCGAATTAAACATGAAGAGGAAGTCTGGGCTGCGTAGGTGGGGTCAGTGACGCCAGCGCTGATTGGGTGCCAGGGTCACATGTCATAACACCGCATGAGAGCCCCGGGAAGAGTGAGTGCTGACACCATGGGCACAGGAGGTGAGTATAGGTTTTTATTTATTTTAAAACAGCCAAACATTTACTTCTAGTAGTGGACTACCCCTTTAAATAGCTTTCAACCCTGCCCAGGCTAAGTGACAGGGAGCAAACACTAACAGAAGTTAGCTCCCGAGCTCTCAGCCTGAACGGTACTATAAGCCCTGAGAACACAGGACTAGTGTCGTCCCCCCAAGCCAACCCCAAATAAATCGCCACGCCTGTAGCACCATAAGCAGAAACAGTGAGTGTAGGCACCAATACACACTTCACAATTTTTAATACTGATTGTGATATGTAAAATAAATAACATTAAAAAAACATATTTAACACAAACATCTGATTTCAGTATTAAATGTGTCACTTACTGGGCTGCAAGATCAATTTTTTTCGAAATAAAATCACTGAGGTTTAGCTCTGTATAACCCCGACCACACCACTGATTGGCAGATTTTTGTGTACACTGTGCATAGACAGAAAGCTGCTAATTAGTGGTGAAGGCGGGGTTATAAAGAGCTCATGAATATGGAGGACTACATCGCAGCAGGTTTACTAGTCCCCAAGTGATAATTTTCTTCTGAAAAAAATGTGATTTTTCAGTGAACTACAGCAAGCAGCCTAGTAAGTGACACATCGCTGGAATCAGGGTCTCTGTCTCTACATTATGCCGCTCTTAGTTTAGGTGGCAAAAACCTGGTGACAGATTCCTTTTAAAGAAACCAGCCTGTTACCACGTATAGGATATTTCTCTTTGACATTACTCTCATTGGGTTGGCCAACCATGCAATTACTAGAATGCTTACTCCGCAGCATTGCCTTTAATACCCAGTATGGCCCTCTGCATAATATTATTTTATCTAACATATATATTATAGAAATTAATATAAAATTGATGCATATAGTAAAAAAACCAACATTTAAAAACGATAAGAGGAGAGAACATATAGTTTATCCTGCCAGCAGTACTGGCTTTTGGAGATATAAATGTATGGTTGGTTTCATACTAACCTCGTGTTTGGAGCTTGCCTACGGATTTGGCATGCTGATTGAATACTTAGGGTTAGATTTGTAAGTTTAGTCTCATTTGCTACAAAAGAAAATAGAGACATCCCATGGGCTGGAGGAATTGGCAGCAAGTAAATGTTTGTATAGGTAGTGTAAATTACAATATCCAGAGCATCCGTATCCATAGACTCTAGTAAAAGTAGAAGGGGTTTCCGACATCTCGAAAAATCCAGCAAAAGCGGCATATGGGAAATATTACAAATAGACCACATCCCAACCTGTTCCATTTTTTTGTGGTTCCCAATAGGTCTTGGTTTACTAGGAAACAGTGGTGATTTACAATATTCAGTTCTGGACGAGGCATCTAATCATTTTCTGCCAGGGGGCAAATAGAGACAGATGAGGGCAAATATTCATATTTGGACCCATTGCTCCACAATAGCTTATCATAAAGTATCTCTAAAAATCTGTGAGCGCTGAAATTCGTTACATGAAATTCATTAGACAGTAGAAAACTGATATTAAGGGATATTGCTCCATGCTACCTAATGGAACCTTTCGAAGTTGGGCACACAAAGCTGGCTAAACACATTAGGTGGTCATTAAATAGCTGTCAACAGGCATCTAAGGTGACTTCTCCGAAAGATAGGAGGACTAGTTCGGCCGAGCGCTCCTGTGTTCTCTATGAGAAAGTCACCAAGTGATTTCACCGATGGCCGATTATTTTCAGAAGAACAATGCAATCAGCAGTCCGCACTTGGACATGCACAATCGACACCTTCTCAAGCACAGTTGACCATCCCAACACGCCGACCAAAGTGACTATTAAAGGGAAGTTATCATTAGAAAATTAGCTACTGATTAAATCAGGTTTTAGTGGTACATGTATTTTTAAGCTAATGTTGCAAAGTTTCTTTTATCTTAAGAACATGATTTTTATTAAAAAACAAAATTAGTAATCTTGTAATGTTCACACTGGCCATTAGGGATTATTTAGATTTATACATTCCGTACTTTTAGAAACAGTTTTCAGCAGGCTCCTTATCTTCAGAGGCAGGATTACAATGACAGGTAACTCCTCTATGGACAGCTAATAACACAGGATCCACCAATCACAAAAGGCGGTTTGACACTTGACCCTGCTCACCCTCTCTTCACAATGAACTTTGCACAAACTCATGCTTTAATACAAAATAAGGGACAATGTTTGTCCATTATGGCTATGTACATGTGTTGTTTCCTGAAACAACAGGAAGTTAAAGTCTAAAAAAACCCAGTGTCCAGTGCAAAAATTGTAAGATTTCTATCTTTTTTAATTTTTAATACAGATTGTGAAATGGATAAAAATGATTGGCAAAAATGTTTAAAACCTACATTGAACACAACAAATTATTTTAAACAACAAGTCATTGTTGAGAAATTAGAAATTTTGCCTTTAAAGCAAACTTGTCATTAAATTCATGCTGCCCAACCCTTGGCCAGCATTAGTAAGAGCCTGACTGCCACGAGAGGTGGTGAGTTCTCCTTCAATGGAAGTCTTCAAACAGAGGCTGTTCAGACATCTGTCTAGGATGTTTAGTGAATCCTGAATAGAGTGGGGGAAGGACACTAATCAGCGTTATCAGAGGGTCATTAGCATAATCAGCCCGATTCTCTCAGATGAGAGAATATATGGTCGTCTGACCCTAGCCTCATACTGACTTTGGTTCAGTTAGAATTAATCTATTGACAGGTTCCCATTAAAGTGTGGGCTGCTGTATACTTTTCCTACAGCAGTCACTGCCGGAGAAATGATGGCCATTCAATAAGATCTTATATGTGGTCCTGCTAAACCTTTTAGTAAAGTAAATGCTATCTTTTCGTATGTTCACACTTTAAGTATTTGCATCAGAAATTTCTGCATCACTTGGCAGGAAAAAACACGCTAAAATGGGGGCTTTTTGCTGCATTTTTACATGCGTTTTTGTTGCACCTTTTTCCCTTCATTAGTATATGTAATATCTACAGTAAAAACGCTGAAAGAATTGACATGCTGCAGATTTAAAGGAAAAAATAAGCAACATGTGCATGAGACTTCAGGATTCTCATTCACTTTACTGGCGTCAGAAAATCCTTCAGGCTTTGTGACAAATCTGCGCAGAAAAAACCATGACAAAACTGCAATGTGTGCATAGACCCTTAGGGTATGTGCACACGTCCGGATTTCTTGCAGAAATTTCCTGAAGAAAACCGGAAGTGTTGACAAGTGTGACCAACTTTTTACTATAGATGCTGCTTTTGCAGCATCTATAGTAAAAGATAGAATGTTTAAAAATAATAAAAAACATAAAAAAAATGCTTATACTCACCCGCAGACAGCTGATCTCCTCACCGGCGTCCGTTCCGTATAGATGGTGTGCGCGCAGGACCTTCCATGACGTCACGGTCACGTGAGCGGTCACATGACCGGTCTCGACCAATCACAGGACCGTGACGTCATCGGCAGGGTCCTTCACCGCACACCAGCTACAGGAACCGAACGGCAGCGTGCAGCGGTGAGGCGGGAACACTGCGGGGGACATCAAGGGTGAGTATAGGACTATTTTTTATTTTAATTCTTTTATTTTTGACCAATTATATGGTGCCCAGTGCGTGGAGGAGAGTCTCCTCTCCTCCACCCTGGGTACCAACCGCACATAATCTGCTTACTTCCCGCATGGTGGGCACAGCCCCGTGCGGGAAGTAAGCAGATCAATGGACTCCTAGGTGTGCGGAATCCCTGCAATTCCGCATTTTTAATGAACATGTTGCTTTTTTTTCCGCGATGCGATTTTTTCGCGGAAAAAATCGCAACATTTGCACAAAAAATGCGGAATACACTGTAAATAATAGGAGGCATATGTTAGCGTTTTTTTCGCGTTTTTATCACGTTTTTATAGCGAAAAAACGCGAAAAAAACGCTAAAAATCCTGAACGTGTGCACATGGCCTTAGACCTCTTTCAGACATGAGTGACTTTTTTAGACATAAAAACATAGTTCGATATCAATCAATGTTTTGGATCAGATTTTCCTCAGTGTTTGGTCAGTGTGTCAGTTTGCACCTTCAGAGTTTCAGCAGTCATTTTCTTGCTGCTACAAAAAAAAAATTTCCCCTGCCCATTACAGTGTTAAAAATGGACACCACATGAATTGCTAGGTAATGGCGTCCCTGTGCTGGCAATTGTTTTTTAAATTCAAATTCTTTTGTGCACACTCACATTTTCCATAGTTTAATATTTACATAGTTACTGTAGTTACAAGACAAAATGCCCATCAAATTCAACCGAGGGATGAGAAATAATAAAGAGAATGGGGTATATGCGCGGCCACAACACGAAATCCAGTCCACCCCTAGAGAACGAATCTTTCCCTCACGATCCCAAATGTAAATCTAATGGACCAAACAATCAGAAAAGAACTCTACACATTTACATTATTCATCTTATTTTCTTCTAATACTGCATCTACCGTGTCTTTTTTTAAACAAATCCAGCAGTAATCAGCTCTTATGCTTGAATATTCTACAGATTAATAGTTATTATCATGAAGGTCTGCCTCCTTTGTAGATTGACCCTTTCTTTCTCAAGAGAGAGCGCCCCCTTGTATTTTGAAGGGGTTTGACATGAAACAGTTTTTGACCATACTTTTTGCATGGGCCATTTATGTACTTGTAAGGGTGCTTTCACACTGCGCTGTGGCACCTGTTCGCTGGTCCCATTGGGGCTTATATCCAAAATCCCCACAAAATGGAATTCGGGAGTATGCGTCAACTAGGCTATAGACTATAATGCTGCTAATAAGTGATTGTGTAGTGATAGTCTTGGTCCTGTTGGCGGATATGCCCAAATCCCATTTTGTAGGGGGGTTCAGATGTAAACCCAGACGGGACCGACAAACAGGTGCCAGAACGCGTATGATTTACACCCTTAATCATGTCGCCTCTTAAGGCCCCGTCTCACATAGCGATTTACCAACGATCACGACCAGCGATACGACCTGGCCGTGATCGTTGGTAAGTCGTTGTGTGGTCGCTGGGGAGCTGTCACACAGACAGCTCTCTCCAGCGACCAACGATCAGGGGAACGACTTCGGCATCGTTGAAACTGTCTTCAACGATGCCGAAGTCCCCCTGCAGCACCCGGGTAACCAGGGTAAACATCGGGTTACTAAGCGCAGGGCCGCGCTTAGTAACCCGATGTTTACCCTGGTTACCAAAAAAACCAAACAGTACATACTCACCATCTGATGTCCGTCAAGTCCCTTGCCGTCTGCTTCCTGCTCTGACAGTGCCGGCCGTACAGTGAGAGCAGAGCGCAGCGGTGACGTCACTGCTGTGCTGTGCTCTCACTGTACGGCCGGATCTCAGTCAGAGCAGGAAGCAGACGGCAAGGGACCTGACGGACATCAGATGGTGAGTATGTACTGTTTTTTTTTTTTTACATTTACGCTGGTAACCAGGGTAAACATCGGGTTACTAAGCGCGGCCCTGCGCTTAGTAACCCGATGTTTACCCTGGTTACCAGTGAAGACATCGCTGGATCGGTGTCACACACACCGATTCAGCGATGTCAGCGGGACCTCAACGACCAAAAAAAGGTCCAGGCCATTCCGACACGACCAGCGATCTCACAGCAGGGGCCTGATCGCTGGTACGTGTCACACATAGCGAGATCGCTACTGAGGTCGCTGTTGCGTCACAAAACTTGTGACTCAGCAGCGATATCGCTAGCGACCTCGCTATGTGTGACGGGGCCTTTAGGTGTCTCTTCTCAAGACAAAATAAATGTAATTCATTTAATCGTTCCTCATAACAAAGATCCGCCGTGCCTGTTACAAGTTTTCTGGCTCTTTCTTGCACTTCTGAAAATTCCAGTACATCTTTTTCTATGTTCTTGTGCCCAGTGATCTGCGTTTTCCAGTTGAGGATGCACTAATACTGTGTAAAGTAAGATTTATGTCTCTGTTCCGAAAATCCATTCCTCGTCTCATACATGAAAGTATCTTGCTGCACTTAGAAACTGTTGATTAACATTGCATGCTGTTATTTAGTCTATGATCTACACGTATACCCAGATCCTTCTTTACAAGTGACTCTCCTAGTTTTAGTCCCCTTAGAACAGTGTTTCCCAAGCCCCGTCATCATAGCCCCCAACACATCATGTTTTCAGGATTTCCTTAGTTCTACACAGGTGAGAGAACCTATGGCAGTTTCTGATGCTTGAATAATAATTCCATCACCTGTACAATACTAAGGAAATCCTGAAAACATGAGGACCATGAGGACTGGCGCCTAGGAAACAGTGCCTTAGAACATAAGAAGCCCCATCCTTGATCTGGGAAACGTGGACGTTTGGATGAAGGTTTGGTATTATATTTGTAAAAGACATTTGTTTTGTGACTAGGAATATTTTTAGGCTATGAGTAAGTATATTGTGTTAATGTACTGTACATTTGTGAATTTCTGGACACAAATAAGCCAACATTATAAAACATGGAATCTATTAAAAAATGGGAAGAGCTCTCCTTGGACTTCACTGACCTTGGCTTTACAATACGTACTAAATATTTCCACGGTATTAATCAGAATACTTTCCAAATCCTAAGTGATATTCTTTGTGAACTTCCTGAAATAAATATGTGTGCTGGAAAATATCATGTCCATTTATCTACTGTTCTCTACAGGGAGTACATCTGAGTGAGAATGGAAAACATCCAGGTCTACAACACAAATAATAGTAAACTCTAGAAAGATGTAGCAAGTTGCTGAAAACTAATGACATGGCCATTCCCCCGTTACAATCATGGACCACCTAGCAGAATGGGCCTGGTGATGCTACACGAAGAGGCGGTTAAACAAATTTGACACCATAAAAAATTAAGATGTTGTCTTTGCTATTAATTACCTCACGCACAACAGATTTTGGGTGGAACTGGCACAAATGGGTGGGTCCACCATGAAACATTTCATGTCTGTGGGTGACGTATCAATCAGTAGCCTTCGGACAAATTAGATAATTTTTATTGGAATACTTAAATAAGTGAGATAAGGCGATAGACCAGTCTAAAGAAGTGCATTGTTATGGCACGATTAAAACTGTGGATATTGGAAATTAATCGAATTGTCTTGGATAGTTCACTCCAGAGAAGTGGCACAGCTCGCGAGAAGTCTTGGAGATGAGAGTGGGAAGTTCAGATTATTGAGGATGTTAGTCTTAAGGTACCTTCACACTGAACAACTTAACAACGATAACGATAGCGATCCGTGACGTTGCAGCGTCCTGGATAGCGATATCGTTGTGTTTGACACGCAGCAGCGATCTGGATCCCGCTGTGATATCGTTGGTCAGAGCTAGAAGTCCAGAACTTTATTTGGTCGTCAGATCGGCGTGTATCGTCGTGTTTGACAGCAAAAGCAACGATGCCAGCAATGTTTTACAATGGTAACCAGGGTAAATATCGGGTTACTAAGCGCAGGGCCGCGCTTAGTAACCCGATATTTACCCTGGTTACCATTGTAAAAGTAAAAAAAAAAAAACAGTACATACTAACATTCTGATGTCTGTCACATCCCCCGGCGTCCGCGCTATTGCTCAGAGCTTCCTGCACTGAATGTGTCAGTGCCGTCCGTAAAGCAAAGCACAGCGGTGACGTCACCGCTCTGCTTTAGGGCCGGCGCTTACACAGTGCAGGGAAGCGGACGCCGGGGGACGCGACAGACACCAAAATGTAAGTATGTAGTGTTTTTTTTTTTTTTTTACATTTATACTGGTAACCAGGGTAAACATCGGGTTACTAAGCGCAGCCCTGCGCTTAGTAACCCGATGTTTACCCTGGTTACCCGGGGACTTCGGCATCGTTGGTCGCTGGAGAGCGGTCTGTGTGACAGCTCTCCAGCGACCACACAACGACGAAACAGCGACGCTGCAGCGATCGGCATCGTTGTCTATATCGCTGCAGCGTCGCTTAATGTGACGGTACCTTTAGGCCATTAGCAGAATGTAGGGTACGTGTAGGATCATAAACAGATGAGGGAGGAGATGCAGATTGGTGCAGAACTGTGAATAGCTTTGTGGGTGAGAGTGATAAGTTTATATTGGGATAAGTAGCAGATGAGCAACCAGTGCAATGACTGGCACAGGGTGGAGGCATCAGTGTAGCGGTACAGAATTAATACTCACATTTCTACATTAAAAGAGGATTCCAAGAATATACACTAATAGCAAATCCTTAAGGCATGAACGTGTAATTGGTGGGGGAAGGGAGGGACCGTTCCTAGGACTCCCAATAGTTCACAGTATGAACAGGTCCCAGTGCTCAATTCACAGTTAATTCAGGTACAGTCACAAATTCATACATGCATCCAGCTTGGTTCTGTAGCTTAAGTAGTATTTAGCTAGGATTATTACTAAAAACAATTTTGACAAATAATAGCAAAAAACAGGTAAAATATAACTTTTAATAGAATAACGCATTAAAAAAGTACCTGATATACCGGGACCTATTAAAAAGTGCTCTAGTGCAAAAAACACAAAACTTGTGAAAAATGGAAACAACTTGGTTGATTCCCTATGTGGTTTTCAGCAGAAATGTCAATTCCAATTTTTAGTCATGTAATCACTGTATATCTACACCGCGTATAAATCAATACTTAGCATATCTAATAACCTAATTGACTCATATTTTCTAAGTCATAGGAATAATAAAATGGAACAATCTCACAGAGAATTAGTAGACTCAGAGTCATCTTTCACTAACTGGCAAATGGTAGAAGTTCTAACCGACCTCCCGACACGTTTCGTCTCCTCAGACTCATCAGTGGAGCTGTTTATGAGGCTTCTATGTACGGAGCTGCTAGCTGTACTGTAGCTTAACTACATTCTGCTGATTGCCTATTGATTGCCCAACCAACATTGACTCCTACAGTGGGGAAAATAAGTATTTGAAACACTGACGATTTTTCACGTTTTCCAACTTACAAAGAATGGAGAGGTCTGTAATTTTTATTGTAGGTACACTTCAACTGTGAGAGAGAGAATCTAAAAATTGTATGGTTTTTAAATAATTAAATTGCATTTTATTGCAGAAGTATTTGATCACCTTCCATCCAGCTAGAGTTCTGGCTTTCACAGACCTGTTAGTTTTCCATTAAAAAGTCCTCCTACTCTGCATTCATTACCTGTATTAACTGCACCTGTTTGAACTCGTTACCTGTATAAAAGACACCTGTCTACACACTTAATAAATCACACTCCAACCTCTCCACCATGGTCAAGACCAAAAAGTTGTTTAAGGACACCAGGGACAAAATTGTAGACCTGTTCAAGGCTGGGATGGACTATAGGACAACATGTAAGCACCTTGGTGAGTAGGCAACAACTGTTGGCACAATTATTAGAAAATGGAAGAAACACAAGATGATTGTCAATCTTCTTTGGTCTGGGGCTCCATACAACATCTCGCCTTGTGGGGTAAGAATGATTTTGAGAAAAGTTCAGAAATCATCCAGAACTTCATGGATTTGAAGAGAGCTGGGACCACAGTCTCAAACATTACAGTTAGTAACACACCACACCGTTATGGATTAAAATCCGGCAGGGCACGCAAGGTCCCCTGCTCACACCAGCACATGTCCAAGCCCATTTTAAGCTCACCAATGACCATCTGGATGATCCAGAAGAGGCATGGGAGAAGGTCATGTGGTCAGATGAGACCAAAATAGAACTTTTTGGTATCAACTCCACTCACCATGTTTGGAGGAAAAAGAAGGATGAATACAACCCCAAGAACACAGTCCCTACCATGAAGCATGGTGGGGGAAAACATCATACTATGGGGGTGCTTTTCTGCCAATGGACAGGACGACTGCACCGTGTAGAAGGGAGGATGGATGAGGCCATATTTCGCGAGATTTTGGCCAACAACTTCCTTCCCTCGGTAAGAGCATTGAAGATGGGTCGTGACTAGGTCTTCCAACATGACAATGACCCGAAACACACAGACAGGGCAACTAAGGAGTGGCTCCGTAAGAAGAATTTTAAGGGCCTGGAGTGGCCTAGCCTGTCTTCAGAAATGAACCCAATAGAAAATCTTTGGAGGGAGCTGAAACTCAATGTTGCCCAGTGACAGCCCTGAAACCTAAAAGATCTGGAGAAGATCTGTATGGAGGAGTGGGCCAAAATCCCTGCTGCCATGTGTGAAAACCTGGTCAAGAACTACAGGAAACATCTGACCTCTGTAATTGCAACAGAGGTTTATGTACCACATATTAAGTTAGGTTTTTCTATTGTATCAAATACTTATTTCAAGCACTAAAATGCAATTTAATTATGTAAAAATCCTTCAATGTGATTTTCTGGTTTTTATTTTTAGATTCTGTCTCTCACAATTGAAGTGTACCTACAATAAAAAGAACAGGCCTCTCCATTATTTGTAGGTGGGAAAATTTGTAAAATTGGCAGTGTATTAATTACTTATTTTCCACACTGTAGATAGGTTATGTTGCCCTGAGAACAAGGTAGGATAGAGGAGGAGATTCCAGGAGACATTTTTTACTATTTGATTTAGTATTTTCATGTAATAAGCTGCTTAAATGCGGCCAGAAAACTTGTGATTCCTGTTTCTATCACCCACACACAATGATTGATGGCTCCATGTACAAAAAAATACAGTACAAGCTATCAGAAAAACAATAAATATTTTTTCCTTATAGACGATCGTTCACTGAATTGATTAATTTAAACTAAATATCTCTTCCAATTTGATCCAGTGATTCTGAGACTGTTATTTTTTTCTGTGCCCCTCCCTTCCAAAGTGATGCCCCCTTGGTAATAGAGATGCAAATTTTCTCTTTAACCAACTGGGCGTATACCACAGAGGTTCACGATAGGTGTAGATATGGTTCGATTGGCCAGTGTCAGAGGGGAAAAGCAAGTACCTAAAAAGTAGTAGGAATATTCCAAGTTGGTTGAAGGGAAACTTGGCACCACTATTACTGGCTGCATAACTTTCGTACAGAGGGGCACAGATAAAAAAGAAAATCTGTTCCAGAATCGGTGAAGCAGCACCAATTGGAGAAGGTACTCAGATTAAATAAAAAATCAAGTGAATAATGGCCTGTTTTAAAAAAAAAATTTCAGCTGCTCTCGAGATTTTTTTTCTTAAATCTGTCATATGGTCTTTAATTATTGCTAATTTTTATGGTCTTTAGAAAGGTGGGGTGCCACACCGGATTCTCTGGGGATACGTCCTTAGGCTGTTTTGCATAATTACTCTGTGCGCAACGCCCCCTTCATAAAGACCATAAAAAGTAGCAAACTGGGCGCACTAAATAAAAAGGCCTTTAAATATAATGCTGTATTAAAAGTATGTACTTGGTAAAGACATCATCCGACAAACTGACATGACTGCCACCTTTTTCGGAAAGTTAATGGACTGTGTACAAGCTGAGCTCCAAACATCGGAAGGTGTAATACTGCTTTATAATGTGACACAACAGCACAGGCCGTTCTTTTACATCTTTGAGGTCACCATATCATTTAATCAATCAGATCAATCTAAGAAAATGCACTTTACAAAGCTGCATTGTTTGCAAATTACTCAGCCATAGTATGTACAAGATGTAGTAATCAGATCTAAGAACTAATTTTGTGAGTGTCCTCTAAGGCCAGTGGTAATTCACTGAGCATGGACTGCTGAAGGAGCAGAGTGCTGGGGCTCGAGCTAGGCGAAGTCTATTCATTAGTAAGGAATTCCGATAGATATAATACCCTATACTACATCTTAAATGGGTTGGATAAGGTTTGAAATGTATCCCCTATCCTGATTGCTGTGCGTCCAGCCCTTGGGATCTCCACCGATCCCAAAAATAGTTCTTTGAGGAGTCCTGTTTTCTGTAGGTTGAGCATATACATCTTCTCCATTCATTGTCTCCACACTGTACACAGCATTTTCCAGAAGTCCTATGAATAATTAATTTCATCGTGCATGCTTCGTGTGAAATCTACTCAGACATGGCTTTTCGGAGTCCGGTTTTAGAAATTGGTGGGGTTCCAGCAGTTGTACCCCCAGAAATTGATATAGGATAACTTGGCAAAACCTCTTTAAAAACCAATACACACTAGATAAAAGAAGACCAAACCTGGTGATCTTGACCAGCCATCTAACGTGTGACTTTCCCCCAACAAATAAGTCTGGCAGCATTTCACGTGTATGGGAGAATTAGAAACATATCTAATATGGGGCATATAAGCAAGGTTCAAATCAAGCCAGACATGTCACTCGCAGCAAGGATCACCAAGCTACAACTTGCCTACTCTGAACACATCATTCAAAGACAGCAATCACTGGATTGGAAGAATAGAAGGAACAAGACAAAGAGGAAAACCAGCAACCCGATGGTGTGATACTATCAAGATGATGGTGGAGAAGACCCTGGTGGACCTATCTAGGATTGCACAAGATCGA
This sequence comes from Ranitomeya variabilis, assembly GCF_051348905.1. Taxonomy (NCBI): domain Eukaryota; kingdom Metazoa; phylum Chordata; class Amphibia; order Anura; family Dendrobatidae; genus Ranitomeya; species Ranitomeya variabilis. The sequence goes on along the minus strand of NC_135234.1, from coordinate 705,623,592 downwards.
TATTCCTACAGATCGTTCATCCATCAAGTTGCCATGGCTTGAAATTAAGCCAAAGGCCTCAAAAGAAAAAAAGAAAAGAAAGAAAAAGCAAGGTTCAGATGGCTATAATATGGAAGATTTAAAAGGGTTTAATTTGCCCACCATAACAACCTATCAAGCATTCACATGATACATAACAACGGATTGCTGGTGGTCCACTTGTCCCCTATCTCCATAAGTCCAGAGTTCAAACCATATTGTTTAATAATATAGACCACATGAAAGGAAAAAAAACACAAAAGTCAATTGAAATTGCTTCAAAAGCACAATGTGTATATATTAATCACAGACTGAATGCCATGATAAACGTTAAAGCCCAAGCCCCAGTGCTTCTCTAGCACAAAGAAGATGAATAGCAACTCTACAACTTTTTTTGTTTCTACGTTGTTCGCTGTGTGGTATGAATGTAGAACTTTATGCTGACAGTCAGTACGATTACAGTGATACCAAATTTAGAAATATTTTTTTCAGTATGATTACAGGTGTACTTACTACATTTCAAAAAAATATTTTCAATTTACTAGTTTTGCCCAATAGAACACTTAAGATGTTTAGAGATCCACAACATTTTTATTTCTCTGTGTGTTCATTAAAAACTCATGGAGACATGTCTATTTTTTAAAGCAGCACAGATGGCAAGGGCCAGTACAAGTCTATGGGTCCGTGAAAAACACGTAGAGCACATGAATGGCATCAGTGTACAGTCTGTGTGCTGTCCGTGTTTAACATTGCAAAATAGGACACAATGATCACACACGAATGGTAAAAATGGACATGCTGATGGTAAAAACGGGCACACTGATGGTAAAAATGGACACGTGGATGACATATGGATGTAAACATGGACACACGGATGGTAAAAATAGACACACTGGTGACAGACGGATGGTAAAAATGGACACAGTGATGACACTGATATTAACCCCTTTACCCCCAAGGGTGGTTTGCATGTTAATGACCAGGACAATTTTTACAATTCTGACCACTGTCCCTTTATGAGGTTATAACTGGAACGCTTCAACGGATCCCGGTGATTCTGACACTGTTTTCACGTGACATATTGTACTTCATGACAGTGGTAACATTTCTTCGATATAACTTTCGTTCATTAGTGAAAAAAAAAAACGGAAATTTGGCAAAACTTTTAAAAATTTCACAATTTTCCAACTTTGAATTTTAATGCCCTTAAATCACACAGATATGTCACACAAGATACTTAATAAATTATAAGGGTTAAAAGTTGACCAGCGATTTCTCATTTTTACAACACCATTTTTTTTTAAGGACCACATCACTTTGAGGGGTCTGTATGATAGAAAATACTCAAAAGTGACACCATTCTAAAAACTTCACCTCTCAAGGTGCTCAAATCCACATTCAAGAAGTTTATTAACCCTTCTGGTGCTTCACAGGAATTTTTGGAATGTTTTTAAAAAAATTAACATTTAACTTTTTTTTTACAAAAGTTAATTCAGATCCAATTTGTTTTATTTTACCAAGGGTAACAGGAGAAATTGGAAAGCAAAATTTGTTGTATAATTTGTCCTGAGTACGCTGATACCCCATATGTGGAGGTAAACCACTGTTTGGGCGCTTGGCAGAACTCGGAAGGGAAGGAGCGCCGTTTGACTTTTCAATGCAAAATTGGCTGGAATTGAGATCCGACGCCATGTCGCGTTTGCAGAGCCCCTGATGTGCTTAAACAGTGGAAACCCCCCACAAGTGACATCATTTTGGTAAGTAGACCCCCTAAGGAACTTATCTAGATGTGTGGTGAGCACTTTGAACCAAGTGCTTCACAGAAGTTTATAACGTAGAGCCATGAAAATAAAAAATCATATTTCTTCCACAAAAATTATCTTTTCGCCCCCATTTTTTTATTTTTCCAAGGGTAACAGGAGAAATTGGACCCCAATAGTTGTGCAATTTGTCCTGAGTACGCTGATACCCCATATGTGGGGGTAAACCACTGTTTGGGCGCGTGGCAGAGCTCAGAAGGGAAGGAGCACCGTTTGACTTTTTCAATGCAGAATTGGCTGGAATTGAGATCAGACGCATGTCCCGTTTGGAGAGCCCCTGATGTGCCTAAACAGTGGAAACCCCCAATTGTAACTCCAACCCTAACCCCAACACACCCCTAACCCTAATCCCAACCCTAACCATAACCCTAACCACAAACCTAACCCTAACACACCCCTAAACCTAATCCCAACCCTAACCCTAATCCCAAACCTATTCTAAACCCTAATCCAAACCCTAACCCCAACTCTAGCCCCAATCCTAAGGCCTAGGTTCCCATTGTGTTAATGGGTGAGCGCTAACGGACAGCGTTGCACGGCGAAATTAACGCCGTGCACCGCGTCCGTTAGCGCTCCCATTGCCAGCAATGTTTAAGCGCATTGCTAGCGCGTGTCATGTTCTTTTGTAGTGCGCCTCGGACGCTGCTTGCAGCGTCCGCAGCATGCCCGAGGTCCGTTCCCCGCTCTCGCAGATCGGGGATCTGCGCTAGCAGGGACGTTTAACGCGACCCCTTAAAAGACATTGCGTTAGCGCAATCCGCTAGCACTTAGCGCTAAACGGATTGCTCTAACGCAATCTGAACCTAGCCTAACACCTAACTTTAGCCCCAACGCTAACCCGAACTTTAGCCCCAACTGAAACTTTAGCCCTAACCTTAATGGTTATAGCGGGTTTTTTAGCGGATTTTTATGATTGGCAGCTGTCACACCCTAAAAGACGCTTTTTATTGCAAAAAATAGTTTTTGCATCAGCACATTTTGAGAGCTATAATTTTTCCATATTTTGGCCCACAGAGTCATGTGAGGTCTTATTTTTTGCGGGACGAGTTGACGTTTTTATTGGTACAATTTTTGGGCATGTGACATTTTTTTGATCGCTTATTATTACGATTTTTGGGAGACAGAATGAGCAAAAACCAGCAATTCATAAATTTCTTTTTGGTGGGGGCGTTTACACCGTTCCGCATGTGGTAAAATTGATAAAGCAGTTTTATTCTTCGGGTCAGTACGATTACAGTGATACCTCATTTTTTTATGTTTTGGCGCTTTTATATAATAAAAACTATTTTATAGAAAAAATAATTGTTTTTGCGTCGCTTTATTCTGACAACTATAACGTCTATATTTTTTTGCTGATGATGCTGTGTGGCGGCTCATTTTTTGCAGGACAATATGACGTTTTCAGCGGTACCATGTTTATTTATATCCGTCTTTTTGATCGTGTGTTATTCCACTTTTCGTTCGGTGGTATGATGATAAAGCGTTGTTTTAGCCTTGTTTTTTTTGGATGGGGTTCACTAAAGGGGTTAACTAGTGGGACAGTTTTATAGGTCGGGTCATTACTAATGCCAAATATGTGTACTTTTATTATTCAGATTTTTTTTCATTCAAATATTTATTTAGTGATCAAATAAATATTGATTTTTTTATTATTATTATTTATATATTTCATTCTAAGTTTTACACTTTGTCCCACTATGGGACACTCATTTTGTGCAGGCTGATTGCTTCTATAGCATGCAGATCTGCACAGGAGGTCTCTCAGGTCTGGAGACCCAGATGTCGTCATGACGACATTGGGTCTCCATGGCAGCGATTGGGACCTAAGGGCAGCCCCTCTGCCAGGACCAGAATGCTGCGATCGCAGTGTTCCGGGAGTTAAGGTTCTGGGAGCGGTCTGTGACCGCTGCTGGCACTTAGTGCCGGGTGTCAGCTGTGACAATCAGCTGACACCCGGCCACGATCAGCTTCCCCCGTGAGCGCGGCTGATCCCACATGACGTACTATCCCGTCCATGGGCATATGGGCCCAGGGCACATGGACGGGATAGTACGTCGGATGGCAGAAAAAGGTTAAAAATGGACACACTGATTGTAAAAAACAGACACACTTTTTATGGATGCACTGGGGGGATTACGGGTAGGGAATACAGAATAGGTAGAGTTTGGATATGTTTATTGTTTTGACAATAATGTCATATTGAACAGAATGGAAAAGACAACTTGACATGGATTCTATGACATGTCACTGGTTTGATATGTATTGTTTTAAACTAATAAAAAGAGTTTGAAAAAAAAAACGGCCACACGGATGGCACAGTGATGCACAACGCTGATGACACCGGTATTAATTTTCCATGTACGTGTTATAACACGGCTGTGTGAATGAGGCCTTAGAACAGAGAGAAATTAGACTTGCAGAATAGCATTCACATTTTTTTTTCTCTCCGGTTATACCTACGGTAAATCCTCTGTATGCTTTCATGGTAAAATAGTGTGTCTCCTCATGGAGATTTTATGTTATGGGTCCTGTATTATTTTTGTAGGTATGAGCCCCTGGGCTTTGGCATGCTCCACTATTGTTTCCACGAGTCACACATTGTGTATTATTCTCCTTTGGGCAAACAGGGCATAACTGCGTCAATTATATAATTCCATTGTTAAGATCGCGCACGCCACTAAAGTGCCAGTGTGATCCCAGCCCCCGTAGTAAAGGCGGCCAATAAATGACACTAACACTCCCATCGTCCACTTTTTACCGTCTGCATTCACTTAGCAGCGCAGTCACTCCGACCGACGAACCATACTTGACTCATTTGCCGTCGTTTAGGACATTAATTTCTTTTTCCTCTTGCGGTTATTACCAAGTGCAATGTTTATCCTTTCATTTCCAATTCTGCGTGTACTCGCTTCTTTCCCAGATCGCAAGTAAATACAAGTAATCAGTAGGAATTTCAGTGAAATACATAAAGCAGTCATCCTTATGACTTTAGCAGAAGATAAACGATTCCAGACGTTGGACATGATCCACTTTCCCACACAGGCTACAATGTTTTGTCATCCATATTGGGTAATAACACTGGGATTTTTTCTCGTCAGTTAACAGCCAAATTTTTTTTTTCAGCTTCTGGCCTGTTCAAAGGCACATGCACTAAAACGAAGACAATTAGTCTTTATCTCCTATCATTTGGTAAGATAAATATTTAACTCAAGGCAACGATGACTTCTAAGATTTTCCATTTCAGCCTGATCTGGAAAAGCTGCGTGGATCTGACATGTGGGCGTCTCGGCTTTACTTTTTAATGATCCTTCAGCCCTTCTTTTTTTTTTTTTTGCCTAGAGCTGACCGCATAGTTACACACATTTATGTTTGCAATTTTAGGATGTTTTAGTCCCACCCAGGACTTCCCTTATAAATGGAGTGGGTGCAAAACCAATCCTGTTTTCTTGGTTGAAAGGTGGAAACTTGACAAAAATCTGTCAACAGGTTTTGTCACCTAATCTGTGAGCAGCATAACGTAGAGACAGAGACCCTGATTCCAGCGATGTGTCACTTACTGAGCTGCTTGTTATAGTGTTGATAAAATCATTGCTTAATGAGCTTGATATAATTATCATTAGAGGACTAGTAAATCTGATCCCAGTAGTCCAATCCTGCCCCCACTTCTGATTAGCAGCTCTCTGTGTACACTGTGCATAGGCAGAAAGTTGATAATTAGTTGTGTGGGCGGGGTTATACAGAGCTCAACCGTCAGAGGACTGCTAGATATGCAGCAGATAAAACTTCAATTTTATCAAAATGATAGCAAGCAGGCCAGTACGTGACACATCGCTGGAATCAGGATCTCTGACCCTACATGATGCTGCTCTCGCATTGCATAGCAAAACCTGGTGACAGATTTCCTTTAATGCTGAAGTCGATCGAATACAAACGTAATCCTCATGTCTGTCATTAACTCTGTCTGATGGATCCGTTGCATTCAACTGCACATGCTCAGTAGAAAAGCAGAATTCTTTAAATAAATGATAAAATATGTCAAACAAAAACAAATGGAAGCAGAAATTCTAGAAATTTTAGAGGGATCTGTCAGGAAAACAGAGACCTATGGTTTTCTTTCTGTCCGTTTGCTTTTTTTTTTGCGACTTTCCAGTACAAAAAGAAAGTCGTGAATACAAAATATAGACGTCCATGAAACATGACCCATGTATGGACCATGCCATATAGACTGTCCGCAGGTCTGCCAAAACAAACCCAACATCCTCATATATGCCTATGACGCTAATTAGTTTGGGTCGAGAAACCTGAGGCCAGATTGTACATCACGATCTGTACATTGACCAAGTTTCATGTATGTCTAAACCCAAAGTATCCAAACAATATAATCCATGTAAAAAAATACTGTCAAGGTTCAGCTAAAGTACAAGGGCAATATTCATTATTTTATTTGAACCTTTTTTTTGCTTTGTTTTTAATGTTTTTTTGCATGTTTTTCATTTGCACCTAATTCTTCTTTTTATTTGTGCCTTTTTAAAGCGAACCTGTCAGCAGCATTTTGCTAAGTAAACTACAAACACTGTCAAGTTGGCGCAGTTATACTGATTAAAGGGAATCTGTCCCCCCAAAACTCGCCTATAAGCTAACGCCACCGGCATCAGGGGCTTATCTACAGTATTCTGTAATGCTATAGATAAGCCACCGATGTAACCTGAAAAATAAGAAAAACGAGTTAGATTATACTCACCCAGGGGCGGTCCCGGTGCGGTCCGGTCCGATGGGCATCGTGGTGCGGGTCCAGTGCATCCCATCTTCATACGATGATGTCCTCTTCTTTGCTTCATGCCAAGGCTCCGGCGCAGGTGTAATTCTCTGCCTTGTTGAGGGCAGCGTAAAGTACTGCAGTGCTGGGCCTCTCTGACTTTTCCCGGCGCCTGCGCCTCAACAGGGCAGATAAAGTATGCCTGCGCAGGAGCCGCGGCATGAAGCAAAGAAGAGGACGTTATCGTATGAAGATGAGAGGCACTGGACCCGGACCACCATGCCCATCGGACCCGGACCGCCCCCAGGTGAGTATAATCTAACTCATTTTTCTTATCTTTCAGGTTACATTGGGGGCTTATCTACAGCATTATAGAATGCTGTAGATAGGCTCCTGATGCCGGTGGTCGAAGCTTATAGGCGAATTTTCGGGTGACAGATTCCCTTTAAAGATACATGGGGTGAAGAAATCCGTCTTGTGGTTCTTGTATAATCAGTGTTAGAAGCACAAACAGTCTCTCTCTCGGTGTATCTCTCTGTCTGTCTCTATAATGAGGAGCATGTTTGTGCTTCAGAGCGGCCTGTAGGCAGATCTTTCCTTGGTTTCTCTGGCTTAGAGCAGGAAGATAAGACTCTGCCTACCGTCCCGTCCCAGAGCACGGGCATATCATTAACTGAAAAACTCTAACACTGATTACACAAGAACCACAAGACGGATTTCTTCACCGCAGGTATCATTTTAATCAGTATAATGGCGCCAACCTGACAATGTCTGTAGTTTACTTAGCAAAATCCTGGTGGCAGGTTCATTTTAAAGACTATTTTATGCGTATTAGCCTGGATTTTCTTTTATGTTTTTCCTTGTGGGCAGGGTTTGGGCTTTCCAAATGTTTTCTTCTTATTCATTAATTGCGACTTTTTACAAAATCACTAAATTTTTATACAAATATATTTTAGTCCCACCTCTGGAAAGATTTTATGCATGTCTAAAAATGTGGCATTATTTTTGTGTAACATGCAACTTTTTGCGCCAAAAAAAGGTTAAAAACAAAAGTAAAGAACACTTTTGATTTTGCCCAAAATTTCAGAATCACATGTGCCATTTTTGAAGAGTTTGTCGATAAAACAAATGAATATCAAAAGACCCCCCCAAAAAAAACAAAAAACAAAAAGACTTTAGAAAAACAGAGCAAAACATGAATCAGGGTCTTAGGGTCTGACGACAATCTTGCTGATGGTTTCCATGACTAACAGACATGTGAAAACAGCTGTAGACGTCTTTGGAATCAATTCAACATAAGTAAAGCAAAGTACTCGTAAAGTTGCACAACTTTTTCTGCATATTGCATCTATAGATAAACTGATAGTATGAACCGCAAAGTCGAGTTCACCAGGAGACGCAGCGAATGGGCACATGACTACGAGTTATCCATAGTTGTACATCTGCACGTAAACCTAATGACTTGTACAGAGGCTTCACACTCTGATACATACATTTTTTTACGTGCTCTGCACCGATCAATCCTACAATTATACACATCCCGCAAGCTGCCGTCCCTTACCGTAGATCTCCCCTCAAAGACATTTCTAAAATATAGAAAGTGCTACAAAAGCAGAAGTGCTCGTTAAGACGTAGTCGTATTCAACCATAAATCACCCTCATGACGCACAAAGGAAACAGTGACATATTCAGCTCTGCTACATCTGCAAACAATAAGACGCTGTTTAAAAAAAAATTTTTTTACACAAAAAAGACATATTTTTGCATGCTGGTACTTATAGTTCCCTGATCTGCAGACAATGCTATCAAACCAGGAAATATTAAACTAGCATTCTGGGGGTAGTAAGCCAAGTATAGGGGCTTCCTGACAACATACTACATTGCATGCCTTTCAGACGTGACTACAACACCTATCATTTGACTGATAATGGAGTAATCACCATATCTGATTCTGCCATACGGGACAATGACAGGAGAGGAAACAATACCTTGTCAGCAGAACTTTTCCTCGCCTCATTTTCCTGGCGTTTCCGGGAGTCCGCAGCTCTGATGGTCCCCTATAATCAGACTCGCAGCTTGTATATCCCAGTGATGCTGTATACAGCTGTGCTGTACATCACTGCCGCCCGACCAGAGCTGTGACTGTTTCCACAATCCCACAAGCCCGGCCCATCCGTTAAGGGACTGGGGCTCAAAACAGCTGGAATTCCATAAGTTCCTCTGGCAGCTGCTTGTAGTAAGACACCAGTATGATGAAAGCACTTATTACTGTAAATGTGCAGCGTCGCTTCTCTGGTAATTATCCCTCATTTCTGTCTCGTTTAGTAAGAAAAGCAAAGAACAGAAAGAATATGATTTCAGGACATCTCTAATAGAAATGTTCTGGTCTGTTAGACATATGGAGATCGGTAACGTCGCTCTTTGGAAATGCAAAAAATAGGATATGGCATTTAACCCCTTACAGCCACAGCTGGATTTGGACTTTTATAGATGCAGTGATACCAAATATGTTCACTTTTATATTAGTTTGGGTTTTATTTAAAAAGAGGGGTATGGACATACACAACCTGTTACCATGTCAAAAGTGCCCAATTTCCACATTTATATTATGCCCGCTGCTTGCATTTTTTTAAAAAATCCGCCACATGGTTCCAGAGATAAGGTGTCACAATATGTAATGACCCAACAGGGGGTCGGACAGCGGATGGCACAACACACACAACGGGATGGAAATGGGGAGAGGAAGGCCCTACTGATAGGGAGTGAGGGATGGTCACCACCTGAGCTCAAACCTGGGACTATCCCTGCACTCCCTTAATGCCCTAAGTGGGTCCTTCCCCCCACCACCATCAGGAACCTTATCCCTCGCTGTCACCTAGCACTGCCCTGGCTAGTGCACTGGCCGGCAAGGGTGCTAGCCTCACCATTGCAAATGGTACAACACAGGGGCAGTGACAAACACGACACAGACAAGGAGAAAACACCAAACTTAGCTTAGTAGCCTTCTCTGCTGGAAAGTGCCACACAGCAAAAGAAAGGCACCCAGACCACGAACTCCACAAAACCAGCAGATTCACCACTGCTACCAGAGAGCTCCTTACTCCAGGCATGGTTAATATAGATTGCTCTACCACTGACAGTCAGCTGATACATCAGGTGACTATTTAAAGGATAGTGGGAGTGGTCCCCACCCACATCAGCTGACCTAGCAACTCTGCAATTGCAGTACACAGCCAGCAAGGGAAACTGACATTAACCCCTGCTGGCCTGAAATGAAAAAAAGCTACATTTAAATCATAGTGGAACCAGAGCTGCCACGCATCCAAAAATGGATCGTTATATAAGAGCTTTATATTTAGTGCAATTTTTTTAATCTTTTCCAAGGGGGTGGTGCTCACAGTATCCTCTGTCCACAGTATCTTTTAGCTGCTCTGCATTATTATCCTGTGAGCACCACCCCCTTGTAAAAACCATAAATATTAATATTAAATGAAAAATCCCACATCTCTGGAACCATATGATGGATTTTGAACAAACAAAAAACGCAATACTCGGGGAAGCAAAAACTGGCCACTTGTTAGACCTGGTGACAGGTTCTCTAGTGGCATGGCCTACGTCTATGGTAAGTATGCAGTGGCTGCCCTAACACAATAGAAATAGACAATAAAACAAAAACTATGCCAGTAAAAAGCACTGCAAACGTAATATACACTGTATTGTGGAAAAGTATTAGGTAGGTGCGGAAAATATGTTGCAAACGAAAGATTCTTTAAAAAATAGAAGGGTTAATTATTTTTATCAATTAACAAAATAATTCAATTAACAAAAACAGAAGGATTCATTATTTTTTATCAATTAACAAAATGCAAAGAGAATGAACAAAAATTAATTTGAATCAATATTTCGTGTGACTTTACCTTCACAACAGTACCAAAGCATCAATTCTTCTAGGTACACTCGCACAGTTTATGAAGGAACTTGGCAGGGAGATTGTTCCACACATCTCTGAGAGCTAACCAAAGATCTTCTGTGTATGAGGCTTGCGCAAATCTCTCTCTCTCTATATGTAATCTCAAACAGACTCGTTGATGTTGTGTTCAGGGCTCTGTGTAACCATATCACAAATTCCAAAATTCCTTGTTTTTCTTTAACATAAAAATAGTTTTTAAAGACATTGGCGGTATGTTTGGGCTTGTTGTCCTGCTGCTCAATAAATTTGGAGCCAATTAAATGTCTCCTTGTTGATATTACATGATGAATAAGTATCTGTCCGTATTTCTCAGCATTAAGGATGTCATTAATCCTGACCAAATCCCCATCTCTATTTGCTAAAATGCAGTTTCAAACTTACAAGGGCCCTCCACCATGCTTCACTGTTCCTGCAGACACTCATTATTGTTCCTCTCTCCTTGGGCCGTTCGACGAACAACCTGTCTTCTGTTACAGCCAAATATTTTACATGTTGATTCATCAGCACTGATCACCTGCTGCCATTTTTCTGCACCCCAGTTCCAATGTTTTTGTGCACAGTTGCATCGCTTGGATTTGTTTCCATGTCGAAGTTATTTTTTTTTAGCCACAGTTCCTCCATGAAGACCAATTGTGGCCAGAACTCTCAGAGCAGTAGATGGATGTAGCTGAGCACTACTGAGCTTATGGCACTGCTGGCCATCTTCCGATTTCAATGGGAAGTAAGCATGATGTGTCTTTCATCTGCTGCACTGTATTTCCTTGGCCAACAATAGCATCAATGGTCCTCTATGTTCTTGATGCTTCTTCAAAAGAGCTTGAACAGAATATTTTGAAATACCAGTCTGCTTTGAAATCTTTCTCTGGGAGAGACCTTGTTGATGCACTATAACTACCTTGCGTCCTGTTGCTGTGCTCAGTATTGCCATGGTGTATGACCTGTAACATGAAGCTGTCTTTGACAACCACACATTTTTAGTAGGGTTTGACTGTACCTCACCTAGTTTTAAGCTTATATGCCAGGCGTGGGCAATACATTTTCACAAGAGGCTACTGGAAAGACCATGACCGTGGAAGGCCGTACCAATCGGTCAAACTTAATTCTGCTAATTATTAGTGTCTTATATAAATTTTTATCACTTAATATTGAGCAGTACTGTAAATTTATTGACTAGCTGCTACTATTAATACATGTTACGATAGTGCTTATTGTAACCTGTATTCTTACCTGTAGCAGCTAATCAGCACTATAAAATGTATTGATTTTTATAAAGTTTGTATAAAGCACCAAATACTGTGTCTGTGCTTGTTATTCTGCCCTTGTACCCTGATTAACAGCTCCCAACACAATAGGATGCTCCCACAGTCCCCACACACACAGTATGATTTTCATACACAGCCGCTCAAACAGTATGATGTCCCAACATAGCCCTCCATGCAGTATGATGTCCTCACAAAGCCCCTTTACTTAAGGTACCGTCACACTAAGCGACGCTGCAGCGATAGCGACAACGATGCCGATCGCTGCAGTGTCGCTGTTTGGTCGCTGGGGAGCTGTCACACAGACAGCTCTCCAGCGACCAACGATGCCGAGGTCCCTGGGTAACCAGGGTAAACATCGGGTTGCTAAGCGCAGGGCCGCGCTTAGTAACCCGATGTTTACCCTGGTTACCAGTGTAAAATGTAAAATAACAAACACTACATACTCACCTTCGCGTCCCCCGGCATCCGCTTCCTGCACTGACTGAGCGCCGGCCCTAACAGCAGAGCGGTGACGTCACCGCTGTGCTGTGCTTTCACTTACGGCCGGTTCTCAGTCAGTGCAGGAAGCGGACGGCGAGGGACGTGTGACAGACATCAGAGGGTGAGTATGTAGTGTTTGTTTTTTTACATTTTACACTGGTAACCAGGGTAAACATCGGGTTACTAAGCGCGGCCCTGCGCTTAGTAACCCGATATTTACCCTGGTTACCATTGTAAAACATCGCTGGTATCGTTGCTTTTTGCTGTCAAACACAACGATACACGCCGGTCTGACGACCAAATAAAGTTCTGAACTTTAATCAACGACCAGCGATATCACAGCAGGATCCTGATCGCTGCTGCGTGTCAAACACAACGATATCGCTAGCCAGGACGCTGCAACGTCACGGATTGCTAGCGATATCGTTTAGTGTGATGGTACCTATAGAATTATGTTTAGACACAGCCCTCCATGCAGAATGATGTCCCAACACAGACCCCTATGGGCACAGTATTATGTCTTCACACAACCCTCATAGGGCACAGTGTTATATCCCTAGACAGCCCCCTCCTCAAAGCTCAGCATTGTGTCCCCTCATGCCACCTAGGGTACAGCGTTATGGAACCCATAATGTACTCTCAATTAGGAAAAAAACTGCTACAAATCTAACCCTGACGGCTCCCTGTTCCATCATTATATTCAATGGTTTCCAGATTCTAGGGATGCAGATATCAATGAAAGTGAGACCCTGGGCATGGAGAGGCCACATGGTGCAGAATGCCAATGTATCAAGCACTTTGGCTGTCCTGGTCCGTGGGCCACACTATAATAGCCAGAGGGCCGCATGTGGCCTGCGGGCTGCACTAAGCCCAGGTCTGCTCAACACAGATGTTTCTGTTTCAGTTACAGACGGTATTTCAACCTACATATGGAAATGATGACCATTATCACCTCTTTGTTATAATTGGTTACTAATGTACCTGATTATAATCCTACAAAATCCCTGACTTGGTGCAAGTGTACCTACAGGAATTGGAAGCTCTTACACCAAATATTGATTTTATTCGATTTCTCTTTTGTTCTATCACTTTGCATTTTGTTAATTGATATAAAAATAAACTATTACAACTTCCATTTCTGAAATCATTCTTACTTTGCAGCATTTTGTTTTGAACACCAGGCAAAAACCTTTGCACAGTACTGTAAATGCTTCACAATAGATAGGTGTATGAATGGGCAGATAGTAAATCTAATTAGATTTACTAAGTGAAACACACAGAATTATATTTCACCTCAAGCCCTTTGCGTTGCTCCTTTTTAAGGGCTCACGCACACGACTGGATCTTTAGTTCGAGTGTGATCCGTCAAAAAAACGGATCACACTTGGATCAATTTTATTCTACTGGGCCATGCACATGTCCGAATTTGTCATCGGACGGAGTCTGCTCTAGGAAAAAAATCGCAACATGCCTAATTTGCATCCGATATTAGGATCGCACTTGGCCAAGAAAGTCAATCAGTCAGTGGAAAACATTAGGCTGCACCCGGATGACATCAGAGTGCAGTCTGATTTCCACAAACTGACACAATGTAGAAGATGGAGATTTTGTTTTCTCCATCTTCTCATCTGTGAGAATCGTATCACATTATGATCACACTCTGACAGAGTTTAATCAGAGTGTGATTATCATAATTGGCCAGATCCTCTTGGATGAGAGAAAAGATGTGAACCTGCCCTAATGGACAGACATTACTCAAATTTGGTAACTTTGCACTTTTATGGCAATGTGTAGTATTAGCAATAAATTCACACCGTGTTACAGTTTAATGTTTAATTTTGCTTACGTATCTTCTGGGAAAGGTAAGTAAAGAATATGATGTAAACAGGAAAAGTCCTTGAAACGTGAAATCAAAGAGAATTATAACGAGCCATTACTGTAAATGATTCAGCAAGTGTAAGACTTGTGGTGTGAACTTGGGCAATAGATGGAAACATCCACACTTTTTTGTTATTATTCGTGTAATTGTAATAAGACAGGAACGCTGCGGGGAACTGAGGCGAACACCCAGCAATGTGATACATAAATAAGAGGATGAGCTGCAGGTCATACGATCATCTACAGCTAAAGGCTTTCCGTGAACCGATTGACCTGCGAAATGACTCCACTTTTCTTTTACAACTAATATTCATTAAAAGGCTTGTCCTGCAGTCACAACTTAACCCCTATCCATAGGACAGTTTAAAGGGACTTTCCACTCATTATTAAAAAATTATTAATGTGAAGCCATCCTGATAAAAGAATTACCATAAAAAAACATTCTTCACCTCTGTAATACACCATCTGCTCCAGCGCTGTAGCTCCACCGGTCCCGTATAGGAGGATATGATGTCCCCGACCAACTGTCACCGGGCCCTGAAGCCGATCAGTGGCATCAGCAATTAGGTCAATAGTGGTCAGGATTAGTGGTGAGCGAGTATACTCGTTGCTCGGGTTTTCCCCAGCACGCTCGGGTGACCGAGTATTTGTTAGTGTTCGGAGATTTAGCTTTCATTGCCGCAGCTGAATGATTTACAGCTACTAGACAGGCTGAGTACATGTGGGGATTCCCTAGCAACCAGGCAACCCCCACATGTACTCAGCCTGGCTAGTCGCTGTAAAACATTCAGCTGCGGCGATGAAAACTAAATCTCTGAACACTAACAAATACTTGGAGGTCACCCGAGCGTGCTAAGGAAAACCCCAACAACGAGTATACTCGCTCATCACTAGTCAGGATGTCATAACTTCCAATCAGGAGGAAGCCATCAGAACTGCAGCGCTGATGGAGGGTATATTTTTTAATCAGTATGGCTTCCTACTGACAACTTTTAATAAAAAGCAGAAAACCCCTTTAACCTTTTAGAAATTGAGTGACAAGTCATCGACTCCTGTGTTGGCTCAAAATATAGTTGTTTTCTGCTGAACCTTTGGGGCACGATTGCATTTGAGTCCAACCACCAAGCGCTATGACAGAAGTAGAGATATTTTCATGGGGAAAATGGAGCTGATGGGATGTAACTTTACTTGACACAGAAGGTTTTCTTTATAATGATTTTCATGCAGATTCTGTTACAAAAATCCATCTTAAAAAAACACTTACCATATTTATTATTTATTTATTATGCTTTTGCTTATATAGCGTTATCTTATTCCGCTGCGATTTACATACATTGGGGCTCACAATCTAATCCCTATCAGTATGTCTTTGGAGTGTGGGAGGAATGCTTGAAATAAAACATATATAATGCACATGGCGAGGTTTTTTTTCAGTATGAAAAACTTGCTATTTTTACCCATCAAATTCCACTGAAGCAGCCCCAAAAACTGCATAAAAAACGCTTGTTCAATATAAAGAGATTCCACTTCAGATTTTTCCGCAAGTAAAATCTACATAAAGACATTTGTGTGGACATAATCTAAGAGGTTTTATAGAAAACACAATAGGAAATTTATGTAGAACTTTTGAAAGTATTCATGACATGGAATACCGATACACACCATTAAAGACTTCTTTCCCTATTAGGCCGGCGTCACACTTGGCGTAAGACAATACGCCACGTATTATACGTCCGTACTACGGCCGTAATACGGAGAAATGTTCCCAAAATATTGATCCGTAGGCAGGGTGTGTCAGCGTATTTTGCGCATGGCATCCTCCGTATGTAAACCGTATGGCATCCGTACTGCGAGATTTTCGCGCAGGCTTGCAAAACCGACATCTAATGGATTTATGTGCTCAAATGTTCGGTAAAACATATATACAGTATATATATATATATGTCATTGAGACACATAAATATTCTGTATTTAGATTTCATTCAGCGCGATATCTGTGAACAGCCGGTAATTCAATTGCCGGCTTTTCATTTCTCCTGCACAAACCCGACAGGATATGAGACATGGTTTACATACAGTAAACCATCTCATATCCCCATTTTTTTTGCATATTCCACACTACTAATGTTAGTAGTGTATATGTGCAAAATTTCAGCGCTGTAGCTGCTAAAATAAAGGGTTAAATGGCGGAAAAAATTGGCGTGGGCTCCCGCGCAATTTTCTCCGCCAGAATGGTAAAGCCAGTGACTGACGGCAGATATTAATAGCCAGGAGAGGGTCCATGGTTATTGGCCCCCCCATGGCTAAAAACATCTGCCCCCAGCCACCCCAGAAAAGGCACATCTGGAAGATGCACCTATTCTGGCACTTGGCCACTCTCTTCCCACTCCCTGTAGCGGTGGGATATGGGGTAATGAAGGGTTAATGCCACCTTGCTATTGTAAGGTGACATTAAGCCAGATTAATAATGGAGAGGCGTCAATTATGTCACCTATCCCTTATTAATCCAATTGTTTGAAAGGGTTAAAAAACACACACACACATGATTTAAAAGTATTTTAATGAAATAAACACAGCGGTTGTTTTAATAATTTATTGCTCTCTCAATCCATTTGCAGGCCCTCGCTTGGCAAAATAATAAACGCACAAGATACATACCTTCAGATGAACTGTCACGTCCCACGAAGTAATCCATCTGAAGGGGTTAATTATTTTACAGGCAAGAGCCCTGCTAATGCAGCTGTGTGCTCGTGCTTGTAATTCCCCGGCGAATGAATGAAATGTAGGTCATTGACCTACATTTCCTTCAGTCGCGGTGATGCGCCCCCTGGTGGATGTCCTCATATGCTCTGGAGCGTGGGAAAAAGTTCCCAGGCTGCAGTTCATGAGAACATCCAGCAGGGGCGCATCACCGCGACTCAATGTAAGTACAGATCCTGCTTTCCTTTCAGCACCCGGGGGATTACAGGCACGAGCGAGTGGTTTATCGCAGCTCGTGCCTGTAATATTAGTTAACCCCTTCAGATGGATTACCTCGTTGGACGTGATAGGTCATCTGAAGGTATGTATCTTGTGCGTTTATTATTTTGCCAAGCGAGGGCCTGCAAATGGATTGAGAGAGCAATAAAATATTAAAACAACCTGTGTGTTTATTTCATTAAAATACTTTTTAATCATGTGTGTGTGTTTTTTAACCCTTTCAAACAATTGGATTAATAATGGATAGGTGACATAATTGACGCCTCTCCATTATTAATCTGGCTTAATGTCACCTTACAATAGCAAGGTGGCATTAACCCTTCATTACCCCATATCCCACCGCTACAGGGAGTGGGAAGAGAGTGGCCAAGTGCCAGAATAGGCGCATCTTCCAGATGTGCCTTTTCTGGGGTGGCTGGGGGCAGATGTTTTTAGCCACGGGGGGGGGGGGGGGGGGGGGCAATAACCATGGACCCTCTCCTGGCTATTAATATCTGCCGTCAGTCACTGGCTTTACCATTCTGGCGGAGAAAATTGCGCGGGAGCCCACGCCAATTTTTTCCGCCATTTAACCCTTTATTTTAGCAGCTACAGCGCTGAAATTTTGCACATACACACTACTAACATTAGTAGTGTGGAATATGCAAAAAAAAAATGGGGATATGAGATGGTTTACTGTATGTAAACCATGTCTCATATCCTGTCGGGTTTGTGCAGGAGAAATGAAAAGCCGGCAATTGAATTACCGACTTTTCACTAACACCGCTGTGTATTTCTCGCAAGTCACACTGCTGGTCCGTGTGGAATCCGTATTTTTCTCGCCCCCATAGACTTTCATTGGCGAATTTTTTGCGCAATACGCTGACAAACGCGGCATGCTGCGATTTTGTACGGCCGTAGAAAGCCGTATATTACGGATCCATAATATACGGCTGATAGGAGCAGCCCCATTGAGAATAATTGTGCCGTATGTTATGCGAGTTTTACGGACGTAGTTTCTGCGCTCTTACGTCCGTAAAACTCGCATGTGTGACGCCGGCCTTACCAAAATTACACATACCATAAAACCCCTCCAGTCTTAATAATCATACAGGGGAGGCAATATTTTGGATAAAATTGACCACAGCGGCCATTTACTTTATTAGATATTACAATAACAATAACCATTGTGAATTAACGGAAAGGAGGGAGGTCCATGGAGCTACCAAATCTGACACACCTTAACCAATTATTCAAATTAGAAATAGCTTTGCCCTCAGCTGTGAGACTGAAGCTTGAGGGCACCACACCACGGTCAGTGGTAAAATAACGCCAGCTACTGGTTCCCAAGGGTCCAGCCCGTTCAGAACCCTACTAAATGCCATATCAGCCACTATTAAGTCCATCCTGTAGGGCAGAGGTGTCAAACTGCATTCCTCGAGGGCCGCCAACAGGTCATGTTTTCAGAATTTCCTTAGCATTCCACAAGTTGCTGGAATCATTCTGTGCAGGTGATTAAATTATCACCTGTGCAATACAAGTAAATCCTGAAAACATGACCTGTTGGCGGCCCTCGAGGAATGCAGTTTGACACCTCCGCTGTAGGGAACCCTCCATCTGATTCCCCCACAACCAATTTTTTACACCAACTCCAAGGACTCCTCACACCACCACCGCAAACGCACTGATTTCTCAAGTGCGTGCACCCCTGTCAATTACCAGAGCATGTTCCAACCCTTCTTATATAGCTAGCGCCCAAATATTAGTACAAATAGTATTTAAATGCACACCGTCTTGTGACCAAAAATTCCATTCACCAGCTTCCAGATCGTGGTGACACTCTCTGATGCCCCTATTCTGTACTACACATCGTGATATAGCCCTATTTAACTTCACCCTTGCCCTATTGGCCCTTTCTATTGATCTCGCTATGCGACATGTTTTCCTATGCACTATATCTGACCAAGCCACCGTTTTTGGAAATTATGACCATAACGTAAAAAGGTCAAAATGGATTTTCTTAATCAGTTCCTTCACTGCCCTTACATCCAAGTCATTATCTCCGAAGTGTTAAACCAGAATGTCAGGCATCCTATCCAGACATGCTGCCTTATGCAACCCAGGTAACACCATACCTCTGAATGCGAGACATCTAACTATCAGCTCTTCTGTACAAAAAGCTAACTGCCTTTCTTCCGGTCTGATATCTGCACGCTTCGCCCCCCCGCCCCCCCCAATGCACTAAAAAGGTTTCCAAACAGTCACGCTAAACAAGGCCCCTCATCTACAATGCAAAACAAAGAACATGCTTAAATACCTACAATTATTAATTCAGTATTAACAAATTCCATCAAAACCAACTGTTCAGACTAATGTCTTATATATGACCTATACCTACTAGAGCTCCATCTTCCTATCCGTTTTATTTCCTCTGGCCTGAGGCCCCTGTCTGTAGCTTCTGTCGCCGCACCTATCCTAAAGGAGTGAGAGGCGAAACAATCCGAATCCAAACCCAAATCCCTTAAACATTTTCTCATAACTGCAATAAATTGGTATCTTGAAAGAACAGACCCATCCACATGATGAAGCAATGGACTGCTTCTTTCTGTTCATAACTGTCGATACTCTATGAAACAGCGTAACGGGCACATCTCAGACCCAACCACTAGCCCAAGCTTAACCCTTCTACCTCGACCTACTTGATCTGTCTTTGAAATTCTAATCCAAATTTAAATTTCCTTATCTGCATAGGTAATGTCCTCCCATAACAAACCACTTGCTTTCCATCTACTCTGAACCACAAATCAAACGGCTTGCTCCTCGGTAACCTGCCTCCACCAGTGCAAGGGTCACTCCAACCCTGATTGTTGAGCCTCTGGAACCAATTCTCGGAAACTGTCCCACTGAAATAGAGTCATAGAGTTGGCCATGCAATTCTTTAGTTCCTGTAAATGTACTGCAACAATCCAGGCATTCAATTCCAAGCAAAGGAAAACAAGCTCCCTAAGCAATCTTACCACCAGTGGGGAAAAGCAGTGAGGTTGTTAATGAGCGCTACCACCCCCATGTTGTGACACTGAAACCTAATCTTACGATTTTTAAAATCCTTGCCCTATATGGATATAGTCACTAAAATTGGAATAAACTCTAGTAACGCCAAATTCTTTAGAAGACCAGTTTTACGCCAACCACCTGGCCACGACCCTGCACACCATTGCCCTTTGCAGTACACCCAAAACCTATGGCTCCTGCAGCATCAGTGTAAATCTCACAGTCAAGGTTGTCTTGTACGTCCTGTTGAATGATTGATTGTCCAATGTAATGACTCAAAAACTTTCCCCACACCCTCAAGTTGTTATTGTGCTTGTTTTTAATTCGCATGTAATGGTGTGGTGACCACACTCCAGCCATCACCCCTGCTAGTCTCCAGCAAAAAACTCTGCCCATAGGTATAATTCTACAAGCGAAATTAAATTTTTCCCAAAAACAACTGTAACTCCGCCGTTACACTTCTCCCTGTTGGACATCTAGAATGGCCCTCTGCTGCACCTCTTCTTCCTGGCGGTCCCGCTGCTGATCTCCTGTGTCCTGGAGCACCATCATCACTGACAGGCCCTGCAACAGGAACATCGCCAGCAGGGCCCACAGTCTCCGTGAACACTTTTGGTTGCCTGCAAGGAAGTGGCCTTCATCCTTGTGTGCCTCGCGGCCTACATGCTCCCATGAACCCGGCTGGCCCTTAAGATTCCTCCCTGATGGTGAATGCCTCGCAGCTGCATTATTATGTCGCCCGTCGGCAGGAGAGTCCCTAGGGGGTAGTCTCAGGGCTCAATCTCTCTGGTGGCCTCGTCCTGCACGACATTTGACCAGGCTCCTTATGCTCTGGCTGCAGCACTACAATTTCCAGCATGCCCAATAATTGCTTCTCAAGCCAGGCTTTGCCTCTGACACTTGCTGCAGCCGTCCTAGGAGAGCCTCCATATTAGACATAGCTATCAGGTAAGAGGTAGTATGGTCGTAGGGGGTCACTCTTCACTTTGAGGATCCCCCAAAATGGCCTCCTTTCTGCATTTTTCTTTTATATATACCACCCATAGTTGCTCCCCCTTTATTTTTTAATTCAAAACATAAACACCTATGACATCATTCCACTCACGACCCAACTCCTGCCATGTGGGATCTACAGTTATCTAGTTCAGCTCTGACCCATTCTGTATGGAAAAACCACACGCAGACCCCAATTCATCAAGACCAGCATTTTGCACACCGATCTTTTGGTGTCTTTGCGTCAAACCTTGCAATGTAAAAAGTGGACAATCCCTTTACAGAAGAAATCAGCAAGACTGCATTATAGATGAAAAGGAGCTATACAGAAAAACATTGTGTATTTACGACGAGGTTACATTTTCATGATCCTACAGATCTCCTCCAGCCCAGAGCTTACAATTGTAAGAAATATAACAGGTGGAATACGGAGGCAGTCAGAGTGTACAATCATTGTTTCACAGTGTTCTTACATTTAACCATTAATTATCTTTAACACTGTGTGTGGTCAAATTAGACAGGCGAGCAAATACTACATAGTGCATGATTCTAAAGCCTTAATTTACACTGACAGGCAACAGCTACTGGTAATTAGCAGATTGGCTTCAACTATTTCATATTCTGTTTTCACATTCATTTATAAACCCCTTTTCTAAAACCCTATTTAGGAGCTGTGACTTCAGAAGGGTCACCCATTCCAGGCCTACATCCATTAGCCGAGAGAGCAACTGCAAAGAGCTTTGGAGAACCCAAAATCGCCCATTGATTTCAATAGCAAATTGTATAGTTGTCAAAGTGTAACTAGTATTTCGCTGTACATGAAGGATGACACTATATCTGGTCATTTTATGACTAGTGTCTTGCATTTTTAGTAGTTTTTTCCTTTAGGCCAGATTCACACATCCCTGTTTCTTGGTCCAAATATGAACCACTATGCAAGGATTGGCAGAAGGAATCCTCCAGATGCATAGTGCTTCACACAAAAAAAAAAAAGTGACTCATATATTATATAGAGTCATTTCAATAGTGATCTATTTCACATGTTTATTTCTGTTAATGTTGATGATTATGGCTTACAGCCAATGAAAACTCAAAAATCATTATCTCAGTAAATTAGAATAATTAACAAAAAAAAACACCTGCAAAGGCTTCCTAAGGGTTTAAAAAGGTCCCTTAGTCTGTTTCAGTAGGCTCCACAATCATGGGGAAGACTGCTGACTTGACAGATGTCCACAAGGAAGCTAAATTTTGCATTTTATTTGGAAATCAAGGGCCCAGAGTCTGGAGGAAGAGTGGAGAGGCCACAATCCAAGCTGCTTGAGGTCTAGTGTGACGTTTCCACAATCAGTGATGGTTTCGGGAGCCATGTCATCTGCTGGTGTAGATCCACTGTGTTTTATCAAGACCAAGTCAGTGCAGCCGTCTACCAAGAAAGTTTAGAGCACTTCATGCCTCCATCTGCCGACAAGCTTTTTGGAGATGGAAATTTCATTCTCCAGCAGGACTTGGCACCTGTCCACACTGCCAAAAGTACCAATACCTGTGCTTGATTGGCCAGCAAACTTGCCTGACCTTAACCCCATAGAGAATCTATGGAGTATAGTCAAGAGAAAGATGAGACACCAGGCCAGACTCAGATGCTGGAAGGCAGCACAAGTTCTCCTGGTGGCGACAGCTTCAGAATCCGCTATTATCGTCAGTACCTTTAGTTTTCTATGGGACATCAATCATTGAAATGCTCCGTGTCTCCAATCTTTAACATTCGTATAATTCAAGCTTCCTTGTCCCTCCATCCCCATCACCATAAATGCTGTTATAAATTTGGGGAGGACCGACCTCCCAAGCTTTCCAGGATGCTGCCAACAGCGGGAAGTATTATTTTCCTGCAAGCCCCAAAAATCACAGCTCTAACCTTGAAAATACACCATGCACTCTCTATCCAGGCAATCTGGTGCTAACATGTCCCAGGACAGTGCCCACATTTGACCCAAATCTCTTCTCTCTTTACTCGCTAAGATCCCTCTTAGGGTATGTGTCCACATTCAGGAAACGCTGAGTTTTTGACGCAGCGTTGAGCAGCATGCATAAAAAACGCAGAGTCCAGATGTTACAGCACAGTGGAGGGGATTTCATAAAATCCTGTCCCCACTATGCAGTAAAAGATGCATGCGGCAGACCCGAAAAAACTCACATGTGGCGCGTCTTTTAAGAACACAGCATGTCCTTACAATGCAGAAAAAACTCAAGGACAACGCAGGTGACCTCCCAGTTGCAGATTTGGTCAGGATTTTACCTGCATAAAATCCTGACCAAATCCTGAAGCAATCCAGAACGTGGACACATACCCTTATGCTCTAGATTTATATAACCCAAATGCTCCTGCAGAAAGGGATTACATTGTAACATACCCACTAATGTCATCCGTGTTCCATGTTCGTTTTCTAGTCATGTTTTTCACAGATAGAACACATTCACCCCCCAAAAAAACTAAGGAGACATGTCCGTTTTTGATCTGAGTCATGGATCAAAGTTGCTCATTCAATGGATCCATAAAAAAACGAACAGTAGACAACCACCATCCATGGGTCGTCAGAGCCCTGCCTGTTCTTTACTTTATGGGCAGGAGAAGCTTGTAATTTTTTTCAATCTATTTGTAAATGACAAAAACGGATGCGTCACTGATTGTAAAAACAGACACACGGACCAAAAATGGATGAATAACAGATCTAGCACCATGATGAAAAATCTACATTTTATTTCCTCATATGCAAAAAAAATGGATGTGTGAATAAGGCCTTACACATGTATAACGGGTTCAACAGCCCATTTTACCTATCAGTGCCAAGTTGGCAATTGCCAACCACATGATGAAAGAGAACCTTGGTTGTTCACATTGGTCACCTACTCTACACAGTTTGATAGTCTAATATTCATGTAGTTACCGCAGATAGTTATGTGCTTGGGTCACTGACGAAACAACAAGTCAATGCAAAATCTTGCACCTATATACTTAGGACAAAGTGCATCCATATATGCACGATCCTAACACCCACAAATACAGAGTACCCCACACACACTTAGGTTTAAAGGGGTTATCTCCTATCTACAGGGTGGGTGTTGTTGATCGGTGGGTGTTTGACCACTGGGGCCCACACCGATCAGCAGAACAGGGAACTTTATCCCCATTAGAATGGAGTAGAAGTGTTCACGTTACACATCTGCCCCATTCCTTCCTGCGGATAGGTGATAACTTTAATTAGAGTTCATGCATCTAGCAAACAATAGCATCATTTGTAGTGATGAGTGTATGGAGCACCCCCAGACGCAGGGCTGCGGGGTACTCGGTACCGGGCCTCTCAGTCTCAGTCCTGGGGTTGTCACGGTGGCTAGACCCAGTCCGTGACCCTGCTAAGGGGCGTCCAATGAAAGGGGTGATGATGGTGCGTGGTGCAAGACCTCTTTACTGAAGGCTTCAGGATCCTCAATCCAGAGTACTGTTAACAGGGCTGGCTGAGACCGGCCGGTCTGAAGGCACATCCAGAGTTCCCTTTACAGGTGGAAATCAGTGCCTACCTTCTAGCGCCTGTGTGTTGTAGTACCTCCCTGCTGAGCACCACGGGATAGTCCTCACAACTGTTGTGTCTGTTTCTGATGTTCTTTCTCTCTCCGTCCCTAGTTTTTTATAGGACGCACCCGTATGACGGGGTGGGCCTGGAGTTATTTTATAGGGACCTGTCATGATCTCTGCAAGCAGAGATCATAGCAAGCCTATAGAGGGACAAGCTCTCGGAAGATGGAACTATACTGACCATGAACTAAGCCTGCCGCGCAACTAGAAATAGCCAGGTAGCATTTCCTATTTATCGCTAGATGCCCAGCTCTGGCCTAAGACCTAAATAGCTAGCAGAGGGAAATATAAGACCTGGCTCACCTCTAGAGAAATATTCCAAAGAAGACAGTAGCCCCCCACATATAATGACGATGAGTTCAGATGAAACAACAAACGCAGCAGGAAAATAGTCTTAGCAAATTTGAGGTCCGCTTACTAGATAGCAGAAGACAGATAGTATACTTTCATGGTCAGCAGAAAAACACTAACAAAACACCATCCAGAGATTACCTTAAACTCTGGCATTAACTCATAACGCCAGAGTAGCAATCCCTGATCAACGAGAGCTTTCCAGACACAGTAACAAAACTTCAGCTGTGAACTGGAACAAATAGGCAAAACGAAACATGGACAAAAGTCCAACTTATCTAGTAGTTGTCTAGAAGCAGGAACAAGCACTGAGAGGCATCAGATAACATTGTTGACCGGCAAGAAACCACCAGAGAAATGAGCTTAAATAGCGACACCCACTACTGATGGAACCAGGAGAAACAGGAAAGAGGATGACAAGTCCAATTCCACAAGCGGCCACCGGGGGAGCCCAGAATCCAAATTCACAACAGTACCCCCCCCTCAAGGAGGGGGCACCGAACCCTCACCAGATCCACCAGGGCGACCAGGATGAGCCCTATGGAAGGCACGAACAAGATCAGAAGCATGAACATCAGATGCATTGACCCAAGAATTATCCTCCTGGCCGTAACCCTTCCAGTTGACCAGATACTGGAGTCTCCGTCTGGAAACACGAGAGTCCAAAATTTTCTCCACAACGTACTCCAACTCACCCTCAACCAACACCGGAGCAGGAGGCTCAACTGAAGGTACAACAGGTACCTCATACCTGCGCAATAACGACCGATGAAAAACGTTATGAATGGAAAAGGACGCAGGGAGGTCCAAACGGAAAGAAACAGGATTAAGAATCTCCAATATTCTATAAGGGCCGATGAACCGAGGTTTAAACTTAGGAGAAGAGACCCTCATAGGGACAAAACGAGAAGACAACCACACCAAATCTCCAACACAAAGCCGAGAACCAACACGACGATGACGGTTGGCAAAACGCTGAGTCTTCTCCTGGGACAACTTCAAATTGTCCATAACCTGCCCCCAGATGTGATGCAATCTCTCCACCACCGCATCCACTCCAGGACAATCCGAGGATTCCACCTGACCGGAGGAAAATCGAGGGTGAAACCCCGAATTACAGAAAAACGGGGACACCAAGGTGGAAGAGCTGGCCCGATTATTGAGGGCGAACTCTGCCAATGGCAAAAAAGCAACCCAATCATCCTGGTCAGCAGAGACAAAACACCTCAGATATGTCTCCAGGGTCTGATTAGTCCGCTCGGTCTGGCCATTAGTCTGAGGGTGAAAAGCAGATGAAAAAGACAAATCTATGCCCATCCTAGCACAGAATGCCCGCCAAAATCTAGACACAAATTGGGTACCTCTGTCAGAAACAATATTCTCAGGAATACCGTGCAATCGGACAACATTCTGAAAAAACAGAGGAACCAACTCAGAAGAAGAAGGCAACTTGGGCAGAGGAACCAAATGGACCATTTTAGAGAAACGGTCACAGACCACCCAGATGACAGACATCTTCTGGGAAACAGGCAGATCTGAAATAAAATCCATCGAGATGTGTGTCCAAGGCCTCTTAGGAATAGGCAAGGGCAACAGCAGTCCGCTAGCCCGAGAACTACAAGACTTGGCCCGAGCACAAATGTCACATGACTGCACAAAGACTCGCACATCTCGTGACAGGGAAGGCCACCAGAAGGATCTTGCCACCAAATCCCTGGTACCAAAAATTCCGGGATGACCTGCCAATGCAGAAGAATGTACCTCAGAGATGACTCTACTGGTCCAATCATCCGGAACAAACAGTCTATCAGGCGGACAACGATCCGGTCTATCCGCCTGAAACTCTTGCAAGGACCGCCGCAGATCAGGAGAAACGGCCGACAAAATTACTCCCTCCCTAAGGATACCTGTGGGTTCAGAATTACCAGGAGAGTCCGGGTCAAAACTCCTAGAAAGGGCATCTGCCTTAACATTCTTAGAACCCGGTAGGTATGACACCACAAAATTAAAGCGAGAAAAAAATAAAGACCAGCGCGCCTGTCTAGGATTCAGGCGCCTGGCAGTCTCAAGATAAATCAAATTTTTGTGGTCAGTCAATACCACCACCTGATGCTTAGCCCCCTCTAGCCAATGGCGCCACTCCTCAAACGCCCACTTCATGGCCAAAAGCTCCCGATTCCCAACATCATAATTCCGCTCTGCGGGCGAAAATTTGCGAGAAAAGAAGGCACAAGGCCTAATGACGGAGCAGTCGGAACCTTTCTGCGACAACACTGCCCCAGCTCCGATCTCCGAAGCGTCAACCTCAACCTGAAAAGGCAGATTCACATCAGGCTGACGCAACACAGGGGCAGAGGCAAAACGGTGCTTAAGCTCCTGAAAGGCCTCTACAGCATGAGGGGACCAATTAGCAACATCAGCGCCTTGTCTGGTCAAATCAGTCAGTGGTTTAACGACATCCGAAAAACCAGCAATAAATCGGCGGTAAAAGTTGGCAAAGCCCAAAAATCTCTGAAGACCCTTAAGAGAGGAGGGCTGAGTCCAGTCACAAATAGCTTGCACCTTGACGGGATCCATCTCAATGGAAGAGGGAGAAAAAATATACCCCAAAAAGGAAATTTTCTGGACCCCAAAAACGCACTTAGACCCCTTCACACATAAAGAATTAGACCGCAGAACCTGAAAAACTCTCCTGACCTGCTGGACATGAGAGTCCCAGTCATCAGAAAAAATCAGAATATCATCCAGATATATTATCATAAATTTATCCAGAAAATCGCGGAAAATATCATGCATAAAAGACTGGAAAACTGAAGGGGCATTAGAAAGACCAAAAGGCATGACCAAGTACTCAAAGTGGCCCTCGGGCGTATTAAATGCGGTCTTCCACTCATCCCCCTGCCTGATCCGCACCAAATTATACGCCCCACGAAGATCAATTTTAGAGAACCACTTAGCACCCTCTATACGAGCAAACAAATCAGTAAGCAATGGCAATGGGTATTGATACTTAACAGTGATCTTATTCAGAAGCCGATAATCAATACATGGTCTCAAAGAGCCGTCCTTTTTTGAGACAAAGAAAAACCCAGCTCCCAAGGGAGAAGAAGATGGACGAATATGTCCCTTTTCCAAAGACTCCTTTATATATTCCCGCATAGCAGCATGTTCCGGCACAGACAGATTAAACAAACAACCCTTTGGATATTTGCAACCCGGTATCAAATCTATGGCACAATCGCACTCACGGTGCGGAGGTAACGACCCAAGCTTGGGTTCGTCAAAGACGTCTTGATAATCAGAGAGGAACTCAGGGACTTCAGAGGGAATGGACGACGAAATAGAAACCAAAGGTAAGTCCCCATGAATACCCTTACATCCCCAGCTCAACACAGACATTGCTCTCCAGTCCAAGACTGGATTGTGAGACTGCAACCATGGCAATCCCAGTACCAAATCGTCATGTAAATTATACAGCACCAGGAAACGAATAATCTCCTGGTGATCCGGATTGATACGCATGGTTACTTGTGTCCAGTATTGTGGTTTATTATTAGCCAATGGGGTGGAGTCAATCCCCTTCAGAGGAATAAGAGTCTCCAAAGGCTCTAAATCAAAACCACAACGATTGGCAAAGGACCAATCCATAAGACTCAGAGCGGCGCCAGAGTCAACATAGGCGTCCGTGGCAATGGATGACAAAGAGCAAATCAGGGTTACAGACAAAATAAACTTAGACTGAATGGTGCCAATGGAAACAGACTTATCAAGCTTCTTTGTACGCCTAGAGCATGCTGATATAACATGAGTAGAATCCCCACAATAGAAGCACAATCCATTCTTCCGTCTAAAATTCTGTCGCTCGCTCCTGGACAGAATTCTATCACACTGCACACTTTCTGGCGTCTTTTCCATAGACACCGCCAGATGGTGCACCGGTTTGCGCTCCCGCAGACGCCTATCAATCTGAATAGCCATTGTCATGGACTCATTCAGACCTGCAGGCACAGGGAACCCCACCATAACATCCTTAACGGCATCAGAGAGACCCTCTCTGAAAGTTGCCGCCAAGGCGCACTCATTCCACTGAGTAAGCACAGACCATTTACGGAATTTTTGGCAGTAAACTTCAGCTTCGTCTTGCCCCTGAGATAGTGCCATCAAAGTTTTTTCTGCCTGAAGTTCCAAATGAGGTTCCTCATAAAGCAAGCCCAAGGCCAGAAAAAACGCATCCACATCGCGCAACGCAGGATCCCCTGCTGGCAATGAGAAGGCCCAATCTTGAGGGTCACCCCTGAGCAAGGAAATCACAATCCTAACCTGCTGAGCAGGGTCTCCAGCTGAACGAGACTTCAGGGACAAATAAAGCTTACAATTATTTCGGAAATTCTGGAAGCTAGCTCTATTCCCTGTGAAGAACTCCGGCAAAGGAATTCTCGGCTCAGATACCGGAGCATGTACCACAAAATCTTGTAAATTTTGTACTTTCGTGATGAGATTATTCAAACCCGCAGTTACACTCTGAAGATCCATTATTGTCAGGTGCACACAGAGTCATACAGAGATTAGGAGGAGAGAGAGAAAAAAGACTGCAGCAAGGCAAACTGGAGGAAAAAAAAAAAAAAAAAAATTCCAGCAGACTTCTTATAACTCTCCTTTCTCAACCTGGGTCTTTAACACTTTACTGGCCGGTCAAACTGTCATGATCTCTGCAAGCAGAGATCATAGCAAGCCTATAGAGGGACAAGCTCTCGGAAGATGGAACTATACTGACCATGAACTAAGCCTGCCGCGCAACTAGAAATAGCCAGGTAGCATTTCCTATTTATCGCTAGATGCCCAGCTCTGGCCTAAGACCTAAATAGCTAGCAGAGGGAAATATAAGACCTGGCTCACCTCTAGAGAAATATTCCAAAGAAGACAGTAGCCCCCCACATATAATGACGATGAGTTCAGATGAAACAACAAACGCAGCAGGAAAATAGTCTTAGCAAATTTGAGGTCCGCTTACTAGATAGCAGAAGACAGATAGTATACTTTCATGGTCAGCAGAAAAACACTAACAAAACACCATCCAGAGATTACCTTAAACTCTGGCATTAACTCATAACGCCAGAGTAGCAATCCCTGATCAACGAGAGCTTTCCAGACACAGTAACAAAACTTCAGCTGTGAACTGGAACAAATAGGCAAAACGAAACATGGACAAAAGTCCAACTTATCTAGTAGTTGTCTAGAAGCAGGAACAAGCACTGAGAGGCATCAGATAACATTGTTGACCGGCAAGAAACCACCAGAGAAATGAGCTTAAATAGCGACACCCACTACTGATGGAACCAGGAGAAACAGGAAAGAGGATGACAAGTCCAATTCCACAAGCGGCCACCGGGGGAGCCCAGAATCCAAATTCACAACAGGGACCCTAGAGACGCCCCTCTCCCACAATTGCCTCCGTTGTCTGCTTAGGTGATTTAGGTGAGGCAGCCAACCTAAAATTAACTGCCCTGCTGTTGGTTTGAAGTAATGCGTGGAGCCCAATACTTCCTCGGCGTTCCGGCCACCGGCTACGCGCCTCAGTAGGATGTTGCCACGATCTTAGGGCACGATTCCTACTGGTTCTATCCTCATTTGTGCTGTGATCTCGTTTCTCACTTCTTCACAATAAACCTCGCTTCGTGACCTTTCTTAAGATGCCGCCGCAACGGGTGCAGGCGCGGCTCCGTAACGTTCTGTCCTTTTCGCTAGGCCACTGTCAGGATCCCACCCCTGACAGAGACCCCCCTGGATCTTCCCAGTAACTCCCTCTCTCACAGGATGTTGCCTGGGCAAAACCCAGTCAGCTTCTCTCTCACTTCCTATCCAACCCCCAGTTTTACCAGAGTGTGAGGAGTGGCCTAATACATAGAACCCTTTGCTCCCCCTGGTGACCGGAGTGTGAAGTGTAGTGTGTGACTGTGATACCTGGTCAGGTGAACTCCTTTAGTGCAATCAGACATAACATCACTCCCTTAGTGGCAGAGCGCCATTACTGCAACGACCAGGACTCTGGGGCGCTGCACTGACATGCTGGGATAAAGTGTTATCTGAGCATGCCCAGGCGATAACAGAGTGACTTTGGCGTCCTCGAAAAATATGTTCGAGTCCCCGCGGCTGCATGTCTCGTGACAGTTTGACAGCCGCAACACATGCAGGGATTGTCTATTTGTTAGGAAATCCCTGCATTTGTTGCAACTGTCGAAAATCTGCGAGACTTGCAGCCGAGTGCTCTCGAACATATTTTTTGAGCACACCGAATACACTAGGATGACACCCGAGCATCGGATAACAGCTTATCCGAGCACATTCGTTCATCACTGCTCATCAGTATTAACGAGTCATTTACAGAATCGCCAGCAGGAAAATAGTCATTTCTATCACTGTCTAAAAAGCAAATAAGTGCTATTCTGCTGCCCTCTAGTGTTCATAGTTATTCTGCAGACATCGTCAGTGCACAATGGAAGAAGAACCACATATAAATACATTTCCTATAACTGCTGCTCCAAACGTGTTATCTCACTAATTCATGTCCCATGATATGCACATAACTCCTCTAGGTGTGCTCCTCTGTTATTGATCATTGTCAAAATGGCAGCAGCAGTGTCAAGAAGGCACAAAGAAACAAAGGATGTATAACATAAAGGAAAACAATAGAAATGCAAATGATTAAACAATGGAACTTCAGTAATCTACTATAGAAGAGAAAAGAAACAAACCCGAGAACTGAACATAGCCAACTTAATTAGACTCTAAAAAGTACAGACAGATAGTCAATATAATGCTCTTTGGGTAGAAAATCAAGATAATCGTACGCTCCACTGAAAGTCAGGTATGTGGGTTGCTACAAATATAAAGGCCTTCATTATTCCCCACCAGTAATAATTATCGAGACATGATCTGAGGCTGATTTGAGGTCCAAACTACTGTACTCAGGATAGTATGCAGTCAGCTAATTTTAGCAGCAAAGCACCTTTGGAAAGAAAATAAAAAGGCACGAGATGCCTGGCTACTATCTTACTATATATATATATATATATATATATATATATATATATATATATATATATATATATATATATATATATATATATATATATATATATATATATATATATATATATATATATACACAGTTGTGTGAAAAAGTATTTGCCCCCTTCCTGATTTCCTATTCTTTTGCATGTTTGTCACAGGAGGAGAAAAGCAATCCAAACCTACAGGACCCTGTGTGAAAAAGTGATTGTCCCCTAAACCTAATAATTGCTTGAGCCACCCTTAGCAGCAACAACTGCAATCAAGCATTTGCAATAACTGGCAGTGAGTCTTTTACAACACTCTGGGGGAATTTTGGCCCAATCATTTTTGCTGAATTGTTGTAATTCAACCACATTGGAGAGTTTCCGAGCATGAACCACCTATTTAAGGTAATACCACTACATCTCAATTGGATTCAGGTCAGGACTTGGATTAAGTCACTCCAAAGTTTTCATTTTTTTCTTAAGTCATTCAGAGGTGGACTTGCTGGTGGTTTTTGGATCACTATCCTGCTGCATAATCAATCGCGCTTCAGGTCACAAACATATGGCCGGACATTCTCCTTCAGGATTTTATGGTAGACAGCAGAATTCATGGTTCCATTTACCACAGCAAGTCTTCCAGGTCCTGAAGCAGCAAAACAGTCCCAGACCATCACACTACTACCACCATATTTTACTGTTGGTATGATGTTCCTTTTATGAAATGCTGTGTTATTTCTACTTCAAATGTAATAGGGTATACACCTTCCAAAAAGTTCAACTTGTGTTGTCAGTCCACAGACTGAATTCTCTCAAATGTCTTGGGGTTCTTCAAGATGTTTTCTGGAAAAACTGAGAAGAGACTTTATGTTCTTATTTTTCAGCAGTGGTTTTCATCTTGGAACTCTGCCATGCAGGCCATTTTTGCTCAGTCTCTTTCTTATGGTGGAGTCATGAACACTGACCTCAACTGAGGCAAGTGAGGCCTGCAGTTCAGTGGATGTTAGTGTGGAGTCTTTGGTGACCTCTTGGATGCGTCATCGGTGTGCTCTTGTAGTAATTTTGGTGAGCCAGCCACTCCTGGGAAGGTTCACCACTGTTCCTTGTTTTCGCCACTTGTGAATAATGGCTCTCACTGTAGCTCGCTGGAGTCCCAAAGCTTTAGAAATGGCTTTGTAACCTTTTCCAAACTGATAGATCTCAATTACTTTGTTTCTCACTTGTTCCAGAATTTCTTTGGATCTCATCAAGATGTCTAAGTTTTGAAGTCCTTTTGGTCTACTCCACTTTGTCAGGCAGGTCCTATTTAAGTGATTTCTTGATTGAGAACATGTCTGGAAGTAATCAGGCCCGCGTGTGGCTAGGGAATTTGAACTCCGCTTCCCAAAGATGTGATGAGCCTCAGTTAAATTATGTTTTAAGGGGGGGGGGGGGGGGGGGGGGTAATCACGTTTCCAGACAGGGCCCTGTAGGTTTGGATTTCATTTTCCCTTAATAATAAAGATCTTCATTTAAAAGCTGCATTTAGTTTACTTGTGTTACCTTTGTCTAATACTTAAATTTGCTTGCTGATCTGAAACATTTAAGTGTGACAAGCACGCAAAAGAAAAGGAAATCAGGAAGGGGCAAACAGTGCTTTACACAACTGTATATATAATGGGGGAATTTAATTAATTCTGTCTAATATTTCGGCTGTCTGTATCACTGACAATGTTATTACAGTGGCTCATGCTGGGTGATGATTATGTCACATCTGTAGACACTTTTGTCTAACTTTACATTATCTATTGGTTGGCTTCTTTTGCGCCAAAGGCTATAACTGTTTTTATTCTTGTTTTTTGCCTGTTTCATCTGAATGAGTCACAAAAAAAGTGTCTAAAACATCTAATAAATATAGTGCAACACACGTGCTATGGTTTTTGGCACGATCTGAACTAGAATCGTGGCGCGCTTAGCTTAGTAAATCGTTCCCAGTGTGTTAGACCAGTTTCACCACAGTACGGTGATTACAGTTTATTCCAATAAAACTACAGAGGAATTACAGCATAAAAGTGGTATTGTGTCTGTATTTCAGAAAGCAACACTAAGTTAGCCATATACATTGCTTGTCTTTTAGCTGAACTCAAAACCTCATATAATTGGTCCAAAGCTTATTTCAATGATGACAGGGGAATACACGTTGGCCAGACTCCTCTGTCAGTGGCTGGTACTCTGAACAATAAAAAAATTGGGTATGTTCAGACATAGACTAGCCCACAAGAGAACAGGTGAATCCCCGGTGGACCCCAGGGCAGGAGTAAGCCACTAATCCCGCAACATGAGCAGTAGTTGGCCCAATGCTTTTGATTAATTAATTGATTGATTAATTCATTCATTAAACAACCTAGCTTTTATTATATTTTTTTTATTATATAGGAGAAGAGGTAAATTTGTGGAAGAGGGTACTTTAATATTTGTATGTAGCTGAACAGTGCGCCCCCAAGGTCAATGTTAATGATGGGTCCTTGCCACCCCAGTCCGACAGCGGGTATGTTGAATTTCTGGTGGACGTCATGGGACTATCCGGATGCCCTCAAATCTATAAGATGTGCTCACATTTCCATACATCATTTTCTTGTATTGCTCAGAGTTGAGCACTTGAGTTGTAGGTGAAACACAACTGTCTTAGAACAAATATAAAGCTTCCTAAAAAAACAGAAAACATGGAAACCTTTCAGACTTCCGAAAATGTGGCAAATCTCCAGATTGTTCCTGAATCTTGTCAAAACTTCCTGAAAACCAGAAATTCTGGAAGGGTTTTTTTTTCATGCAAGGAACATAAAAGAGGCACAAATGCGGTGCCGAAGAGGGTTGGCATTTGAGAGAAAAAGGCAACAACCATTTCCCTCAGTCCCCATCTAAGGGGTTTCGTTTGTCCTTGTGGAGAGTGACAAGCCAGGCCTGGCATCTCAGAGCGAGGAGACTTATATGCCATGCATGTTCCTCTGGAAAATTAAATATGCAAATTGCCTCTTCAGAGAGGAAGAGGACTAGAACTCTAATGCCACCTATAGGAAGTAGCAATCCTACAAGTCAATATCGACCCTTTAACGAGCCTTGTCACATGACTTAGGATAAAAGCCAAATCAGAATCAATCCAACCTGTCCAATCCTGCTTTCTCCAACATCTGATATTAGATAGGACCCTACACAACGAATAACCAGCTGCTCCTAACAAAACTAAGATATCGACTGGCATCCAATTAATGTGCATGATAACAAAAATCAGTCGGTTACGGAGATGGTCAGCAGAATGTCGTCTTCCAGCCCTGGTAAACCATCATGGTCACACATTCTATATAGAGTAGGTAATATAGGCTCTGAGTTTCCCAAACATTAAAAACAACCAGTTTTCTGTCCAGTGGCCGGATGATTGAGTCAGGCTGGACAAAGGCATTTCTCAGAAATGGAACAGATGCTGATGTATACGATTCACGGCTGAAGAAAGAAAACAGAACCTTCGAAGTAGCCAATAAAACCAGCAAACTAATCAGGTTATAGACTCCCACGGAACAAGGGAAATAACATTAGACATTCCCATATGTCTGAGCTGGATTCCGAAGAATACAGAGATCTATGTCATTTTGTATCACAGTAACGGTAAATGTTAAGGCTTATTCCTCAAAATACATAGCTCTATTTTTATTGTAAAAATCCGTGGTCTATGATCTGTCATTGGGATCTCAGAGCAAAATTCAATGGGAAAGATTTATCGAAACTATCTAAAAAACTGTCTCAGTTTATCCACATCAACCAATCACAGCGCAGCATTAATATTACTAGATCGGTTTAAAAAATTAAAGCCGAGATCCGACTGGTTTCAATGGGCAAAAAATTGAAAATTTTCTTTTTGAGAGTTTTGATAAAACGAGACCCATACATTATTTTTCTGGGACCAATAGTGCTATTTTGCTCTCCTCCTGATTTTCTTTTTTTTTTCTTTTTCACTGGCATCAAACATCAGCTGCATTTCTAAAGTCACAGAGTCGGTCACTGAGCCTTCTCCAATTAGCAATAGGAGCATGTTAATTTATAGGTATAATATGAAGCCCCTTTTTGAGAGTCTTTGGAGATGGATCAGTGGCTAAGTTCACATTAAGTGTACTCGCACGCCACTAGTAAGATGTTACGTAAAAAGGAAAGGCAGAAGAGAATAAGAGAAGGAAACGTGAACAAACTAAAAAATACTTTTATTACACTATATTAAATCATGACATTAAATATTCTTATCTGTAATAGCCATATCTATTGTAGATGGTCCTGGCGACCAGCTAATATATGTCTGAATGCTATAGGGAAAAATAACTGTAGTCTCCGGTAATGTGATTTATACACAAAGAATTACCATACATTCCTCACTATAAAGTTATAGAATGTGGAGCATTAATTGGGTAAATGTTAAAGAGAAACAGTCATCAAATTTATTACTCAAATTGAGAGCAACATGATGTAGGGGCAGAGACCCTGATTCCAGCTATGTGTCACTTACTGGGATGCTTGATACAGTTTTGAAAAAAAATCACAGTTTTCTCTGATGCAGCTCTACCAGTTGTCTCAATGCTGAGCTCTGTACATCACCACCCCCACGCCTGAATGGCAGCTTTCTGTGTACACTGCGCATAGACAGAAAGCTTATAATCAGTGGTAGGGGACAGGGTTATACAGAACCCATGAATAGATAGGATTACATACTGATAATCTCCTGCTGATAAAATGGTGATTTTATCAAAACTACGGCAAGCAGCCCAGTAAGTGACACATCACTGGAATCAGGGTCTCTGTCTCTATAGATCATGCTGCTCTCAGACTAGTTGCAAAAAACCTGGTGACAAATTCCCTTTAAGCATGAGTTGTACTTACAGTATTTCTTAATTGTCATTTCTTATTATACATACATGTTTTTATTGTTTCTACACCACTGAGCTACAGCCAGCCCCTTCCTAGTCCACATAACACAACCTCTCTATCTTACATTTAATTGCTGCACCTTGTAATAACGTGTATTATACGATATGGCACATATTCGGATAATCAGCTGGCATCACACACTGGGTAACATGTTATATAAAGCAGTAAGTGCTCCATGTCCCGCCTGTGTAAATTATACCACACGCTGTATATTGCCATCATCGTGGCAGCAAAGTGACCGGCTTCTCCTAAGCGATAGATAATGTGACACTCTCAAAAAAATTTTAAATGGAATATTTCAGCAGGTTTTTGCTGTGTCATCTGAGTGCAGCATGGTGTAGGCCAAGAGACCCTGAATCCAATAATGTATCATTTAAATTACTGGGTGCAGCAGTTCTGACGCAATCTGAGTTTTTAGATTTAGCAATGAAGCAGAGCTGAGGAAGCTAACCCCGCCCACACCAGGCTCTGTATATACACTGTTCACAGACAGTGAGCTGCCTATCACAGGAGGGGGCGTGTCAGACTAGCAAGCACAGCTGCTAGCTCCGGTCAGTGATAAGATCCTGATGCTAAAACAATCCTTGCAAGGCAACAACTGCACAGAGCTTGATAAGAGAGACATCTCTGGAATCTGTGTTTTAACCCCTACAGCATGGCGTCTTTAGATTACATAGCAAAATCCTGCTGACAGATTCCCTTTAAAGGTACAGGATGTGTTTTACAACAGGTCTGGTTTCATATTCATATAGTCATACTGTTTTACTCACAGCATCCAGATCTGCTGTATACCACATCCTGTACCTTTAAGAGTGTTGTTTGTGTGATATGCTGTTTGTGTGATATCATTTGTTTGCTCTCCCTTGTTATTTCCCAGCATTTTCTGCCATGTAACCTCTGCACAATAAACCTCTTGGGTTATTTCAGACTCATCTCTTGTGTGTACAGCGCACGGACAGGGGTTTCGACCTCTGGCAGAAGAGACACTGCGCCATATGGAGGTAAGAACTACCAGACATCCTGCCCACGGAGGCGGTTTAAAGGGGCGTTACATATATAACAGCCACATTACTTATACGCATAACAGTGACATCACTCCGTGAAGATGTTGATGTCATCTAATGCCCAGAACTATAAGGAGGCAGTATTGTGGATCTCATTCTAAGCTTTTTATTTTAGAGAGAATGATCCTTCATGTTCATTGTTAAATTATTTAATTCACTCACTTAATATAAAAAAAATCAATAAAATAATTATATGTGGAAATAGAGGAGAGACAAAATTAATTTTAGAGAATAAAAATGAGAGCGACGACTGTGTCTTTGCTACGGGCAGTAATGTCTTTTTTCTTTATACCACTTCCAAAGATTTTCTCTACTTTTGTAATAATTAAAAAAAAAAAAAAAAAAACACCCTAGAGCTGTCTAGACGGCCAAGAATGTGAATCTGTACTTGGTTACAATAAAATTAGTGATTCTGCAATAGATTTCATCCCCATTCTACACCAGGATGTAAACCAGGACCTTCTCTTCCAGACAACACAATGTACAGCGACAGAACAGCCGCGGCTGGACGTTACAAGCACAGGTATTATTAATTCACAATCTAAACCAGGTTTTCCAACGGCAGCTGAAATCATATTTCAAGTCACACTGCCTGCAATTGCCTGCAACAGGAACTGACGCTGACCTGACAAATGGAAGAGGCGATAATAAAGTTCACAAGGCAGCAGAAAGAAAAGTAATAAAATCTAACATACTGAAAAGAAATAATGACAGTAAACCACAAGGCAGCCTATAAGCGGAGGTCACTGTAATCACATGTAGAGCGCAGGTGCGGAAGGGTTGAGGTTTGGCTCACGCACGTCTTACGGATTCCGTAGGAATTTATACACCTATACTATATCTCTGCGTGCCTTCAATTTCATATGGAAGCAGATGTTCCACCATGTGCTTTATTACCCAGAAATTTTATAAGTCACATGAAGGGGTAGTTTGGCCACACAATGAGTGGCTAAAACTCCAATATGTAGAACTAGAGGTAGTCTATGTGCCGCTGCACAGGCACCGTGCAAGCAGGGGAATAACGACGGCGGTCACCGCTGCGACTGGGGCCAGCCAGTCAGGGGCTCACCGACACCAGCAGAAACTTCAACTGGATGTGCATCCTCGGATGCGCATTCAGCTGAAGTGCATTGCACCACACAGATCCATCGGGTCCATGCCCGGTAATACACGCTGCCGGCCAATCAGAGGCCATCAGCTGACGTTAATGTGAAATGGCAGTGACGTCATGCGCTTCCCACGTATGCTGAAGTCAGCTGCCAGAGTCATAAGAGGATGCCGCAGGGTGGGGGAGAGGAGGAAATTTGACATTTGGCATAAATGCCACTTTTTTGGAACAATTCTTTTCCATAGCAAATACCCCCCATTATGCTGATAATGAACACAGTTTCAAACCATCCAAATGTTACACAATTTATATATTGATTCATAATAATGTTAACAAATACAAGTAGAACTGGTCCTACGTGCAATTTAATGCTTTATATCTGTGGCAGGAACATTGTAGGAAAAAATAGTATTTACCAAGTGTTTCATCTTGTGTATGTGTGTGGGGGCATAGTGAATGGAAAGGCGTTTCTACAATGGCTGCACCGTTTTAGGAGGACCTTTTGGCTATTCTGACCTGTTTGTTTTAGTAGTAGAGACGCACCCCTTATACAAGAAAAAATGGTAACACCCAGTTGTCCATTAATTCATACATTTCTAGCAGGAATAATGGAACAATTTTAAAAAATGTGAGTGATTGAGAATAATTTAATGGGGAACACAAGTATTAAAGGAGTTGTCCTATTTTTGAAGATCTTGGTCTCAGGCCCAACAAGCGCGTTACTCACCGTTCCTGGGTTTATGCGAGTCTCCAAATCTGCTCCCAGTATCGCATATTGGCTCCAGTACTGATGTTATATGAATAGTGTAGCAGACAATTACTGAACGCTGCAGCTCTGCCCATGTAGACTCACTGATTGGCAGCTGCACTGTCAGGTTAGGTGGCATCAGCACTTAGGCCAATAACAGGCACTGGCGGAAACAGCTGAGATTCACTGCTGGACCCAGGGAGGATCAGTAAAACACACTTTATTTCTTCCGGGAGCCGCTGGATTTCAGTAATGGAGGCATGCCTTTAGCAATTACAGTCACCACTTACAGCACTGAGATTATCGGCACTGACTGACAGCCGCCTCTGTACTGATGTGCTGCAGAACCGGCTATCAGTAGTGCACATGAAAATAAGAAACCTTGTAATATATGCTATCAGAGAAATCTGCTTTTTTCTACTCCTTGACTGGTCGTTCATTTAAAAAAATCTCAATTCATGGGTAAAATCTGTATTCAGTGGAGACAGAATATTACATTACTAAGATTGAATCTTAGTAGTAGAGTACTAGCAACTGGCATCTCCTATGTAGCAGGGAAGAGATGAGGAGAAGTGAGGCGCTAAAGGCAGAGCTTCTGCCTCCTCCTCCCATCTCTATGGAATCATCAGCATCGACTGTCATCTCCTATATCAGTAATGTCTGTCTTCACTGAATACAGATTTTACCCAGATATTGATAATTTTGAGAATGACTGATCAGGACTTTTGGTGGAGAAAGAAGCAGATTTCTCTGATAAGATACGTTACAAACTTTCTTATTATCATGTGTACTATTGATTTATGCAATAAAAACTAAAACAACGGTTACTCTTTAAAGCCAAGGGCATCTAGGAGAACTAATGTTCATTTTTCCCCAAGTGCCGCACTTTCACTAAAGGGGCCAGGCACCTTCATAAAGCTATTAACCTGCAGATTAACCCTATATCTGCAGGCTAAAGGTACCTTCACACGAAACGACTTTACAACGAGAACGAGAACGATCCGTGACGTTGCAGCGTCCTGGATAGCGATATCGTTGTGTTTGACACGCAGCAGCGATCTGGATCCCGCTGTGATATCGCTGGTCGTTGAATAAAGTTCAGAACTTTATTTGGTCGTCCGATCGCCGTGTATCGTCAGGTTTGACACCAAAAGCAACGATACCAGCGATGTTTTACGCTGGTAACCATGGTAAATATCGGGTTACTAAGCGCAGGGCCGCGCTTAGTAACCCGATGTTTACCCTGGTTACCAGCGTAAAAGTAAAAAAAACAAACAGTAAATACTCACCTGCGCGTCCCCTGCCGTCCGCTTCCTGCTCTGACTGAGCGCCGGCCCTAAAGTGAAAGTAAAAGCACAGCGGTGACGTCACCGCTCTGCTGTTAGGGCCGGCGCTCACACAGTAATGGAAGCGGACGCCGGGGGACGCGCAGGTGAGCATGTACTGTTTGTTATTTTTACTTTTACGCTGGTAACCAGGGTAAACATCGGGTTACTAAGCGCGGCCCTGCGCTTAGCAACCCGATGTTTACCCTGGTTACCCGGGGACCTCGGCATCGTTGGTCGCTGGAGAGCGGTCTGTGTGACAGCTCTCCAGCAACCAAACAGCGACGCTGCAGCGATCGGCATCGTTGTCGCTATCGCTGCAGCGTCGCTTCGTGTGAAGGTACCTTAAGAGCATTATCGCATCTGACAGATTCACTTTAAATAGAATCCACAGTGACAGTGGACATGCAGACAGTCACATACCCATGTCCTCGCCTTGTATCAATAAGAGTCTATTGTTCTCATTGTATTCACTAAAGTGTCACACTAAGAAAGTAATCAGGACTTTACTTTATAGCGATGGTTCTCTTGGCCTCATGCATACGACAGATCATAAAATCTCCTATGGACCTAGCAATCTTCTCTGATGATAAGCATTTTTTAACAAAAACTAATTTCAAAATTGTAATATAGTTATATTGATTTCACCCGCAGACATCACTCTACAGTTTGAAAAATATCCCATTATTATTATTATTATACATTTTTATAGCTCCATTTATTCCATTGCGCTTTACATGTGAAAAGGGGCAAATATAGACAAATACAATAAACTTGAGCAAAAAACAAGGCACACAAGTACAGGAGGAGAGAGGACCCTGCCCGCGAAGGCTCACAGTCTGCAGGGGATGGGTGAGGATACACTAGGAGAGGGTAGAGCTGGTTATGCGGTGGTTCAGTAGGTTGAGGATCACTACAGGCTGTAGGTTTGTCGGAAGAGGTGGGTCTTCAGGTTCTTTTTGAAGGTTTCTATGGTAGGCGAGAGTCTGATGTGTTGGGGTAGAGAGTTCCAGAGTAGGGGGAAGCATGGGAGAGGTCTTGTATGCGATTGTGGGAAGAGCAGATAAGAGGGGAGTAGAGAAGGAGATCTTGAGATGATCGGAGGTTGCGTGCAGGTAAGTACCGGGAGACTAGGTCACAGATGTATGGAGGAGACTGGTTGTGCATGGCTTTGTATGTCAGTCAGTTCCAGCAGATTTGAAACAAAATAGGGGATTTTATATCCCAATCATTATCCTCCTCACCAAGCTTTCAAGAAAAAGAAATCTCTGAACACGCTCGTACAAGGAGCACTGGAACAGGCAGGACTTCTTGATCAAACGCAAAATAAAAATCTTATCAATAGGTCTGAATTATTCTTGTAGCTTTATCACTAAGTTTAACTTGGCGCATTAAAAATTAAATAATCTTGCATAGGTTCTGGGCGTTGTAAGGAAACGACTTATTTCTAAATAAAGAATTAAACTTACCGTATGTTTCGGATTATAAGACGTACTTTTTTCCACAAAATTTGGGGGGGAAAATGGGGGTGCGACTTATAATGCGGATATATCTTACAGGCCACGGTGAAGCAGGGTCCCAGAGTCGCTGCTGGAGGAGGCAAGAGTGGAGCGTTGCTGCAGGCTGCGATGAGGGGGTGTTCGGATGTGCGTCGCTGCGGGTGTCTGGTGGTGCGGGGTCTCTGCTGACATTTTGTGAAAGCCCAGAGCCCCCGCACTTACATGGTTTACTATGCTGTGGACTCTGGGAAAATGGCTGCCGGGGGCGGCGCATGCGCAGATGGAGATCTCAGCACCAAGATCTCGGGAGATGAGATCTCAGCGCCAAGATCTCCATCAGCACATGCGCCGCCCCGGAAGCCATTTTCCCGGAGTCCACCTCATAGTGAACCATGTAAGTACGGGGGCTCTGGACTTCCACAAAATGTCGGTGGAGCCCCCACACCACCATACACCAGCAGTGACGCACATCCGAACACCTCCCTCATCCTAGCCTG
Source organism: Ranitomeya variabilis (assembly GCF_051348905.1). NCBI lineage: Eukaryota > Metazoa > Chordata > Amphibia > Anura > Dendrobatidae > Ranitomeya > Ranitomeya variabilis. The sequence continues at coordinate 705,580,187 of NC_135234.1, read as the reverse complement.
CGGCCTGCAGCAACGCTTCACTCTTGCCTCCTCCAGCAGCGACCTTGGGACCCCACTTCACTGTAGCCACCACCCCCGTTAGGAAAGAAGATGCATGGGATTGTGAGAAGCACCACCATTTTATTAAAAAAAAGTGTGTTTTCCTATTTTTCTCCTCAAAATTTGGGGTGCGTCTTATAATCCGCAAAATACGGCACATCCAAGAAGTAGAATTTAAAGAGCACAAAACTTTAAAAATATGCTATCCTTGAGCAACTTGTGGACACTCAAAAGAGTGGAACACAAAGACGAGACTTGTTGGGGTGCTGGGGGGCTAGGGAGTAGGGTATAAATGTGGGTCCTCTCAGTGTAAGCATTGCGAGAATATTTAGCATAGATGTAAAGAAACATTCTATTGTAACAGGAAAGCACTTGACTGCAGGAATACATGGATTATTCAACACAATTTGGGATTTATCTATTAAGGCTACTTTCACACTAGCGTCGGGCTCGGCCCGTCGCAGTGCGTCGGGCCGAGGTTACCGACGCTAGCGTTGTATACGCCGCACAATGGGGGCAGCGGATGCATTTTTCCAGCGCATCCGCTGCCCCATTGTGAGGTGCGGGGAAGTGCGGGGAGGTGGGGGCGGAGTTCCGTCCACGCATGCGCGGTCGGAAAAAGCGGACCGTCGGCGGCAAAAAACGTTACATGTAGCTTTTTTTGTGCCGACGGACCGCCACAACACGGCGCAACCGTCGCACGACGGTTGCGACGTGTGTCAATCCGTCGCAATACGTCGCTTAATGTTAGTCTATGGGGAAAAAACGCATCCTGCAAGCACTTTTGCAGGATGCGTTTTTTCTGCAAAACGACGCATTGTGACGGATTGCAGTTAACGCTAGTGTGAAAGTAGCCTTAAACTGCATCTACAAATTACAATACAGAAGGAAAACTGGACAAACATTAAGGGTCCAGATTGGAAAACATAGATCCAATACCAATAAAGTTATTTTGTTCCACATCCAGACATCTTATGGTACATAATATGGAACATCAAGACATCTTATGGAGCATAATACATCTGCAAATATAAATATCAAGGTTTGGTACCCAATGGGTAAACAAGACCACTGAAATGAGCAGATGATTTTGTTATCATCCTTCCAACTACAATAATAATTTTATTGTATTTTATAAATATATCTACATTCATGCCTGAAAGTGTTGGCCTCCTTGAAAATGAAGTATTTCTCCCCAAAAAATTGTTGCAATTACACGTTTTGTTATACACATGTATATTTCCTTTGTGTTTATTCGAACAACACAAAAGAACAGAGGGAAAATTGGACATCATTTCATAAAAATCCCCCAACATGGGCCAGACAAAAATTTTGGCTCCTTTCCAATATTGTGGGTAAATGACTTTGTTTCAAGCACGTGTGTCACAAATCATTAAGGAATTTGTGGCGGCTCTGGTTCTGCTGAAATTTAATTGTTTTCCTGGGTGTGTATATTTCCTCTACTTTTTCGTCTCCGTTTACCATTTCGGCTGAAATAGTGGTTGGTGGAAAAACTGAGACTATTCCATGTCTTGTGGATAGTGGAGCTGGAGTCAGTTTGGTGGATTCTCGCTTTGCTCTGACCCATGGTCTGATCAGTCGGACGCTAGCAAGATCCATTACTATTCGTGCTATTGATTCTGCTCCTTTCAGCCAGAAGAGTTTGATGTACATAATGTGAATTTGTGCATAGAGGGACTCTTCATGAAGAGTTTTTGTCGTTCTATGTCTTTGAAGTTATGCCTACTCCCATCGTCTTAGGCCTTTCCTTGCTGAACAAACACTATCTGGTCATTGGTTAGCGGTTCAGAGAAATAGTTAGTTGGGGCAAGTTTTGTAAAAACTGTTGCCTGAGTGCTATGATCTCTGCCATCTTTATTAAATCTACCCCTTCTTCTAGGGTGGAGGTAGGTAAGGTGCTACCAGAGAATAGCGACAGGATTCTACCCACACCTCAGATTAACTCTCAATCTCTGGGTTCTCTCAGGAAGATTGGTCAGGGGAGGGTGGTGGTTCCCTAGGAGTAACGGAGTAACCTGAGGGTATGAGTTTGGTGGCACTTGGGGGGGGGAAGCCTTAGTTGTCTGTCCTTCAAGGAGAGTACCAGTTTGTGTCAAATGTATGAGTGGTAATAAACGTTCAGATTTGGACCTGTGTGTGAATGAGTACGTGTGGGTGCCCACTAAAACCATCAGGTGGAAGTACACATCTGGGACTTGGAGTTCTAGGGTGATTGGGCCATATAGAGTGGCAACAGTTCTCAGCCCTGGGACCTTCTAGGTGGAGTTATCTCCAGTAATGCATGTATATAGTGTTCTACAGGTCATCGCTCATGATATTTGTTGCACCTCCGGAGCCTACATTATTACCATCACCATCGGGCTGCGTTTGCTATGACCTTGAGGAGCAGGTGACTACAGATTTGTATACAAGTGGTTTGATGTGTCCTTGCTGTACATTTGTAAAGTCTGGTCTAAAGGGTCCAGAGGCCTCTTGCAGAAAGAAGGGCACTGTCACGAATCATTAAGGGATTCATGGCAGCTCTGGTTCTGCTGAAATGTAAATGATACAGGCAGGTGTGGCCGACATTAGTCTAATGTGTGTGTGGCTTAAAGAGGACCATTCACCAAATTTTTCATGTGGAGCTATAACACGATGTAATAGTGGTTGCTGAGTGGAATAAAACATTTTTTTATTTTTTTTAACGTTGCCTCTTCATTGCAGACATATCAACAATCAAAGTATTTGGCATCTAATGAGTTAACAATAGTTAAGTCCAATTGAGTGTCTTCACAGAAAGCATGTACTTCTTCTTCCTATATAAGTTGCTATCACTGGGTGCGTGTATTTTTCCCTGTCACGGTTCTACCTATCAGGGTGTCTGGGATGCAGTTACTGACACATCGGCCGTCCAATCTGGTATAGTTATATGAGTTGCTATCACTGGGGGCGTGTACTTCTCCCTGTATGAGTTGCTATCACTAGGGGCGTGTACTTCTCCCTGTATGAGTTGCTATCACTAGGGGCGTGTACTTCTTCTCCCAGTATGAGTTGCTATCACTAGGGGCGTGTACTTCTCCCTGTATAAGTTGCTATCACTGGGGGCATGTACTTCTTCTCCCTGTATGAGTTGCTATCACTAGAGGCGTGTATTTCTTCTCCCTGTATGAGTTGCTATCACTGGGGGCATGTACTTCTTCTCCCTGTATGAGTTGCTATCACTGGGGGCGTGTACTTCTTCTCCCTGTATGAGTTGCTATCACTAGAGGCGTGTATTTCTTCTCCCTGTATGAGTTGCTATCACTGGGGGCATGTACTTCTTCTCCCTGTATGAGTTGCTATCACTGGGGGTGTGTACTTCTTCTCCCTGTATGAGTTGCTATCACTGGAGGCGTGAATTTCTTCTCCCTGTATGAGTGACTATAACAGGTGTTGTACTTCTTCTCATTATATGAGTTGCTATCACTGGGGGTGTGTACTTCTTCTCCCTGTATGAGTTGCTATCACTGGGGGCGTGTACTTCTTCTCCCTGTATGAGTTGCTATCACTGGGGGCATGTACTTCTTCTCCCTGTATGAGTTGCTATCACTGGGGGTGTGTACTTCTTCTCCCTGTATGAGTTGCTATCACTGGAGGCGTGAATTTCTTCTCCCTGTATGAGTGACTATAACAGGTGTTGTACTTCTTCTCATTATATGAGTTGCTATCTGAAAACTCCCACTTGAACTTAACAAAAGTTAACTCATTAGGGGTCATATTCTTTGATTGCTAATATCTCTGCAATAGAGAGATCAATTAAAAAAAAAGTTTTCTGTTCTGTATCCACTCTTACATCATGGGTCCAGCTCAACAGAGAAAATTTGGTGAAAGTTCCTCTTTAAGGCAATGATGTACCTTTACTTGTATGCTGTGAGTGGTATTGACACAAACACAAACTAAAGATGTGAGAAATGTCACAGGGACCACCTTAAATAAGTTCCATGGTGACAATGGACATGCAGACAGTCACATAACCATGTCCTCGCCTTTTATCAATAAGAGTCTATTGTTCCCATTGTATTTAAAAAAGGTAACACTAAAAAGTAACTAGGACTGTTTAGGGATTGTTCTCATGACCTCATGCAGAAGACCAGTCATAAAATCTTCTGTGTTTAATCCCGCTCGTTTACATCTACAGCTTCCAAGCTAAGAAAAGAATGCACAAACTTCCTCTTCCCCTTACCTAAGCATGACGGTACAAGATCAACGATTCACTACCATCACCAGAGTCACATGCTGTCACTGATATTTATATACAGATACATGAAGAATTTACTCTTTGACTTCCCCAGATAATAATCGGAAACATCTTCCATTTCTTTTGCTCTTGGGTCCCATGTCCGGATAGATAATTAATCTGCAGAAGGATGAAATGAAGTTTGCTCGCAACATTTCCCGGATAATACATCATCGCTGATAAAAGGACACAGCTGGATGACCAAACAAATCCAAACTTAGAAGATCCACTATTACTTCTTATAATGTAACACATCCCACAACAGAAGTGCAAGAAACATAAAAAGACAAGGTGCATAAGTCAAAGCAATCCAACCAAGTAGATTTTAGTCTTTCATTTGTACAGCTAGCCCTACACTTTTCATAGCTGTCAGTCGAACTGTGTCTTATATTGTCTAAGACAAATCCACTGCCAGAATCATCTGGCAGCAGCTTATCTCCCTAGGATTGGGAGATTGATTTCCAACCACTGATCTTTATGTCCACGAACATAATCTGGCACTTCATATATGGTTATGGTGTTGGAACCTACCTGAGCACCACTAAGATTAAGGCAGTGCACAAGTCTAATTTTTGACAAGAACATAATCTGTCAGGGAACAGTCATGAGTCCCCTATACACAGAATTTTGTCTGATCCCGTTAAAATTGGTGCGTTCACTTGACCATTATACATCAGTAAGTACTGAGTGGTGGCTGTAACCACACCCTGGCCCTGACTGACAACTGGCTCAGCCTTGCATCAGTGCTGAGCCTGCTCTGAGTCAGTGTCGGGGGGTGGTGGTTACAACCACAGGCCACTATGTACTTAGCGGAGACTGAAGCCGCGTCTTTATAGCTTAAAGAAGGAGTCTTCTGGGAGGATTAAAGTTAATTTCTTCCTGGTAGCTGGGCTTCCAGTGTGGTGGCCGCATGGCTTTAGAATGCTATTAACCTGCAGATTAACCCCATATCTGCAGGTTAATAGCATTTTGGGACATAGGGACTTCCTTTTAACTGCAAAATGAACTATAAGGCCGGGGTCACACTACCGTAGCATATGGGCAAGTGCTATGCAAGAAAACATTGTAAACGCATTTCACACGGATGACCAAACGGAGAACACTCGTGCGACTCTAGGCAAGAAGACTCTGACCGATTTTTCATACATTTAGCCTGACTCTCTAATTGTCTCTCTCTAACGAGATTATGTTCCCAGTATTTTCTATTTATCCATATTCCACAAATAAAATGGAGAAGAAAGACTCAAATGGGTTGTTTGGATCAATATTAATAACCCTATTTACAAATACCTTATTTGTGAGTTATAAAGTGATAGGTGGCATTCCGTATTCATCTCTAGCCACAACTAGGAGGTCACAAAGAGCGCCTCTCAATGTGGAGGACCAAACATGTCCATGTATTACACGGACAGCCCATTGATTTTACTGTGAACTGGGTAATCCTTCATCTCCACTGTCGTGGCGCTACAGGGAATAGAGCAGCTCCCAGCACACGTTACAGTTGACGGTTGAAGTCTTCAAGGCCCCCTTTACTCTATGTGAAGGCTTCAGTGTATATAATAATACAAGGGCAAGCAAATACAGGAGCTAGATGAAGAACGTTATAAAGAAAATGTTAGTAAGAGAATTAACTACTCGCTCTGGGACTAGGAGAACCTCTAGGTTCAGTTTATGGTGAGAACCAAAGTGTTCCTCAGAATGCAGCTACCCAAGAGAAGGTTCAATGTATCTTCTAGTATCTACTATGGAGGCCACCAGTCTCACCACCCTAGCTTTCAGCCATATATTTTTCTTTAGCCACTCACTCCGTTACCACGAGTCTGAGTTATGTAATTATCCATTGGTCATCATCACTTATCTAAACAGCCATTCTTATTATCTAGGCCAAGAATTTATCATACTTTAGGCGTGACCCGATCTTAACTTTTTACTGTTTATATGAAAAGTACAAAGGATCCTAATCATCGAGGAGAATAGCCGAGGTTCATAATTGATAGATAAGGCTGACATTTCTGTTGATGACATAATGTGTATCTCAGCTTCTGTTCCCAAATAGAAGGCAGCTGACGTGTTTGGCAACCGAAGAGACCAAGATGTTTACAATGATAGATTAAAATGCCACAGGAAATGTTTTCATACAGCAGTGGAACAGCTCATGAATGCTTTATTCTCTCGTGAATAGACTCAGCGCTGTAAGTAGGCATTATTGAGCGTGCCTGCAGATTACATGCCTTTTCTTTCTCTCTTTATTCCAGGCCGGCTGGAGAATACTTGCACTATGCGATCAGCTTCGTCCAAAAAGAGACCAAACCTTCTTGGAAATGACAACTCTCGAAATGTGTAGAACACAGTAAATAATATCTCAAATATCTGCTGTCATTAAAAGTAATGTCATGCCCTTTGGCAAAGAGCACTTGCCAATGATTATGCCTGTATGAATGGTCAGAAAGTATTTGGCATAGTAAAAAAAAGGAATGCAAATTACCAGCCAAGAAATAGATCCAAAATCTGAGCAAGAAGCTAGTGACTAAAATTAAAATTGTGGATTTATTTTTGTACCATTAGATATACATGATAAATTGGTAAAAATTGGTGCGTAATTTGCTTCCTAGTAATAAAAAGGTTGTATGAGATTAGAAAAAAACATTTAATTTCTAAGTAGCCATTTTTTTTTCATGCAATGCCTTTAAAGGGGTTTTGACTACAATGATATTGATGACATGTCCTCAGGACAGAATATGGAGATAAGTAGCAGATGTACATCCCTTGGGGAGCAGAGTAATGTTGGAGTAATACTCATGTCAAATCCGAGCCCAAGAACCTGATAGCCCCAAAAAGAAAGAAAAAAAAACGCTGCACACGATCTAAGTTGATAGTATGTTATTCATAAAAATATTCACAACGTTTCAACTCTAGTGATGGGCCTTTGTCAAACTAGGAGTTGAAGTAAAGCTATTTCAGCTTTGACACCTTGCATGCTATGCTGTGGTCTTTCTATTTCTATCCATAGGGTAGGTCATGGATATCAGGTCTGTGGGGGTCCAACACCCAGCCCTCTATCTGATCAGCTGTTCATTTGAAAAGGAGCTAATCAGAAGTACCTGGGAGCAGCCACTAAACAGCGTAACACGGTGGTGATGCTTCACTACATACATTGCGTAGATTTGGCCACTGCTGGAACAGGTAACACCTGATCAGTTGGGGTGTTCTGTATCAGACCCCCACTGATCATTCATGGCCTATCATTCTAAGGAAAGGTCATCAATATCTTCAGAGTTGAAAATCCCTTTAATAAAATTGCACTAAACATTTACATCAATGGTACATTCAGGAAATATTCAAAGTATATCTCGAAAAGAAAAAGCAATATGCTGTGAAATCACCATGAATTCCCAATATACAGTGGGTACTGAAAGTATTCAGACCCCTTTATATTTTTCACCCTTTGTTTCATTGCAGCCTTTTGTTAAATTCAAAAAAGTTCATTTTTTCACATTAACCCCTTCATGACCTTGGGATTTTCCGTTTTTCTGTGTTCGTTTTTCACTCCCCTCCTTCCCAGAGCCATAACTTTTTTATTTTTCCGTCAGTTTGGCCATGTGAGGGCTTATTTTTTGCGGGACGAGTTGTACTTTTGAACGACATCATTGGTTTTACCATGTCGTGTACTAGAAAACGGGAAAAAAATTCCAAGTGCAGTGAACTTGCAAAAAAAGTGCAGTCCCACACTTGTTTTTTTGTTTGGCTTTTTTGCTAGGTTCACTAAATGCTAAAACTGACCTGCCATTATGATTCTCCAGGTCAGTACGAGTTCATAAACACCTAACATGAGTAGGTTATTTTTTATCTAAGAGGTGAAAAAAAAATCCAAACTTTGCTAAAAAAAAAAAACAATTGTGCCATTTTCCGATACTCGTAGCGTCTTCATTTTTCATGATCTAGGTCGGTTGAGGGCTTATTTTTTGCGTGCCGAGCTGGCGTTTTTAATGATAGCATTTTGGTGCAGATACGTCCTTTTGATCGCCCGTTATTGCATTTTAATGCAATGTCGCGGCGACCAAAAAAACGTAATTCTGGCGTTTCTAATTTTTTTCTCGCTACGCCGTTTAGCGATCAGGTTAATGCTTTTTTTTATTGATAGATCGGGCGATTCTGAACACGGCAATACCAAATATGTGTAGGTTTGATTTTTTTTTTATTGATTTATTTTGATTGGGGCGAAAGGGGGGTGATTTAAACTTTTATATTTTTTTTATTTTTTTCACATTTTTTAAACTTTTTTTTAAAATTTTTGCCATGCTTCTATAGCCTCCATAGGAGGCTAGAAGCTGGCACAACACGATCGCCTCTGCTACATAGCAGCGATCTGATGTTCGCTGCTATGCAGCAGAAATGCAGGTGTGCTGTGAGCGCCGACCACAGGATGGCGCTCACAGTTACCGTGGATCAGTAACCATAGAGGTCTCAAGGACCTCTATGGTTACAATGCTGAAGCATTGCCGACCTCCGATCGTGTGACAGGGGTCGGCGATGCGATCATTTCCGGCCGCCCGGCCGGAAGCGGTAGTTAAATGCCGCTGTCTGCGTTTAACAGCGGCATTTAACTAGTTAATAGGCGCGGGCAGATCGCGATTCTGCCCGCACCTATTATGGGCACATGTCAGCTGTTCAAAACAGCTGTCATGTCCAGGCTTTGATGCGGGCTCACCGCCGGAGCCCGCATCAAAGCGGGGCTTCTGACCTCAGATGTACTATCCCGTCCGAGGTCAGAAAGGGGTTAATGTACACTCTGCACCCCATCTTGACTGAAAAAAACCGAAATGTAGAAATTTTTGCAAATTTAATAAAAAAGAAAAACTGTAGAGCCAGTCATGGGTGGAGGCGCGGTTACAGCGACCGCTCTGCATACTGAGAACGGTGACTGAACTGACGAAGCCCCGCCCCTATCACTTAATACCGAATGCTGGCAGGGAAAATAAAGATTATTTTCTCCTCGTTGCATTCGGCTGCATCATAATGCTGTTAACCTGCAGATTAGCCCCATATCTGCAGGTTAGCAGCATTATTCCTGGTGACAGTACAGGACCATTTATAAAAGTCAGTGGTATTCTTTACACCTGACCACGTCATGGCTCCAGTATTAAAAGTTGACATGATACTAGTATGAACAGAGCCTTAGGCCTCCTTCACACGTAAGTGTCTCCAGTATATGTGGTGACAGTTTTCACACGTACTGGAGACACATAGACCCATTCAAATCTATGGGTCTGCCTGTGCACATGTCCATGTGTTCACACGGACCATGTGTCTGTGTGCAAAACAATTAGACAAGTCCATTTTTTTTTATTACAGCACAGTCGGCAATACATCCCGCACATGTGCACACTGAGGACACACAGATGATATCAGTCTGTCATCTGTGTGACACGTACCGGCAGTTGGGAAAAGCACTATAGTAAGCACTGTTCCCAGGCGCCAGGTGCTGACTACAACTTGCATCAGGCTTGCTTGGTCTCCCTGCACTCAGTGAGACCAGGAGAAGCTGATGATAATTGTTGTCAGCGCACTGAATAAATAAAAAAAGGCATGAGGTTCCCCTTATTTTTATTAACCAGCTGAATGAAAGCAGACAGCTTGTGCCTGGTGTTATTATTCTGGGTAGGGGACAATATCCATAAAAGTTCCGAACATACCTACCCTACCTACTGTACCTACACCACCCTACTAACCAGAATCCCTCAATGTCTATCTGCTATTTCATCCTTCTTCTCCGCTAGATTTCTAAAACTTAACATGGACAAAACAGAATTCATCGTCTTTCCCCCATCTCACACGACCTCCCCAACGAACCTATCCATTACAGTAAACGGCTGCCCACTCTCCCCAGTCCCACAAGCCCGCTGTCTTGGGATAATCCTTGACACTGATCTCTCCTTCAAACCACATATCCAAACCCTTTCCACTTCCTGCCGCCTCCAACTCAAAAATATTTCACGGATCCGTACACTCCTAAACCAAGAATCTGCAAAAACCCTAGTCCATGCCCTCATCATCTCCCGCCTCGACTACTGTAACCTCCTGCTCTGTGGCCTCCCCTCTAACACTCTTGCAACCCTCCAATCTATTCTAAACTCTGCTGCCCGACTAATCCACCTGTCCCCCCGCTATTCCCCGGCCTCTCCCCTCTGTCAATCCCTGCACTGGCTCCCCATTACCCAGAGACTCCAGTACAAAAGCCTAACCATGACATACAAAGCCATCCACAACCTGTCTCCTCCATACATCTGTGACCTCATCTCCCGGTACTTTCCTGCACGCAACCTCCGATCCTCACAAGATCTCCTTCTCTACTCCCCTCTTATCTCCTCTTCACACAATCGTATACAAGATTTCTCTTGTGCATCCCCCCTACTCTGGAACTCTCTACCACAACACATCAAGGTCTCGCCTACCATCGAAACCTTCAAAAAGAACCTGAAGACCCACCTCTTCCGACAAGCCTACAACCTGCAGTAACCACCGATTGACCAAACCGCTGCACGACCAGCTCTACCCTCACCTACTGTATCCTCACCCATGCCTTGTAGATTGTGAGCCTATGCGGGCAGGGTCCTCTCTCCTTCCGTACCAGTTGTGACTTGTATTGTTCAAGATTATTGTACTTGTTTCTATTATGTATACCCCTCCTCACATGTAAAGCACCATGGAATAAATGGCGCTATAATAATAAATAATAATAATAATAATAATAACATACTGATATCAGCTCACAGCTTCCTGTGCAGTCTTTACTGGTTATTAAAACTGAGGGACCCTCCAAAAAATGGTGTGGGGTCCCAAATATATTTAATATCCAGCAAAGGCTAAATAGAAAGCTGCAGGCTGATAATAATAGGCTGGGAATGGGCCATGAATATTGTCCCCTCCCAGACTAATAACACCAGCCCTCAGCCACCCTAGAAATGGCACATACATTAGATGCGCCAATTGTGGCACTAAGCCTCAGCTTTCCCGCTTGCCTTGGTGTGTTGGCAAGCTTGGGTGGCTGAGGGCTGGCCTTTTGTGAGCCTATTAATATCAGCCCGCAGCTGTCTGTGCACCCTTTGCAGGTTACTAAATATATGGGAGACCCCATGTCATGTTTTTTGGGTCCCCCCTTTTTAATAACCAATAAGCGCTATGCTGACAACTTAGAGCTGTTATTAATACAGTGCCTTGCAAAAGTATTCGGCTCCCTGGAACTTTTCAACCTTTTCCCACATATCATGCTTCAAACATAAAGATTCAAAATGTAAATTTTTGGTGAAGATTGAAGAATCAACAACAAGTGGAACACAATTATGAAGTTGTGTGAAATTTTTGTGGAAATTCCAAAACTGAAAAGTGGGGCGTGCAATATTATTCGGCCCCTTTACTTTCAGTGCAGCAAACTCACTCCAGAAGTTCATTGTGGATCTCTGAATGATCCAATGTTGTCCTAAATGCCTAATGATGATAAATATAATCCACCTGTGCGTAATCAAGTCTCCATATAAATGCACCTGCTCTGTGATAGCCTCAGGGTTCTGTGTGAAGCACAGAGAGCATCATGAAGACAAAGGAACACAACAGGCAGGTCCGTGATACTGTTGTGGAGAAGTTTAAAGCCGGATTTGGATACAAAATGATTTCCAAAACTTTAAACATCCCAAGGAGCACTGTGCAAGCGATCATATTAAAATGGAAGGAGAATTATACCATTGGAAATCTACCAAGACCCGGCCGTCCCTCTAAACTTTCATCTCAAACAAGGAGAAGACTGATCAGAGATGCAGCCAAGAGGCCCATGATCACTCTGGATGAACTGCAGAGATCTACAGCTGAGGTGGGACAGTCTGTCCATAGGACAACAACCAGTCGTACACTGCACAAATCTGGCCTTTATGGAAGAGTGGCAAGAAGAAAGCCATTTCTCAAAGATATCCATAAAAAGTGTTGTTTAAAGTTTGCAACAAGCCACCTGGGAGACACACCAAACATGTGGAAGAAGGTGCTCAGGTGAGATGAAACCAAAATCGAACTTTTTGGCAACAATGCCAAACGATATGTTTGGCGTAAAGGCAACACAGCTCATCACCCTGAACACACCATCTGTCACTGTCAAACATGGTGGTGGCAGCATCATGGTTTGGGCCTGCTTTTCTTCAGTAGGGACAGGGAAAATGGTTAAAAATTGATGGGAAGATGGATGGAGCCAAATGCAGGACCATTCTTGAAGAAAACCTGTTGGAGTCTGCAAAAGACCTGAGACTGGGACGGAGATTTGTCTTCCGACAAGACAATGATCCCAAACATAAAGCAAAATCTACAATGGAATGGTTCGCAAATAAACATATCCAGGTGTTAGAATGGCCAAGTCAAACTCCAGACCTCAATCCAATCGAGAATCTGTGGAAAGAGCTGAAAACTGCTGTTCACAAACGATCTCCATCAAACCTCACTGAGCTCGAGCTGTTTGCCAAGGAAGAATGGGCAAGAATTTCAGTCTCTCGATGTACAAAACTGATACACATACCCCAAGCGACTTGCAGCTGTAATCGCAGCAAAATAATATTGCATGCCCCACTTTTCAATTTTTGAATTTCCACAAAAATTTAAAATAACCAATAAACTTCGTTCACCTTCACAATTGTGTTCCACTTGTTGTTGATTCCGTTTGAAGCATGATATGTAGGAAAAGGTTGAAAAGTTCCAGGGAGCCAAATACTTTCTCAAGGCACTGTAGGCTGGGAACCTTTATAGATATTGGCCCCTTCCCAGAATAATAGCACCAGCCCCCAGCTGTCTGCTTTCCCTTAGCTGGTTAATAAAAATAAGAGGGATCCCATGCCAAATTTTTACATTTATTTTATTATTCGATAAATACACGTACAGAAAACTACACACACAAAGCACTTGGCAGCATGATTTTACAATAGTAAATGTTGTACTTGTAGTAAAAATAATAAAAAAAAATCTTACATTATTCTGCAGGTTATCACAGAGCTAAAATTTCCCATTAGTGTTTATCAACATCCTGTAGAGAAGTGAAATTTATGGACATTTCAACACAAGTATGTTTTTATCTTCATTTCTACCATGTTCGTAAACTTAATGGTCCATTACATATGTGACAGTGTGGTGCACTCTGGATATCACAGTAATGTATTACCTTGGGGTGTTATTCTCTGGGATCTAATACTATTAAAATGATGTTACATTTACATAAGCGAAGAACATTATTACGCTGCAGATAAGCTCATGCTTTAGGTAATCCAGGGAAGCAGTTTACAGTAAAAAGTTATTTTCAAGGAATCGACTAATATATTGATACCTATCTGCAATATTGTGTGCATACAAAAGAAAATGGACGATATCATCAAGCAATCTCACAAAAAAAATTAGGGGTAAGAAAAGTATACTATACGGATTGTTTCTTTAGAGCAATTCTTCTTTATTTGAAGGCTCCTCAAATAGTAAAGGACACATTAGATCAAAGCCATTGGACCATCTCGTGTGAATTGAGACCTCCCACCATGCCCCGAAATATGCTGATGAATTTTCTCATGTAGTTGAACACGGGATGTATCACTACTGAGATACCCAATGATCTGATGTAAAAAGATCAGATGTAATCTATGAGGGAACCTAGCAGCAAATGTTCAGTTTCCTTGCAGCACCCCAACTAGGGAAATGAAGAATTACACAGCTCCCATATAAATGAATGAGCTATCTGTGCAGTCCATGACGGTGCTGGATCCTCCAATAGCTCTTTGCAGCCACTCTCTACTTTGCTAATAAATGAAGGTCCATAGAATGCCCTAATACAGTATTTGAAAATGTGAAGAATTTTTAAGTCATACAACCCCATTCTGACTGCCCTTAAACGGATGATTCAGCTTTATCCATCTTTAATTGATAGGTTGTAGGTGGGTGATCTAGAAGAGTTTCTGAAAACTCCATAAACTGAACTTGATCCTTCTCTTTTGTTGCACAAATGTAAAGCATGTTCTCTGCAGTCTCTGACACAGTATATATTTCTTGGACCAGGTAAACCTGCCCACAGTAATTCAACTCGAAAAAAAATAAAGATTTTTTTTTTATTTCTATTAGATTTGGTTATCCTGTATAAACAGGAGAGTAAATGTAGATCAACCTGTATATAATAGATTGTCAATAGTTAAAGGGGTTGCCCATTACTTGGAAAACCCCTTCTCAATAACTAGGTTTCCCCCTTGTAAAATAACAGCACCTATATTCATCTGTGGTGCCGATGCTGTTCCAGCTGTGTCAGCGCTGTTCCAGCGGTGTTGCTTTACAAAACAATGTCACGTGATCCCAGGAAGGGCCAGTGCCAACACTGCTGAAACAGCGCCAGCCCCAAAGGTAAGGATTGGTGTTTTTATCTTACAAGGGGGCCTGAGAACATCCTGTCTAAATGCACGTTAACAAGTTATATAGGGCAATTATTGTAGGGTTTGAACATGCAGACCAGGGTCTGTTTACACCACACTAGAAGCCTCCTGTTTTAGTTATAAGTCAGAGAATCTTCAAACATATATAAACGTATATTTGCAATATGCCAGATATGTCACTAATAGGCTCCCATTGTAAAAAAAAATGTTTCCCATGCACATAGTATGCTGTCAAATTATGTAGCTTTGTGTAGAATAGTGTGGTCTGGTAAGATATTTAGTAAAAAAAAGTATGCTGAAGTGTACTGGGCCAGCAGTGGCCAAAACAACAACCTTTTAGTCTCCACGGATGAAAATAATCAAAGTAGACACAGAGGAAAAACCAGTTAATATATAGAGGGCTAATATATAGACCGATATCCCATCATCCAATATTAATTATAGTAAAACTGGTCACCACCTGTGTCAAACAATATAGTGAGACCACTAAGAAGACAGAAATAACATGCACCAAGTATGAACCAAACCAGTGGAAAAAATGATGACAGAATTTTTTCAAATTTTTAGATATGTATCTCTTTTATTTCATGGCAAGAGCAGAAAAACAAATAATTTTTTTTTTATATATTAAAAATAGTATTAATAAAATAGTATAAATAAAACTGTATATATGTATATTGCTCACGGGCACATATAAATATATATATATATATATATATATATATATATATATATATATATATATATATATATATATATATATATTTATACTAGCTGTACTACCCGGCTTCGCCCGGGTTAATGACTGCTGTTAGCAAAATAGAATGTGTTAACAAAAATTTATTCTGCACACAAAAACCACAAAACAAATAGATAGAAATGTAATTATTAAAAGGCAAAAACTAAGCAAATAGAAGCATTTCACAACATATATTAGCTTTGTTATACTGAGAATGTCTTTGTTGCCTATATTAACCAATCAGAGCTCAGGTTAATTAACTGTAGCAAAATAGAAGCTGAGCTGTGATTGGTTGCTATTGGCAGCCTGATAAATCCCCAGCCAACAGGAAGCCCTCCCCCCTGGCAGTATATATTAGCTCACACATACACATAATAGACAGGTCATGTGACTGACAGCTGCCGTATTTCCTATATGGTACATTTGTTGCTCTTGTAGTTTGCTTATTAATCAGATTTTTATTTTTGAAGGACAATACCAGACTTGTGTGTGTTTTAGGGCGAGTTTTATGTGTCAAGTTGTGTGTGTTGAGTTGCGTGTGGCGACATGCATGTAGCGACTTTTGTGAGATGAGTTTTGTGTGGCGACATGCGTGTAGCAACATTTTGTGTGTTGAGTTGCATGTGACAGGTTAGTGTAGCAAGTTGTGTGCAGCAAGATTTGTGCATGGCGAGTTTTGCGCGTGGCGAGTTTTATGTGTGGTGCATTTTGAGTATGTGCAAGTTTTGTGTGAGGCAACTTTTGCATGTGGTGCAACTTTTGTACATGTGGCAATTTTTCTGTGTGTGCAAGTTTTGCATGAGGTGAGTTTTCCATGAGGTGAGTTTTGCACGTGTGGCGAGTTTTGCGTGAGCCTAGTTTTGCATATGGCGAGTTTTGCATGTAGCGAGTTTTGAGTGGTGACTTTTGTGTTTCGACTTTTATGTGGCGAGGTTGGTGTGTGTGTGTGGTGAAATGTGTGCTGAGGGTGGTATATGTGTTCAAGCACGTGGTAGTGTGTGGCGCATTTTGTGTTTGTGTTCATATCCCCGTGTGTGGTGAGTATCCCATGTCGGGGCCCCACCTTAGCAACTGTACGGTATATACTCTTTGTCGCCATCGCTCTCATTCTTTAAGTCCTCATTGTTCACATCTGGCAGCTGTCAATTTTCCTCCAACACTTTTCCCTTCACTTTTTCCCCATTATGTAGATAGGAGCAAAATTGTTTGGTGAATTGGAACGCGCGGGGTTAAAATTTCACCTCACAACATAGCCTATGACGCTCTCGGGGTCCAGACGTGTGACTGTGCAAAATTTTGTGGCTGTAGCTGCGACGGTACAGATGCCAATCCCGGACATACACACATACATACATACACACATTCAGCTTTATATATTAGATATACCTGTATGTAATCTCCTGTATATAGTATATACCTGTGTGTCATCTCACCTATATATAGTATATATCTGTGTGTCATCTCCTGTATATAGTATATACCTGTATGTCATCTCCTCCTATACATAGCATATACCTGTGTCATCTCCTCCTGTATATACTATATACCTGTAGGTAATCTGCTCCTGTATATAGTATATACCTGTGTGTCATCTCCTCCTGTATATAGTATATACCTGTATGTCATCTCCTCCTGTATGTAGTATGTACCTGTATGTCATCTCCTCCTCTATATAGTATATACCTGTGTGTCATCTCTCCTGTATATAGTATATATCTGTGTGTCATCTCCTCCTGTATATAGTATATACCTGTGTGTCATCTCCCCTGTAAATAGTATATACCTGTGTGTCATCTCCTGTATATAGTATATAGCTGTATGCCATCTCCTCCTGTATTAGCCCTCGTTCACACGTTATTTGGTCAGTATTTTTACCTCAGTATTTGTAAGCTAAAATGGCAGCCTGATAAATCCCCAGCCAACAGTAAGCCCACCCCCTGGCAGTATATATTAGCTCACACATACACATAATAGACTGGTCATGTGACTGACAGCTGCCGGATTCCTATATGGTACATTTGTTGCTCTTGTAGTTTGTCTGCTTATTAATCAGATTTTTATTTTTGAAGGATACCAGACTTGTGTGTGTTTTAGGGCGAGTTTCGTGTGTCAAGTTGTGTGTGTTGAGTTGCGTGTGGCGACATGCATGTAGGGACTTTTGTGAGATGAGTTTTGTGTGGCGACATGCGTGTAGCAACTTTTTGTGTGTCGAGTTGCATGTGACAGGTTAGTGTAGCAAGTTGTGTGCAGCAAGTTTTGCGCATGGCGAGTTTTGCGCGTGGCGAGTTTTATGTGTGGTGCCTTTTGAGTATGTGCAAGTTTTGTGTGAGGCAACTTTTGCATGTGTTGCAACTTTTGTGCATGTGGCAATTTTTCTGCGTGTGGCAATTTTTCTGTGTGTGCAAGTTTTGCGTGTGGCGAGTTTTGCACGTGTGGCGAGTTTTGCATGTGGAGAGTTTTGCGCGTGGCGAGTTTTGAGCGGCGACTTTTGTGTTTCTACTTTTATGTGGCGAGGTTGGTGTATGTGTGGTGAAATGTGCACTGAGGGTGGTATATGTGTTCGAGCACGTGGTAGTGTGTGGCGCATTTTGTGTGTGTGTTCATATCCCCGTGGTGGTGTGATTATCCCATGTTGGGGCCCCACCTTAGCAACTGTACAGTATATACTCTTTGGTGCCATCGCTGTCATTCTTTAAGTCCCCCTTGTTCACATCTGGCAGCTGTTAATTTGCCTCCAACACTTTTCCTTTCATTTTTTCCCCATTATGTAGATAGGGGCAAAATTGTTTGGTGACTTGGAAAGCGCGGGGTTAAAATTTCACCTCACAATATAGCTTTGACGCTCTCAGGGTCCAGACGTGTGACTGTGCAAAATTTTGTGCCTGTAGCTGCGACGCCTCCAACACTTTTCCTTTCACTTTTTCCCCATTATGTAGATAGGGGCAAAATTGTTTGGTGAATTGGAAAGCGCGGGGTTAAAATTTCACCTCACAACATAGCCTATGACGCTCTCGGGGTCCAGACGTGTGACTGTGCAAAATTTTGTGGCTGTAGCTGCTACGGTTCAGATGCCAATCCCGGACATACATACATACATACATACATACACACACACACACATTCAGCTTTATATATTAGATTTATATGGTACAATATATGATTGCACAAGGCTGGTCTGAATATTTTATATACTGGATACCCCGATAGATATAATGAGCATCAAAAAAACAAAGTAGGGATCATATGTGACACATAATAAAAAAATTATATGTATAGAACTATAAATAATATAAAAACCAAAAGTGAGAGTGTGTAAAATATTATATATATATATATATATATATATATATATATATATATATATATATATATATATACATATACACGTATACACATATATAAAAAGTGTACTACACATAAAAATTATTATTAAAATTTATAAAATTATCAAAATAGTGCAAAAAGTGCAAAAAAAAGTGCAGTTAGCCAATAATAATTTGATTCTAGTATAAATACAAGTCGTGCATATTACACACAAAAGAAGTGCTGTATGCACATATGATCCAATACTACTTACTTATAAAGCTGGGGAAAATATTTCAAGGACCGCCAGGTGTTTGATAATGTGCACCCCGACACGTGTTTTGGACCCAAAGTTCCTTCGTCAGGGGGTATATTGCATTGTGACCGAGGGGTTTATATATCATTGGAATAATTACCGATGTCAGCGTCCACAGTGTGTACGGCGTACGTGCCACTCAGACAACCCGGAAGCCCTGGACCCAGTACCACGTGACCGGACGCACATGATAGTTCATGGCGTTGCCAAGGACACTGTGGCGCCGCAATCCCGACCTCAAAGCGCTGGGTGCGCGTGCGCACTACCGCAGGCCCGACATGGGTAAGAAATGTAAAGAGAACAATGTCTGCCGTATAAGCGGCGCATGCGCTGTCAGAACCACCAGATGCCCGGGGTACAACGCAGTGTCACCACATCACCATGGCAACAATACGCCGATCCCCAAACAGCATGGCGCCGGACGCGCACGCGCACTACAACATAACATGAGCTATAATGCTGGGAAAGGTAGAACCAACAATAAATAAACAAATAATAATCAAACAGGCACCGATGCTAGTGTCCGCTATGTTTATGGCGCTGGTGCCGCTCACAGATGAAAGCAGCATGAATGTCAACTGGAGACTATTAGGATGGCTGATGAGAACAAAGACTAAGATTATCGGAAATCTCTCATCAAGTATTTGTTATTTAATCTGAAAGTGGCGTAATGTAGGGGTAAAGACTCTTATTCCAAAGATGTGTCACTGGCTTAACAGCTTGCTGTAGTTTCAATACAATCATTGTTTTATCAACAGGAGATTATCACTGGAGGACTAAGTGTTGAGTACCAGACAGTCCAGCTTATCAGTGTAACTCCGCCCCAACAATGAATGTCCAGTGCGCACAGGAAGTTGCTAGTCAGTAGTATGGGGTAGGTTATACAGGGCTCACCATTCAGAGCACTGCTACAGCTAAAGCACAGAAAACAGGGATTTTATCAAAACTACATCTAGCTGCACAGTAACGTATCTCTAGAATTAGCCTCTATGCCCCTACATCACGCTGCTCTCAGATTCCAAAGCAAAAACCTGCTGAAAGATTCACTATAAAATCATATATGGATAATTGATCTAAAGACCAATGTTACTGTTCTTCAATGCTAACAGCCTTGTCTGCGCTCAGATAATGACACCTAATCTGATGTTGGATGTCAGCTCTCATCCGTCACATATTTGTGTGTGTTCTTCTACAGACCCGATAATCATCTTGTCAATCAGAAGTGAATTATAAAGCAAAGCTTTAGTCTTCAGTCCATGGGCTGTATATTGGTTTTCTCTACTGAAGAGTAGACCATGTGATAATAAAGATGTCATTAATGAGCCATGTTATACTCTACGTTCTGGATTCTTTTAGAAACCTTTGCTCATCTTTTTACAGCTTTCTGCAGATTACTAAATGTACTATTCCTTCTTTCTATTGCAATTTGGTGATAGACAAGTCCATCATTTTATTATATTAACAAGTCTATCATTTTATTATATTAAGATGCATATTAGGAGATCATTTACAGCTTCATATACACAAGTGTTAACCAAAAAATAATCCCAAGCTCAGAAAACCCCTTAAAGAAGCCCTCCTCCTCCTCCCATCAACATTTTCATCCTCTTAATAGATTGCAGTCATCATCTTATATAGCACTGTGCACTTACATTTGCTCATTTTGCCTTTCTACCCAACTAATTCTTCTCTTTTCCATTAAAGGGAACCTGTCACCTGAATTTGGCGGGACCAGTTTTGGGTCATATGGGCGTGGTTTTCGGGTGTTTGATTCACCCTTTCCTTACCCGCTGGCTGCAATATTGGATTGAAGATCATTCTCTGTCCTCCATAGTACACGCCTGCGTAAGGCAATATTTCCTTGCGCTGGCGTGTACTCCGGAGGACAGAGAATTAACTTCAATCCAATATTGCGGCCAACATGCAGCCAGCGGGTAAGGAAAGGGTGAATCAAACACCCAAAAACCCCGCCCATATGACCCAAAACTGGTCCCGCCAAATTCAGGTGACAGGTTCCCTTTAAGTCTATGACATCACGTGATTAAAAACAACTAGCTGAATCCACCTACGCTCTATGCAGAAGCTGAAAATCTCTTTTTTCCGGCATGAGTCATCATTAGAACTACAATTCTACATCCCACTTTGATGGGAGTGCTTCTTTAAATGCAGATTTAAAAAAAGATTTAAAAAAAAATGCACTTAAAAGTATGATTGGCTGCTTAGTGACTGGGACAATGCTAAATAAAATAATATACTCACTAAAAATGATTGTGAGTGAAATACTCCCACATGCGATGCTTCTTTGTACACTTTTGTCTAACTTTGCTCCTTCTCTTGGTTGTGATGCAATCTGTGGATGCAATATAGACACATGCTGTTGCATTTAAAATCGTGCCCCTCTTCTTGCAAAGATATTTCTCTCCCCGCAAAGTTATGCCCCCTTTAACAAGCCGCAAACATGACACATAGTAGACAGATAATAAATCGGTCTAAAACTAAATGCACCAGAGTTTGGTGCAGATCACGTTAAGTTCGAGCCGCACTTCGAATAGTAAGTCTGCCCCAATGTGCGCCTGAAAATGTGGTTAGTTTGTCTTTAAGAAGCATACGGAAGTCAATTCCTGGAATTTCTGTAACGTGGGCTGTTGAGGTGTATGTATAGGTTATATGGGAGGTTAGGTATCTATTTTATCTCAGTGAAGCGCTTAGTGAAGCATCAATATGTCACACACTTACATTCCTGCACAATATCAGGCTGGGGCCTCCAATCCAAACAGGCGATTACAATATCTGATAGTGGGGGAACTGTAGTGAAGGTGCTAGAGGGAAGTGGTTTTGGAATATCAGTAGTTATTGTGCATTTTAAGGCTCAATGAACAGGTTTACATTAGAATAATAAAGAGTATTTTACAACCATTGGACCCCCAAAACCCTAAAAAATATATATTTTTTAATGAACATAAACTACATAATTAAGTTTTACATAGTCAAGATTTCCCGAACCCACATTATATACTTTTTTGCGAAAAATGTAATTTTTTTTTTAACCCCTTAACGACCAGAGTTATTTTTGGTTTGATTTGCACAGACAGACAGAAGTGGAGAAACTTTTTTAACCACTTAATGACCAGGGGTATTTCAGTTTTTGAATTTCTGGTTTTTGCTCCCCTTCTTCCCAGAGCCATGATTTGAACTTTTATATTTTTTTAATATTTTTAAAAACTTTTTTTTTTTCACTTTTGCCATGCTTCAATAGTCTCAATGGGAGACTTGAAGCTGCCATAACCTGATCGGCTCTGCTACATACAGGCAATGATCAGATCCCCTGTATGTAGCAGAATTATTCACTTGCTATGAGCGCCGACCACCGGGTGGCGCTCATAGCAATCCAGCAGTGACAACCATTGAGGTCTGCAGAAAATCTCTGGTTGTCATGCCAACCCATTGGTGACCCGCGATCACGTCACACGGGTCACTGATGGGTGGATTTCCGGCTTGCTTGACAGAAGAGCGTGTTAAATGCCACTGTCAGAGTTTCACAGCTGCATTTAATAGGTTAAAAGCCACGGGAGGATCGCAATTCCTCCCTCGGCTGTTAGCGGCACATGTCAGCTGTTCAAAAGAACTGACATGTGTCGGAAAAGATGTGGGCTCGCTGCCAAAGCCCACATCAAAGGGAGGGAGTCTGACATCAGCATATTATTACTCCCGAAAGGGGTTAATTCAGTCCTGGAGTGTCCTTCCTTAACCCCTTACTGACCTCGGACGGGATAGTACGTCCGAGGTCAGCTCCCCTGCTTTGTTGCAGGGCTCCGCGGTGAGCCCGCATCAAAGCCGGGACATGTCAGCTGTTCTGAACAGCTGACATGTGCCCGCAATAGCGGCGGGTGAAATCGCGATTCACCCGCCGCTATTAACTAGTTAAATGCCGCTGTCAAACGCAGACAGCGGCATTTAACTACCGCATCCGGCCGGGCGGCCGGATATGAGCGCATCGCCGACCCCCGTCACATGATCGGAGGTCGGCGATGCTTCTGAATGGTAACCATAGAGGTCCTTGAGACCTCTATGGTTACTGATCCCCGGCAGCTGTGAGCGCCACCCTGTGGTCGGCGCTCACAGCACACCTGATTTTCTACTACATAGCAGCGAACAGCAGATCGCTGCTATGTAGCAGAGGCGATCGGGTTGTGCCTGCTTCTAGCCTCCCATGGAGGCTATTGAAGCATGGCAACAGTTAAAAAAAAAAAGTTAAAAAAATGTGAAAAAAATAAAAAAAATATAAAAGTTTAAATCACCCCCCTTTCGCCCCAATCAAAATAAATCAATAAAAAAAAAAAATCAAACCTACACATATTTGGTATCGCCGCGTTCAGAATTGCCCGATCTATCAATAAAAAAAAGCATTAACCTGATCGTTAAACGGCGTAACGAGAAAAAAAATCGAAATGCCAGAATTAGGTTTTTTTGGTCGCCGCGACATTGCATTAAAATGCAATAACGGGCGATCAAAAGAACGTATCTGCACCGAATTGGAATCATTAAAAACGCCAGCTCGGCACGCTAAAAATAAGCCCTCAAACGACCCCAGATCATGAAAAATGGAGACGCTACGAGTATCGGAAAATGGCGCAATTTTTTTTTTTTTTTAGCAAAGTTTGGAATTTTTTTTCACCACTTAGATAAAAAAGAACCTAGTCATGTTAGGTGTCTATAAACTCGTACTGACCTGGAGAATCATAATGGCAGGTCAGTTTTAGCATTTAGTGAACCTAGCAAAAAAGGCAAGCAAAAAACAAGTGTGGAATTGCACTTTTTTTGCAATTTCACCGCACTTGGAATTTTTTTCCCGTTTTCTAGTACACGACATGGTAAAACCAATGATGTCGTTCAAAAGTACAACTTGTCCCGCAAAAAATAAGCCCTCACATGGCCAAATTGACAGAAAAATAAAAAAGTTATGGCTCTGGGAAGGAGGGGAGCAAAAAACGAACACGGAAAAACGGAAAATCCCAAGGTCATGAAGGGGTTAATGTTCTGTATAGGGCCTCTCCATAGGGTTTGGGGTCCCTACTGCAGATATTTATCAATGGTTCCTTTTATGGTCTGTATTTACTTCAAAGTTGGGCACCAGAAGACTTGCTGATAAGGCTCGCTCACACCAGTGTATACATCGGACCAGCGTAATCTGATTTTTAGCAGATAGCACTCAGACCAATAGCATTCAATGGGGCGTTGCTAATGACCAATTTTATGCGCTGACAGAATCTGTCAGTGAAAGAAAATCGCAGCATACTATGATTTCACTCTGAAATCGGAAGACACTCACCCATTCAAGTCTATGGGTGCTTGGAAATCAGACTGCACTTGGATGACATCTGAGTGCAGTCTAATATCCACAGACTCACAAGATGGAGAAGATGGAGAGCTTTTCTTCCATCTTCTCCTTACGCAAGAGGATCGGATCACGCTAAGGCCGGTGTCACACTAGGCGTAAGTAAATACGGTCCGTTTTTTACGGCCGTAATACGCTGTAATTGTCCCAAAACACTGTTCCATATTCAATGCGAGGATGCGATTTTAACGCACAAATTTATCCGTGAGTCATCCGTATGGCATCCGTATGGCTTCCGTACGGCGATTTTTTCTCACAGGCTTGCAAAATGGACATATCATGGATCCATCGGCTCAAATATTCTTAAAAACATATATACAGTATATATATATATATATATATATATATATATATATATATATGTCAGTGAGATGTCACATATTAATATTTAATTCAGCTCTAGATAGCAGAAAAGCCGGTAATTCAATTGCCGGCTTTTCCTATCTCCTTCACAAACCCGACAGGATATGAAACATGGTTTACATACAGTAAACCATCTCATATCCCTTATTTTATTACATATTCCTCTTTACTAATGTAAGAAGTGTCTCTGTGTAAAATTTGGGGGCTCTAGCTATTAAATTAAAGGGCTCCCACGCAATTTTCTCCGCCAGAGTGGGAAAGCCAGTGACTGAGGGCAGATATTAATAGCCTAGAGAGGGACCATGGTTATTGCCTCCCCCTGGCTAAAAACATCTGCCCCCAGCCACCCCAGAAAACGCACATCTGTAAGATGCGCCTATTCTGGCACTTAGCCTCTCTCTTCCCACTCCCCTGTAGCAGTGGGATATGGGGTAATAAAGGGTTAATGTCACCTTGCTATTGTAAGGTGACATTAAGCCAGGTTAATAATGGAGAGGCGTCAGTTATGAGCATGAACTCGAGCATGGGAAAATATTCTGAAAAGTTCCTACGCTCGAGTTCATATGAGTTCATCCAGCAGAGGGCGCATCACCGCGACTCGAGATAACTACAGTACATTCCCCTGCATTTCATTCATTCACCAAGTTTTACAGACAGGAGCACAGCTGCATTAGCAGAGCTCCTGGGTGTAAAATGATTTAACCCCTTCAGATGGATTTACAGCGTGGGACAAGACTGTAACAACGGAAGGTATGGAATATTGTTGTTTGTTTTTTTAACTTTATTTCAGGTGACAAGGGTCTTCAGGTGGATTAAGAGTATAATAAAATATTAAAACACCATGTGTCTTTATTTCATTAAAATACTTTTGAATAATGTGTATGTGTTTTATTAACCATTTCGTACTATTGGATTAATAATGGATAGGTGTCATAATTGACGCCTCTCCATTATTAACATGGCTTAGGCTACTTTCACATTAGCGTCGTGCACTGCACGTCGCTATGCGTCGTTCTGTAGAAAAACGCATCCTGCAAAAGTGCTTGCAGGATGCGTTTTTTCTCCATAGACTTGAATTAGCGACGCAGTGCGACACATTGCCACACGTCGCAACCGTCGTGCGATGTGTTGCGTCGGACCATCGGCACAAAAAAACGTTGCATGTAACATTTTTTGTGCGTCGATAGAATCTTTTCCGACCGCGCATGCGCCGCTGGAACTCCGCCCCCACCTCCCCGCACATCACAATGGGCTGCGGATGCGATGTAAAACAGCATCCGCTGCCCCCGTTGTGCGGCGCTTCCACGCTATGCGTCGGTGCGCTGCAACGTCGCATAGCGACGTGCAGTGCACGACGCTAGCGTGAAAGTAGCCTTAATGTCACCTTACAATAGCAAGGTGACATTAACTCTTCATTACTCCATATCCCACAGCTACACGGGCGTGGGAAGAGAGAGGCTAAGTGCCAGAATAGGCGCATCTTACAGATGTGCCTTTTCTGGGGTGGCTGGGGGCAGATGTTTTTAGCCAGGGGGGGCCAATAACCATGGACCCTCTCTAGGCTATTAATGTGTCTCACTGACATATATATATATACATATATATATATATATATATATATATATATATATATATATATATATATATATATACACACATTCTATGTGTACACATTTATTCTACCCATTCTATTCTAACATGTCAGTGTGATTTTACTGTACACCGCACTGAATTGCCGGCTTTTCTATAGAACACCGGTGCGTATTTCTCGCAAGTCACACGCATGGTCCGTGTGTAATCCGTAATTTTCTCGCCCCCATAGACTTTCATTGGCGGATTTTTTTGTGCAATACACTGACAAACGCAGCATGCTGCGATTTTCTATGCCCGTAACATACCGTATATTACTGATGCGTAATATACGGCAGATAGGAGCTGCCCCATAGAGAATCATTGGGCCGTGTGCAATGCGTATTTTGTGGACGTATTTTGTGCACTCATACGTCCGTAAAACTCGTTAGTGTGACGCCGGCCTTAGCTGACACTCAGAGTTTCATTAACATAAATTGACCTGATTCTCTCGGATGAGAGAATCTATGTTCATGTGACCCCGGCCATAGAGGAATGATGTTGGGGGGAGATAATGGTTGGTCTAAATTGCATTCCCAAGCTTTTTATTATTCAGTAGATAAGCCACTGACAGTCATTTGGCAGCTCATGTGTATGGAGGAGTCGAGAGAGATAGCTGACAGTTAAATGAGCGCTCAGCCATATGTGCATGTAAAAAGTAATTAGTGACGTCCGCAGCTGAGTGTTAGCAGGTTACAGGGTATTCCCATACCATCATCTTGTAAATACAAAAAAAGGACAAAAAAGTCACACAGACCATAGGATGCTTTTCAACAAAGTGGTATTATTTTTCCTTTACATTTAATAAAATAGAGTACAACAAATCGATATAACGCAAATACTTGCTAGAGAGATGGAGGTCTTTTGAAGACAGTCCCATAGGCGACTCCCTAGATATAATCCAGTGCATAACGATCCGTGAGAAAACACTCAAACTGCATTCCCAAAAAGAGGACCACGGAGACATCGCATTAGGAAATTGGCCTGTTGCGATGTCTCAGGGTGGACCAGCTCTTCTGGGGCGGTCCTAAAAAGATGTCCACCTACCAAGTATTTGTGTTATATGGATCCCTACTATTATAGTCTACTCTATTTTATTGAATGCATAGGAAAAATTATAGCACTTTTATGAAAAGCATACTCTGGGTCAGTGCGCGTTTTCCGTGCTTTTTTTTTGCATATGTGCATGGCCAACTTTTTAGAGGGAATCAATTACACACTCCTAATCAATAAGACAGTGATATATTTCATGCACTCTGCTTAATCCTAGAGTTAGTCCAGATTCGGGATAGTGACTTTTTGGAGTTAACTTTGTTTTCTGCTGTGGATTGGCAAGCAGATCTGCGCCCGGATTAGCTCCTTCGCGATTTATTTCACCTAATCCACAGCTTTTCATCGCAGTCGAGCCAATAATAATCACAAAGTCGATTTTAAAATCCTCTACAAAAATAAAAAAAGAAGTTACAACATCTGCTAATAAATAATGCAAGCTAATGTCAGAACATGACGCGTCATTAAATGTTACCAAGTCTCCAAAGCAACAAGTCGTCAGGATCAGGTTACCCCGAACAATTGCTTAGAACAGGACGTGAAATGCAATCCAAGTTCTAAAATGAAGGTACAATCGCCCGCAGCTACCTATTACTAGGAACACATGTGGAATGGCACACACAAGCCACAAAGGAAGCCAAAATTACTGAATGAATCCAACGCGTTAAACATTGTCCCCTGTCACTAATTACCCAGACGCGGAGGCTTTGACAATTATCAGACTGTAGAAAGTCATAGCAATGAATGAGTTAAAAGTTTGCAAAAAAAAAAGTGCTAAATATACGCCATAGATTAAGATAAAACCTGCATTTAGTAGACTACTCACCACATAGGAAGCTCTCCGCTGCACAGAAAATCATGGCGAAACCAGTTCTGAACTTTCTATCAACTTAAATGACAATGCCGTGTTGTGGAGAAGGCAACGTTTGTCATCTTCTGGCTTGTTGCTTCATTGCGCTCATCCAACAATAGTGGATGTATCGAGCTGTACAGTGCTCCTATTGACCTGCTAGGAGCAGCACGACTGCACGTCCAGCCAATCAGCGGACACATCTTATGTAATGTCTTCTGTGTTTAGTGAAATGACTTCTGTGTTCTCAGTAACGTGATTAATGGGAGATTTACCATGCTACAATTAGTAGAGATAGTTATGAAAGTTTTCCACTAACATAGAACTTTCACTATAGTTTCAGGCAGACAGGAAACAAGCAAAACCATAATAAAGTAAGAAAACAAAAACAAAACCTAAACTTCACAGTCAGATATTGTTACTGAGTTTTATTTCAAAGTGAACCTGACAGATGATCCCGAGCCATGAGCAGCACTTATAGTCACCGGCACTCTCACGTCAGCCAGGAAAGTTTTAGAGAGGAGGAGGACTTGTTACTTATTGGATTCTAAAAGTCAATATCGACCCTTTAACGAGCCTTGCCATATGATTTAGGATAAAAGCCAAACCAGAATCTTAATTTGCAGAAACCTGTTTTGGGCTGCTGCCCCTCCTCAGTGCTAAGCATGAGATCTGATTTTCCTGTATGAGAAGCTTATGACTGGGATGTAAGCATCAACATTTCCTAAGTCATATGGCAAGGCTCGTTAAAGGTTTGATATTGACTTTTAGGATTGCTACTTGCAATAGGTGGCACTAGAGTTCAAAGTCCTCTTCCTCTCTGAAGAGGCAATTTGCATATTTAATTTCCCATTGCATGCCTTATAAGCCTCCTTACACTGTCATATCACTTTCCACAAGAAAATACTTTACCCCTTAGGTTTTAAAGAAAAATATACATTTAAAAGCTGGCCTGGAAAATGCCGCTGAAATGACTCGCCCAAGAGGACAGTCCGCGACAGCTTCATCCCACCCACCTAAAGTGACAGGTCTCTCTCTATATGTGTGTATATACAGTAGAGAAATGTCTCTCTCAAGGGGAGCTGGACAGGGAGAAGTCGTCTTGGACTAGTCACCTGAGCGGAATGATCACCTGGCTGAAATTTTATAGACCGTGTCTGATACATGCTGCTGAAAGAAAGGTTTGGGAAGCATGATTCAGCTGTCAGGTTCCTTTACATGTAGGATTATCATAGATTTATCATAATGAAGGATACCCCATATCAAATATCAAAATGGGGCCACCCAGGACTAAAAGGGCTGGAGTTTGTTTCCTCCTCCAGAAAGACACACAGACATACACATCATCTGCCCTGGATCAAATTCCTGGTTTTGGTAAGCTGTCCAGAAATATCAGCGGTATGTCCCGATATCAATTGTATCTGCAGCAACAAAGTCTGAGAAAAAATCAGAATCAGTACATAAGACTAGAACACGAAGTCTTCATACGAAAATGTAAAGCTGGTTTATTCCACACAAGAGTCCATGTGAGGTTCTGACACCTAGTATGACAGAAACAAGAGCTTTACAATCAGACTTGGCCTCATCAAGGGCCATCATAGACCTCATCAAGGGCCATATATCAGATTCATGGCCCGTCTCAATGACATGTGTGTGGACCCGCTCCTTGGTCTTCACAACTGCTGGTGGCACATGAGACTATTCACTAGCAGTTAGGAACACCATTAGATCCCTACAGAAGTAAGGAGATCTGGTAGTGTAACACAATGTCCAAGGCAACATCAGAATGTTTAGGCCATAGTACCCCCTAATGCTTCTCAAACGGTGAGGTGGGCTCCCCTGTAGTATTTGGTCATTCACAGCTGAGGAGGCAAAGTTAACAAACTGAAAAGGCGTCAATCTCTAGCTCAGCAATATAACACGCTACTTTTGTGCTCATTTCAGTGGGATCAGGAGGCAAATTTTTATGATAAAATAAGGTTATTTTAAAGGGATTGTCCAGGACCTGTAATTTTTTTTTGTTTTAATGGGTCCAGAGGGGTTAAAAAAAAGCAAGAACAAAAAAACAAAACTCACCTACGGAAGGAGTCCTCTGATCTTCTGCCAACATCCACTACCAGGCTTCTGAATTCTACTTCCCTTAGAGGGCATCACACGACCACTGCAACCAATCTACAGCTTCTTCCAGAATGTTAAGGCTGCAGCTGATCAGCCACTAATTGGCTGCAGCGGTCATGGGATGCTAAAAGAGGAAGCCAGGAGACTGTGTGAGGGACACAAGCAGCAGAACAGATCTCAGTAGCTTGTTTTTATTTTTAAACCAACTTAGGCACAGTAATAAAAAAGGTTTACCACTAGAAGACAACCCCTTATGGCATGGAGAATGACCAATGGTGTGAAAAAGTCAAAACCATGATCCCCTAAACAAGTGTTCCTATGTACAGCACTGAGACACTACAGCTATCCCGCACAATATTACTGGCTATGCTCCTCATACTGATGGAATTACAGCAGGAACTCTGCTGATAGCTATCATCAGGCTTGATGTGTGATACATTTTTTTTCATACCAGTAATTTTTCCAGATCTGGATACACTCAAAATGTCCTTGTAAAAATCACTTTTATACAAAGATTTCATCGGCATCTAAGACCATGAGTGACAAATATAGAAACACACACGGGAAATTCTACTTAATGAAATCCAGGTTATCTCCTTCCAGTCATGTATTGATCACACTGTAAGATTGTGTGCTTTTAACCTATCCATCGAAGCCGTGATATACATATGAAGGAGACCTGTCACTGGCCATAAAGATGTCATTTTTTTTTCCTGATGTAAATGCTGCTGTTCTCCTTAATCCTGAATTTTCTATTGTTCCCGCAGCTCTTCATTCCTGAGGTATGGCCACCTCTTCCCAACACTTTCCTATTGGAACCTTCTTAACGAGTACATCATTTTAGCTATAACGACTGAGATTCAGCTCTGAGATTTGGCCCATGCTGTGCTCACCGCCGAGCCTCCGATGGGGATATCTATTACTATTTTTACCCTAGAAGAAATGGAGCAAATATGTCCTACACAACATATTTAGAAATATATAATGCAACATTTATTTAAAGACAATACACATAAAAAAATGTTCAAATGTACATGCTGTAAACAATGTATAGAAACCAGGAGATAAAACAGAGGAAACATGACGGCACGCCGGGTTGGGGAAGGGCAACCGAATTCATCCCTGGGATGCAGGCATGGGATGCAGTGTATGCTGGTGCTTTATGACTGTGCTAATAAGTTACTATTATTACCCTGCCTGGAGAAAATCAAGACTTACTACAAGACCAATATTTCAAATAATACCAATAATACCGTCATGTAACATTGAATAATAATACCGCAATAATAATATTGCTATATAACAGATACATACCACCAGACCATTACCAAATAGTACCAGCGTATGTTGTTGAAGGCTACGTCCGAATGGCTAAAAATACTAAATTAATATACCAGTAACAGGAATGGAGAGGTGCAGGAGCAGAAGAAAAACAATGACATTTTCAGGAGGCATTTACACGAAGTAAAAAAAAAATTGAATTTATGGAAAATGAGAGACACTCCTTAACGAAAACAGGGGATACTGAGCACTCTGCATTCTCGGGGCACTGATACAACTCAGCCTACAAATATCGATATGATTTCACTTGGATTTCCGCTCAATGTCTAAGGTTTAGCAGAGAGGATTCAGAATATAGTCAGCTACTTGGTTAATACATGAGTTTGGACTGACGCAATGTGCTCCAGCTGGGCTGTTTCATCAAATTCATCAAGAACCTGACAACTCATTTTTTATACTATTAGGCCAGTTTCCAATGTCCAAACATTCATGGTCCCAAGTACGGGCCACATTGGCTGCAGGCCTCACACTTAATTTTCTCATAGGCATACATGGAGTTGTTCAGTTTGGGTCAAGAGGCGTAAAGATGGTCTGGACAATGAAGTCCATACTCAGACCTCGTATGTCGGAGGTGTGAGGCTATGTGCACACGTTGCGGATTAGCCTTAGGAATTTCTGGTGCGGATTCTGCCTCTCCTGGCAGAAAACGCAGCTGCGGATTTGTTGCGTTTTTTGTGCGGATCCACAGCGTTTTTTGTGCGGTTTTGCTGCGGATTTGCTGCATTTTTTTACCTCTGCGGATTTCTATAATGGAGTGGGTACAAAAACGCTGCAGATCCACAAAAAAGAAGTGACATGCTACTTCTTTTAATCCGCAGCGTTTCCGCACCAGATTTTCCGCAATGTGTGCACAGCTTTTTTTTTTTCTCATTGATTTACATTGTACTGTAAATCAATTGCGGATCTGCAGCATTTCTGCACCGCAAAAAACGCTGAAGATCCGCACAGAATCCGCAACGTGCGCACATACCCTAAAACTAGCTTTCTCCTGATGTCCTCACAATTTAATAATTACAAAGCTAAAAATGGCTTTTGCCTTTGACAAGAAGAGGCAAGAGAAGCAGCAGTTGTCTCCAGCACCGAAGAGGGAACAGGTAGGACACTTCTTCTAGCACATGGTTCCGCCATTTGAAGGACTATTTAAATGTCTCTGTTAATGCAACGTATTAGCGTATGTGGCCATCATAAACAGAGTTCTTTCACTTTGTGCCGCCATCTGAGTCAGAATAATCACTCAGGTGAACTTTGTACTTTTTTGCATTACATGAATGGCTTTAAGCACACAACCAGATACGGTAGTTTATCTTTGCGAGACAGCCCCTTATAAGCCTTATTTCATCAAACTCAAATAAAATAGGGTCAGAGGCAATACTATAGTATAAGGACTATAAAAAAAAATCATAGTTTATAAATTGAGTGAAACTGGATCTCCAGGATTGTGAAAATAATCTGATTTTTCTGCAATCTGCGCCGCTCTTCTTCAGGATTAGTTTCTACGATTGCAGCTCTTCTCCAATTAATTGAACATATAAACAGGTGCGGTAGTGTTTCTGACCAAGTGCAGATTCTTTTATCATCTTGTACACAATACAGTTTTAATGGGTACAATTAAATTCATTAACTCAGCAAGGTACAGAATACTCTAAAAAGAACCTGAAAATCAGATTGTAGGAAAATGAACACATTCTGAAATTATAAAGTTTAAAGAGGTTGCTCACAGCGGCGGCTGCCGGACGGAACTGCTCAATTTCAGACCTGCTACGTCTTCTGACAGTGACCTCCGCAGGTACTACACATCCACTTCTTTCCCCACATACTAGATAAACACATTTGTGCTTATCTAATAATCTTCGGTGGTTTCCACCTATGTGACTAATGTCTGATGAGATTTGACATCAGTGTCATTTCCCCACATAATATATGAGACACTACTCCTCTGGTCTGCTTCTTGACCTCATCACTCACTCTGAAAAAATAACTCAAAAATGTTTTTGTCGGCCAAAGATGCCCTGCCAGCACAGTGAGCTGTCAGGCACATAGAGCTGCACCTTCAAGAAACTGTTTTACCTCACTTCAGCTCTGCATTCACAGCCACACTGCTCAGTACTACAGTATGATATCCTCTATTGTGATGCTTCTGTCTGTGTGCTACGGTAAATAAAGAGCAGGAATTTCTCTGTTTCTGTACATTGTCTATAGGAGACGGGGTTGTCCAGTCCAAATCAATAAGTCTGCGGTCACTCTGTGTGACTGAGGAGCTATGAATCCCCCTAGTGCACAAACTGTGCTCTGCGGAAATTCACTGGCTTCTGACCCGGGACTGGAGGATGTGTATGAGTTATACATACTCCTGGCCGGTGGGCGCCACCTCGCGCCATACTCTGTGTATGGAGAGCGAGGCTGCGCCCACTGGCTGGAGGCATGCATAATTCATACATCCCCGATCAGAAACCATTGAATCCCCACAGTGTGTGCGTCGGGGAGGAATCATAACTCTGCAGTCACACAGAGTGATTGCAGACTCATTGATTTGGACTGGACAACCCCTTTAAGGCAGATAGTTTCCAACCAATAGTTCGGAGAGAACTAAAAAAAAATTTAGAGATAGAGGCTGCTGAAGGAAACAAGTGAAAAACACAGGAAATAAGTCATATAATCCTCATATTCCTGGCAAACCTTTCCATATAAGCTGCCATATTTATGTAGAACAGGTAAGCTTTAACAATTGATGTATAACATTCGAAGGCACAAATCTTCATGTTCTATAATTCATATAAGACATGTTAAAAACACGTGTGTAAGACTTTCTCTTTGTTTTCAGCGCAATTTTCCTGCCATTCAAGGTGAATGTTGGAGACAGACATTTGGACAGTTGCTTCTTATTTGCTTTTCAGAGGATGTGATTAATTATTAACATTTTCAGTAGAGTTTTTGACATGACTGTTTCATAAGTAGAACAAACAGAGCCTCGCCCAGTCCTGGGAGCCCGGGGTATGGCACATCAGGAGCATTACAAGTTCACAAACACATCATTGGCAGTCAAACATGTTTTCCAGTTTTCAGTAGTATTAATGTGTAAGGTGCTTATCATTAGGGTCATAGTGAGTCTTTGTTATAACCGGCCCTGTGAGTGCAGCTGTCAGCTTCTGAGTGGGGCAAGAACAGAACAAAATGGAGTGAAACAGATGATCGGAATGTTCCCCGGTATTTGGAGAAATGAATGTGCTGATCTTATGGGACCAGCGGAATAAGAGAATCCAAATGTAGAAGAGAGCTCATCTGTAACGTCAAGATGTGATGAGAGAAGTGGAAGGAAGCAGCAAAAGCCAAAAGCTCTGGATTACATAGTAGAAAGATAGAATAAATATGGAGTATTTGGCACAATATGAATTTAGAAAGTTTGTGACATAGACTATGCTCACACTTTGTGTTTTTGCTGCGTTTTTTGTAATGTAAATTAAAAGCTGCATTTTACACTGGAGCAAAAGCTATGAGATTTCTGAAAATGTTCAGTATGTAAG
The DNA here is from genome assembly GCF_051348905.1 of Ranitomeya variabilis. Lineage (NCBI taxonomy): Eukaryota > Metazoa > Chordata > Amphibia > Anura > Dendrobatidae > Ranitomeya > Ranitomeya variabilis. The sequence continues at coordinate 705,544,814 of NC_135234.1, read as the reverse complement.
TGAAGTCATCTCAGCTAGGCCACTGTAGCTTCTAGTGCCATACAAAATAAACTGGTGATCGATCGGATAAAACACAATGAGGTGTCTCCTCCAGCCAGCAAGCAATTCTTTGTAGCTCCTCTTCTCTGAGCTGGATGCTGAGCAGTAGATTGTCCTCATGCCCTTACAGTCCTTAGGGTGGGTCACTTCTGTACCTAGGGGCAAAAATCCTCCAGATCTTTACATAGATGGCCATCGACCATTGCTTGTATTCCTTTCAAGCTTTTAACACCCACTGAGGGCCACATAGTAAATGAAAAACTGTGCAGGCAAAAAGTAGCAATGAGCAATGGTTGTTGAGGTCATCGGGGGCACGATATGTCTGCACTAGCTTTATATATATAGTAGTTCCAACAGCTCTTTATTACTGTCATGGTATAGGACATGGCTCATGTCCTGCTCTCTCAGGGTTAATGTTGCTAGCCTTTCTTTGGATCTGGGAGGGGTATTTATATACACTCCAGACTAGGATTCCCTGTCAGCTATACTTTCGTTTAGTCTGTGTGTCTGACCCCTTGAGTGTGTGCTTAGTTTGCTATTGCTTCTGGCTTTCGGACCTTTGGCTTCCTTTTCTTACTACCCCTCCGTCTCACCCCATGGTTACCTCATTATCTCTTAGTTTTGATCTTGGCACGTTTAGCTACTCTCCAGTGAATATAGTCTCCTCTGCATCCCAGCATTTGGTGCCGCCCTCGACCACCTCCTTCCCTGTCACATGGTTCAGGTCCTGTTTGCTACCCGGTGAGTTCCCCACCTCTCAGCTCCCTTGCTGCGGCGTGCAGCCCTCACCGCAGCAGTAATACCCGGGAGTCGTGACAAATACAAAATTTAGTCTAAGGCGTCCTGTCGTTGGGTCCCTTAGCATATTTTACCTGTTCTATATAAGGGTCACTATAGGGTGGTGACAGGTATTATTTTAAGATATTTACATGGAAGCTGAGTTTAACACTTTTATTAGTCATAAGTTTCCTGGATAGTCTTGTTTACAAACATTGCAATTACACAAGTTTCCTTCTTTCACACCCGGCTGGCATCCTTCATACATCACCAGTTCCTGATCCTCCCTAAGAAATGTATCTAATCTTCCCAGAGACTGCCAAGCACAAGAGCCCCGCATAATTCATTCTGGTCTCTCATACATTCTCTATACCAATATTAATGTGACATTCCCATCCATAAAAGTCTGATAGGTGGGAATGTTATGCCTGGGACTCTGATCTATAAAAAGGAATCTCACCAGGTTTTACTATGTAATCTGAGAGCAGCATAATGTAGGGACAGAGACCCAGATTCCAGCGATGTGTCTGCTTGCTGCTGTTTTAATAGAATCCCTGTTTTCTCTGCTGTAGATGTAGCAGTGTTCAGAATGCTGAGTTGTGTATAACTCCGTCCACACCTCTGATTGGCAGCTTCCTGTGTACATTGTCAGCAAGCTGCCAATCAGTGGTGGAGGTGTGGTTATGCAGATTGGCCTGACTGGTCTGCACCAGCCCTAGTCATGTAGTGATAATCTTCTGCTGATAAAACACATGGTTATATTGAAACAGCAAAACATAGCCCAGTAAGTGAGACATCCTCGCAATCAGGCTCACTTGCCCCATATTATGCTGCTCTCAGAAGAAAGAAAGAAAACCTTGTGACAGATTCCCTATAAGAAATTCAGGTCTCTAAAAGGGAATCTGTCACAAGGTTTTTTCCCCCTTAATCTAAAGATACAATTTAGATACAAAGATCCTGATTTGAGTGATGTGTCACTTACTGGGCTGCTTGCAGTTTTGATATCAAGGTTTTATCAGCAGTAAATTATTACTAGAGGACTAGTAAACCTTCTCCCATGTAGTCCTCATTATTCTTGAGATCTGTATTACCCTGCCCCATCACTGATTGACAGCCTAGGCACAGTGTACATAAAAGGCTGCTAATCAGTGGTGTGATCTGGGTTATACAGACAACGGCTAGATCTACAATTGATAAAACAGGGATATTATAAAAACTGCAGCAAGCAGCCCAGTAAGTGATGCATTGCTGGAATAAAGGTTTCTGCCCATAGATCACACTTGTCTTAGATGAGGGAGCAAAAAAAAAACAGGTAACAATTTCCCTTTAATGCTTGTTTACCAGTAAATGTCGATGCAGTTTACATGATTCGAAAACTTGGATGACAACAGCCTCATACACTTGAAACCAGAAGTTTACATACACTATATAAAAAGACACATCTGCATGTTTTTCTCAATATCTGACATGAAATCAGAATAAACCTTTCCCGTTTTAGTTCAATTAGGATTACCATAATTATTAATATTTGCCAAATGTCTGAATAATGAGAGACAGAGAATGTTTTATGGCATTTTTATTACTTCAAAATCAAAAGTTTATATACGCAAAGATTACTATTAGTAATGAGCAAATATACTCGTTACTTGAGATTTCTCGAGCACGCTCGGGGGTCCTCCGAGTATTTTTTAGTGCTCAGAGTTTTAGTTATTAGCGCCGCAGCTGAATGATTTACATCTGTTAGCCAGCATAAGTACATGTGGGGATTCCCTAGCAACCAGGCAACCCCCACATGTACTTATGCTGGCTAACAGATGTAAATCATTCAGCTGAGGTGAGGAAAACTAAATCTCCGAGCACTAACAAATACTCGGAGGACCCCCGAGCATGCTAGGGAAATCTCTAGTAACGAGTATATTCGCTCATCACTAATTACTATGCCTTTAAACAATTCTGAAATGCCCATATGATGACGTTATGTGCTTGGAAGCTTCTGTTTTTTTGGCAACATCTGAGTTAATTAGAGACACACCTGTGGATGTATTTTAATGCACACCTGAAACACACTGCTTCATTGTTGAGCATCATGGGAAAATCTCAAGAAATCAGCCAAGATATCAGGAAGAGAATTGTGGACTTGCACAAATCTGGCTCATCCTTGGGTACAATTTCAAGATACCTGAAGGTGCCTCGTTCATCTGTACAAATAATTATATGGAAGTACAAGATGAGAATGTCGTGCCATCATACCGCCCAGGAAGGAGACGGGTTCTGTGTCCTAGAGATGAACGTGCTTTGGTCCAACATGTGCATATCAACCCAAGAACAAAAGCAAAAGACCTTGTGAAGATGATGGTGGAAATTGGTAAGGTTGTGTCAATATTCACAGTGAAACAAGTACTGTATCAACATGGGCTGAAAGGCCACTCTGCCAGGAAGAAGCCATTACTCCAAAAGAAACATAAAAAAGCCAGATTAATGTTTGCAAATGCACACAGGAACAAAGACCTTAATTTTTGGAGACATGTCCTGCGGCGGTCTGATGAAACTAAAATTGAACTTTTTGGTCATAATGACCATGGTTACGTTTGGAGGAAAAAGGGAAAAGCTTGGAAGCCTAAGAACACCATCCCAACTGTGAAACACGGGGGTGGCAGCATAATGTTGTGGGGTTGATTTGCTGCAGGAGGGACTGGTGCACTTCACAACATATATGGCATAATGAGAAAAGATTATGTGGCAATACTGAAGCAACATCTCAAGACATCAGCCAGGAAGTTAACGCTTGGGTGGAAATGGGTCTTCAAAATTTACAATGACCTGAAGCATACTGTCAAAATGGTAACAAAGTGGCTTAAGCATAACAAAGTCAATGTTTTGGAGTAACATAGTAACATAGTTATTAAGGTTGAAGGAAGACTTTAAGTCCATCTAGTTCAACCCATAGCCTAACCTAACATGCCCTAACATGTTGATCCAGAGGAAGGAAAAAAAACCCATGTGGCAAATAGTAAGCTCCACCATGGGGAAAAAAATTCCTTCCCGACTCCACATACAGCAATCAGACTAGTTCCCTGGATCAACGACTTATCAAGGAATCTAGTGTATATACCCTGTAACATTATACTTTTCCAGAAAGGCATCCAGTCCCCTCTTAAATTTAATTAATGAATCACTCATTACAACATCATACGGCAGAGAGTTCCATAGTCTCACTGCTCTTACAGTAAAGAATCCTCGTCTGTTATTATGCTTAAACCTTCTTTCCTCCAGACGTAGAGGATGCCCCCTTGTCACTGCCTCAGGTCTATGATTAAAAAGATCATCAGAAAGGTCTTTGTACTGTCCCCTCATATATTTATACATTAAAGTAAGATCACCCCTTAGTCTTCGTTTTTCCAAACTAAATAGCCCCAAGTGTAATAACCTATCTTGGTATGGCAGACCCCCCAGTCCTCTATTAACCTTGGTCGCTCTTCTCTGCACCCGCTCTAGTTCAGCTATGTCTTTCTTATACACCGGAGACCAGAACTGTGCACAGTATTCTAAGGCTACTTTTACACTAGCGTCGTGCACTGCACATCGCTGTGCATCATTTTGTAGAAAAAAGCGCATCCTGCAAAAGTGCTTGCAGGATGCGTTTTTTTCTCCATAGACTTGCATTAGCGACGCAGTGCGACGCATTGCCACATGTCGCAACCATCGTGCGATGGTTGCGTCGGTCCGTCGCCACCAAAAAACGTTGCATGTAACGTTTTTTGGTGCGTCGAGACCGTCTTTTCCGACCGCGCATGCGCGGCCGGAACTCCGCCCCCGCCTCCCCGCACATCACAATGGGGCAGCGGATGCGTTGAAAAACAGCATCCACTGCCCCCGTTGTGCGGCGCTTTCACTGCTTGCATCGGTACGTCGTAACGACGCAATTCGTCGTGCGTCGTACGATGCTAGTGTGAAAGTGTGGGCACACTAGTGACTTGTATAGAGGTAAAATTATGTTCTCCTCATGTGAATCTATGCCTCTTTTAATGCATCCCATTATTTTATTTGCCTTTGTAGCAGCTGCCTGACACTGGCCACTGAATATGAGTTTGTCATCCACCCATACACCCAGGTCTTTTTCATCGACGGTGTTGCCCAGAGTTTTAGAATTAAGCACATAGTTATACATCTTATTACTTCTACCCAAGTGCATGACCTTACATTTATCCCCATTAAAGCTCATTTGCCATTTATCAGCCCAAGCTTCTAGTTTACATAAATCATCCTGTAATATAAAATTGTCCTCCCCTGTATTGATTACCCTGCAGAGTTTAGTGTCATCTGCAAATATTGAAATTCTACTCTGAATGCCCCCTACAAGGTCATTAATAAATATGTTAAAAAGAAGAGGGCCCAATACTGACCCCTGTGGTACCCCACTGCTAACCGCGACCCAGTCCGAGTGTGCTCCATTAATAACCACCCTTTGTTTCCCATCCCTGAGCCAGCTCTTAACCCACTTACACATATTTTCCCCTATCCCCATTATTCTCATTTTATGTATCAACCTTTTGTGTGGCACCGTATCAAAAGCTTTTGAAAAGTCCATATACACTACATCTACTGGGTTCCCTTGGTCCAGTCCGGAACTTACCTCTTCATAGAAGCTGATCAAATTAGTCTGACATGAACGGTCCCTAGTAAACCCGTGCTGATACTGGGTCATGAGGTTATTCCTCTTCAGATACTCCAGTATAGCATCCCTTAGAATGCCCTCCGGGATTTTACCCACAGTAGAGGTTAAGCTTACTGGCCTATAATTTCCGAGTTCAGTTTTTGTCCCCTTTTTGAATATTGGCACCACATTTGCTATACGCCAGTCCTGTGGTACAGACCCTGTTATTATGGACTCTTTAAAGATTAAAAATAATGGTCTCTCAATGACTGTACTTAATTCCTGCAGTACTCGGGGGTGTATCCCATCCGGGCCCGGAGATTTGTCAATTTTTGTGATTTTTAGACGCCGCCGTACTTCCTGCTGGGTTAAGCAGGTGACATTTAATGGTGAATTTTTGTTATCACTGATCATATTGTCTGCCATGGGATTTTCCTGTGTAAATACTGATGAAAAAAAGTCATTTAGCATATTGGCTTTTTCCTCATCCTCATCCACCATTTCCCCCAGACTATTTTTAAGGGGGCCAACACTATCATTTTTTAGTTTCTTACTATTTACTTATTATTTTGTGATCACTATTCCCCAAGTGACCCCCAACCCTTATATTTGATATGCGGTCTGGCCTGTTGGTTAATATTAGGTCTAGCAGTGCCCCCCTTCTTGTTGGGTCCTGAACCAGTTGTGAAAGGTAATTGTCTCTCATAGTTGTCAAAAAATGATTACCTTTGCTGGAACTGCAGGTTTCTGTTTCCCAACCTATTTCAGGGTAGTTGAAGTCCCCCATAATAATGACTTCTCCTTGAGTCGCAGCTTCATCTATTTGCTTTACGAGGATATTCTCCATTGATTCCATTATTTTGGGAGATTTATAATAAACCCCTATCGGTAATTTATTATTTTTCCCCCTCCCCTTATCTCCACCCACAGGGACTCTACATTTTCATTAAATTCACCTATATTATTACGACGGATGGGTTTTAAGGACTATTTTACATCACAAGACCTGATTTCAATCCTATTGAAAATGTATTGGCAAAGCTGAAAAGGCCGGTGCGAGTAAGGCGACCTACAAACCTGGATCAGTTACACCAGTTTTGTCAGAAGGAATGGGCACAAATTCCAACCATCTATTATGAGAGGCTTGTGGAAGGATATCCCAAATGTTTGACCCAAGTCATTCAGTTTAAGGGCAATCGTACAAAATACTAATGAAATGTATTTAAATTTTGACTTTGCAGTAAATAATAAAAATGCCTTAAAACATTCTCTCTCATTATTCTGGCATCTGGCAAATATTAATAATTATGGTAATCCTAATTGATCTAAAACAGGAAAGGTTTATTTCGATTTCATGTCAGATATTGAGAAAAACATGCAAGTGTCTTTTTATATAGTGTATATAAACTTCTGGTTTTAACTGTATATATGGACCACGTCTCTGCTCAGCCTGGCCATCACAACGTACGGCTTTATCAGGGCTTTATATTAGTCGTTCAACAAGTCTATTCTGCTTGTTGCCTGTCCTTAGCAGTGGTTTCCTAGCAGCTATCTTACCATGAAGGCCTGCTGCACAAAGTCTCTCCTTAACAGTTGTTGTAGAGATGTGTCTGCTGCTAGAACTCTGTGTGGCATTGACCTGGTCTCTAATCTGAGCTGCTGGTAACCTGCGATTTCTGAGGCTGGTGACTCCGATAAACTTATCTTCAGAAGCAGAGGTGACTCTTGGTCTTCCTTTCCTGGGGCGGTCCTCATGTGAGCCAGTTTCTTTGTAGCGCTTGATGGTTTTTGCAACTGCACTTGGGGACACTTTCAAAGTTTTCCCAATTTTTCGGACTGACTGACCTTCATATCTTAAAGTAATGATGGCCACTCGTTTTTCTTTACTTAACTGCTTTTTTCTTGCCATAATACAAATTCTAACAGTCTATTCAGTAGGACTATCAGCTGTGTATCCACCAGACTTCTGCACAACAAAACTGATGGTCCCAACCCCATTTATAAGGCAAGAAATCCCACTTATTAAACCTGACAGGGCACACCTGTGAAGTGAAAACCATTCCCAGTGACTACCTCTTGAAGCTCATCAAGAGAATGCCAAGAGTGTGCAAAGCAGTCATCAAAGCAAAAGGTGGCTACTTTGAAGAACCTAGAATATAAGACATATTTTCAGTTGTTTCACACTTTTTTGTTAAGTATAGAATTCCACATGTGTTAATTCATAGTTTTGATGCCTTCAGTGTGAATGTACAATTTTCATAGTCATGAAAATACAGAAAAATCTTTAAATGAGAAGGTGTGTCCAAACTTTTGCTCTGTACTGTATAAAAAACGTAGAGTAGGACTGCCCCATTATGAGAATGCCTTGGCGTGGTGATCAATTGTTTGCTGAGAACCATTTTAGTCTAAATCATCTGAGACAGACTGGTTACTAGGGACACTCTACCTAATGACTATCTAGGAGGCTGTATCTATAGCAACCAGTCAGTCTCAACTGAATGACTCCTGTTATGACCTGGTGGTTAAGAGGCCACACTGATATGACCTGGTGGCTAAAACGCAACATGGAACGAGCTCTGAGAAGGTGGTATCTCTACTGACCGCAGTCCCTAATCCTAACAACAACACTAGTAATAGCCGTGGGATGTTCCTGACTCTCCCTAGACACCTCTTCACAGCCTAAGAACTAACTACCCCTAAAGAAGGAAATAGAAAGCTATCTTGCCTCAGAGAAAACCCCAAAAGGAAAGACAGCCCCCCACAAATATTGACTGTGAGTGGAGAGGGAAATGACGTACACAGAAATGAAATCAGATTTCAGCAAAGGAGGCCAATACTAAACTTGATAGACAGAGAGAAAAGGATACTGTGCAGTCAGTATTAAAAACTACAAAATCCACGCAGAGTTTACAAAAATGAACTCCACACCGAGTCACGGTGTGGAGGGGCAAATCTGCTACCCCAGAGCTTCCAGCTAGCCTGAATATTACATAATGACAAGCTGGACAAAAAGAGACATATTTGCAGAGCAATAGAGTCCAAGCAAATGGACAAACAAGAGCTAGCAAAAACTTATCTTTTGCTGACAAGGACAGGCCATATGAGAAATCCAAGGAGAGAACCAAATCCAACCAAGAACATTGACAGCTGGCATGAACTAAAGCCCAGAGCAGGTTTAAATAACAAACCCAGGCAAGGCGATTAGTGAAGGCAGCTGCTACAGCTACCTAAAGGAGCAGCAGTTCCACTCGAAACCACCAGAGGGAGCCCAAGAGCAGAACTCACAAAAATACCATTAGCAACCACCGGAGGGAGCTCCAGAACGGAATTCACAACAGACTCCGCTGTCAATCATCTATCCATTGCCTTGTAAATACTGGGACGTCATATCTTACTTGCAGCCATAGTGTATTCGGTGGGTTGATGTTTTTATAAACACTTTTAGCCGATGTGCAGTTTTCAGAACAAAGTGTTTGGTTTTCCGATGGACAAGGCCAATCTTTATTAACACAGAATGTTCCATTTCTCTCACAAGGCCGCAGTTTTACATTTTTCTGGCAGGTCGGCAGTGTTTAGTATTGTTTCTATCACTAGTATTGTATTAATTCAGGGACTCAAAGTATCAGAGCATAATCTGTAGCATTGTTTAGTCACTAATATATCTTATGGCAGTATTATGTTCTGGATAAGGCAGTACTAAATTAAAGAGAGCACGATATGTGGCTGTTTTGTTTTCTGGGGGCATTATTACCGTATATTAAGGAGAGCACAGGGTGTTTATTTTGGGCTCACTCATGGGGCACGGTGTTTGGCAGTATTCAGGGGCATAGTGCCTGGCACTATGATTAGAGTAAGCATTTCCTGCAAAACAGTCAAAAGAAGAAGTCGTGATAGCAGTCTGGACCAAACTGAGAAAAGAAAGAACAAAAATTCCAAAAATCAGGGAAGACATGACCTGTGCAGTATTCCTTCTTTTTTTACAACATTCTATAAACATCTGGGAAGTAAGAACAATTGATGGAGTTTTGGGAAGAGGAAAGTTTTCCCGTTCTTGACTAATGTAGGATTCTCGCTGCTCCACAATACAAGGTCTTTGCTGGATTTTTCATTTCACGATGCACCAAATGTTTTCTATTGGTCTGGACTGCAGGTCATCACCCGAACTGTTCTTCTGTGAAGTCCTGCTGGAGTGATGGAAGCAGTATGTGGTTTAGCATTTTCTAAAATATGCACGGCCTACTTTGAAATAGTCGGTGCCTGGACGCAGTATATGTTGTTCCCTAACCTCTATATAATACACAGCAGTGATAGAGCCTTTTGAGATGTATAAGCTGCCCATGCCACAGTCACTAATACACCTCCATACCATCAAAGGTGCAGGCTTCTGAACGGTGTGCTGATAACAAGCTAGACGGTCCTTCTCCTCTTGAGTCTGAAGGACACGGTGTCCAAGGTTTCCATAATGAATTGATTCATCTGACTCCAGAACATTTTTCCATTTTGTCTCAGTTCATTATAAATGATCTTTGATCTAGCTTTTCTAGATTGTGTAGATTTATGGCTTCTTCTTTATAATGTAGATGAATTGGACAGCAAACTGTGTTTACAGACATTGAGTTCTGGAAGTATTCCTGAGCCCATCCAGTGATTTGCATAAGCGATTCATGCCTGTTTTAATTCAGGGCCAATAGATCACAAGCATCCAATATTGGCCATCAGTTTTGTCCCTTGTGTGCATGGATTTCTCCAGAATAACTGAATCTTTTCATGTCAAGTACTGTAGATGATGGGATAGTCAAAGTTTTTGTAATTTTATGTTGATTTACGTTGACATTTTTCTGAGATTCTTCCATATTGTTTAGATGCAGTTGTTCACAGATTGGTGACCCTCTGACCACATTTCCATCAGAGAGACTCTACCTCTCTTACCTGCTCTTTTTATACATAGTCAAGAAAATTGACCCTACAGCTTTTTTTCATTAGTACTACTTAGTTTTCCAATTTTTTGTTAACCCGATTTTAACATTCTTGAGATTTGCTGCTGCCATCAATTTCCAAATGAGTTAATTTTTTTAAATGAAATGAAAAAAATATATATTTTTATCTTCTAATCTGTGTTCTGTGTCCAGTTACAGATAAACTATGTCTGTAAAGATTTCGAAATCATTGCATTCTTGTTTTCTTTACATTATACACTGTTAAACTTTTTTATGGAAAGGGGGTTGTACCTTAAGTCGCCTGTACTAATCTATATACATCGCTTACAGCTCACCAACCATAATTAACCATTTCCTTTAGTTCTCTTGTTTGTTTTGAGCTGATCTTTGCCTATAGGCAGGCTCAGCTGTATTACAGAAGCACATAGTGATCTGCCTGACCACAAAAAGTGACCATTTCTTCAGGGCAAAGCTCCACATTCTTGGAGTGCCTCATGCATTTGGTTACTGCTTCCCGTGATGACATTTTTTTTTCCCAATAATAGAGCCTTGTGGCTGTGACATAGGTCAATAGCCACTGGCTCACTTAAATGAAGAGTGTAACTAAAATACAAGTTGTCCCAACATGAAAGGATATTTCGCAAAACACATTTAACAGGGGAGGATACTTCAGCAGCAAAGACAATAATTCAAGTAGAACGAATCCCATATGGAGAACGAATGTGACATCGTTCTTCATATGGTGTTCTTCAAGCCTGGTAATTAATGTACAATGCATAAATATGAAAATTTAGCCTGAATAGTAGTAAGTAATATTTCATTATTAACCAGAAACACTGGCATAAATTGAGAGTGGATAAACTAAGATGGGATCAGCTGGCTTAAATTTAGCTACAGCATTCCTCTGATCCTGCAGAAACTAGTTTACCCATAAACTTTCCTTAGGTTGCTATTTGTGTATATTAGAGGCATCCTGATCAATGCACATAATTAACAAGAGTGCGCCTCAGTGCCATGCACCCCATAGTTCCTACAGTGGCTTCCTCTAAGGAATGTACAACCTAAAATTATAGACACTTGCTACTTTGCTCTTGTACAAATTAGCTAGTCCCTGCTCTACTGTGCATGTGTAGGTTGTCAATTCTGACAAATTCTCAGTAGATTCTTGTTTCTGTGCATAATGACAGTGCACTCTCTTGTCGGCTCTGATAAGAAGTGACGAGTCGGCAGGAGTACATGCTGTCAGTGTGCATTAAAAGAGGATTAACTGTCTTGCAGAGACCAGCACAGTGGGGGTGATGTCACTTGTGGGGGCGGCACTGATCTCTGTGCTGGGCTGTTCTTACAACGTGCACTGACAGTGCACTGTCTTGATGGCTCATTACTTCTGGTAAGAGCCGGCTACAGAGCGCACTGTCATTATGCACATCGCACAGAGACAAGACTCTATTGAGCATATGTCAGATTGATAAATCCATACATGCTCAGTAGAGCAGGGACTAGTCCGGCCCCTGAAACAGATGACACTGATGATGCTTCCTTTGAGAAGGGGTGGTAGGGTCGTGGCCGTGATGCTTCGTTTGAGTATCCTAGCTTGCACGGTCATTCTCAAATGAAGCATCATCAAAAAGTAGGAAAATAAAAAGCAGTTAGGTAGAGTAGTTTTGGAAGGATAGGACATTTTTAATTAAAGTATATTAGAAAATCAATTAGATTATGGCATTAAATAGATAGAATGTTAGAATGAAAATTAATTTGTGTTTCAAACCACCCCTTTAACATGTATCACTTAGTTTTTTTTAGCCAACAGTTAAACGGGTTGAAAGGTGACAAACATCACAAATATGCTGAGAGCAGATATTACTTCCTCTTTCTGGGGTTGCACAAAGTACAGAACACAGTTGGGACACATAGAAGAAAATGTCCTTCAAGATAAGGAGATTTTTCATCTATGTACAGTACTGTGAAAAAGTTTTATTCAAGTGTGGAAAAAAAAGCTGCAAAGTAAGAATGATTTAAAAAATGTTAGTGATAATAGTTGTTTTGTATCAATAAAATGCAAAGTGATTGAACATAAGAGAAGCCTAAATCAGCAGTATAAAAGTATAAATTGTTCTAGGGACACTTGCACACAGGTTTTGAAGGAACTCGGGAGAGAGGTTGTTCCAAACACCTTGGAGAACTAACCACAGATCTTCTGTAGATGTCACTTGTGCAAATCCTTTGTCTCTGCAATCCTAGACAGACTAAATGATGTTGCGATCAGGGCTCTTTGGGGACCATATCATCACTCTCAGGACTCCATGTTGTTCTTCGTTATGCTGAAAATAGTTTTTAATAACATTGTATGCTTGGGGTTGTTGTCCTACTGCATATTTAGTTCCTCAGCATGGAGGACAGCACGGGCAACATTCAGCACAGTGGTCGGCCAAGGAAACAGTGCAGTAAATGAAAGACACATCATGCATACTTCCCTTCGAAATTGGAAGATGCCCAGCATAGTCATCATCTACAAGTGGGACCCAGCTACACCTAAACTCATGTTCGAAGACGTCTGGTCAGATGTGGTCTTTGTGTTAGAATTATGGCTGAAAAGCCCTACCTTTATCATGGAAACAAGGCCAAGTGATTCACCTATGCATAGGACATGGGGTGCAGAAAAATGGCAGCAGGTGCTCTGGACTGATGAGTCAAAATGTGAAATATTTGGCTGCAGCAGAAAGCAGTTTGTTTGCCAAAGTGCTGGAGAGCAACACAATGAATGTCTGCAGGTAACAGAGAAGCATGGTGGATTTGCCTTGTGAGTTTAGGGCTGCATTTCAGCAAAGTTGGGGATTAAGATTCGTTTAAGATTAATGGTGTCCTCAATGCTGGCAGGCAGACAAGCAGATACCTTTCTATCATGCAATACCATTAGGGAGGTGTCTGACTGGCTCCAAGTCTATTCTGTAGCAGGAAAACAACCCCAAACATACAGCCAATGTCATTAAGAACTGTCCTCAGGGTGAAGAAGAACAAGGAGTCCAAGAAGAGATGATTTGGCCCCACGGAGCCCTGATCTAATAATAAGGATTGTTTGGTGTTACATGAAAAGACAGAAGAATCTGCCCAAGTGACATCCACAGAAGATCTAAGGTTGGTTCTTCAAGTTGTTTAGAAAAATCTCCCTGCCAACTTCCTTAAAAAACTGTGCAAGTGTACATAAAAGAATTTATGCTGCTTTGAATGCAAAAGCTGGTCTCACCAAACATTGAGTTTATTAGATTTCTCTTTTGTTCATTCACTTTGAATATTATTATTTGATAAAAATAAACTATTAACACTTCTATTTTTGAAAACATTCTTACTTTGCAGCTTTTTTTCCACACCTGTGTAAAACATTTGTACAGTACTCTATATTATGGGGGTAATACATTTCTAAAAACTAGTAAATACATTCCGGATTCTTTACAGATATATCTTGATGCAAAAAGAGGTTGGCTAGTATTAAAAAACATGGCTATTTTCTTTTAAAAACAGCACACCTGTCCATGGGCTGTGCCTGGTTCTGTAGCTTAGCTCTATGGGTTGTGTCTGGTTTTGTAGCTTAGCTCTATTGAAGAGAAAAGGGTTGAGTTGCAATACCATACACAACATGGGTGCCGGTGTGGCACTATTTTTTGAAAGAAAGAAGACATATTTTCCAGTTCTGGATAGCCGTAGAAACTTAAATGCTCCTAAAGTTTGTAAAATTGTCTTGATTCTGCAAATGTTTTAAAGTTTGTAAATGAGTGGCATCTTGAGGAGCAAGGTGTTTATGATTTGCCATGATCATTAAGGGTTAAAAAAAATCGGTATGTTCCTCTGCAAAATGGGTTTGAACACACAGGCGTAGGAAACACCGCATGCACGGTACCTGCTTGTGTTTAGCTATGTATGCCAGGTAATGTATGCATGTGACTTTGAAAGAAGGGTTATTGTCGAGGCACGTCTTCAATGAGCTATGATGTACAGATCAAGCTTTCACAAGCATTAGTGATTTAGGGTGATTGGTCGTTGAAGAAGAAAATACCAAGATATAAGGAGAACTGGACACAGAAAAAAATGTGCTATCATTGTCAATAGTGTCCTTAGTTGGGTTCAAGGAGGCCTTGTGAATGCGGTGCGCCGGCTTACCCAAATGACCTGGGTCTTCCTGCCTCCTAGGGTTTATAGGTGTTTTCCAAGGCAAAATATATGTATATATATACTGTATATATATAGCTGTAAAAAGTAGGCTTTAGAACATACTTACATAGATCTGTAACCGGAAATGTCAGGCTCTACTCATTTGACTCTGTGCTCGACACAGGACAGCGTTCCTTGTGTTGGCACATAATTGGAGCAGTGTGTGACCCAAGCTGGCTGACAGCTTATCTCAGAAGCTTAAGGTACCATCACACTCAGCAACTATGCAACGAGAGCAACAACAATCCGTGACGTTGCAGCGTCCTGTATAGCGATCTCGTTGTGTTAGACACGCAGCAGCGATCTGCATCCCGCTGTGCCATCGCTGGTCGGAGCTAGAAGTCCAGAACTTTATTTCGTCGCCAGGTCGGCGTGTATTGTCATGTTTGACATCAAAAGCAACGACGCCAGCAATGTTTGACATGGAGCTAACAACCAGCGAGAACGAGAAGTGAGTCGCCGTTACATCACTGGATCGCTCCTGCATCGTTCTGGAGTTGCTGTGTTTGACGTCTCTACAGCGACCTAAACAGCGACGCTCCAGCGATCTAGTTTAGGTCGGCTCGTTGTCTATATCGCCGCAGCGTCGCTGCGTGTGACGGTACCTTAAGTCAGCCCCCTTCTGTGTCAATACATTGGCGGTCAGACTCAGTCATTGAAATAATTAGTCAGCTATACCCCTTCACACACTGCTCTGATTATGTTCCAACCCAGAGAACACACACTTGTGTCAAGCAGAGATAAAACCTTTTGGCTAATATCAAGTGTACTATATTTCGAAAAGGTAGTTGTGGCCTGTGCTGCCTTAGTAGATTGATACATAATGTATACTGGGTTTGGTGCACTGGTTAGTATGATGGGTGGCTTATATCGTTATCCGGTGGAAACCTTGGTATCCCCAAGATCAAAGCCATTAAGTGAGGTAAGTTTGAAAGCCCAAGGTGTGAAGTGCTCCAAAAGTGAGAACCCCACTTGAATTTATGGACATTTGCACTAGCACTTCAAATTTTCACACTTATTTATGGACACATCCTCAATCCAGGCCTTCTTTCATGAATAGGGAAATTTTTTAATTCCCGGTGGGGGGTGTAGTCATTTTTACACTGAAAACACCTTATTTAATTATTTTTTTCCACTGTGTGTCATGTTAATTTTTGCACATGTGTCCTGCATCAAGGACTTCTCAGGATGCAATTCCCTTACGGGTTCCTTTCCAAAGGAAGGGAGCAGGGAGTGTGTGGCCATCAGGTTCTCCCCCATGCACAACCCCAGGCTCCCCTTCTTCCGCAAAGGAACCAGCCTAGATTGACTCCTACTTTCAATTGAGTGGCAGCCTAGGTGGATGCCAGGAACACGATTTAGGCTTTCCCTGAGCTTCAGCAAAGTGAAGCCATTTGTACCAGTCCTCCACTGTGGCCTTCTGTCTCGAAGGGATAGGGAATGGTTTGTTGGGGGCCTTCCTTTCGGAGAGGGTTGCGACAGACCGCATCCATGTGCACTGTTTTTTTTATGTGGCACTGTCACATTTTTCAGAGCACCTAGGTGAAGAGAGCACAATCTTGGGCTTTCAAAAAATAAAAATAAAACCTTAGATTTTTACAAACTTTTATTTCTAAACACATTCCACATCCAATCATCCCTGTTCACATTACCATCCATTGCTTTCATGGTGCAGTTTTCTATGCCATTCTTGCTGTTACAACAGAAAACTTGTCAGAAACCCAATAGACCTGTTTGGATCCACTGTACAGTAGATCTGTCTCAGCCTTATAGCTCCCGTATATATACTATGCTGTAGTGCGAACAGGGTCCAGGTCCTCAACAAAGACAAAGCAATATTATTAACAGTTTTTGGCGACTTCCTTCTATTGCCCCAAGTAGAAAGCAAAATCTCTTTCCGGACCCTTATATTTGCAACCCTTATATTTAATAATTTTAAACTTATTGAAAGGTTCCTGTGATACAGTACAGTCTACACATACCTTGATACCATTCACCCTGTTGAACTATGGGCTCATTCAGAGTTCTGGTTTTCACGTACAAGTGTTTTCTATGGTTTTCATGCATAGAACTCGTACCTGTGATAGTCTATGGGGCCATTCACATGTCTGTGATTTTTCACGGACAGAGAGATCAGTGCAAAATTGAGGAGACAAGTCCGATTTTGAAATGAGGGATCAAAATAGTCAATGCAAATGATTGGGTCCGTGAAAAAATCAGACCGCACTTGGATGACATCTGAAGTCCAATTTACATGGACTGTCAGAATAGAGTAGGTGGAAAAACTTTTTTTTATTATTATTTCTTAACATATGAGAAAAACTGATGACACTTGGACCACACTCTGAATAAACTCTGATCTGAATAATCTCATACATGGAAAATCGGACGGTGAATGAGCCCTAAGATGGAGAAATTTCTGCTTACAGAGAATGTCCAAACACAAAAAATCTCACTGACAGCTTAACAACAGAGCTATCCGAAACAAGTAAAGGACACTCTATAATTAAAGGACAAGTCTGGTTAAACCACAACAAAAATAGTAACACACACACTCCATCATCACTTCTGTATGCTGCTTCTATACTCACTACATTGCAGAAGAGTTGATGGTGTATATTGGCATGTGGCAACAACCCTATGGCCATATGGGTCCAATATACAGTATATATATATATATATATATATATATATATATATATATATATATATATGCATATATATATATATAAATATATATATGTACATTTACATATTTATATCTATATACACACACATACATACTTTATTTTTAACTATGGCAGGTGTGAACCATGAGAGGGTTATTGCCTCTGGGCTCGTACACACTGTATTTTCGGTCCAAGTACTGTCTGTAAAAAAAAACAAAACATGCACTCGGACCAATGTTATTCAATAGGACAGTACAGATGAGTGATTTTTTTTCACTGAATGAATCTGCATGTGAAAAAAATCACAGCATGCACCAGTTTGTACTGTAAATTGGATGAGACTCACAAATTCAAGTCCATAGGTGTGCAAAAAAAAATAAATCGTATGCCACAGTTTAGCATCCGATTTTTATGGCTACATTTCAATTCTGTAACATAGGAAACTGTAACTTGCCCTGTAAATGATTAATAGCTGCTGCTGTAAAAAATGGATTGCACATTGACGGCACACAGATGACAAGTAAACTTTTGACTTTTCTATATGAAACCCTGAACAATTTTTATACACTCGTGTGAATCAACCATAATCTAAATATATTTCCTGAAAACAGCATGTAAGGCAAACTAAAAAAAACAAAAACAATAAATAATACAAAATAAATACAAAATGATGTATAGAAAAGTAAATAATAAATGATAAAGAATGACCAAAATATATAAATATAAATAAACACATAAAATACCAGATTTAAATATCCCAAATATATTATTTAGTTACTTAGGATTGGAAGTTTTAGAAATAGAAATTATTATAATAATAAAAACGTGTTACCGAATATCACTAATATTTCCTGTAGATCTTTCCTGCAGCTCCCGATAAAGACGTCCTAAACTTACTTTTCGATGATTACAGTAGAGGAGCGTAGATGAATGACACGCTGGAAACGTACGGAGTACAAGGAATAATGAGTAGGGGGTGAAAAGCGTATTATAATAAACAAATATTTGCCAATGAAGCGAGAGGATGGCGCCATGGTACAACTCACCTTGCTGAATTTTCGCCAGGAGCTGCTGCCTTGCTAGGAGCCTGCTCATCCTATAGGGAGACCTCCTTTTTTTTTCAAAGCACACATAGTACTCCTGACTTTCAGGTGACACAGAGCTCAGACGCTTACAGCCGGGTGCTGGGGAATCCTGCCCCCACATCATCGATCTCAAAAACAATTAGTATCTTATTCTTCCAGTCTTTTTCTTTTTTTTAACCCAGATCTCCAATTCCTGGTATTGCAAATCTAACTTGATCATGCAAAGTAGCTAGAAAGGGAAAGTCGTCAAGTACATGAGGAGTGCCAGTAGCTACAATTCAGGATTCCAAGGAGGTCACGTGGCTCATGTTGACCAATGCGAGGCGGCTAGTGATGTAAAAGTACACAGGGCTGAAGTCCTGTCAGGCATGTTTAATCTTCACAAATGCACCAATTCTAATGACATACCTCAGGGCTGACTAAGCAATGAGCATTTGTGTGGAGGCTACAAGTGTAATGCTTTTATGACTGTTCGTAGTCATGGAAGAATCCCCTGAATAGCGTTCCCCTTCCTGGAAGTATCACATTCGTATTTCTATTCTTTATCAGCCGATGCTGGAATATTGAAGATCTGAACTTGTTACATTCCCCAAAGAGCAAGGACGGCTACCAGGAAATGTGCACATTACACATAAACATACCGTAGATATGTCCTCCAATTATAGACCGCCGGGATATATATTATTTATTCCGGTCACAGACATCCTGATCTCTCCTATGATATAACAAATAATCTGAGATATACACAGGACTGTACTTTAAAAGCTTTAGGCAGTTGTGGAAATAATGCTGCCAAGTAAGAATGCTTTCAATAATAGAAGTATTAAAGGGGATATCCGGGACTTTATGGAAAAACAAAAAATGTGCCTAAGCACTAACGGGCCGGTAACTGTAAGCTACCTGTCTGTTGTGCACGGTGCCATTCTTCCCCGGATCGGAGTGGTCACATACCGCTCCTGCCAGGGATTCAGTCATTCTGACTGATAGCCGGCTTGCCCAGTTAGCAGCAGGGATCCGGATGTCAATCAGAATGACGACAGAGCGGAGCAGAAAAGAAGCTCTGTAGAGGTGACATTAGCAGAGGCTTCTGAATCCCCGTCAGAAGCGGTCTGTCACCTTTCTGTGTCGAGGAAGAATGGCGCCGTACACAACAGGCAGGTAAATTGCAATTACCTGTCGGTTAGTGCTTTGGTACATTTTTTTTTTTTTAAAGTCCCGGGTATCCCCTTTAAGATTGCCTACCGAACCACTTTGTAGGTTAATGACCATGTCTAAATTTTGAAATCTGACCAGTGTCACTGTGTGGTAATAACTCTGGAACGCTTCAACGGATGCCACTAATCCCGAGACTGTATTTTTGTGACATACTGTACTTCATGATAGTGGTAAAATTTCTTCAGTATAACTTGCGTTTATTTGTGAAAGAATTGTAAATTTGCCAAAAATTTGGAAAATTTCACAATTTTCAAACTTTTACTTTTTATGCCTTTAAATGTTAGTCATTTCACACAATATAGTTAATAAATAACATTTCCCACATGTCTACGCTACATCAATTTTGGAAACAATTTTTTTTGTTAGGACATTATAAGGGTTAAATATTGATCAGCAATTTCTCATTTTTCCAACAAAATGTACAAAACCATTTTTGTTAGGGACCACATCACATTTGAAGTGACTTTGAAAATACCACAAAGTGACACCATTGTAAAAATTGCACCCCTCAAGGTGTTCAAAACCACATTCAAGGAGTTTATTAACCCTTCAGGTGCTTCACAGGAACTGAAGCAATGTGGAAAGAAAATATGAACATTTAACTTTTTTTTCACAAAAATTTTACTTAGGATCCATTTTTTTTTATATTCACAAGGGTATCAGGAGACCATGAACAACAATATTTGTTGTGCAATTTCTCCTGCGTACACTGATACCCCTTGTATGGAGGAAGACTACTATTTGGGTGCACGGCATGGCTCAGATGGGAAGGAGCATCGTTTGATGTTTTGAACGTAAAATTGGCTGTAATCGAGAGTGGATGCCATCTCGCGTTTGGAGAGCCCCTCATGTGCCTAAACAGTGGAAACCACCCTCAAGTGACCCCATTTTTGAAACTAGACTCTTCAAAGAACTTCCCTAGCTGTTTGGTGAGTACTCTGAGCCCCACAGGTGCTTCACACAAGTTTATTACACAGAGCTGTGAAAATTAAAAAGCACATTTTTTCCACAAAAATCATATTTTTGCCACAAATATTTTATTTTAACAAGAGTAGCAGGATAAAATGAACCCCAAAAATTGTTGCGCAATTTCTCCTGAGTACGCCGATACCCCATGTATGGAGGAAGACCACTATTTGGGCGCAAAGCCGAGCTCGGAAGGGGAGGAGTGCCGTTTGACATTTTGAATGTAAAATTGGCTGGAATTGAGAGCAGACACCATGTCGCGTTTGGAGAGCCCCTGATGTACCTAAATTTGGAACCCCCCACAAGTGACATCATTTTGGAAACTAGACCCCTTAAGGAACATATCTAGATGTTTGGTGAACACCTTGAACCCACAAGTGCTTCATAGAAGTTTAACACATAGAGCTATGAAAAAAAAAAAATCAAAATTCTTCCAAAAAATGATCTTTTAGCACCTTTTTTTTTATTTTCACAAGGGTAACAGGAGAAAATCGATCCCAAAAATTGTTGTGCAATTTTTCCTGAAACTGCATGTGTAGAGGAAAACCACTGAGCGCACAGCAGGACCCGGAAGGGAAGGAGCAAGGTTTGACTTTTTCAACACAAATTTGGCTTTAATTTGAGAGCGGACGCCATGTCACATTTGAAGGGCCCCTGATGTGCCTAAACAGCGTAAACCCCCCACAAGTGACATCACTTTTTAAACTAGACCCCTCAAAGAACTTATCTAGATGTGTGGTGAGCATCTTGAACCACCAAGTGCTTCTCAGAAGTTTATAACATAGAGCTAAGAAAATAAAACAAAATTACATTTTTCCTGCAAAATGTTTCTTTTAGCTCTACATTTTTTATTTTCTCATGGGTAACAGGAGACAATGGACACCAAAATTTGTTGTGCAATTTCTCCTGACTGTACCAATAACCCATGTGGGGGAAACTACTTTTGAGGTACAGTGCAAAGCTTAGAAGGGAAGAAGCACCATATTGGAATTCAGATTTTGCTGGAATGGTTTGAGGGTGCCATGTTACATTGGCAGAGCCTCTTAGGTGCCAGAACAGCAGAAACCCCCCATATGCGATGTCAATTTACAAACTACACCTCTCAATTAATTCATATGTGTTCAGTGATCATATTGACACCACATGTGCATCACAGAAATTTATACTATTGGGCAGTGAAGAAAGAATAATTACATTTCTTCCACTGAAATGTTGTTTTAGCCCCAAATTTTTAATTTTATATGGGCTAATAGGAAAAAATAGACATCTCAGTTTGTTGTGCAATTTCTCCCGAGTGTGCCAAAACCCTACATGTAATCGGGAACTACTGTTGAGGCACAGTGCAAAACTTAGAAGGGAAGGAGTGCCATATTACTGTGCAGATTTTACTATTATAGTTTGAGGGTGCTATGACCAACTAGGAGAGCCCCTGAGGTGCCAGAACAGCTGAACTCCTCATAAGTGACCACATTTTATAAAATACACCTCTTGATGAACTAATCTAGGGGTGTAGTGATCATATTAACACCACGGGTGGGTCACAGAATTTTATACCATTGGGCAGTGAAGAAAAATTTATTACATTTTTACGGCCAAAATTTAGTTTTAGCCCCAGATTTTACATTTTCACAAGGGGGAATGAGCAACAATGACACCATAATTTGTCCTTTTTTCCGCTGAATGTAGAAATACCCCACATGTGGATGTACAGTACTGATTAGCCACACGGCAAGAATTGGGACAGATAAAGTGCTACTTGCCTCTTGGACTGCAGATTTTCCTAAGATAGTTTGCGTACTCTGTATACAGAGCCCCTAAGTGCTAGAAAAGCTGAATCCACCCTCAGGCAACCCCATTTTGGAAATTATACCCCTGCCAAACATGTGGACGCTAAAAGTGGTTTATTCACACTGGAGCTCAGAAGGGAGTTTGGGCATTTGGATTTGGAAGTGCAGAATTTATTTTGTGTGAGGAGCCATTTTGCTTTTGCTTTTATTGGGAATATTTAACATAACGTTTGGGATCACATTTATCCGGTTCTCTACGCTGAGCACTTTCTCTGGGGTTTCCATCTAAATCTCTGAGTGACGTGATTCAGATGAGACCCCGAGGAATCTATTCACTATAATATGGCAGCAGAGTTACTCTGGACAACGTTTGGTCTCTGTTCAGTGGTATACTTCTTTTCAGAGGTGCACAAAACTGTTGCAGATGGCACTTTTATACAATCCTAAAAAGACAGACACCGCTAGATCATAGGCAAGACGGCGTCCACAGTGCCTCCATCTGCCTCATTATAGGGGATCTTCCTGCTGGAGGTTCCATCTGAATCACGTATTTCAAAGATTTACTCGGAAACCCCAGTGTAAGCGCTCAATGCAGAGCACAGGATAAATGTGTGCTGAGCCTTACGGCGATCTTTGTGAGGCAGAATGAAAAAATCAGCAGGTGAAGAATTGTTTTATTTATTTTTTGCGCTGTTCCTAGTGTGGTATAAGTGATTAGGCAACTTTATCTTTCGGGTTGGTGCGATTACAGCAATACCAAATCTATATCCTTTTTTGTTTGGCTTCTGTCACACACTAAAGATGCATTTTATTGCAAAAACTCGTTTTTGCATTCCCATATTTTGAGAGCTATAATTTTCCATATTTCGGTTGACGGAGTCATTTGACAGCTTTTTTTTCGCAGGACGAGTTGACGTTTTTATTGGTATCATTTTCGGTCACATGACTTTTTTGATTGTTTTCCATTCAGATTTTTGTGGAAACAGAATGAACAAAAACCAGCAATTGCAATTCAGGAATTGTTTTGTTCCCCCTGCTCCCCCCCAGTTCCGCGTGTGGTAAAATTGATTAGGCGACTTTATTCTTCTTGTCATTACGATTACAGCGATACCACATTTATATTTTTTTTATGTTTTGGCGCTTTTGCACAATAAAAGCTTTTATAGAAAAAATTATTATTTTTGCATCGCTTTATTCTAAGAGCTATAACTTTTTTATTTTTCCGCTGATGGAGCTGTTTGGCGGCTTGATTTCAGTTTTCATTGGTACCATTTTTATTTATATTCGTCTTTTTGATCTCATTTTATTCCAATTTTTCCAAGCAGTATGATAATAAAGAATATTTTGCTACTTTTTTTACGGCGTTCACTGAAGGGGTTAATTATTTTATAGCCTAACTGACCGATCACAGCTATCTGGGTGCGATCACAGCGATCTGGGTGCGGGGACCAACGACATGGCTCCCTGCACCTCTTCCCGTGACTCTTAGCTGACTGTGACAGCTGTTGGCATTGAACTGTCACTGTGTGCAGCCAGCTCTATAGGCGAACATACACATTACTATACACTGTGATCACCATGTAAGTAAGTGTCATAACTTTTTAGCGGATCGTTTATTTTAACATAATGTAAATGGTAAACTCCATTCATTTTTGATAATTGATAGAATTAATGAGATATTTAATGGTAAGACAACCATTTTAAGTCCGGCCAATCCTCATTTAGGGCTTGTTTTATAAGACAATTGGTCCCAAAACAATAAGCAAAGTAATGCCCCCTTGCTCACCATTAGTTTACTTCTTTACGTGTTATTTAATATTGTTGCATGTATAGAATTATACTGCCATGCAATGCCTAAATAATACCTACATACAGTATTCAAATAATACAAGTATCACATATACCGGTATTTATTCCTTATAGAACTTTCATATATTAACCATACATTATTTTCCCACGCTCTTCAAATTCCCCAAATTCTCCCATGTAGTGTCCTTGTAGTACCGTTATATAAATCTGACAAGCATCTGGGATTTAACAGTCTTCCTACATATTGTTTCCCGAAATCCTGGCTGGAGGTATCTGGATAGTATAATGACATGGCATCTTGACACAGCACTCTGCAGAGAAATGACTGTATGGCAGTAACTCCAGATCATTTGCAGGGTGCAGTAAGGGCCCACATGATGATGCCGATCTGCTATAGTCCCCATGCTACGCTGATGCTATGTAATACTGCAGGTCAATATGGAAGTCACTCTATTAGAAGTTACAGTTTTGGTTTCAGACATAATGTTGGACAAAATTTCATTTGGGAGTTGTGGGTTTCACCAGAATTTCCCTTTAAAGGGAACCTGTCACCATGAAAACTAAAAGTCCCACCTTTAAGCAATCTACACCACTCCAGCAATTTGTGTATAAGCCCCCAGCTCTCTTGCAGATCCATGAAAATATCTTTTGTAATGCTTCCTGCACTACGCTAATATCTGATCCAATGGGTGTTGAAGGTATGTGTGGGTAGAGAGGAGGCACCGAGCAATCGCCAGCCCTCCTGTCTTGAAGGATGTGGATGGTCTCCCACAGGCATGCTTCTTTCTACCCTCCTCCGAGGGAGAGGATGATGTGTAAGAGAAGTCAGTGCCTATGCGTGCCCATAAGACTTTACTCTTCCCTCAGGAGCACAGAGGGAAGTACACATACGCCAGTCTGTGCACTTATAAATATTGGGCATAACTAAACTCTGCTTTGTAATTTGCAGTAAGATCTACAGTCCAGAAAAATTCAATTTCCGGAGAGCTAAGATATATCATCATTTATTCGGTAATTCCAAATAATATTGTGCTAAATTATTATTATTGTTATTTTTGTAAAGAACTATTCATGTTTTTAAAGGGAATGTGTCAACCCCTTAAATATTTTTTTTCAATAATTGAAAAAAATGTAAAGTATTAATGTGACACCCCAGGGTCTTGGTTGTCACAGTAGCATTGCTTTCCTCACGGGGAGAGTGATGTCACGCTTGGAAGTGAAGGAAGATCTTCTCTATCAGGTATACACAAACATACAAAATGTTCACACTCCAGGCCAGAAGGGGGAGCTCTGATCCAGCTTATGGATGGCTCCTCTATATACAGTTATATGAAAAAGTTTGGGCACCCCTATTAATCTTAAGCTTAATGTTTTATAAAAATAGTTTTTTTTGCAATAGCTATTTCAGTTTCATATATCTAATAACTGTTGGACACAGTAATGTTTCTGCCTTGAAATGAGGTTTATTGTACTAACAGAAAATGTGCAATCTGCATTCAAACAAAATTTGACAGGTGCATAAGTATGGGCACCCTTATCATTTTCTTGTTTTAAATACTGCTACCTACTTTTTACTGACTTACTAAAGCACTTTTTTTGGTTTTGTAACCTCATTGAGCTTTGAACTTCATAGCCAGGTGTATGCAATCATGAGAAAAGCTACTTAAAGTGGCCACTTGCAAGTTGTTCTCCTGTTTGAATCTCCTCTGAAGAGTGGCATCATGGGCTCCTCAAAACAACTGTCAAATAATCTGAAAACAAAGATTATTCAACATAGTTGTTCAGGGGAAGGATACAAAAAGCTGTCTCAGAGATTTAACCTGTCAATTTCCACTGTGAGGAACATAGTAAGGAAATAGAAGAACACAGGTACAGTTCTTGTTAAGGCCAGAAGTGGCAGGCCAAGAAAAACATCAGAAAGGCAGAGAAGAAGAATGGTGAGATCAGTCAAGGACAATCCTCAGACCACCTCCAGAGAGCTGCAGCATCAACTTGCTGCAGATGGTGTCACTGTGCATCGGTCAACTATACAACGCGCTTTGCACAAGGAGAAGCTGTATGGGAGAGTGATGCGAAAGAAGCCGTTTCTGCAAGCACACCACAAACAGAGTCGGCTGAGGTATGCAAAAGCACATTTGGAGAAGCCAATTTCTTTTTGGAAGAAGGTCGTGTGGACTGATGAAACCAAGATTGAGTTGTTTGGTCATACAAAAAGGCGTTATGCATGGCGGCAAAAAACACAGCATTCCAAGAAAAACACTTGCTACCCACAGTAAAATTTGGTGGAGGTTACATCATGCTTTGGGGCTGTGTGGCCAATGCCGGCACCGGGAATCTTGTTAAAGTTGAGGGACGCATGGATTCCTCTCAGTATCAGCAGATTCTTGACAATAATGTTCATGAATCAGTGACAAAGTTGAACTTACGCAGGGGATGGATCTTTCAGCAAGACAATGATCCAAAACACTGCTCCAAATCTACTCAGGCATTCATGCAGAGGAACAATTACACTGTTCTGGAATGGCCATCCCAGTCCCCAGACCTGAATATCATTGAAAATCTGTGGGATCATTTGAAGAGGGCTGTCCATGCTCGGCGACCATCAAACTTAACTGAACTGGAATTGTTTTGTAAAGAGGAATGGTCAAAAATACCTTCATCCAGGATCCAGGAGGTCATTAAAAGTTACAGGAAGCGACTAGAGGCTATTATTTTTGCAAAAGGAGGATCTACTAAATATTAATGTCACTTTTCTGGTGAGGTGCCCATACTTATGCACCTGTCAAATTTTGCTTGAATGCAGATTGCACATTTTCTGTTAGTACAATAAACCTCATTTCAAGGCAGAAACATTACTGTGTCCAACAGTTATTAGATATATGAAACTGAAATAGCTGTTGCAAAAAAAAAACAATTTTTATAAAACATTAAGCTTAAGATTAATAGGGGTGCCCAAACTTTTTCATATAACTGTATATATTCTGGTCTGGAGGGAAAGTTAGATAGTTAGTGCCAGACAGCAGACTGGAACAGTCTGAGGCAGAAGGACGTGTGAGGGGCCGTGCAGCCAGAGGTGCTGCAGCTCCAGAATTGCGAGAATACAGAGAGAACAGTTTGTAGAGAGCATGCAGGAGTGCGGAGCACAGGACAGTGAGCTATCTCCCTGCAGAGCACAGATACCAGTAGCCGGATGACCGAGGTTGTGCCGGACTCTAGGAGGCACAGCAGAAACCGGCAGGACAGCTCAGCTGGACTACACATCACTTGTCCGCCCTAATAACCAGGAGACACAGTGGCGCATAGAGCCTGGGTCATGATAGGGACCCTGTAAAAAGGCTCGAGCCACCTGGCTGCCAAATGGCAGCAGATTTGATGAGTATTCAGGTATATCATCAAATCCTGAACATGTAAATTCATCCTTCCTGTCTAGCACGCTACACTTAGTCTCGCCCATGCCATCAGTGATGGATGTGTGCCCGCTCATGCCTGACAGGGAGCCCACTGTATGTTCTTCTCATTCTACTTTGGGATCCATTGGGTTCATGTGATTCAAGTGCATTAGATTAAATAACCACAATAATGCTTTTTAATTGCACCTCTGGAGAGGTATCACTAATTTATGTTCCCTGCCTGTAGTAAAATGCTTATGTGGCGTCCCAGGGTCCTGGTCATCACAGTAGCATTGCTCTCCTCACGGGGAGGGTGATGTTACGTTTGGAGGCAAGAAGGGATAAATGTCGCCAGGTAAACACAAGCATGCAACACATTCACACTCCAAGCCACCAGGGGGAGCTTTTGATCCTATTTACTAGGTGACTCCCCATAGATAAGGTAGTTTAGGTAGTTTTTGGAGGGAAAGTGAGTCAGTTCCAGGAAGGTCCAGTCAGTTCCTGCCAGAGAGACAGAGGGAAAGGAGAGAACAGTTCTTACCTGGAAACAGACTGGATCAGTCTAAGGCATAAGAGGGTTTACGGAGCTGTGTAGCCACAGTGCTGCAGTTCCTGGAAAGAGACATACAGAAAGCCGAATATATTGCAGTGAGCGTGAAGGAGAGCGAAGCACAGGAGAGGATTCCAGCGGGAGACCAGCCACGAGCAGGCTGCCTTCTTCTGAGGTGCAGAGACCAGTAGCCGTAACACCGGGGTTGTAAGGCCCTCCACGACTTACAGCAGAGACCGGCAGGACAGCTGAACTTCACGTTACCTGTCCGCCTTAATACCCAGGAGACACGGTGACACCTTTAGAGCCCAGGGCGTGCTAGAGTCCCTACAAACAGACTCAAGTCACCAGTCATACGGGTTATGTCCTATCCTATACGGGGGACAGAGAGAGAGAGAACATCTGTGAGGACCTTACCTGAAGCCATAGGCAGTAAGGGACTACAACACCACGGCGCTAGAGGAAGGCTTTGATTTCCACCTGGACAAGGGGACTCCTAACTTTCCTCCAAGCCGGCCGGACCCTGCCTGCCCTGTGATCTGGTGCCCTGGACTGTGGCTGCCTGAAGTCTTCAGTAAACAAGGTAAAGAGACTGCAAACCTGCATCCTCATTCTTTACTGCACCATTCACCATCTTCCATCTATTCACCGGGAGCCCTGGGGATATACTTCACCTGTGGGAAGTTATACCATCTAGCTGCCATAACATCACCCCAGAGGACCCCTAAAGCAGCATCGGTCCCCACTGACCAAATACCACAGGTGGCGTCACGAACATAAACTTTATTCCCTTTAAAGACCTTTCCCTTTTAATGTTGATGCCAAGGGCCACGAACCGGGTTGCAGCCACCGTGACATCCCCTCTAAACACAGGACCTGGTACCGAGTACTGCACTGCCCTGTGGGCGCGTCACTTACCAGGCGCCGTCTTCTTCTTTGGGCAAAGCATATGGCCAGAAATTTTATATGGCACACTACACTGAGCGGCCCTGAGAACTTGATTAAGCATCTGGTTTCTTTTGCATATGAGAAAAAATGGACCAAAAAAAATTAATCTCCTACCTATTAAAGGGGTTGTCTGCAGACTTGTGAATCCAACCAGTGTATGCGGGGATTTGCCGGTTTCAGACTTGGGACCAAAGAGTATGTATGAGTTATACATACCCCCAGTCAGTGTGCACGGCCTTGATCTCCATACACTTGTATGGAGCGATGCCGTGCTCTCTAGTCGGACACACCCACTTGTCGGCTGTGTCACTAGATGGGGTGCGGCCTCAGCTCAATACAAGTGTATGGAGCAAGGCCACGTTCACTGTCCAGGAGAGAATATATAACTCAAACACACCCTCCAGTCCCGGGTCTAAAACCGGCCAGTCCCCGCAGCACACAGTGTGCGCGCTGGGGGGATTCATAAGTCTGCAGTCACACAGAGTCAGCAAGAGCCTGATTTGAGCAATGTATCACTTACTGGGCTGCTTGGTGCAGTTATGATAGAATCCCTGTTTTCTCCGCTGTAGATGTGCAACCCCCGCTAGGGCCGTGGGGTACTCGGAACTGGGTTGCACGCTCTTAAAGGGATGGTCACGACAGCAGTGACCCGGTCCGTGGCCCTGGGCGCACAATTAAAGAGATGGAGAATAGAAAATGGATGATGGTGGAAATGGGAATAAAGTTTGTATAGGGAAAGGGGGATTGTTCCTAATGCCACCTGTGGTGTTTGGCTATAAATGGCCAACGCTGCTTTAGGAAACCGCTGGGGCCGATGGTGATGCAGCTGGGATGGTTCTGCTCCCCACAGGTGGAGCGGGGCCCCAGGGCTACCGGTGCTGTTCTGTAAGGGACTTGTAGATGTTGGGATGCAGGACTGAGGGTCCAGGACTGAGGGTGCGGGAATAACTAGAGGACACAAGGGTTGCAGTTTCTTTACCTTTAATCCCAGGCTGAAGGTGCAGTCTGGGGCACAAGTCACAGCTGGTGATGGAGTTCCAGGCAGTCTGGAAGCAATTCAGAGTCCCCCTAGCCAGGTGGGGTTGGAGGCCGTAGCAGAGCTATAACTGCTGAGACATGTGTAGCCCCAACCACAAAACTGATTGGCAGCTTTCTGTGCATACTATCCAATCAGTGGTGTGGCAGTGTCACACAGATTATCTGGACTGCCTATATCGAGACATTTAGTTCCTTTAGTGATGATCACCAGCTGATAAAACACTGATTGTATTAAAACTACAACAAGCAGCCGAGCAAGGGGCACATCCCTGAAATCAGCATCGTTACCACTACATCATTTTGCTCTCAGATTACATAGCAAAAACCTGCTGACATATTCTCTTTAATCATATTATTGGTCACTTATGCCAAATTTTCTCTGATATCCATAGGCTAAAATTAGATGACACAGACAGCACACTAAGAGTGATTTAGAATATTTGTACAATTTCTTCAGGAGAGGAGGTCTTACTACATTTTGGACTCCATTTATTACTTATACGTGATGTCTCCCTCTTATAAGCACATCTGGCTTTACAATATAAATTCCCACCAGTCTGGTTGTGTGTTTGTGCGCTATATAGAACAAGATTTATGGTGAGGAGCAGTGTTTGAGTCGCCCTTACATGCCAAACATCTGTTTTTGAAAGAAGTATCGAAAGGTAAAAATACAATAGTAGATGTGAATACTAGAACAATGAGAACTCGCTCTTGATTTAATATGGAAAATAAGGAAGGTCTGGAAGTTCTCTCACAGTCACCTTCCTTTCCAGCTGTACTTGTGCCAGGAACAACTAAAATGGGCAGGACAGCAATAGCCGGAGAAGAAGGCAACATGTGGCCCACAAGATAACGCAACCAAAATCCCTAGGCAAGTAGAACAATGCATCTCTGGTAGTTTTGGCACAATTTCTGAAAGCATGGCATGTCCAGAAGAAGGACGTCAACAAGCTGGTAATGTTGGGCTCTCATTACTGGAGGCAGAAACATGAAGGCAAGCACTACAAGTGTGTTCTATTACAGAATGATGACATCATAGGCATAGCTGTCACATAGTGACTAGGAACTGTGGGTGCCTACTCAATCCCTCAAACTAGTGGTGCCCTAGTCTATCCCTATTCCCCGGATTACTGCTGAAGGTGGAGACACCGGGGTCACGCGCCTTGCTATGCTCCTATATCAAGCCTCATATGTTCCACCCAGGGAGGTGTGAAGCCAATGTATATAAGATAACACTAACCAAACAAGGGAAGACAGACAGGGATAAATGAAAACTGCAATCCTAAATAATATACTCACCAAACAACAGAGTGGAACACAGTGGAGGTGTAGGAAGGTGAAACCAAATAGGAGAGGATAAGGATAAGCACACAAACAAACTCTATGCAACAATCCCATGAACAATTCTTCAAATGCCAACTCTTAACCAGGCAGTAAGAACTATCACTGGCAATTCCCAAGTTCCAGTGGCAAGTAAATATAGCAGTGGGTAGTGGCCAACACTGAACAGCTGAGACAATCCAGATTGAAGATCTCCCGGAGATAAACTGAACTGATTAACCCTTACCCTGCTAGCAAGGAAAAAACCTGAACTGTTTAATAAGATGGTAAAGCAGTTCTAATCAGCGCAGGAGTTCGTGAAACCAGACATTGCGATCTTCTGGCCCCTCTCTGTATCCCCGTGACAGTACCCCTCCCCCTCCTAAAAGGGACCTCCGGAACCGCAGAGCCAGCTTTATCTAGATGTGAAGCGCGATAAGACCAAACCAACCTGATCACATATACATCTGATGATGATACCAACAGTATCTCCTCTGGACCACAACCATTCCAATGTACCAAATATTGAGGAGACCAGAATACAAAATGAAAATCAATAATCTTTGATATGAATTCCAGATTACCATCAACAATGATGGGTGAAGGTGGTGGCGACAATGAACAAGATTTGAGAATATTTATTAGGAAATGATTGGTATAACACATTATTAGTCTTAAAAGTAGGTGCAGAGGCGTAGCTAGGGTTTTGGTTCACGGGGGGCGAAGCTTCTGAGTGGGCCCCTAGCCAGGTAACCTTCATTACAATTCGGTGACGCGCCCTAATAGTGGAGGAGAACCTCAGCAGATGACCGCGCAGTTACAGTAGCGTAGCTCTGAGTGGGCCCCCTCTGAGCACTGGGCCTGGGGCGATGGCCCCTCTGCCCCCTGGTAGCTACACTACTGAGTAGGTGGCAAAGCAAGATGAAATGCTACTGGATTAACAACAGCAACTATTTTATAGGGGCTGATGAACCTGGGTCCCAGTTTCCAAGAAGGAACCTTCAACGTAATATTCTTCATGGACAACCACATCAAATTACCAACACTCAGGTCCGGACCCACCAAGCGTTTCCAATCAGTCAAACTCTTATATTTGGACCCCATCCTCCTTCAATTATTAAGAACACCTTTCCACACAGATGTAATAGACGAAGAAAACCATTCCTACTCAGGTACTCCTGAAAAACGATTTCTATTACAGGAGCAGAATTGACTAACTGAACAGATTAAGCATTGCTCTGTCAGCAAGGAAAAAACCTGGACTGTTTAATAAGATGGCGAAGCAGTACTAATCAGATGCCGCGATCTTCTGGCACCTCTCTGTCGTGATTTCCCCGTGACTATAACATTCTGCATGTCTAGCTTCTTCATTGTATCGCCAGTACTCTCTGCCATGTCCAGGCCTCAGAGGTCACTGTGTGTCACAAAGATGCAGCACACGTCCTGAAGTCATGATGTTGTGACTTGACAACATGTAGTGACCTCTTAGGTCAGGACGCAAATGAAAGTCCTGGCCTATTGTGAAAAGGAAATGTGTGGTGTGCTACAGCATGAAGAGGAAAAAAGGATGGCAGGCATTAAGCAGTGGGATGGACAGATAGGTCAGCCATTAGGTTAGCATGAGTTTTTCTTTTTAACATCATACGTTTGCAATTGGGAGTCATACGTAAGTTGGATGTACGTACCTACACAGCCTGTTTGCAGTTTTATGTCCCTACAGTTTCCCAAAATGTACTGTCAATTAAAAAAAATAAAATAAATTGAGCTACTAACCTAACTTCGTTCCCTCCGCTGCTCAGTGCGCTCACAGGCACAATGATGGAAGATGGGATGGCCAAAGGACCGGATGTGGCCCGCGTTCTGCACTTGGCCTATATATGGTCTATAGACATACAGAACAGCACAGACCATGATATTCCCTCAAACAGAAAAACGAATTGTGTGGATCTTATATCCCTACTCGGACCTGCTGCAACAACGTCTGCCTCTGTTGCTAGGCTCTGCTGTATTCAATCTGCGGGATGATGGAAGCATCATTGCAAATTTCACTGGGTGCTGCAGGGTCTGTCCAGCTAAGATAATTGGTATGAGACTTGTGGTGCTACCCAGCCAGGGAGAATAAGTGTGTGTAATCGGCTCCCTGCTGTGTTCAATGGGGAAGTACTACATCCTACTTAAAATCCCTGTCATGGGTGTGTCAGATGCTACAAAGAGTCGCTCTCCATCTGGCTGCAGAAGGTCTCTGCATTTGGCATTGCAGACAAATTCTTAGACCCAGTGGCAACCTCCCTCCGGCTCTAATTGACACACCCGGACCTGGGTGTTTATAGACTCCCAGTCTGCTTCTTGGAGCTGCCGGCGATATTCACATTTTCCCCTTATGAAGGCTTGGAGCTATAGCAGTCGGTTTACTTCCTCTGTGGTGCTGTTGGAGGACTTTGGTGTTACCTCTGAGATGGCTTAAGATAAGTTACTTCTTCCTTGTTTGCTTCCCTTCTTCTCTTAATGTACAGTGGGGACTGACCAGTGTTCATCCCCCCTTCCCTAGTCAGGGACTAGCTGTAGGGATATAGAGGGCTTAGGTTCCTGCTCGGCGATTAGTGTGGTGGCAATAAAGGGATGGGAGGGGAGGCAGGGTGTTATTGGATCTGCCTACGGGTCTCCACTCCCCCTTTCCCTAGTCTTTGGGCTTTCTTCCCCTCTACCCCTCGTGTTGCACTTAGTCTTCCCACACTTAGCATGACACTCCCATTAGACTGTGTGCAGGTGCCAGTTATTGTGTTTGGTTCACTCATACAGTACATCTGTGGTGCTATCTGATGGTATTCTGCCCCCAATCCTGATCCAGCTTGTTTCCAGAGTTCATATTGTCCATTATCGCTCCTGACTTTGATCCCAGACTTTGCTCTCATCTGACTTCCTATTACCTGACCCTGGCTATTTACCTGACTAAGGTTTGTCTCCTTATTCTGTCCCAGGTTCTGTACATCCAGTCACTAATTTGTGTGACAATTCTTGCCTCAGGCATCCCTCCCCAGCAGCTACTCCATGGACACAACCCTGTGGGCCATACTGGAAGTCCATATTCCTGTATAGAGTTTAAATGTTTCTCTGGGATTTGTTAGATGGAGTGGGCAGAGCTGAGGTAGTCTTTTTGAGCTGAAGGCCTCAAACAGGCTTTGCAGTGGAGTAGTAAAATCTACCTTTACATTTTGATTTGCCAAAAAAAATAAGTTTCTCAAAATTAATCTTTTTGCTGCTGGTGCAGGGCTTCTCCTTACTCCAGTTCATGGTATATAAATGTAATGAGCTATTTAGGAAATGCAATGGTCATATTGTAGCACCTTCTACTGACAGCAGGCATAACTACAGTTATAAAAAAAGGTGTTTTAAAGAGGTGTTCTCAAGGTGTATCTTCAGGAGCAAACTGCTCCCTGGCCCCTGGCTTCCTGCTTTGCTGGGGTAGTGGGGTCCTGAAGACTGACAGTTCATAACAGTGACATGGATGTGCCACTTGTCCTGCGGGCTCTCCCAGACAGCTTTGCCTTTCCAGAACTGAAGAAGCCCCGGGGGGTGATGATTCAGTGATTATGCCAGCTTCAGGGTGCCATGAGCAGGCTCTAAAACACAGATCCTGAACGCATGTGCTGAGCATTCCATGCCTTGGTAACCGGCAACTCTGAGACAGAAGGATGGCTTGTAACTGAGGCTATGAGCAGAAAACAATAGATTTAAAAATTCCTCTGTTCTTGAGAATAAATAGGATTTTTAATAAGGGATAAATTGCAAAGTTGATTGCACTTTGCAATTTTAGCCATTCCTGAACATGAAACAACCACTTAATATCCATCTAAAACTAGCAAGATGTCAAATAAATTCATTCTTCAGTAAAAACATAAGACCATGTACATACTGTATATGGCTAAATTGTAGAAGAGTTTCAGTTGAGAATCCAAAGGAAATGAAACTGGAAAACCCCATTCATACAACACAGAAGATACCCAGGCAGATACAGTGGTGCGAAAAAGTGTTTGCCCCGTCCTGATTTCTTATTCTTTTGCATGTTTGTCACTTACATTTTTCAGATTACCAAATACATTTAAATATTACACAAAGATAACACAAGTAAATACAAAAATCAGTTTTTAAATGAAGGACTTTATTATTAAAGGAAAAGGAAATCCAAACCTACTGGGCCCTGTGTGAAAAAGTGATTCCCCTCCCTTAAAACATAAATTAACTATGGTTTATCACATCTTAGGGAAGCTAGCCACACCCAGGCCTGATTACTGTCACACCTGGTCTCAATCAAGAAATAACTTAAATGGGACCTGCCTGTCAAAGTGAAGTAAACCAAAAGAACCTCAAAAGCTAGGCATCATGCCGTGATCCAAAGAAATTCTGAAACAAAGGAGAAACAAAGTAATTGAGATATATCAGTTTATAAAGCCATTTCTAAAGCTTTGAAACTCCAGTGAACCACAGTGAGAGCCATTATACACAAATGGTAAAAACATAGAAGAGCGGTGCACCTTCCCAAGAGAGGCTGGCCAACCAAAACTATCTTAAGAGCGAAGCCACAACTCATCCAAGAGGTCACAATGACCCAGCAACATCCAAAGCACTGCAGGCTTCACTTGCCTCAATTAAGGTCAGTGTTCATGACTCCACCATAAGAAAGAGACTGAGCAAAAATGGCCTGCATGGCAAAGCGTGGCTTTGTTCTAAGACAAAAACCACTGCTGAGCAATAAGATCATAAAGGCTAGTCTCCGTTTTTCCAGAAAACATCATATTGATGCCCAAGACTTTAGGGAGAATATTCTGTGGACTGACAAGACACAAGTTTAACTTTTTGGAAGGTGTATGTCCCATTTCATCTGGTGTAGAGGTAAAACAGCATTTCAGAAAAGTAACATCATAACAACAGTAAAATATGGTGGTGTTAGTGTGATGGTCTGGGGCTGTTTTTCTGCTTCAGGACCTGGAAGACTTGCTATGGTAAATGGAACCATGATTTCTGCTGTCTTCCAAAAAATCCTGAAGGAGAATGTCCGGCCATCTGTTCGTGACCTCAAGCTGAAGCGCACGTGGGTTATGCAGCAGGATAATGATCCAAAACACACCAGCAAGTCCACATCTGAATGGCTAAGACAAACAAATTTTAGACTTTGGAGAGGCATAGTTAAAGTCCTGACCTTAATCCGATTGAGATGCTGTGGCTTGACCTTAAAAAGGCGGTTCATGCTCGGAAACCCTCCAATGTGGCTGAGTTGCAACAATTCTGCAGGGATGAGTGAGGCAAAATTCCTCCAGAACATTGTAAAAGACTCATTGCCAGTTATCGCAAACACTTGATTACAGTTGTTGCTGCTAAGGGTGGATCAACCAGATATTAGATTTAGGGGCAATCACTTTTTCACACAGAGCCCTGTAGGTTTGGATTTCTTTTTCCCTTAATAATAAAGACAAACTGCATTTGTCTATCTTTGTCTAATAGTTAAATTTGTTTGGTGATCTGAAACATTTAAGTGTGACAAACATGCAAAAGAATAGGAAATCAGGATGGGGCAAACACTTTTTCACACCACTGTATATGGGAATGATTTCTAAATAGATAATATAGACAGCGATTGTCTTCACCGACCTGGACTGGAGATAACTCCGATCCTGCCTATTTAATCCTTTGTATATTCCATCTGTCCGACCACTTGCACCAGCGACCCCATTCCGTCGCATCTCCTCCAGTCCCTTTCCCCGGCTGTCACCTCTCACCTAACAAAAATATTCAACCTTTCCCTCACTTCCGGTATTTTTCCCTCCTCATTTAAGCATGCCATCATACATCCACTACTTAAAAAGCCCTCCCTCGATCAAAATTGTGCCGCTAATTATAGACCTGTCTCTAATCTTCCCTTCATCTCTAAACTCTTGGAACGCCTGGTCCACTCCCGTCTTACCCGCTATCTCTCAGATAATTCTCTTCTCGACCCTCTTCAATCTGGTTTCCGCTCTTTACATTCTACTGAATCTGCCCTCACTAAAGTCTCTAATGACCTACTAACAGCTAAATCTAATGGTCACTATTCCATGCTAATTCTCTTGGATCTCTCCGCAGCATTCGACACTGTGGATCATCAGCTCCTCCTCACTATGCTCCGCTCCATCGGCCTCAAGGACACCGTTCTCTCTTGGTTCTCCTCCTATCTCTCTGGCCGATCCTTCACTGTTTGTTTTGCTGGTTCCTCCTCCTCTCACCTTCCCCTTACTGTTGGGGTTCCTCAAGGATCAGTCCTAGGCCCCCTCCTCTTCTCTTTGTATACTGCCCCTATTGGACAAACAATCAGTAGATTTGGTTTCCAGTACCATCTCTATGCTGACGACACCCAATTATATACCTCTTCTCCTGTTATCACGCCGACCTTTTTAGAAAACACCAGTGATTGTCTTACCGCTGTCTCTAACATCATGTCCTCCCTCTATCTGAAACTGAACCTGTCAAAAACTGAACTCCTCGTGTTCTCTCCCTCTACAAACCTACCTTTGCCCGACATTGCCATCTCTGTGTGCGGTTCCACCATTACTCCAAAGCAACATGCCCGCTGCCTTGGAGTCATCCTTGATTCCGAGCTTTCATTCACCCCCCACATCCGATCACTGGCTCGCTCTTCTTATCTGCATCTCAAAAACATTTCCAGAATTCGCCCTTTTCTTACTTTTGACTCTGCAAAAACTCTTACTGTCTCACTTATTCATTCTCGTCTGGACTATTGTAACTCTCTACTAATTGGCCTACCTTTTACCAGACTCTCCCCGCTCCAATCTGTCCTGAATGCTGCTGCCAGGATCATATTCCTCGCCAACCGTTACACCGATGCCTCTACCTTGTGCCAGTCATTACACTGGCTACCCATCCAATCCAGAATCCAGTACAAAACTACTACCCTCATCCACAAAGCACTCCATGGCTCAGCACCACCCTACATCTCCTCTCTGGTCTCAGTCTACCAACCTACCCGTGCCCTCCGCTCTGCTAATGACCTCAGGTTAGCATCCTCAATAATCAGAACCTCCCACTCCCGTCTCCAAGACTTTACACGTGCGGCGCCGATTCTTTGGAATGCACTACCTAGGTTAATACAATTAATCCCCAATCCCCACAGTTTTAAGCGTGCCCTAAAAACTCATTTGTTCAGATTGGCCTACCGCCTCAACGCATTAACCTAATTATCCCTGTGTGGCCTATTAATAAAAAAACAACAACATAATCACGTTCCTCCATCTTCTCATACACTTTATGCAGTTAATAGCCTCTGTGTCTGTACTGTTACATACTTAGGCAGTTAACTGGTTCATGCAGCTTTACATGAACACCCGAGCCTTACACTATGGCTGGTCCAAATAACTAAAGCAATTGTTACCATCCACCTCTCGTGTCTCCCCTTTTCCTCATAGATTGTAAGCTTGCGAGCAGGGCCCTCATTCCTACTGGTATCTGTTTTGAACTGTGATTTCTGTTATGCTGTAATGTCTATTGTCTGTATAAGTCCCCTCTATAAGTTGTAAAGCGCTGCGGAATATGTTGGCGCTATATAAATAAAATTATTATTATTATTATATTATTATCTGTCTTCCGATCAGGACTCCATCGCACAATTACCCCCGTAGGTTGTCATGCTGGGAGCCTCCAGGTGTGCAAAGTGTATTATTTATTATTATTATTATTATTAATTTATATAGCACCATTGATTCCATGGTGCTGTACATGAGAAGGGGTTACATACAAATTACAGATATCACTTACAGTAGACAAACTTACAATTACAGACTGGTACAGAGGGG
The DNA here is from genome assembly GCF_051348905.1 of Ranitomeya variabilis. Taxonomy (NCBI): domain Eukaryota; kingdom Metazoa; phylum Chordata; class Amphibia; order Anura; family Dendrobatidae; genus Ranitomeya; species Ranitomeya variabilis. The sequence goes on along the minus strand of NC_135234.1, from coordinate 705,505,584 downwards.
CGAGGACCCTGCCCTTGGGGGTTTACATTCTACAGGATTATGGGGAAGGAGACAGTAGGTTGGGGGGGTTGCAGGAGCTCCGGTGTTGGTGAGGCGGTATCTCCGGTAGTGATGAGGAGGCAGCGGGGTCAGTGCAGGCTGTAGGCTTTCCTGAAGAGGTGGGTTTTCAGGTTCCGTCTGAAGGATCCGAATGTGGTTGATAGTCGGACGTGTTGAGGCAAAGAATTCCAGAGGATGGGGGATATTCAGGAAAAGTTTTGGAGGAGGTTGGATGAGGAGCGAATAAGTGTGGAGGAGAGAAGGAGGTCTTGGGAGGATCGGAGATTACGTGAGGGAAGATATCGGGAGATTAGTTCAGAGATATATGGAGGAGACATATTATGGATGGCTTTGTAGGTCAGTATTAGTAATATGAACTGAATACGCTGAGGGAATGGGAGCCAGTGAAGAGATTTGCAGAGGGGGAAGCAGAGGAGTAGCGAGGAGAGAGATGGATTAGTCGGGCAGCAGAGTTAAGGATAGACTGGAGAGGTGAAAGGGTGTTATCAGGGAGGCCACAGAAAAGGATGTTGCAGTAGTCAAGGCGGGAGATGATGAGGGCATGCACAAGCATTTTAGTAGATTGAGGGTTGAGGAAAGGACAGACTCTGGAGATATTTTTTTGAGTTGGAGGCGACAGGAGGTGGAGAGAGCTTGGATGTGCGGTTTGAAGGACAGGGCAGAGTCAAAGGTTACTCCGAGGCAGCGGACATCCGGTATGAGGGAAAGCGTGATGTCGTTAATTGCTATAGATAGGTCAGGTAAGGAAGATCTATGAGATGGAGGAAAGATGATGAGTTCAGATTTGTCCACATTGAGTTTGAGGAAGCGAGAGGAGAAGAAGGAGGATATGGCTGATAGACACACCGGGATTCTGGACAGCAGAGCGGTGATGTCTGGGCCAGAAAGGTAGATCTGAGTGTCATCAGCATTAAGGTGATACTTGAAACCATGAGACTTTATGAGTTGTCCCAGGCCAAGTGTATAGATTGAGAAGAGTAGGGGTTCTAGAACAGAGCCTTGGGGGACTCCAACAGTGAGAGGGTGGGATGAGGAGGTAGTGTGGGAGTGGGAGACGCTGAATGTGTGGTTGGAAAGGTACGAGGAGATCCAGGATAGGGCGAGGTCTTTGATGCCAAAGGAGGAGAGGATCTGTAATAGGAGGCAGTGGTCAACTGTGTTGAAAGCAGAGGACAGGTCTAGAAGGAGGAGTACAGAGTATTGTCCAGTAGCTTTGGCTGTAAGTAGGTCGTTAGTGATTGTGGTCAGGGCTGTCTCAGTTGAGTGACGGGGGCGGAAACCAGATTGTAGATTGTCAAAGAGCAAGTTAGATGAGAGGTGGGAGGAAAGTTCAGAGTGGATGTGCTGCTCCAGGAGTTTGGAAGCGAATGGGAGCAGCGAAAGTGTATGATTCTAATAGATCGCCTGTCACCCTAAAAACATTTTTTTAATGAAAACCACTTTTATTCTGCATTAATATCTGCGCACCTAAAGGGAATGGTTTTACTTTTGAAATCAGATACTGAAGAAAATACTTAGTTTTAATATTCTTTCAATCTATTTCCAGCACATAATTATTGGTGCAGCCACATAAATCATACAAACCTGTAGTCTGGAGAATGGTGTGTGACCTGTGGAGAGGTCATAGTGCAGGGAGGGGGAAGAGGTGTGCTATAACTAGCACCCATTGTCATTAGCAGATTCTGTGCTATTTACTCCCAGACAACACTGATTTCAGATACTGCTGCACTCCAAAGTGATTCCACAATGTATCCCACTGTCTTATAGTATTTATAATATATGGGTTTACCATACAGGTGGAGGACCCCTAGTTTGGTGCCTACCCACAGCAGACTTTCCACATTTCTTCTGCATATTATGTACCTTCTGCACATAATACGATGTACCTCCTGCATATAATATGTCAGGTCTGGGCTCAGGTCACATATAAAAAAAGAAATAAAGCACAACATTTTCTGCAACAGAAGAAAATAATACTGCCACCTTGTGGTTTTACAAGGCAATACCACATCCTAAGAACAAGCATCATTAAAGTGCTAGTAGTTAGGATTGTAGGATTGTTCTAAAAGGTTTCGGTTTGCTACTGTTGAACATGCAACATAATTACTACTTTTAGAATAGTAATTTAGAATAATTAAAAAACTGAAATGACTAAATAATAATGAACATATTTCTTTAGGGACCAATCAAGCATATAGCATGCCATGTAGGATCGCTATCACTAACACATGATCTGCAAGACTTGCCAACTCACATAGTTAGTGATTGTTGATGACCAAAAACTCAATATCACCGAGATTACATTCAGAATGAACCAATTGTAAAGTTTTGGAATAAACAAGAATTAGGTGCCAAAATGTTTGATAACAGAACAAAAAATATATTTTGATTCTAAACCCCCCACATCCCAAGAAAACGGTATGCCCTAGATATGTCATTTTCATGCTACTACTCCTTAGAAAAACGGCAAGTGTTTCATTTTCTTCATCATACAGCAGACAATTTCTGCTATTTAAATTAAGAAACCAAACAAAAAAAGGGGAAGAGATAATCAACCACAAATCGTATCGAACCTATGTATATTAAGTCACCGTCTTTGAAGGGGACTTATACTGGGCACTCGGTCATTTGTAGATTTTAAGTTCCCTCTACGTTACCTGCCCACAAGCAAAGATGCAATATCTCCAAGAGTTTGGACGATATTGTCGGTAAAGTGCAGTGAAGAATATGATGTTGATACATAAATAAGACAAATAAATACAAATAAAGTAATGCTGTAGTCGAAGTCCTTCTCAACAAGAATAAGAATGGGGGACATTATACTAGGAAGGGGCTCAGGTTGGGCAACATCATACCAGGAAGGGGTACAGGAAGGGGGACATTATTACAGGAAAAAGCCTGGACAAGGAACATTATACCAGCAAGGGGCTTAGGATTGGTGCCATTATACCAGAAAAAGGCCCGGGATGAGGGACATTATTACAGGAAGGGACTAGGATGAGGAACATTATAACATGAATCGGTTAAGGATGGGATACATTATCCCATGAAGGGGCTCAGGATAGGGGACATTATATGAGGAAGGAGCCCAGAATGGGGGCATTATTACATGAAGGGGGCAGGATGAGGGCCATTATACTAGAAAGGGTCTCAGGATGGGGGAAATTATACCATTATACCTGTGATGATACATTATCAAAGAAAGCAACCACAATGTCAGAAATTATTATATGTGGGTGAATATATACGAATTTACAGGATCTAGAATGCTACAAGGGCCCATACATCTGACCAACATGTAGGAGGGGGCCCAAGTCCAAATTTTGCATTGGGGCCCAACGGATTCTAGGTACTCCACTGCTAAACAAAGATGTGCATTTCTAGTAGTCAGTGATGGTTGGACAAATATCAAATATACAGCTCTGGCAAAAATTAAGAGACCACTGCAAAATGTTCAGTTTGTCTGATTTTCTCTTTATAGGTATATTTCTGAGTAAAATTTAAATTGTTCTTTTATTCTATAAACGTCTGACACCATGTCTCTGAATTTCCAAGAGATACATTTTGTATTTTCCCCATGTGTTTGTGTGGGTTTATTCCCACATTCCAAAGACATACTGATAGGGAATCTAGATTGTGAGCCCCAATGGGGACAGTGATGATAATGTCTGTAAAGTGCTGTCGAATTACTGGCGCTATATAAGCAAGTAAAATAAGTTGAAAAATGTTTGAACGAGACTTCTCAGGTCCCCTTTTAAGCTGCTCCCATGTCCTGATTCTGCTATTGCAGTAAAGCAGGGGTCCCCAACCTGTAGCTCCCATGAATTGTGGCTAGAGAATGCTGAATGTGGTGGGAACCCCTGGATCTTGGTATACTGCTTTGGGGTGATTTGTGTGGAAAAGCTTTGGTTATCATTATACCTGTAATGGGGGCTTTGGTTGCCACTACTGTGAGGGGGGGAGTAACTGGATGTGGCTCGCGACCCTCTTGCAGAGCTGAATGTGGCTCTTAAGGTCAGAAAGGTTGGGGACCACTGCAGTAAAGTATTGCAGTAATATTTATATTTTTTGACACAACCACACATATGAGTAAAATCAACTTACATACATCAGCTTGCTGTATGGTAATGATCCAGTGAGTCATTTCCTCTAGTCCTGGACTAGTTCAGTAGCTGCAGACGCCCCCCGGGGTGAGATTGACAGTCCTTGCACTGCCGGGCGTCTTCACGGTTGCGCTCCTCTCAACAAACTTAAGGTACCGTCACATTAAGCGACGCTGCAGCGATAGCGACAGCGATGCCGATCGCTGCAGCGTCGCTGTTTGGTCGCTGGAGAGCTGTCACACAGACCGCTCTCCAGCGACCAACGATGCCGAGGTACCCGGGTAACCAGGGTAAGCATCGGGTTGCTAAGCGCAGGGCCGCGCTTAGTAACCCGATGTTTACCCTGGTTACCAGCGTAAAAGTTAAAAAAACAAACAGTACATACTCACCTGCGCGTCCCCCAGCCTCTGCTTCCTGACACTGACTGAGCTCCGGCCCTAACAGCAGAGCGGTGACGTCACCGCTGTGCTTTCACTTTCAGTTTAGGGCCGGCGCTCAGTCAGTGTCAGGAAGCAGAGGCTGGGGGACGCGCTGGTGAGTATGTGCTGTTTGTTTTTTTAACTTTTACGCTGGTAACCAGGGTAAACATCGGGTTACTAAGCGCGGCCCTGCGCTTAGTAACCCGATGTTTACCCTGGTTACCAGTGTAAAATATCGCTGGTATCCTTGCTTTTGCTGTCAAACACGGCGATACACGGCGACCTAGCGACCAAATAAAGTGCAGACCTTCTAGCAGCGACCAGCAATTTCACAGCGGGATCCAGATCGCTGCTGCGTGTCAAATACAGCGATATCGCTATCCAGGTCGCTGCAACGTCACGGATCGCTGGCGATATCGCCTAGTGTGATGGTACCTTTAGAAAACACCAGTAGTGTGGGGGGCTGTCAAACATGTCAATTTATTTAATTAATGAAAATAAATGATTAACTCTTCTATTTTTGAAAGCATTCTTACTTGGTGGCATTTTTTCCACACCTGCCTAAAACCCCTGCGCAGTACCGTATGTTATTTAGCTCGGGGGAGAAACTACTCAGTATATATTACTCTTCATTTAACATCAGCATTATCCATGCTACAATTATTTCTTCTTAGACTTTCAGACATAACTAAGTTTATTGACTGCATTCCTCTGACAATGAGACTCCTATGAGTGACACTAATAATTCCATGACAGATTATATAATGTCTAGTGTATACTGGCTTTTCTGTGGAATTATTGTAAAACAAATGACAAAATGGAAAAATAACATACTTGTGCTGCTGTGCTGTTCTCTAGGATTAAAATGTCAGTCTTCTTCATCAACATTCCCAAACTTTATATTATAGAGAACTTTATCATCAGGTCTAACTTACCGCCCTGAAAAACTATTGATCTTAGCCAAGAAACCCATCACGTATCCAATAGCTTCTCATCACTGGAAAACCCATATTGCAGAAAAACAATGGATTCCGGTAATCCTAGTCAAAATCGGGAAAAGTTTGCATTAAAGAAGGTTCCCAAAACACTAAGCATGCTCAGATAGCCATGTAATACCCCAGTACTGTACGAGTTACTACATTCATTTACATTTTGAGCACTGACTTTTTGTAATTTTTCTCGTCTTGTTAGAGAGTCAGCTTGTATTTCTAACCCTGTAGAAACTTTAGGATTAGCAGATAATTTTAAAGTGAAATTAGAGTCAGGTGGTTTCAGTCAATGGGATGACAATCAGGTGTGAGTGGGTGACCTTTTGGATCCTCAGCCTGTTGAGGGTCAGCTGGTGTGCCTGCCTGTTTCTAAAGGTACCTTCACACTGAACAACTTTCCAACGAGAACGACAACAATCCGTGACATTGCAGCGTCCTGGATAGCGATATCGTTGTGTTTGACACGCAGCAGCGATCTGGATCCCGCTGTGATATCGCTGGTCGGAGCTAGAAGGCCAGCACCTTATTTCGTCGCTGATCACCCGCTGTCATCGCTGGATCGGTGTGTGTGACACCGATCCAGCGATGTGTTCACTTGTAACCGTGGTAAATATCGGGTTACTAAGTGCAGGGCCGCGCTTAGTAACCCGATATTTACCCTGGTTACCATTGTAAAAGAAAAAAAAAACACTACATACTCACCTTCTGATGTCTGTCATGTCCCCCGCCGGCGGCTTCCCTGCACTGAATGTGTCAGTGCCGGCCGGCCGTAAAGCAAAGCACAGCGGTGACGTCACCGCTGCTGCCGGCGCTGACACATTCAGTCAGTGCAGGAAGCTCTCGGCAGCAGCGCGTAACCCTGTGGACGTCGGGGGACGTGACAGACATCAGAAGGTGAGTATGTAGTGTTTTTTTTTTACTTTTACAATGGTAACCAGGGTAAATATCGGGTTACTAAGCGCGGCCCTGCGCTTAATAACCCGATGTTTACCCTGGTTACCCGGGTGCTGCAGGGGGACTTCGGCATAGTTGAAGACAGTTTCAACGATGCCGAAGTCGTTCCCCTGATCGTTGGTCGCTGGAGAGAGCTGTCTGTGTGACAGCTCCCCAGCGACCACACAACGACTTACCAACGATCGCATCGCTGGTCGTGATCGTTGGTAAGTCGTTTAGTGTAACGGTACCTTTACTCTGTAAGAGCTGTGATGTAACAAAAAGAGGATCCATTAACTCAAAGACTACATCAGATTTCCACACAAGTCCTAAAAGTACAGTACAGACCAAAAGTTTGGACACACCTTCTCATTTAAAGATTTTTCTGTATTTTCATGACTATGAAAATTGTACATTCACACTGAAGGCATCAAAACTATGAATTAACACATGTGGAATTATATACTTAACAAAAAAGTGTGAAACAACTGAAATTATGTCTTATATTCTAGGTTCTTCAAAGTGGCCACCTTTTGCTTTGATGACAGCTTTGCACACTCTTGGCATTCTCTTGATGAGCTTCAAGGGGTAGTCACCGGGAATGATTTTCACTTCACAGGTGTGCCCTGTCAGGTTTAATAAGTGGGATTTCTTGCCTTATAAATGGGGTTGGGACCATCAGTTGTGTTGTGCAGAAGTCTGGTGGATACACAGCTGATAGTCCTACTGAATAGACTGTTAGAATTTGTATTATGGCAAGAAAAAATAGCTAAGTAAAGAAAAACAAGTGGCGATCATTACTTTAAGAAATGAAGGTCAGTCAGTCCGAAAAATTGGGAAAACTTTGAAAGTGTCCCCAAGTGCAGTGGCAAAAACCATCAAGCGCTACAAAGAAACTGACTCACATGAGGACCACCCCAGGAAAGGAAGACCAAGACACACCTCTGCTTCTGAGGATAAGTTTATCCGAGTCACCAGCCTCAGAAATCGCAGGTTAACAGTAGCTTAGATTAGAGACAAGGTCTATGCCACACAGAGTTCTAGCAGCAGACACATCTCTTAAGAGGAGACTTTGTGCAGCAGGCATTCATGGTAAAATAGCTGCTAGGAAACCACTGCTAAGGACAGGCAACAATTAGAAGAGACTTGTTTGGGCTAAAGAACACAAGGAATGGACATTAGACCAGTGGAAATCTGTGCTTTGGTCTGATGAGTCCAAATTTGAGATCTTTGGTTCCAACCACCGTGTCTTTGTGCGATGCAGAAAAGGTGAACGGATGGACTCTACATGCCTGGTTCCCACCGTGAAGCATGGAGGAGGAGGTGTGATGGTGTGGGGGTGCTTTGCTGGTGACACTGTTGGGGATTTATTCTAAATTGAAGGCATACTTAACCAGCATGGCTACCACAGCATCTTGCAGCGGCTTGCTATTCCATCCGGTTTGCGTTTAGTTGGACTATCATTTATTTTTCAACAGGACAATGACCCTAAACACACCTCCAGGCTGTGTAAGGGCTATTTGACCAAGAAGGAGAGTGATGGGGTGCTACGCCAGATGACCTGGCCTCCACAGTCACCAGACCTGAACCCAATTAAAATGGTTTGGGGTGAGCTGGACCGCAGAGTGAAGGCAAAAGGGCCAACAAGTGCTGAGCATCTCTGGGAACTCCTTCTAGATTGTTGGAAGACCATTCCCGGTGACTACCTCTTGAAGCTCATCAAGACAATGCCAAGAATGTGCAAAGCAGTCATCAAAGCAAAAGGTGGCTACTTTGAAGAACCTAGAATATAAGACATAATTTCAGTTGTTTCACACTTTTTTGTTAAGTATATAATTCCACATGTGTTAATTCATAGTTTTGATGCCTTCAATGTGAATGTACAATTTTCATAGTGAAAATACAGAAAAATCTTTAAATGAGAAGGTGTGTCCAAACTTTTGATCTCTACTGTAGATAAAGAGAACCACATCAAACAAATTAGTCAAATTATTAGATAAGTATCACTTCACTCACAGACTGTCACTGTGAAAATTACATAGTTTACAAAGACAGATTTATCATTCACTAAAGGAATAAAGGAAAGTTTGATGGTATAACAGATACAGGATCTGCAGACCATGTAACAAGTATTTCACACAAGTCTTTATAGGGAGAGAGAAGTACAGTGGTGCTTAAAGTTTTTGAAACCTCCAAATTTTGCACATTTCTGCAGAAATTTGACCTAAAACTATATTAGATTTTCACACAAGTCAAAAGTAGATAAACAGAAGTGTGGCACCCCAGGAGTTCGGGTACCACAGTGGTATTGCCTTTCTCTCGGGGAGGGTGATGCCATGCCTGGAAATGAGGAGGATCCCTTTAACAGGTAACCTGTACATTCAACACTTTCTGACTTCAGGCCAAAAGGGGGAGCTCTAGACCCGATTTCAGGGGAACTTCCCTATATATGTTCTGGCTTGGGGGAGGAGTTAGTTGAGTTTGTAGAGAGTGTGGAGGAGGAAGGAGCACAGGAGAAGTGAGGAGTTGGAGGGGAGCTACGACTGGGCTCCCTCCACGCTGAAGCACAGGAACCGGACACCGGGAGTCCGAGGCTGTGTGGGACTGTATACCCCACAGCAGAAACCGGAAGGTAGGAGATTAAAAGTCGCTTGTCCACAACTACACCCGAAGGCACAGCAGCATAGAGAGCCCGGAGTCGCCGCAGTAGAGACACCTAAAAAAAGGCTTGCATTGCCGTCCATGCAGGTACTGTCCTAGGACAGAGAGAGGACCTTGTGAGAAGCCTCAGACAGCAAGGGACACACATTACAGCGCAGTAGGGAAGGCTTCCAACCCCCCACCTGGACTCTAAATCACTTCCAGGCTGCCCGGACCTCTCCATCACCTGTGATCTGTACCCTGGACTGTGGCTGTACACCACCAGTAAAAGGTAAAGAGACTGCAACCTTGTGTCCTCCAATTCTTTCCTGGCACTACACCGTCTGTCATCTTTACCCACTACACCGGCTGCCCTGGGGATCAAGCTTCACTTGTGGGAAGCAATACCATCCATGCTGCAACACCATCATCCCCCGTGGACCCCTTTAAGCAGCATCGGTCATCGCTGACCGAACACCACAGGTGGTGTCACGAATATTCTTGATTCAAAACAACCCTTTTAAAGACTTTCCCTTTAACTTGGATGCCCAGGGCCATGGACCAGATCACTACCACCATGAATACCACTTTAATGACCACCAGACCCAGCCTGAGTACCCCAGGGTCCTAGTGGGTGCTCCAGAAGCAAATCAAACAAATGAGTCAAAATATTAAACTTAGATTTTTTTTTCTTTTTTTAGAAAAATGATCCAATGTTACATGTTTATGAGTGGCAAAAGTAACTTTAGGATTAGCAGATAATTTGAAGGTGAAATGAGAGTCTAGTGTTTTCAATCAATGGGATGACAATCATGTGTGGGTGGGTGACCTATATATATATATTTTTTTTTAAAGAATGGGGATCTATTAAAGTCTTTTTGTGGAAGTGCATCATGGCACGAATGAAGGAGAATTCTGATTACTTCAGAAGAACAATTGTTAATGCTCATCAGGTTGGGAAAGGTTACAAATCCAATTCTAAAGATTTTGAATTCTACTAATTCAAAGTCTGACCGACTGTATATAAATGGAGGAAATTCAAGACCATTATTGTCCTCCCCAGAAGAGGTCAACTAGCAAAGATCAGTCCAAGAGCAAGACATATAATAGTCCATAAGGGGACAACAACCCAAGATAACTTCTAAGCAACAAAAGGCCTTTCTAATATTAGCTAACATTAATGTTTATGAGTCCACCATCAGGAGCACACTTAACTATAATGGTTATCATTGCCAAGAGGAAAGTCACTGTTCTCTAAAAATAACATTGCTACCCATCTACAGTTTGCTAAAGATCACCTGGACAAACCAGAAGGCTATCAGAATAATTGTTTTTGGACGGATTAAACCAAAATAGAACTTTTGGGGTTAAATTGAAAAGCATTATGATTTGGGAAAGAAAGGCACTGCATTACAGCATATTAACCTAATAATATATATGAATTACAGCTGGGTGGTATCATGGTGTGGGCTTGTCTCATCTGGGCCAGGACATCTTGCCATCATTGATGGAACAATGAATTCTAAAGGAAAATGTCAGGATATCGATCCATAAACTGAGTCTCAAGAGAAAATGGGTCATGTAGGATGTTAAGTCAACAAAGTCCTGACCTTAATTCTATTGTTGAATGGTTTGAAGAGAGCAGATAGTGGGAGAAAACCCAGCAACTTAAAGGGAACCTGTCACCCCCAAAATCGAAGGTGAGCTAAGCCCACCAGCATCAGGGGCTTATCTACAGCATTCTGTAATGCTGTAGATAAGCCCCCGATGCATCCTGAAAGATGAGAAAAAGAGGTTAGATCATACTCACCCAGGGGCGGTCCCGGTACGATGGGCGTCGCGGTCTGGGGCCTCCCATCTTTTTATGATGATGTCTTCTTCTTGTCTTTACGCTGCGGCTCCGGCGCAGGAGTACTTTGTCTGCCCTGTTGAGGGCAGAGCAAAGTACTGCAGTGCGCAGGCGCTGGGAAAGGTCAGAGAGGCCCGGCGCCTGCAGTACTTTGCTCTGCCCTCAACAAGGCAGCCAAAGTACGCCTGCACCGGAGCTACAGCATGAAGACAAGAAGAGGAAGTCATCTGATGAAGATAGGAGGCGCCGGACCGGACCGCGACGCCCATCGGACCAGACCGCAGCGGGGAACGCCCCTGGGTGAGTATAATCTAATCTCTTTTTCTCATCTTTCAGGATACATCGGGGGCTAATCTACAGCATTCCAGAATGCTGTAGATAAGCCCCTGATGCTGGTGGTCTTAGCTCACCTTTGATTTTGGGGGTGACAGGTTCCCTTTAACAGAATTGAATCTTCTTAATAGGGAAGAATGGGCTAAAATTTCTGCAAGTCGATGTGCAGGACTAATCAACAATCACCAGAAACATTTAGTTATTGCTGCACAAGGAGTCACACCAGATACTGAGAGCAAAGGTTCACATTCTTTTGCTACTCACATCCATGTGATATTGGATAATTTTTCTCAATCATAAAATGATTAAGTCTACTATTTTCTACTCATTTGTTTGATCTGGTTCTTGTTATCTACTTCTGTGAATATCTAATTTGTTTTAGGTAAAATTTATACAGACATACAGTATGAATAATTCTGCAGGGTTCACAAACTTTCAAGCATTACTTTAAGTCTGTACAGAGCTTGGGATACAAGAGGGAAGGGGATGAATAAGTAAAAAAGAAGAGTTGTTCAAAAAATTTAGCCATGGATCTGACAAACATAGGCTACCATTAATACTATGGCTTTCCAATAAACATGTAAAATGGTGCAATTCCGAGAAATGACGCATGCGAAATGACGAAAACACATGTCCATGCATACATCATGTTAAAGATAGGTATGACGGATGCGGATCTCTGTGGATGATACACTACGCACAGAGACACAAATGTGAAACCACCCTATGAGGCACGGTTTCTATAGGTCCATAAGGGAATGAGTAAAAGCTTCAAATAGTTATGATTCATAGGATCTAAATAATCAGCACGGAAAAATATCTATTATTGTGTACTTTATGGAGTTACACTTGAAGAAAACTGATCCTAACTGAAGCTTCTGTTACTTCATGACCAATTTATGGGGAACATGATATCTGATTTATACTGTTTGACCCACCGCAGCGTGAATCACACACTAGCCCTGCCATTATAGGCAGGCATGCTTTACCCTGAAACCAGGCAGATTGGATGACTAGTCCAAGAGGTGGGATCCCGGTGGCTTTTCCCCACCTCGCTTCCATTGAGTGACACATGTACACATATAAGGAAACACCTGTCACTCAAGGGGAGCAAGACAGAGAGAAGCCATCAGGAACCGGCATCTTGGACTTGTCATTTGAGCAGCATAATCGCTTGATGGACACAGATCCATGCAGCCCATAGTTTGGGTTGCATGATTTAGCCATTAGGTTCCCTTTTAGCTGCTACATACAGTACACTTTATTCAACATTGGAAAGATCAATTGCATTAGTATTATAGAATGGCCGTGGTCAGAAGAGCTGTAGGTGGCCTTGTATCAATGTCTGCATACATCCGTCTGACAGACTGAAGCTGGGCAGACTAATGGATGAAGCATCTATGGTCCATTATCTGATTTCAGTAAAATCTCTCCTTTGGGCATAAGAATCAATAATATTTTTTATGGACTGTGACAAGGAAGAATGCTGCTATGTTGTTAAGAGACAGGTTACAAATCACTGCTGAGATATAAATATAATCTTTCTCTACAGAGCTGGGATACTGTAAGTCAAGGTGCAGCGAGGATTTAACTAAAGATGTAGACAGCCGCTCTGTAACCAGCCTGGCATTGTTCAACAATCCTCTATTGTTTGAGGTCACAAAGAACAAGATCCACATGAATCAATGTATTAATTTTTATTTATTTACTTTCTAAAATGATAAAAAGTCAAGTTACATCAACCAAGCTGTATAATACCAAATCAGCACGGATAGTAGGGAACGCAATGCTAAATTTTCATTCTAAATCCCTATCTATTTAATGGAATAATGTAAACTATTTTCTAATATATTTTAATAAAAAATTCCCAATGCTTCCCTAACATCACTATCTACTTTTCTGGTCTCTGAACGCTGGGTATTCCGAAAACTCGCATTGAAAGTGCGCTCTGTTGCCGGCTTATAACTGCTTATCTATTTAGATTGTGAGCCCCATCGGGGACTGCGATGATAATGTGTGCAAACTGTAAAGCGCTGCGGAATATATTAGCGCTATATAAAAATAAAGATTATTATTATCTGAGCCAGCGAGAGAGCGCACTGTCATTGTGCACATCACACAGCGACAGAGCAGGGATTAGCCCAGCTCCTGAAATGAGTGTTACTGATAACAGTTTCAGGGAGGAGGCAGAGACTGCAGGAGTGACTGCTTGAGAATCCTTCATTTTTTTATTGGTAGAAGGGGGGTATTTAAATTTTATTTATTTTTTATATTTTTTTTCATTATTTTCTTTATTCAAAAGAGAAAAAAAATTGCACTCTGCACACTGACCGAGTTCTGATACATCAGTGTAAAGCCTCATTCAGACATCATTGGATGTTTGAATGCGGTTTCACTGCTGAAAAAGTGCAAAGTGAATCAGAAGAGATGACGGTCACTGGTTACTGTGCTTCACTGAGTATGTGCCGAGTGCTGTACCCAGTGAATAAGTCATTTCTTCTGATGGGCTTTGCAGAGCCTCTTTTAGAAGTCCCTGTATCACAGACATCTGAATAAGGCTTTACACTGACATTTCAGAACTTAGTCAGTGTTCAGAGCACTACAGCTTGATGATATCGGCTACTATGCTCTGAACACTAGAAGTGTCAGCGGCGGTATGAACACATTGGGCAGCCTGACATCGTACTACTACTATCAGGCTACTGACTTATCACCGCTGGAAGAAGTCACCACTGCAGCTCTACGCTCACCGCTCAGAGGTAACTACTTCCAGTGAGGACAGATCTGTAGCTTGACACTAGTAATACAAAGTCAGGCAATCCGAGCTGTTCTCATCGCCACTGCTCTGATGCCTGGAACTCCTGTCACCGCTCACCTCTGAACTCTGCAAGTATTAGTGAGCAGTAACAGAAAAAAATTGTAGCCCAGTGCAAAAGTTGGGTCTAAAGTTCAGAGTTTTGGAAGAGTTGGATCTCACAACCATCAGCGGCCATCCTCTCTTTGAAAGAGATCTCGCTCTTTGCACTAACCCAACACTGCTATGTAATTTACATAAGTTGCATTTACACTGCAAAACTATTGTGAACGAACATTGCTAGGAACATTCATTTCATGATCATCTTTCAGTGTAAGTGTAAGGAGGAAGACCAGGCTGCGGGTCGGAACTGTTCAGGCTGCCTCCCTTGTTGCCTGGGAGAAAGAATGAGGAGCGGGTCCAACCTCATGACCCGGGTAGGAGGGACAAGATAAAAGGAAAAGCGTGAGCAGCAGCCGGCAGTTTGGCGCGAACCAGCAGCACGCAGCTGGGTGAGCAGCATGCTCTGTCCCCTGAGTACCGGCACCGCGACAGGATGTGTTGGTTGGTCCCCGCCGTCTCCAGCGCGGCTGCTGACGAGAGAAGTAACGTGCGCTCAGTGACTGAGAGTACAGAGCATGATCAGAGGAGAGAAGGCCAACCGCCGGACAGAATCGTGTGGTCTTCCCTGCCAGTGACTTCGCGCCCGTTCCCAGTTGACACGGCCGCGCATGTTTATGGACTAGAAGCTCAGCGGAAGGTACCAGAGACCGACCGCTGCCGCCAGAAGACGGACCATCGTTTAAAGGACCCCATCTGAGGACATCTTCCTGGGCACTCTCAGTGCTACAACACTTGCGGGATCACCTGCTGAGGAGGACAAGATACATTTTCTTAACTGGACTGCTATTGTTTTACCCTCATTAATCTTAATAACTATACTTTAACCATTTACCTCCCTGCGAGGAGTGAATACCGTTATTTAAATTGTTACATTTGGTTAACCCTTGCTCTGCCTTCTGTCTGTCACTGCATCCCGCAACCTGTTTACATAAACAGGATGCCGATCACCGGATGAACTAGCAAAACACTTTCTTCCTGTGAACTGATTCTTAAGAAGACTTAAAAGTCATCTTTCTCAGCAGCACATTGTCCTCTGTAAATAAGACTTGGCTTGCCGAGTACCATGGCAGCCTATGTGAACTCAGCGTTCTACTACAGACCATTCAGTGCACATTGGAAGAGCGATCTGCCTGTATAAACAAGGGATATCTGGGACTTAAAAAAAAAAAAGTACATAAGCACTAATAGGCAGGTAATTGCAACTTATTTGCCTGTTGTGCATTGCACCGTTCTTCCAAAGCACATAGTGGTCACAGACACTCCTAGAAAGGATTCAGAAGCCTCTGCTGACATTACACCTACAGAGCGGAGGCTTCTTTTCCGGTCCACTCTGTAGACAGGGCGCGACTTCTGAGGTCATTCTGATTGGCAGCCGGATCCCCGCTGCCTAATTGGGGGAGCCAGCTGTCAATCAGACTGACCTCAGAAGTTCCGCCCCGTCGCGTCAGCAGAGGGAACTGAATCCATGGCAGCAGCATTCTGTGCCCACTCTGTCCCGGGGAGAATGGCGCCATACAGAATAGGCAGGTCAGTTGCAATTACCTGTCTGTTAGTGCTTAGATACATTTTTTGTTTTTTGAAAAGTCCCGGATACCCCCTTTAAGTGCCGCACACTCACTAATTAAAAGAAGCACTCCTCCCATCCAATTTTTATCCTTTTAATATATTGCAGTCATCATATTATACAACACTGTGTACTTACAATTGCTCATTTTGCCTTTCTACCCAGTAATTCTTCTCTTTTGTATTAGGTCTATGACATCACGTGATTAAGAAGTGACTAGCTGAATCGTTCTAAGCTCCATGTAGAAACAGGAGGTCAATTTTCCCTGCATGATTCATAAGTAATTGCAAAAATCCTTGGCAAGAGAGAGGAGGAGCAGCAGCTGGGTCAGGAGGTGAAAAGAGGAATGATTTTTGTAGGGGCAATAAACTTCTGGTTTCTACATAGAGCAGAGAAATAGAGAAGAAGTATCTGGGTAGAAAGGCAAAATGAACAATTGTAAGTATACAGCGCTATATAATATGATGATTGCAATATATTAGGAGGATAAAAACTTTGATGGGAGGAGAAGTGCTTCTTTAAACAAACCTTTAATGTGCCTAAACACATTACATAGTTGTTAGTTGAAAAATGCTCTGGCCGATAGTTTATCTGACAGTAATCTTTGTCGATGGCTAACCCAGCCGAATGCCCCTGTGTTCTCTATGAGAGTGCCGCTTATCTCTGGGAGAACAAAGCAGTCACCAGTTTGAAATTGGACATGCCCGATCGACATCGTCCCGGACAATCAATTGACCAGCCTCCCCATACACATTTGAGTGTAGGCCGATCCCAACGATATTGAAGGATATGTCCGACATTAGTCTAATGTTTATGGAGGTTTAAGCCGTTACCAAATATCTTGAAAAATTCTACAGAACGTTTCTTAGGCTACGTTCACATTTGCGTTGTGCGCCGCAGCGTCGGCGCCGCAACGCACAACGCAAAAACGCAGCAAAACGCATGCACAACGCTGCGTTTTGCGCCGCATGCGTCCTTTTTTTGATTGATTTTGGACGCAGCAAAAATGCAACTTGCTGCGTCCTCTGCACCCGGACGCGAGCGCCGCAGGGACGCATGCGGCGCAAAACGCAAGTGCGACGCATGTCCATGCGCCCCCATGTTAAATATAGGGGCGCATGACGCATGCGGCGACGCTGCGGCGCCCGACGCTGCGGCGCCGACCGCAAATGTGAACGTAGACTTAGAAAGGTGTATAACTTTTCATGAATTAAAAACTTTAATTTTCAGAAGCCGTATCTCCAATTTAAGTATTCTGAAGGTTTTCTAGATTCCAATTTAGGTTTCAAAGTTACAATTACAAATAATGCAAATAAAATGACATCATAAAAAATAATACGTAGCACATACCAGTCCATGAAACATCTGCAATGTTCCGGTACACAATGAGAATTATGAAGCAGCTGCTGCGTAAATAGCATAATATTTAGAAAGGGCCAGTCTGAAAGCAATGATAAATGAGCGGTGGGTATTTTGTGTTTTCCAAGAATAGGATTATGGTCCTCCTCGTGAGCCGCATCGCTATGTCTAAAATAAATAAGCCTATTTTTGTCGATCCGCAGCTATGAAGCCTTGTCCTGCTATCTTGTCTATTACAGGCAGACACTGGAGGTCATGGCCTCTAATCAGCGCACACACATCAAAGTGCCAAGTACATAGTGTATTCCTTTATGTATTTATATCTCATTACCCGGCATTAGTATTACTTGTGACTTGCAATGTTTTGCTCAGTTAAGAGAAAAAAAAATACAGTGGGAATTGGAAAATGTTCTCGACAAGTGGCCACATATTCCTGGAAGCCAAACTTAATTGATTGCAATCTAAACACAGTTCCATTTAGTGCGCTGGCTGCTACTTGTGGGCATTGAGCCCAGGTCCTCTGCTCACTCAAGCTGTAACTGAGCTGTTTGACAGAGGGTTAAGAGGAGCAACAATCCCAGGAGGAATGTCCAACTGGCAGTAACAAATGCAAACCATCCCAATGGAGATAAACATTACCAGCGTAGGCTGCTCGCAAAAAAAGGGGGAATGTCCTGGAGCTTGCTAGGCCTTTCACATCAATGTGACCTGCCACCATTTATGGAAGCAGAGATCCCCACACATTTTAAACAGCCCTAGCCTATCTATATATATAACTGCTTAAGGGGTACTTCCGTCTGTTTCTATCTTCCGTCTGTTTGTCTGTCGCAGAAATCCCGGGTCGCTGATTGGTCGCGGCCGGCCAGCGATAGGCACAGTCCGGCTGTGAATTGGCCCCTCCATACTCCCCTCAAGTCAGCAGCCACATAGGGTTTTAGCAGTCCGTTAACGCTGCTATTAACCCTGTGTGACCAACTTTTTACTATTGGTGCTGCCTATGCAGCATCAATAGTAAAAACATATAATGTAAAAAAAAAAAAAAAAAAAAAATCATTCTATTCTCACCTTCCGGCGCCTTTCCCACTCCTCGCGACGCTCCGGTCCCAAGAATGCATTTCGGCAATGACCGGAGATCACGTAGCAGTCTCGCGAGATGATGACGTAGTGGTCTCGCGAGACCGCTACACGATCACGTGTTATTGCCGCAATACATTCTTGGGACAGGAGCGTCGCGAGGAGCATCGGTAAACGTCTGGCCTGAATCTGGGGGCCGACGGAAGGTGAGTATGTAACTATTTTTTATTTTAGTCTTTTTTTAACAGGGATATGGTGCCCACATTGCTATATACTACGTGGGCTGTGTTATATACTACATGGGCTGTGTTATCTACTGCGTGGGCTGTGTTATATACTACGTGGGCTGTGCTATATACTATGTAGGCTGTGTTATATACTACGTCTCTGTGCTATATACTACGTGGCTGTGCTATATACTATGTGGCTGTGCTATATACTACTTGGGCTGTTATATACTGCATGGCTGGGCAATATACTACGTGGGCTGTGCAATATACTGCGTGGCTGGGCAATATAGTACGTGCCTGTGCTATATACTACGTGGCTGTGCTATACTACATGGCATGTGTTATATACTACGTGGGCTGTGTTATACACTACGTGGCCTGTGTTATATACTGTGTGGGCTGTGCTATATACTACGTGGGCTGTGCTATATACTACATGGGCTGTGCTATAGACTACTATACATATTCTAGAATACCCGATGCGCTAGAATCGGGCCAGCATCTAGTCAATGCATAAAACTATGGCTCCTTACATGTTCCCCAGCCAGAAATGAGTGCCTAAAGTGATGCATTCACTCGGAAGTGCTCCAAATTCATGCAATCTATGGCCCAATACACCACATGGGTGTAAAGGAGGGTACAGTCTGCATGGCCACCATAACATTTTCCTCATTGTATGTACCAAATTTAAAGCCAAGAGAATGGCGATCTATTCCTCATCTCCCCAGTAATCTAATATATAAAGCTGAATGTGTGTGTGTGTGTATGTATGTATGTATGTATGTATGTCCGGGATTGGCATCTGAACCGTAGCAGCTACAGCCACAAAATTTTGCACAGTCACACGTCTGGACCCCGAGAGCGTCATAGGCTATGTTGTGAGGTGAAATTTTAACCCCGCGCTTTCCAATTCACCAAACAATTTTGCCCCTATCTACATAATGGGGAAAAAGTGAAAGGAAAAGTGTTGGAGGCGTCGCAGCTACAGGCACAAAATTTTGCACAGTCACACGTCTGGACCCTGAGAGCGTCAAAGCTATATTGTGAGGTGAAATTTTAACCCCGCGCTTTCCAAGTCACCAAACAATTTTGCCCCTATCTACATAATGGGGAAAAAATGAAAGGAAAAGTGTTGGAGGCAAATTAACAGCTGCCAGATGTGAACAAGGGGGACTTAAAGAATGACAGCGATGGCACCAAAGAGTATATACTGTACAGTTGCTAAGGTGGGGCCCCAACATGGGATAATCACACCACCACGGGGATATGAACACACACACAAAATGCGCCACACACTACCACGTGCTCGAACAAATATACCACCCTCAGTGCACATTTCACCACACATACACCAACCTCGCCACATAAAAGTAGAAACACAAAAGTCGCCGCTCAAAACTCGCCACGCGCAAAACTCTCCACATGCAAAACTCGCCACACGTGCAAAACTCGCCACACGCAAAACTTGCACACGCAGAAAAATTGCCACACGCAGAAAAATTGCCACATGCACAAAAGTTGCAACACATGCAAAAGTTGCCTCACACAAAACTTGCACATACTCAAAAGGCACCACACATAAAACTCGCCACGCGCAAAACTCGCCATGCGCAAAACTTGCTGCACACAACTTGCTACACTAACCTGTCACATGCAACTCGACACACAAAAAGTTGCTACACGCATGTCGCCACACAAAACTCATCTCACAAAAGTCCCTACATGCATGTCGCCACACGCAACTCAACACACACAACTTGACACACGAAAATCGCCCTAAAACACACACAAGTCTGGTATCCTTCAAAAATAAAAATCTGATTAATAAGCAGACAAACTACAAGAGCAACAAATGTACCATATAGGAATCCGGCAGCTGTCAGTCACATGACCAGTCTATTATGTGTATGTGTGAGCTAATATATACTGCCAGGGGGTGGGCTTACTGTTGGCTGGGGATTTATCAGGCTGCCATTTTAGCTTACAAATACTGAGGTAAAAATACTGACCAAATAACGTGTGAACGAGGGCTAATACAGGAGGAGATGGCATACAGCTATATACTATATACAGGAGATGACACACAGGTATATACTATTTACAGGGGAGATGACACACAGGTATATACTATATACAGGAGGAGATGACACACAGATATATACTATATACAGGAGAGATGACACACAGGTATATACTATATAGAGGAGGAGATGACATACAGGTACATACTACATACAGGAGGAGATGACATACAGGTATATACTATATACAGGAGGAGATGACACACAGGTATATACTATATACAGGAGCAGATTACCTACAGGTATATAGTATATACAGGAGGAGATGACACAGGTATATGCTATGTATAGGAGGAGATGACATACAGGTATATACTATATACAGGAGATGACACACAGATATATACTATATATAGGTGAGATGACACACAGGTATATACTATATACAGGAGATTACATACAGGTATATCTAATATATAAAGCTGAATGTGTGTATGTATGTATGTGTGTATGTCCGGGATTGGCATCTGTACCGTCGCAGCTACAGCCACAAAATTTTGCACAGTCACACGTCTGGACCCCGAGAGCGTCATAGGCTATGTTGTGAGGTGAAATTTTAACCCCGCGCGTTCCAATTCACCAAACAATTTTGCTCCTATCTACATAATGGGGAAAAAGTGAAGGGAAAAGTGTTGGAGGAAAATTGACAGCTGCCAGATGTGAACAATGAGGACTTAAAGAATGAGAGCGATGGCGACAAAGAGTATATACCGTACAGTTGCTAAGGTGGGGCCCCGACATGGGATACTCACCACACACGGGGATATGAACACAAACACAAAATGCGCCACACACTACCACGTGCTTGAACACATATACCACCCTCAGCACACATTTCACCACACACACACACCAACCTCGCCACATAAAAGTCGAAACACAAAAGTCACCACTCAAAACTCGCTACATGCAAAACTCGCCATATGCAAAACTAGGCTCACGCAAAACTCGCCACACGTGCAAAACTCACCTCATGGAAAACTCACCTCATGCAAAACTTGCACACACAGAAAAATTGCCACATGTACAAAAGTTGCACCACATGCAAAAGTTGCCTCACACAAAACTTGCACATACTCAAAATGCACCACACATAAAACTCGCCACGCGCAAAACTCGCCATGCACAAATCTTGCTGCACACAACTTGCTACACTAACCTGTCACATGCAACTCAACACACAAAATGTTGCTACACGCATGTCGCCACACAAAACTCATCTCACAAAAGTCGCTACATGCATGTCGCCACACGCAACTCAACACACACAACTTGACACATAAAACTCGCCCTAAAACACACACAAGTCTGGTATTGTCCTTCAAAAATAAAAATCTGATTAATAAGCAAACTACAAGAGCAACAAATGTACCATATAGGAAATACGGCAGCTGTCAGTCACATGACCTGTCTATTATGTGTATGTGTGAGCTAATATATACTGCCAGGGGGGAGGGCTTCCTGTTGGCTGGGGATTTATCAGGCTGCCAATAGCAACCAATCACAGCTCAGCTTCTATTTTGCTACAGTTAATTAACCTGAGCTCTGATTGGTTAATATAGGCAACAAAGACATTCTCAGTATAACAAAGCTAATATATGTTGTGAAATGCTTCTATTTGCTTAGTTTTTGCCTTTTAATAATTACATTTCTATCTATTTGTTTTGTGGTTTTTGTGTGCAGAATAAATTTTTGTTAACACATTCTATTTTGCTAACAGCAGTCATTAACCCGGGCGAAGCCGGGTAGTACAGCTAGTCTAATATATAAAGCTGAATGTGTGTGTGTGTGTATGTATGTATGTATGTATGTATGTCCGGGATTGGCATCTGAACCGTAGCAGCTACAGCCACAAAATTTTGCACAGTCACACGTCTGGACCCCGAGAGCGTCATAGGCTATGTTGTGAGGTGAAATTTTAACCCCGCGCTTTCCAATTCACCAAACAATTTTGCCCCTATCTACATAATGGGGAAAAAGTGAAAGGAAAAGTGTTGGAGGCGTCGCAGCTACAGGCACAAAATTTTGCACAGTCACACGTCTGGACCCTGAGAGCGTCAAAGCTATATTGTGAGGTGAAATTTTAACCCCGCGCTTTCCAAGTCACCAAACAATTTTGCCCCTATCTACATAATGGGGAAAAAATGAAAGGAAAAGTGTTGGAGGCAAATTAACAGCTGCCAGATGTGAACAAGGGGGACTTAAAGAATGACAGCGATGGCACCAAAGAGTATATACTGTACAGTTGCTAAGGTGGGGCCCCAACATGGGATAATCACACCACCACGGGGATATGAACACACACACAAAATGCGCCACACACTACCACGTGCTCGAACACATATACCACCCTCAGTGCACATTTCACCACACATACACCAACCTCGCCACATAAAAGTAGAAACACAAAAGTCGCCGCTCAAAACTCGCCACGCGCAAAACTCTCCACATGCAAAACTCGCCACACGTGCAAAACTCGCCACACGCAAAACTTGCACACGCAGAAAAATTGCCACACGCAGAAAAATTGCCACATGCACAAAAGTTGCAACACATGCAAAAGTTGCCTCACACAAAACTTGCACATACTCAAAAGGCACCACACATAAAACTCGCCACGCGCAAAACTCGCCATGCGCAAAACTTGCTGCACACAACTTGCTACACTAACCTGTCACATGCAACTCGACACACAAAAAGTTGCTACACGCATGTCGCCACACAAAACTCATCTCACAAAAGTCCCTACATGCATGTCGCCACACGCAACTCAACACACACAACTTGACACACGAAACTCGCCCTAAAACACACACAAGTCTGGTATCCTTCAAAAATAAAAATCTGATTAATAAGCAGACAAACTACAAGAGCAACAAATGTACCATATAGGAATCCGGCAGCTGTCAGTCACATGACCAGTCTATTATGTGTATGTGTGAGCTAATATATACTGCCAGGGGGTGGGCTTACTGTTGGCTGGGGATTTATCAGGCTGCCATTTTAGCTTACAAATACTGAGGTAAAAATACTGACCAAATAACGTGTGAACGAGGGCTAATACAGGAGTTGATGGCATACAGCTATATACTATATACAGGAGATGACACACAGGTATATACTATTTACAGGGGAGATGACACACAGGTATATACTATATACAGGAGGAGATGACACACAGATATATACTATATACAGGAGAGATGACACACAGGTATATACTATATAGAGGAGGAGATGACATACAGGTACATACTACATACAGGAGGAGATGACATACAGGTATATACTATATACAGGAGGAGATGACACACAGGTATATACTATATACAGGAGCAGATTACCTACAGGTATATAGTATATACAGGAGGAGATGACACAGGTATATGCTATGTATAGGAGGAGATGACATACAGGTATATACTATATACAGGAGATGACACACAGATATATACTATATATAGGTGAGATGACACACAGGTATATACTATATACAGGAGATTACATACAGGTATATCTAATATATAAAGCTGAATGTGTGTATGTATGTATGTGTGTATGTCCGGGATTGGCATCTGTACCGTCGCAGCTACAGCCACAAAATTTTGCACAGTCACACGTCTGGACCCCGAGAGCGTCATAGGCTATGTTGTGAGGTGAAATTTTAACCCCGCGCGTTCCAATTCACCAAACAATTTTGCTCCTATCTACATAATGGGGAAAAAGTGAAGGGAAAAGTGTTGGAGGAAAATTGACAGCTGCCAGATGTGAACAATGAGGACTTAAAGAATGAGAGCGATGGCGACAAAGAGTATATACCGTACAGTTGCTAAGGTGGGGCCCCGACATGGGATACTCACCACACACGGGGATATGAACACAAACACAAAATGCGCCACACACTACCACGTGCTTGAACACATATACCACCCTCAGCACACATTTCACCACACACACACACCAACCTCGCCACATAAAAGTCGAAACACAAAAGTCACCACTCAAAACTCGCTACATGCAAAACTCGCCATATGCAAAACTAGGCTCACGCAAAACTCGCCACACGTGCAAAACTCACCTCATGGAAAACTCACCTCATGCAAAACTTGCACACACAGAAAAATTGCCACATGTACAAAAGTTGCACCACATGCAAAAGTTGCCTCACACAAAACTTGCACATACTCAAAATGCACCACACATAAAACTCGCCACGCGCAAAACTCGCCATGCACAAATCTTGCTGCACACAACTTGCTACACTAACCTGTCACATGCAACTCAACACACAAAATGTTGCTACACGCATGTCGCCACACAAAACTCATCTCACAAAAGTCGCTACATGCATGTCGCCACACGCAACTCAACACACACAACTTGACACATAAAACTCGCCCTAAAACACACACAAGTCTGGTATTGTCCTTCAAAAATAAAAATCTGATTAATAAGCAAACTACAAGAGCAACAAATGTACCATATAGGAAATACGGCAGCTGTCAGTCACATGACCTGTCTATTATGTGTATGTGTGAGCTAATATATACTGCCAGGGGGGAGGGCTTCCTGTTGGCTGGGGATTTATCAGGCTGCCAATAGCAACCAATCACAGCTCAGCTTCTATTTTGCTACAGTTAATTAACCTGAGCTCTGATTGGTTAATATAGGCAACAAAGACATTCTCAGTATAACAAAGCTAATATATGTTGTGAAATGCTTCTATTTGCTTAGTTTTTGCCTTTTAATAATTACATTTCTATCTATTTGTTTTGTGGTTTTTGTGTGCAGAATAAATTTTTGTTAACACATTCTATTTTGCTAACAGCAGTCATTAACCCGGGCGAAGCCGGGTAGTACAGCTAGTCTAATATATAAAGCTGAATGTGTGTGTGTGTGTATGTATGTATGTATGTATGTATGTCCGGGATTGGCATCTGAACCGTAGCAGCTACAGCCACAAAATTTTGCACAGTCACACGTCTGGACCCCGAGAGCGTCATAGGCTATGTTGTGAGGTGAAATTTTAACCCCGCGCTTTCCAATTCACCAAACAATTTTGCCCCTATCTACATAATGGGGAAAAAGTGAAAGGAAAAGTGTTGGAGGCGTCGCAGCTACAGGCACAAAATTTTGCACAGTCACACGTCTGGACCCTGAGAGCGTCAAAGCTATATTGTGAGGTGAAATTTTAACCCCGCGCTTTCCAAGTCACCAAACAATTTTGCCCCTATCTACATAATGGGGAAAAAATGAAAGGAAAAGTGTTGGAGGCAAATTAACAGCTGCCAGATGTGAACAAGGGGGACTTAAAGAATGACAGCGATGGCACCAAAGAGTATATACTGTACAGTTGCTAAGGTGGGGCCCCAACATGGGATAATCACACCACCACGGGGATATGAACACACACACAAAATGCGCCACACACTACCACGTGCTCGAACACATATACCACCCTCAGTGCACATTTCACCACACATACACCAACCTCGCCACATAAAAGTAGAAACGCAAAAGTCGCCGCTCAAAACTCGCCACGCGCAAAACTCTCCACATGCAAAACTCGCCACACGTGCAAAACTCGCCACACGCAAAACTTGCACACGCAGAAAAATTGCCACACGCAGAAAAATTGCCACATGCACAAAAGTTGCAACACATGCAAAAGTTGCCTCACACAAAACTTGCACATACTCAAAAGGCACCACACATAAAACTCGCCACGCGCAAAACTCGCCATGCGCAAAACTTGCTGCACACAACTTGCTACACTAACCTGTCACATGCAACTCGACACACAAAAAGTTGCTACACGCATGTCGCCACACAAAACTCATCTCACAAAAGTCCCTACATGCATGTCGCCACACGCAACTCAACACACACAACTTGACACACGAAACTCGCCCTAAAACACACACAAGTCTGGTATCCTTCAAAAATAAAAATCTGATTAATAAGCAGACAAACTACAAGAGCAACAAATGTACCATATAGGAATCCGGCAGCTGTCAGTCACATGACCAGTCTATTATGTGTATGTGTGAGCTAATATATACTGCCAGGGGGTGGGCTTACTGTTGGCTGGGGATTTATCAGGCTGCCATTTTAGCTTACAAATACTGAGGTAAAAATACTGACCAAATAACGTGTGAACGAGGGCTAATACAGGAGGAGATGGCATACAGCTATATACTATATACAGGAGATGACACACAGGTATATACTATTTACAGGGGAGATGACACACAGGTATATACTATATACAGGAGGAGATGACACACAGATATATACTATATACAGGAGAGATGACACACAGGTATATACTATATAGAGGAGGAGATGACATACAGGTACATACTACATACAGGAGGAGATGACATACAGGTATATACTATATACAGGAGGAGATGACACACAGGTATATACTATATACAGGAGCAGATTACCTACAGGTATATAGTATATACAGGAGGAGATGACACAGGTATATGCTATGTATAGGAGGAGATGACATACAGGTATATACTATATACAGGAGATGACACACAGATATATACTATATATAGGTGAGATGACACACAGGTATATACTATATACAGGAGATTACATACAGGTATATCTAATATATAAAGCTGAATGTGTGTATGTATGTATGTGTGTATGTCCGGGATTGGCATCTGTACCGTCGCAGCTACAGCCACAAAATTTTGCACAGTCACACGTCTGGACCCCGAGAGCGTCATAGGCTATGTTGTGAGGTGAAATTTTAACCCCGCGCGTTCCAATTCACCAAACAATTTTGCTCCTATCTACATAATGGGGAAAAAGTGAAGGGAAAAGTGTTGGAGGAAAATTGACAGCTGCCAGATGTGAACAATGAGGACTTAAAGAATGAGAGCGATGGCGACAAAGAGTATATACCGTACAGTTGCTAAGGTGGGGCCCCGACATGGGATACTCACCACACACGGGGATATGAACACAAACACAAAATGCGCCACACACTACCACGTGCTTGAACACATATACCACCCTCAGCACACATTTCACCACACACACACACCAACCTCGCCACATAAAAGTCGAAACACAAAAGTCACCACTCAAAACTCGCTACATGCAAAACTCGCCATATGCAAAACTAGGCTCACGCAAAACTCGCCACACGTGCAAAACTCACCTCATGGAAAACTCACCTCATGCAAAACTTGCACACACAGAAAAATTGCCACATGTACAAAAGTTGCACCACATGCAAAAGTTGCCTCACACAAAACTTGCACATACTCAAAATGCACCACACATAAAACTCGCCACGCGCAAAACTCGCCATGCACAAATCTTGCTGCACACAACTTGCTACACTAACCTGTCACATGCAACTCAACACACAAAATGTTGCTACACGCATGTCGCCACACAAAACTCATCTCACAAAAGTCGCTACATGCATGTCGCCACACGCAACTCAACACACACAACTTGACACATAAAACTCGCCCTAAAACACACACAAGTCTGGTATTGTCCTTCAAAAATAAAAATCTGATTAATAAGCAAACTACAAGAGCAACAAATGTACCATATAGGAAATACGGCAGCTGTCAGTCACATGACCTGTCTATTATGTGTATGTGTGAGCTAATATATACTGCCAGGGGGGAGGGCTTCCTGTTGGCTGGGGATTTATCAGGCTGCCAATAGCAACCAATCACAGCTCAGCTTCTATTTTGCTACAGTTAATTAACCTGAGCTCTGATTGGTTAATATAGGCAACAAAGACATTCTCAGTATAACAAAGCTAATATATGTTGTGAAATGCTTCTATTTGCTTAGTTTTTGCCTTTTAATAATTACATTTCTATCTATTTGTTTTGTGGTTTTTGTGTGCAGAATAAATTTTTGTTAACACATTCTATTTTGCTAACAGCAGTCATTAACCCGGGCGAAGCCGGGTAGTACAGCTAGTAATATATATATATATACTAGATGGTGGCCCGATTCTAATGCATCGGGTATTCTAGAATATGTATGCGTAGTGTATAGGACAGCTCACGTAGTATATTGCACAGCCCACACAGTACATTGCGCCCACGTAGTATATTGCGCAGCCCACGTAGTATATTGCACAGGCCACGTAGTATATTGCGCAGGCCATGTTGTATATTGCGCAGTGCAACTTAGTAGTATATTGCGCAGCCCTCGTATATTACGCAGCCCACGTAGTATATTGCGCAGCCCACGTAGTATATTGCCCAGCCCACGTTGTACATTGCGCAGCCCACGTTGTATATTGCGCAGCCCATGTTGTACATTGCGCAGCCCACGTTGTATATTGCGCAGCCCACGTTGTATATTGCCCAGCCCACATTGTATATTGCACAGCCCGTTGTATATTGCGCAGCCCACTTAGTATATTGCGCAGCCCGTTGTATATTGCGCAGCCCACTTAGTATAATGCGCAGCCCACTTAGTATATTGCGTAGGCCACTTAGTATATTGCGCAGCCCGTTGTATATTGTGCAGCCCACGTTGTATATTGCGCAGCCCACGTAGTATATTGCGCAGCCCACGTAGTATATTGCCCAGCCCATGTAGTATAATGCGCAGCCCACATTGTATTTTGCGCAGCCCACGTATATAGCAATGTGGGCATGATATCCCTGTTAAAAAAAAAAGAATTAAAATAAAAAATAGTTATATACTCACCTTTCGTTGGCGCCTGGATCCAGGAAGCGGTTACCGACGCTTGGGATCCACCGAAGCTCCGCCGAGCTGCTCGCGCCGGCCACCATCTTCCGTTCCCAGGATGCATTGCGAAATTACCCAGAAGACTTAGCGGTCTCGCGAGACCGCTAAGTCTTCTGGGTAATTTCGCAATGCAGCGCCGGGAACGGTAGATGGCGGCCGGCGCGAGCAGCTCGGCGGACTACGAAGTGTGAGTATAGCAGGTTTTTTGTTTTTTAATTATTTTTAACATTAAATTTTTTACTATTGATGCCGCATAGGCAGCGTCAATAGTAAAAAATTGGGGACACACAGGGTTAATAGCGGCGGTTACGGAGTGCGTTACCCGCGGCATAACGCGGTCCGTTACCGCTGGCATTAACCCTGTGTGAGCGGCGACCGGAGGGGAGTATGCGGGCGCCAGGCAGTGAGTGCGGGGAGTAAGGAGCGGCCATTTTCTTCCGGACTGTGTGCGTCGCTGATTGGTCGTGGCAATGGTCGTGGGCGTTTTGCCACGACCAATCAGCGACTTGGATTCCATGACAGACAGAGGCCGCGACCAATGAATATCTGTGACAGACAGACAGAAGGACAGACAGACAGACGGAAGTGACCCTTAGACAATTATATAGTAGATCAGAGGCGTATCTAGCCTTTCCTGCACCCGGGGCAAAGGATCAGTTTGGCACCCCCCCATTTGAACCTTGACTCTATTGAAACTGTATGACCAAGCCTGTCTTTTCCACAATACTTTATTTAACTTAGTCAACAATAAAATGTTATGTATGTATATATTACACAATATACATGTATATATGGTATTTAAACAGAACAATAACTTATACTAAATTAAGCTAGTCCAGATTTCATTTGTGCCCCCATAATGTCCAGATCTCATTTGTGCCCCCATACTGTTCTGATTTGTCACTTGTGCCCCCATACTGTCCTGATAATTTTGCCCCCATAATGTCCTGATTTGTGCTGCCCCCATCCGCATCCCCCCCATATCATGATATGTTCAGTCTTTCATCCAGAGCTGCCTGCTGCCTCCCTGGCTAAGTCTTTGCTTCACAGTCCTCAGACTCACTCACAAGTCAAGTGACACATACCCATTTTTGCGTTGCCCCTGGGCTGGCCGCTGCTCCCTCCCCCTCTCCCCCCCCATCATGCATGCAGGCGCCAGGCAGGATCATTTCATGTTGAATGATTCTGAAGATTCGGTCGTCTTCAGAGTGACTTCAGCTCCATTACCCGGTCCCCGCGGCCGCGGTCTGGAGCACTTACCACCGCCCACCGGCACCCCGCCCGACGTCACCGTCCAACGCAAGTACACTACACCTGGCCGCACAGAACACCGGCGCAACGAACGAAGCAGCGCAGCAGCCTGTCACACACTCAGTGATGTCACCCGCTGCTGGCGCTTCCCTGATGCGGAAGTGCCAGCGGCGGTCAGCGCCTCTCAGCGGACAGCGGTTGTCAGGGCAGGGCGCAGGCACTGGCTTAAACAGAAGGGAAGGGACTTGTCTCACAACAAGGCAAGCGGCGGCAAGCCGAACCTGGCTGGTAGCGCCGTAGCGACGCGCAGCAGCTGCACTGTCTCTGAGCCGGCTGTCAATTTCAGCCGGCTCAGAGAACGAACGGCCCGGGATTATGTCAGACTGTGGGGGCGACACAATGCCGCCGAGCGCCGACGAGGAGCCTGGCTTGGACACTGCCGCAATGCAATGCCGCATCATCAGGCGGCCCCGCTGGCGCCCCCCTGTCGGCTGCGCCCGGGGCACATGCCCCGGCTGCCCCCCCTGGATACGCCACTGTAGTGTAGATATATATATATACTAGCTGTACTACCCGGCTTCGCCCGGGTTAATGACTGCTGTTAGCAAAATAGAATGTGTTAACAAAAATTTATTCTGCACGCAAAAAACACAAAACAAATAGATAGAAATGTAATTATTAAAAGGCAAAAACTAAGCTAATAGAAGCATTTCACAACATATATTAGCTTTGTTATACTGAGAATGTCTTTGTTGCCTATATTAACCAATCAGAGCTCAGATTAATTAACTGTAGCAAAATAGAAGCTGAGCTGTGATTGGTTGCTATTGGCAGCCTGATAAATCCCCAGCCAACAGGAAGCCCACCCCCTGGCAGTATATATTAGCTCACACATACACATAATAGACAGGTCATGTGACTGACAGCTGCCGTATTTCCTATATGGTACATTTGTTGCTCTTGTAGTTTGTCAGCTTATTAAATCAGATTTTTATTTTTGAAGGATAATACCTTGTGTGTGTTTTAGGGCGAGTTTCGTGTGTCAAGTTGTGTGTGTTGAGTTGCGTGTGGCGACATGCATGTAGCGACTTTTGTGAGATGAGTTTTGTGTGGCGACATGCGTGTAGCAACTTTTTGTGTGTCGAGTTGCATGTGACAGGTTAGTGTAGCAAGTTGTGTGCAGCAAGATTTGTGCATGGCGAGTTTTGCGTGTGGCGAGTTTTATGTGTGGTGCGTTTTGAGTATGTGCAAGTTTTGTGTGAGGCAACTTTAGCATGTGGTGCAACTTTTGTACATGTGGCAATTTTTCTGTGTGCAAGTTTTGCATGAGGTGAGTTTTCCATGAGGTGAGTTTTGCACGTGTGGCGAGTTTTGCGTGAGCCTAGTTTTGCATATGGCGAGTTTTGCATGTAGCGAGTTTTGCGCGTGGCGAGTTTTGAGTGGTGACTTTTGTGTTTCGACTTTTATGTTGCGAGGTTGGTGTGTGTGTGGTGAAATGTGTGCTGAGGGTCGTATATGTGTTCAAGCACGTGGTAGTGTGTGGCGCATTTTGTGTTTGTGTTCATATCCCCGTGTGTGGTGAGTATCCCATGTCGGGGCCCCACCTTAGCAACTGTATGGAATATACTCTTTGGCGCCATCGCTTTCATTCTTTAAGTCCCCCTTGTTCACATCTGGCAGCTGTCAATTTGCCTCCAACACTTTTCCTTTCACTTTTTCCCCATTATGTAGATAGGGGCAAAATTGTTTGGTGAATTGGAACGCGCGGGGTTAAAATTTCACCTCACAACATAGCCTATGACGCTCTCGGGGTCCAGACGTGTGACTGTGCAAAATTTTGTGGCTGTAGCTGCGACGGTGCAGATGCCAATCCCGGACATACATACATACATACATACACACATTCAGCTTTATATATTAGATATATATATATATATATATATATATATATATATATATATATATATATATAAAGAATGTGCAGCTGCATCCCCCCTTCCCCTTCTGTTTACTACGTACTTTGAGGAACTGATAAAGTTATCGAACATCTATTGAAAGAATACATGGAAAAGGCATGCATTTGGAATATTATGAACTTTTCTGCTTGAGCTCTACTTCTCGTACCTTCATCAAACAGCACAAGATAATAAATCTTCAGCTTCTAAATCTTGTGAGTCAGACTTCCCATCTGGCAATTCTGGTAAATACCTGCTAACCGATGTGGTCAGCAACTCACTCTTTCCCTTACCCAGGTCTGCTCCACTACCTATCTTTAGTAATAGGTTATGCTAGGACTTGTAGTACCTCACTGAGCTAATGTGTATATATAGTTTAGGTCTGATTGAACTTTTAGTGCCATTACGCTTCACTCCATATTTACCGGTAATGGTTATCCCAAAGCTTCTATTACCTAGTGTTCCAGAATTGAACTTATTGTTTTCGAAATTTATTTCACATACATAAAAATTAACTACGGTAAATATTTATCTTTTTTTAATAATTTTGCTCAACACAGAAAGTTCTGAAACTTTGCAAATCACTTTATTACAGGATTTATTTTCATCCCTGTAAAAAAAATTGCATACAAGTTGCTTCCATATCCTTGTTTTTCCCCAGTCTATTTGGCTGCCTCCAGCTGCACTGATATCAGAACGTACTCATGTGGAGTACAGATGATGGCAGTGATGGTGACACATCTTTGCCCTCCTCTGTGTGTTGCACTTTTCAGAACAATCTCTTGCTGCAACTTATCTCCAGAGTTAGTGAGACACAGGTCCTGAGTAGTGATGAGCGACCGTACTTGGATAAGGTGTTATCCGACCATGCTCGAGTGCTCGAATACTATGTTCGAGTCGTCGTGCCTGTATGTCTCGGGCCTAACAAACATGCAATCCATGAATGTGTTCAGGCTGTCGACAGCTGTGAGACATGCAGCCACGGCGACTCAAATATATTATTAGAGCACGCCGAAGATGCTCTATTAGCACTCTAGCATGGCCGGATAACACCTTATCCGATCATTCTCGCTAATCACTAGTCCTGAGCTGACCCTGTCACTGCCATCACCTGTACTCCAAATGAGTACTTTCTGATAGCAATGCAGCTAAAGGAAGGTAAAAAGACTGGGAAAAAGCAGTGGTTTGGAAGCTGCTTGCGTGAAATTTATTTTACAGTAATGACAATAACTCCCCTAATAATGTGGTTTGAAGAGTATGATAACCTTCCATGCAGTACAAAGTTAGCAAAGAAAAAAAAGTTTAGTTACTATTAAAGTAGAAGAAAATAAAGGTCTCTAAGATCCTCATGCCAATGTTTGACTCAAAATTTAACCAACTGCAAACCTCTATTAATTCAGTGCTCACGCAAGTTACCACCCTAACACAAAAAATAGGGGAACTGGAGAATCGTGTGGTGGACTGCGAGACCTCCTCCTCAGATATCCGCTCAATCCTTACACGCCAACAAACCACCATTGACTACTTGAAGGACAAGGTCGACGACTTAGAGAACCGGAGCCGAAGGAGCAACCTGCGGTTTGTGGGCATACCTGAATCGATCAGGGGAGAGGATCTCATCACTTTGTTAACAAAGGACTTGCCTAAGGCCCTGGACTTATCCTTCCCACAGAGTCCTCCTTTGATCGAAAGAGCACACCGATTGGGAGACCAGATCCCTGATGAGAAAAGGAGACCAAGACCAGCGATCGCTAAATTTCTATACTACACGGCTAAAGAGGCCATTCTTAGAGCATATAGACAGCGGCGTTCACTTGTCATCAGAGACTTTCGGGTCCTAATATTTCAGGACTTCTCACCAACAGTAACTGCCAGGAGAAAGTTGTTTACCCCAATCTGCAGTCAACTGGTAGAGAAGAACATCAGGTTCCAGCTGCTATTTCCGGCCAAACTCAAGGTGACAGAGAATGGCCGAACGACCGTATATACAGACCCGGATGCAGCAAAAGCGCACTTCCTTCCTCAAAATGATGCTGACTAGGAGAGTCAATTAAGATGATACTGATCATCTCATTTGTGTTATGGCAGAACGTTACTTTGCCTGTCAATTATCCATGTTAATGTTTATATGTTTACAGGTTTATGTCTCCCATCCTGGGAAAGTTAATCTGTTGCTTTTTTCCTACCAGCTTCAACCTACCCCCTTCCTCCTGAGGGCACACGGCTTCTTACCCTATCCGGCCTACCTTGAGGGACCTGCTCGCTGGGACAGGACCCGAAAGACCCAGAAGCAAATGTTTCCAATATTCGAGATGCCCAGAGCTGGAGTGGGATGAGTACCGCATCCACACAAATTACACCAGTACATGCACAACCACATACATTTATTTCTTGGAACGTGGCAGGATTGAACTCCCCAGTGAAACGCAGGCGTGTTCTAACCCATTTGAATAGATTTAAGCCCGATGTTGTTTTCCTCCAGGAAACCCACTGGAAGCAGGGAGAAGATAATTCTCTACGAGCTCCTTGGATTCAAAAGTGCTACACGGCCACACATACCACTAAATCAAGGGGCGTGGCCATTTTACTGGGGACTTCATTATCTTACACGCTGCTAGAGGAACACTCTGACGCAGAGGGAAGATTTCTATACCTCTTGCTCCAGATTGGAGACACTGTTTATACACTGCTCAATATCTACGCTCCAAACAGCCCTAACAGCACTTTTTTCTCTAATCTATATCAGTTTTTATTATCTAAACGTATAGACAACCTTATTTTGGGTGGAGATTTTAATGCTGCTCTTTCCCCACATCTGGACAGGTCTTCCAA
The DNA here is from genome assembly GCF_051348905.1 of Ranitomeya variabilis. Taxonomy (NCBI): domain Eukaryota; kingdom Metazoa; phylum Chordata; class Amphibia; order Anura; family Dendrobatidae; genus Ranitomeya; species Ranitomeya variabilis. The sequence continues at coordinate 705,470,238 of NC_135234.1, read as the reverse complement.
CTCACCCCATGACAATCAGACTGCTCAAATTATTGTAAAAATGATGCAGCACACTGGTTTGTGCGATCCTTGGCGCGTGCTCCACACCACGGAGAAAGACTATACGTTCTATTCACGGGTGCATGATGTGCATTCAAGAATAGATTATTTTCTACTTACTGATACCTTGTTTGAAAAGGTGGAAAACACAACAATAGAAACCATTGAGGTGTCGGATCATGCGCCAATTACATTACGGCTCTTTCTGAACCCGCCAAGATATCCCTTGAGGCATTGGAGATTTCCATCATATTTGTTTAATTCAGAGGATTTTAGGGGATTCCTTCAGACACACTGGAACAACTTCCTAGACGATAACATGTCATCCTCCTCAGACGCGTCCTTACTGTGGCGCACCTCTAAGGCAGTGATGAGAGGCCATATTACTTCCTACCTGATACATCAAAAGAGGGAAAAAAGGGCAAAATACCAACTTTTACACACGGACCTATTGACTGCCCACCAGGCCTATCTGATTGATCCCACAGACACACTTAAAAAACAAAATTACCTAGAAGCCAAACGACTCATTGATACTTTCACTATTGCCCAAGCTACAAGAAGTATAGATTTCACAAAGAACCATTATTATAGGTGGGGCGGAAAGACTGGCAGCTTACTGGCACGTTTAACTAAGCCGTTCCACTCTAGACGCACAATTATACAAGTGAGACACCCAGAGAACCATCAAGTGGTCACATCAGAAAGGGATAAACAACAGGCCTTCCTAAAGTACTATACTGAACTATACAGAGAACGGCCATATAGCTCACAGGACACGTGGGATCTTATATCCTCGATTGCACTACCAAAAATAACGGGAGACCAAAGGGAACAGTTGTCAGCTCCAATAACTATTGAGGAGGTGCAGTCGACGATCAAGTCCCTACACAATAACAAGTCACCAGGACCTGATGGTCTAACTGCTGAGTATTACAAGATGCTGCAGCCAGATATCACCCCCATGATGGTGGATTTGCTTAATACCATATACGCACAGGGGGAACAAGTGGAAGGCTTCCATGAAGCCCATACAATTCTTCTACCCAAGCCAAATAAAGACCCTCTTGAGGTAGGCTCATATCGCCCGATATCCCTACTAAATGTAGACTACAAAATACTCACTAAAATCCTGGCGGATCGCTTGCAAGAGTTTTTACCAGGTTTACTCATACCCTCACAACTGGGTTTTACAAGAGGCCGCCACTCTGCCCTGGGAGTTAGGACGGCTGTGGCCGCAACAGTTCTTGCTAAACAACAAAACTGTCCTCCCTCACTGCTACTCAGCCTTGATGCTGAGAAGGCATTTGACTCAATATCATGGAGCTTTCTGAACACGGTTTTAAGGCACAGAGGCTTTGGCGATATTTTTCTTAGATTTCTATACATCATACAACATAACGCAACCACTAAACTATCCATAAATAATTTACTATCTCCTCCAATCATTTTGGAAAGGGGAGCAAGACAGGGATGCCCAATCTCACCGATACTTTTTAATCTGGCACTGGACCCACTATTAAGGTACTTGCAGAAGTGGCCAGGTCTTCAGGGATTACAATTTGGGAATACTGAAATTAAAACGATGGCTTTCGCAGATGACCTTTTAATCTTTATGTCAAGACCTCGGGTCAATTTGGGCCCTTTGCTTTCAATAGTAGAGCAAAAGGGAGCAATAATAGGTTTCTCAATAAATGTGACAAAATCTGAAGCTCTGATGCTTACGGGACCTGCAAAACCTACGTGGGCTCAAAGTTACCCTATCCAGTGGAAAACCCACTCTATTACATACTTGGGTGTTCAAATTACTAGATCTCCAACAGAACTGCAGCGGACTAACCTGCAGGCATTTATCAAATCATTACAGGACGACTTAAATGCGTGGAGCAAATTCACCCTCTCTTTTATAGGTCGGGCAAACCTAATAAAAATGATCTCCTTCCCGCGGCTGCTATACCTGTTTAATGTCTTACCGTTCTATCTAAGACCCGTAGATGAACGCAACATCAATCGACTATTCCGCAATTTCATATGGCAGGGAAGGAGACCTAGAATTGGACTGTACATCCTCCAACAGCCTAAGACTAATGGGGGAATCAATTTCCCAGATGTTAAATTATATAATCTGGCAGCCAATATGCGGATCCTTAAGGACTGGCTGAACGGTACATCCACGTATTCATCCAATAACGTAGAATCATCTCTGATAGATAATAGGTCCCTGGTAAGCTTATTACATTCCCCATATTCCTCATTAACATCAGACCATAAAAATAACCCCTTATTTATGTCAATGTGGAGGACGTGGGTGGTGGTACGTAGGAGGCTACACTTGTCCAGTGGTGTTTCACTTGCACAATCATTTTCCAATAACCCTAGTTTCCATGATGGAAAGGCACACCCCATCTTCTCTAGATGGCAGAGAGAGGGTTTACAGTCCATTGGAGACATAGTTGACACACAGACAAGAACCGTCATTTCATTTGCTCAGGCATGCACTTTGTTTGACTATATACGCGCACATCCTTTCCATTACATGCAGCTGCAAAGCTACGCACATAGTGTCATACACGCTTTCAATGACAATGACTGGCAGGACAAATTACTGAACAAATTGAATACATGCACTCAGAATAAGGGTCTGGTCTCGGAGTACTATACATTCCTCCGTCCTTTGATACAGTATGATACCGTAGGGGTGGGAATTACAAAATGGCAGGTGGATGATGTCTCCTTTACACCATCTCTTATCTTGCGGGCATTACAGAAAGCACTCAAATATATACCTTCTGTCTCTTATTGGGAAATGGCGTTACAGATCCTGCACAAGACCTATGTTTCACCAAAACGTAGTTATCTGATGGGGAATCTGGCGAGCCCGGCCTGTTCTAGATGTGGGGAATCTGAAGCGGACCATTATCACTGCTTTTGGGCTTGTCCACAAATTCAATTGTTCTGGCAGCGTATACATACCTTCGTGTTGACGCACACCTCATATAACATCACACTTACTTCAGCCTGGGCTCTCTTTGGTCATATTACGGATAGTGATGTCCATATACCATACCATGGTAAAAAATTCCTTTTTATTATCTCAGCTGCAGCTCGTAAGACAGTTCTGCAAAACTGGTTAGCGCCTAAAGTGCCCACACTGCGACTTTTCCTAGAGAAACTTGCTTTTCTGTTTAGAATGGATTGGATAGACGCTTCCCTCCAAAAGGAGAGGAGGACTCAGACATTCTTTGACACATGGGAACCATTTATAGCGATCCTTCCGACTCACACTAAGCAAGGAATTAGAGATTGTTTTAAGATGACTACTTGGTTCTTGGAACAAACAATAGCAGGTCGTCCGCCTCTGTGAGGATGACTCGAGGATTGGGTCATATAAACCCGAGGATGTGGGAGTGGAAGCCGTGTGCTCTCCCCCCTTCCCCCTTCCTTCATTTCCCCAGATGTTTCCCCCCCCCCCTCCCCCCCCCTCCATTTTCCTAAGTATTTTCCTCATACTTCTCTGTCTTTCTGCCCATTCTGGCATAACGTCAAAATATGGCAACGATAGATAATAAAGACCAACAACAGACCTTTTAGATTAGCCATTCTACTTATTTGTTATGTCTATGTAAATTATTTTATTTACTTATTCCGTATTGCTCGAAATGTGACGTAACATTGTCTGATTGATACAAGAATGTGCAGATTTTATATTTGTATTGTCAAAAAAGTTTAATAAAAACATTATTGAAAAAAAAAAAAGTAGAAGAAAGAAAATAGTAAAAGATGTCACCAGAGTGGCTTGCTCCATTCCTTTACACCATGCTGATGTCAAATGAAAGATATCTGCACAGTATAGGGAACATCTCGGTGTGCTACTTCCATGATTTAAGTTGCTACCCAGGGGAAGAAGTAGATGAGTGTTATGCCAACATTAGCTGCCAATACAACTGCCATAATGTCTTGGATGAATATCACTATTTATCTATTACATCATTTGTAAAGTAATTGAACAGAGACTCTGATATGACAACCAGAGATGGGCAGACCCTGGATGTTCGGGTCCAGGTACCAGAACAGTACCAGAACCCACCCATCTCTAGTTGTCATATCAGAGTCTCCGTTCAGTCACTTTACAAAGCCGTTTGAAATTTAAACTGCTGATCTCAGGGCTTTGTATTCTGTAAATGTGATATACTGTACATCCCAATCAGCCAAAAGCCCACGATCACAAATATATAATTCACATTTACCATGTTAGCAAGTGTGGGTTGTGTGCTTTCAAATGCCAGAGTGGAATTTAACAGGAATGCATAATCAGAAAATTACATTCTTAAAGTACCACTCCAGCAGTTTTTTTTACGGGAGTGCTGGAGTGGTGCTACTAATCCAAGTACCTTACACCTAGTCCCATGTTTACCAGTCACCGTCTTCAACTGTTCCTGGTACTGGTCCGGTTGGTCTCCAGCAGTTGTCACCTGCCGGATCGCTCCAGTGTTTGCTGGGTGAGCAGAAGTCTTTAATCAATGTAAGACTATAAGAGCAAGACCGAGACGAGAACGAGGTTCTCACAGACTTACATTGAAAGCTTACCTCTGACTTCCGGTCAGTCAGAAGTTGTGGTCACAAGATGGCGACGGGCGATAGAAGTGGCGCTCGGAAGAGCTGAAGACTGCAGCTGGTAATTATAATATTAGGTGGAGGGACCTTACATTAGTAGCACCACTCCAGCGATGAAATGGAAAAAATTGGAGTGATGCTTTAAATTAGGTTTTGTGCTAAAAAAGTTTTTTAATTTCTGGCAATATATATATCTTGGGTTTTGTCTCGTTAGTGGCCAGTGTGAACATGCGCCTATGGAGAGCTCCGCATGGGCCATGGGGTACTCGGTCCGGTCGCTCTTAGAGGGGATGTCACGGTGACTGCGACCCGGTCCGTGGCCCAGGGCGCCCAATTGAAGGGGAACGGTCTTTAAAGGGGAATTGTGGTAAGGTCTGTTAGGACGCCACCTGTGGTGTTCGGTCAATAGGGGGACCGACGCTGCTTTAAAAGGGGTCCTCAGGGGATATTGTTGCAGCAATGATGGTGACGTTTCCCACAGGTGAAGCGGAGTCCCCAGGGCTTCCAAGGTGTGTGGGCCAGATGGTTTAAGCTGACGAATAAGGAGAGGACACAAGTTGTAAAGTTTTGTAAAGTTTTTACCTGGTTTACTGTAGATGTAACAGGCCTCAGTCCAGGGCACCAGGCACAGGTGTAGTTAGGTCCAGCCAGCTTGGAGGCAATTGGGGAATCCCTCTCCCAGGTGAGGTCCGTAAGTCTTTCCAACTAGCGCTGTCCTATGAGGTCCCTGCGTCTTGAAGCTGTTTAGCAAACTCCTCTTTTCCCCCTGTCCTAAGACAGGTACCTGCATGACGGGCAGCTTGAGCTGTTTTACAGGGACTCTAACATGCCCCAGGCTCTTCAGGTGCTGCTGCGTCTCAGGTGTGGTGTGGGCCAATCACATAAAGTTCTTAGTCCTTGGGTTCTGCTAAGTGTCCTACAGTTCCACTAAGGCCTTTGGCTCCCGGTACCCAGCTGCTTCGCTCTGGCTCTGAGGGTGTACTGCCGCTGTTGTCCTACTGAGTCCACTCCCATGCTCCTTTCCTTTGTGCTCCACTGCACTTCACCCTTCAGGTTCTCTATCCTTTCCTGGAGCTGCAGCCTTCACTGGCTGCACGGCTCCGGCTGTCTGCTCCACGTCTCTCCTAGACGTCTGCTCTCCTTGGTCTCCCAGGACCATCTCCCTAACTCTTCCTCCAGGCCAGAGCACATAATGTTGGGGCACGCTCTCTAGGGCTTGGGGCTTTGCAGTCTGTTGCTAATTATTTATCTGCAGCATGTAAGCACATTTTTTTTTTTTTTGGGGGGGGGGGGTGAAAAAATTGACTACATTTTCATCCATAGAGTACTACATGCTTTGTGTGTATATTTCAGTGGTATATAACACTTTCAAAAAGCACTGAAAATTTTTTGGGGATTCAATTACTCATCCATACCACGTGCTCTGGTACATTTCTGTGGTATAAAACACTCAACACTCCAAAAAAGGATTAAAAATGTTTCCTGGATTAAGTTACTCATTCATACAATATTATGTGCTTTGTAGTAAATTTCAGTGGTATGTAACACTCCAAAAAGCGTTGAAATTTTTTTCTAGATTCAATTACTCATCCATAGAGTACTACATGATTTGTGGTACATGATGGTGGTATTAAACTCCAAAAAAAGCTTTGACTGCTGCAGTTAACCAATTTTTCTCTTATTAAAAATAAATGGTTTCAAAAGACCTAGCAATTAGAAAATGTGTAAGGCGTGTGGTAAGGGACGGGGAAGTGGAAGTGCTGAGGATGTTTGGCATGTGTGACTACACCTGTTGCTGGAGCACAAGAAACACGTCCATTTCTTAAGCCAGAGCAGTGTGAACAGGTGGTCAGTTGAATAGCACATAATGCTTCCTGCATGCTTGGCAGCACAACCCAGTCTTCCACACAGTTCAGTCTCATCAGTCTCACAGTCTGGATCACTTACTCCTCATACTGATCCTCCCACCAACACTATGTTGAATCCCAGGAGACTAGTGATCCCACACTAGGACAGTCCGAGGAGCTCCTTAAAACATCACTTGTTGATTGTGACCTCTCACCCTGCATGTTCAAGAGGGACAGGAGGAGATACTGTTTAGTAATGCACAAAACTTAGAGCAGCCACGACCACAAGAAGATGACGGTGGGGAATAGCAAATTTTGTCTAAGGAGGAAGATGATGATCAGACACAGTTGCCGATAAGTCAAGTTGTTAAGTCATCAAGTCAGGAGGACCAGGGTGTGACAGTGGAAGATGAGGTGGTGGATGACGAAGTCATTGACCCAACCTGGGAATCTGGCATGCAGAGCAAGGCCAGTAGTGCTACGGAGGAGGGATCGTCAGCACCAAAACAGGCAGGAAGATCTAGAGGGTTGACCAGAGGGAGAAGGTGGGTAACTGCTCCGCAGAGCACCAACACTTCAGAATTTCTCTGTCAAAGAGTTAGGTGGTCCCCATTCTGGGATTTTTTTTAAAAGAAAAAGAGTTCTGAGATACAAAATGGTCATTTGCAACTTGTGCCATGCCAAGATCAGCAGGGGCATGACCACTAAAGCCTAACCACCACCAGCATGATCAGGCACATGTCATCTAAGCACCCATCTTGGTGGGCCGAATGCCTGGGTCCATGATTGGTGCCAGAGGGTGACACCACTGTCTCTTACACTGTGCTAGATGCTTCCCAAACCCCTGTCCATGACACTGGTGCAGATGCCTCCCGCCTTGCACCTATCATTGCATATTCTAGCGCACCATCATCAGTCACTTTCAAATTCTTGTCCAGCACAGCGTTCTGCTGTCCCTACTCCAAACCTTGGAACGAAAGAGAAAGTATTTTCAGCCATGCACAGACAGGTTCAAAAGGCTAAATGGGCACATTTAGAGGCTGCTTGCTGTGGAAATATTGCCATTTAGGCTTTGTTGACATGGAAGATTTCCACCAGCTCATGGCGGCGGCCATCCCTCGGTACTTTGTCAAAGGCGCCACTTTTTCTCTCAGTGTGATGTTTCCTTCCCACCTTGTATCTGAACGTTTCCAGGAACATCACCCATGCTCTTACCAATGTGGTTACTGGGATTGTCTACTTAACGACCGACACGTGGACAAGCGCTTGTGTCCAGGGATGCTACATTTCCCTGACGGCACCCTTGGTGAACATTGTAGAGTCTGTAATTGAGTCCCACCCAGACACGGCACATGTGCTCCCAACACCGAGGATTGCTTGCCCCACTTCTATCTCTTCTTCCTCTACCTCATACATCCATTTCTGAACACCCTACTGCTCCTCCTCATCCTCCATCTCTGATGTATTATCTCAGAGCATGTCATCCACATCAACCAGAAGCTGGAAGCACTGCCTCAGCAAAATGGCATCGTACTCTAAAGCAAATTTGCCTAGGAGACAAACACCACGGCAGAGTTACATAAAAGAGTAACAGACCAGACTGATGTGTGGATTTTGTCACTGAGCCTCCAGCCAGGGATGATCGTGTGTGATAATGGGGGAAACCTGGTGGCAGGTGTTAAGCTTGGCAAGCTCACACACGTACCATGCTTGACCCACGTGCTCAATTTGGTAATAAAGCAGTTTTTGAAAACATACCCAGATTTGCCAGAGCTTTTGGCCCAATTTTGCAAGTCAGCTACAGCTGCCCCTGCTCTTTTAGTGCTGCAGCAGCGCTTTCCAAGTGCCAGGTCACCAACTGTTGTGCAACATGTCCACATGCTGGAACTCCACATTGCACCTGCTGGAAGGCTTTGTGAGCAGCAGAGGCCAGTTGTTGCATACCAGCTCCAATATGCCTGATGGTATTCTGGTCAGCCTAAGCACATAACAACTAAAGAGTGAGCATGGATGTTTGACATTTGTGTGGTTCTCCAAGACTTTGATGACTCCACAAGATGGTAAGCTGCGATGATGCCATAATATGTGCAACGATCCTGCTTCTGTGCCTACTTAAACAGTAGCTGCTGAGAATAAAACATCCCCCCGGAACATTCCCCCGGAAGAAGGCACGCTAGCCGAAACGCACGTAGGGGCCGTGGCACCGCAGGTCTGAGGTAATATTCTACACTGTTTATTTTTTTCTGCCCCTCCATCCTCTCTATACATATACACGCCATTCAGCTTGGCTCTGCTTGATCTCTATATAGTTTCCACTTTGGTTATACATGAATTGGATGTTTGGGGGTGATATATGGTATTTTTACTCAGACCTGTGGTTCCACCATTGGCAGATTTCACCACTTGATCATCCCGTTCATTATAGTTATATGTTTTTTATTAATGACGTAATAAAGCTAAAGACTTTTTAATGTTACCTTGTTCGTTGTTGTGCAAATCTGTTCTTTATATGGGTTATGACAATGAAACATGTAGCTATGCATGCATTATATCAGCACAATTTTGGAAACATTTTTTTTGTTAAGAAGTTATAAAGGGTAAAAGTTTCTCATTTTCACAACAAAATTTGCAAAACTATTTTTTTTAGGGACCGCCTCACACTTGAAGTGACTTTGAGGGGCCTATATGACAGAAAATACCCAAAAATGACACCATTCTAAAAACTGCAACCCTCAGGCTATGTGCACACGTTCAGGATTTCTCGCAGAAATTTCCTGAGCAAAACAGGACATTTTCTGCAAGAAATCCGCATGCGTTTTTACCGCGATTTTACCGCGATTTTACTGTGTTTTTACCGCGTTTTTGGTGCGGCTTTTTTTGCAGATTTTTCCGGAGGTTCCCAATGCAATAATATAGTGGGAAATCCGCAAAAAATCTGCAAAATTAATGAACATGCTGCGTTTTTTACCGCGATGCGTTTTTTGTGCCAGCTTCATGAAGTTTATTAACCCTCAGGTGCTTCACAGTAATTTTTGAAATGTGGAAGGAAAAAATAAACATTTACTTTTCTTTCACAAAAAATCTCCTTTAGACTTAATTTTTTTTAACTTTTGCAAGGGTAACAGGAGAAAATGGACCATAAATTTTGTTGTGCAATTTCTCCTGAGTACGCCGATACCCCACATGTGGGGGAAATCTACTGTTTGGGCACACGGCAGGGCTCGGAAGGGAAGGAGCACCATATCACTTTTTGAATTTAAAATATGCTGGAATAATTAGCAGTTGCCATGTCGCATTTGAAGAACCCCTGATGTGCCTAAACAATGGAAACTTCCAACAAGTGACACCATTTTGGAAACTAAACCCGTTAGGGAACTTATCTAGATGTGTATTGAGCACCTTGAACACACAGGTGCTTCACAGAAGTTTATAAAGTAGAGCCTTGGAAATGAAAAAAAAAAATCACATTTTTCCCAAATAAATCTTTTTTAGCTCCATATTTTGCATTTTCATAAGGGTAACAGGAAAAATTGCGTGATACATTTTGTTGTGCAATTTCTCCTGAGTATGGCAATACCCCATATGTGGGGTAATACTACTGTTTGGGTGCAAGGCTTGGAAGGGAAGGAGCGCCATTTGACTTTTTGAATGCAAAATTTGATGGAATAGTTAGCGGACGATATGTCACGTGTGAAGAGCCGCTGATGTGCCTAAACAGTGGAAATCCCCAAGAAGTAACACCATTTTGGAAACTAGACCCCTTTGGGACCTTATCTAGATGTGTATCGAGCATCTTGAACCCCCAGGTGCTTCACAGAAGTTTATAACGCTAAGCCGTGAAAATAAAAAAAAATCAAATATTTCCCACAAAAATGTTTTTTAGCTACAAATTTTGCATTTTCACAAGGGCAAAAGGAGAAAATGGTCTCTAAAGATTGTTGTGCAAGTTCTCCTGAATTCACCGATACCCAATACGTGGTCGAAAACTCTTTTTGAGGCACAGTGCAAAGCTCAGAAGGGAAGTAGCGCCATATTACAGTGCATTTTGCTGCACTTGTTTGAGGGTACCATGTTACATTGGCAGAGCCCCTGAGGTGCAAGGACAGCAGAAACCCCCATAAGTGACCCCATTTTGGAAATTATAACCCTTTGGGAATTTATCTACAGATGTAGTGACGATATTGACACCATGGGTGTTTTCCGGAAACAGGCAGCATTGGATGTTGCTGAGTGAAAATTGCAAACTGCCGTTGCAGTCACCAGTACATTATGCCCAGCTCATGCTTCTGGAGACACGCACCTGTAAATTAGCCAGGCTCTCATCACTACAGAAATGCCAAACATGTGGGCGCTAAATGTTGTTTAGGCACACTGGGGCTCAGAAGGGAGGGGGGCATTTGGATTTGGGAGCAGAGAATTTGATTAATTTCTTTTGGCGGGTGAGGAGCCATTTCGCTTTTCCAAAGCCTTTGTTCTATCAGTAACGTGGAAGCCCCCTATATTTCCATTAACAGATGACAGATCTGAGTGGGGACTTGCTTTTTTTGTGGATTCAGTGGAAGCTTTTATTGGAAACATTTTACATAATGTTTGGGATCATAGTTGTCTGGCGCTCTACAATGAGCACTTTGGGGTTTCCATCTATATCTCTAAGTGACGTGATTCAGATGAAACCCCGATGGATCCATTCACTATTATGAGGCAGCAGATTTACTCTGGACTCTGTCTGGCCTCTGTTCCACGGTATCCTTATTTTCAGAAGTGCACCAAACTGTGAACTTTATGCAATCCTAAAAAGATGGACACCGCCGGATCGCAGGTCAGACGGCATCCACAGTGTCTCCATCTGCCTCATTATAGGGTTCTGTCTGAATCACATATTTCAGAGATTTACACGGAAACCCTGCTGTAAGCACTCAGCGCAGAGTGCAGGATAAATGTGCGCCGAGCCTACTTGTTGGGAGGCAGAATGTAAAAATCAACAGCATGTGAAGAATTGGTTTTATTTATTTTTTATGCCATTCCTCATGCGGTATAAGTGATTAGGTGACTTTATTGTTCGAATGGGTGCGATTATAGAGATACCAGATTTATATCGGGATTTTATGTTTGGCTGCTGTCACACCCTAAAAGATGCTTTTTATTGTGAAAACTAGTTTTTTGCATCACCATATTTTGAGGGCTATCATTTTTTCATATTTTGGCAGACAGAGTCATGTGAGGGCTTGTTTTTTGTGAGACGAGCTGACGTTTTTATTGGTACCATTTTCAGGCACATGACATTTTTTGATCGCTTTTTATTCCGATTTTTGGGAGACAGAATGAATAAAAACCAGCAATTCAGGAATTGCTTTTTTTATTTTTTTATACCGTTCCGCGTGTGGTAAAATTGGTAAGGCAGCTTTATTCTTCAGGTCAGTACGATTACAGCGTTACCTCATTTATATTTTTTTTATGTTTTGGCGCTTTTACACAATAAAAACTATTTTATAGAAAAAATGATTATTTTTGCATCGCTTTATTCTGAGAGCTATAACTTTTTTATTTTTCTGCTGATGGAGCTGTGGGGCAGCTTGTTTTTTGCGGGACAAGATGTTGTTTTCAGCAGTACCATTTTTATTTACATCTGTCTTTTTGATCGCATTTTATTGCACTTTTTGTTTGGCGGTATGATGATAAAGTATTGTTTTTTGCCTCGTTTTTTATTTACTTATTTTACAGTGTTCAGTGAATGGGTCAACTAGTGGGACAGTTTTCTAGAGCTGGTCCTTACTTGCAGGACCCCGAAGGACCCGCCGCCATCTTGGAGCCTGGGGTCTCCATGGAGACCATTAGGTCAGCGCGATCGCATCACGTTGTCCCGATGGAAGCACAGAAGGAGCACCTACCTGCGAGATGCTTCTCTATGCCGCTGTCACTACTGACAGCAGCATCAGACGAGTTAAATAAACATGATCAGTGCTACCACTGATAGTGGGCGCTGCTGCGGGTTGTCAGCTGTCACATACAGTTGACACCCGCACCCGATCACTGCGGCGCTTAGCGTGAGACTGCACGATCGGTGCACCGTACTAGTACTGTGGTTTGTGAAAACGCACCTCCCACAGAGCAGTATTAGTACGGCGCTTGTCGCGAAGGGGTTAAAGTGGCGTAAAACTGTGACACCATTTTTCTCAGCAGCGATCTGGGAGTCAGAGATGCTTTCAGGGGTCTTCCACATGCTGTTCTCCTTCCATTCAGCACTATTTTCCATCCATTTCAACATTTTCCCTGCCTCCAGACCCCTTTCTCAGATTTCCCATTGACTCCCATTATACTTGTTACTCAAAATGAGCATCCAAGCATTAAGAATTGCTCATTTCGAGAAACGAGCATCCGAGCATTTTAGTGCTCGCTAATGTCTACTAAGTACCCTATGATAGTTTCATGCACTATAGCTATTTATTAATTTACTGCAGGGTATTTGCTTTATATGTTTTTATCTTGGGTTTTATTTTTTTGTAAATAAAATAAAGCTTGAAGATTTTATTTGGAGGTCTCTATCCTGCTTCACATTTTTTCGGATGTTTTCTGCGAGTCAGCAGTATTGGACATTGCACTCACTATGATAAAAACAGGCATGCATTGATTAAGTACGATGAGAACTTTTTTATTTTTTCAACTTAGAAATATTAGTCATATCCTAAACAGTTTAATATCTACCAAGTACATATATAATGCATGAGAGCCGTGAAATGAAACCTATATAGACAGACACTTATAGCTCCCCGATGATTTGTCTGACAGCTAGGAATGCTGGGTAATATAGTTCCGCCATGACACCACTGATGGATTACTTACACTTCAATGTCTGTTGCAGCTGTGCCGAGACTTTATTTTATATTGTCCAGACAGCGAAAAGTTAATTTAATTATAAAATGTAATCTAATGATCATCATTATGATAGTACTCTGATCGCTAACATGTTAGAAAAAAACGATACAAGAATATCGCATCAATATTCCCTTTTCATGGAGCAAGAGAGCAAACCAAATCACACAATGAACACTGAGGGCTACTGCCCATTACAGCCACATGGGGCTCAGACCTAGTGGATTTTCTATTGCTTGATTTGTATGTGAAAAGTCTGTCTAATACAGAACTAACAAAATGTATGGCATTTCAAACGGGTTGTACATTTTAATTAATAGATTTTGGAATAATAAAAAAAAGATACACAATTGGATGTGTTAAAAAATGTTCCTGTGCTGGGAAAATCTTATAAATGTGCTTCTGCTGTGTACTGTGTAATAGCTGTGCTCGACCATACAGAGCTACTCCAGTTCATGGTTGGCCCGTACCACAGCTCCTGGCCCGAGGATATCATAAGTCACTTGTGATGTGTAGATATGTATGTGTGTATGTATGCATGCATGTTGTGTGTAGGTATGCATGTGAGCATGGTGGTTCAGGGGCGGCACGGTGGTTCAGTGGTTAGCACTGCAGCCTTGCAGCGCTGGGGTCTTGGGTTCAAATTCCACCAAGGACAGCATCTGCAAGGAGTTTGTATGTTTCCTCCTGGTTCTCCGGTTTCCTCCCACATTCCAAAGACATACTGATAGGGAATCTAGATTGTGAGCCCCATCGGGGACAGCAATGATAATGTGTGCAAACTGTAAAGCGCTGCGGAATATGTTAGCGCTATATAAAAATAAAGATTATTATTTACTTACCGTATATACTCGAGTATAAGCTGAGATTTTCCGCCCATTTTTTTGGGCTGAAAGTCCCCCTCTCAGCTTATACTCGAGTCATACCCAGGGGTCAGCAGGGGAGGGGGAGCTGTCTAATAATACTCACCTGCTCCTGGCGCGGTCCCAGCGGGTCCCTGGTTCTCCCGGCGCCTCAGCTTCTTCCTTTACTGAGCGGTCACATGGTACCGCTCATTACAGTAATGAATATGCGGCTCCTCCTCCCATAGGAGGAAGAAGCTGCGGCGCCGGGGAATCAGGGACTGCACCGCGCCAGGAGCAGGTGAGTATAATGGGGAGCGCAGCGCTGCGCAATATTCACTTCTCCTCGTTCCAGCCGCCGCTCTGTCTTCAGTGTCTTCTGCAGTGACGCTCAGGTCAGAGGGCGCGATGACGTGGATAGTGCGCGCCCTCTGCTTGAACGTCAGTGCAGAAGACGCTGAAGACGGAACGGCAGCCGGAAAGAGGAAAGGTGAATATTTAAAGTGCCGGGGGCCTGAGCGACAAGAGATGAGTATGTGATTGGGGTTTTTTTATCGCAGCCACAGCAAATAGGGCAAGTGTCTGTATGGAGCATCTTATGGGGCCATAATCAACGTTTGTGCAGGATTATATGGGGCAAATATCTCTATGGAGCCATAATTAACGTTTGTGCAGCACTATATGGGGCAAATATCTCTATGGAGCATCTTATGGGGCTGTAATCAACATTTGTTCAGCATTATATTGGGCAAATGTGTCTATGGAGCATCTTATGGGGCCATTATTAACCTTTATGCAGGATTATATGGGGCATATTTTAATATAGAGCATCTTATGGGGCCCATCATAAACTTTATGGAGCATTATATGGGGCGTATTTTGTATGGAGCATCTTATGGGGCCCATCATGAAGTGTATGGAGCATTATATTGGGCTCCTGATTCAATATATATATATTCAAAAACACTTAACCTACTGATGTCTCAATTAATTTTACTTTTATTGGTATCTATTTTTACTTTTGAAATTTACCAGTAGCTGCTGCATTTCCCACCCTAGACTTATACTCGAGTCATTAAGTTTTCCCAGTTTTTTGTGGCAAAATTAGGGGGGTCGGCTTATACTCGGTCAGCTTATACTCGAGTATATAGGGTTTGTATGTGTGTATGTATGCATATATGTTGTGTGTAGGTATGTATGTGAGCATGGTGGTTCAGGGACGGCACGGTGGTTCAGTGGTTAGCACAGTAGGTATGTGTGTATGTACTGTATGCATGCTTGATGTGTTTAGGCATGTATGTTGTGTGTAGGTATGTATGTGTGTATGTGTGCGAATGCATGTATGTTCTGCGCATGTATTTGTGTCTGTTTGTGAATGTGCATGCATATCTACAGTATATATGTTTGTGTGTAGCATAAGATTGGAATCAAAGTTTTTGATGATATTTTTTGAGCAATCAGGAACTGACTTATGCCACACTCCATTAGTTTAGTGCAACAGGAAAAAAGCCTCAAATCCAGCAGTTACTTCTGGAGAATGTCAGGGCGAGGTCAGATTGAACTGATTTTGCTGGGAGAAGCATATTTTATTTATAGAAAAAGCTTTTTGTTGCAAGAGAAGATAATGTTAAAAGTAGAAGGTAATATCATTGTCAAAAATTATATTAAATTAATTATTGATTTGTAAGAACTGTTTGGATAGGCCAGTAAAACTATGCTTTCCACTACAAGGAATTGCATCTTGGAAAAAAAAATCGATTGGTTTCCATTAAAAAGTACAGTCGGTCTAATATATAATATTCATGGTCAATGATGACATCAATCTAACATATCTAACATATACAGTAGCATCTAATAGATAATTGAGCGGATCCTGAATTTTGACTCACTCTTTCTAGAAATACTTATTGACAGATTCTTTATAGAAACCACTAACAGAAATTCATGATGGATCCATCATTAGACCATCATATTGATTCAGTATTTTTAGGAAGACTGTGCTCAAAGATATTGAGAGACATATATAATGGCCTCTGCTGTACATTTCTGGTTACCAGTAAATGGGCACCTAATATTGGTTACTGCGCACCGTCATATAAAGAATAGTGATGAGTGAACGTGCTCGAGTAACATCTTATCTGAGCATGCTCGGGTGTTATCCAAATATCTTGGGCGAGCTCGGATATGTTCGAGTCCCCACTGCTTTGGTTAGAGGCATCATAAAGCAAACTAATAAAGGGGTTGTCCAGTGTAAGGCTGGGGTCACACTTGGCGTAAGACAATACGCCACGTATTATACGTCCGTACTACGGCCGTAATACGGAGAAATGTTCCCAAAATAGTGATCCGTAGTCAGGGTGTGTCAGCGTATTTTGCGCATGGCATCCTCCGTATGTAATCCGTATGGCATCCGTACTGCGAGATTTTCGCGCAGGCTTGCAAAACCGACATCTAATGGATTTATGTGCTCAAATGTTAGGGAAAACATATATACAGTATATATATATATATGTCATTGAGACACATATATATATATTCTGTATTTATATTTCATTCTGCGCGATATCTGTGAAAAGTCGGTAATTCAATTGCCGGCTTTTCATTTCTCCTGCACAAACCCGACAGGATATGAAACATGGTTTACATACAGTAAACCATCTCATATCCCCCTTTTTTTTGCATATTCCACACTACTAATGTTAGTAGTGTGTAGGTGCAAAATTTGTGCGCTGTAGCTGCTGAAATAAAGGGTTAAATGGCGGAAAAAATTGGCGTGGGCTCCCGCGCAATTTTCTCCGCCAGAGTGGTAAAGCCAGTGACTGAGGGCAGATATTAATAGCCAGGAGAGGGTCCATGGTTATTGGCCCCCCCGGCTACAAACATCTGCCCCCAGCCACCCCAGAAAAGGCACATCTGGAAGATGCGCCTATTCTGGCACTTGGCCACTCTCTTCCCACTCCCTGTAGCGGTGGGATATGGGGTAATGAAGGGTTAATGCCACCTACTATTGTAAGGTGACATTAAGCCAGATTAATAATGGAGAGGCGTCAATTATGTCACCTATCCATTATTAATCCAATTGTATGAAAGGGTTAAAAAACACACACACATGATTTAAAAGTATTTTAATGAAATAAACACAGCGGTTGTTGTAATAATTTATTGTTCTCTCAATCCATCAGGAACACCCTCGCTTGGAAAAATAATAAACACACAATATACATACCCTCAGCTGAACTGTCACGTCCCACGATGTAATCCATCTGAAGGGGTTAACTAATATTACAGGCACGAGCTGCGATAAACCACTCGCTCGTGTCTGTAATCCCCGGGTGCTGAAAGGAAAGCTGGATCTGTACTTACATTGAGTTGCGGTGATGCGCCCTCTGGTGGATGTTCTCATGAACTGCAGCCTGGGAACTTTTTCCCACGCTCCAGGTCATATGAGGACATCCACCAGGGGGCGCATCACCGCGACTGAAGGAAATGTAGGTCAATGACCTACATTTCATTCATTCGCCGGGGAATTACAAGCAGGAGCACACCGCTGCATTTAGCAGGGCTCCTGCCTGTAATATTAGTTAACCCCTTCAGATGGATTACATCGTGGGACCTGATCTGACATCAGAAGGTATGTATCTTGTGCGTTTATTATTTTTCCAAGCGAGGGTTTCCTAATGGATTGAGAGAACAATAAATTATTACAACAACCGCTGTGTTTATTTCATTAAAATACTTTTAAATCATGTGTGTGTGTGTTTTTTAACCCTTTCAAACAATTGGATTAATAATGGATAGGTGTCATAATTGACGCCTCTCCATTATTAATCTGGCTTAATGTCACCTTACAATAGCAAGGTGACATTAACCCTTCATTACCCCATATCCCACCGCTACAGGGAGTGGGAAGAGAGTGGCCAAGTGCCAGAATAGGCGCATCTTCCAGATGTGCCTTTTCTGGGGTGGCTGGGGGCAGATGTTTTTAGCCACAGGGGGGCCAATAACCATGGACCCTCTCCTGGCTATTAATATCTGCCCTCAGTCACTGGCTTTACCATTCTGGCGGAGAAAATTGCGCGGGAGCCCACGCCAATTTTTTCCGCCATTTAACCCTTTATTTCAGCAGCTACAGCGCTGAAATTTTGCACATACACACTACTAACATTAGTAGTGTGGAATATGCAAAAAAAAAGGGGATATGAGATGGTTTACTGTATGTAAACCATGTCTCATATCCTGTCGGGTTTGTGCAGGAGAAATGAAAAGCCGGCAATTGAATTACCGACCTTTCACTAACACCGCTGTGTATTTCTCGCAAGTCACACTGCTGGTCCGTGTGGAATACGTATTTTTCTCGCCCCCATAGACTTTCATTAGCGATTTTTTTGCGCAATACGCTGACAAACGCAGCATGCTGCGATTTTGTACGGCCGTAGAAAGCCGTATAATACTGAACCGTAATATACGGCTAATAGGAGCAGCCCCATTGAGAATAATTGTGCCGTATGTAATGCGAGTTTTACGGACGTAGTTTCTGCGCTCTTACGTCCGTAAAACACGCATGTGTGACCCCGGCCTCAAACTACAAGTCTGCAATTATTCTATGTGGTTGCAGATTTGTGAAACCTCACAGTGCGGGATCGGCGGTCACATGACCACAATTAGGCGCTATGCATACTCCCACCCAGAATCCGACTAGACCGTTTCCCGTGCACTCAATGCAAGTGTATTGTGCAAGGCCAGAAACAGTCTAGCCTGGAGGGGGCCCACCCGGAGCTATGCTATGTAAGGCCGGTTTCACACGTCAGTGATTCCGGTACGTGAGGTGACAGTTTCCTCACGTACCGGAGACACTGACACACGTAGACCCATAAAAATCAATGCATCTGTGCAGATGTCATTGATTTTTTGCGGACCGTGTCTCCGTGTGCCAAACACGGAGACATGTCAGTGTTCGTGGGAGCGCACGTTTTACACGGACCCAATAGAGTCAATGGGTCCGCGTAAAACACGGACCTCACACGGACATTCTCCGTCTGGGGTCAGTGTGCGTGCAGGAGACAGCGCTACAGTAAGCGCTGTCCCCCCCACATGGTGCTGAAGCCGGTATTCATATCTTCCCTGTAGCAGCGTTTGCTATAGAGAAAATATGAAGAATAGTGTTAAAAATAAAGATCCATGTGTCCGCCGCCCCCCCACCCCTTGTGCGCCCCCCCGCTGGTCAGAAAATACTTACCCGCTCCCTCGCTCCTTCCTGGTCTGGCCGCGCCTCCTACTGTATGCGGTCACGTGGGGCCGATCATTTACAATCATGAATAGTCGGCTCCGCCCCTATGGGAGGTGGAGCCACATATTCATGACTGTAAATGATCGGGCCCACGTGACCGCATGCAGGAGAAGCCGCGGCCAGACCAGGAAGCAGCGAGGGAGCGGGTAAGTATTTTCTGACCAGCGGGGGGGCGCACAGGGGGTGGGGGGGCGGCGGACACATAGATCTTTATTTTAAACACTATTCTTCATATTTTCTCTACAGCAAACGTTGCTGCAAGGAAGATATGAATCGCAGCTTCAGCACCATGCAGAGTGGGTACCACACGCTCCGTGTGGTACCCACTCGCCATACGGGCGGCACGCGTGTGCCGCACGTATGGCCTCCGTGAGTTCCCAGGCACACGGACACGGATAACTCCGGTACCGATTTATTCCGGTACCGGAATTATCTGGACGTGTGGGACAGCCCTAACTGTATCAGCCTGCACAGCGCGCCGATACAGTTACATTCTGCGGCAGAGCAGGGAGAACTGATCTCCCTACACTGCTGGCCAGCTACTATGGGGCCCCTGAGCAGACAGTGGGGGGCCCGGTGCCAGCAGTGGGCCCCCCACCCATCATCGCAAGGTCAACTGTATTGGCTAGCTGCCGATACAGCTGACCGCATTCATGAGAGAGGGAGTGTTAGGGTATGTGCACACGTCAGGATTTCTTGCAGAAATTTCCTGAAGAAAACCGGAAATTTTCTGCAAGAAATCCGCATGTTTCTTTTTGCGTTTTTTTCCCGTTTTTTTCCCATTTTTTTTAGCATTTTGCAAGCGTAATTAGCTTGCAGAATGCTAAAGTTTTCCAAGCGATCTGTAGCATCGCTTGGAAAACTGATTGACAGGTTGGTCACACTTGTCAAACATAGTGTTTGACAAGTGTGACCAACTTTTTACTGTAGATGCAGCCTATGCAGCATCAATAGTAAAAGATAGAATGTTAAAAATAATAAAAAAAATTTAAAAAATGGTTATACTCACCTTCTGCAGACAGCTGATCTCCTCAGCGGCGTCCGTTCCTATAGATGGTGTGTGCAGGACCTTCGATGACGTCGCGGTCACGTGACCGCGACGTCATCGCAGGTCCTTCACACACACCATCTATAGGAACGGAAGCGACAGCGTGCACCGCTGAGAGGCGGGAAGACTCCGTGGGCCATCGAAGGTGAGTATATGACTATTTTTTATTTTAATTCTTTTTTTTCTTTACCAATTATAAGGTGCCCAGTCCGTGGAGGAGAGTCTCCTCTCCTCCACCCTGGGTACCAACCGCACATGATCCGCTAACTTCTCGCATGGTGGGCATAGCCCCGTGCGGGAAGTAAGCAGATCAATGCACTCCTAGGTGTGCGGAATCCCCGCAATTCCGCAAATTTAATGAACATGTTGCTTTTTTTTCCGCGATGCGATTTTTTCGCGGAAAAAAATGCAACATTTGCACAAGATATGCGGAATACACTGAAAATAATGGGAGGCATATGTAAGCGTTTTTTTCGCATTTTTATCACGTTTTTATAGCGAAAAAACGTGAAAAATACTGAACGTGTGCACATGGCCTTACGCTCCCTCTCCCATCATCCCCCTGTCAGCATCTGACATCACCGACGCCGACACTGACAGGGGTCGCGATGATGTCAGTACTCATCGCCCGCTGTCTGGAGATGTGCGGGCGTTCAGAGCACCGCGGGTAGAAGGAGAAGTGAATATTGGATTTATTTTTTATCTGGATGCATTACACTATACAGACCTATGGGGAGAACATTATACTATCCAGGCCTATGGGGAATGCATTATACTATACAGGCCTATGGGGAATGCATTATACTATATAGGCATATGGGGGGTGCATTATACTATACAGGCCTACGGGGAGAGCATTATACTATAGAGGCCTATGGGGGGTGCATTATACTATACAGGCCTATGGGGGATGCATTATACTATATAGGCCTATGGGGCTGCATTATACTATACAGGCCTATGGGGGTGTGCATTATACTATACAGGCCTATAGGGGTGCATTATACTATACAGGCCTATGGGGGATGCATTATACTATACAGGCCTATGGGGCTGCATTATACTATACAGGCCTATAGGGGTGCATTACAGGTCCTTCTCAAAAAATTAGCATATAGTGTTAAATTTCATTATTTACCATAATGTAATGATTACAATTAAACTTTCATATATTATAGATTCATTATCCACCAACTGAAATTTGTCAGGTCTTTTATTGTTTTAATACTGATGATTTTGGCATACAACTCCTGATAACCCAAAAAACCTGTCTCAATAAATTAGTATATTTCACCCGTCCAATCAAATAAAAGTGTTTTTTAATAACAAACAAAAAAACCATCAAATAATAATGTTCAGTTATGCACTCAATACTTGGTCGGGAATCCTTTGGCAGAAATGACTGCTTCAATGCGGCGTGGCATGGAGGCAATCAGCCTGTGACACTGCTGAGATGTTATGGAGGCCCAGGATGCTTCAATAGCGGCCTTAAGCTCATCCAGAGTGTTGGGTCTTGCGTCTCTCAACTTTCTCTTCACAATATCCCACAGATTCTCTATGGGGTTCAGGTCAGGAGAGTTGGCAGGCCAATTGAGCACAGTAATACCATGGTCAGTAAACCATTTACCAGTGGTTTTGGCACTGTGAGCAGGTGCCAGGTCGTGCTGGAAAATGAAATCTTCATCTCCATAAAGCATTTCAGCTGCATTGACCCTGCCCTTGATGAAACACAGTGGACCAACACCAGCAGCTGACATGGCACCCCACACCATCACTGACTGGGTACTTGACACTGGACTTCAGGCATTTTGGCATTTCCTTCTCCCCAGTCTTCCTCCAGACTCTGGCACCTTGATTTCCGAATGACATGCAAAATTTGCTTTCATCAGAAAAAAGTACTTGGGACCACTTAGCAACAGTCCAGTGCTGCTTCTCTGTAGCCCAGGTCAGGCGCTTCTGCCGCTGTTTATGGTTCAAAAGTGGCTTTACCTGGGGAATGCGGCACCTGTAGCCCATTTCCTGCACACGCCTGTGCACGGTGGCTCTGGATGTTTCCACACCAGACTCAGTCCACTGCTTCCTCAGGTTCCCCAAGGTCTGGAATCGGTCCTTCTCCACAATCTTCCTCAGGGTCCGGTCACCTCTTCTCGTTGTACCGCGTTTTCTGCCACATTGTTTCCTTCCAACAGACTTACCATTGAGGTGCCTTGATACAGCACTCTGGGAACAGCCTATTTGTTGAGAAATTTCTTTCTGGGTCTTACCCTCTTGCTTGAGGGTGTCAATGATGGCCTTCTTGACATCTGTCAGGTCGCTAGTCTTACCCATGATGGGGGTTTTGAGTAATGAACCAGGCAGGGAGTTTTTAAAAGCCTCAGGTATCTTTTGCATGTGTTTAGAGTTAATTAGTTGATTCAGAAGATTTGGGTAATAGGTCGTTTAGAGAACCTTTTCTTGATATGCTAATTTATTGAGACAGGTTTTTTGGGTTTTCAGGAGTTGTATGCCAAAATCATCAGTATTAAAACAATAAAAGACCTGACAAATTTCAGTTGGTGGATAATGAATCTATAATATATGAAAGTTTAATTGTAATCATTACATTATGGTAAATAATGAAATTTAACACTATATGCTAATTTTTTGAGAAGGACCTGTATACTATACAGGCCCATGGGCAGAGCATTATACTATACAGGCCAATAGGGAGTGCGCAGTGGTTAGCACTGCAGCCTTGCAACGCTGGAGTCCTGGGTTCAAACCCCACCAAGGACAACATCTGCAAAGAGTTTGTATGTTCTCTCTGTGTTTGCGTGGGTTTCCTCCGGGCACTCCGGTTTCCTCCCACATTCCAAAGACATACTGATAGGGAATTTAGATTGTGAGCCCCATCGGGGACAGTGATGATAATGTGTGCAAAAAATGTAAAGCGCTGCGGAATATGTTAGCGCTATATAAAGATTATTATTATTATTACTATACAGACATATATGCAGGCCCATGGGGAGAGCATTATACTATACAGGCCTATGGGGGGTGCATTATACTATATTAAGGACTATCTGGTACATTATACTATATGGAGGCTATCTAGGGGGCCATCATACAGTGTGGGGATTACAGTGAAGGGGCCATCACACAGTGTTGGGGCCATCAAGCAGTTTGCGGGCTACTAAGGGGTGTGGGGGTACATTACAGTGAGTGGACATCATGATATGTACAGTATAAGAGAGCATCATACTGTGTATAGAGGAGCTGTACAGGGGGGAGACTCAGGACATTATTCAATGTAAAGTGGGCACTTATTGTTATAGGGGAACTCAGGTTACAGTGACTATCAAAGGGGCACACAGGAGGCATTACTTTTTAGGGGGCAAAGTGTGGGCTCTGTTTTCTAGGGCACTTGAGCCCAACACTACTATATTCTAGAGGGTTGCTTTAGAATTGAGAGGGTACAGAGAACCTGGCAGCAGGTGCAGTAATAGGGACACATATGGCGGCAGCGGCTCAGTATTGGTTATCAGGGGCAGTAATAGGGACACATACGGCGGAGCCGGCTCATTATTGGGGTGTCAGCAGAATGAGGAGTTTGTGCAGGTTGGGAATAGATGGGGACGGTGCTGAAAATATAAGACGTGAAATGTGTCTTTGTTATATTCTCTGCAGACGAGTCCTGGGTGGAAGAAGTTGTCATGTCGGTCTGGGCCAGATGGAAAAGACGGGAAAAGTGAGCGATTCCATCAGAAAGGACGTCAGTGGTAAGTCATTATCTGTAACTGTGCTGTGATCTCTTATATGTTCTGTAGGGCTGGTATTTACCACTGACCATATGGCGGTAATATCCATGTTGGTCTTTACATAGAGATTATTTTCAGTAATAGCGGATTCATCTGCTGAGGTTCTCCTCCACTATTAGGGGGCGTCACCCAGTTGTAATCAAGGTTACCTGGTTAGAGGCCCACTCAGAAGCTTAGCCCCCACCTGGACCAAAACCCTAGCTACGCCTCTGGTCACGTGACCGAGGTTCCCGGCTCTGACCCTGGCGAATCCACAGAATGCTGAGCGCTGTGAGGATTCACAAGTCTGTAGGAACATAGTTATTTTAGACCGGACAACCCCTTTAAGGCCAGAAGCTCAGCAATATCACCTGCTCCAACTGTCAACCATAAGGAGCGAGCCACCTCCGACAAGCAGGAAGAACGGCGGTGCACTGCTGAAGATCAATAATGAGAAAACTCCTTTAATTAATCATTTTGAAAAATTACTGGCATTGCCCTAAAAAGATTGCGCAGCAGGCATGTGAAATGTAGCAAAACATGAAGCCATCAGGGTGGATTAACCATGTATGCAGCGAGTGATTGGTGTGAAAAATAAAATCTAGTAAATATGATGATCTGCGCACCCACTATACATTTGTGTAATAACTACTGACCACATAGGACAAATGCAAATCTGGCAAATTTATTACACTGAACAAACACGCTGTAAAAAGAAAAGTAAAATAGAACAGAGGAACTCCCTCTTTATTATAGAAACAGCACAATTGCTAATATCTATGACTCTAATTCCAAGGCTATAATAATGAGATGTGCCGTTACATCCCATGAGCAAAATATAATGATGTCATGTCCATCCGACATCACTGAAAACAGAACATTTAAATATATCAAAATAATACCAAAATTAGACATAAGAATTCCCATCATAAAAAAACAACATACTTCATCATCCCAACCACAGATGGTCCCTTTAAAAAAATGGATGCAGATTTTTTTAAAGGGACTTTATCAGCAGGTTTTTGCTACCTCATCTGAGAGCAGCATAATGTAGGAAAAAAGATCCCAAATCCAAAGATGTATCACTTAGTTTACTGAGTGCAGCAGTTGTGATACAAAAGGAGTTTTTAGATGTAACATGAAGCAGAGCTCAGAAAGCTAACCCCCCCAAAACAGAGCTTTCTGTGTATATTATCTATAGAGCATGAGCTGCTTATCACAGGAGGGGGCGTGGTCAGTCTAGAAGTTGCATTAGCTGTAGTCAGGGTAGTGATAATGTCCTGGTGATAAAACCTTCATTGTAAGTATACAACAACACACAGCGTAATAAGTGACACATCCCTGAAATCTGTGTTTCAGCCACTATCTCCTGCTTCAGATTACATAGAAAAAACATGCTGACAGATTCCCTATAATCTAATAGGGTGTTTTAAGCGATTACTAATTTTTGAACAATGTACTTTCATTCTGCAGCATAACAGGCACTAATGAGGCAGGACTAGACCGGAGAGGTGTTTCTTCCCCAGGACTAGTCCTGCCTTGTATATTGGTCCTTCCATAATGAGGACTGAATACAGGCTGTCAATCCTGTCCAGGAAAATGTCATTCGAAGATCCAAGGCAGGACTATTTAGGAGACTATTTGCAGGAATACTATGGCCAAGAGCGCCTTGTGATCCAGAAATGTGTTTTGTGGATCCTGTTTTTTAATGAATTCCATATAAAGCTGTGTTAAAGACTTTACCGGCAAAAAATCCTCCTTTCCTTTTCTTTGTATATTTTTGGCACACACTGTAGTGTGCGGCCAGGACCTCCAATTTTGTAACAAACGTGGTAAGCACGCTTTCAGTTTTTACTTGT
Organism: Ranitomeya variabilis; assembly: GCF_051348905.1. Taxonomy (NCBI): domain Eukaryota; kingdom Metazoa; phylum Chordata; class Amphibia; order Anura; family Dendrobatidae; genus Ranitomeya; species Ranitomeya variabilis. The sequence continues at coordinate 705,444,056 of NC_135234.1, read as the reverse complement.
GTACTAGCTGGAATAGTCCTGCCTCATAAACATAAGCAGGATGAAAATACAAAGTCCGAACACTGCAGCGTCAGTAAACGCATAAAACACCTTACCAGATTAAAGGGAATCTGTTAGCAGGTTTTCATTATGTTATCTGAGAGCAGCATAATATAGGGCAAGAGACCCTGATTTTAGGATGTATCACTTACTGGTCTGCTTGGTGCAGTTTTGCTAGAATCCTTGTTTTCTCTGCTGTAGATGTAGCAGTGCTATAAATGCTGAGCTGTGTATAATCCCGCCCACGGCCTTGATTGGCAGTGTCCTGTGTACACTGTACATTGTGATCAAGCTGCCAATCAGTGGTGGGGGTGGGGTTACACAGATTATGTGGTCTGACGTGCATTTGAGAGCTAGTCAGGCAGTGATAATCTCCTGCTGATAAAACACTGATTGTATTGAAACTACAACACACTGACAGTAAGTGACATATCCTTGTCATCAGGCTTGATTGCCCTATTTTATGCTGCTCTCAGCTTCCATTTAAAGAACACATCCATGCCAGAATAGTAGCATTTAAGACCATTTAAGAAGTGGGGAAAGGGGACCTCATGAGTTAAAAAAGTCTGTCATATCCATTCTTCCTAAATGTTCTGAACTATCTATTATTTTTTTATCTTCACCATGGAAAGATGATAGAATCAATGAAACATCTGTACCTACCTGTACCTACATGTACAAGCATAACCTGTGTAATCTGCGCCTTCAGCCCTAATCCCTTTCATTGGTTCAACACTACTTTCTAATAAGTAATTTTTGCTTCTTCTTAGAGAAATGGACAAAATAAGGTTATAAGAATTGTAAGGAATTATAACTGTTGTGGCTGCGCTATAAAGGTGGTGCCACATGGCTATACCGCAACTTCACCTCTCTGTGGACCTTCTCTTATAACAAAATAGAACGTCCAGGTGCTGACGAGTTGACCAGTATTCTGCTGAAGGCCGTGACTGAGAGGACACAAAGAAGTTGTGTTTCTTACAAATGCTCTTTGCTAGGGTGAGGTTCACACTTGTGGTTTCTTGTTTGCTACAAATTGACATTAGTTTTCATCAGTTTAAGTCCTTCTTCCATTGACTTTTAAAGGGGCTGTCCACTACTAGGACAACCCCTTCTCGTTCCCAACATTTGGCCCGACAAAATAAAAAACCCACACTCACCTCCCGTGATGACGACGTTCCTGCGGTGCCGGCACTCGCTTTCCCGGGTCTCCCGAGCGGTTATATGACACGTGGTGCCCAGCACCCAATCCTCGCTGGCGTCACTGTCCCTGCCTTCTGTCGAATTGAACATAAAGAGGAAGTCAGAGATCAGCTGCAGCCCGGACTTCCTCTTCATGTTCAATTTGTCCGAAGGCGGGAGCAGTGACACCAGCACTGATTGGGCGCCGGGCATCACGTGTCATATAACCGCTTGGGAGACCCGGGAAAGCGAGTGCCGACACTGCTGGAACTGCGTCGGCATGGGAGGTAAGTATTGGCTTTTTTATTTTATCGGGGGCAAGCATGTGGAATGAGAAGAGGACAACCCCTTTAATGATAAAGAAAATGCGGATCATGACAGATCTAGTATATACAGTAAGTAGTGAAAGATGGCAATAGATGCACTTTGGTGTCAGTTTAAAGGACCATGCACAAGGTGGTATAGGCATCTTCTACATCAGCATATGGTCTCATTCAGATGTCAGCTGGTCATGTACATGTTCTGTGGTTTTCACTGAAAGAACATGCACCGATTATAATTTATGATGCTATTCACATGTCCTTGTTTTTTTTGTCGACATGTCAGTTTTTGCTGATAGATCAAAATTACCCATACAGATCTGTGGGGTTCTTGAAAATCACAGACAGCACATGGATGACATCCATCAGTGCTGTCCGTGTTTGACACTGCAATGAATAGCAGAAGCTTTGGAATATATTTATTTTCTGTACGTGAAAAGCACTGACCAAACACTGGTGAAAAGTGGCTGAAAAACACTGGTGAAGCTCAGACCATTTTTCTGCGTACAAGAAAATCACCGACGTTTGAATAAGGCTGAGTTCACACTAGCGTTGGTTTCTCCATTACATTTTTACAAGCAGATAATGAGCAGTCGTTGAAATGAAATCCACCAAAATGGAAACCAAACGGACCTGATTACAGTCGGTGAGATTTGCCTGGTACCATCTGTGTTCGTTATAGGATGGATCTGTTTTTGCAGGAGTCCAGATTTTTTGTTTTTATAACAGAACAGAAAAACGGAAAGCGAAATTCTAGTGTGAACCTACTCTAATAACATTTTTTGGATTCTGTCAAAGAAGTAGCAAAACAGAATTCAAGCCCTGGACAGATCCATCGTAAAAGAATCCACAATGAAATCAGCATCTGGAATATGTGGATTTCCTTGATGATTTTTCATATGGAATCTAGCCAATGGTCTCACTCATTGCATTGCAATAAACGAAAATCACGACAGATGCTGTAGATTTGAAAATCTGCCGATATCCATGGCTGATTCTTTACGCTGAGTGAATGGGGTTTGGTGCTGAGATTTGTTGCTGAATTTCTGTGCAAATGCATCAACCGAAATTTAGCAGGAAATACATAATATGTAATTTAACCCTTACAAAAGTATCCAAACCTATAAGCAAAGCTGAGAATACTGCACCTCACAGAAGCATCATAAGGTGGCACTTGGAGTGCACAGGGGTCCAACGCACAGGGCGGCTGTGTGCGTTGTGTGCTGTCTAGCAATTGTGTCTACAACAGTGTCTCCACAGTAGATATGGATCTGGCTGTAAATGGGTGTTCTCATAGGATAGGGGTTACATTTCTGTTCACTGGGTGTCCGAAAGCCATGACTAGCACCAATCCAGAGATCTGAAGCTCTGAGGAGCCCCATGTGAATGAAGCGGGAGTGCTGAAGACCAGCTGAGCATAGCCTTCAGCTACTTGGCGGTCTCATTAGGAATGAATGGAGTGGGAGTAGTGATGAGTGAACGTGCTTGGATAAGGTGTTACTGCAGCGCCCCAGAGTCCTGGTCGTTGCAGTACTGTGGCTCCGCCGCTAAGGGGGGCTATGGTACGTCTGATGGCACTGAAGGAGTTCATCTGACCAGGTATCACATACACCAATACATTTCACCGTCGGGCCTCCAGGGGGAGCTAAGGGTGCTATTTATTAGGCCACTCCTCACCACTGTGGGTAAACTGGGGGTCAGGCAGGAAGTTAGTCAGAAAGCTGACTGGGTTGGAACCAGGCAACACCTTGTGGCAGCGGGTGTTGTGGGGGAAGATACAGTAGGGTCTCTGTCAGGTTTGGGACCCTGGCAGAGGCCTGGCAACAAGGAAGAACGTCACGGGACCGTGCCTGCTCAGCATAGCGGCGGTGCTCTAAGGAAGGATTAGAAGCGAGATATATTGTGCTGGGTGAGAAACGAGATCAAAGCAAGAGGAGAAATACCAGTAGGAGTCGTGCTGTAAGACCGAGGCAACATCCTACTGAGGCGCACAACCGGCGGCCGGAACGCCGAGGAAGTATTTATATATCTAGCTCCAAGCAATACTTCAAACCAACTGCAGGACAGTCAGTCTCAGGCGGGCTGTCTCACATACATCACCTATGAAGACATGGGGGGCACACTAGGAGAGGGGCGACTCTAGGGTCCCGGAAGAGCTCCGAGCCTACTCGTCATACGGGTGCCGTCCTAACCAGAACATCAGGGAGGGACGGAGGAGAAGAACATCATCCGAACGAGAAACAGACACAACAGTTGTGGGGTACTATCCCGTAAGCACAGCAGGGGAGGACCACAACACATAGCGCTAGCAGGAAGGCACAGATTTCCACCTGCAAAGAGAACTCTGGAGGTGCCATCGGACCGGCCGGACTTGCGCAGCCTGGTGAACCGTATTCCGGACTGAGGACCCAGAGACCTTCAGTAAAGAGGTAAAGAGACTGCAACCTGGTGTCCTCGTTATTTACTGCGACCAGCACTACACCGCACCACTACCACCATCTACATCTATCATTCACTGTACGTCGCCTCCCCACCAGCAGGGTCACGGACCGGGCCTAGCCACCGTGACAACCCCAGAGCAGAGACTCAGAGGCCCGGTACCGGGTACCCCTCGGCCCTGCGGCAGTGGGGGCGCTGCATTACCCGCATGCTCGGGTGCTAACCGAGTGTCTTCAGCGTGCTCGAAAAATATGTTCAAGTCCCCGCAGCTGCATGTCTCGTGGATGTTCGACAGCCGCAACACATGCAGGGATTGCCTAACAAATAGATAATCCCTGCATGTGTTGCGGCTGTCGAAAATCCACGAGACATGCAGCTGCGGGGACATATTTTTCAAGCATGATGAAGACACTGAGCATGCGGGTAACACCTTATCCAAGCACATTCGCTCATCACTAATCAGGAGTGCTTGTGATCCCCATGGAGCTCTTCAGAGCCACAATTCTTAGAAGCAATGGTCGGACCACCAGTGATCAGGAAATTATCCCCTATCCAATGGAGAACTTGTAAACTTGAGAATACCCTTTTAATTATCTGCGTTGTATGGATCAGTAATAAAGGGTGATTCATTAAAGTTATTTCACCAGTTTTCGCAAGGTTGTGCAAAAAAATGCAACTTATGGCATTTTTATGCAATTATTGCCCCAGTAGTTACTGGTAAGTAGAGATGAGCGAACATCGTCGGCTCCCTCCTTATTCGGCAAGCTATAGTGCTTAATGAAGAAGCGGCATCGGGAACCCAGCTAACAGGATCGCTCCCGATAATCAGCTGTTCGGCTCTGCTGCTGCATGTGTCGCGGCTGTGTGACAGTCACAACACATGTATGGAGAGCCTGTTCGTTGTGACACACAGCCGCGACACATGCAGCTCCATGTATCCGGGTTCCCGATGCCGCTTCTTCAGTAAGAGCTATAGCTTGCCGAATAAGGAGAGAACCGATGATGTTCGTTCACCTCTAGTGGTAAGGGGGCGTGATGGGCTATGGTGACACCTGCTTGTAAAATTCAGGCCGAGTGGCAGCATTCCCCAGAAGAGGCTGGAGTTAGATTTGTGGTGAGGCACATAGCGGTGCATGCCATTACGTGCCTTGCCGGAAACAGAAGCGTTAGCTCCAAATCACCCCCTCATCAAGACTGTTGGTCTTGAAGAATCGCCCCCATACTATATTTTTGTATAAGACTCTGCTTTTATATGGAAACAAAAATGGAGGCATGTTGCATTGCGTGGAGTAGTAGGGTGCTGTACCTACAAGCACAAGGAAATACTGTGCCTGAGCCATAAGTCCCATGTGAACCATAAATGAATCATTCATAATCATTTGATTTATAAGAAAACCCAAATGCACATTGAAATGTATAAATGTATTGTTTTTCAACATTCAAATAAAGATCAGTGATAAATCCTAAAGTCTGATTTAAACTAAAGGACATCTGGTAAGTTTTGTCTATGTGCTATGGAAGTATACAACGGACGCACTGATCCATAGGCTTGTGGCCAGTATGAGGTAGAAGAGCACAAAATTTATGGAATAATAAAAGCGCCGCATCAAAAATGTTGTAAAGTGAATACATTTATAATTTGCAGAAATTGACATCAATTAAGCCAAATCTATTAAAGTAACCCCTATGGCACTATATGTTCGGTGTGACACCATAGGCATGTGGGACCCGCCATCGCCATCTCAATGCTAGCATACGTAGACGCATGCAGTCGCTCATCAATAACATAACTGCTGCGGTTGGTATAAAAAGTGTTAAAGAATCGTGACATAATTTAGCACTTGCTTCATTCTTGGTGCATTGTAGTATATAAAAGATATCATATAGTAATGCAAGGAGTTTGTATGTTCTCCCCATGTTTGCGTGTGATTCCTCCAGTTTCATCCCACACACCCCAAACACATACTGATAGGGAGCTCCAATGGTGACAGTGATGATGTATGTAGTATGATGGAGCTATATAAGCAATGCACAAAAATATTGATATTGCTATAAGTATATGAGAGAACCTCTTTTACATATGTACTATAGGATCTGTATCGTGCATGTAAATGTAACATAGTCTGTAGAATCTGTTGTCGCTTTATTAATAAATTATTATTATTATTATTATTAACTATGGTACTTACAGTAAGTATTCAGGGTGACATATACAAAATGTAGCATCGATGCACGTAACAGTACATTCCGCAAATATGACATAAGTGCGATTTCCATAATGCGCTAATTACCTGCAATGTATCCTGCCACAATCCTGTAAATCGTAGGGACACAATGTCGGATTTACCTGTCAATAACTCACTATGACAAAAGTCGCTTGTGAATTCACATAGTGTCAAAATATGATTCTTCCATTAAATTAAAAAAAAAAAATCTATGGTAAATATAATTATACATTATGACAATGTAACTTTATTGGCTTTGATCCTCTGCACTGAAACAGCTTAAAGATAAAAGGAAATGCTGCAAGAGCACCACATAGGACACAGATCCCAGCAGCACCAGTCTGCACTGGGAGCTCACACACAGCCTTACCCACATAGGGCACACATCCCAGCAGCAGCAGTCTGCACTGGGAGCTCACACATCCCAGCAGCACCAGTCTGCACTGGGAGCTCACACATCCCAGCAGCACCAGTCTGCACTGGGAGCTCACACACAGCCTTAGCCCTCTGTGCAGCCACCTTGTCAGCATGCAGACACTATGACATACTCAGAATGCAAAACACGAGGGTCAAGACAGTGTTAAAAAAACCAGGACTGGGTGAGTGTCATTGTACAGCATTGTGTCTGGCTGCAGGGACAGACTGACCTGCCAGGCGCTTCTCCCGAATATTCTTCCACAGCAGGTCCCAAGCCTTGGTGGTGGAGTCCTTTAATTGCTCGCTCAGAGACCTTCTCAGCAGAAATTTGGCTGATCTCCTCTTGGATGACATTGTAAATCCCGCAGCATTACTGCACTTTACTAGATGGCCAAAAGAAGGTCCCAGGAGGAGGTGTGATGCTGCAGTGCTCCTCTGCACTTCTCCAAAGCCTGGATACATTGTTCCACCACTGAGGGTCACCACACTGCATCTCCTCCTGACACTTTCTCTCCAGCACTCCCTCCCACTGCCTTCCCTGTAGCCCCCCTTACTACAGCAGCTATCCTGAGAGACACAGAGAATCCCAGACCAGATGTTCAGCCATGAAAGTTTTCAGGCTGATACAAGAATCCCTTTCCTTTTTCCCATTCTCCTTCAATTACCTTACAAGTTTATTGACTTACCCTATCTCCCCAGAGACCAGAAATAGAGGTCATCCTGCTAATATTAGCCAATAACCTTCTCACTGCTGGATAATATGTGTTCAGTAATCATGCAATGCATTTTTTTAAGTTTTCCTAATTATTTTCAGCTAGGAATACCAAGCAGGTATTGGCGTGGACAGGAATACAACACAGGAGCTCTGGAAAGTATTTCCTCTGAATGCATAGTATAACATTGGATGCATCTTATTACCCCACATTCAGTAATAATTATAATAATAATAATTTTTATTTATATAGCGCCAACATATTCCGCAGCACTTTACAATTAAGACACGAGTCGCTCATATCTATTGTGCGGTATCAAAAATATAAATTAAAGTCAAAACTTTGACTAATGGAGATTTTGTTAGGAAAATGGTTAATAAATTTTTTTTTTCCCCAAAATGTACTTTATTGTATTTGTTTATATAAAGTAATTGTTTCCTCTGTTTTAAAGGAAATGTCATTTTCTTACTTTTAGAGCAGAGCTGGTTCAAAACAGTGTGACCCTTGGCGAAAATTAGGAGTGGGGTCACAAATGTTAAGACATTGCACCATCACATAAACATTTACACAGGCTGAGGAAGAATGAACTATCGCTATTGTCATTACAGATAGGGACAAACAAATATATAAAATAATAATAAAGTTTATTAGGTAGTAATAAAAAAAACTATATATATAGTACAGACCAAACGTTTGGACACACCTCAGTTAAAGATTTTTCAGTATTTTCATGACTATGACAATTATACATTCACACTGAAGGCATCAAAACTGTGAATTAACACATGTGGAATTATATACTTAACAAAAATGTGTGAAACAACTGAAATTATGTCTTATATTCTAGGTTCTTCAAAGTAGCCACCTTTTGCTTTGATGACTGCTTTGCACATTTTTGGCATTGTCTTGATGAGCTTCAAGAGGTAGTCACCGGAAATGGTCTTCCCACAATCTTGAAGGTGTTCCCAGAGATGCTTAGCACTTGTTGGCCCTTTTGCCTTCACTCTGCGGTCCATCTCACCATCTCGATTGGGTTCAGGTCTGGTGACTGTGGAGGCCAGGTCATCTGGCGTAGCACCCCATCACTCTCCTTCTTGGTCAAATAGCCCTTACACAGCCTGGAGGTGTGTTTGGGGTCATTGTCCTGTTGAAAAATAAATGATGGTCCAATTAAACGCAAACCGGATGGAATAGCATGCTGCTGCAAGATGCTGTGGTAGCCATGCTGGTTCAGTATGCCTTCAATTTTGAATAAATCCCCAACATTGTCACCAGCAAAGCACCCCCACACCATCACACCTCCTCCTCCATGCTTCACGGTAGGAACCAGGCATGTAGAGTCCATCCGTTCACATTTTCTGCGTCGCACAAAGACACGGTGGTTGGAACCAAAGATCTCAAATTTGGACTCATCAGACCAAAGCACAGATTTCCACTGGTCTAATGTCCATTCCTTGTGTTCTTTAGCCCAAACAAGTCTCTTCTGCTTGTTGCCTGTCCTTAGCAGTGGTTTCCTAGCAGCTATTTTACCATGAAGGCCTGCTGCACAAAGTCTCCTCTTAAGGGCTCATTTCCACATGCGAGGCACACGTCCGTATCTCGCATGTGGAAACCAAGCTCTAGCGCCGGCACTCAGGAGCGGAGCTGTGCAGCTCCATGTGTTCCTATGTGGCCGCACGCTCCGCTCTGGAGTGCCGGCTCCACAGCTTGGTTTCCACATGCGAGATACGGACGTGTGACTCGTATGTGGAAATGAGCCCTAACAGTTGTTGTAGAGATGTGTCTGCTGCTAGAACTCTGTGTGGCATTGACCTGGTCTCTAATCTTAGCTGCTGTTAAGCTGCGATTTCTGAGGCTGGTGACTCGAATAAACTTCTCCTCAGAAGCAGAGGTGACTCTTGGTCTTCCTTTCCTGGGGCGGTCCTCATGTGAGCCAGTTTCTTTGTAGCGCTTGATGGTTTTTGCCACTGCACTTGGGGACACTTTCAAAGTTTTCCCAATTTTTCAGGCTGACTGACCTTCATTTCTTAAAGTAATGATGGCCACTCGTTTTTCTTTACTTACAATTTGTATTATGGCAAGAAAAAAGCAGGTAACAGTCTATTCAGTAGGACTATCAGCTGTGTATCCACCAGACTTCTGCACAACGCAACTGATGGTCCCAACCCCATTTTTAAGGCAAGAAACCCCACTTATTAAACCTGACAGGGCACACCTGTGAGGTGAAAACAATTTCCGGTGACTATCTTGAAGCTCTTCAAGAGAATGCCAAGAGTGTGCAAAGCAGTAATCAAAGCAAAAGGTGGCTACTTTGAGGGTATGTGCACACATCCGGATTTCTTGCAGAAATTTCCTGAAGAAAACCGGAAATTTTCTGCAAGAAATCCGCATTTTTTTTTTGCGTTTTTTTTCTGTTTTTTTCACTTTTTTTTAGCATTCTGCAAGCGTAATTAGCTTGCAGAATGCTAAAGTTTTCCAAGCGATCTGTAGCATCGCTTGGAAAACTGACTGACAGGTTGGTCACACTTGTCAAACATAGTGTTTGACAAGTGTGACCATCTTTTTACTATAGATGCAGCTTATGCAGCATCTATAGTAAAAGAGAGAATGTTTAAAAATAATTAAAAAAATAAAAAAATGCTTATACTCACCCAGACGATCTCCTCAGCGACGTCCGTTCCTCTTCCTATAGCTGGTGTGTGCGCGCAGGACCTTCCATGACGTCGCGGTCACGTGAGCGGTCACATGACCGCTGACGACCAATCACAAGACAGTGACGTCATCGGCAGGTCCTTCACCGCACACCAGCTACAGGAACCGAAGCGACAGCGTGCAGTGGAGAGGCGGGAAGACATCGAGGGTGAGTATAGGACTATTTTTTATTTTAATTCTTATTTTTTGACCAATTATATGGTGCCCAGTGCGTGGAGGAGAGTCTCCTCTCCTCCACCCTGGGTACCAACCGCACATAATCTGCTTACTTCCCGCATGGTGTGCACAGCCACATGTGGAAAGTAAGTAGATCAATGCACTCCTAGGTGTGCGGAATCCCCTGCAATTCCGCATTTTAATGAACATGTTGCTTTTTTTTCCGCGATGCGATTTTTTCGCGGAAAAAAAGGCTACATTTGCACGAAAAATGCGGAATACACTGAAAATAATGGGAGGCATAGGTTAGCGTTTTTTTCGCGTTTTTATCACGTTTTTATAGCGAAAAAACGCTAAAAAAACGCGAAAAATACTGAACGTGTGCACATGGCCTGAAGAACCTGGAATATAAGACATAATTTCAGTTGTTTCACACTTTTTTGTTAAGTATATAATTCCACATGTGTTAATTCATAGTTTGATGCCTTCAGTGTGAATTTACAATTTTCATAGTCATGAAAATATAGAAAAATCTTTAAATGAGAAGGTGTGTCCAAACTTTTGGTCTGTACTATGTATATATATATATATATATATATATATATATATATATATATATATATATATATATATATATATATGTGTGTATATATATATATATATATATATATATATATATATATATATATATATACACACACATACAGTGGGGAAAATTGGTATTTGATATGCTGCCGAATTTGCAAGTTTTACAACTTACAAAGAATGGAGAAGTCTATAATTTATATCGTAGCACACTACAACTGTGAGAGACAGAATCCTTAAAAAAGATCCAGAAAAGCACATTGTATGAATTTCACATATGGTAATTAATTTGCATTTTATTGCATGAAATAAGTATTTGATACAATAGAAAAACAGAACTTAATATTTGGTACAGAAACATTTGTTTGCAATTACATAGGTCAGACATTTCCTGTAGTTATTGACCAAGTTTACACACACTGCAGCAGGGATTTTGGCCCACTCCTCCATATGGATCTTCTCCAGATCTTTCAGGTTTCGGGGCTGTTGATGGGCACAATTGAGTTTCAGGTACCTCCAAAGATTTTCTATTGGGCTCCTCCCTTCAATATAGAACAGCCGTCCTGTTCCCTTTGCAGAAAATCACCACCAAAATATGATGTTTCCACCCCCATGCTTCACGGTTGGGATTGTGTGTTCTTGAGGTTGTACTCATTGGAGATGGGCGAACCCGAACAGTAAAGTTTGGCATCCTGTGGCAGGTCGGCTCACTTAGCTGCTCCTTAAGGTAGACACAGGCACACGTGGGTTAAAGTCTCTGGGTGGTTTATTGTATCATAAACCCCAAAATGGTAACAGGAAAACAGGCTTTCTGGCTCAAACAGAAATAAAAAGTTTTATAAGCAGTCCTGCACAGCACTTCAGGGCCAACACATATGGCAGCTCTCACAGGAGCGCACAGGGTCCTCTCCCCTCTGTACCAGTCTGTCATCGTAAATTTGTTTACTGTAAACAATATCTATAACCCTGTATGTAACCCCTTCTTATGTACAGCACCATGGAATTAATGGTGTTATATCAATAAATAATAATAATAATCATAGGCGTCCCGCCCATCACTTACTCACCTAAAAACCCACCCATAACATGGCCGCTTAACTCCTTCAGCACATATCATGCTGAAAAGAAACATATTGGTTTCTAGATCACAGAGGAAAGCAGTCTCCGTGACACGTATCCCCCCTCACATATCGTGCCAGTGACCCTGTCACAGTCCGTACCAAACACCTACTATATGGGCACGGACACCAAACATGGTTTCACCAGGAAGTCCATGTTACTGTTCGGGCATGACAGCTCATTTTTTTAAATTAAGTTTTAGGTCTCTGCTCTTAGTGCCTCCGTTTCTTTGAGCTAGACATTACGTCTATATAGCTTCCCATTGCTGGGTATCCATATTCTGGACCCGGTCCTGCTCGGCCCTTATTTACATTTACGTCACTTTGACACATAGTAATGTTTTAATACTAGACATTAGGACCATCCCGACTTGGGTACATTGATGCTGGAGGGATGTCTTTTACACTGCTTTGGACCAAAAAAGGTGCTTACTAAGTGCCCTATGTTATTTATATTTTACTTATGTAAGAGGGTGTGCAGTATTTATATGTATTTTAACCATATGACCGAAGTGTGTTTTGGTTTCCTGGAGGTTTTATCTCAAGGACACCCCCAGGGAGTGGGGAGAGCTATACAATAGGGGAACCAGTGGAAGGCTGTAGGGATATATTTAAGATACAAGGTAAGATATATGCAGAGCCCCAGAGTCCTGGTCGTTGCAGTACTGTTGCTCCGCCACTAAGGGGGGCTATGGTACGTCTGATGGCACTGAAGGGGTTCATCTGACCAGGTATCACATACACCAATACATTTCACAGTCGGGCCTCCAGGGGGAGCTAAGGGTGCTATTCATTAGGCCACTCCTCACACTTTGGTAAAACTGGGGGTCAGGCAGGAAGTTAGAGAGAAAGCTGACTGGGTTGGAACCAGGCAACACCTTGTGGCAGAGGGTGTTGTGGGGGAAGATTCGGTAGGGTCCCTGTCAGGGGTGGGATCCTGACAGAGGCCTGGCAACGAGAGAGAACGTTACGGGACCGTGCCTGCTCAGTATAGCGGCGGTGCCCCAAGAAAGGATAAGAAGCGAGATTTATTGTGCTGAGTGAGAAACGAGATCAAAGCAAGAAGGAGAAACACCAGTAGGAGTCGTGCTGTCAGACCGAGGCAACATCCTACTGAGGCGCAATTTGCCGGTGGCCGGAACGCAGAGGAAGTATAGAACTCCAGGCCATACTTCAAACCTACGGCAGGGCAGTCAGTTACAGGCGGGCTGTCTCAACTATATCACCTACGAAGACATAGGGGGCACACTAGGAGAGGGGCGACTCTAGGGTCCCGGAAGAGCTCCGAGCCTACCCGTCATACGGGTGCGTCCTAACCAGAACATCAGGGAGGGACGGAGGAGAAGAACATCATACGATCGAGTTGTGAGGGAACACGAGAAACAGACACAACAGTTGTGGGGACTATCCCGTAAGCACAGCAGGGGAGGACCACAACACATAGCGCTAGCAGGAAGGCACAGATTTCCACCTGCAAAGGGAACTCTGGAGGTGCCATCGGACCGGCCAGACTTGCGCAGCCTGGTTAACCGTATTCCGGACTGAGGACCCTGAATTCATCAGTAAAGAGGTAAAGAGACTGCACCCCTGTGTCCTTGTGATTGATTGCGTCCTGCACGATAACACCCTCCCATACCTCTACCTACATTGTACGCCCCTCAGCAGGGTCACGGGCCGGGTCTAGCCACCGTGACAACCCCAGAACAGAGACTAAGAGGCCCGGTACCGGGTACCCCTCGGCCCTGCGGCGGTGGGGGCGCTACATATAGTTAAATCATTTGGAAATAGTCCACATACTGGGATGAGTTAGAACACACAAAAAGGGGAAGCACTTCCTGGATAGGGAGTCTCAGACAGAGTTAGGTTCAAAGTCAGTCCACCTACATGCTGCGATCGGCCCTAATAGTACCAAGCTTTTAAACAGCAGGAGGGCACACCAAGAGTCTCGAGTAGATCCATGGACGGTCCGGGGTCAGTGGCCCGGAAGAGGCATTGAAGTCCATGTCGCATTCTCTTGTAAGAGAAGGAAGTCAGGGAAGAGCAAGAAGAAAATGTGGCGAGTCTCAAAAAGCTGGGTTGCCGGACAGGGAGTACCTAGTTGGGGACAGTTCGGGTAGACCGGAGGCAGGACCTTGAGGTGTACTGCTTTATGGGAACATCAAACGCAGGGGGCTCTGCCCCGTACTGTATGCTGTATACGAATGTATCTGAACTGTATAGTAAAACCAAACCTGGTGAACAGAACACAAGCTCTCCTGGTGTGTGTTACTGATCCCGGTCCAAGGACACACATGTAGCAGAGGTGTCCAGCCAAGTGCAGAGTGAGTGCAACAGCACAACATACATGGGAAAAATATCCGTCTAGTAGAGAGGGTGTCAGGGTGAAGAGAAGACAGTGCCGGGTTCACAGCCTCGTTCCTGTGCCCCAATTAACTTATTTACTGTACTTACAATAGGGCATATGTTAATTTTGTTTATATCTTAGGTTTTGTCTTAATAATATAAATATTGCATCCGTGTGCTGTTTATTTTTCGTTGACTTTTTGCTACGAGAAGCTTGGGAAAACTTCATCACGGCTGCTCATAGGCTGCAGCAATCACATGATGTCCCTGACAAAAGAGGAAAGGAGGACACTGGGAGGACAGTGACTGGGAAGAGAAAGCGAGGAGACGGTCTCTAACAGTTCGGGCAGTAAATGACTACTGCAGCCAATCAGTGGCCATTGATTAAATTAAGTGGTCATGTGACATCCCCTGCTGGAAGAGGAAGAGAGTAGATTGGCAGTGGACTTGTGTAGTCTAAGGCCTCTTTCACACTTCAGTCGTTTGTCGTCAGTCACCTCCGACATCGTGACGGATCAACGGATCCGTCAAAAATTTTGGAAAAACGGTTCCAACGGATCCGTTTTTGTGACGGATCAGTTATACTGATCCGTTAAAAAAACAGATCCGTCGGAACCGTTTCATCCGTTTTTGCATCCGTTGGATCTGTTTTTTGACGGATCCGTTTTTTAAAAGGGGAGGATCTCAATGTGATTGGCTACTGGAAACTACTGGAAAACTACACTCACTGGCCACTTTATTAGGTACACCTGTCCAACTTCTTGTTAACACTTAATTTCTAATCAGCCAATCACATGGCGGCAACTCAGTGCATTTAGGCATGTAGACATGGTCAAGACAATCTCCTGCAGTTCAAACCGAGCATCAGTATGGGGAAGAAAGGTGATTTGAGTGCCTTTGAACGTGGCATGGTTGTTGGTGCCAGAAGGGCTGGTCTGAGTATTTCAGAAACTGCTGATCTACTGGGATTTTCACGCACAACCATCTCTAGGGTTTACAGAGAATGGTCCGAAAAAGAAAAAAAATCCAGTGAGCGGCAGTTCTGTGGGCGGAAATGCCTTGTTGATGCCAGAGGTCAGAGGAGAATGGGCAGACTGGTTCGAGCTGATAGAAAGGCAACAGTGACTCAAATCGCCACCCGTTACAACCAAGGTAGGCCTGAGAGCATCTCTGAACGCACAGTGCGTCGAACTTTGAGGCAGATGGGCTACAGCAGCAGAAGACTACACCGGGTACCACTCCTTTCAGCTAAGAACAGGAAACTGAGGCTACAATTTGTACAAGCTCATCGAAATTGGACAGTAGAAGATTGGAAAAACGTTGCTTGGTCTGATGAGTCTCGATTTCTGCTGCGACATTCGGATGGTAGGGTCAGAATTTGGCGTAAACAACATGAAGCATGGATCCATCCTGCCTTGTATGGAGCATCTTTGGGATGTGCAGCCGACAAATCTGCGGCAACTGTGTGATGCCATCATGTCAATATGGACCAAAATCTCTGAGGAATGCTTCCAGCACCTTGTTGAATCTATGCCACGAAGAATTGAGGCAGTTCTGAAGGCAAAAGGGGGTCCAACCCGTTACTAGCATGGTGTACCTAATAAAGTGGCCGGTGAGTGTATGTATACTGTGTATTTACATCACATCTTTGAAAGGGTTTATTAGAGAAAGTGGCAGCGATGGAGCAAGTACTGGCAAACATAGCGAACATATGTGCGGATTTTACTTTTGAGGCAAATCGGTTGGCAGTCATCGTTCGGGACAAGGAGGAGGAAAGCCTGCGGATCCTGCGGCAGCGGCGGAAGAGAAGGCTGTGGATCCATCCCATCACAGCCCAACGCATGACCCGTGGTGTTTATTCAACACTTTACATTGAACTGAGAGAAAACCCTCAGAAGTTCTTCAACTATGTGAGGATGAAGGCTGAAAATTTCGAAATCTTATTGGGTCATGTGGAAGACTGTATACGGAGACGAGACACCCAGATGCGTTTCTCCATATCACCAGCGGAGCGTCTCATGGTGACTATTCGGTAAGTTATTTATTTATTTATTTTTTTTTAATTATTCTCATTCATCAGACTTATAACTGTAATGATGTTTTTTGAAGTTTTTATTAATTATTGTCTTTTCCTTTTGTTAACAGATTCCTTGCAACTGGAGAGTCGTTCTCATAGCTACATTTTCAGTTTAGGCTTGGGATATCCACCATTTCCGGGATCATCAGAGATACCTGCCGGGCACTGTGGGAGTGCTTACAAGCGGAATATATTCCAGAGCCATCACAGGAGAGGTGGCTGGAGATTGCACAAAATTTTCAACAAATATGCCAGTTCCCAAATTGTGTCGGCGCAGTTGATGGGAAACATATAAGGATCGTCAAACCTTCTGGCTCTGGATCAGAATTCTACAATTATAAGAAATACTTTTCAATTGTTTTGATGGCCATAGCCGACGCACACTGTAAGTTCATCGTTGTGGATATCGGTGCGTATGGACGCGCAAATGACTCACAGATTTTTAAAAGTTCACCAATGGGGCGTCGGTTGTACGGAGAGACATTTGATTTTCTGCCTCCCTAGACCTCTCCCTGGAACCACCGGTCCACCGTTACCATTTGTTTGCGTTGGAGATGATGCCTTCCAGCTTTCCCCACATTTGCTTAAACCCTTTGGAAGTAGTGGACTGACCCAGAGGAAGAAAATTTTCAATTACCGTTTAACCAGAGCACGCAGAGTAGTGGAATGTGCTTTTGGCATCCTAACTGCCAAATGGAGAGTGCTACTAACTGCCATTAAACTGCAGACTGAAACTGTCGATGATGTGGTGAAGGCTTGCGTGGTACTTCACAATTTTGTTTTATCAAAAGAACATGTTTCCCTGGAGGATAATGTGTCAGAAAGCACCTTGCCGGACTACCACAACACAACTTTTCGCAGTCCAGTAGCAGTCTCCAGAATGCGGGACAAGTTTGCAGACTACTTCATGTCTCCTGCAGGATCAGTTGACTGGCAGTATGAAATGGTGTAAAAAAATTTTTTTTCAAACTTGTAAAAATACCATTTTTTTTTTTGGTTAACCTTGCAGTATTTTGTATGTTTTGTACCGGTACCCTTTAAACATTTTGTAATGTTTACTATTACCATAACCTTGGTGGTTTTAATACAGTTTTTTTTTTTTTAAAAAAGAGAGACAATAAAATTGTTTTTAAACCACAAAAAGTTTTATTTATTTACACAAATTTTTTAAAGGTTCTCATAATTTGGGGTGGAGATAGTAGCGGAGGGGCTGACAGGGCGGGCCACGTCGATAGGGGGGGACAGGACATCACGGGGAGGAACAGAAGTGGAATGGGTGGTGAAAACACGAGGTTGGGAAGGGAGTTGAGGTACAGATGTGGTTTGTGGGAGGTATGGTGAAGGTGTTGGTGGGTTTGGGAACGGTGAAGTTAAAGGGGAAGAATGGAAAGGGGAAGGTAGGAACTGGGAAATACTGAGGGGGGAAGAAAGGTATGGCGAAGGAGTAGAATTAGGATGGACGGGAGGAGGACGGACGGGAGGAGGACGGACGGGAGGAGGACGGACGGGAGGAGGACTGACGGGAGGATAGACGGCGACTTGAGAGGGGAAAGGTGTTGAAACATGAAGGGTGGGTGGAGGGGCTTGGGAAAATGCCTGCACTAGAGCAGTGTGGCAGCCTTGCATCACATGCATCTGCAGGTCAGGAGTTAGATTCTCCAGGTGCCTGAGGACTGACTGAAAAAAGCAGTGTCTTGGTGACTGGTTTGCATCTGATTGCATCCTATCCAGACGACTGCTGAGTTCCAATATGCATTTGTGAAGCATATTGTAACCAGCAGACGTTTGCTCACCCAAAAGCTTGATGGCATTCTGGAAGGCCGCATTCAAATGCAAAAATTCAGGAGCATAGCTCCTTTCCTGACCTCTCTGGCGCTGCCGTCCTGACCCCAAAGGTGGTCTAGATGTTGCGGCAGTGTCAGAGGGGTGGGGTAAAGGGAACTCTAACTCATCACCTGCAGCTTCAAGTGACGAAGTCCACCCTGCTGCTCCAGCGCTGGTGGATTGGGCCGAGGGATTACACAAAAGGGAAGGTGCAGACACAGAAGGGCCGACGTGGTCCCCGGTGGCAGACCCCTGAGGGATCGCTCCAGAGGGGTGCAACTCTGATGCAGGCTCCCGAGTGCTGCAGACAGTACTGTTAAAGAAGAAACAAAAATAAAAAATTAGTATCTTGATATTACAATTGCCCTTGCTGCCCAAAAAAATAGAAGGTTACACATTTTAACAGTTTGACTGAAAACTTGTGGTGTTGAATATTTACCTTCTGCTCAGCAGCGTCGACCGGAGGAACGACAGGGCTCTGGAATGTTTATACCTGCTCCTGCGTCCTCTAGATCCACTCGGGGACTGCATCTCCTTATTGAACTCCCTCTTGAAGCGATCCCTCAGTGACCGCCACCGCACGATTACCCTGTTACCTGGAAAGAGAAAGCAAAAATTGGTTACTATACAACACATTAAATCATGCTAACACACGTTAATGAACTGTGAATACTTACGTGCTAGATCCTGGGCCCCAGCATCGAGTTCCTCCCAGTTATCAATCACAGCATTGCACACTTCCTCCCATAGCCGTCTGTTATGACCCCAATGGCGAGGGTCTCAGAGGTACGTGGAAGTCTGCAGAATACAAAAATCCAGCTCATAGGGCAGTGGTAACTGGGTTGACCATATATCTACTCCTAACGCCAACACTAGAAGTAGCCGGGGATCATTCCTACGTTGATTCTAGATGACACGCTCCAGCCGGAGAATCTAGCTACCCCTAGTAGAGGAAAACAAAAGACCTTTCTTGCCTCCAGAGAAGGGGACCCCAAAGCTGGATAGAAGCCCCCCACAAATAATAACGGTGAGGTAAGAGGAAATGACAAACACAGAAATGAACCAGGTTTAGCACAGAGAGGCCCGCTTACTGATAGCAGAATAAAGAAAGGTAACTTATATGGTCAACAAAAACCCTATCAAAATCCACACTGGAAATTCAAGAACCCCCGAACCGTCTAACGGTCCGGGGGGAGAACACCAGCCCCCTAGAGCTTCCAGCAAAGGTCAGGATATAGATTTGGAACAAGCTGGACAAAAATACAAAACCAAAACAAATAGCAAAAAGCAAAAGGCAGACTTAGCTGATATAACTGGAACCAGGATCAGTAGACAAGAGCACAGCAGACTAGCTCTGATAACTACGTTGCCAGGCATAGAACTGAAGGTCTAGGGAGCTTATATAGCAACACCCCTAACTAACGACCCAGGTGCGGATAAAAGGAATGACAGAAAAACCAGAGTCAAAAAACTAGTAACCACTAGAGGGAGCAAAAAGCAAATTCACAACAGTACCCCCCCCTTAGTGAGGGGTCACCGAACCCTCACCACGACCACCAGGGCGATCAGGATGAGCGGCATGAAAGGCACGAACTAAATCGGCCGCATGAACATCAGAGGCGACCACCCAGGAATTATCCTCCTGACCATAGCCCTTCCACTTGACCAGGTACTGAAGCCTCCGCCTGGAGAGGCGAGAATCCAAGATCTTCTCCACCACGTACTCCAACTCGCCCTCAACCAACACCGGAGCAGGAGGCTCAGCAGAAGGAACTACAGGCACAATGTACCGCCGCAACAAGGACCTATGAAATACATTGTGAATAGCAAACGACACAGGAAGATCCAGACGAAAAGATACAGGATTAAGGATTTCCAATATCTTGTAAGGCCCAATAAAACGAGGTTTAAATTTGGGAGAGGAGACCTTCATAGGAACAAAGCGGGAAGAAAGCCATACCAAATCCCCAACGCGTAGTCGGGGACCCACACCGCGGCGGCGGTTGGCAAAGCGCTGAGCCCTCTCCTGTGACAACTTCAAGTTGTCCACCACATGATTCCAGATCCGCTGCAACCTATCTACCACAGAATCCACCCCAGGACAGTCAGAAGGCTCCACATGACCCGAAGAAAAGCGAGGATGGAAACCAGAGTTGCAGAAAAAAGGCGAAACCAAGGTGGCGGAACTAGCCCGATTATTAAGGGCAAACTCAGCCAACGGCAAGAATGTCACCCAATCGTCCTGATCAGCAGAGACAAAACACCTCAAATAAGCCTCCAAAGTCTGATTGGTTCGCTCCGTCTGTCCATTAGTCTGAGGATGGAAAGCAGACGAAAACGACAAATCAATGCCCATCCTACTACAAAAGGATCGCCAGAACCTAGAAACGAACTGGGATCCTCTGTCTGACACAATATTCTCAGGGATGCCGTGCAAACGAACCACGTTCTGGAAAAACACAGGAACCAGATCGGAAGAGGAAGGCAGCTTAGGCAAAGGAACCAAATGGACCATCTTGGAGA
This sequence comes from Ranitomeya variabilis, assembly GCF_051348905.1. Lineage (NCBI taxonomy): Eukaryota > Metazoa > Chordata > Amphibia > Anura > Dendrobatidae > Ranitomeya > Ranitomeya variabilis. The sequence goes on along the minus strand of NC_135234.1, from coordinate 705,423,386 downwards.
AGCGATCACATATCACCCAGATAACGGACATGCCCTGAGATAGCGGAAGATCAGAAATGAAATCCATGGAGATATGTGTCCAAGGTCTCTTCGGGACAGGCAAGGGCAAGAGCAAACCGCTGGCACGAGAACAGCAAGGCTTAGCTCGAGCACAAGTCCCACAGGACTGCACAAATGACCGCACATCCCTTGACAAGGAAGGCCACCAAAAGGACCTGGCCACCAGATCTCTGGTGCCAAAAATTCCCGGGTGACCTGCCAACACCGAGGAATGAACCTCGGAAATGACTCTGCTGGTCCATTTATCCGGGACAAACAGTCTGTCAGGTGGACAAGACTCAGGCCTATCAGCCTGAAATCTCTGCAACACACGTCGCAGATCCGGAGAAATAGCTGACAAGATAACTCCATCTTTAAGAATACCAACAGGATCAGCGACTCCAGGAGCATCAGGCACAAAGCTCCTAGAAAGAGCATCGGCCTTCACATTCTTTGAACCTGGTAAATACGAGACAACAAAATCAAAGCGGGAGAAAAACAATGACCAGCGGGCCTGTCTCGGATTAAGGCGTTTAGCAGACTCGAGATACATCAGATTTTTGTGATCAGTCAAGACCACCACACGATGCTTAGCACCCTCGAGCCAATGACGCCACTCCTCAAATGCCCATTTCATGGCCAACAACTCCCGATTGCCCACATCATAATTTCGCTCGGCAGGCGAAAACTTCCTGGAGAAAAAGGCACAAGGTTTCATAACAGAGCAACCAGGGCCTCTCTGCGACAAAACGGCCCCTGCTCCAATCTCTGAAGCATCCACCTCAACCTGAAAGGGAAGTGAGACATCGGGCTGGCACAAAACAGGCGCCGAAGTAAACCGGCGCTTCAACTCCTGGAAAGCCTCCACGGCAGCAGGAGCCCAGTTAGCTACATCGGAGCCCTTCTTGGTCATATCCGTCAACGGTTTCACAATGCTAGAAAAATTAGCGATAAAACGACGGTAGAAGTTAGCGAAACCCAAGAACTTCTGAAGACTCTTAACCGACGAGGGCTGAGTCCAATCAAGAATAGCTCGGACCTTGACTGGGTCCATCTCCACAGCAGAAGGGGAAAAAATGAACCCCAAAAAGGGAACCTTCTGTACACCAAAGAGACACTTTGAGCCCTTGACAAACAAAGAATTTTCACGCAAAATTTTAAAGACCAACCTGACCTGCTCCACATGCGAATCCCAATCATCAGAAAAAACCAAAATATCATCCAGATAAACAATCAAAAATTTATCCAGATACTTCCGGAAAATGTCATGCATAAAGGACTGAAAAACTGAAGGCGCATTGGAGAGCCCAAAAGGCATCACCAAGTACTCAAAATGACCTTCGGGCGTATTGAATGCGGTTTTCCATTCATCACCTTGCTTAATGCGCACAAGGTTGTACGCACCACGAAGGTCTATCTTGGTGAACCACTTGGCACCTTTAATCCGGGCAAACAAGTCAGACAACAGCGGTAAAGGATACTGAAATTTGACAGTGATCTTATTTAAAAGCCGATAATCAATACAAGGTCTCAAAGATCCGTCCTTTTTTGCCACAAAAAAGAATCCCGCACCAAGGGGGGAAGAAGACGGACGAATATGTCCTTTCTCCAGAGACTCCTTGATATATGAACGCATAGCGGTATGTTCAGGTACCGACAGATTAAACAGTCTTCCCTTAGGAAACTTACTGCCTGGGATCAAATCTATAGCACAGTCACAGTCCCTATGAGGAGGCAGTGCACTGGACTCAGACTCACTGAAGACATCCTGATAATCAGACAAATACTCCGGAACTTCCGAAGGCGTAGAAGAAGCAATAGACACAGGCAGGGAATCCCCATGAATACCACGACAGCCCCAACTTGAGACTGACATAGCCTTCCAGTCCAGGACTGGATTATGGGTCTGTAACCATGGCAGCCCTAAAACAACCAAATCATGCATTTTATGTAAAACCAGGAAACGTATCACCTCGCGGTGTTCAGGAGTCATGCACATGATAACCTGTGTCCAATACTGCGGTTTATTTGCTGCCAATGGCGTAGCATCAATACCCCTAAGAGGAATAGGATTTTCTAATGGTTCAAGAGTAAAACCACAGTGCTTAGCAAATGACAGATCCATAAGACTCAGGGCAGCACCTGAATCTACAAACGCCATGACAGGATAAGACGACAGTGAGCAATTCAAAGTTACAGACAGAATAAATTTAGGTTGCAAATTACCAACGGTGACAGGACTAACAACCTTAGCTATACGTTTAGAGCATGCTGAGATAACATGTGTAGAATCACCACAGTAGTAGCACAAGCCATTCCGGCGTCTATGAATTTTCCGCTCATTTCTAGTCAGGATTCTATCACATTGCATTAAATCAGGTGTCTGTTCAGACAACACCATGAGGGAATTTGCGGTTTTTCTATCACATTGCACCGAATTAGGTGTCTGTTCAGACAACACCATGAGGGAATTTGCGGTTTTGCGCTCCCGCAACCGCCGGTCAATTTGAATAGCCAGTGCCATAGTATCATTGAGACCTGTGGGAATGGGAAAACCCACCATAACATTCTTAATGGCTTCAGATAGGCCATTTCTAAAATTAGCGGCCAGTGCACACTCGTTCCAATGTGTCAGCACGGACCATTTCCGAAATTTTTGGCAATACACTTCAGCCTCATCCTGCCCCTGAGACATAGCCAGCAAGGCCTTTTCTGCCTGAATCTCAAGATTGGGTTCCTCATAAAGTAAACCGAGCGCCAGAAAAAACGCATCAATATCAGCCAATGCCGGATCTCCTGGCGCCAGCGAAAAAGCCCAATCCTGAGGGTCGCCCCGTAAGAACGAAATAACAATTTTTACTTGCTGAGCAGAGTCTCCAGATGAACAGGGTCTCAGGGACAAAAACAATTTACAATTATTCACAAAATTCCTAAACTTAAACCTGTCTCCGGAAAACAGTTCAGGAATCGGTATTTTAGGTTCTGACCTAGGATTTCTGATAACATAGTCTTGTATGCCCTGCACACGAGTAGCCAGCTGGTCCACACTTGTAATCAAGGTCTGGACATTCATGTCTGCAGCAAGCATAGCCACTCTGAGGTAAAGGGGAAGAAGAAAGAAAAAAAAAAAAAAAAAAACTCAGAATCTTCTTTCTTATAATCCCTCTTCTGCAACGCATTAAACATTTAATACAGGCCTGGCAAACTGTTATGACCCCAATGGCGAGGGTCTCAGAGGAAAGTGGAAGTCTGCAGAATACAAAAATCCAGCTCATAGGGCAGTGGTAACTGGGTTGACCATATATCTACTCCTAACGCCAACACTAGAAGTAGCCGGGGATCATTCCTACGTTGATTCTAGATGACACGCTCCAGCCGGAGAATCTAGCTACCCCTAGTAGAGGAAAACAAAAGACCTTTCTTGCCTCCAGAGAAGGGGACCCCAAAGCTGGATAGAAGCCCCCCACAAATAATAACGGTGAGGTAAGAGGAAATGACAAACACAGAAATGAACCAGGTTTAGCACAGAGAGGCCCGCTTACTGATAGCAGAATAAAGAAAGGTAACTTATATGGTCAACAAAAACCCTATCAAAATCCACACTGGAAATTCAAGAACCCCCGAACCGTCTAACGGTCCGGGGGGAGAACACCAGCCCCCTAGAGCTTCCAGCAAAGGTCAGGATATAGATTTGGAACAAGCTGGACAAAAATACAAAACCAAAACAAATAGCAAAAAGCAAAAGGCAGACTTAGCTGATATAACTGGAACCAGGATCAGTAGACAAGAGCACAGCAGACTAGCTCTGATAACTACGTTGCCAGGCATAGAACTGAAGGTCTAGGGAGCTTATATAGCAACACCCCTAACTAACGACCCAGGTGCGGATAAAAGGAATGACAGAAAAACCAGAGTCAAAAAACTAGTAACCACTAGAGGGAGCAAAAAGCAAATTCACAACAGCCGTCGGGTGACGTACTGGTCAGCATGGCGGCGGTCCGACATCTTCCATAGCGGCTCCCGACTTTGGACCGCTTGGATGAGGGTGTCCACATCTATGCCCTCCTCCTCTTCCTCATCCTGTTCGGGAGCACGCTGTGAAGCCTTTTAAAAAAAATAAATAAAAAGGGAAAGATTATAACACATGAATTTTACAGTTTGCTAAACACCAAACCAAAAAAGGAACTTACTCTTCGGTGACTGCCGCGCCTAGCATTCCGACGACTATGGGAGGTGCTTTGAGAAACTCTACGTCGAGGCCCGGATTGTGAAGACTAATAAAAAAAAATAAATACATAATAAATAAATTATGTGCTTGGATGGAGGCATATGTACTGTGTGTGTGCTGTGCTGAATGTTTGTGTTGAGTGTAGTGTGTTTTATGTGAGGATCTGTCTCTGCAAAACTTACACTATGCGCTCCCGCTCCGCTCATTTCTCCACCCTGCCCGTCTCCTTCATGAAGCTCCTCTGCTTCATCTTCCTGTGAAAACAGAATAAATGCATATAGGGTTCAAAAACATTAACAGAGATGTACCCAAAAAAATTTAGGAATAAAAAAAAAACCTCAGGTGGCTGACGATGTGAGGGGGGGCTCTCAGATGAAGACATTCTGCCTGACTCTGTCTTGGTCCCTAGTCCCTTGGTCCCTAGAATCTGCAAGTATAAAGAGAGTTATAAGCTACTATACAAAAGGATAGACGCAGCTTTTCGGGACTTTATACTTACATGTTTTCAAAACTTTGTGGGGTCTGCCTGCGTCGTCTTGGTCCCTAGTTCCTTGGTCCCTAGAATCTGCAAGTATAAAGACAGTTCTAAGCTACTATAAAGTGGCGTAACTACAAAGTTATGGGCCCCGGTGCGAACTTCCAAATGGGGCCCCCCCGCCAACATATTTTCCACCCAAATCCACATCCTGCCCATCCATCTCCGCATTCTGCCCATCCGACTCCGCATTCTGCCCATCCATATCACATTCTGGTCCTCTCTCCACATCTCACCAGAACAGCAGGAACACGAAATCTGCTGCAGGTTGATAACAGAGAACACGAGCAGCACACAACCAGGACTGAGCTGCTGAGAGCTGAAGGACCTGTGGTGACGTCATCGTCATGTGATCAGGAGGCGGAGCTGATAAATGCTGAAAGCTCTATGATAGTGATGACGTCACCACTGGATCTTCAGCTCTTTATTTCAGATCAGGCGTCGGCTGCATGTTGGTAAACCTACCCACCCCCTCGTCCAGAGACAGTTTCAACCTTATACAAAAAATTCCCTCATTCAAAGTTAAAATACCAATACCCAAAAATGCTAATTATGGTTACCCTAGTTATAACCAGCTAACATTTTGTATACCAAAGGTTTGCATTCTGCATTTATATATAGAACCTCAAACACCTTTATTGAATGTAGACCAGTTTTAAATTTATATTGAAATCATACTACGGACAGTTTTTGTGTAATTTTTATTACAAATTTTTTTTCTTTTTCTTTTTTTTTGGTTGGAAAGTAGGAGCTACACTGCTCTTTATGTGAAATACCAGTACAGTATGTTAATGTATTAAAATTAATCACCAAAAAATGCAGAACATGCAGCATTTAGAAACATACACACACACACACACGTCACATCACAGCCATTAAAAATACCAGCACAGTATGAAAAATAAAAAACGTAAGGCAGGCAGGCGGTCTGGCACACATCACACGGCATACACACACACGCTGGATGGCAGTACTCACATAGCAGTCTCTGGCAGGGTCTCTCTTGCTAGCGGGTATGTCTCTCTGGCAGGGTATGTCTCGCTGGCAGGATCTCTCTCTCGCTGGCAGGATCTCTCTCTCGCTGGCAGGATCTCTCTCGCTGGCAGGATCTCTCTTGCTGGCAGGATGTCTCTTGCTGGCAGGATGTCTCTTGCTGTCTTGCTGGCAGAATCTGTGTTCTCTCTTGATGGCACATTGAAAAATGAGGCCCACCTGTACTGTTTATATAGTTTTGGGGTTGTCTAGGAAAAGTAGCAACTTTTTGGAGCATGCTCAGTTGAAAAAAACGGATTGGAGCGACGGATCCGCAAAAAAACGGATCGCGACGGATCCGTCGCCCATAGGCGCCCATTCTATAAAATAAGGGACGCGACAGATCCGTCGCGGACCGTTAATTAGGCGGCGACAAAAAACGTTACAAAGTCCGTCGATGTCTAGACAACGTCCGCCAAATTTCGACGGATCCGTCGTATGATGGATAGAACGGATGGCCATCCGTTACAATCCGTCGCTAATGCAAGTCTATGGGGGAAAAAACGGATCCGTCGAAAAAAAAACGGATCCGTTTTTTGAGGAAAATGGCGGTTTGAGACTGATGTCAAAAAACTGAAGTGTGAAAGAGGCCTAAGCCGGAAAAGACCGTCTCCTAACTCTCTCTTCACCATGAGCTTCCTTGCTTCTTTTTCTGGCAAGGGACATCACTTGACCTCTGCAGCCAATCTGAGACAATTGATTTCTTTTTTAAATTAAAGACCTCCTGAGGCTCATTTTTTAAATAAAAAAAAAAATAGGAAAAAACAGCTTTAAAGAGCCTTACAAAAAGACTAGGGATGTTAGCCCAGCCAGGGACCCCTCTGCAGACAGCTGTTTTGCAGTGCTTTCCCTTCATCAGTATAAGAAGGCATATCCTACTAATAAGCCATAATTGACATTGGGAGAAAATCTTTTTAAAGATAACCAGTGAGCTTTTTGGATATGTCTTATTTCTTATTCGGAAAATACTTGCATTCACCAGTTTAGAATAAAAAAAAAACCTGGAACAGCTTTTCTTAACACCTTGTGCTGTTCCTCTAGCATTCCTCCTGCAAAGGTATATATTAAGATAGTGAAGTCGGCAGTGCTGGCAGATTATCTTTGCCACATATACTATATACCGGCAGGCTTCCTGAAACATTGGGTTTTGTATCTGACTTCTACTATTTTACATTATTTATTATATTTGAACTTCTCGCTCCATAAAACGCTGCGCATGATGTGTCCCATATGTGAGTATATGTATTTAACTATGAATAGGAGAAGAAATACATTCCTGTAGATTAGAAAGAAGTCATAAACTAGCAGACATTTTCATTCACTGACCTATATTTAGATTTGCAAATAGAAAGTAATGTATGAAAAGCACAATGTGGCAGAGGAAGGTGGAATCTTGCTGAATGATATGATTACGCTCAGCATTCTTGCGTGTGTGTTCGGCCACACAGGAATAAAGACTTAGTATATTTTTAACACCAGCTGAGATCTGGAAATCTGTTTGTGTAACTTTGTCCTGGATTCACGCAACTGCTCGGGCTCATTTGTTAACTGTAATATACAACTTACCACTAACAGCTTCTGGTATGCTGCTGCTTGATATACACAGTTTTACACCAATCATATTGTGAGTTTATACAGAAAAAAGTCTCTATATATGTTTTACATAATGAAAGCTTTAGACGGTCAAGGTCATCACTATGACTTTGAGAGTAGATGGGGCAGATCAACCACCTCCCAAATGCCAGTACTGCATATTTTAGTACCTACTGTGATCCTGAAAGAACGATTCACCAAGTAGTCATCTCGACATATATATATAGATAGATAGATAGGTAGATAGATAGATAGATAACTATCTTGCCTGGCAGATATATTATTAGGAAATAAACTTAGAATTGTAATCATTATTAAATAGTTTAGGCTATGTGCACACGATGCGGATTTACTGCGGATCCGCAGCATTTTTTTCTGCACAGAAACGCTGCAGATCCGCACTGTGATGTGCAGTACAATGTAAATTAATAGAAAAAAAAATGCTGTGCTAATGGTGCGGAAAATGCCGCATGGAAAACTCTGCGGATCAAAAGAAGGAGCTTGTCACTTCTTTTGTGCGGATCTGCAGCGTTTCTGCACCCTTCCATTATAGAAATCCACAGGGGTAAAAAACGCATGAAATCCGCACAAAATCCGCAGTAGATCCGCACAAAATCCGCATAAAAAAAGTTTCAAATCTGCTTCTGCTTTTTCTGCCAGGAGATGCAGATTTTGTGCAGAAAATTCTGCACCCAAATCCGCAACGTGTGCAATAGCCTTAACCTCCTTCATGTCTAGCATATTTAGCACTTAGTAGAGAACCTTTGGCTGTTATGACCTGCTACATACATGATGCCTAACCAGACACTAGGTTCTGGCACCGTTCCTGAGAAATCTTAGTCCATTTCTCATGGGCAATGGTCTCCAGTAGGGTTGAGCGACCTTTACATTTATAGGATCGGGTCGGGTTTCACGAAACGCGACTTTTTCAAATGTCGGGTCGAGTGAAATCGGCCGATCCTATAAAAAAGTCGGGGTCGGGGTCGGCCGAAACTCGAAACCCAATGCAGTGCATTGGGTTTCCAATGGTTCCCAGGGTCTGAAGGAGCGGAAACTCTCCTTCAGGTCCTGGGATCCATATTTAAGTGTAAAATAAAGAATTAAAATAAAAAATATCGCCATACTTACCATCTGATGCGCCCTGGTACTAAGCGGGAACCTTCCTTCCTTAGAATCAGCCTTCCAGGACCTTGCGGTGACGTCGCGGCTTGTGATTGGTCGCGCGGCCGCCCATGTGACCGCTCGCGCGACCAATCACAAGCCGCGACGTCACCGTGACGTCACCGAAGGTCCTGGAAGGGCTGATTCTTAGGAAGGAAGGCTGCCGGAAAGAAGCCGAGGGTGAGTATATTCCTATTAGGTATATACTCACCCTCGGACGCGCCCTGCTTCTTTCCGGCAGCCTTCCTTCCTAAGAATCAGCCCTTCCAGGACCCTCGGTGACGTCACGGTGACGTCGCGGCTTGTGATTGGTCACGCGAGCGGTCACATGGGCGGCCGCGCGACCAATCACAAGCCGCGACGTCACCGCGACGTCACCGCAAGGTCCTGGAAGGCTGATTCTAAGGAAGGAAGGTTCCCGCTTAGTACCAGGGCGCATCAGATGGTAAGTATAGCGATATTTTTTATTTTAATTCTTTATTTTACACTTAAATCTGAATTCCGATACCAATTCCCGATATCTTAAACATATCGGGAATCGGTATCGGAATTCCGATTCCAGATTCAGAAGATCGCCGACTTCATGGCCGACCCCACACAGGGGTCGGGTCGGGTTTCATGAAACCCGACTTTGCCAAAAGTCGGCGACTTCTGAAAATTGCCGACCCGTTTCGCTCAACCCTAGTCTCCAGTTCATCTTTATACTGCAACCACCTGTTTAAATCCTACCAAACATTTTCTATGGCATGCAGTTCTTGTAACTGTAATGGCCACAACAGAATCTTCCAGGGCTTCATCTGTAACCAAGCCTTGGTGGTGTGTATGCTAAGCTTGGGATAATTGTTATGCTGGAAGGTCCAATAATGCCCAAGCTTCAGATTACTCACAGAAGACAAGACATTTTCTCCTAAGAATATTGATTGAATCCATCTTGCCCTTGATACACTGCAGGTTTGTCAGAGAAAGCAAAGGCACGTCAGAGCATCACCAAGCCACCACCATGTTTCACTGTATTAATCCCCGAGCCATTGCCATGCTTCACTGTAGGCAGGGTGTTATGTATCATTCTTCCTCATCCAGACATATTGAGGATCCATAGGCCTGAAAAGTTTCAGTTTTGTTTAATAGCTCCACAAAACAGAATCACAAAACTTCTGTGGCTCATTTATATGGATTTGAGCATATTGTGCTTTAGGGTCAATAGAGGTGATGTCTTGGAGCTTTTGCATGGAGACCACCAGTGGTTACTCTGCTCCTTACTGTTTAAATTGAAAAATCTTGTAGGAACATGTTCACACTAAATATGCTTGAGTCCCCGTGGCTGCATGTTTTACTGCTGTTAGACAGCCACAATGCATGGGGATTTCCTAAGAAACAGGCAATCACTGTATGTGTTGCGGCTGTGTAACTGCCACAAATCATGCAGCTGTGAGGACTTGACCATATTTTTTTAACACGCCCGAGATAACACCTGAGCATACTCACGATATCCAAGCACACTCGCTCATCACTAGTACTTAGTAAACATTGTTTTTGATTAAAAAAATCATTAAAGCCACCCCACAGCGTCAAGCTGTGCACCAATTGGGACAGTCCTATCCTCTAAGGCTACGTTCACACTTGCGGCTAGCGCCGCAGCGTCGGGCGCCGCAGCGGCGCCGCATGCATCATGCGCCCCTATATTTAACATGGGGGCGCATGGACATGCGGTGCACTTGCTTTTTGCGCCGCATGCGTCCCTGCGGCGCCCGCGTCGGGGCGCAGAGGACGCAGCAAGTTGCATTTTTGCTGCGTCCAAAATCAATGGAAAAAAGGACGCATGCGGCGCAAAAAGCAGCGTTGTGCATGTGTTCACATTTGCGCTGTGCGGTGCGGCGGCGACGCTGCGGCGCACACCGCAAATGTGAACGTAGCCTAATATTAAATCCTCACCTTTTTTCAGACAACCTCAATGTAGATGGAAGCAGAGAAGGTTTGGGACGTCAAGGGAAACTATGTAGATGAAATGCCTATCTAAAAAAAGAGGAGCTACACCCCTGTTTGTACTACAAAGTACAAGAAACTTCAGCAAAACCCAAGAAATTTGCCAGAGCATAAGTCGGTATACATGCAATGGTGAAATGTTTTTTATGTTTTTGCGATCCCAATTTTTTTATTATTATTATTATTATTAGAATTATCTACATTGAACAAGAATATAAACACAAAACTTTTGTTTTTGCTGCCATTTTTTTAGCTGAACGCACAGGCCTTTTTCTCTCAAATATTGTTCACAAATTTGTCTAAATTTATGCTAGTGAGCATTTCTCCTTTGCCAAGACAATCCATTCGCCTCACAGTTGTGGCATATCAAAATGCTGACAGCATGATTATTCCACAGGCGTGCCTTGGGCTGATCACAATAAAAGGCCACTCTAAAATGTGCAGTTTTATCAATGCCAGAGATATCGTAAGTCTTGAGGGAGCGTGCAATTGGCTTGCTGACTGCAGCAATGTCCACCAGAGCTGTTGCCCGTGAATTGAATGTTCATTCCTCTACCATAAGCCGTCTCCAAAGACATTTCAGGGAATTTGGGAGTACATCTAACTGATCTCACAATCGAAGACTACGTGTAACCACACCAGCCCAGGACCTCAACATCAAGCATCTTCACATCCAAGATCATCTGAGACCACCCACCTGGACATTTGCGGCAACAATCGGTTTGCATAACCTAAGAATTTTTGACACTATCTCCACTTTGCACTGACGAGGGGCAGTACCCCAAAACACAGTGTCTGCAAATTGAGATTCTGGTTTGGCTTTTATCCTAAGTCATGTGACACGACTTGTTAAAGGGTCGACATTGACTGTTAGGATTCCTACTTCCAATAGGTGGCACTAGAGTTCTAGTCCTCTTCCTCTCTGAAGAGACAATTTGCACAAACTGTCAGGAACCAACTCAGGAAAGTCCATCTGCATAAGAGTCATCCTCATCAGGGTCTGCACCTGACTGCATTTCGTCGCCGTAATCGACTTGAGTGGACAAATGCTCACATTCGCTGGCTTCTGGAACATTGGAGAGGTGTTCTCTTCATGGATGAAATCCGGTTTTCACTGTACAGGATAGATGGCGTCGTGTGGGTGAGCTGTTTGTTGATGTCAATGTCATGGATCCAGTGGCCCATGGTGGCGTTATGGTATGGGCAGGCGTATGTTATGGACAACAAACACAGGTGCATGCTATTGATGCCTTTTTGAATGCACAGAGATACCGTCACAAGATTCTGAGGTCCATTGTTGCGCCATTCATCCATGACCATCACCTCATGTTGCCGAATAATAACGCATTGCCCCATGTTGCAAGTATCTGTACACAATTCCTCGAAGCTGAAAACATCCCAGTTCTCGGATGGCCAGCATACTCATTGAACATGTCACCCATTGAGCAATTTCTCACAGCCAGTGAAGAGGAGTGGACCAGGAATCCACAGACCACAATCAACAAGCCGATCAACTATATGCGAAGGAGATGTGTTGCACTGCATGGGGCAGACAGTGGTCACACCAGATACTGGTTCTCCGCCCCCCCCCCCCCCCCCCGCAACTGACCAACACTATAAAACTACACATTTTAGAATGGCTTTCCACCGTGGCCAGCCTAAAGGGCACCTGTGCAATAAACATGTGTCTAATCAGCATCTTGAAATGCCACAACTGTCATCAGGATGGATTATCTTGGCAAAGGAGAAGTGCTCACTAACACTGATCGAGACAAATTTGTGAACAATATTCGAGAGAAAAAGGCTTTTAGTGTACGTAGAAAAAGTCTGATTTTTGAATGCAGCTAAAAAAAAATGGGAGCAAATATAAGTGTGTATAAGTGAGTGTTGCATTCATATTTTTGTTCAGTGTACTTATTACTTATAAATTGTTAAATTTGGAGAAACCACTTCTTATATAGTTGTGTTGATTGTTTAGCTAGTCACATGATTCTTCGTTTGATTGGTTTATTTCAAAAAACAGAAAGTTTGCTATTTTGCTAATAAACTGCAGTGGGAGTTGAATAATTTTGATTGCAACTGCAGTAATTGTAAGTTAATAGATATCCCCTAAACTTTTGATGGTGAGGAGGGTCAAAATCTTATGGTAAAGCAGAAGCAGTTTCTTTTTAATTTATTTTCTTGGAACAGCGGTTTTCCAAAATTGTAAAATTCAATCATATGCCAGAGCAGAAGACCATTTGTAATTAAAATTGGTTTGTTAATGCGCATTTCAATAGCAATGCTTGTACTGATCCATTGCTTTACTAATCCTCATAACTTGGCATCTACCATTATTAAAGCATTTGCATCTGTAATGCACTTGGCTACGTGGGATCCCATTGCCACAAATAATATCGCTGACCATAAAAAAATGTAATTATCTTTATTTATAATGTGATTTATTAGAACATGATTGAAAACTGAAAAGGTACACAAACAAGACACTGTGCTGAACCACAAAGGACTAATTGCAGAATGCCACAACGTGACAGAATAAGGTACAGAGCAAATAGGTCAAATATATTAGGTGCTAAAAATGCCCAAAACCCAAACATCACAGTAACAAGATAAAAGAGATAGGACAATTTTTCTCAAATGAACACTCCTGGGAATAGAAATGTAAAAATAGACATATACCTCTATATCAGAACGTTTCACCCACCAAACCTGATGCACGTATCACAAAAAAAGGCACACATTTTTGGGCAGTGGTGGCAATTTTTTGTATCTGGTGAATCAAGGACAGAATTATTATTTCTCTTTTAATCCAGGGATATACACCTCCGACGGGCTGTTACTTGGTTTCCCAGCTACAAAACTTGTCAGCCACTAACATCGAGGACGAAGTTTACAATTAATCTGTAATAATAATGAGCTGCTGTTACTTTTATCAAGCCGCTGCTTGTTCTCCGCACTTTGGATGAATGCTAGTTGCACCACGTGTGCTATGTGGAATCCCAGTCTATGTAATTTCAGCCTGGAATGGCGGGGATGTATGTGATATGCATACTCCTGGGCAGAAGCCATCTAGTGGGCTTGGTCTCGCTTCTTATACCTGTATGGACGGCCGTGTCTTTAGATGGGGCACGGCCTTGCTCAATACAAGTGTATGGAGGAAGGCTGTGCCCACTAGATGGGTTCTGCCCAGGAGTATGCATAATGTACAAATCGCCACCGATCCCAGGTCAGAAACTGACAAATCCTCGCAGTGCACATTGCGTGTGCTGGGGAGATTAACAAGTCTGCAGTCACACAGAGTGACTGCAGACTTATCAATTTAGACCGGACATTCCCTTTAATAAAGCTTGAAAATCAGCTCCAGTGAGCTGATGATATAATCTGGGAAATGCCAGCAAATATACACTGATCAGTCAGAACATAATCCAATGACAGGTGAAGTGAATAACATTTATTATCTTCTTTTAATGGAACCAGTCAAGGTTTGGGATTTACTTTGCAGGGAGTGAACATTTCTTTATGTTTAGCTGACGAATTGGAGGCAGGAAAAAAATAGCAATCATAAGGATCTGAGTGACTTTGGCAATGGCTACATTTTAATGACTAGGTCTATCTCCAAAATTGCAAATGTTCGCCATACGCAGTGGTTAGTGCCTCTCAAAAGCGGTCCAAGGAAGGACAAGGAGTAAACAGGAGACAGGGTTCTAGGGTCCAAGACTCATTAAATGTGTATGTACGTCAAAGGCTAGCTTGTCCTATCACACAGAAGAGCTACTACAGTGCAAAGTACTGAAATTTGTTGCCAGATACCACAGGACACCTTCAGAGGTTTGTGGAGTCCATGCCTCCAATGGTCTTGACTGGACAAGGGAAGATGTTAATGTTATGGCTGATCATAGTTAATAAGGAAGCCTTCTTTGAGACTTTGGACTCAGAATAGAAAGAAGCTGGAAGAGTCAGTGAAGCTTACTAATGTTTAGTCTATGAGAAAACCTCCAATGATTTATTACGTCAAACTATTAACCATTAGATTACTAGTGGCATTAGATAAGTATTAGTACCTTTTTTTAGAATATTATTTATATATTTCAACTTCAGCAAAGAAACCATGCAGCATGTATCAGCATGTGGCTTTATCTACAGTGAAATGGACAATAACGAAAAAGAAGGGGAACTAGAGCGTAAAAGCAACATACATACTGCGAAGCTTCTTGGAACTGCAAGTCGCTTATATTAGGAGACTTGTAGTGACTTCGTAAAATTTATAATTTGCAAATAATGACATTTTACCCATAACATCACATATAGCCTGCCCATCCACAAGAAGGTACAGTTTATTGCTCCATTATAGAATCACCATAGACACAAGACCAAATCTGCCAACATTGGGGTTACTGGGTCACAATAAAATGTGTTTTGGGGCTTCCAGGCTATCCCTCACTGCACTTGCTGAGGAAAATACAGTAGTGTGAAAGAGCGTTTGCCCCCTTCCTAATTTCCTATTCTTTTGCATGTTTGTCACACTTAAATATTTCAGCTCACCAAACAAATTTAAATATTAGACAAAGATAACACACAACATGCAGTATTTAAATGAAGGTCTTTATTATTAAGGGGTAAAGAAATCCAAACCTACAGGGCCCTGTGTCAAAAAGCTATTGCCCCTAAACCTAATAACTGGTTGAGCCACCCTTAGCAACAACTGCAATCAAGCGTTTGCAATTACTGGCAATGAGTCTTTTACAACACTCTAGGGGAATTTTGGCCCACTCATCCTTGCAGAATTGATGTAATTCAGCCACATTGGAGGTTTTCTGAGCATGGACTGCCTTTTTAAGGTCAAGCTACAGCATCTCAAACAGCATCTTGTTTTTCTTAAGCCATTCAGAGGTGGACTTCATGGTGTGTTTTGGATAATTGTACTGCTGCATAATCCAAGTGTGCTTCAGCTTGAGGTCACAAACAGATGGCCAGACATTCTCCATCAGGATTTTTTGGTAGCCAGGAGAAATCAAGGTTCCATTTACTACAGCAAGTCTTCCAGGTCCTGAAGCAGCTAAACAGCTCCAGACCATCACACTACCACCACCATATTTTATTGTTGGTATTATGTTCCTTTTCTGAAATGCTGTGTGAGTTCTATGCCGGATGTAATGAGACAAACACCTTCCAAAAAGTTCTTCTTTTGTCTTGTCAGTCCACAGAGTATTCTCTCAAGATGTTTTCTGGCAAAACTGAGACGAGACTTTATGTTCTTATTGCTCAGCAGTTGTTTTCATCTTGGAACTCTGCCATTTTAACTCAGCTTCCCAAAGTTGTTGAAGTAAATGAGAGAAGAAAAAGTGGCACTCACCCTTCTGTGCAGTATAAGTGTTGTCCTTTATTTGCGATTAGCAGACTACAGACATTTTCTACGGCGACTGGTGAGGAGAGGGGTGCGGGGAGTGAACCCCTCTATTTTATAAGTTGTGCACCACCCATGTCAGTAGCTAACCTCTGAACGTCCTGATCTACAAAGGATCGAGTATACCTATATATCTCTATGTGAAGTACAGCATCAGTGCCGTTCACACCCATCTTTCTCTTGAAGCGTTTCCCAAAGTTGTGCCTGCATTTTGGGATTACTTGTCTGCATTTTGGGATTACTTGTGTCATCTTTGTCTAATATTTAAATTTGGTGATCTGAAATATTTAAGTGTGACAAATATGCAAAAGAATAGGAAATCAGGAAGGGGGTAAACACTTTTTCATACAACTGCATATATTGGCCATGTAAAATTCTAACAGGTTTGATGCTTCACTGCCACAGGAGATAAACTGCAGCCAGAAGTGGCTGACATCTGGTTATTCCTTAGCTCCTTCCTTTACAGGATACATGTTTAGCCGAGTTCATGAGCAACAGCTATCTAATGTGCATGACAGCTTTGAGGGTCAATATTTTAAGGTACCTGGTTGGACAATTGAGTGAACAAGTTTACAAAATCTTATTATTAAATCCCATATGATCCCACCTTCCAATTTAGAAAGCACAAAAAAACCTCCTGAAAGGCCCCTCTTTAAGGCTACGTTCACATTTGCGTTGTGCGCCGCAGCGTCGTCGCCGCAACGCACAACGCATACAAAAACGCAGCAAAATGCATGCAAAACGCTGCGTTTTTTTGGAAACACAGTTGCGTTTTGAACAAAAAACGCAGCGTTTTGCGCCGCATGCGTTTTTTGTGCAGTGAGTCATTCTTCATCCCCCCCACCAAAAAAAAGTGTCTACACAATAGATAAGGACCACCAATGGCTAGAAGAGGGTTGGTGTTATGTAATTGTGTATATATACCCTGGCAGAGATGAATTCCTCCCATTTTGCTGGTATTCATGATGGAGCGTCCCATGGACAGTATCTACATGGATATGGAGATGGAATTTGCCTTGGCTCATGCCTATGCTGTCGCCTGTTTTCATCAAAGGGAAAGGGAAAAACGGAAATGGAGTCGTCGCCGCTTTTGGATACACCCTATCGTGGAAGTCCGGGAGAGCCGTGGAGCATACCATTGCTTGTTTGGCGAACTGAATGACAACCTGGAGAAATATTTCGAATATACCAGGATGTCTCAGGACAGCTTCCGCTATCTTCTGCGTCGGGTGGAAGGAGCCATTAGCAGGCAGGACACGCAGCTCCGGAGAGCTATTTCCGCAGAGGAACGGCTGCTGGTGACTCTACGGTACGTAGCTGTTTGAATGACTGTGATATGTTCTTCCCTTTTTTTTTTTTTTTTTTTAAATTATTTTTGGGGGTTGGTATGGTCAATGTACTTTTATAAATTACAATGTACTTTAATGTAATTTCTTTATCTTCTTGGCAGTTTCCTGGCTACCGGAGAGACCTTGAGATAACTTCATTTTCAGTTCCGGATTGGAGTCTCCACTCTCTCCGGAATTATTGCTGAGACATGCCGCGCTTTGTGGGATAATCTCCGGGAGGAATTTTTACCTGTCCCTACAAGCGAAATCTGGGAGGCCAACGCACAGAAATTTGAGCAAGTGTGTTCTTTTCCAAACTGTATTGGCGCGGTGGATGGAAAGCACATTCGGATTACCAAGCCTGCGAAAAGTGGATCCCTTTTCTACAATTATAAAAAATACTGTTCCACTGTGCTCATGGCAATTGCCGGTGCGGACTGCCGTTTTCTCGCAGTGGACATTGGTGCGTTTGGCCGTGCAAATGACTCGCGCACATTTAAAGAGTCGGATATGGGCCAAAAATTATATGGCAACAATTTTAATTTCCCACAGCCACGACCTCTTCCCCACACCGAAGGCCCTGCGATGCCATTTGTTGTGGTTGGGGATGAGGCATTCCAAATGTCTGCCAACCTATTGAAACCCTACTCCAGTCGGGGCTTGGACCATACAAAAAGGGTTTTCAATTACAGACTGTCCAGGGCCAAAAGGACTGTGGAGTGCGCCTTTGGCATCCTTGTCTCCAAATGGCGGATATTAGGATCCGCCATTAATCTGAAAACTGAGACAGTGGATGAGGTGGTGAAGGCTTGTGTGGTTCTCCACAATTATATTATGGCCAAAGAGAGACTGAACGTGGAACTCGAGGAACCCATAGCCAACCCATTACCTGATTACCATGATCATCCTCTGAGGACAAGTGTGGAAATTGCGCAGATGAGGGATCGTTTTGCGGCCTATTTTGTGTCAGATGTTGGCCGTGTGTCATGGCAAGATCAAATGGTGTAGTAATAATGTTACTGTTGGACTGTATTCTGGTTTTAACTACACCAATAAATACCTCTACTGTGGCTGTGCTAAAAATATAATATGATAATAAACTAATTCTCCAATAAATGTGCAATAAATGTTATCCGTTTAGGTTGGTTTGGTTATGTCAAATTTGGCATCTACCTATAGTTCACAAATGTAATGTGCCTTATATAAAAAATTGTAAACCTTTGTTTTTAAAATGTGGTTGTTTAATAAAAAAATTTCTAATTTTTCTACCCTGCTTCAAAGAACATATTTATACCATACCATATAACATTTATCTGTTTGTCAGATCGCCGTGTATCGTTGTGTTTGACAGCAAAAGCAACGATACCAGCGATGTTTTACAATGGTAACCAGGGTAAATATCGGGTTACTAAGCGTAGGGCGTCGCTTAGTAACCAGATATTTACCCTGGTTACCAGTGTTAAATGTAAAACAAAAAACAGTACATATACTCATGTTCGCGTCCCCCGCCGTCCACTTCCTGCACTGACTGAGCGCCGGCCGTAAAGTGAATGCACAGCACAGCGGTGATGCCGTCACTCAGTCAGTGCAGGGAAGCGGACGCCGGGGGACGTGATTGTGAGTATATGTACTGTATTTTTTTTTACATTTAACACTGGTAACCAGGGTAAACATCGGAAGCGCGGCCCTGCGCTTAGCAACCAGATGTTTACCCTGGTTACCCGGGGACCTCGGCATCGTTGGTCGCTGGAGAGCTGTCACACAGACAGCTCTCCATCGACCAAATAGCGATGCTGCAGTGATCTGCATCATTGTCTGTTTCGCTGCAGCATTGTTAAGTGTGAAGGTACCTTTACGGTATGTGTTCACGTTCAGGATTGCATCCGGATTTTGTCAGGATTTTCCATCAGTATTTGTAAGCCAAAACCAGGAGTGGAAAAATTAGAGGAAAAGTAGAATAGAAAATATGCTCCACTTCTGTATTTATCACCTACTCCTGGTTTTGGCTTACAAATACTGATGTAAAATCCTGACCAAATCCTGATGCAATCCTGAGCGTGGACACATACCTTAGTGTTTGAAAACACCTCATACACTTTAGTGTTTGTAAACACCTCATACAGCAATGAGAGACACCCAAAAAAAGGCAAATTAAAAATTGTAAAAATAGTGTCTGACATTGCATATATGACGTGTTTGAATCACAAAATATGTGTAGACAGCGCACGGCGTGACTTGCCGAGAAGTATACTGGAAAATAAGAACAAAGTTTTAAAACAAACAATTTTTATTGGGGGGAAACAGAAAAAAAAAGGGGAAAGAAACTTAGGGGGTATCAACCTCCGCTACCAGCGGTGAACGGTAAGTCTCTGGTGGTTGGGAACGGGGAGAGGAAGAGGATGCGGAGTCAGAGTCAAGGAGACTGGAAGGAAGGTCCAAACCCTCCGCAGGGTATACTGGGGAAACCGGCACATCTGTAGGGGAGGGAGGAGGCAACACAAGCCTTTGCCAGCTTCTTGGTTGGCCCTGGCTGCTCCTGCTGCGACTAGAGCCCCGACGCGTCCTCGGTGTCGGTATTGGAGCAGCCAGAGCCTCCGTGTGTGTCCTCTTCCTTTTCCTCTCTCCCGCGGCAGCTCCCCCAGAATGACGGAGGATGAGGGCCGAGCAGGAGTCGGCGGCACACTGCTATGGTGCCTGTGGTGGCGTCGCTCGGCACGTGGACCTCGGTGGGGTGGCTGGAGTGGCTCTGCAGCAGGAGTCAGAGTCATGCTAGCCAGCGACGGTACTACGGGCAGTGTCGCTGACTGCATGACCCGAGCCTGCTGCAGAGCCCTCACATAGGCATTGTTGCAGGACTTTATCACCGAAATCTGGAGTTCCGGCGTAAGGTGTTCCACCATGCCCTTACCAATAGTACTTAAAAAATGTTTGGCCGGATTCGAGAGCTCGGCTTCCAGATTTTCAAGGCGCCGGTCGATATTGGACAGATGAGTGTCCATTTTATCGCTCAACGCCTTGAAACAGTTCTGGAAAACCGTGCTCAAATCCAAAAATTCGGGCATGGCTGGCCTGTCCGAGGCCCGCTGGCGCTGTCGGGAATTCCCGAACGAAGGTGCGCCAGAGGCCTCGGGCAGGGGAACACCTGATGGACCGGCTGCCGGTTCTCCAGATGGTGGTGCAAGCCTGCTGTCGCTGTGGGAGGGCTGTGACGGGTCAGATGGCGATTCATAAAGGTCCGCTCCTGCGGGGCGAGCTCGCTCGAGGGTGCTGCTGTGTGTCCTGTGAAAAGATAAGGAAAGAATTAGTCTTCAATTAATTACCTATCACATACGCCAACTCCTGTAATAAAATTAACATTAAATGACACATCATTACATTACAATCCCCTGTCTCTCAGTCTGTGTGGCCTATAATAAATTGCTGATTGTTATCGCCAGCTGACCATTAGGGCTGACGATAACAATCATGGACATACCTACGGCAGAAAATGACTGTTCATTCCCACTGCCAAAGGCAATGCATACCTCTGTCATCGTTTTAAAAAATTTTTTGTCAAAAAATCTTTCTTGATGCTGCCTATGCCGCAAAAATAGTATAAAATTTAAAGTCAAGAAAAACATTTAAACCCCCCCCCCCCAAAAAAAAAACAGTCACTTTGCTGATCTGATCGCAAGAACGGCCATGACGTTAGGATCATGTGATCGAGACGTCATCATTATTCCTGCGATCAGAACTACCCTGACTCAGAACGTAACCTGTCATGGACTACAAGGACTCACGCTTAACACAATAAATTACTAATGGGCTATATACCATTCCACTAGGGAAAAAGTTACGTGGATGGCCAATATGATACGCTGACTACATGGATGGCCAATACACTATGTGCCTGGGAAATATACTATGTGGATAAGTGGCTAGAACGTGTACTATGTGGCTGCGATATAGTGGCCCGGCAATATACTATGTGGATGCACAATGTACGTGGCTGGGCAATGTACTATGTGGCTGTGCAATATGCTATGTGTCTGGGCAATGTACAATGTGGCTGTGCAATATGGTATGTGGACAAAATACTTACTGTCGGCGGCCAAGGACTGGTCTTAAGAACTGTAATGCCCTGTGGTATTTGTAGGGCACAGACTTGGCCGCAGCAGCACCACTCCGAGATTGCTCCTCCTCAGTACGGAGCCCCTTATTGAAACGGTCTTTCATGGATCGCCATCTGGTCCTCAACTTTTTAACTGTGAATGTAAAGGAAAAAAAAAGGTTACATATTTAGCATTTTAAAAGGATAAAACAACCGTGTGCGATGCAAAGTTTAGGCGTTGATCGCATCACACACGGTTGTGTTTATCCTGGCAAGATGGGTCATAGCAGCGTATCAGCAATACTCACGAAAGTTGCCTTTGTCCTTCGCTGAGGCACTGTCAAAGCCATCCCACAGCGACTTTGCCACCTCTGCCCACAAACGCCTCAACACCACCTGGTCCATGTGCCGGGGGTCACGGCTGTCCCACAACGGGCCACGCTCCTGGATGCTGGAGATCAGGAGGTCAACATCTATGGCACTGTCTCCTTGGTCCCGTTGTGAAACCTAGAAAAATTAGAAAACAAAAAGGTTACAAATATGCAAATATTAACAACCACCAGCACCTGGCATGATATGTACCTTTGCCCTATCCTTTGCCATTTGATGTATGTATAATGATGGTTTATACACCAGTATTTTGGAATGTTTTTGTGCATGGAGTTCAACTTTAATTTACCTTCCCCCAATACTTGCTGCCCTGAAAAGCTAAAATGTAATTCAGCTTAGTAAACATCCCTAGTGAAAGCAGGATGCTACTCAAATTTAATGTTCCTCACAGCAGGATGCTACTCAAAAAAAAAAAAAAATACTCGCCGGCCTGACGCCACACCTTGGCCCCGACCTCGCTGCTCCCGCTGACTGCCTTCCCCCTCACTTGAAGAAGCCTGTAAAAATTGTATACCAAAATTATTGTCAATGCTACAAATGGCAGCGAATAGTAAGCAACTGGACATAATTACTCACCGCACTCCCCCGCGCCGACTGGCTATGTTCCGAGTCATGTGAGTCACTCGCCATTCTTGCACGTTTGCTCTGCAATGAAAAAATGAGCAAAAAATCACATCCAAAGCTAACAATGCCACATACAATAAAATAGGCACAAAAAATTAAAACAACCACAATTGACTGTTGACTGATAGGACAATGCAAACTCAAAAGCGACACCACAACGCCATACATTGCAAGAGAATACAATAGAAGAAACAATACAAGAATAGACCCAAACAAAATTAAGCAAAAATAGACACCTATGTCCAAATTTTTAAATATAAAAACTTACTAAAAAAAACCTTACAGGTAAAAAAAAAGGCCCAATGAAATAGCAAACTAATGAACGCCATACTTTACAATTACAACAAGACATGATCCAAAACAACACCATCTGGTGACATCTAACCACAGAAATACATCAGAAAAAGGTGATAAATACCATTCTAGATAATAAGCAATAAACATTACGGGACAACCGCTGTTACAAAATACAGCAACCCAAAAGATAAACCATAAAATAGAAAAGAAAACACATGAAATTAAAAAAAAAAAAAAAGGGCCCCACCAAAAAAAAAAAAACCATTATACTACACACTTGGCAATGCAAACAGTCAAGGAAGGAGATATATGCCATACGGAAAACGACGTAAAACCATCAGAGATAAAAAAAAAAAAAAGGGAAAATACAATTGAAAATAGAATGATATAGCCGCACGGAACAATACAATACAAATGAAACATCATAAATGTAGCCCCCCCACCAGCAAGAAAAGACACTCAAGGAAAGAAAAAAAAATGCCAACAGCATAATAAAACACAGCAAGACATGAGCCAAGAAAACACAATACGGTTACCCCCAACAATAGAAACCAGAAAAAGACATGAACCAGAAATTTAACAAGAAAAAATGAGCCAAAAAAAATACATTGAACAACCGCATGACACCAGAACAACCCAAAACCAATCCAAAACCAAGCAAGGCCGAAGACAATAAACGCCAGCATATACGCCAGAAGTACATCATAACCAGATTAAAAAAAACAATTTTTCAATAACAACCCACAGTGCCATAACCGTAAAATAGCACAGACCAAACATTGCACAAATTAAATAAAAATCAAGAAATAAAACACAGAATAAAAAATATGCAAAGAGAAATATATACTTACAGGTTTGGAAAGCAGATGGCTCCTCTCAGTGTCTTCTCTTTGTGTTGTCTGTATAGCCTTGTGAAAGACAATGACAATCCCCCCTTTTTTTTTTATATATATAGTGTTTTTTTAGTGTCTAGACAAAGTCTAGACAATGTTTTGCATTTTTTATTGGAAAACGCATGCGTCGTACAACGCACCACGACGCAAGTACTTGCGTCGTCTGCGTTGTCAATGTAAGTCAATGGGGAAAAAGGCGCATCGACGACGCAAACACGACGCAAACACGAAGCATGCGTTTTTTAAAAGGTCGGCGCCGCCCGAAAAATGCAACATGTTGCATTTGCCATGCCCTGACAGGTGCGCCCTAACGCCGCATGCGGCGTACAATGCAACACAACGCATGACAACGCATGTACATGCGGCCCCATGCGGCGCCAATGTTAAAGATAGGGCCGCACGACGCATGCGTTTTGTTGCGGCGACGACGCTGCGGCGCACACCGCAAATGTGAACGTAGCCTAAGAAGATCCTTATTTAGACCATTATATCCTATGCATACTGATCATTATTTGAAAAGACCCCTTAGATAACTATTTTTAAAAGTTTGGGTAATTCTGTCAAGAAGGATTCACTCTACAAATGACGAGGGTCCAGAAATGAAAGGGACTGTCTCATAAAGCATGGACACTCCTACCAGAATGGTTCTCTCTTTTGGCAAATAAAGGGAGTATTCAATAAGGTAATAATAGGACATATAGAAAGAGGTAGTCATCATGAGACAACCCATTTAATTGGGTAGTCCAAGACTTTGCAATTAATGAGCTATATGGTACCCCCACCAATCAGCTGAAAACTGCACAGGTAACAGCCAGATAAAAGCAATATAAAGGGCAGAACACAGCATTTATCTATCTATCTATCAATCTATCTATCTATTTATTTTGTTATAGAACCGAAATACCACAATACAGATTTCATTATTTGTACAATTTTTGGGGGAGTACTGCCTCCTTTTTCTTTACTACATCTACTCCAAAACAGAATAATCTGGTATGCTTCATTGCATTCTTATAGGCTATGTACATATCTATCTATCTATCTATCTATCTATCTATCTATCTATCTATCTATCTATCTATGTACATATCTATCTATCTATCTATCTATTGTAAGATAGCGCTTACTGCATGTGTTGGGGACACTCGCTTAGCAACGGGACTCACACAGGCACGTTTTTCTCACAAAAACAGTCCATTCGGTTTATTTTATGCAGCATAAACCGGGTCATGCACAGTTCATTATATACCAGGGCGCAGAGTAGTGAATCTGCGCACGCGCGGCCTCAGCAAGATGGCCGCCGCCACCGGAAAATACCGTAACTCACCAGCGCTGCTGCTCTCCATCAATACCGGGCCGCGGATTCACCTCAAATATGGATGGGACCTGCTCACGCCATACAGCTCACCATGCCACATCATGCCCGCACCTCTGTCACCGCCACAATGCCGGTAAGCCTGCGTTCCGAATATAAGACGCACCCCCCATTTTCCTCACAATTTTTTTGGGGAAAAAGTGCGTCTTATATGCCAAAAAATACGGTACATTTTATACGGCTTCAACTCACAGTTCACTAAACATGCCAGACTTCTCACTTTGTCAAGTTACCATGGGTGACCGTACGCCGAACCGTTCATCATTATCCATGAAACATAACAAGCACCAACAGTATGTTCCACTGACAGATACTTCTCTGCCATTATGATAGCCCCCTTCCCGGGTGTTACCTTTCTGGAGCTCCTGCTCCACACGCTGACCTCCCGTCAGTCATCTCTCTCGCAGGGAAGCTGCCGACCTGGGATCACCATCCCGGACAATGCCTTGCTCACTAGGCCACCTGACAGTCCAGATCCTCAGACGGGCTGTAGCTCCCCCAGTGCAGTGCCATTGCAGACTCTGCACCCACTCCTTCCCATGTGCTCTTCAGGAATCCTACTCCCAGGACTTCCAACACAGGTTGTGCTATTCAAGAAGCCTACTCCCAGGACTTCCAACACAGGCCAATCAGTGCGGTATTCAGGACATCCGTCCCCACCTGGGACCGTCCAACACACAAGTTTCTAAGTGCGCTGTTCAGGGATCCGATCCTACTCCCAGGATCTCCCAACACACCAGTCTTCAGATCCAAGGCCTCACAGTGCGCTATTCAGGGATCCAGTCCACATACAGGACCTCCCAACACTCAAGCCATCCAGGATCTCACACTCTCCATTACAGAGACCACTCACAGGAACCACTACCTACTCCATTGCAGGAAACATGTGACCCACACACTCTAGCTGTTTTTTTTACAGTTGGACCTTGGGCTTTATTCAAGGTTGAGGGAATAGTGAATAGTTCCAAATATCAGTTAATTTTGCAACAAAACCTTCAGAACTATACTAAAAAGTTGAAGATGAGGAATTTCACCTTTCAGCACTAAAACAACCCTAAGCATACCTCTAAATCAACATGAGAATGGCTTCACCCAAAGAAGATCTAATATTTGCAATGACCCTGCCAGAACTCAGACCTGAAACCAGTTGAAAATCTGTCGGTTGACCTGAAGAGGGCGCTGTACACAAGAGATGCCCTCCAATCGGACAGATTTGGAGTGCTACTGCAAGAAAGAATGGTAAAAGATTCCTAATTCTAGATGTGCGATACATAGACTCCTACCCAAAAAGACTGAATGCTGTCATACATTGAAAGGGTAACTTTTACAAAGTATTAGTTTAAAGGTGTACATGGTTATGCAAACACATTATTTTAATTCTTTTTTTTTCCACCCAAAAATATTTCAATTTACTTTTCAAATAAATTGTACAGATTATAGGTTAATGTTAAGGACATTAAGGACATTAAAGGTGGAATTTTTAAACTGTTCCTAGCAAATATCATTTACATTGATAGATTGGAAGGATATTTCAGTAAACTGTTTTTACTATAAAGGTGAAGTGTTCTGAATGAGCCTGTGGATCTAGGTAACTGATTAAGAGTGGTTCCACGCATTACGGTACTTAATTTTTTTTTTAAGTCACTTTCTTTCAATGGCTAGAAAACTTTTTTTTAAAAAATCTCTCTGTCAACACATTAGCTGTAACTTGTGCAAAAATTTCTGGCATACATAAAATCACTCAGGAAGAGGATAACATAAGACTACATTTGACTAAAGAAAAAAAAACATGGAAACACATAAAATAGAGTTTTAACACAGGTGCAAATTACAAAAAGAAAAATGAAAAAAGTGCAAATCAAAAACAATCTAAAAACACCATAAAAGAGACAAAAAAGGTGCAAATGCAATAATGAATCAGGCCCTATGTGTGAAAAAAACATGAGGCTGGATCCACACATCCATTTTACTGTGCCATTTTTTGTTGTCACTTTTGCTGGCCAAAATATGGTCAATATCGTGTTTTAAAGTACATAGAGAATTATAGCTGCTTACAAAATGGTTAGCTTTGATGGATTTCTAGGTCAGTGCTATTGTCTTCAAAACACAGCATGCACTGGTTATGGATCTTGCTTTCTGATGTATTTCCCAAAAATGACTTAAAATAACATTCACAACAAAATAGATAACTTAATTTAGATTGACGCTTCACCATACTAGAATACCCCTCTTCCTGTCTCATCTATGAACCATAGACAATGACTAGAGTGGTGGTGTCCATGCAAGATCACCACTTCTTTCTTATGGGGCATTTCAGAGCTTTGTTCTCGAGATGGTGGGGCTCTCAGTGATTATCATCAGCTGTCCTGTGGATAAGTGATAACTTGATTAGATGGGAATAACCTTTAACATGTCCAATCTGTGGAGGAAAGTAGGGAGACACGATGGTGGACGGTAACAATTGCGTACGTTGTACAGTCCAGCCATCAAAGTAATAAATAGGGTGTTCATGTAATGCTGCATGAACAGGTAACCGACCAGTATGTGTAAAAGTACAGACACAGAGGGTTATTAGTTGCATGAAGGGTGTGAGAACAGATGATATGAGGGTGCGGTGTTGAAGAAAATTTTGTATGGGCAAAATATGGATAGTTAGATAAGTATGTTGATGCGGTAGGCCAGTCTGAAGAAATGCTTTTTTAGGGCACACTTAAAACTAGAGACAGCAGTAAGACAATCACTGGTGTCAGTAGTAGAAGTGTATAATTGGGTATCATCAGCATAGAGCTGGTACTGGAAACTAAATCTACTGATTGTTTGTTCAATAGGGGCAGTATACAAGGAGAAGAGGAAGGGGCCTAGGACTGCTTCTTGAAGAATCCTGACAGTAAGGCCCCTTTCACACATCAGTTTTTTGCCGTCAGTCACAATCCGTTGGCTCCACAGATCGACTGATCCGTTGCAGATTGTGAAAAACTGATGTGACGGATTCGTTTTTTCGACGGATCCGACTAGCGGATCTGGCTAATTGGATCCTAAATAAATCGGAGCATGCACATTTATAAAAATGGAATCTGTTGAAGGATTCCGTCATTTGACGGATCCGGCGCCCATAGGCTTCCATTCGAGCAAACAATGGACGTCAACGGATCCGTCCCTGTCCGATTTTTAAACGTACACAAAAACATTACTTTGTCCGTTGTCTCTTGCCGCCAGACAAACAATTTTCGATGGATCCGGCGAACGACGGATGAAACGTGAGGCCATCCGTCACAATCCGTTGCTAATACAAGTCTATGAGAAAAATACGGATCCAGCGGCATCAGTCGCCGGATTTGTTTTCCTTAAAATTCAATGGTTTGCGACTGATAGCAAAAAACTGATGTGTGAAAGGGGCCTAGGAGGAAAAGGAGCCAGCAAAAGATACAGTGAAAGAGCGGTCAGAGAGAAAGGAGGAGAACCAAAAAAGAACAGTGTCCTTGAGCTCAATAGAGCACAGCATAGTGAGGAGGAGCTGGTGATCCATGGTATGGAATACTGTAGAGAGACCCAGGAGAATCAGAATAGAGTAGTGAACAGGAGGATATATATAAAGTTCACGTAGTTATCCAAAAATATACATCTGACCATGTAGAGTAGGAAGATATAGAAAAAAAAAAGTATAGAAGACTCTTGTTTGTTTGGACTTTTTATCGAGTTTTTCCAGGACTTTAATGTCAACAAACTAGATTTGAGGAAAAACAGGTAAGAACCTCCTGTCTAGTATCTCATGTCCTCAGGTGAAGACACTATTCATTGATCATATCTCTGTAGCTTATGTCTGATATGATGAGATGTTAAGATTAATTAGGCCATGGGCCTCACATACTTGCTCCACTTCATTTTAGGGGACAGACATGACTTTGGATTTCACCGCAGATTACATCTATAGACTACATTCTCTTCACAGGTTTAAGCTTGTGTTGTGCAAAAAAAAATCTGAAATCTGTATTTTCCTTCCATAGTTTGTCATGGAAAATACAATTTCTAAGTATCTTATAAACTATTTGTACTTGGAAACCTTTATCTTCACAATTTCTCATTTGAACAGGTTAACATAACATGGTTCTTTGTACTTTGGAGTCCAATTCAAGTCACGTTTGGATGGCTCTAGAAAAGAAGGTTGTTGCAACCACAAAATGAGGACATGATTGGCTCCGCTCCATGTGATCGTCCACGTTGTAAGCAGGAGCTGCCTCCTATTCTTTGCACTGTCCTGGTCCGTAAAAAATGAACCTGACTAGTGCATACTATGGATGCATGCATACGGACCATCAATTTGCACTGACCCACAGGTTATTATTGGGTCAGTGTGCTACCTGTTCTGCACAGAGACAGCACACTAACTGAAAATACGCATGTCTGAACGAGCCCTGAGAGTTTCATTGTAAGAAATGAGGGAATTTTTTTATTGGTTTACTGAGTAAGCTTATAAAGAAGAAAGCAGCTTCGTGTAACACTCTTGTATTACTTCTTACTCCTGAATGGTTTGTCCTTACTACTGTGATCACACCTCCCTTTAGATAACATGATTTTGATTAGATGTTTTATAAAACCCATTTTATCTACATGACTATATTAACCCATTCACTACCTGACCAGAAAGATAGATACCAACCAACATCTGAAAACGAGTGCACAAAAAGGTCTCATACAAACTAACAGTTTATTAAATATACCGTACTTAAAGATTTAAATACAAGAGACATACATATCCTTAAACAGAATGTTCCTAGAAGTGGCACCAGTAACATGTACAAAGTGAGAGGTGAAAAGTAACATGACAGATTCCAAATAGGACAAAGAACTCATCTAGGTAATTCAAGTCTACTAACAAGTGTCATAACTAGTACTAAATAGTTTAGTGAAAAAATGCATAAGGTAAGTACTTACACACAAGATGGTATGTCAGTGAAAAAGGGGGGTTCTTGTACATGCGTCCTGGTCCACCAGCCCCAATGTACGTTCACTCAGAGGCTTTGTCAGGGGACATGATAGATAGATGTTGGATAGATAGATATGTAGATAGCAAGATAGATAGAAATGTAGATAGATATTAGATAGATCGATATGTAGATAGATAGTTATGTACATAGATAGATAGAGGGTTGCGACGTGTGGCAATGCGTCGCACTGCGTCGCTAATGCAAGTCAATGGAGAAAAAACACATCCTGCAAGCACTTTTTCAGGATGCGTTTTTTTCTCCAAAACGACGCATAGCAACGTGCAGTGCACGACGCTAGTGTGAAAGTAGCCTTACACGACGGATACAGTGCAGAGCCAAGATACAGGACTACATAGTACAGAGCTGAGATACACGACGTATACACCATACACAACGTAGCGCTGAGATACACAATGTATACACCGAACACAGCGCAGAGCTGAGATACACGACGGATACAGCGAAGAGCTGAGATACACGATGGATACAGCGCAGAATTGAGATACCCAATGTATACACTGTACACAAAGCAGCGATGAGATACACGATGTATACACCGTACTCAACGCAGCGCTGAGATACACGATGTATATACCAGACACAGCGCAGAGCTGAGATGCACCATGGATACAGCGCAGAGCTGAGATACCCACGGTATCGGTGCTGACATACATGACATATACACTGTACACAGCGCAGAGCTGAGACACACGATGTATACAGAGAGCTGCAATCCAGAGCACAGACACGGCACTGCGAATTACAGCCTGTACGCTCACATCCAGGACCGAGGACTGCGGGGTCTTTACGCTCTAGTAATGGGGCGCCGCTGTGTTAGAAATACAAGATGCTTACTGATATTCTTCACCAATCTCCACCCGGCAGCTCAACCAACGGCTTGTACCAACACAGGAGGCAGCGTCCTACCATCAGGAGACCAGAGCAATGTGGGGCTGGGTGACTGCGCATTTCAGTACCCAAGCCATGCCCCTTCTCTGTGCATGCACGGGCCGTGATGGTGATGGGAGACAGATCCCCACTCACTTCAGTGGCAGCCAGCCCCCTTCCCTGTAATAGGCGGTGGTGGAGAAAGGGCCACTGTCCGCAGTCGGCCATAGGGGCAGCACGGTGGCGCAGTGGTTAGCACAGCAGCCTTGCAGCGCTGGAGTCCTGGGTTCTAATCCCACCTTGGACAACATCTGCAAAGAGTTTGTATGTTCTCTCCGTGTTTGCGTGGGTTTCCTCCGGGCACTCCGGTTTCCTCCCACATTCCAAAGACATACTGATAGGGAATTTAGATTGTGAGCCCCATCGGGGACAGCGATGATAATGTGTACAAACTGTAAAGCGCTGCGTAATATGTTAGCGCTATATAAAAATAAAGATTATTATTATTATTAACCCCCTTCACACACAGCATCTAGGTCACACCAGCAGAGAAAATGTCTTCTATGAAGGGCACAAGGTGGGTGGCGGAGCCACTGGGACCAGTCATCAAGAAAGAACGGCGCAGTTTGGACGTTGGTGCAACATTGCGCCATTTTGCACAGAGAGCAGCAATCTGGGTGGAGGCAGAACTTGGGCATTTCAGGAGGTTATCTCCTCCATTCACATCTAAAGCTGCTTGGAACATGGGTGGGGTGGGGCGAGGGGGGGGGGAGCTGCCCCCCCTAGAAGCAGGGGCGCGCCACGCACCTATCATGATGAGGCCTGGCCACCTGTTTTTCCTGCCACCGGCCTTTTAAATCTTCGGGCACGGCGGCTTTACAGGTGCACGCATCAGTGAGTCAGTGGCTTGTGTGCCCTGCACAGAGGGGTTAGGAACACCTGATGTTGAACATCAGGACGTTCTTTATGGGCAGAGAGAGAGAGTGCTCTGCTCTCCCCGTCTCCCGCCCCTGGCTGCAGCACACCACTGAACGTATCAGGATCAGGTCTCAGGCATCTGGAGGAGCTCCTAGTACCTGCGCGCTCCTGAGGCAATCGCTACAGGTGTTGAGCTGGGGCCTGGGGCTGGGCTGATGTATATACAGGGGCTGGAGCTGGCTGTGGCTGGGCTGATGTATATACAGGGGTTGGGGCTGGCTTAGCTGATGTATATACAGGTCATGTGCTGGGGCAGGCTGTGGCTGGGCTGAGGTAATTATATACAGGGGCTGGGGGCTGGCTGGGCTGATGTATATACAGAGGCTGGCTGTGGCTGGGCTGATGTATATACAGGGGCTGGCTGGTCTGAGGTATATACAGGTGCTGGGGGCTTGGGCTGATGTATATACAGGGGCTGGGGGCTGGCTGTGGCAGGGCTGATGTATATACAGGTGGTGCTAAGCTCAGTGGGCTGGGGCTGGTGATGATACATACAGGTGGTGCTAGGCTCAGTGGGCTGGGGATGATATACACAGGTGGTGCTGGGTTCAGTGGGCTGGGGCTGGTGATGATGTATTTAAAGTCTCATTATACTGTATGGAGTATTATATGGGGCACATTATACTTCATGGAACAATATATGGGAATCATTATTCTGTATGGAGCAATATATGGGGCATGTTATTCTGTCTAGAGCGCTATGTGGTGCCCATAATACTGTATGGAGCAATATATGTGGCTTATGATTATGTATGGAGCAATATATGGGGCTCATTATTCTGTATGGAGTAATATATGGGGCTCATTATACTGTATGGAGCACTATATGGTACCCAAAATACTGTGTGGAGCAATATATGGGGCATGTTATTCTGTATGGAGCGCTATGCGGTGCCCACAATACTGTATGGAGGACTATGTGGTACCCATAATACTGTATGGAGCAATATATGGGGCTCATTATACTGTATGGAGCAATATATGGGGCATGTTATTCTGTATGGAGCGCTATGTGATGCCCATAATACTGTAGGGAGCAATATATGGGGCTCGTTATACTGTATGGAGAAATATATGGGGCTCATTATTCTGTATCGAGCAATACACGAGGCTCATTAGTCTGTTCGGAGCAATATATGGGGCTTATTATTATGTATGGAGGACTATGTGGTGCCCAGAATACTGTATGGAGGACTATACTGTCTGATTTATGACCTATTGTAGAATGTACAATAGTTATCACTCATGTAATGTATGGGGGGACTGTATATAAGATGGGAGCCCTATAGGTGAGCTGTACTGTATATGTGTTTGGGGGGCGCTGTTTTGAAGTTCGCCTCAGGCAGCAGTGTGGCTAGGTTCACCCCGATCGAGAGACTGAAATTCTTGCCCATTCTTCCTTGGCAAACAGCTCGAGCTCAGTGAGGTTTGATGGAGATCGTTTGTGAACAGCAGTTTTCAGCTCTTTCCACAGATTCTCGATTGGATTGAGGTCTGGACTTTGACTTGGCCATTCTATCACCTGGATACTTTTATTTGTGAACCATTTCATTGTAAATTTTGCTTTATGTTTGGGATTATTGTCTTGTTGGAAGGCAAATCTCCATCCCAGTCTCAGGTCTTTTGCAGACTCCAACAGGTTTTCTTCAAGAATGGTCCTGTATTTGGCTCCATCCATATTCCCCTCAATTTTAACCATCTTCCCTGTCCCTGCTGAAGAAAAGCTGGCCCAAACCATGATGCTGCCACCACCATGTTTGAGAGTGGGGATGGTGTGTTCAGGGTGATGAGCTGTGTTGCCTTTATGCCAAACATATTTTTTGTTGCCAAAAAGTTCGATTTTGGTTTCATCTGACTAGAGCACCTTCTTCCACATGTTTGGTGTGGCTCTCAAATGGCTTGTTACCAACTTTAAACAACACTTTTTATGGATATCTTTGAGAAATGGCTTCCTTCTTGCTACTCTTCCATAAAGGCCAGATTTGTGCAGTGTACGACTGATTGTTGTCCTATGGACAGACTGTCCCACCTCAGCTGTAGATCTCTGCAGTTCATCCAGAGTGATCATGGGCCTCTTGGCTGCATCTTTGATCAGTCTTCCCCTTGTTTGAGATGAAAGTTTAGAGGGACGGCCGGGTCTTGGTTGATTTGCAGTGGTATGATACTCCATCCCATTTCAATATGATCGCTTGCACAGTGCTCCTTGGGATGTTTAAAGTTTCTTCTTCTTCTCCACAACAGTATCACAGACCTGCCTGTTGTGTTCCGTGGTCTTCATGATGCTCTCTGTGCTTCAAACAGAACCCTGAGACTATCACAGAGCAGGTGCATTTATACGGAGACTTGATTACACACAGGTGGATTATATTTATCATCATTAGGCATTTAGGATGACATTGGATCATTCAGAGATCCACAATGAACTTCTGGAGTGAGTTTGCTGCACTGAAAGTAAAGGGGCTGAATAATATTGCACGCCCCACTTTTCAGTTTTTGAATTTCAACAAAAATTTAAAATAACCAATAAATTTCGTTCAACTTCACAATGGTGTTCCACTTGTTGTTAATTCTTCACCAAAAATTTACATTTGGTATCTTTATGTTTGAAGCATGATATGTGGGAAAAGGTTGAAAAGTTCAAGGGTGCCGAATACTTTCGCAAGGCACTGTATATCTTTCCTGTAGCCGCTTGCTTTCAGTCATAAGGGTGGTGCAGGGAGCGATTACTTTCACGGCTCTCTATACTATGAGCTTGTTATAATCACTCCCTGGCACATTGAAATATGCTGAACACTCTCGCATTCAATCAAAGTACTAGCGAGTGAATATAGTGCTCTCAGTATAGTGAGCGGTGACTGTAACCGCTGCCCCATAACAGGAAGTTATGGCTACAGGTAGGATATAATTTCACTTTCCCCCTGTAGCCACTGGTCCAGCAAAACAGGCAGCATGCAAATGCTATTTGCCTGAAGATTATCTCTATATCTGTATTAGTAGCATTTTTGAATGTGACAAGGTTCCCTTCAATAGATAAAATTCTTGTTTTCGTCAGCTGCTTCTTAGTGGAGCTTAAAATCGCATTGCAGACTGTTTGTATATTCAAATCAATAGTAAACAGGTATGCAGTAAGCTCCTATGCTCCCTCTAGTAGTAGTTAAAGGAAATGTGAATTTTATAATTTATGACTATTGTGGATTTGAAGTTCTGTATCTGAAAAAAATAAGCTCTGAGGACTATACGGATAATTTAAGAAAGGAATAACCAAAGAATTTGGAATCTAAAAATGAGATGGTATTAAAGGGAGTCTGTCACCCCATTTTAGGCCTATAAGCTGTGGCCACCACCATCAGGGGCTTTTCTACAGCATTCTGTAATGCTGTAGATAAGCCCCCGATGTGTCCTGAAAGATAAGAAAAACAACTTAGATTATACTCACCCAGGGGCGGTCCCGGTGTGGTCCGGTCTGATGGGCGTCGCAGTCCAGGTCCATCGCCTCCCATCTTCATACGATGACTTCCTCGTCTTCCTCGCCTCTCTGACCTTTCCCAGCACCTGCGCACTGCAGTACTTTGCTCTGTCCTCAACAGTGCAGATAAAGTACACCTGCACCGGAGCCACGGCAGGAAGACAAGAAAAGGACGTCATCCTATGAAGATGGGAGGCGCCAGACCAGACCGCGACTCCCATCGGACCTGGACTGCCCCTGGGAGAGTATAATCTAACCTCTTTTTCTCATCTTTCAGGATACATCGGGGGCTTATCTACAGCATTACAGAATGCTGTAGATAAGCTCATGATGGCGGTGGGCTTAGCTTATAGGCCTAAAATGGGGTGACAGATTCCACAGATTTAACAGTGGGTAAATAATACTAATAATAATAATTTTTATTCATATAGCACCAACATATTCCACAGCACTTTACAATTAAATAGTGATATCTGATGTCTACTTATCGAAGAAGCACGAATCAATACATCAGTTTTCATGTTTTACTTCATTCGTTAATGTCCCATTTCTGAAAAACCAACTAAATTATAAATCAACTATGATAGTCAGGAGAGGAATGTGATACAAAGAACCGGGAGATTTTCTACAAAATGAAACACATTTACAAGAATTATTGGCGTAACCTCCCTGTACGTTTATTCGTTCTATATTTTACGTTTAATATTTTTCGCTCATTTATTATGAGACAGCTCTATGGTGGTCTAGAATGATACATGAAATAAAGTCAGAAAATGTAGGTCAGTAGTTAAAAGTTCAGAAGAAAGCTTAGAATAAGTCATAAAATTGTAAAATAGAACCTTGTAGACATCAATCATAGAAGTCTCAGACGTTCCATGTTTAGATATTTCATGCTAGTGTTGCATGAGTAATGAAAACCCTCCTACAAAACTCATAGTATAGCTCAAACTAAATGGGGAGTGTGGGCTCCACGCCTAAGGTGGACCTTAATAGCGGGGGTCATACGTTTGCATGTCCTGCTGTTTTCCTCCTGGAAGTCCTACGTTTCATAGGACTGTCCTGCAAATGGGATTATAAAGAGGCAGATTTATGCAATGGGTGTTTTCTATGCATTTTAGGAGCATTTTCAGATGATGTAGGGGTAAACTACCAAACAAAGTGCATCAGGGGACAGCCTGTGGCTTTCCGAAAGAGAAATTATTGGGTAACAGTTTTTACGGATTTCTCATATAGTCATAAAAGCTTAGTCCATTGGTCATGGTTGAAAATCTTCACTAGCATCACCACCTAACAGAAGTAAACTTTATGGATAAAATAGTATAAAAATCATGGTATCCTTGGATCAGCCGACGGTACATTTGTACCTTTTGTACCTATTACGGAGAAAGGAATTAGCAGCTGCCAAAAATCCAATCCTCCTTTACTCTAACATCTACAGTTATGCCAACATTCTCCTAATGTGTATAGCAGCATATGTCACTGTGCATTTATAACACTTACATTCAGTATAATGCTACTACACCCTCATGTAGTGAAGTCCTAGATGATACACATTTCTGCATCCTCTATTTTGACATCACTGACTATAGATAAATTTAAGATTTCCCCTCATATGCTATAGAAAGGTATAAGGCAGTAATCGTAGCAGTCAATGCCCAACCAAAATGTACATCACAAAAATTTCCCACAATAACCTCTAGGTGTTAAAAAGATTGTAGAATGCATTCCTGATAGCGGAAGGACATTCCCAGGACTTGTCTCCTCTCCGAGAGTGAAAATGTTGTGCCTTCTTTGATACAAGGGCTAGAATATTCACAGTCTTAGTGGAAAGGGTCAAAGGTATTTTATCAACAAACGTTTTTATATAATAAAAGTAACAATAGAGTCTCAAAAATGTTAACATAGTTAATGCTGGGAACATAGATTTATTTTTTTCCGCTAGCAGTGAAGATACTACACATGCCGGGCTGCTTTATCTGATTAAGTCACCCAGAAACCTCTTTTTCTAGACATCTTTTGGGGTCCCTACAGTGACTTTTATTATATCTGAATAATGTGATAAAATCAATTGTACAAAAAACAATTAAGGTTCACTTTGGCGAATACTTTTTTGTGGGACGACACCACAAATGAATAAAGAGTAATTAATCTTTTTTTTATTACATTATAGATCGGTCTTTGCAAAGGTGTGAATTTTTGTAAAACAGTCCATTACCT
Source organism: Ranitomeya variabilis (assembly GCF_051348905.1). Lineage (NCBI taxonomy): Eukaryota > Metazoa > Chordata > Amphibia > Anura > Dendrobatidae > Ranitomeya > Ranitomeya variabilis. The sequence goes on along the minus strand of NC_135234.1, from coordinate 705,385,880 downwards.
TATTTTGCTTCATTCTCTCGAAAACCATGCTAAAATAGCTGCCTAACTGCCTAGTTCATACTCTTTTTAGAAGCTGCTTTGAACTGCTGCTCTAGTAAGAATCTTTACTCAAGCACTATTTACAAACACTCTCACTGTGTGAGCATTTCTGCTTCCCTTCCACATGCTCAGATAGTGAGAGCGTTTGTAAATAATGTCTGAGTATGGGTTCTTTTTAGAGCAGCAGTTCAAAACCTTTTTAGCATAAAGGAGTGTAAGACAGATAAAACATCACTTTCAGCATGAAAGAAGCAAAATAACATAATGGAGTGTATTACAAAGATTCATAACTTTGCAAAGGCTGAACAATGAAAGCTAAGTTACTCTTTAATTGATCATATAGTGATATATATAGTATGGCTGCTCACTTTCCCCAGTCCCACACGCCCGTTGCCTCGGGGTGATCCTCGACTCTGCCCTCTCCTTCAAGCCACATATCCAAGCCCTTGCCTCCTCCTGCCGCCTCAGACTCAAAAACATTTCCCGGATCCGCGCATTCCTTGACCGCGACACCGCAAAAACACTAGTGCATGCCCTTATCATCTCCCGCCTCGACTACTGCAACCTCCTACTCTCTGGACTCCCCTCTAGCACTCTGGCACCACTCCAATCCATCCTACACTCTGCTGCCCGACTAATCTACCTGTCTCCCCACTATTCCCCAGCCTCTCCCCTATGCCAAGCCCTTCACTGGCTTCCTATCGCCCAGAGACTCCAGTTCAAAACCCTCACAATGACCTACAAAGCCATCCACAACCTATCTCCTCCATACATCTGTGACATGATCTCCCGGTACCTACCAACACGCAACCTCCGATCCTCTCAAGATCTCCTTCTCTACTCCCCTCTCATCTCTTCTTCCCACAACCGCATCCAAGACTTCTCCCGTGCTTCCCCCATACTCTGGAACTCTCTACCCCAGCACATCAGACTCTCGCCTACCATAGAAACCTTCAAAAAGAACCTGAAGACTCACCTCTTCCGAAAAGCCTACAGCCTGCAGTGATCCTGAACCTACTGAACTGCCGCACAACCAGCTCTACCCTCTCCTCGTGTATCCTCACCAATCCCCTGCAGACTGTGAGCCCTCACGGGCAGGGTCCTCCCTCCTTATGTACCTGTATGCCTTGTTTTTTGCTCATGTTTAATGTATTTGTCTATATTTGCCCCGTATTTCACATGTAAAGAGCCATGGAATAAATGGCGCTATAAAAATGTATAATAATAATAATATAGTGCATTGTTGCTGGAACTTCCAATGTTTGTGCTATAATTTAGTGTAGGAATTTAGAGGCAACCATTACAGGGGAAAGCTTCTTGGGTGCTAACCTAATCAGCATGTACACTGTTAAGCAGGATGCCAATCAAGGAGCAGTATGAATGATTGCAGTGATTTTACTGTATAGAGAGTGCTGACTGTTCACTGCTACCAACACCACCCACTTGATTTGAAGCAAGTGAGTGCAGGGAGAATATAGCATAATTTTCTCCCTGCAGAAGAACATTCAGTTAGACTGCTTCATCCGTTTAAAACGATCTACAAGCAGATTGTTTGTATAAGAAAAATAATCAATTTGGTCAGAGCATCCGCTAGTATTAATAAGCCAAAAGTGAGCTTGGAATCAGAGCATGAGCAGACCATTGACTGCTTTGCACACACAAATGCAAAAACTCTGTGCCAGAATACATCCAAGGGATACTTGTTCCTTCAGTTCTACTTTTAAAAATATGCACAGTGCTATATTTCATTAATGGACATGAATTTAGTCTTTGCAGACACTCTATGGGGTCATTGATGAATGTTCTCAACAGGGAAATCCCAAGTCTAGAAACTTAGATAATTTCCAAACACATGTCATTTGACAATGGGTGTTCAAATCCAAATAACCTCCTATGACCAATGAAAAGATGACATCATCGTAAAGAAGAGTCCAAAGTATCATGTTTTGGGCTCTGCTTGCCTAATTGGTCAGTGGCTCTGTCAGGGAACATCTCCTGTTTTTCTGAGATTCAGACAGAAGCCCCTGACCAAGTCAGGAACAGCAAAACAGACATGGTCTAAACCAAACTCATCCCATTCCCAACCAAGCCAATTGTCAAGATTTTTTTTCCTGCCCTCCTGTCAACTGCCATAACTATTTATTTTTCCATAGCCAGGTGAGGTCATTTCAGCATTGTTTTATGGGTTTCATTTTTAAGGCGTATAATGTGTGATAAAAATTAAGCATAAATTGTTTAAAAAAAATTCAGAACTTTGCGAAATACCAAAATATTGGCAGATATAGTAGCAATTTTCTAAAACCTGTAACTTTCTTTTTTTTTTTCTTACACTATTTATTGTATAAGTTGTATTAATTTTACATTTTTCAAGATTAGTCTTTTATATATACGGTGAAACAAAACATGTTTATTTTTTTAATTTGCTTATCTTTGGATAGTAAAAAAGGCGAGTAATTCAAACTTTTTTTTATATATATATATATATATTTAAAAAAAACTTTTTAAAAATTACTTTTCACCTTTCTTTGTTCCTTCAAACCTGTGATTGTTTGATCACTTGTACTACATATTGAAATACCTTAGTATTGCTGTATATAGTAAAACTCACAATCAGGTATACTGTAAAGGCCAGCTACAGGCTAGGCTTCATAGGAGTGCTAAGATAGTTATGACGGGGGGGTATTCAGTAGGTAGCCATGGCAACCCATCTTCACCCCGTGATTGTGGCATTAGGGGGCCTATGGCTATTTGAACAGTAGTCCCTTAAGTGACACACTGCTTAAATCCCATTTTCAGAGCTTGATAGTGGCATCTAAGTGGTTAAACCACACCGAATGGAGCTTTCGCTGATGTTAGAGGCAGGTGCTGGCTGTATAACACAGTCAGCACCTGCACTGCATGAAGCAGGTTTCGCTCCTGAGCACGCTCTTTACTTGTGCACCTGATGTGTGAATATGAGATTTTCTCCCTGTTAAATCTGATTAATCAAGTTATAGACTTAAACTTGTATTCTTATTTCCAAGATTCTATGCCAATATGTAGTAGATGTAAAAATAATAATATCAAATACCTCCAATTAGAAATGTAGTATAGTTCTTCTGATTCACTATGTCCCCATGTAGGTCACTGCAGTAGCTTAGGTATTCATGGTTACGACCACTAAAAACTAGCTGTCACTATATTAATGAAGTGGTCGTAACCATGGATACCTAAGCTACTGCAGTGCCCTACATGGGGAAAGAGACATAGTGAATCAGAAGAACTATACTACATTTCTAATTGGAGGTATTTGTTATTATCATTATTACATCTACTACATATTGGCATAGAATCTTGGAAATAAGAATACAACTTTAAGTTTATAACTTGATTAAATTAGATTTTACTGGGAGAAAATCTCATATATTCACACATTTTTTTATAACACCGTTTCGATTTCTCTGCTGCATCTACCTCCTTTCTTTCGTTTACTTCACTGCCCACAATCTTAAAACAAGTGAGAACGGCCCACCAGGCGGCAATGGGAATTATGTGGTGAAAGAAGCATATCAGACACTTAGGACTGGACAGACGACACTAGCCAAGGATTAAGATTAAGCTCCCACAGACTGTGGGAAAGGAAGGTGAATGCTATTTAATGTTATCTTTGAACACGAGAACAAAACTACCCTTTGAATTTATGCAAGCGACAAGTTATTACAATCAAATTTGGACGGAGATCAACCCTTGATCTGCAAGTTTTCTAAGAAACAAAGATCTTTTTCTAGGAAGTGCTCCAGTTCCGTAGCTGTGGATGCATCGGAAACGCCAGCAAAGTGGTAGAATAGACACAGTATGGATAAAAAGCAATAATGCCCCAGTATGGGGTCACAGGCGGACGGGGACATTATACATTTATAATGCTTTCTCATCTAATATAAAAGTTGGTAGATATAATACACTGCCCTCCCTCCTGGAAATGTTGCCATCTATTATTAATATGGTATAGCACTTTGTCTCAAATAATATCAAGACTTTGTGCGGCATGTTTTATTCAAAAGATTTTTCTCAGCCATAACATGTTAGTTGCATCATAAAGGATAAAAGATTCAAAAAGTAGCATTTTGTTTAGTGAATACAAGTAAAATACCAATAGTGATTCACTTAAAACGACATCAATTCATAATAATTGGCTAGTGGTCTAAATGCACATGGATAAGGGATCAGTCAGACATCCTTACTTAGGACACGCATGCTATCCGTGTTGTTCGATAGCACTCATTCCTATAAGTGACTGGGGTCTTTCACATAGATATCAAGACACAAAAAGAAGAAGGCTGACAGCATTCGCTAAGTAAGGAGGGTCGTTCAAGCTCCAAGGAACCCACTTGGAAAGAAGCGACAACAAATGAAGAAAAAACAGCGTCCTAATCCAGGTGAAAAAATAAGTAGAAAGCTTATTCCGCCAAGAAAGTACAACATTTAGACCTGTAGCTGGTCTTTGTCAATGTCTTTACAATTGTCAATTGTCAGTATAATTGACATAGACCTGCTACAGGTCTAAACGTTGTACTTTCATGGCCAAATAAACTTTCTACTTATTTTTTGACCTGGAATTGGACGCTGTCTTTTCTTCATTTGATGGGGTCTTTCACATTTTCATGAATTTTCTCACAATGAAAAATCGCAGAGACATTTCCTATTTTGGCAATATAAGTCTACAGGCCCCTGAAATAAGCTATAGCAACAACTCAGGAAATAATAAATATCAATGACTATAAGATATTATTTATATATTACCGGTAATCAAAATAATTGATTGTGCCCACTGCTGCTAAAGGAAATAGTGGTGACTACTTGAGGGAATAGAACACACCCATCACCAAAACTATGGCGTAACCATGGAAATCCAGACAATTGTATGATGAAATATATAACTCTTTATTCAATATTAGCAACAGTCATACAAGAATAAAACTAAAGCAATTTAATACAATGTGTGCACATATCAGGACAATTAAGAAGGTATTAAAACATGATTACGATAAATATTATAAATGGTGCACCAAAGTATAATACCTGTAGGCCTACAATGTGTCAGACCATAAAAGTAGGCTCCTAGCAGGAATATTAGGAATCTCCATATATATAGTGAGAAAATATGAGTACAAACTAATATTTATGATGAATAATCAACATGGTAAAATATATATATATATATATATATATATATATATATATATATATACACACTCACCGGCCACTTTATTAGGTACACCATGCTAGTAACGGGTTGGACCCCCTTTTGCCTTCAGAACTGCCTCAATTCTTCGTGGCATAGATTCAACAAGGTGCTGGAAGCATTCCTCAGAGATTTTGGTCCATATTGACATGATGGCATCACACAGTTGCTGCAGATTTGTCGGCTGCACATCCCAAAGATGCTCCATACAAGGCAGGATGGATCCATGATTTCATGTTGTTTACGCCAAATTCTGACCCTACCATCCGAATGTCGCAGCAGAAATCGAGACTCATCAGACCAAGCAACGTTTTTCCAATCTTCTACTGTCCAATTTCGATGAGCTTGTACAAATTGTAGCCTCAGTTTCCTGTTCTTAGCTGAAAGGAGTGGTACCCGGTGTGGTCTTCTGCTGCTGTAGCCCATCTGCCTCAAAGTTCGACGCACTGTGCGTTCAGAGATGCTCTTAGGCCTACCTTGGTTGTAACGGGTGGCGATTTGAGTCACTGTTGCCTTTCTATCAGCTCGAACCAGTCTGCCCATTCTCCTCTGACCTCTGGCATCAACAAGGCATTTCCGCTCACAGAACTGCCGCTCACTGGATTTTTTTTCTTTTTCGGGCCATTCTCTGTAAACCCTAGAGATGGTTGTGCGTGAAAATCCCAGTAGATCAGCAGTTTCTGAAATACTCAGACCAGCCCTTCTGGCACCAACAACCATGCCACGTTCAAAGGCACTCAAATCACCTTTCTTCCCCATACTGATGCTCGGTTTGAACTGCAGGAGATTGTCTTGACCATGTCTACATGCCTAAATGCACTGAGTTGCCGCCATGTGATTGGCTGATTAGAAATTAAGTGTTAACAAGAAGTTGGACAGGTGTACCTAATAAAGTGGCCAGTGAGTGTATATATATATATAGTGCCTTGCAAAAGTATCATGCTTCAAACATAAAGATACCAAATGTAAATTATTGGTGAAAAATGAACAACAAGTGGAACACAATTGTGAAGTTGAACGAAATGTATTGGTTATTTTAAATTTTTGTGGAAAATCAAAAACTGAAAAAGTGGGACGTGCAATGTTATTCGCCCCCTTTACTTTCAGTGCAGCAAACCCACTCCAGAAGTTCATTGTGGATCTCTGAATGATCCAATGTTGTCCTAAATGCCTAATGATGATAAATATAATCCACCTGTGTGTAATCAAGTCTCCGTATAAATGCACCCGCTCTGTTTTAGTCTCAGGGTTCTGTTTGAAGCACAGAGAGCATCATGAAGACCAAGGAACACAACAGGCAGGTCCGTGATACTGTTGTGGAGAAGTTTAAAGCCGGATTTGGATACAAAATGATTTCCAAAACTTTAAACATCCCGAGGAGCACTGTGCAAGCGATCATATTAAAATGGAAAGAGAATCATACCACTGCAAATCTACCAAGACCCGGCCGTCCCTCTAAACTTTCATCTCAAACAAGGAGAAGACTGATCAGAGATGCAGCCAAGAGGCCCATGATCACTCTGGATGAACTGCAGAGATCTACAGCTGAGGTGGGACGGTCTGTCCATAGGACAACAATCAGTCGTACACCGCACAAATCTGGCCTTTATGGAAGAGTGGCAAGAAGAAAGCCATTTCTCAAAGATATCCATAAAAAGTGTCATTTAAAGTTTGCAGCAAGCCACTTGGGAGACCCACCAAACATGTGGAAGAAGGTGCTCTGGTCAGATGAAATCGAACTTTTTGCAGCAATGCCAAATGATATGTTTGGCGTAAAGGCAACACTGCTCATCACCCTGAACACACCATTCCCACTGTCAAACATGGTGGTGGCAGCATCATGGTTTGGGCCTGCTTTTCTTCAGCAGGGACAGGGAAGATGGTTAAAATTGATGGGAAGATGGATGGAGCCAAATACAGGACCATTCTTGAAGAAAACCTGCTGGAGTCTGCAAAAGACCTGAGACTGGGACGGAGATTTGTCTTCCAACAAGACAATGGTCCCAAACATAAAGCAAAATCTACAATGGAATGGTTCACAAATAGACGTATCCAGGTGTTAGAATGGCCAAAAGTCAAAGTCCAGACCTCAATCCAATCGAGAATCTGTGGAAAGAGCTGAAAACTGCTGTTCACAAACAATCTCTATCAAACCTCACTGAGCTCGAGCTGTTTGTCAAGGAAGAATGGCAAAATTTCAGTCTCTCGATGTCCAAAACTGATAGAGACATGCCCCAAGCGACTTGCAGCTATAATCGCAGCAAAAGGTGGCTCAACAAAATATTACGTTAAAGGGGCCAAATAATATTGCACGTCCCACTGTTCAGTTTTTTAATTTCCACAAAAATTTAAAACAACCAATAAATTTCGTTCAACTTCACAATTGTGTTCCACTTGTTGATTCTTCACCAAAAACTTACATTTGGTATCTTTATGTTTGAAGCATGATATGTGGGAAAAGGTTGAAAAGTTCCAGGGGGCTGAATACTTTCACAAGGCATTGTATATATATTTGCATCCTTAGTGAAAATAAAGTGCTAAGTGGCATAAATAATTCAATAACAAAAGACCTCCTGTGCAGGAGTCAAAGTGCATAGTGCATTACAATGTGCAATAAATGGAGTTCTGTACCTTTAAGTGCCACCAGGTCCTAATAATGCGCACACCCTGACACGCGTTTCGGAATAAACTTCTTTAGTCAGGGGAGCTTTTGGTTTTGGTGACCCCCATACTATTAGATTAGGCAGGCTGCCTAGTACTGTATAAGAGCACCCCACGGGGACAGGCACCCCAATTCCCCCCAGTAATTCACTATCCACGTTAGCAGAATAAATTTTTTTCATGGTGGCAGGCATTTCCCCCCCCCCCCCTCTTTCCCCTTTTTCCATTTCTTTATTCTGTACATAAAAGTACTAGATTAGGAGGCGGAGCTCGGGCTGGTTGAAAAGCTGGGAGGAAGCTCGCTGCCGCAGTAACCTACCTTCATATTAGTTGGTCAGTACTAAGCACTTGCTGGTTTTCTAAGTTGCAAAGAAACAGTGTGAAAGTCTGGTAGAAAGCATGCCAAGACACATTAAAAATCATGGTTATTCCACAAAACATTGATTTCTGAACTCTTCCTGAGTTAAAACATTAGTACTGTTGTTTCCAAATGATTATGATTCTTTGCATTTCTTGAGGTCTGAAAGCACTGTTTTCTTTTATTTTGACCATTTTTCTTTATCAGAAAAAAACAAACAAAATGTATTGCTTTGAAATTCGGAGACGTTGTCAGAAGTTTATAGAATAAAAGAACAATTTACATTTTAATCAAAAATATACATATAAAAAGAAAAATCAGAGAAACTGAACATTTTGCAGTGGTCTCTTAATTTTTGCCAGAGCTGTATGTATGATATGATTTGGGTTGAGCAATATTAGACACAACACATGTATGTGAGCGTGGATCATGGTGCCGCTTATAGAAAAAAGGAAAACCATTTTCTTAATCCTGAACACTCCCTAATAATGTTATGTATCACATCACAAAATATACAATATTGTTGGAAAACAAAAAATATGTATGAAAACTACTGTACGCATGAAAAGATGCAGTGACTTGTAGGAACGAGTCAGATCACTCCTTTCATTTTTCCAACCACCCTAGTAACACACCTTGAAGTTTGACTTGATGTTTTGGGTAGCTGCTCCATTTTTTATCACTTATTTTTGCTCTGAGGCCTATAGAATAATGTACCAGCACTTCCACTGAATAATATAAACTCACTTACCAGCCACTCTGTAGTCCAGGTTCTCAGGATACACCTAGGAACCAACAGAAACAACACATCAATACCTATATTTACAATATTCAGCAACATTTAGTTTGGTTACACCTAAAATGCATTATAATAGAGCACAAGGACAAGCAGCTGTCACATATCTCAGACACCTCTGCTACAAATATCCACTTGGGATCAGATTAGATTAATCTGTCCTGTTGACTCTATCCATCTTTTAAACCCTTAGTGGTTGTTCAGCTAGAATTTATTTTTTAATGGTCAGAAAGACAAAAAAATGAAGAAGTGATATTCATCTCGTCAATCCCCTGCAGCTTACATTTCAACTTTTCCTGGATCCCCCGCTGGTCTTTACTTCCTGGTCCATGTCAACACACAGGAAATGGCTGCTTGACCAATCACTGATTGCAGTAGGGAGAGACCGGGAGGAAACCAGACATTTTGAATAACACTCTTTTTTAATGCATTTTATTTTTCCATTTACTTTTTGCATGGACAACCCCTTAAAGGTGACCATACATCGCAAATAGGTGTTGACTGAAAGGTTATTCGACCAACTGCTGTTGTTCTCAACGTCTCCATACACATGAACCCTTGTCTCGACTGAGCCAAAGGAAGTGTTACTGGTAGGTGCTTTTGGTCCAACAGCAGTTTACTCCATTGAGAACAAAGGATCAGGAGAAATAAAATTCAAGATCGGATTCCTCTTTACCAGAAAAATGCAAAAGGGAAACAGTTTGTATGTCCCTGATAAACGTCTGGTCACAATAAATCATCAGGTTCAGCTGATTTACATATAAGGCGTATAAACACCTCTAGATATCAGATTATCAGCAGACTAAAATGAAAAGTCTGTGGATAGCATTAGTTTCATTTAGGTGTTGTGTCAGCTCTCAAGAAACCCTCGATATAGTGTATGAGATATCTACAAGTCTGTTGTGTGCACGTATGGACTTCTGTGCACCAATGGTGTAAAACAACCGCACAGATGAATATTTCTTACACACGCTGTTAAACCCTACATATCATTAAAAGGGTATATTTTGAAGCTCTTGGTCCCTACTGCAAATTCTGTAAAAGGGTCCCATACCTTTCACATTTAGTTTATAATATTATGTGGCACAGGGGGGTTTGAGAATCAGGATATGGATGCGATTGCACCCTTATAACTACACACTTGTATCATTTTACTTATTACTTAAAGTGGTTGTCCAGGACTGACATATTATTGGGTTATCCAATGGGTAGGTCAACAATATAAAATTGGTGTTTGTTCAACACCCAGCACTCCCACCGATCAGCTGGAAACCGCTCCGGTGGCGGTCAAAACTAAACAATGTACTGAGACGGACTCTGCAGCTGTGTATATTGTTAGTGACTTCTGTTGAGTACTATACTTTATCTCCCATTTAGGTGAATTGGAATTTATTAACAAACGTACAGCAAACCCAACTTTTTCAGAATTAATTGATTGGTTAGGAATTGATTTGCTCATCTCCATTAAGGGCACTGAGTGCAAAGTGTGTGCATAAGCTCAGTCTGTCCAAATTTGCATTGCAGTTCAATATAGGTAAAGGCAATATAAGAGACAAGGTGGCTTTACATAGACTAAGGTCTCATTCTTATGTCTTTCCAAAATGTAGAAATTTGTCCAGGAAACCTTTGCCTCATTATGCTGTTTTCCTAAACCTGCCATGGTACAAATCCATGTAAGATTATGTGCACATGACGTCTTTTTGAGGTGGTTTCCTTTTGGAATTCGCCTGAAAAAGCGACGAAGAACCGCTGCAAAAAAAATGAGCACAATGCACAGCAATGTAAAAACGATAGCGCTGTGCACATTTTCAGTTTTCTGCTTCTTCTGACCTCTTCACAGTATTTAAACTGTTAAGCAATTAAAAGAAGTAATATGTTCATTTCATGGGTGGCTTTGTTTGGAAAGACGCCAGCGGCAAAAACCACAGCAAAACTGCCGCTGGAGCAACTTCAGGAGAATAGATGTCGGCATTTTCCGGAAGTGCCTTTGTGTAAGAAAACTCCAGCACCTCCGCCGTCTGATTAAGGACGTTGAATGCGCATTTTTGAGGTGTTTATTGACTAGAAGCTGAGCGGATACTCTCAAACTCCTCAAAAACTTGGAGTTTCTGCTCAGATTCTGCTCCAAAATCTTAGCAAAAAGATTTGGTGCGCACAAATCCTAATCTGTGATATAAAGGATCTAGGTACAAAATCAACTACTAAAGCTACTGGGAAAGCAACAAGAAAAAATAGTTTCCTGTCAGAGTCTGGAGTTAAGTCGTATGTGTCACTAATGGCATCAGTCACATATATATCAGTTTATTCATACAACACTTTCTGCTTTGAAAATATTGTCGATCCCTAATTGATCAGAACTCCCCACCATTATTCTTAAGCCATAAGTGGATGTAAGAAGGAGCTATCTACCAGAAGCTCCTCAGTGAAGTCACTTTTGCTGATCCATTCCAGACATTCGCATTAATCCTGCAGTTAAGTTCCCTTCGATCACTGAACCTCAACTTCACCTACTGCTCCGTTTATGTGACCCATAAACCACTTTAACGCTAATCCTAAAGCAAATATTTTCTCTAAATAAAGCTGAGAACTTTTTACAGCCCTTTACTAGGAAATTAATCTCCTGTCTAGTCTTCTTATTCACATGTGTTGAGAAAAAGTATTCATGATGTTCAGATGATTCATGTAGAGTAGGGTATCATATGGTAGCTAGTCATGTACTACACTTCTGACCATCCAAATCACACTATCTTACCAGCATACTACAACATGGAGATTGTAAAGCCCCCGTCACACTAAGCGAGGTCGCTAGCGAGATCGCTGCTGAGTCACAAGTTTTGTGACGCAACAGCGACCTCAGTAGCGATCTCGCTATGTTTGACACGTAGCAGCGACCAGGCCCCTGCTGTGCTGGTCGTGTCGGAATGGCCTGGACCTTTTTTGATCGTTGAGGTCCCGCTGGGTAGCACACATCGCTGTGTTTGACACCTTACCAACGACCTCGTTGACGACACCGACACCGGCATTTGCGTTGCTCTGATTGGTGGTCGCTTCGTTGTACAGGTCGCTACAGGTCGCCACATTGCTGCTGCGTCGTTGGGAAGATCTCACTGTTTGACATCTCACCAGCGACCACATAGCGATGCACCAACGATCCAAGACAGGTCGTATCGTTGTCGGGATCGCTTTAGCGTCGCTTAGTGTGACGGGGCCTTAAATATAGAAGCAGGAACATCCCTGGAATGTGAGGGAAGGTACCATACCTCCATATCACTTATAACCCTAACAGGAAAGATTACAAACTAACACAAAAGAAAAAGATTCCCAACAAACATCTGCATGACAAAGCTCTAAGTAAAGGCCCCGTCTCACTAAGCGATTTACCAACGATCACGACCAGCGATATGACCTGGCCGTGATCGTTGGTAAGTCGCTGTGTGGTCGCTGGGGAGCTGTCACACAGACCGCTCTCCCCAGCGACCAACGATCAGGGGAACGACTTCGGCATCGTTGAAACTGTCTTCAACGATGCCGAAGTCCCCCTGCAGCACCCGGGTAACCAGGGTAAACATCGGGTTACTAAGCGCAGGGCCGCGCTTAGTAACCCGATGTTTACCCTGGTTACCAAAAAAAACAAACAGTACATACTCGCCTTTCGGTGTCCAGGTCCCTTGACGTCTGCTTCCTGCTCTGACTGAGCCGCCGTACTGTGAGAGCAGAGCGCAGCGGTGACGTCACTGCTGCGCTCTCACTTCTCACTGTACGGCCGGGAGTCAGTGAGAGCAGGAAGCAGACGGCAAGGGACCTGGACACCGAAAGGCGAGTATGTACTGTTTGTTTTTTTTTACATTTACGCTGGTAACCAGGGTAAACATCGGGTTACTAAGCGCGGCCCTGCGCTTAGTAACCCGATGTTTACCCTGGTTACCAGTGAAGACATCGCTGGATCGGTGTCACACACACCGATTCAGCGATGTCAGCGGGGCCTCAACGACCAAAAAAAGGTCCAGGCCATTCTGACACGACCAGCGATCTCGCAGCAGGGGCCTGATCGCTGGTACGTGTCACACATAGCGAGATCGCTATGGAGGTCGCTGTTGCGTCACAAAACTAGTGACTCAGCAGCGATCTCGCTAGCGATCTCGCTATGTGAGACGGGGGCTTTAGGTATCTTCAACTGCATGTGGCTTTCTTATAGGGCAAACAAGGGGTCTTCATTAGCATCCTCAGCAGGAATGAGACCCTGTAATGGTGTTGGGTTGACTGCAGCATCTAATAGTTCAACTGTAGTGACTGGAACTTAATCTCCCACCCCATACAAATTAGAAAGCTGTCATCGGAAGATGATTCATCCAACAATTATCTCCCCCGACATCCCCATACACAAGAGCGCTCGCTTGGCTAAGTGTTCCTCTGTTCTCTATGAGAGACCTGCTACAAGATTCTTCTGGCAGTGGTTTATTTCCCAAAGAACAAAAGGAACAGTTGTTGGAAAAGGTTTAATATGTTGAACATTTTTTTCTGCCCTGACATCATCTACCCAAGGAGAGTTTGAGCCCAGAATGCACATTAGTCTGTCCAACCCTTCTGATATTGGCGGGATCAGCTGACTTTAGTCGAATGTGTATAGGAGGCCTTATCTTTGACTGTGACAGTTACAGCCGTGTGTCAGGTGTCACCTCGAAGAACCAGCAAATATCAAGCAGGCTCAGCTCCTTCTATAAGGGCAAACATGTCCATTTAGATGAAGTTTAAAAAGAGATTGTCAGTAGATGAGTAAACTTTTTTAAATGATTTTTTTTATATAGCGGCACAAAATCAAAACTATAAAGAAGAGTCATACTAATTATCTATTATATGGATCATTGTATGGGAAATGAATTGAGGGTTTTAAAAATATGACTCCTCCTACAAATAACAAGCACAGCTATGTGAACAGAAAATAAAAAAAATGTTGGTTCTTACAAAGCAGAGATTTTAAAAAAATAACTAAAGATTAAAAAAAATGGTCTATAACTCCTAAGCAGAAAATGACAAGAGTTAAGATCTCAGACATGTGATTGATGCCAGCTATGTTACCTAGCTCACAATCATCCGAGATCCAGAGAGGACAGTCCGGGATTTGGGTCTCTGTGCGGTGAGCCATGTTTTTTGCCCTCATCAGTGTAGCAATGGGCAGCATGAGCACTGACCGGCTGAGCTCACACTGTGCAACGCTGAGTGTCCTGTGAGAAGACGGAAGCGGTTTATCACCACTATCTGTCTTCTCTCCAGCAGAAACATAGAGCTCAACATGGTCTGTGTTGAATAGAAGTTTTGGCACCGCTTAGGCTTCTATCAGACCTAGCGATCACATGATATTTTTGCTTGAGAGTCTTTGCACAAATCATTCCTAATAAATAGTGTGCTGCTCTCAATTTTCTTTCTTTCTTTTTCTTTTTCTTTCTCTTTCTTTCTTTCTTTCTCTTTCTTTCTTTTTTCTCTCTTTCTTTCTCTTTCAATTTCTTTCTTTGTTTCATCAGATATCTATCAACTGGTTCTATAAATAAAGAAGGGCAGTCTTCAGTAGACAAACCCTTCAATTTAAGGACCAACACTATATAAAGACTTTTTTACATTGGGACTGTTGTTCCACCATATGATTTGAATGCAGAAGGGTTTGACTACATACCATAGAAACATACCGTCTAGGCAGAAATACAGCTCATATATTATGTGTCTTGACAATTTCATATTCAGCATTGTTTACAGATTTCCAGGAATATCCTTCATATTGAAGTATGAGGCTGTGGTGATGTGATTTCCATAATCTTGGACTCTGTTGTGGTAACTGCAGCGATATACTGTATGAATAGCAGGTGGGGGGAACGCATTAGTCAGTCATCTTCTTTTTCATATGTATGATGGTTGCTTCACATAACATTTATTGCAATAGGAGAAACAGTAAATTGAAGCCATAAAGGTCATAAAGGTGAAACTGTAGGCTTCTCTGCAGATGACATGACTTCTACAGTAGATATTCTATTTACCTGCAAAAATGTAAAGGAAAAAAAGTTTTCTTCCAGTACTAGAGGGAGCTGATGACTGAGTTTACTACATGCTGTTTTATTATTGTGTTCCACATCCTGCTCTGCAAACCAACACTCCGCAGCATCACTTACCATCAATTTTCAATGTTTCAATTATTTGTTTGAGTTTTGGAAACAGATAATATTCAAATCAGGAGAATGGCGGATAAGCGTCTATTTTATAGCCAATTTCATTGAGTTTTTATAGGGTAATACAAAGATGCCTTTGGAAAGTTTTTCCTGACGTTCCAGTCTTTACTTATCAAGGTTAATTTTTCTTAATCTCAATTTCAAAATCACAAAACCTTTTCTGCTAAAACGTAGCACATGCACTCGTCAAAGTTATTACTCGCTTCCAGAAAACAGGATTTATTTTTATCTGCTACAAAAATATTCAGGTCCAAGTATTTATCAATACCGCCATGTATAAACAGCATGTTGTGAGCTCATCCACTCCCTCTAGTGGTGGCTGTAGGTAGGTAGATTGTTATCTTTTATGTGCTATGTCTATATAGAGGATTTGAATCTGTGTCAGAAACAAAGTCCTGATAAATATATGGATACAGTTATAGTTTTAAATTTGAAGATAGATTCAAGTTCATAGAGTTCAACCTATATCCTAACATGTTGATCCAAACCCCATGTGGTAGATGATTCATATAAGGGAAAAATTCCTTCCCAACTTCACATTCGGCAATCAGACCTGTTCCCTTGATTAATGCCACATTACAGAATCTAGTGCCCTTATAAAATCAATCATTACGGCATCACATGACGGAGAGTTCCATAGTCTCAATGCTCTTACAGTAAAGAACCTGTCATGAACTGCCTTGGGACTGTGGATGCTATGCAAGTCCCTAGAACTAGGGGTGCCCTAGTCTATCCCTGTACCCCGGATTACTCCTGAAGGTGGAGGCGCCGGGTTCACATTCTTTTCTAAGCTCCTATGTTAACCCTGATCTGTCACCTCCCCCACCCAGGGATGTGGGTGTATAGGATAACGCTAACCAGACAGGGGAAGATGGACAGGGATAAATGAAAACAAAAGTCATACAAAATATACTCACCATACAACAGAGTAGAACAGAGGAGAGTTAAAGGAAGGAGAAACCAAATAGGAAAGGATGAGGATGTGCACACAAACAAAACTACAAGTAACAAGCTCCTGAACAAATCTCCAAAGCCTGTTTCAACCACAAACTACAGCTCCAATGCCAAACCAGGTAGCTAGATCTAACACTGGCATTTCCTAAATGCCAGGAGCGAGCATATACAGCAGAGGAAAATGACCAACACTGAACAGCTGAGACAATGCAAGTAGGACAGCTCAAGAAGCTTCAACTGAACAGATTAACCATTGCACTGTCAGCCAGGAAACAAAACCTGTGCTGCTTAATAAGATGGTGAAGTACTTCCAAGCAGTGCAGGAGTTGGTGAAAACAGGCACACAATCATCTGGCCCACCTCTGTTGCGGTATCCCCATAATAAAACCTGTGTCTGTGATTATGTTAAAAAGGACCCATCACCCATCACTTTTTGGCTCTTCTTTTATTCCAATTTCCTTCCCAAAGTAATATTTTTTAATTTGCTGTACTGTCCTAGAGATAAGGCCTCTGTATTTATGTAACAAACGAAAACGGAGGCACAGATGGTAAAGTGCACATTAGTTTATTGAATTAATTGTGAAACCACTTGGCCACTACCTGTGGAGCTCCGATGGGGGCGTAACTAAGCGAGCCCCGGACTCCTGTAATAAGACCCCTCAAACAGGGCCAGAATGGAAAGCCCAGGAGGCGCAAGGTGCTACCTCTAGTTAGACCCCGGTCATGTGGTAGCTAACTCGGCCGGACTTGCAGGCAGGCAGGTGCAGCAAGTAGGGAAGAACCAGGCAGGAGACAAGCGACACAAGCGGGTAGCAGGCGCTGTTCCAGGTGATGTGGAAGCACGGAGGACACACTGAGGAAACAAACGGTGTTAGCGAGATGCAAGCAGAGCAAACATGCAGGCACGGGCAACCTGAAACTAGAAACAGGAAGCACTTGTTGCTCAGGCTCCTCCCTAAGGGCAAAGGTGCCTGAAGTAGTACGAGACACTCAGCCATTGGCTGTCACATAACTATTACATAGCTCGCTGTCTCATTAAGAGACCGGGAGTGCACACGCGTGCCCTTAGTGGTGTGCTAGGAGGCCTACGGGACGTACACCGCGCGCAGGCAGCGTGGGCGGACCAGGAACGGGACGGAGGTGCTACATAGCGCTATTTTTATGGTCTTTTGTAAGGGAGCATGATTCACAGGATTGTCTTTAGGCTGCTACCCTGTGTACAATGCCCCCTTAATAAAAACCTCAGAAATTAGCAATGAAAAAAGGCCCATGTCTCCAAAACCGTATGACAAAAAATGAATAAAAAAGTAAAAGGCAGAATACTCAGGGAAGCTGTCTGAATAAAATAAGAGCCACTGGCCACTTTGGCCCTGATGAAAGGTCCTCCTAAAAAAATATTAGCATAGAAATTAACCACTAAAATATTATGATAAGTCTGCAAATGTCACTGTAGTGTTAACAAACTTTGTATAAATTGGTACAAACAAATATATAAAAAAAATTAGTACAGTAAGTGCTTTATTTCAAGCTGAGCTGAATTTAGAGCTATATTGTTAAGTGCTAATGTATTATCTCCTCCATATTGCAGCTTCCGAGGGTTTGCTGTACATTATGTAAAAGGGTCACACTCACTAGTGAAGCGATGGCCAGGGGACCACCACGGTTCAGGAAGACTACTGTACACAAAATGAGGTGCAAACAACAAAGGGTAGATTTATTGGAAGGCAAGGAATGAAGTGGATGAGGAAGATGCAAACAGAGGTATGCAATGGCAAAAGATAATTTACAAGAGTTATATTATTTAGCTTGTTTGTAAAATAGCACGGTGCTCCAACTGTTACAGGCTCAATATATGTCACACAAGTAAATGCAAACAATAAACAAAGAGTGATGCTACTGTCAGGGAGAGACTTGGTGAGCGAGAGCTAATAACCCGGGCTCCTGCAATTTCCCTAAGACTAGGGAAATCCTGACTGACCCTCTACCTGAAGTTTACACTGATGGTGTGCATGTTCAGGCCTCGAACCTCACCCTAACTCCTGAGCTCAGCCCTAGGCTGAAACCTCCACCCACCACCCAGTGAAGAGGTAATACTTAAATACCCACAGTTAGCACAGACAAGGATAAAGGAAAATATACACCACGCCGCAGACACTCAGGAATACACTATAAATGTGCAGGGCAAAATAAACACAAATATAGGAAGGAGTAAATAAGACGAAGGAATATACACCACCAGCAACGAATCTCCAACCACCAGCTCTCCACTCCAGACCGAGATAACAGCGCAAGACAGAAGCTATAATCGGCGACGCCCAATGATCAGGAGAACTATTTAAAGGCCATGGAAATGGCCCAGCTTCCAATCCGAGGATCAGGTAAATTAACCCCGGAACAGCTAGACAAAATCTAGCAGACGCCAATGAGTAAATAGTGGTCAAAAGCGGAATTACCACTGTCTGTCGGACGACCTGGTCTGAACAGCGTCCGACATGACAGTACCCTGCCTTCTACGAGGGACCCCAGGGCCCTCACGCCTTATAGGACCCGGCTTGTCCGGATGACGGCGGTGAAACAACCTGACCAGCCGGTCAGCATGAACGTCCGAGGCTGGTACCCAGGACCTCTCCTCAGGCCGATAACCACACCAGTGTACCAAGTACTGTAAAGTGCGACGCACTACACGAGAGTCAACCACCTTGGAGACTTCAAACTCCAAATTACCATCCACCAAGACTGGAGGTGGCATAGGCGCCGCGTCCACAGAACCCACCACCTTCTTTAGAAGAGACCTGTGGAACACGTTGTGTATCTTATACACCGTAGGGAGCTCCAATCGGTACGCAACTGGGTTAATGATGGCGGTGACCCTAAATGGACCAATAAACCGTGGACCCAATTTAAGGGATGGTATCTTGAGTCTTATGTTTTTTATGGATAACCACACCCAGTCATCCACACTCAGGTCCGGACCTGGCACACGCCTACTGTCAGCCACACGTTTGTACCTAGCACCCACACTCAACAGGCGCTGTTTAACTCTCCTCCAGACTGATGACAATTGTGTTCCTAACTGGTCCTCCTCCGGAACGCCTGAAGAGCCCCTCTGACTCAAGGTACAAAATTGAGGATGTAGCCCGTAAACACAAAAAAATGGAGACTCCCCAGACGACTCCTGGCGGTGATTATTGATGGTAAACTCAGCCAAAGGAAGAAAGGTAGACCACTCCTCCTGGTTATCAGAGACAAAGCAGCGTAAGTACTGTTCCAAATTTTGGTTCATACGCTCAGTCTGACCATTTGACTGAGGATGAAACGCCGAAGAATGAGATAACTTGATTCCCAACCGTGAGCAAAACGCTCTCCAAAATTTTGCCACAAAGTGAGACCCCCTATCAGACACGATGTCAGATGGAACCCCATGAAGTCTGACCACCTCCTGCAGAAATACCTGAGCCAGAGTCTTAGCGTTAGGCAACGCAGGCAAAGCCACAAAGTGCGACATCTTAGAAAAACGATCAACAATCACCAAGATGACCGTGTTTCTAGCTGATGAGGGCAAATCAGTGATGAAATCCATGGAGATTTCCGTCCATGACTTACTAGGAAGTAGTGTGCCAACAGGACGGGAGCAGGGCGTCTTAGCCCTAGCGCACGTTGTACAAGCTGACACGTATGAGACCACGTCCTGTCGGATCTTGGGCCACCAAAACCGACGTGACACCAACTCCAAGGTACCTCTAACCCCTGGGTGACCAGCCAGGATGGCATCATGATGCTCTGCCAAAACCTTTAGGCGGAGATGAAGCGGTATAAAAGATTTGTTGATGGGAAGCTCAGATGGTACCTCCTCCTGAGCCTCGGCAATCTCAGCCTCAACCTCGGTAGTGAGAGCCGAAACCACAACACCCTTTTGGAGGATGGGTACTGGATCCTCCTGAGGTTCTCCCCCCGGAAAACACCTGGACAGAGCATCCGCCTTAGTGTTTTTAGACCTCGGTCTGTAAGTGACCACAAAATTGAACCACGTGAAAAACAATGCCCAGCGAGCCTGCCTGGGGGACAGACGCTTGGCTGACTCCAAATACAGCAGATTCTTATGATCGGTAATAACAGTTACCTGATGGACCGACCCCTCCAAGAAGTGTCGCCATTGCTCAAAGGCCAACTTAATTGCCAACAACTCCCTGTTGCCGATATCGTGGTTACGTTCGGCGGACGACAGTTTCTTGGAGAAATAGGCGCACGGACGTAAACCACTCAAAGATGAGCCTTGAGATAGTACCACCCCCACACCAACCTCAGACGCATCGACTTCCACAACAAATGGTTTAGATACGTCTGGCTGCACAAGAATGGGGGCTGAAACAAAACTGTTCTTAAGAAATTCAAATGCGCGCACAGCAGCCTCAGGCCAAACAGAGAAATTGGTACCCTTTTTAGTCATGTCAGTTAGCGGTTTAGCAATGATGGAAAAATCCTTGATAAATTTCCTATAGTAGTTAGAAAACCCAAGGAACCGCTGAAGTGCTTTCAGGTTATCAGGACGTTCCCTATGCAGCACCGCCTGCACCTTAGCGGCGTCCATTTTAAAACCAGAAGCAGACACAATATAACCCAAGAAAGGCAACTCTTGAACAGAAAATACACATTTCTCAAGTTTAGCATACAGCTTATTCTCTCTGAGAAGCTGTAACACCTGCCTGACATGATCTAAATGAGCTTCACGGTCGCAAGAATATATGAGAATGTCATCTAGGTACACGATAACGAATTTCCCCAAAACATGCGAGAACACATCATTGATGAAATGTTCGAACACTGCAGGTGCGTTAGTCAAACCAAACGGCATCACCAAATTTTCAAAATGACCCTCAGGGGTATTAAAAGCCGTCTTCCACTCATCACCTTGACGGACTCTTATGAGGTTGTACGCCCCCCTGAGGTCAAGCTTGGTGAACCACTTAGCTACTGCCACCTGGTTGAACAAATCTGGTATCCGAGGAATAGGGTATGGATCACGAACCGTAATCTGGTTCAACTCCTTGAAATCCAAACACGGGCGTAATCCGCCATCTTTCTTCTTCACAAAGAAGAACCCTACTGCCACCGGCGAGGATGACGGCCTGATGTGCCCTTTGCTCAAGCTTTCCGCAATGTAATCTTTTAACGCTTGTCTCTCCGGACCAGAGATGTTAAACATCCTTGCTTTAGGTAATTTGGCCCCTGGTTTAAACCTGATAGAACAGTCATAAGGACGATGTGGTGGCAACTCTGAACAACCCTTCTCAGAGAACACATCCACAAAATCCTGAAGTGACTCCGGAACGCTTGAAGTCACCGCAGCCACACATGTGGCCAGGCAATTCTCCTGGCAGAAGTCGCTCCACCGAATTATGTCCTGAGTTTTCCAGTCAATTACCGGGTTGTGCATAGACAACCAAGGAAAACCCAAAACCACCTGAGCAGGAAGATTCCTGAGCACCTCACATGTAATCCTCTCAGAATGTAGAACTCCAATGTGGAGTTTCACCTCAGCCACAAATTCAGTAATCTCCCCCTGAGAGAGAGGAGCAGCATTGATGGTGACCACGCGGATAGGATGAGACAGTTTTTCAATCCTAAAACCTGCTGTGCGCGCAAACCCCTCATCAATGAGATTTGTGGCTGAACCACTATGCACAAAAACAGTAATTGGCAGCTCACTGCCAGCAACAAGAACCTTAACAGGGAGCATGCACTGAGAAACCACCATGGAGGATATACATAAGCTCAGACTGGTCTCCTCCACACCCTCTGTGCTCAGAAGTTTTCCGCCGTTGCGTTTTTCTTAGGCAGCAGAGGACAGATGTTAATAAAATGACCAGTTTTACCACAGTAAAAACAGGCTCCCTGCTTCCTGAGCTCAGGGGCTCGATGCTTGACATGTGACACATGTGACACCCCTGCGATTTGCATAGGCTCCGTGGGCTCACCTGCAGCAACCTCACGTGAACCTAAACCCTCTCCCATAGGCAGTGTCTCTTGCTCCCCCTGACGCAAACGGCGATCAATGCGGACAACTAGACTCATAGCGGAATCTAGAGAAGTAGGAGTCTCGTACATCAGAAGGGCTTTTTTAACCCTTCCAGAAATCCCATGCATAAACTGACTCCGCAATGCTGCATCATACCATTGGGTATCGATCGCTCAGTGACGAAATTCAGAACAGTAATCCTCTGCAACTCGCTCCCCCTCCCGAATAGAGCGTATCTTAGATTCTGCCAGAGCCATTCTGTCAGGTTCATCGTAGATTTTCCCAAGAGAAGAAAAAAAACTCTCCACAGAGACAAATGCCGCAGAATCAGATGGCAAAGAAAACGCCCATGCTTGGGGATCCCCACTTAACAATGACAACACCAGGCCCACATGCTGAGCCTCATTACCCGAAGATATCGGGCACATACGGAAATATAGTTTGCAAGCTTCACGAAAAGAAACAAATTTACTGTGTTCCCCAGCAAATTTTTCAGGCAACGGAAATTTAGGCTCAGTAACTCTTCCTGTCGCTCCAGCTTGCACATTGGACACTGCTAGTCTCTGTTGCTGCACTGCCCCCCTCAACTCAGTGACCTGTAGGGACAGCGCCTCCAACTGGTGGGTTATGGAAGTCATGGGATCCATGACAAAACAAAAAAGAAAAGAAACCCCCTTTTTTTTTTTTCTTTGTTGTTTTTGGGCCGATTATAATGTCAGGGAGAGACTTGGTGAGCGAGAGCTAATAACCCGGGCTCCTGCAATTTCCCTAAGACTAGGGAAATCCTGACTGACCCTCTACCTGAAGTTTACACTGATGGTGTGCATGTTCAGGCCTCGAACCTCACCCTAACTCCTGAGCTCAGCCCTAGGCTGAAACCTCCACCCACCAACCAGTGAAGAGGTAATACTTAAATACCCACAGTTAGCACAGACAAGGATAAAGGAAAATATACACCACGCCGCAGACACTCAGGAATACACTATAAATGTGCAGGGCAAAATAAACACAAATATAGGAAGGAGTAAATAAGACAAAGGAATATACACCACCAGCAACGAATCTCCAACCACCAGCTCTCCACTCCAGACCGAGATAACAACGCAAGACAGAAGCTATAATCGGCGACGCCCAATGATCAGGAGAACTATTTAAAGGCCATGGAAATGGCCCAGCTTCCAATCCGAGGATCAGGTAAATTAACCCCGGAACAGCTAGACAAAATCTAGCAGATGCCAATGAGTAAATAGTGGTCAAAAGCAGGAATTACCACTGTCTGTCGGACGACCTGGTCTGAACAGCGTCCGACATGACAGCTACTCTACATATTACCTCCCTGGCCTTTACTAAGCAGGCCTCACGGCTGCCGTATTCTGACTATTGAAGCCTACACTAGGCCCTGACATGTGCACAAAGCAGGAACAAACTCACGGTGATGTTGGGGACTCAGATCCAGTCCCTGGGGTCCCCCTACAGTCTAGTACGGTGGTACGCATGGCTTTCTGCCAGCTCCGTGAAACGCTGTCTTCTCCTTGCTTCGGGGTCCTGGAGGTGCTCCTGGAAACTGTAAATCCCTTTCTCGGTATCTTCGTGGCTCCTCAAACTAACACAGGACAGCCACCCTCACTGCACCCGGAAAATTCACTCTGTTACAGGCTGGGGGTCCTCTCTTGCAGCTATAAGCACAAAGTTCTCTCTGCAGCAGCCTCACCTCACACACGCTGTTCAGGCTCCACCCCTGCCATCTGCACAGTCCAGTTCATTCACACAGTATATCCCAGGGGAGAAGCAGAACATTCCATCCTGCCAGACAAGGGGGTGCAGTCTCTTAAAGTAACAGCATGTTCCTTATTGTCCATAACAGCACCACCCTCCGACAACCCCATATGCCACCACTACAGGGCAATGGGAAGAGAGAGGCTAAGTACCAGAATTGCAGCATCTTATAAATGTGCCTTTTCTGGGGTGGCTGTGTGCTGGTATTTTTAGCCAGAGGGGTCAATATCCATGGCCCCTTCCTAGGCTATATCAGCCCGCAGCTGTCTGCGTAGCCTTACTTGCTATAAATTATAGGGGGACCCAGTAGAATAGCCAGTAAAGGCTAAATATACAGCTGAGGGCTGATATTCATAGCCTGGGAACATCCATGGGTATTAACCCCTTCCCAAGCTAAAAATATCGGCCCGGCCATCAGCTTTCCTTCTCTGGCGAAGAAAATTGTGCGGGAGCCCACGCAATTTTTTTTGCTTGTAGGATGGAACTTGTGGAGCCAATAAATAGGCTTCCACATTATTTATTCATGATTTTCTGGGTCGGGATCCATTATATGTGCATTTTGCAAGCCGGCGAGAAAATCTTGCCATACGGATGTCACACGGATGCTTAGATGTGAGAAAATCGCACCCTCGCATTGCACATGGATGACATACGGATCACTGTTCAGGGAACATTTCTGCGATTCTCAGCCGTGAAATACAGACAGATTTTTGATGTGTTATGTCTGACTCCGGCCTTAGATTTATTCTGCATGGCAATTATTTTCCTTGTATTTAATGTTAGCATCACATCTTCCAAGTTGAAGCATCTAATTACAATTACCACTTCATCGTGACAGATACAAAACACATCTGAATTCCCAGCATTAACTGCATGCCAAACAGCGGAAGCTGCAAGTGACAGGTTGCACTTGTCTGTAATTCCACAGCTGACATGTCTACAGATAAGAGTGGGAGCAGCAAGAAACGCATGACAGGGAAACTTACGTGTGCAGTCCACAACTGCCATACTACAGCAGGATATAACATGCTTCGCACCATTACTACTTAGCAATGGATAGGGTGACTATCATTACCAGCTGCATTGTTAAATGCTGAAATCAGTAATACAAGGTAATAAGCAATAGAGAACACTGGAATATTCATGCACCTATTAATGTTAGGTTATATACAGTCTTTACTTATAGCAGATTGGCCCTGTAGAGATCCATGTTCAGTGCCTTGAAAAAGTATTCATACCCCATGAAAGTTTCCACATTTTTTCACAGTATAGCCACAAACTTAAATACACTGCTCAAAAAAATAAAGGGAACACTAAAATCCCACATCCTAGAGATCACTGAATGAAATATTCCAGTTGTAAATCTTTATTCATTGCATAGTGGAATGTGTTCAGAACAATAAAACATAAAAATGATCAATGTAAATCAAAATGAATATCCCATGGAGGCCTGGATTTGGAATGATACTCAAAATCAAAGTGGAAAATCAAATTACAGGCTGATCCAACTTCAGTGGAAATGCCTCAAGACAAGGAAATGATGCTCAGTAATGGCCTCCATGTGCCTGTATGACCTCCCTACAATGCTTGGGCATGCTCATGATGAGGCGGCGGATGGTCTCCTGAGGGATCTCCTCCCAGACCTTGACTAAAGCATCTGCCAACTCCTGGACAGTCTGTGGTGCAATGTGACGTTGGTGGATGGTGCGAAACATGATGCCCCAGATGTGATCAATCGGATTCAGGTCTGGGGAACGGGTGGGTCTGTCCATATCTTCAATACCTTCATCTTGCAGGAACTGCTAACACACTCTAGCCACATGAGGTCTGGCATTGTCCTGCATTAGGAGGAACCCAGGGCCAACCGCACCAGCATATGGTCTCACAAGGGGTCTGAGGATCTTATCTTGGTACCTAATGGCAGTCAGGCAACCTCTGGCGAGCACATGGAGGGCTGTGCACCCCTCCAAAGAAATGCCACCCCACATCATAACTGACCCACTGCCAAACCGGTCATGCTGAAAGATGTTGCAGGCAGCAGATCGCTCTCCACGGCGTCTCCAGACTGTCACATCTGTCACATGTGCTTAGTGTGAACCTGCATTCATCTGTGAAGCGTACAGGGCGCCAGTGGCGAATTTGCCAATCCTGGTGTTCTATGGCAAATACCAAGCATCCTGCATGGTGTTGGGCTGTGAGCACAATCCTCATCTGTGGACGTCGGGCACTCAGACCATCCTCATGGAGTCAGTTTCTAACCGTCTGTGCAGACACATGCACATTTGTGGCCTGCTGGAGGTCATTTTGCAGGGCTCTGGCAGTGCTCCTCCTGTTCCTCCTTGCACAAAGGTAGAGGTAGCGGTCCTGCTGCTGGGTTGTTGCCCTCCTACGGCCCCTTTCACGTCTCCAGGTATACTGGCCTGTCTCCTGTTAGCGCCTCCAGCCACTGGACACTACACTGACAGACCCAGCAAACCTTCTTGCCATAGCTCGCAATGATGTGCCATCCTAGATGAGCTGCACTACCTGAGCCACTTGTGTGGGTCGTAGAGTCTGTCTCATGCTAGCACGAGTGTAAAAGCACAACCAACATGCAAAAGTGACAAAAACATCAGCCAGAAAGCATTGGTACTGAGATGTGATCTGTGGTCCCCACCTGCAGAACCACTCCTTTATTGAGTGTGTATTAATAATTGCCAATAATTTCCATCTGTTGTCTATTCCATTTGCACAACAGCATGTGAAATTGATTGTCAAACAGTGTTGCTTCCTAAGTGGACAATTTGATTTCACAGAAGTTTGATTTACTTGGGGTTATATTCTGTTGTTTAAGTGTTCCCTTTATTTTTTTGAGCAGTGTATGTTTTATTAAGTAATTTTTCAACACAAAGTATTAAGTATTTGTAAAGTGTAAAGGAAATGAAGCATGGTTTTCTAAATATTTTAGACATAAATCTGAAAATGTCCCTGCAATTACTACTGTTGTCTTTTGGGGTATGGCTCTACCAGGTTTGCACGTGTAGAGTGGACATTTTTGCCCCTTCTTCTTTGCACAGTCACTCTAGCTCAATGAGACTGGATGGAGGCGTCTGAACAGAAATTTTCAAGTCTTGTCACCAAATCTCAATGGGATTTAGGTCTGGACTGTGACTGGGCCATTCACACACATGAATATGCTTTGATCTAAACCATCCATCCTAGCTTTGGCTGTATGTTTATGGTCATTGTCCTGCTGGAAGGTGAACCCACACCCCAGTCTGAAGTCTTTTGCAGCCTCTAATATGTTTTCCTCCAGGGTTGGCCTGTATTTAGCTCCATTCATCTTTCCATCAACTCTGACCAGCTTCCCTGTCTCTATGGAAGAAAAGCTTCTCTGTCTCTGCTGAAGAAAAGCTTCCCCCCAGCACCATGGATGGATGACATATGGATTAGTCTTTTGGCTGATAAGTAAGATTTTTGTGGTCTGTGATAACTGTGATTTTATGTTTGACATCTTATAGAAAGTGGCACCATTCCTCGAAGGCCCCTTATTTGCCACTAATTCACAATTACCTATATCATAATTCTTTTCGGCAGATGAAATGCTTTTGTGAAAAGAAATAAAGAAAATGCTAGGAAACAGAAAGAGCAATAGGATCTTATCTGATGGTAAGAGGCAATGAGGTGCAAGGAGGTGCTCACCTACAGTAATGCGGTTGTGTATCATACAACAATCAGTGAACTTTATCAGCTGCTCAAGTCCCACAGATTAAAAAAAAAACAGTAATATGCCAGGAAGGAATAAGGCCATGTGCACACGTTCAGTATTTCGCGTTTTTTTCGCGTTATTTCGCTATAAAAACGTGATAAAAACGCGAAAAAACCGCTAACATATGCCTCCCAAAATCGCATCGCGGAAAAAAAAGCAACATGTTCATTAAAATGCGGAATTGCAGGGGATTCCGCACACCTAGGAGTCCATTGATCTGCTTACTTCCCGCACGGGGCTGTGCCCACCATGCGGGAAGTAAGCAGATTATGTGCGGTTGGTACCCAGGGTGGAGGAGAGGAGACTCTCCTCCACGCACTGGGCACCATATAATTGGTCAAAAAATAAGAAATAAAATAAAAAATAGTCCTATACTCACCTTCGATGTCTTCCCGCCTCTTCACTGCACGCTGCCGCTTCGGTTCCTGTAGCTGGTGTGCGGTGAAGGACCTGCGATGACGTCACGGTCCTGTGATTGGTCGAGACCGGTCATGTGACCGCTCACGTGACCGCGACGTCATGGAAGGTCCTGCGCGCACACACCATCTATACGGAACGGACGCCGGTGAGGAGATCAGCTGTCTGCGGGTGAGTATAAGCATTTTTTTTTATTATTTTTAAACATTCTATCTTTTACTATAGATGCTGCAAAAGCAGCATCTATAGTAAAAAGTTGGTCACACTTGTCAAACAGTATGTTTGACAAGTGTGACCAACCTGTCAGTCAGTTTTCCAAGCGATGCTACAGATCGCTTGGGAAACTTTAGCATTCTGCAAGCTAATTACGCTTGCAGAATGCGAAAAAAAACAGAAAAAAAACGCAAAAAAAAAAATGCGGATTTCTTGCAGAAAATTTCCGGTTTTCTTCAGGAAATTTCCGCAAGAAATCCGGATGTGTGCACATACCCTAAGTGTGTCCTTTGCGCTGCTGATCCAAAAGAAAATCCCAGGAGATTAAATCAATCAATGTGGTTTATTATCAACATGTTTTAAAGTAATTCGGCTTCTTCATAAAGAAAAAAGTGAGTGTGTGGTGTTTTTCCTGCTGAAGTATTCAGATGACTTCGAAATGTGTGGATAATAAACCGCATTAATTCATCTTATCTCTTGCGATTTTCTTTTGGATCTCCATGAGCTGCACAGAGCACCCACTTATTAGTGAGAGATGGTGTAACACAGCGCTAACGTCAACCTCTGAGGCATCTACCTTCACTACAAAAGGATGTTCTTGCTCAGGATGGACTAAAAGATGGTCAGATGTGAAATGTTCCATTAACCAATGTGAGACAGTGACCCCTGTTACAGCTAGGGGGTGCTGTTTGTGCTCCCCAGGTTGTGCATGCAGACAAAAAAAATCCATAGGTGTGAATGGGAGTCATGGATTTCCGATCCGGATTTTCCATGTGGCTGAAGGCCACAGGTTTGTGTGTGTTAAAAGCCCTGCAGTAAGAGGTATGGGTGTGTCAGGTGTGTGAGGTGCACGTCAGTGTCAGTCTGGTGTGTAGAGCAGAGGCCTGCAGAGCGCTGGCTGAGTGCATGCAGGCACAGGCCAGCGGAGCCAGCACCCAGGGCAGCTGAGTGGCCTGGCACCTGCAGGGTATACAGCGATGCAAGTCGTCCATGGTATTGGTCTCGGATGTGGACAGTCCTGTGCCCGGATGTGAATGTCCTGTGTCCAAAGGAGTCGGATGTGGACAGTCCTGTGCCAAGAGGTGGATGTCCTGTGCCTGAAAGAGGACTAGCATGTGTAACGATTACAAACAGGTGAATATGGTGCCCGGCTGCTATCTGGAGAATATCCTGGGCTGTGTATGGCTGTGTGAGTAGAGAGACTGTGATACAGCGATGCAGGACACCCATGAGAACTAGTCAGAAGAGGCTGGCGTGTGTAGTGTCTGCAACATATGAGGCTGTGTGTATGGAGACTGTAATATGGCGTGCAGTCGCCCAGGGAAACTGGACAAGGGAAATCTGGCCTGTTTAGGGACTGCAGTCTAAAGCCATGTGATATGTATTGCCATGAACTGGTGTGAATTGAACACTGACAACACTGATAATATACACTGAAGTTATATGCATTTGTGTGATTTGGACTTTAATGCTGTGAGGAAACACATGAAAGAGAATTTTGTGTTGGAACTTTGTGGGTCACTGCCTCTTCACACCAAGTAAATGCACAGACTGCCTCATTTTTCCAATTAATCACATCAGCTGCTGCTGCATTAGTGTGACTTAGCACTGTTCACACAGCATATGCAGAATGCAATGATGAAAATTGTCAAAAAAATTAAAACATAGAGAAGTACACGAAATATAAATCCATGTGAGGGCTAGAAACACACAAATATCACAGGTCATCATATTCATCCTGAAGAGCAGTTGTCTGGGAATAAAATCAACTGCATATTGAAACAAACAGTGCAAAAAATAAGGCAACATTATAAGAGCAACCTGCTCGACATAACAACAACAGCCTAAGGGTGCTTTCACATTGCATTCAGGCACCCGCTCAATGTCTCGTATACGCCGTCGGGGACATAGACTATAATGGTGCCGACAGAGTGAACGTGCAGTCTGAGTTGCATCATTTTTGGGCGTGTATGCCTATTGGAGGCAGACACTAAGAAGTAGTAGACTGTGTCTTGGTGTCCGCCTACAGTTGGCGTAGATGCCCAAAAATGGTGCACAACAGAGCATATGTTCGCTCTGTAGACACCATTATAGTCTATGGCCCCATTGGCGTGTATGCCAAAATCCTGTTTTGCGGGAGGTACGGACGTGAGTCCCGACGAAGCAAATGCACAGATGCCAGAATGCAATGTGAAAGTACTCGAACTGGTAACACGGTGGCTGGAGTCCTACTACAGCATCTTACACTAGATCCATATTAGTAGTTTCCTGGGCTGAAGTCCATACCCCTCATTGAAATCCAATAGCAGTATAGGGGGTTCATTCCCTGTTCTGGGGTTAGTTTGTGACATCAAATCTATATTTGCTGATTAAATAATAAGCTTTATGTTATATAAAATATGACTAACTACATTGGTTTTCTGCATAACCCTCTTGGGAGATCATAAAGAATCTTTGAAGATGATTTGTTTCTCTGTGTGACTTTATAATTGAACGTTGGCATCGGCTTGATAAAACTGCAGCACAAACATTGCATGTGTGAATCCAGCCTTGGGGATTTGCAGGAATGCATATGGATTTCTACCATATATTCTATTTGATAATTGTCTGTTTAACTCCACAGGGATGAAGCTCTATGACCGGATCATTTTATGCTCATCTGCAATGCAGACAAACCTATCAATTTCACTTTACAGCAAAGCGATTGACCTTGTGCAAGGATAAAAAGTAGCATAGAGAATTTATGCGGCTCTTATTACACTAGGATAGAATTTATGCTACATTACACACAACATTTGTAGCTGATTAATAAATGGTATTTTAATTTCAAATTTGCACCAATTCCAGAAGATAGGAAAATACTCTATTGATATGACTCTCATAGAAATATAAAGTACCGTTCAGATGGATATATTGGTTCACAGTTCCTATACATATTTGCAGTTGTATGAAAAAGTGTTTGCCCCCTTCCTGATTTGCTATTCTTGTGCATGTTTGTCACACTTAAGTGTTTCAGATCACCAAACAAATTTAAATATTAGACAAAGATAACACAAGTAATCACAAAATGCAGTTTTTAAAAGAAGATCTTTATTATTAAGGAAAAAAGAAATCCAAAACTACAGGAACCAGTGTGAAAAAGTGATTGCCCTTTAAACCTAATTAACTGGGTGGGCGACCCTTAGCAACAACTGCAATCAAGCGTTTGCGATAACTGGCAATGAGTCTTTTACAATGCTCTGAAGGAATTTTGGCCCACTCATCTTTGCAGGATTGTTGTAATTCAGCCACAATGGAGGGTTTCCAAGCATGAAGGTCATGCCACAGCATCTCAACCGGATTAAGGTCAGGACCTTGACTAGGTGACTCCAAAGTCTTAATTTTGCGTTTCTTAAGCCATTCAAAGATGGGACTTGACGGTGTGTTTTGGATCATTGTCCTGCTGCATAACCCAAGTGAGCTTCAGCTTGAGGTCATGATCAGCTGGCCGGACATACTCTTTCAGGACTTTTTGGTAGCCAGCTGAATTCATGGTTCCATTTACCACAGCAAGTTTTCCAGGTCCTGAACCAGCAAAACAGCTCCAGACCATCATGCTAACACCACCATATTTTACTGTTAGTATGATGTTTCTTTTCTGAAATGCTGTGTTACTTCTACGTCAGATGTAATGGGACATAAACCTACCTGTTGTGAATTCCGTTCTTGGGCTCCATCCTGTGGTTATGAATGGTATTTTTGGGAGTTCTGCTCTTGGGCTCCCTCTGGTGGCTTCGAGTGGAACTTAGCAGCTGCTTTCCCTAATCGGTTCCCTGGCCTTGTTATTTAACTGGGCTTTAGTCTGTAGTCGATGCCAGCTGTCAATGTTTTCCTGTTGGATTCAGTCCTTTCCTGGAAGATCTCTGTTGGCCAGTTCATTTCAGCTTAAGATAAGTTCTGCTAGTTCTTGGGTTGTTCCCTGCTTTTGACCTTCTGTTCAGGTCTAAGTTATGTCTCTTTTGTCCAGCTTGTCATTATGAAATATTCAGGCTAGTTGGAAGCTCTGGGGTGCAGATTTACTCCTCCACACCGTGAGTCGGTGTGGAGGCTATTTTTGTAAACTCTGCGTGGATTTTTTAGTTTTTATACTGACCGCACAGTGTCCTTTCCTATCTCTGTCTATTTAGATAGTTTTGGCCTCCTTTGCTAAAATCTATTTTCATTTCTGAGTTTGTCGTTTCCCTCTCCACTCACCGTTAATATTTGTGGGGGGCTATCTTTCCTTTTGGGGGTTTCTCTGAGGCGAGATAGTTTTCCGTTTCCATCTTCAGGGGTAGTTAGTTC
Source organism: Ranitomeya variabilis (assembly GCF_051348905.1). Classification (NCBI taxonomy): domain Eukaryota; kingdom Metazoa; phylum Chordata; class Amphibia; order Anura; family Dendrobatidae; genus Ranitomeya; species Ranitomeya variabilis. Next base: position 705,353,143 of record NC_135234.1, on the reverse strand, counting down.
TTAGGCTGTGAAGAGGCGTCTAGGGAGAGGCAGGAACGCTCCACGGCTATTTCTAGTGTTGGTGCTAGGAGTAGGGATTGCGGTCAGTAAAGCTACCACCTCCTCAGAGCTTGTCTATTATTTGTTTTACCCACCAGGTCATTTCAGTGCTGCTCTGTAATCACCAGGTCACAACTGTGATTGCGGTCGGTGGAGCTGCCACCTCCTCAGGAGCTTGTCCATGATTCGTTTTACCCACCAGGTCATCTCAGTGCTGCTCCTTAATCACCAGGTCATAACACCTACCAAAAATTTCAACTTTTGTTTCATCAGTCCACAGAATATTCTCCCAAAAGTCTTGGGGATCATCAAGTTGTTTTGTGGCAAAACTAAGACAAGCCTTTATGTTCTTATTGCTCAGCAGTGGTTTTTGTCTTGGAATTCTGCCATGCAGGCCATTTTTGCACAGTCTCTTTCTAATAATGGAGTCATGAACACTGACCTTAACTTAGACAAGTGAGGCCTGCAGTTCTTTGGATGTTGTTGTGGGGTCTTTTGTGACCTCTTGAATAAGTTGTCGCTGCACTCTTGGGGTCATTTTGGTCATCCAGTCACTCCTGGGAAGGTTGATCTCTGTTAGATGTTTTTGCCATTTGTGGATAATGGCTCTCACTGTGGTTCGCTGGAGTCCCAAAGCCTTAGAAATGGCTTTATAACCTTTTCCTGACTGAGAAATCTCAATTACTTTGGATCGAGGCATGATGTCTAGCTTTTATGGATCTTTGGTCTACTTCTCTTTGTCAGGCAGGTCTCATGTAAGTGATTTCTTGATTGAGAACAGGAATGATAGTAATCTGGCCTGGGTGTAGCTAGCAAATTTGAACTCAGATTTCCAAAGATGTGATAAACCACAGTTATTTTATGTTTTAGGGGGAAATGGGTTCAATCATTTTTTTCACACAGGGCTCTGTAAGTTTGGATTTCTTTTTCCTTTAACCCCTTTGAGACAGAGCCCTTTTTAATTTTTGCGTTTAATTTTTTTTTACCATGTTCACCAACTGCTAAAACTGACCTGCCATTATGATACTCCAGGTCATTATGAGTTCATATACACCAAACATGTCTAGGTTCTTTTTTACTTAAGTGGTGAAAAAAAATCCAAAGTTTGTTACAAAAAAATTGGGCCATTTTCTGATACCCGTAGCATTTCCATTTTTCGTGATCTTGGGTTGGGTGTGCCGAGCTGACATTTTTAACCCCTTTCTGACCTCAGACGGGATAGTACGTCTGAGGTCAGATACCCTGCTTTGATGCAGGGCTCCGGCGGTGAGCCCGCATCAAAGCCCGGACATGTCAGCTGTTTTGAACAGCTGACATGTGTCCGCAATAGCGGTGGGTGAAATCGCGATTCACCCGCCGCTATTAACTAGTTAAATGCCGCAATCAAACGCAGACAGCGGCATTTAACCGGCGCTTCCGGCCGGGCGGCCGGAAATGAGCGCATCGCTGACCCCGTCACATGATCGGGGGTCAGTGATGCTTCTGCAGAGTAACCATAGAGGTCCTTGAGACCTCTATGGTTACTGATCCCCGGTAGCTGTGAGCGCCACCCTGTGGTCGGCGCTCAGAGCACACCTGCATTTCTGCTGCATAGCAGCGATCTGATGATCGCTGCTATGTAGCTGAGTCGATCATGTTGAGCCTGCTTCTTGCCCCCCATGGAGGCTATTGAAGCATGGCAAAAGTTAAAAAAATGTAAAAAATAAAAAATAAAAGTTTAACCCCTTCCCGACCCATGACGCCTATGTGGCGTCATGGAATGATCGCATCCCTGCAGATCGGGTGAAAGGGTTAACTCCTATTTTACCCGATCTGCAGGGAGAGGGGGAGTTGTACTTCAGCCTAGGGGGGGGGGTGGCTTTGCCCCCACGTGGCTACGATCGCTCTTATTGGCTGTTGAAAGTGCAACAGCCAATCAGAGCAATTTGCAATATTTCACCTATGAAAATGGTGAAATATTGCAATCCAGCCATGGCCGATGCTGCAATAGCATCTGCCATGGCTGGAAATCATGTTCTGGCCCCCCCCACCGCCCCCGATCTCCTCCCCAGTCCTCCGTTCTGTCCGGTACCCCCCTCCGTCCCCCTGTTCGCTCCCCCGTGCTCCTGTCCGCTCCCCCGTGCTCCTGTCCGCTCCCCCCGTCCTCCGATCCCCCCCCTGTGCTCCGATCCACCCCCCCACCACCCCCTCATACTTACCGAGCCTCCCGAAGTCGGTCCGTCTTCTCCCTGGGCGCCGCCATCTTCCAAGATGGCGGGCGCATGCTCAGTGCGCCCGCTGAATCAGCCGGCTGGCAGATTCGTTACAAGTACATTTTGATCGCTGTGGTAGGTTCTATCACAGCGATCAAAATAAAAAAATAATAAATAAACCACCCCCTTTATCACCCCCATAGGTAGGGACAATAATAAAATAAAGAAAATATTTTTTTTTCTTTTTCCACTAGGGTTAGGGTTAGAACTAGGGTTAGAACTAGGGGTAGGGTTAGGGTTAGGGTTAGGGGTAGGGTTAGGGGTAGGGTTAGGGGTAGGGTTAGGGGTAGGGTTATGGCATGTGCACACAGTGCGGATTTGGCTGCGGATCCGCAGCGGATTGGCCGCGGATCCGCAGCGGATTGGCCGCGGATCCGCAGCGGATTGGCCGCGGATCCGCAGCGGATTGGCCGCTGCGAATTCGTAGCAGTTTTACATCAGGTTTACAGTACCATGTACACCTATGGAAAACCAAATCCGCTGTACCCATGGTGCGGAAAATTCCGTGCAGAAACGCTGCGTTGTATTTTCCGCAGCATGTCAATTCTTTGTGCAGATTCCGCAGCGTTTTACACCTGTTCCTCAATAGGAGTCCGCAGGTGAAATCCGCACAAAAAAAAACACTGGAAATCTGCTGTAAATCCGCAGGTAAAACGCAGTGCCTTTTACCTGCAGATTTTTCAAAAATCGTGCGGAAAAATCACACACGAATCCGCAACGTGGGCACATAGCCTTAGGGTTAGGGTTGGAATTAGAGTTAGGGTTGGAATAAGGGCTAGGGTTAGAAATAGGGTTAAGATTAGGCTTGTGGTTAGGGTTACGGATAGGGTTAGGGGTGTGTTGGGGTTACAGTTGTGGTTAGGGTTGGGATTAGGGTTAGGGTTGGGATTAGGGTTAGGATTAGGATTGGAATTAGGGTTACGGGTGTGTTGGGGTTAGGGTTGTGGTTAGGGGTGTGTTGGGGTTAGGGTTGTGATTAGGGTTATGGCTACAGTTGGGATTAGGATTAGGGGTGTGTTGGGGTTAGTGTTGAAGTTAGAATTGAGGGGTTTCCACTGTTTAGGCACATCAGGGGTCTCCAAACGCAACATGGCACCACCATTGATTCCAGCCAATCTTGCGTTCAAAAAGTCAAATGGTGCTCCCTCCCTTCCAAGCCCCGACATGCGCCCAAACAGTGGTTTACCCCCACATTTGGGGTACCAGCGTACTCAGGACAAACTGGGCAACAACTGTTGGGGTCCAATTTCTCCTGATACCCTTGCAAAAATAAAAAATTACTTGCTAAAACATAATTTTTGAGGAAAGAACAATTATTTTTTATTTTCACGGCTCTGCGTTATAAACTTCTGTGAAGCACTTGGGGGTTGAACGTGCTCACCACACATCTAGATAAGTTCCTTGGGGGGTCTAGTTTCCAAAATGGGGTCACTTGTGGGGTGTTTCTACTGTTTAGGCACATCAGGGGCTCTGCAAATGCAATGTGACGCCCGCAGACCATTCCATCAAAGTCTGCATTTCAAATGTCACTACTTCCCTTCCGAGCCCTGTCGTGTGCCCAAACAGTGGTTTACCCCCACATATGGGGTATCAGCGTACTCACAACAAACTGGGCAACAAATATTGGGGTCCAATTTCTCCTGTTACCCTTGTAAAAATAAAAAATTGCTTGCTAAAACATCTTTTCTGAGGAAAGAAAAATGATTTTTTATTTTCACGGCTCTGCATTGTAAACATCTGTGAAGCACTTGGGGGTTGAACGTGCTCACCACACATCTAGATAAGTTCCTTGGGGGGTCTAGTTTCCAAAATGGGGTCACTTGTGGGGGGTTTCTACTGCTTAGGCATATCAGGGGCTCTGCAAACGTAACATGATGCCCGCAGACCATTCCATCAAAGTCTGCATTTCAAAACGTCACTACTTCCCTTCCGAGCCCCGGCATGTGCCCAAACAGTGGTTTACCCCCACATATGGGGTATCAGCGTACTCAGGAGAAACTGGAAAACAACTTTTGGGGTCAAATTTCTCCTGTTACTCTTGCAAAAATAAAAAATTCTGGGCTAAAAAAATATTTTTGAGGAAAGGAAACATATTTATTAATTTCACGGCTCTGCGTTATAAACTTCTGTGAAGCACTTGGGGGTTCAAAGTGCTCACCACACATCTAGATAAGTTCCCTTGGGGGTCTAGTTTCCAAAATGGAGTCACTTGTGGGGAGTTCCTACTGTTTAAGCACATCAGGGGCTCTGCAAACGCAACCTGACGCCCGCAGAGCATTCCATCAAAGTCTGCATTTTAAAACGTCACTACTTCCCTTCCAAACCCCGACGTGTGCCAAAACAGTGGTTTACAACCACATATGGGGTATCAGCGTACTCAGGAGAAACTGGACAACAACTTTTGGGGTCCAATTTCTCCTGTTACCCTTGGGAAAATAAAAAAATGTGGGCTAAAAAATCATTTTTGAGAAAAGAAAAATTATTTTTTATTTTCATGGCTCTGCGTTATAAACTTCTGTGAAGCACTTGGGGGTTCAAAGTGCTCACCACACATCTAGATTAGTTCCTTCGGAGGTCTAGTTTCCAAAATGTGGTCACTTGTGCGGGAGCTCCAATGTTTAGGCACACAGGGGCTCTCCAAACGCGACATGGTGTCCGCTAATGATTGGAGCTAATTTTCCATTCAAAAAGCCAAATGGCGTGCCTTCCCTTCCGAGCCCTGCGGTGCGCCCAAACAGTGGTTTACCCCCACATATGGGGTATCATCGTACTCAGGACAAACTGGACAACAACATTTGGGGTCCAATTTCTCCTATTACCCTTGGGAAAATAAAAAATTCTGGGCTAAAAATCATTTTTGAGGAAAGAAAAATTATTTTTTATTTTCACGGCTCTGCGTTATAAACTTCTGTAAAGCACCTGGGGGTTATAAGTGCTCACTATGCATCTAGATAAGTTCCTTGGGGGGTCTAGTTTCCAAAATGGGGTCACTTGTAGGGGAGCTCCAATGTTTAGGCACACAGGGGCTCTCCAAACGCGACATGGTGTCCGCTAATGATTGGAGCTAATTTTCCATTCAAAAAGTCAAATGGCACGCCTCCCCTTCTGAGCCTTGCCGTGCACCCAAACAGTGGTTTACCCCCACATATGAGGTATCGGCGTACTCAGGAGAAATTGCCCAACAAATTTTAGGATCCATTTTATCCTGTTGCCCATGTGAAAATGAAAAAATTGAGGCTAAAAGAAATTTTGTGTGAAAAAAAAGTACTTTTTCATTTTTACGGATCAATTTGTGAAGCACCTGAGGGTTTAAAGTGCTCACTATTCTTATAGATAAGTTCCTTGGGGGGTCTAGTTTCCAAAATGGGGTCACTTGTGGGGGAGCTCCAATGTTTAGGCACACGGGGGCTCTCCAAACGTGACATGGTGTCTGCTAGCGATGGAGATAATTTTTCATTGAAAAAGTCAAATGGCGTTCCTTCCCTTCCGAGCCCTGCCGTGCGCCCAAACAGTGGTTTACCCCCACATATTAGGTATCAGCGTACTCAGAACAAATTGGACAACAATGTTCGTGGTCCAGTTTCTCCTTTTACCCTTGGGAAAATAAAAACAATTTCGCTAAAAGATCATTTTTGTGACTAAAAAGTTAAATGTTCATTTTTTACTTCCATGTTGCTTCTGCTCCTGTGAAACACCTGAAGGGTTAATAAACTTCTTGAATGTGGTTTTGAGCACCTTGAGGGGTGCAGTTTTTAGAATGGTGTCACTTTGGGGTATTTTCTGCCATATAGAACCCTCAAACTGACTTCAAATGTGAGGTGGTCCCTAAAAAAAATGGTTTTGTAAATTTTGTTGTAAAAATGAGAAATCACTGGTCAAATTTTAACCCTTATAACTTCCTAGCAAAAAAAAAAATTGTTTCCAAAATTGTGCTGATGTAAAGTAGACATGTGGGAAATGTTATTTATTAACTATTTTGTGTCACATAACTCTCTAGTTTAACAGAATAAAAATTCAAAATGTGAAAATTGCAAAATTTTCAAAATTTTTGCCAAATTTCCATTTTTTTCACAAATAAACTCAGAAATTATCGACCTAAATTTACCACTAACATGAAGCCCAATATGTCACGAAAAAACAATCTCAGAATCGCTAGGATCCGTTGAAGCGTTCCTGAGTTATTACCTCATAAAGGGACACTGGTCAGAATTGCAAAAAACGGCAAGGTCATGAAGGGGTTAAATCACCCCCCTTTCGCCCCATTCAAAATAAATCAATTAAAAAAAAAATCAAACCTACACATATTTGGTATCGCCGCGTTCAGAATCGCCCGATCTATCAATAAAAAAAAGCATTAACATGATCGCTAAACGGCGTAGCGAGAAAAAAATTTGAAACGCCAGAATTACGTTTTTTTGGTCGCCACGACAAAAGAACGTATCTGGACCAAAATGGTATCATTAAAAACGCCAGCTCAGCACGCAAAAAATAAGCCCTCAACCGACCCCAGATCATGAAAAATGGAGATGCTTCGGGTATCAGAAAATGGCGCAATTTTGTTTTGTTTTTTTTAAGCAAAGTTTTGAATTTTTTTTCATCACTTAGATAAAAATTAACCTAGTCATGTTAGGTGTCTATGAACTCATAGTGACCTGGAGAATCATAATGGCAGTTTTAGCATTTAGTGAAACTAGAAAAAAAGCCAAACAAAAAACAAGTGTGGGACTGCACTTTTTTTGCAATTTCACCGCACTTGGAATTTTTTTCCCATTTTTTAATACACGACATGCTAAAACTAATGATGTCGTTCAAAAGTACAACTTGTTTTGCAAAAAATAAGCCCTCACATGGCCATATTGTCGGAAAAATAAAAAAGTTATGGCTCTGGGAAGGAGGGGAGCGAAAAACGAACACGGAAAAACGGAAAATCCCAAGGTCATGAAGGGGTTAATGATACCATTTTAGTGTAGATACAATCTTTTGATCGCCCGTTATTGCACTTTAATGCAATGTTGAGGTGACCAAAAAAACGTAATTCTGTCTTTTTGAATTTTTTTCTTGTTACGTCATTTAGCGATTGGGTTAATTCTTTTTTTAAATTGATAGATCAGGTGATTCTGAACACGGCGCCGATCAGCTGATTGGCCGGCGTGATCCAGGAAGATGGGTTCCCTCTGCAGCTTGCGAAATAAGGCTACTTTCAGACATCGAGAGAGAGAGAGAGAGAGAGAGAGAGAGAGAGAGAGGAGACTCCAGAATGGAAAATGCATGATTTGTTTTTAAAAACGGAATCCGTTGCCGGATTTCATGAGATGACCTCACGTTTCACCCGTTTTTCGCTGGATCCGACGCTGTCCTTTTTTTCGACAGACAGAAAAAACGTTCCTCTGTCCATTTTCTCCAGCTGCTGGAAAACTAATTTTCGAAGGATCCGGCAAAAAGCAGATGAAACGTGAAGCCATCCGTCGCAATCCGGTGCTAATACAAGTTTATGAGAAAAAAACGGATCCAGCGGCAACTTTTGCCGGATCCTTTTTTTTCAAAATTCGCCAGATTTAGCCTGTGCACGTCGAAAAATCGTGCAGCGACGGATCCTGCACCGTCCGTCATTGGCTATAATGGAAGCCTATGGATGCAGGATCCATCGCTGTGTGTCAAAAGCAGGAATCCAGCAACGGGTTCCATCTTTTGAAACTGAGGATGCGTGGAAGAATTTCCAGTCAGGGAAATTCTCTCTCGCTCTCTCTCTTTTTACTATTGATGCTGCCTATACAGCATCAATAGTAAAAAGATATAATGTTAAAGATAATAATACAAAAAAAATCTTGATATTCTTACCTTGCGTCCCCCGCAGCGTTCCCGATGCTCGCGATGCTCCCGTTCCCAATAATGCATTGCGAGACCGCTACGTCATTGGGTCATTTCGCAAGGCATTACTGGGAACGGGAGCATCACGAGCATCGGGAAGGCTGCGAGGGACGCTGGAAGGTGAGAATATCAAGATTTTTTATTTTTTTAATTATTTTTAACATTATATCTTTTTACTATTGATGCTGCATAGGCACTTGACACTTGTCAATGTGTTTGACAAGTGTGACCAACCTGTCAATCAGTTTTCCAAGCTACAGATCGCTACAGATCGCACATCAGAGGACAGAGAAATACGGTCCCCAATTGCCCCCTGGTACCTTCCGGTGCTCCTCATGCTTCCCCCATGGGTGCCGCCATCTTCTTCCGGGAAGAAAATGGCGGGTGCATGCGCAGTGCACCCTATGAGATCTGCCGGCCAAAGGACAGAGAAATAGGGTCCTCAATCGCCCCCCGATACTTACCATGTCTCCAGGTGCAAGGCCCTCCTGCTTCCCCCCTTGGGTGCTGTCATCTTTTTCCAGAGCAAAGTACTGCAGTGTGCAGGCGCCGGGAAAGGTCAGAGAGGCCCGGCGCCTGCGCACTGCAGTACTTTGCTCTGCCCTCAAAAGGGCAGACAAAGTATGCCTGCGCCGGAGCCGCAGCGTGAAGTGTCATGATTCTCAATGGCGAGAGAACATAGCCCAGCATATATGAGAACTAGCTCTTGGAAGATGGAAACTATACTGACCATGAACTAAACCTGCCGCACAACTAGAAGTGGCCGGGTAGCATGCCTACGTTTTTTAACCCTAGATGCCCAGCGCCAGCCGGAGAACTACCTAATCCTAGCAGAGGAAAAGACAGTCCTGGCTCACCTCTAGAGAAATTTTCCCAAAAGGCAGACAGAGGCCCCCACATATATTGGCGGTGATTTTAGACGAAATGACAAACGTAGTATGAAAATAGGTTTAGCAAAATCGAGGTCCGCTTTCTAGATAGCAGGAAGACAGAAAGGACACTTTCATGGTCAGCAGAAAACCCTATCAAAACACCATCCAGAAATTCCTTTAAGACTCTAGCATTAACTCATAACACCAGAGTGGCAATTTCCGATCACAAGAGCTTTCCAGACACAGTAACGAAACAGCAGCTGTGAACAGGAACAAAATGCAAAAACACACAAGGACAAAAGTCCAACTTAGCTGGGAGTTGTCTAGTAGCAGGAACAAGCACAGAAGGCTTCTGATTACATTGTTGACCGGCAAGAAACTGACAGGAGCAAGGTTATATAGCGACTCCCACATCCTGATAGGAGCAGGTGAACAGAGGGGATGATGCACACAAGTTCAATTCCACAAGTGGCCACCGGGGGAGCCCAGAATCCAATTTCACAACAGTACCCCCCCCTCAAGGAGGGGGCACCGAACCCTCCCAGAACCACCAGGGCGATCAGGATGAGCCCTATGAAAGGCACGGACAAGATCGGAGGCATGAACATCAGAGGCAGTGACCCAAGAATTATCCTCCTGACCGTATCCCTTCCATTTGACCAGATACTGGAGTCTCCGTCTGGAAACACGAGAGTCTAAGATCTTTTCCACAACGTACTCCAACTCACCCTCAACCAACACCGGAGCAGGAGGCTCAACGGAAGGCACAACCGGTACCTCATACCTGCGCAACAATGACCGATGAAAAACATTATGAATCGAAAAGGATGCAGGGAGGTCCAAACGGAAGGACACAGGGTTAAGAATCTCCAATATCTTGTACGGGCCGATGAACCGAGGCTTAAACTTAGGAGAAGAAACCCTCATAGGGACAAAACGAGAAGACAACCACACCAAGTCCCCAACACAAAGCCGAGGACCAACACGACGACGGCGGTTGGCAAAAAGCTGAGTCTTCTCCTGGGACAACTTCAAATTGTCCACCACCTGCCCCCAAATCTGATGCAACCTCTCCACCACAGCATCCACTCCAGGACAATCCGAAGATTCCACTTGACCGGAGGAAAATCGAGGATGAAACCCCAAATTACAGAAAAACGGGGACACCAAGGTGGCAGAGCTGGCCCGATTATTGAGGGCGAACTCCGCCAAAGGCAAAAAAGCAACCCAATCATCCTGATCCGCAGACACAAAACACCTCAAATATGTCTCCAAGGTCTGATTAGTCCGCTCGGTCTGGCCATTAGTCTGAGGATGGAAAGCAGACGAAAAAGACAAATCTATGCCCATCCTAGCACAGAATGCCCGCCAAAATCTAGACACGAATTGGGTCCCTCTGTCAGAAACGATATTCTCAGGAATACCATGCAAACGAACAACATTTTGAAAAAACAGAGGAACCAACTCGGAAGAAGAAGGCAACTTAGGCAAGGGAACCAGATGGACCATCTTAGAGAAACGGTCACACACCACCCAGATGACAGACATCTTCTGAGAAACAGGCAGATCCGAAATAAAATCCATCGAGATGTGCGTCCAAGGCCTCTTCGGAATAGGCAAGGGCAACAACAATCCACTAGCCCGAGAACAACAAGGCTTGGCCCGAGCACAAACGTCACAAGACTGCACAAAGCCTCGCACATCTCGTGACAGGGAAGGCCACCAGAAGGACCTTGCCACCAAATCCCTGGTACCAAAGATTCCAGGATGACCTGCCAACGCAGAAGAATGAACCTCAGAGATGACTCTACTGGTCCAATCATCAGGAACAAACAGTCTACCAGGTGGGCAACGATCAGGTCTATCCGCCTGAAACTCCTGCAAGGCCCGCCGCAGGTCTGGAGAAACGGCAGACAATATCACTCCATCTTTAAGGATACCTGTGGGCTCAGAATTACCAGGGGAGTCAGGCTCAAAACTCCTAGAAAGGGCATCCGCCTTAACATTCTTAGAACCCGGTAGGTACGACACCACAAAATTAAACCGAGAGAAAAACAACGACCAGCGCGCCTGTCTAGGATTCAGGCGCCTGGCAGACTCAAGGTAAATTAAATTTTTGTGGTCAGTCAATACCACCACCTGATGTCTGGCCCCCTCAAGCCAGTGACGCCACTCCTCAAAAGCCCACTTCATGGCCAAAAGCTCCCGATTCCCAATATCATAATTCCGCTCGGCGGGCGAAAATTTACGGGAAAAAAAAGCACAAGGTCTCATCACGGAGCAGTCGGAACTTCTCTGCGACAACACCGCCCCAGCTCCGATTTCAGAAGCGTCGACCTCAACCTGAAAAGGAAGAGCAACATCAGGCTGACGCAACACTGGGGCGGAAGAAAAGCGGCGCTTGAGCTCCCGAAAGGCCTCCACAGCATCAGGGGACCAATTAGCAACATCAGCACCCTTCTTAGTCAAATCAGTCAATGGTTTTACAACATCAGAAAAACCAGCAATAAATCGACGATAAAAGTTAGCAAAGCCCAAAAATTTCTGAAGACTCTTAAGAGAAGAGGGTTGCGTCCAATCACCAATAGCCTGAACCTTGACAGGATCCATCTCGATGGAAGAGGGGGAAAAAATGTATCCCAAGAAAGAAATCTTTTGAACCCCAAAAACACACTTAGAACCCTTCACACACAAGGAATTAGACCGCAAAACCTGAAAAACCCTCCTGACCTGCTGGACATGAGAGTCCCAGTCATCCGAAAAAACCAGAATATCATCCAGATACACAATCATAAATTTATCCAAATAATCGCGGAAAATGTCATGCATAAAGGACTGGAAGACTGAAGGGGCATTTGAAAGACCAAAAGGCATCACCAAATACTCAAAATGGCCCTCGGGCGTATTAAATGCGGTTTTCCACTCATCCCCCTGCTTGATTCGCACCAAATTATACGCCCCACGGAGATCAATCTTAGAGAACCACTTGGCCCCCTTTATACGAGCAAACAAATCAGTAAGCAGTGGTAACGGATATTGATATTTAACCGTGATTTTATTCAAAAGTCGATAATCAATACACGGCCTCAAAGAGCCGTCTTTCTTAGACACAAAGAAAAAACCGGCTCCTAAGGGAGATGACGAAGGACGAATATGTCCCTTTTCCAAGGACTCCTTTATATATTCTCGCATAGCAGCGTGTTCAGGCACAGACAGATTAAATAAACGACCCTTAGGGTATTTACTACCCGGAATCAAGTCTATGGCACAATCGCACTCCCGGTGCGGAGGTAGTGAACCAACCTTGGGTTCTTCAAAAACGTCACGAAAGTCAGACAAGAATTCAGGAATCTTAGAGGGAATAGATGATGAAATGGAAACCAAAGGTACGTCCCCATGAGTTCCTTTACATCCCCAGCTTAACACAGACATAGCTCTCCAGTCGAGGACTGGGTTATGAGATTGCAGCCATGGCAATCCCAGCACCAAAACATCATGTAGATTATACAGCACAAGAAAGCGAATAACCTCCTGGTGATCCGGATTAACACGCATAGTCACTTGTGTCCAGTATTGTGGTTTATTACTAGCCAATGGGGTGGAGTCAATCCCTTTCAGAGGTATCGGAGCCTCCAGTGGCTCCAAATCATACCCACAGCGTTTGGCAAAGGACCAATCCATAAGACTCAAAGCAGCGCCAGAGTCGACATAGGCGTCCGCGGTAATAGATGACAAAGAACAAATCAGGGTCACAGATAGAATAAACTTAGACTGTAAAGTGCTAATTGAAACAGACTTGTCAGGCTTCTTAGTACGCTTAAAGCATGCTGATATAACATGAGTTGAATCACCACAATAGAAGCACAACCCATTTTTTCGTCTAAAATTCTGCCGCTCGCTTCTGGACAGAATTCTATCACATTGCATATTTTCTGGCGTTTTCTCAGTAGACACCGCCAAATGGTGCACAGGTTTGCGCTCCCGCAGACGCCTATCGATCTGAATAGCCATCGTCATGGACTCATTAAGACTCGCAGGCACAGGGAACCCCACCATAACATCCTTAATGGCATCAGAGAGACCTTCTCTGAAAATCGCCGCCAGGGCGCACTCATTCCACTGAGTAAGCACAGACCATTTGCGGAATTTTTGGCAGTATATTTCAGCTTCATCTTGCCCCTGAGACAAGGACATCAAGGCCTTTTCCGCCTGAAGCTCTAAATGAGGTTCCTCATAAAGCAACCCCAAGGCCAGAAAAAACGCATCCACATTGAGCAACGCAGGATCCCCTGGTGCCAATGCAAAAGCCCAGTCTTGAGGGTCGCCCCGGAGCAAGGAAATTACAATCCTGACCTGCTGTGCAGGGTCTCCGGCAGAGCGAGACTTCAGGGACAAAAACAATTTGCAATTATTTTTAAAATTTTGAAAGTGAGATCTATTCCCCGAGAAGAATTCAGGCAAAGGAATTCTAGGCTCAGACATAGGTGCATGAACAACAAAATCTTGCAAATTTTGTACCTTTGTGGCGAGATTATTCAAACCTGTAGCTACACTCTGAAGATCCATTTGAAACAGGTGAACACAGAGCCATTCAAGGATTAGAAGGAGAGAAAGAGAGGAAGGCTGCAGTATAGGCAGACTAGCAAGTGATTCAATTAAGAGCACACTCAGAACTAGAGGAAAAAAAAAAAAAAAAAATTGTAGCAGACTTCTTTTTTCTCTCCTTTCTCAGCCAGTAATTTAACCCTTTTTTGGGCCGGTCAAACTGTCATGATTCTCAATGGCGAGAGAACATAGCCCAGCATATATGAGAACTAGCTCTTGGAAGATGGAAACTATACTGACCATGAACTAAACCTGCCGCACAACTAGAAGTGGCCGGGTAGCATGCCTACGTTTTTTTATCCCTAGATGCCCAGCGCCAGCCGGAGAACTACCTAATCCTAGCAGAGGAAAAGACAGTCCTGGCTCACCTCTAGAGAAATTTTCCCAAAAGGCAGACAGAGGCCCCCACATATATTGGCGGTGATTTTAGACGAAATGACAAACGTAGTATGAAAATAGGTTTAGCAAAATCGAGGTCCGCTTTCTAGATAGCAGGAAGACAGAAAGGACACTTTCATGGTCAGCAGAAAACCCTATCAAAACACCATCCAGAAATTCCTTTAAGACTCTAGCATTAACTCATAACACCAGAGTGGCAATTTCCGATCACAAGAGCTTTCCAGACACAGTAACGAAACAGCAGCTGTGAACAGGAACAAAATGCAAAAACACACAAGGACAAAAGTCCAACTTAGCTGGGAGTTGTCTAGTAGCAGGAACAAGCACAGAAGGCTTCTGATTACATTGTTGACCGGCAAGAAACTGACAGGAGCAAGGTTATATAGCGACTCCCACATCCTGATAGGAGCAGGTGAACAGAGGGGATGATGCACACAAGTTCAATTCCACAAGTGGCCACCGGGGGAGCCCAGAATCCAATTTCACAACAGTGAAGACAAGAAGAGGCCCCGGACCGGACCGCAATGCCCATCGGATCGGACCGCCCGCCCAGGTGAGTATAATCTAACCTCTTTTTCTCATCTTTCAGGATACATCGGGGCTTAGCTACAGCATTACAGAATGCTGTAGATAAGCCCCTGATGCCGGTGGGCTTAGCTCACCTTCGATTTTGGGGGTGACAGGTTCCCTTTAAATGTTAATTTTTTCCTTCCACATTGCTTCAGTTCCTGTGAAGCACATAAAGGGTTAATAAACTTCTTGAATGTGGTTTTGAGCACATTGAGAGGTGTAGTTTTTAGAATGGTTTCTCTTTTGGGTATTTTCTGTCTTGTACACCCCTCAAAGTGACTTTAAATGTGAGATGGTCCCTAAAAAAATGGTTTTGCAAATTTTGTTGTAAAAATGAGAAATCGCTGGTCAACTTTTAACCCTTATAACTTCCTAACAAAAAAAAATATTTGTTTCCAAAAGTGTGCTGATGTAAAGTAGACATGTGGGAAATGTTATTTATTATCTATTTTGTGTGACATATCTCTGTGATTTAAGGGCATAAAAATTCAAAGTTTGAAAATTGCAAAATTTTAAAAATTTTCACCATATTCCCTTTTTTCATAAATAAACGCAAGGAATATAGAAGAAATTTTACCACTAACATGAAGTACAATATGTCACGAAAATACAGTCTCAGAATCAGCGGGATCCGTTAAAGCGTTCCAGAGTTATAACCTCATAAAGGGACAGTGGTCAGAATTGTAAAAAATTGGTCTGGTCATTAAGCTGCAAATTGGCTCCGTCACTAAGGGGTTAAAGAAGGCTTTGCTGCATGCTTAATTTCTGGAGTAAAAAGGTATTTGTTTCCATCCAACCATCCCCACCCCACAACTATTTACTGAATAATCCTATCAGATAAGTTGTATCTGATTCAGTCCATGAACTTATTAAAATGTACCTTTACAGGAAAACCAACATTGCTGAACTTTTATGCCTCAGCTATTCCAATATAAAAAAATATTTATACTGTGAAGTATAAGAAATGTATCTGTAACCCAATGATAATGCAGGAGCTATGTATCCTATGCAACCTCAGCAGACCAGCAACAAGATGTTATTCACAGTATAAACAAGCTTTCCCAACATTGTATATCAGTTTTCTTAAACTGGATTCAATTGGTTTTATGACTGTTCTCAAGATAATGGAGTGATTGTCTTATGTTGGAATCAGCTAGAAATCTGTTTCTCCCTACATTCTAGGGTTAATTCTCTGCCTCAGGCGGAATTCTTTAACAAATCCGACTTAAAACCACCTGTCAAATGAAAACTCAAGCAAACATCTCTTCTGGACAAGATATAATTTTTCACCTGTGCGGCCTGAGGTTTACACTGCATTTCGTTTAATGTCCCTAAAAACCATTGCTTTTTTTTACTGGTGAATGCAACTGTCTGCCTTGCACTGTGAATGTGTAATTAATGGCCTGAGGCAACACTGATACAGGTTCTTCTAATCTACTCCCATGCTAATTAGATAGAACTATGTCACCTGAAATACATCTGTGAAGATAGAAGAAACCTTCTTTATAGCCTGATACATTGTTTGTAATATTTAACAGTCATTATGTAGCGCCCCCACTGCCGCAGGGCCGAGGGGTACCTGGTACCGGGCCTCTGAGTCTCTGTTCTGGGGTTGTCACGGTGGCTAGGCCCGGTCCGTGACCCTGCTGAGGGGCGTACAATAAAGGTGGAGGTATGGGATGATGTTATGGTGCAGTGAAGTGCCGGTCGCAGTAAATGATGAGGACACCAGGTTGCAGTCTCTTTACCTCTTTACTGAAGGCTTCAGGGTCCTCAATCCGGAATACGGTTAACCGGGCTGCGCATGTCCGGCCGGTCCGATGGCACATCCAGAGCTCCCGTTGCAGGTGGAAATCTGTGCCTACCTTCTAGCGCTTGTGTGCTGTGGTCCTCCCCTGCTGTGCTTACGGGATAGTCCCCACAACTGTTGTGTCTGTTTCTCGTGTTCCCTCACAACTCGATTCTGATGTTCTTCCACGTCCCCCAGATCTTATGGTAAGGACGCACCCGTATGACGGGGAGGCTCGGAGCTCTTCCGGGACTCTAGCGTCGCCCCACTCCTGTTGTTACCCCCCTGTGTCTTCCTAGGTCAATTGGGTGAGACAGCCCGCCTATAACTGACTGTCCTGCCGTAGGTTTGAAGTATTGCTTGGAGCTTAGTACTTCCTCGGCGTTCCAGCCACCGGTTATGCGCCTCAGTAGGAGGTTGCCTCGTCTTACAGCACGACTCCTACTGGTATTCTCCTTGTTGCGTTGATCTCGTTTCTCACCCAGCACAATAAACCTCGCTTCTTGTCCTTTCTTGGGGTACCGCCGCTATATCGTGCAGGCGCGGTCCCGTAACGTTCTCTCTGGTTGCTAGGCCTCTGTCAGGATCCCACCCCTGACAGGGACCCCTCTGAATCTTTCCCTACAACACCCTCTGCCACAAGGTGTTGCCTGGTTCCAACCCAGTCAGCTTTCTAATCTAACTTCCTGCCTAACCCCCAGTTTTACCAGACTGTGAGGAGTGGCCTAATACATAGTGCCCTTAGCTCCCCCTGGAGGCCAGACTGTGAAATGTATTGGTGTCTGTGATACCTGGTCAGATGAACTCCTTCAGTGCCATCAGACGTACCATAGCCCCCCTTAGTGGCGGAGCAACAGTACTGCAACGACCAGGACTCTGGGGCGCTGCAATTACACTGTTCAACAAAGATTTTTTTAAATGAGTAACGTTGTTCTTAGGGTATGTGCACACGTTCAGGTTTTTTCGCATTTTTTTCGCGATAAAAACGCTATAAAAACTCATTAAAAACACATACATTATGCATCCTATCATTTAGAATGCATTCTGCATGTTTTGTGCACATGGTGCGTTTTTTTCCGCCAAAAAAACGCATCGCCGTAAAAAAAGCAGCATGTTCATTAATTTTGTGGATTTTCTGCGTTTTTCCCGCAATTCTATGCATTTGGGAAAAAATGCACAAAAAACGAGTCAAAACCGCATAGAAAACGCATGAAAAAAAACGCGAAAAAAACACATGCGGATTTCTGGCAGAAATGTCCGGTTTTTGTCAGGAACATTCCTGCAAGAAATCCTGACGTGTGCACATAGCCTTAAAGTGTTTTTGTGTGCTGATTCCGAATCTGAAATCAGAATTTTCCTACCGGCACCAATTTTCCATAATTAATTTTTTCCAATAAATTTAGCCTACATTGCCCCTTCATAAATTATTAATTGTTATAACTTTGAACTGTTCTTATAAGTAGGTATGTTTTTATACTTTGGTAAAAACAGAGGTAGACTAATCTTAGGCTAGGTTCACATCGCGTTTGTGCCATCCGTTTAACATATCCGTTAAATGGATGCACTAACGCTGATGCCCAAATTCACTTTTTTCTACGAACGTGCCAACGCATGGTAGCATTGTACTGGCATGCATTAGTAATAGAGGTCTATGCACAGCGAACGCGTCCGTTCGCTGTGCATTAGACCTAACGTACCTGAAAATGCGGTAGACCACTTTCGAGGGTGCATCACAAAGTAACGCATCATCGCTAACGCATGCCGATTTTGACATACGTTAGGATGCGTCACGAAAATGGATGGCAATAGGTGCGTTAATGGATCCGTTACATTGCGTTAATGCCGCTTAGTAACGGATCCGTTAAACGGATGACACCTAGCGCGATGTGAACCTAGCCTTAGGGATTTGCACACTTTGGGGTTTCACAGGTTACATAATGTAGTTTGCAAAACAATTCACCCCCATGGCTTTTTACCTTTTTTTGTTACATTACAACCTGTGCGTAAATATTTTTGTAATCCGATTTATGTGTGATGCACCAGCACTAAATAGTCTAAGTTGGTGAAGTGAGAAATGTATAGGCATAAATTTAATTTATGGGATCAGATATCTAAAAATTTACATGTGCATATGTATTCACCTCTTTTGCTTCGAAGCCTCTAAAACTTTCTGATGCAAGTAATAACCTTCATAAGTCACATGTTTAGTGAAATGAAGTCCACCTGTGTGTAATCTAAGTGTCACATGGTTTGTCAGTATATACACACTTTTTCTTGACCCCATTCTGACATTGGGCGTAATAGTATGCCGGACTCCCCTGTTTGGTACAGGGCTGAGCCCGCACCTTTCCGAGCACATGACAGCTGATCTGTACAGCAGACATGTGCCTGCAACAGCCGCTGGTGGAATCGCCATCCACAAACGGCTGTTAGCTAGTTAAATGCCGCTGTCAATTTCTGACATAATCGTGGGTCACCGATGGGTCAGAATGACAACCAGAGATCTTCATCAGACCTTTGTGGTTGTCATTGCCAGATTGCTATGATGATAAGTTTTTTAAAATAGAAAAAATTAAAAATTTATAAAAGTTCAAATCACCCCCCATTCGCCCTTACCCAGCTCCAGATCACAAAAATGGAGACCGTCTCGGAAATTTAGTTTATTTTTTTCACCACTTAAATAAAAAATAACCTACACATGTTTGGTGCCTATGAACTCATAATGACCTGGAGAATCATAATGGCAAGTCAGTTTTAGGCTACTTTCACACTAGCGTTAACTGCAATACGTCGCAAATGCGTCGTTTTGCCGAAAATACGCATCCAGCAAAAGTTCTTGCTGGATGCGTTTTTTCGTCATAGACTAACAATAGTGACGCATTTGCGACGTATTGCCACACGTCGCGTCCGTTTTGCGACGCTTGGGCGTGTGGTAGCGGACCTTCGGGAGAAAAAAACGTTACATGTAACGTTTTTTGCTCCCGACGGTCCGCTTTTTCCGACCGCGCATGCGCGGCCGGAACTCCGCCCCCACCTCCCCGCACTTCCCCGCACCTCACAATGGGGCAGCGGATGCGTGGGAAAAATGCATCCGCTGCCCCGTTGTGCGGCGGGGACAACGCTAGCGTCGGGGACCTCGGCCCCTTAGGGTATGTGCACACATTGTGGATTTGGCTGTGGATCCGCAGCAGATTGGCATCTGCAGATTCGCAGCAGTTTTCCATGCAGTTTACAGTACCATGTAAACCTATGGAAAACCAAATCCGCAGTGCCCATGGTGCGGAAAATACTGCTCGGAAACTCTGCGGTTTATTTTCCGCAGTATGTCAATTCTTTGTGCAGATTCCGCAGCGTTTTACACCTGCTCCTCAATAGGAATCCGCAGGTGTAAAACCGCAGGTGAAATCCGCACAAAAAACGCAGGAAATCCATGGTAAATCATCAGTTAATCCGCAGGTAAAATGCAGTGTGTTTTACCTGAGGATTTTTCAAAAACGGTGCCACACATGAATCCGCAACGTGGGCACATAGCCTTAGCATTTAGTGAATATGGTAAAAAAAAACAAACCTGTGGAATTGCACTTTTTTGCTTGGAATTTTTTCCCATTTTCCAGTACACGATATGTTAAAACCAACGGTGTTGTTCAGAAGTACAACTTGTCCCGCAAAAAACAAGCCCTCATATGGCCATTTTGCCACAAAAATAAAAAGTTATGGCTCTGGGAAGCAGGGAAGTAAAAATTGAAAATGCAAAATCTGAAAAACCTCTGGTCGTTAAGGGGTTAAAGGCCACAGAGGCTGCAACACCATGAAGAAAGAGACACCACTAACCAAACAACACAATGAAAACCAAGGAGATCTCCAAACAAGTCAGGGACAAAGTTGTTGAGAAGTACAAGTCAGGGTTCAGTTTTTAAAAAAAAATAATTAATCTCTGATTATTCCACGAAGTGCCATCAAATCCATTATCCTCAAATGGAAAGAACATGGTACCACAACCAACCTGCCAAGACAGGGCCGCCCACCAAAACTTTCAACCTGGGCAAGGAGGGCATTAATCAGAGAGGAAGCACAGAGATGAAAATAAACCCTAAAGGAGCTGCCGAGTTCCCAAGCAGAGCCTGGAGTTTCTGTCCTTATGACCACAATAAGCTGTACACTTCATAGAGGTGGCCTTAATAGAAGAGTGAGCAGAAAAAAGGCTTTACTTACACACCTAAATTGTAAAGCTCATTTTGGGTTTGCCAAAAGACATGTGGCAGACTACCCAAATGTAAGGAGGAAGGTGCTGTGGTCAGATGAGACCAAAATTGAACTTTTTGGCCACCAAGGTAAATGCTATGTCTGGCGTCATACCTACGCAGCTCATCATCCCAAGAACACCATCCCCACAGTGAAACATGCTGGTGACAGCATTCTGCTGTGGGAATGGTTTTTGGCAGCAGGTACAGGGAAAATGGTCAGAGTCGAGGAGAACATGGATGGTGCGAATTACAGGAATATTCGTGAGCAAAACCTGTTTCAGTCTGTCAGTGATTTGAGACTGAGATGAAGGTTCACCATCCAACAAGACAATGAGCCAAAGCAAACTGCTATAGCAACCCTTGAGTGCTTTAACGGAAAATGTGTAAATGTTTTGGAGTGGCTTAGTAGAAGCCCAGACCTTAATCCAATAGAGAATCTGTGGTCAGAATTGAAGACTGCTGTTCACTAGAGAAAACCATCTAACTTGAAGGAGCCGGAGCAGTTTTGCCTTGAGGAATGGGCAAAAATCCCAGTGACAAGATGTGGAAAGCACGAATCTAAAGTGATTTGCAGTTGTAATTGCCACAAGTAGAGACTCTACAAAGTACTGACTTTAGAGGGGTCAATAGTTATGCATGCTGAGGTTTTAAGTTATTTTGTCCTTCCTATTTGTTTGCTTCACCAAATATAGAAAACCAAATGTTCACAGTTGTAGGCATGTTCTTTGCATACTGATGCAACTCCTAAAAAAACTGTGAAATTCCAGGTTGTGAGGTAGGTAAATACTAAAAAGCCAAACTGTTATAATAATACATTTAATTTTAAATCAGTTGTTGACAAAAGTGACTTTAAAATCATAGAGAAGAAGCATAATGCCACTGGTGAAGAAAAGTTATTTCATGTATTCTCTGTGCAAAATTGGAGATTGAGACAAACTTTGGGCCCCTCATTTTTATTGCTCATCTTGGGTTACATTAAACTGGGAGAGAAGTATTGGCAGCAGAAGATTAATAGCACCTAAAGTGGCAATGAAACCAGTAGCAAAAGAGCTGGAGTGGTGCAACGAATGGTACTGAGTGCTCGACAAAAAAGAAACAGAATATGCAGCAGAAGGCATGCGGCACACCCCAATTTGGTAAAAGTCCTTTATTCCATGCTTCGGGACATGGACAGAGACTAGGTGTGCAAGTTACAGAGAAATGTGGGGAGAGGAAGACAGGACGATGGCCATTTCGCGTGACAACACTTTTACGAGTCCAGGTGTCATCTTGTATTACACTTTTCACAAGTTGGCTCAATGGTAAACCAAGGCACATGGCATTTGCTGGAGCACGGAACAAAATGTTCTTTCCACCATAGGCATCAGGAGCTTGAACACTTATTTTTAATGGCAGGGGACCTAGTTTACTGCAATGATGCGCACTCTCTGCGAGATAAAATGGAACAAGAGCACAGACTTCAAGAATAGAGGCTTTTTATAGACTCTTCAAAAAACAGTTTAAAAGTGGCAACGAAATCCATCTGCTCCTCTACATTATGCAGCAAGTCTGACATAATCATATGAAAATATGCACCTTCTCCTGTCAAAAATACATTATGATCACTACGAGTGGAATATTTGTGGTGATCTGAAGGTAATAGCCTTGGTGCTTGGGTTGTAGCTTAGCTATACAAAGTTTTGTGTTTTCTCCACGAATGGGACAGCAGAGACAGCAAAAAACATTGGTCACCAAGAAACAGTTTGTCTCTTGGAAGATAGAATATCCTGCATTAGCCTCCGGTAGGACAGTTTTCCTTCCACCACTCCACATAAAACTTGGGCTGATGATGAACTTTGTCAAGAAGATGGATCGTGATGGTGAGGATTTTGCATACCTCAGAAAGAAGTTTCCAAAAATCAATAAGGCCAAGATCAAGGAAGGAATTTTCATGGGGCGAAAAAAAAGGGAAATTATGGAAGACACTGATTTTAATACAAAACTAACCGAGACTGAGGCTCTAGTGTGGGACGTGTTTAAAAATGTAGTGGTGAACTTCCTTGGCAACCATAAAGCACCAAACCATAGAGATCTTGTGACTGAGTTATTATAAAGCTACAAAGAATTGAGATGCAATATGTCTGTAAAGATCCATTTTCCGGACTCCCATTTAGATTTTTTTCCCCCGATAACCTTGGAGATGTCAGTGATGAGCATGGGGAGCAGTTTCAACAAGACATCACGCTACTTGAAGGCCGTTACAAAAGGAAATGGAGCCCAAACATGCTCACAGACTACTGTTGGGGACTAAAAAGGGACGTACCTGCAGTTAAATATTGAAGAAAATTAAACAATTTTTTTTAATAATAATTAAAAAAAATTGCATTAAGAAATTTCTATATAAAAAAAATAAAAAAATATTTTTAACAAATTAATTAGAAACATTCTGAAAGCAGATTTGAAATCAGGGGACAAATTACCATAAGAAAAAGCCTATTTTATGCATATAACAAAAATAAGTAAAACATTTTAGGCCAGTGTTAATTGTAACATTAACTATAAATATTATAAGAATTAACATAATCGCTTTTATGTCAATTTTATTCATACTTTTATCAGAATTATCATTTTCCCATAGTCTTTCATCTCCGTGTGAAAATCTTTTCTCCTTTTTCTGTTAATCTTAATGAAAGTTCAAGCCTAATGCTGTGACATCTCCTTCACTATTATTCGTGGACTCAAACAATTCAGGATGACTGGCCTTTCTATTAATCTTTAGCAGATGCAGAGCCTAAAAACACAGCATTTAAAAATAAGTAAAAATTGAAAAATATTAGTCATTACTCAAGATTTATAAACACAGAGACTCAAGTAAATTTATATACTTAAAGGGATTCTGTTACCAAATTTAATCAATCTAAATTATTAATATGGGCATACAGGTTATAAACTGTTGAAAAAAGTCCTACCTGTGAGTCTCATATCACATGCCTTGTTGCAAAATCATCTTTAATTGCTTTATATAAATGACCTCTTCCAGGCTATGGCGAGGATGGTGCTTGGAAGATAACTCTGCCTCCAGAGCTTGTTTTACATGAAGGGGGAGATACCAGTGTGAGAAAACTAACTAACACAGAACAGGAAAAAATAACTTTGTCATCTTGCAAACACTTTTTTTCTTCTCTCTCAGCTTTGCTGCATTGTAACAATATTACAGCCCTGTCTGCCTGTGAGATGGAAGCTGAGGGGAACCTGTCAGGTATAATCACACACAGCTCTGCAGTGAGATCAGGAGAGCAGAGAGCGGCCATTATACATCACACTCGTAACTCCCCCATCATGTAAAATAATCTCTGGAGGCAGAGTTATCTTCCAGGCAGTGTCCTTCCCATAGCCTGTAAGAGGTAATTTACATAAAGTGATAAAAGATGATTTATCTACAAAGCATCTGATATGAGAAATGCAGGTGGGACATTTTTCAGCTTTCTATAACCTGTATGCCCAGATTAATAGTTTAAATAGGTCAAATGTGGTGACAAATTCTCTTTAATACTGATTCCACTACAACCTTTTTTGTTGAAACGCCTGTGAAGACGGGAAGCCCTATTCAAGTCTACATGACGACCAGTCTTGGACCAACATAGGTCAGGGTCACGAGCGCTAATTCTCTCTTCCGAGAGAATCGGCTCAATTATGGTACTGACACTCTGTTCAAACTCTGTTTTGAGTTTGATCAGTATCAGTTTACTGTGATGCGAATCTCTCGGATGAGAGAATTGTATCACAGGTGAGAAGAAGATGGTGAACTTAATATCTCCATCTTCCCCATTGCCTGAGTCCATGGAGTGCAGTCTGATGTTTCAAACGCATCCACCTGTGGTCTGATTTGCGGAGCCTCTCATAGCATGCTGCGATTTTTTTCTCATGTCAAAAACGCAGATCTGCACAGTCCCATCTATAATATAATGCTGGGAGCGTCACTCTGTCCAAAGCCTTTATAGACTGCGCAATCGCCGGCGCAGTCTGGACCCCACAGAGTGACGCTCCCAGGAGATCGCGGCATGCGTAAGCGCTGAACGCACACCGCGATCTCCAATGGAGAAGCAGGGACGAGCCAGGAGGGTGAGTATGCAATACTTACCTGTCCCGTTCCACCGACGCGATTCCGGGCCGTGAATGCCCCCCTGCTCCCGGAATCGGCGCCTGCGCAGTCCGCACTTTCCGGCGCCATTTTCTTGAAGACACACTGCGTGGACGCCTGTGACGTTCAGTTCAGAGGGCGCGATGACGCGCTTAATGCGCGCCGCCCTCTGACTGAACAGTCACAGCCAGAGGACCCGGAAGATGGAGCGGTGGAACGGGGGACAGGTGTTTTGATCCGGTGGTAGGATCACAAAACTGACCTGATAGGTAAACATGAATATTAGGACAAGCTCTGGGGATGTGGGAACTATACTGACCGCAACCCTGATCCTATCCACACACACTAAAGGCAGCCGTGGAGCGTTACCTAAAAACCTAGACGCCTCTTCACAGCCTGAGAAACTAGCTACCAATAGAGAGAAAGCAAAGCCTCACTTGCCTCAGAGAAATAACCCCAAAGTTTAGACAGCCCCCCCACAAATAATAACGGTGAGTTAAGGGGAAAATACAAACGTAGGAATGAAAAACAGGTTTAAGCAAATGAGGCCCGCTAACACTAAATAGACAGAAGATAGCAAGGGATCTGTGCGGTCAGTACAAAAGCTATCAAAAACTATCCACGCAGAAAGTGCAAGAACCCCCACACCGACTCACGATGTGAGGGGCGCACTCTGCACCCCAGAGCTACCAGCAAGCGAAAAATCACATATAAGCAAGCTGGACTGAACTCATCATATACTGAGAAACATATTCAAGGAAATAATGAGCAAAAAGAACTAGCAAGACTTAACTTCTCAAGAAGAGACAGGACACAAGGAAGTCCAGGAGAGATCAGAACCAGTACTGAATACAACGACAGCAGGCAACAAGTAAAGGTCCAGGTGGAGTTAAATAGGGACCAGCAAAGCAGGAAATGAGACAGCTGAGCCCTGCTACAGACCCGCAGTATCGCTAAAGGCCACCAGAGGGAGCCCAGACGGAATTCACAACAGTACCCCCCCTTGAGGAGGGGTCACCGAACCCTCACCAGAGCCCCCAGGCCGATCAGGACGAGCCGAATGAAAGGCACGAACCAAATCGGCTGCATGGACATCAGAGGCGACAACCCAGGAATTATCCTCCTGACCATAGCCCTTCCACTTAACTAAGTACTGAAGCTTCCGTCTCGAAATACGAGAATCCAAGATCTTCTCCACCACATACTCCAATTCTCCCTCGACCAAGACCGGAGCAGGAGGATCAACAGAAGGAACCACAGGCACCACATATCTCCGCAACAATGACCTATGGAACACATTGTGAATGGCAAACGATGCTGGGAGGTCCAAACGAAATGACACAGGGTTGAGGATTTCCAAAATCTTATAAGGACTGATGAAACGAGGCTTGAACTTAGGAGAGGAAACCTTCATCGGAACATAATGAGAAGACAACCATACCAAATCCCCTACATGAAGTTGGGGACCCACACAGCGACGGCGGTTAGCAAAGCGCTGAGCCTTCTCTTGTGACAACGTCAAATTGTCCACCACATGGTTCCAAATCTGCTGCAACCTATCCACCACAGAATCCACCCCAGGACAGTCAGAAGGCTCAACCTGACCTGAGGAAAAACGAGGATGAAAACCAGAACTGCAAAAAAAAGGCGAAACCAAAGTAGCAGAACTAGCCCGATTATTGAGGGCGAACTCAGCCAATGGCAAAAAAGTCACCCAATCATCCTGATCAGCAGAAACAAAACATCTCAGATAAGTCTCCAAGGTCTGATTAGTTCGTTCGGTCTGGCCATTCATCTGAGGATGGAAGGCCGATGAAAAAGATAGTTCACCAAATGGACCATTTTAGAAAAACGATCACAAACCACCCAGATAACAGACATCCTCTGAGAGACTGGAAGATCCGAAATAAAATCCATGGAAATATGCGTCCAGGGCCTCTTCGGGACAGGCAAAGGCAAAAGCAATCCACTGGCACGAGAACAGCAAGGCTTGGCCCGAGCACAAATCCCACAGGACTGCACAAAGGAACGCACATCCCGCGACAAGGAAGGCCACCAAAAGGACCTAGCCACCAAATCCCTGGTACCAAAAATCCCAGGATGACCCGCCAACACCGAAGAATGAACCTCAGAAATGACTCTACTGGTCCATCTATCCGGGACAAACAGTCTCTCTGGTGGACAACGGTCAGGTCTATTGGCCTGAAATTCCTGCAGCACCCGTCGCAAATCAGGGGAGATGGCAGACAAAATCGCCCCCTCTCTGAGGACACCAGCTGTTTCAGAAACTCCCGGAGAGTCAGGCACAAAGCTCCTAAAAAGGGCATCAGCCTTCACGTTCTTCGAACCCGGAAGGTATGAAACCACGAAATCGAAACGGGAGAAAAACAGCGACCATCGAGCCTGTCTAGGATTTAGCCGTTTAGCAGACTCGAGATAAGTCAAATTCTTGTGATCCGTCAAGACCACCACACAATGTTTGGCTCCCTCAAGCCAATATCGCCACTCCTCAAATGCCCACTTCATTGCCAACAACTCCCGATTACCAACATCATAATTCCGCTCGGCAGGCGAAAACTTTCTTGAAAAGAAAGCACATGGCCTCATCACAGAGCCATCAGAGCTTCTCTGTGACAAGACAGCCCCTGCTCCAATCTCAGAAGCATCAACCTCGACCTGGAAAGGAAGAGAGACATCCGGCTGACGCAAGACAGGCGCCGAAGAAAACCGACGTTTCAGCTCCTGAAAGGCCTCCACGGCCGCAGGACACCAATTCGTCACATCAGAACCCTTCTTGGTCAAATCCGTCAAAGGCTTAACCACACTGGAAAAATTAGTGATGAAGCGACGGTAAAAGTTAGCAAAACCCAAGAACTTCTGAAGACTCTTTACCGATGTAGGTTGAGTCCAGTCATAAATAGCCTGGACCTTGACTGGATCCATCTCAATGGTAGAAGGAGAAAAAATAAAGCCCAAAAAGGAAACCTTCTGGACTCCGAAGAGACATTTAGAGCCCTTCACAAACAAGGCATTGGCTCGCAGGACCTGAAATACCATCCTGACCTGCTTCACATGAGATTCCCAATCATCAGAAAAGACCAAAATATCATCCAGGTACACAATCATAAATCTATCCAGATACTCTCGGAAGATGTCGTGCATGAAGGACTGGAACACAGAAGGGGCATTAGAAAGCCCAAAAGGCATCACCAAGTACTCAAAATGGCCTTCGGGCGTATTAAATGCTGTTTTCCATTCATGGCCCTGCTTTATACGCACAAGATTATACGCTCCATGAAGATCTATCTTGGTGAACCAACTGGCCCCCCTAATCCGAGCAAACAGATCGGACAACAGTGGCAAAGGATACTGAAATTTGACCGTGATAGTATTTAGAAGGCGATAATCTATACAGGGTCTCAGAGAACCATCCTTCTTGGCCACAAAAAAGAACCCCGCACCCAAAGGGGACGAGGATGGGCGAATATGCCCCTTCTCCAAAGACTCCTTTATATAACTCCGCATAGCGGCATGTTCTGGTACAGATAAATTAAAAAGTCGTCCCTTAGGGAACTTACTACCAGGAATCAAATTTATAGCGCAATCACAATCCCTATGAGGAGGTAGGGCACTGGATTTGGGCTCAAATACATCCTGGTAGTCCGCCAAAAATTCAGGGACTTCAGAAGGAGTAGAAGAAGCAATTGACACCAAAGGAGCATCGCCATGAATCCCCTGGCAACCCCAACTTGACACAGACATTGCTTTCCAATCCAGGACTGGATTATGAGCCTGCAGCCATGGCAGACCCAACACGACAACATCATGCAAATTATGTAACACAAGAAAGCGAATCACCTCCTGATGTGCAGGAGTCATGCACATGGTCACTTGAGCCCAGTACTGAGGTTTATTCTTTGCCAATGGCGTGGCATCAATTCCCTTTAGTGGAATGGGGAATTGCAAAGGCTCCAAGATAAAACCACAGCGCCTGGCAAAGGACAAATCCATCAAATTCAGGGCAGCACCTGAATCCACAAAAGCCATAACTGAGTAGGATGACAGAGAGCAAATCAAAGTAACAGACAAAATGAATTTAGGCTGTACAGTACCAATGGTGACAGACTTAGCGAAGTTTTTTGTGCGCTTAGAACAATCTGAGATAACATGAGCAGAATCACCACAGTAAAAGCACAACCCATTCTGACGTCTGTGATTTTGCCGTTCACTTCTGGTCAGAATCCTGTCACATTGCATAGACTCAGGCTTCTGCTCAGAAAATACCGCCAGATGTTGCACAGGTTTGCGCTCCCGCAAACGCCGATCAATCTGAATGGCCAAAGACATTGACTCATTCAGACCCGCAGGCGTGGGGAACCCCACCATAACATCCTTAAGGGCTTCAGAAAGACCCTTTCTGAAAATCGCTGCAAGGGCACACTCATTCCATTGAGTGAGCACAGACCATTTCCTAAACTTCTGACAGTAAACCTCTGCTTCATCCTGACCCTGGGAGAGAGCCAGCGAAACCTTTTCTGCTTGGTCTACCAGATTTGGTTCCTCATAGAGCAATCCAAGCGCCAGAAAAAACGCATCCACATTTAGCAATGCAGGATCTCCTGGCGCCAGAGAGAATGCCCAATCTTGAGGGTCACCACGCAACAAAGAAATAATAATTTTAACTTGCTGGACAGGATCACCAGAGGAACGAGGTCTCAGAGAAAGGAATAATTTGCAATTATTTTTAAAGTTCAAAAACCTAGATCTGTCTCCGGAGAACAGCTCAGGAATAGGTATCTTAGGCTCTGACATAGGACTGTGGACTACATAATCCTGAATGCCTTGTACCCTTGCAGTGAGACGATCCACACTAGAAGACAGACTCTCAATGTCCATAGCTGCAGCTGAATTCTGAACCACCCAGAGATTAAGGGGAGGAGAGAGGCTAGACACACTGCAGAGGAAAAAAAAAATGAACTCAGGATTTCTCTTATCCCTCTTTTGCGATGCATTAACTCTTTACTGGCCTGCTGTACTGTTATGATCCGGTGGTAGGATCACAAAACTGACCTGATAGGTAAACCTGAATATTAGGACACGCTCTGGGGATGTGGGAACTATACTGACCGCAACCCTGATCCTATCCACACACACTAAAGGCAGCCGTGGAGCGTTACCTAAAAACCTAGACGCCTCTTCACAGCCTGAGAAACTAGCTACCCCTAGAGAGAAAGCAAAGCCTCACTTGCCTCAGAGAAATAACCCCAAAGTTTAGACAGCCCCCCCACAAATAATAACGGTGAGTTAAGGGGAAAATACAAACGTAGGAATGAAAAACAGGTTTAAGCAAATGAGGCCCGCTAACACTAAATAGACAGAAGATAGCAAGGGATCTGTGCGGTCAGTACAAAAGCTATCAAAAACTATCCACGCAGAAAGTGCAAGAACCCCCACACCGACTCACGATGTGAGGGGTGCACTCTGCACCCCAGAGCTACCAGCAAGCGAAAAATCACATATAAGCAAGCTGGACTGAACTCATCATATACTGAGAAACATATTCAAGGAAATAATGAGCAAAAAGAACTAGCAAGACTTAACTTCTCCAGAAGAGACAGGACACAAGGAAGTCCAGGAGAGATCAGAACCAGTACTGAATACAACGACAGCAGGCAACAAGTAAAGGTCCAGGTGGAGTTAAATAGGGACCAGCAAAGCAGGAAATGAGACAGCTGAGCCCTGCTACAGACCCGTAGTATCGCTAAAGGCCACCAGAGGGAGCCCAGACGGAATTCACAACAGACAGGTGAATTTAGCAAGTGCCGGGGGCCTGAGCTAGCGGCGACTCCGGCACCTGACCCCCACAGCGCGCCGGTGTCCCCGCCTGCTCAGGCCCCCAGCACAGCTGCCCGCACTCTCAGCACCACCACGCACAGCCACCTGCACTCACCACCGCCACGCACAGCCACCCGCACTCACCACCACCACGCACAGCCGCCCGCACTCACCACCACCACGCACAGCCGCCCGCACTCACCACAGCCACGCACAGCTGCCCGCACTCAGCACAGCCGCCCGCACTCAGCACAGCCGCCCGCACTCAGCACCGCCATGCACAGCCGCCCGCACTCACCACCGCCACGCACAGCCGCCCGCACTCACCACCGCCACGCACAGCCGCCCGCACTCACCACCGCCATGCACAGCCGCCCACACTCACCACAGCCGCCCGCACTCACCACCGCCACACACAGCCGCCCGCACTCACCACCGCCACGCACAGCCGCCCGCACTGAGCACAGCCACCCGCACAGAGCACAGCCGCCCGCACTGAGCACCGCCACGCACAGCCGCCCGCACTCACCACCGCCACGCACAGCCGCCCGCACTCACCACCGCCACGCACAGCCGCCCGCACTCAGCACAGCCGCCCGCACTCAGCACAGCCGCCCGCACTCAGCACAGCCGCCCGCACTCACCACCGCCACGCACAGCCGCCCGCACTGAGCACAGCCGCCCGCACTGAGCACAGCCGCCCACACTGAGCACCGCCACGCACAGCCGCCAGCACTCACCACCGCCACGCACAGCCGCCCGCACTCACCACTGCCACGCACAGCTGCCCGCACTCACCAACGCCACGCACAGCCGCCCGCACTCACCACCGCCACGCACAGCCGCCCGCACTCACCACCGCCACTCACCACCGCCACGCACATCCGCCCGCACTCAGCACAGCCGCCCGCACTCAGCACAGCCGCCCGCACTCAGCACAGCCGCGCACAGCCACCCGCACTCACCACCGCCAAGCACAGCCGCCCACACTCACCACAGCCACGCACAGCCGCCCGCACTGAGCACAGCCGGCCACACTGAGCACAGCCGCCCGCACTGAGCACAGCCGCCCGCACTCGGCACAGCCACCCGCACTCACCACCGCCACTCACAGCTGCCCGCACTTACCACTGCCAAGCACAGCCGCCCACACTCACCACAGCCACGCACAGCCGCCCGCACTGAGCACAGCCGGCCACACTGAGCACAGCCGCCCGCACTGAGCACCGCCACGCACAGCCGCCCGCACTCACCACCGCCACGCACAGCCGCCCGCACTCAGCACAGCCGCCCGCACTCACCACTGCCACGCACAGCCGCCCGCACTCACCACCGCCACGCACAGCCGCCCTCACTCAGCACAGCCGCCCGCACTCACCACCGCCACGCACAGCCGCCCACACTGAGCACAGCCGCCCGCACTGAGCACAGCCGCCCGCACTGAGCACAGCCGCCCGCACTGAGCACAGCTGCCCGCACCGAGCACCACCACGCACAGCCGCCAGCACTCACCACCGCCACGCACAGCCGCCCGCACTCACCACTGCCACGCACAGCTGCCCGCACTCACCAACGCCACGCACAGCCGCCCGCACTCAGCACAGCCGCCCGCACTCACCACCGCCACGCACAGCCGCCCGCACTGAGCACAGCCGCCCGCACTGAGCACTGCCGCCCGCACCGAGCACCGCCACGCACAGCCGCCAGCACTCACCACCGCCACGCACAGCCGCCCGCACTCAGCACAGCCGCCCGCACTCGGCACAGCCGCCCGCACTCGGCACAGCCGCCCGCACTCACCACCGCCACGCACAGCCGCCCGCACTCACCACCGCCAAGCACAGCCGCCCACACTCACCACAGCCACGCACAGCCGCCCGCACTGAGCACAGCCGGCCACACTGAGCACAGCCGCCCGCACTGAGCACAGCCGCCTGCACTGAGCACAGCCACCCGCACTCGGCACAGCCGTCCGCACTCACCACCGCCACGCACAGCCGCCCGCACTCACCACTGCCAAGCACAGCCGCCCACACTCACCACAGGCGCGCACTGCCGCCCGCACTCAGCACAGCCGCCCGCACTCAGCACAGCCACCCGCACTCACCACCGCAATGCACAGCCGCCCGCACTCACCACCGCCACGCACAGCCGCCCGCACACACCACCGCCACGCACAGCCGCCCGCACTCAGCACAGCCGCCCGCACTCACCACCGCCACGCACAGCAGCCCGCACTCACCACCGCCACGCACAGCTGCCCGCACTCAGCACAGCCGCCCGCATTCAGCACAGCCGCCCGCACTCAGCACAGCCGCCCGCACTCAGCACAGCCGCCCGCACTCACCACCGCCACGCACAGCCGCCTGCACACACCACCGCCACGCACAGCCGCCCGTACTCAGCACAGCCGCCCGCACTCACCACCGCCATGCACAGCCGCCCGCACACACCACCGCCACGCACAGCCACCCGCACTCAGCACAGCCGCCCGCACTCACCACCGCCACGCACAGCCGCCCGCACTCAGCACAGCCGCCGGCACTCACCACCGCCACGCACAGCCGCCCGCACTCAGCACAGCCACCCGCACTCAGCACAGCCGCCCGCACTCACCACCGCCACGCACAGCCGCCCGCACTCACCACCGCCACGCACAGCCGCTCGCACTCACCACCGCCACGCACAATCGCCCGCACTCACCACCGCCACGCACAGCCGCCCGCACACACCACCGCCACGCACAGCCGCCCGCACTCACCACCGCCACGCACAGCCGCCCGCACTCACCACCGCCACGCACAGCCGCCGCACTCACCACCGCCACGCACAGCCGCCCGCACTCTGCACAGCCGCCCGCACTCTGCACAGCCGCCCGCACTCTGCACAGCCGCCCGCACTCTGCACAGCCGCCCGCACTCGGGCAGTAGAGCCGGAGAGAGAAAGATGGGAGCAACATATGGCAGAATGGAAACAGGAACAGGCAGAACATTACAACAGAACAACAGAATGGGGGCACAGGATGGGAGCAGCACATGACAGAATGGGGGCACAGGATGCGAGCAGCACATGACAGAATGATTGCGCATGATGGGAGCAGCACATGACAGGATGGGGGCGCAGGATGGAGCAGCACATGACAGGATGGGAGAGCAAGATGAGAGCAGCACATACCAGGATGGAGGCCATATACCAATATAAATGCTCGCCACCCGGGCGTAGAACGGGTTCAATAGCTAGTAGTATAATATTGGTCCAAGTGAATCAGATGGCACTCCTCTCCTGTGAGCAAGCCCTTAAGCTGAGGCCCCACTTCATGTTAATTTTAGTAACCACCTGAGTCTAATTTCTTGGTAAGTATGCCATTAGCCATTATGTAATTGTAGGAGATATGGGTATGCTGCACTGCCGGTTGGTATGAAATAAAGATATCCAGAGAGTCCAGAGTATAGTAAAATCACTACAGATTTAATCTTAACACTTTCGATGTATTTATAACTTATTCATCAGAGTAAACCACAGAAAAATAGCAGGCATTGGCTACCATTTTTCTGAACTGTAAAGGGCCATCCAAAGGTTTTAAAAAATCCTTACTTTAATAATCCTATCATCTTACTGCTCACCTCTCCAGCCCCTCGACTTCTCACTGTCACATGTCTAATCCTCAATGATTCCTATAAACCCCATCGCGAGAGCCAGGACTTCCGGCTCTAATGAGGCCTGGAATGTTTTTGCGCATGGTCATGCAAGGTCATGAAAGCTTGAGAGCTCGGCTCAGTGTAAGGCCAGGGTCACACTCGTGTGAGTCTCTCGCATCAAGTCCCGCAACTGCCACCGGCACTCAAGACCAGAGTGTGTGGCTGCATGTATTTCTATGCAGCGGAACGCTCCGTTCCCGATTGCTAGCGACAGTGCCGGGACTTGATGAGAGAGAGTTTCTCGCATTGAACTCGCAAGTGTGACCCCGGCCTAAGAGGCAAAGTGATTTCAGATCTCTCGGCAGGGGTCAGAAGATGCAACAAGGACCAGACGGGTGGTGGCAAGGAATGGAGGAACCAGAAAGGTGAGAGGTGAGTATAAGGATTATTTTTATTCTTTACATGTTACGTTCTTTATGCTCTGGGTTCTTTTCAAAAAGTTTCATATTCCACTAAAATGTAGAAATAAATTGTACCAATGTTTTATGCGTACATGAAATCACTCCAAAGGGGAATTAAATACATTTGTGCTAAATTTTGAAAGATTTTGACAATTCGCAAATGATAAATTAGTCAAAAACATCTGGAAACCGTAAACTCATCCCATGGTAAAATTATATTAAAAAAAACCAGCACATAAAAAGTGACTTTAAAATGGCTTTAAAAATGGCTCAAATGGAAAGATGAATACGGAGCAAACAAAAAAAAGCCACAAAAACACTAAAAACTCAACAAACAACTGGTGTAAATGCAATCATGAATCCGGCCCTTTGATTTTGGAAACGGGGCTAAAAAAGATATACGACCAATTTCTGGTTCTTTACTGATATAGTAAAAGCACAATTTGACTTTTCCTTATAATTTGTTCATATCATGATTTTTACAGTCTGAATACTTGGAACTTTTCCGATTATAATTTGTGCGCTTTCCTTTAAGAGAAGTAATTTCAGTTTAGTTTTGGAGACTTCAATGTTTTTGTCTTATCCTATCTTCATTATATAATTACTGCAATGATGAAACCAAGTTCTGGCACAAAACATCTTCTATGTACGAAAATGTTTTCTAAATGACCTCACAAAGACAAAATTACCATTCTAATTGGCCATTATATTTTCTGTATTTCCTTTTGCATCCGGAATGAAGATTATTTTGGCGGATAATTTCTTGCATTTGTTTATTTAGATTGTTTGTTTTTTTAGGCTGGTAATCAGATTTTCTATTATCATGTCAAATGTGGCTCATAAACAAAATAGTATTGTTTCCTTTTTTTATTTTTCTCATTGATTAATGACTTCCCAGGCTGTAAGCTACTTTTATTTCAGATTAAGGGTTCACTCACATTGCCATATAACATGGCTGAGTGCTAAGCGATGTTATATTATGGGGCAGTGCAGATATGCAATTATTTTCGCAGCAGTGGCAGCATGCTGCGGGTGCATCTGAGAATCACCAGTTAGCAGGCACCCATACAAGTCTATGTGTGCTGGTGAAACATCAGACTGCAATCAGATGTCATCCAAGTGCAGTCTGATTACCACAGACTCTGGCAATGGAGGAGATGGAGAAATGACTCTCTCCGTCTCCTCCACACCTGTGATCTGACTCTCTCAGTGCACAGACACTCTGAAACAGTTTGAGCCGAGTGTCATTTGCATAATCAGCCTGATTCTCTTGCACAAGATAATCAACAGCCATGTGACCCCAACCTAAAGGGGACATCCGGGACTTTGTACAAAAAAAAATAAAAAAATCCACACAGCTGTCGGCCTATCATGATCAGAATGGACATCATATGGTGTATAAAGAGCTGTGTTGGCATTATATTGTGTATAGGGAGTTATGTAGTAGGGGGCTGTGCTGACATCATACTGAGTATAGGGGAGCTGTGGGGACATCATATTGTGCATAGAGGAGATGTGAGCCCATTATACCACAATGATATGTGTACTGAGGGAATCATCCAGCCCTTAACCCCTTCACGACCTTGCCCTTTTCAGTTTTTGCATTTTCGTTTTTTGCTCCCCTCCTTCCCAGGGCCATAACTTTTTTATCTTTCCGACAATATGGCCATGTGAGGGCTTGTTTTTTGCGGGACAAGTTGCACTTTTCAATGACATCATTGGTTTTAGCATGTCGTGTACTAGAAAACGGGAAGAAAAATTCCAAGTGCGGTGAAATTGCAAAATTGCAAAAAAAAGTACAATCCATCCCTTGTTTTTTGATTGGCTTTTTTACTAGGCTCACTAATTGCTAAAACTGACTGGCCATTATGATTCTCCACGTCATTACGAGTTTATAGACATCAAACATGTCTAGGTTCTCTTTTGTCTAAGTGGTGAAAAAAAATTCCAAACTTTGCTAAAAAAAAAATTGCGCCATTTTCCGATACTAGTAGCGTCTCCATTTTTCATGATCTGGAGTCAGGTTCGGGTGAGGGCTCATTTTTTGTGTGCTGAGCTGGCGTTTTTAATGATAGCATTTTGGTGCAGATACGTTCTTTTGATCGCCCGTTATTGCATTTTAATGCAATGTTGCGGCGACCCAAAAAACGTAATTCTGGTGTTTCGAATTTTTTTCTCGCTACGCCGTTTAGCGATCAGGTTAATGCTTTTTTTATTGATAGATTGGGCGATTCTGAACGCGGCGATACCAAATATGTGTAGGTTTGATTTTTTAATTGATTTATTTTGAATGGGGCGAAAGGGGGGTGATTTAAACTTTTATATTTTTTAATTTTTTTCACTTTTTTTATTTTTATTTTTTTACTTTTGCCATGCTTCAATAGCCTTCCAATAGAAGCTGGCACCACTCGATCGGCTCTGCTACATAGCAGCGATCATCAGATCGCTGCTATGCAGCAGAAATGCAGGTGTGCTATGAGCGCCGACCACAGGGTGGTGCTCACAGCAGGCCGGTATCAGTAACCATAGAGGTCTCAAGGACCTCTATGGTTACTATCCTGACGCATCGCTGACCCCCGATCATGTGACGGGGGTCGGCAATGCGCTCATTTCCGACCCCATGGCCGGAAGCGCCGGTTAAATGCCGCTGTCAGCGTTTGACAGCGGCATTTAATTAGTTAATAGTGTAGCGCCCCCACTGCCGCAGGGCCGAGGGGTACCCGGTACCGGGCCTCTGAGTCTCTGCTCTGGGGTTGTCACGGTGGCTAGGCCCGGTCCGTGACCCTGCTGAGGGGCGTACAGTAATAGATGTGGATGGTGGTGGTAGTGCGGTGCAGTAAATAACGAGGACACCAGGTTGCAGTCTCTTTACCTCTTTACTGAAGGTCTCTGGGTCCTCAGTCCGGAATAAGGTTCACCAGGCTGCGCAAGTCCGGCCGGTCCAATGGCACCTCCAGAGTTCTCTTTGCAGGTGGAAATCTGTGCCTTCCTGCTAGCGCTATGTGTTGTGGTCCTCCCCTGCTGTGCTTACGGGATAGTCCCCACAACTGTTGTGTCTGTTTCTCGTGTTCCCTCACAACTCGTTCGGATGATGTTCTTCTTCTTCTCCTCCGTCCCTCCCGGTGTTATGGTTGGGACGGCACCCGTATGACGAGTAGGCTCGGAGCTCTTCCGGGACTCTAGAGTCGCCCCTCTCCTAGTGTGCCCCCATGTCTTCATAGGTGATATATGTGAGACAGCCCGCCTATGACTGACTGTCCTGCCGTTGGTTTGAAGTATTGCTTGGAGCTAGATATAGAAATACTTCCTCGGCGTTCCGGCCGCCGGCTGTGCGCCTCAGTAGGATGTTGCCTCGGTCTTACAGCACGACTCCTACTGGTATTCTCCTTCTTGCTTTGATCTCGTTTCTCACTCAGCACAATATATCTCGCTTCTGATCCTTTCTTAGGGCACCGCCGCTATGCTGAGCAGGCACGGTCCCGTGACGTTCTCCCTGTTTGCCAGGCCTCTGTCAGGGTCCCAAACCTGACAGGGACCCTACCGAATCTTCCCCGACAACACCCTCTGCCACAAGGTGTTGCCTGGTTCCAACCCAGTCAGCTTTCTCTCTAACTTCCTGCCTGACCCCCAGTTTTACCAGTATGTGAGGAGTGGCCTAATGAATAGTACCCTTAGCTCCCCCTGGAGGCCAGACTGTGAAATGTATTGGTGTATGTGATACCTGGTCAGATGAACTCCTTCAGTGTCATCAGACGTACCATAGCTGTTATGACCCCAGTGGACAGGGTCTCAGAGGAACGTGTAAGTCTGCGAGATTCAAAAATCTAGCTCATAGGGCTGTGGTAACTGGGTTGACCAAATAGCTACTCCTAACGCCAACACTAGAAGTAGCCGGGGATCATGCCTACGGATCGCTAGATGACTCGCGCCAGCCGGAGAATCTAACTACCCCTAGGAGAAGAAAACAAAGACCTCTCTTGCCTCCAGAGAAAGGGACCCCAAAGCAAGATACAAGCCCCCCACAAATAATAACGGTGAGGTAAGAGGAAATGACAAACACAGAAATGAACCAGGTTCAGCAAAGAGAGGCCAGCTTACTAATAGCAGAATATAGCAAGATAACTTATCTGGTCAACAAAAACCCTATAAAAATCCACGCTGGAGATTCAAGAACCCCCGAACCGTCTAACGGTCCGGGGGGAGAACACCAGCCCCCTAGAGCTTCCAGCAAAGGTCAGGATACAGATTGGAACAAGCTGGACAAAAATACCAAACAAAACAAAAGCAAAAAGCAAAGAAGAAGACTTAGCTTGAAATACAGGAACCAGGATCATAGGACAAGAGCACAACAGATTAGCTCTGATTTCAACGATGCCAGGCATTGAACTGAAGGTCCAGGGAGCTTATATAGCAACGCCCCTGAACTAACGGCCCAGGTGAGGATATAGGAAAAGACAGAAGCTCCAGAGTCAAATCACTAATGACCACTAGAGGGAGCAAAAAGCAAAATCACAACACATAGCCCCCCTTAGTGGCGGAGCCACAGTACTGCAACGACCAGGACTCTGGGGCGCTGCAACAGCGGCGGGTGAATCGCGATTTCACCCGCCGCTATTGCGGGCACATGTCAGCTGTACAAAACAGCTGACATGTCCCGGCTTTGATGCGGGCTCACCGCCGGAGCCGTGCATCAAAGCGGGGTATCTGACCTCGGACGTGCTATCCCGTCCGAGGTCAGAAAGGGGTTAAACGGTCTATAAGGTACTGTAGTTATGGAGACATCTATAATATAACGCTGGGAGCGTCACTCTGTCCGAAGCCTTTATAGACTGCGCAAGCGCCGGCGCAGTCTGGACCCCACAGAGCGACGCTCCCAGGAGATCGCGGTATGCGTAAGCGCTGAACGCACACTGCGATCTCCAACAGAGAAGCAGGGACGAGCCAGGAGGCGGAGGGTGAGTACACTTACCTGTCCCGTTCCACCGACGCCATTCCGGGCCGTGAATATCCCCCTGCTCCCGGAATCGGCGCCTGCGCAGTCCGCGCTTTCCGGCGCCATTTTCTTGAAGACACATTGCAGTGTGTCTTCAAGAAAATGGCGCCGGAAAGCGCGGACTGCGCAGGCGCCTTTTCCGGCACCAGGAGGACACAGAAAATCTGTCCTCCTGGTGCCGGAAAAGGCGCCTGCGCAGTCCGCGCTTTCCGGCGCCATTTTCTTGAAGACACACTGCAATGTGTCTTCAAGAAAATGGCGCCGGAAAGCGCGGACTGCGCAGGCGCGGATTCCGGGAGCAGGGGGATATTCATGGCCCGGAATGGCGTCGGTGGAACGGGACAGGTAAGTATACTCACCCTCCGCAAGTAACAAATTGCTGTGCCATGAGGCTGTGGCACTTCATGCCACAGCTATTTGTTACTTACGCCACTTACGTCCACAGCCACCGCACCCACCACAGCCGCCGCACCGAGCACAGCCGCCACACCCAGCACAGCCACGCACAGCCGCCCACAGCCACGCACAGCCGCCGCACCCAGCACAGCCGCCGCACCCAGCACAGCCGCCGCACCCAGCACAGCCGCCGCACCCAGCACAGCCGCCCACAGCCGCCGCACCCAGCACAGCCGCCGCACTCAGCACAGCCGTCCACAGCCGCCGCACCCAGCACAGCCACGCACAGCCGCCCACAGCCACGCACAGCCGCCCACAGCCACGCACAGCCGCCGCACCCAGTACAGCCACGCACAGCCACCCACAGCCGCCGCACCCACCACAGCCACCGCACCCAACACAGCCACGCACAGCCGCCGCACCCAGCACAGCCGCCTACAGCCACGCACAGCCGCTGCACCCAGCACAGCCGCCCACAGCCACGCACAGGCGCCTACAGCCACGCACAGCCACCGCACCCAGCACAGCCACCGCACCCAGCACAGCCGCCGCACCCAGCACAGCCACGCACAGCCACTGCACCCAGCACAGCCGTCCACAGCCGCCGCACCCAGCACAGCCACGCACAGCCGCCGCACCCAGCACAGCCGCCCACAGCCACGCACAGCCGCCCACAGCCACGCACAGCCGCTGCACCCAGCACAGCCACCGCACCCAGCACAGCCGTCCACAGCCGCCGCACCCAGCACAGCCACGCACAGCCGCCGCACCCACCACAGCCACCGCACCCAGCACAGCGACGCACAGCCGCCCACAGCCACGCACAGCCGCTGCACCTAGCACAGCCACCGGACCCAGCACAGCCGTCCACAGCCGCCGCACCCAGCACAGCCGCCTACAGCCACACACAGCCGCCTACAGCCACGCACAGCCGCCGCACCCAGCACAGCCGCCCACAGCCACGCACAGCCGCCTACAGCCACGCACAGCCGCTGCACCCAGCACAGCCACCGCACCCAGCACAGCCGACCACAGCCGCCACACCCAGCACAGCCACGCACAGCCGCCGCACCCACCACAGCCACCGCACCCAGCACAGCGACGCACAGCCGCCGCACCCAGCACAGCCGCCCACAGCCACCCACAGCCACGCACAGCCGCTGCACCTAGCACAGCCACCGGACCCAGCACAGCCGTCCACAGCCACCGCACCCAGCACAGCCGCCCGCACCCAGCACAGCCACGCACAGCCGCCGCACCCACCACAGCCGCCGCACCCAGCACAGCCGCCCACAGCCACGCACAGCCACCCACAGCCGCTGCACCTAGCACAGCCACCGCACCCAGCACAGCCGTCCACAGCCGCCGCACCCAGCACAGCCACCCACAGCCGCCCGCACCCAGCACAGCCGCGCCACATACAGCCGCCCGCACTCAGCACAGCCGCCGCACTCAGCACAGCCACTGCACCCAGCACAGCCACGCACAGCCGCCTACAGCCACGCACAGCCGCCGCACCCAGCACAGCCGCCGCACCCAGCACAGCCACGCACAGCCGCCGCACCCAGCACAGCCACCGCACCCAGCACAGCCGTCCACAGCCGCCGCACCCAGCACAGCCACGCACAGCCGCCCACAGCCACGCACAGCCGCCTAGAGCCACGCACAGCCGCTGCACCCAGCACAGCCGCCCACAGCCGCCGCACCCAGCACAGCCACGCACAGCCGCCGCACCCAGCACAGCCGCCGCACCCAGCACAGCCGCCCACAGCCACACACAGCCGCTGCACCCAGCACAGCCACCGCACCCAGCACAGCCACCCACAGCCGCCCGCACCCAGCAGCGCCACGCACAGCCGCCCGCACTCAGCACAGCCGCCCGCACTCAGCACAGCCGCCCGCACTCAGCACAGCCGCCCGCACTCAGCACAGCCGCCCGCACTCAGCACAGCCGCCCGCACTCAGCACAGCCGCCCGCACTCAGCACAGCCGCCCGCAATGATGGGGGCGCAGGATGGAGCAGCACGTGATAGGATGGGGGCGCAGGATGGGAGCACATGACAGGATGGGGATGCAGGATGGAGCAGCACATGACACGGTGGAGCAGCACATGACAGGATGGGGCGCAGGATGGAGCAGCACATGACACGGTGGAGCAGCACATGACAGGATGGGGATGCAGGATGGAGCAGCACATGACACGGTGGAGCAGCACATGATAGGATGGGGGCGCAGGATGGAGCAGCACATGACACGGTGGAGCAGCACATGACAGGATGGGGATGCAGGATGGAGCAGCACATGACACGGTGGAGCAGCACATGATAGGATGGGGGCGCAGGATGGAGCAGCACATGACACGGTGGAGCAGCACATGACAGGATGGGGATGCAGGATGGAGCAGCACATGACACGGTGGAGCAGCACATGACAGGATGGGGGCACAGGATGGAGCAGCACATGACAGGATGGGAGAGCAAGATGGGAGCAGCACATACCAGGATGGAGACCATATACCAATATAAATGCTCGCCACCCGGGCGTAGAACGGGTTCAATAGCTAGTCATATTATGTAGAGGGGAGCTATACATGGTTGGACTCAGGGGACATTATTAAATGTCATGTGGGCTTTTATTGTTATGGGGCACTTAGGATATTTTGACTGTTAAAGGGGCACAAAGGGGCATTATTAGTTTCTAGGGAGCAAAATGTGGGCACTTTCAAAGGGTATTAATATTTTCTAGGGTTCAGTTTTACCATCTAGACGGCACAAAGGAGGCATTTTACTTTGTAATGGGCGCAGTGGTGGACATTATTAAGTGGGGCAGTAAAAGTGGCCATGTTTTTTTTACCACAGAGCAGGTGCAGTAATAGGGACACATACGGCAGCAGCGGCTCAGCATTGGCGTATCAGCAGGATGAGGTGTTTGTGCAGGTTGGGAATATAAAGTCAAATGTGTCTTTGTTGCAAACTCTGCAGATGAGTCATGGCTGGAGACGTTCTAATGTCGGTCAAAGATGGAAAAAGACAAGATGGAAAAGACGGGAAAAATGAACGACTATTTTAGAGAGAATGTCAGCTGGAAGTCACTGTCTCTAACCGTAATGTAATCACATGTATGTTCTATAGGACGTTTATCTACTACTATATTGCCAACATATGGTGTTAATATTGGTGTTGGTCTGAAGGTTGAGGTTCTCCTATACCTATGAATAGGCTGTGCCACTATAGCTGTAAGAATGGTTACCTGGTTAGGGCCCCACTCGGAAGTTTCGCCCCCCCGAGCTGAACCCCTAGCTACAACTCTGACCAGCGTACTTGCAAGAGAAAACAACATGTTGCACCTCTCAAACACACACTGCAGTTCAGTTTACGCTGTGTAAAAAAAACACACTGGGCATGAGATTTTTATAAATCCCATCCGCTTGGAACGGTAAGACACTGTGTTTTTTGAGCAGCAACAATATACAGCATCAAAAACTCACCAAGAACTAAACGTGGGACGTTAACTTTAGGATAAAATACAATCAAATTTTTGGGAATAAATCATAACATTAAAATATAATAAAAAAATACATAATCACTATTAATTTGACGAAAAAAACAAGCCTGCAACATAATACAAATGTTAATAAATGCATTCTGAAAAAATAAAATGTATATGGATACCAGAGGAAAATAATGAAGGCATTTAAGGCTTAGAAAACAGATGGGATAAACTAAACATTTACCTCCCTGAACGCAGTCCAAATCCAGTACAATTCACAATGGGAAAAGAGAGACCTGAGGGTCACAGCCAAAATCTAGACCACTTTACTTAATCTCACAGGGCTTCACCACTGAGATTTACACAGGAAAAGTTCTATCACCGATACAT
The DNA here is from genome assembly GCF_051348905.1 of Ranitomeya variabilis. Lineage (NCBI taxonomy): Eukaryota > Metazoa > Chordata > Amphibia > Anura > Dendrobatidae > Ranitomeya > Ranitomeya variabilis. The sequence goes on along the minus strand of NC_135234.1, from coordinate 705,309,183 downwards.
CCGACAAAACAGATGAATGAGGAGCCGAACCTCTGCCAAGAGGGACAGGGATAAGCTATTTGTGATAAAATGCAGATAGGGATCTATCTATAGACTTGGAATAATAAGAACTTTTGTGATGTACACTTTATTTACTGTATATAGATTAAACAGAAAAAAAAAATCCAAGACATTTCACAGAATCACCAATAAGTTTGTATTGACGTTTTCAATGATCCAAGATCTTGATCTGCTCATGTGCCGACTCCGGCACCATTTTATTGAAGACAAGATGTGGAATCACACTGCGCACGCGCCTCCCACCCAATGATGACCCCGATGCACAAAAGAAGTCATCAGAAGAAAACTTAAGACCATGAATAAAAAAGTACCACTGATCAGATTCCTTCAACAAAGGTATCAATTTAATCAGTGTAGTAGCGCCATTATGGTCATATCTTTACTTTATAGTGCTAAATCTGGCTGATTCCATTTAAACAGTGATGATGACTAGTTTAAAGTTCTGCACTTTGCTATTATATGTCACTTTCTTTGGAAGGTATAGTTGTGTAATTGTTGGTCAAAGAAGGAATGTAATAATATCATCCATAAAATATAAATCCATTCTATGAATGTATCGGATTTATGTTGCATAGCTTTGTTTTGCAGGTTTATTGTTTATGCTTGTTTACTACTATAGTAAAAGAAATGTGTTTTTAGATTGCTGTCACCCACTTCTTGGCATTAAAAAGCTGTGATCTTCACACATCATCAGGCAAGATGTTCAGAAATGGACAGCAGTGGGCTTCCACTGATGATGTGTGAGTAAGTAACAGACAGGTTCTTCTCCTCCACTTGAGCAGTACTTCCTGACCCATATGTCAAATAAAACTCAAAATATAACAAGCAACCAATATGAGAAATCGGTTACATAGAGAGGATGAGTTATATTTTAGTTTTTTTCCCAACGTGCTTACAGACATACTGTATCTCTAGCTATTCGTCTATGACATTGTGGCAGTGTTTTTGACATATGAAGTGACTATTTAATACACAACTATGTATATAAATGGAAGGCGGATTTAGTGGGTAGGTGTGACTGAGCTTCCTAGAATAATGCAAGGTCAATTTATTCTAATGTGATGGAATATGCTTACAAAGTCCTCATGTGTTGGTATGTGGTTTCAAACCGGATAGCACACATGGTCCGAGGTTATTGTCACAATTCCTTCTCTCAGTTGTCCAATCTGGGGCAAGGGCGTACTGAGCTGGAATGGGGTGTGCTCGGTTTCCTACAAGAGGGTCTGGCTCAAGTCTTACGGAGAAACTCTGCTATATTGAATTCATGCACAGTAGTGGAGCTGATAAGCCTTGGACTGCAGCTGATCTCCAATAATCGGGGCATCTAATTACATTAGTACGGTTTAGAACTCACTTTCTATTTCCAATTTATGTTTTGGGGGATTTTTTGTTGTTGTTGTTGAACCATAACTTTAACAAAGAAACATAATAGTTACTGCAGTAAAGATGCTTTCACATTGCGATTTGTCTCATGTTTGTTTGTCCCGTCAGGGCTTACGTAAGTCTGGACTGCCCATGCAAAATGGGATTCAGGGGTATGCACCAATGGGGCCATTTGACAATAATGGTGCTGGCAGGGCGAACGTGTGGTTTGTCATGCATCATCTTCAAGTGTATACGCCTTACTGGAGGCTGGACACCCAGGTGTAGTAGACTGCAGTAGGCACACACATAAGACCAATAATCATGTACGACGGAGCACACATTGATTACGTTGGCACTGCTATAGTCAAATGGCCACGTTGACGCATACACCTGAATCCCATTTTGTGAGGTGGTTCGGATGTAGGCCCTGATGGGTCTAATGAACATAGTTTTTGTAGTCTTTAATAGCTACACATTTGTAAAATAAAAACATCAGATATCTTGTAAAACTGATGCAAATGCATGAATTTTAAAGCAATAATTATCCAGTTTTGTAAAACAGTCAATGCACCCATTTGCATTTTTCTTTAATGGATCCATTTTATCTTTGAATGAAAGGAGGGATGTATCAAGAGATATTGTTATTTTCTGGGGATAAAAAAAGCTTGTAAAAATAGATGCTGACATATTTCGTTTGCATCCATCTTCCATAGACCTCAATGTGTTAAAAAAAACGGATCTGTTTTTCATCTGTTTTGTCAAAAGATTACAAATCGCAGCAGACAATATTTTTGTGTAACCTGGAAAAATAATAGATAAAAAAAAGCACAACTGTATAACTGACATATAATGATAAGTTCATCTGAAAGAGATCTTAAAGGGGATATCCCTGCCATCTTATCAGATATTGGAGCCGATTCCTGCGAATCCTGGAATCAGTAATTTCCTCCACCACGAATTGTTCTTGCCCATGAATCACCACAGGCTGCGGAGGTGGCACAACACGTCCCTGGAAGGTATTAGGAGATACAGGCTTTAGTAAAGATACATGAAAAACTGGGTGTACCTTCATTGTCCTAGGCAGCTTCAGCCGGCAGGCCACAGAGCTCACAATACCGTTGATCTTGAAAGGGCCAATGAATTTCTGTCCAAGTTTTTGTGAAGGAACGTTTAACTTCAGATTCTTAGTTGCTAACCACACGGAATCTCCTACCTTGAACATGGGTGCAGGTTTACGGAATCTATCAGCCGATCTCTTATAACGTTCTTGAGCTGTGGTCAGGGATTCCTTCAGAACCTCCAGATTCTGTCTTATCGCAGTCATTGTTCCAGCAGTCTCTTTTTTTTTTTTAGGCTAGAGTATCCTGTAATAATTATAGGGGATAACTCAGGAGACTCTTTGCGTGGAACAAGACAACTACAGGACACAGTTTTATAAGTGGTAAAGTCTATATTATCACACGGTGATTCAAACAGGTGCAGAGAGAAACTCAAGTCCACAACACTTGGTGCAAATAATAAACGCAGCTTAGCAGTCTATAGGAAACTTCGGAGGAAAATCCAATGAAGCAGAAAGTCTATGAAGCACAGTTATTCTTGAGGATACTTGACACGAATAAATACTTGTCTTAGTCCAGGCACAGATAGATAAGCTTATTAGGCAGTTCAAATCATATCTTAGCTCAACCAGGGAGGCCTGGTTAATAGTCTCAGGTTATTGCAAAGCAGCAACAGCTTACATGACCAGCAAATGCAGATGGAAGTAAACATGAACAGCAGATGAAGGAGGATTACTGGAAACTTGTGTATGCAGCAGGAACTCAGAGCAGAGTAGCAGGATCACCACACAGGTTCACAGGAGCAGGTGTATAGCCAGGGAGTAATCAGAGGTCAGGAGCTGGATGCAAGGCAGAATACTCTAGCACAGACTGAAGGCTGGGGTGGAGTTTTATAGCAGGAGACACAGTGCACATGAGACCAAAGGCGCCATCTTGAAAAAGGGCAGTAATGCACAAAAGGTAAAAAATGTTCAGAGTCCTGACAGTCCTCCATGTTTATGAGCTCTGCATAACTCCGCCCCACCACTGATTGGCAGCTCTCTGTGTACACTGTGCATGGACAAAAACTGCCAATCAGTGGTGGGGGCGGAGTTATGCAGAACTCAACATTCAGAGGACTACTAGATCTGCAGCAGATAAAACAGTGATTTTAAGGAAATGACAGCAAGTAACCCAGTAACTGACACATCGCTGGAATCAAGGTCTTTGCCTCTAAATTATGCTGCTCTCAGATGAGTTAGTAAAAACCTTATGACAGGTTCCCTTTGACAATCCTTTCTTAAAAGCTACAGTGACTCAGATGGAAATGTTCTATCTGATGAAAGTGGGTCGCTGTACTGCTAATTATCATATGACATTAATCAGGACTAAAAATGGTGGATAATTAAAAGATAAAGCATCTTTTGTTTTCTTTTCATTTGTTTTCTTTTCTTCATTTTCTTTGCATTTTCTGTGTTTAATGTTTTTGGGGGGTTTTTTAAATAAAAATCAGATATTAAGATCCCATTACTATGCACTTATGGTAATTACAAAAAAGTTGCAATAGTTTTCATGACCAATTCAGGGTATGACCGTAAATATTTAGGATCTTGTCACTGACAATTCTAGAATATGTTTCTAGAATGTTTCCAAATGTTTCAAACATGCAAACTAAAAAAAAATCCACTGAGGTCACAAATGCATTTAAATTCCCACGACAGATCTTCCACCTTCAACATTATGGTTAAAATGTGTGTTGTAAGACATTGTGAACCATGTATCCAAGTGACATGACTCACCGGTTCTTCGTTTCCTGTCTATACTTCCGTTGGCTCTCTATCCTTCTTTTATTAGACCTGTAGTGATGTTGGTGCGGTGATTGTCTGGTAAACTAAGCATGTCCCCCCCACTGTGTTTTAGGCCAAGTTTACATAAAATATTTACAGCAGCAAAGTAATTGCTACCATATGTCCTGTAAGACTACACAGACGCTGTATTTCTTGTGATGAAATGTATTTGTATAACAACTTACGTGGTTACATGACAGAAAGGAAGAAGAAACGAGGGTGACGTTTTCCATCCTCACACTCGCATTGCCTTTTTAATATTTTGGGAAATCTCAGCTGTCTTTGTTGGGTTCACAGTCAGGGCTTGGATATGTTTATGGTATAGAAAGTAAATAATGTAGAACACATTGACATGTCTCTGTGTGAACCAGAAGACATTTTCTCAGCTGCATCTAGGAATAAAATAGTACAGGATGGTCTAACCTTCCGAAGAAGACTAAGACATAGATTTTCTAAAGTTACTATAGTTTCAGAAAATAAAGGTTATTCACTGGATAAACAAAAAATGTATGCATGTTCCCTATAAAATTTTGGATGTAAATTCCTTATGAGCTTTAACAGGGTTCTCCAAGAATATAATAAAATGGACCCCGTCATTTAATTTAAATGCCAGCCCATTATACTTACGTGTTACGATGGACTGCAGTATGAGCAAACAAAGCTCCCAAGACCTGTGTCTCAATTGACAGAGGAGCTGTTTCGAAAGCACACATACCAGTGAGCTACCAGAGAAGGGTTGTGACAGGAGAAGAACTAAATCTTAAAGAATATATATTTCTTCTTCCATCCAAGCCTTTCTTGGACAGCTACGGTATGTGTGTTTATGATACAACTCCTCTGTCAGATGATGATGCTTCATTAATTACCCTGAAGGTGCAACCCCTCTGAGAAAGAACAGCCAAAACACGCGTAAAGGGGTCCACTGTCGCAAGTCCAACTCTGGGTAATTATATTCACAGGTAACCCTGACCTAAACATTGCTGAAAAATGTCATTCCAGTAAGCACTATTTTCCCTGGCTTGTCTGTTGACTTAAGGTTTGGAGTAATGCCACTATAGCGTTACTCCTGATATACGTCCTTTCTGATCTGCAGCACTAGTTTGGGGTGTCTTCCAGCATCACTTTGCATTATCTCTGCATCTCAAGCACCCAGCACTTTTGAAATACTGTTTTTGTACCTTATGCATTATATTGCTCCCTGAGATGTCTGGGATGGTATACAGATATACAGTTGTGCTCAAAAGTTTACATACCCTGGCAGAATTTTTGCTTTATTGGCCTTTTTTCAGAGAATATGAATGATAACACCAAAACTTTTTCTCTACTCATGGTTAGTGGTTGGGTGAAGCAATTTATTGTCAAACTACTGTGTTTTCTCTTTATAAATCATAATGACAACCCTAAACACAAAAATGACCCTGATCAAAAGTTCACATACCCCATTTCTTAATACCGTGTATTGCCCTCTCTAACATCACTGACAGCTTGAAGTTTTTTGTGGTAGTTGTGGATGAGGTTCTTTATTTTCTCAGATGATAAAGCTGCCCACTCTTCTTGGCAAAAAGCCTCCAGTTTCTGTAAATTTCTGGGTTGTCTAGCATGAGCTGCATGCTTCAGATCTCCCCAGGGTGGCTCAATCATATAGAGGTCAGGAGACTGAGTTGGCCACTCCAGAACCTTCACTTTGTTTTGCTGTAGCCAATGACAGGTTGATTTGGCCTTGTGTTTTGGATCGTTGACAATTCTTTTGCTTTCCCCATGACTCACAATCCAGATACTTTGGTGGCTGGATGAAAGATGCAAGAGTCTGTCTGGATCCAAGAAACTCACTCAGCTTTTTTGCGCACACTGATTACAAGCAAACAGGTCACAGGTGAGGATGTTACCTTTAGTAGCCATTCAAACCCATTTGTGTCAAGTTCTGTGCATGTTATTAGGCCAAAATCACCAGTGAATGTGAACTTTTGATGAGGGTCATTTGGATGTTTTGGGTTGTCATTATGATTTTAAAAAAGAGAAAACACAGTAGTTTGACAATAAATGGCTTCACCCAACCACTAACCATGAGTGGAGAAAAAGTTTTGGTGTTATCATTCATATTCTCTGAAAAAAGGCCAATAAAGCAAAAATTCTGCCGGGGTATGTAAACTTTTGAGCACAACTGTATGTAAGCCCATCTATAGCAACTGCTGGCATATGAAATATTGCTTGCAACAGGTGTTTACCTATTTCTCTATGCACTTTATATTCAATAACATCTGCATGTATTGATGATTGATTCCCTTGCAGTGTTTTTGTGATTTCTGTACAGCATGTGTTGCTATCTCCTTCAATTTATTTCGTCATTATGTTTTTAATGTGCATTTGTAATTAAAATAAAAATTATTAATTCTTATTTCATTCGCTCTTGGAAGATCTTTTTTCTCTCTATTGGATTTCAGTCTTCACGGTCCTCCATGTTATTACCTAGGGCACTATAGGCTCTTATTTCATACATAAGTTTTTGCACATCATTAGTTAGGCAGATTATTGTCATGTCACTACATTGTTACTGTTTTGCTCCTAAAAATCAAAATTTTTATTTGTATTATTTTTTTTAGTGTTTTCTAAATCCACTTTTGGCTTTCCACATTGCCGGAATCCTTCTGGGCAAGCTCTAGATCAGACTGAAGCATGACTAGACCGAAATATGATCCCAGGTCTCTTCTACACTTTGGTGCATACTTGTCAACTCACTTGGGTATGTATACAGCTTTTTCTTCAACTCTATCTACAAATGTTCAATTGGGTTGAGGTCTGTGGACTGTGGGGGCCAATCTAGCACCTCTAATTCATTGCCATTGAACCATTTCTTCGCCAATCCTGCTGGAACACTATGTCATCTGTAATGATCCCGCACCTCGCCACCCCGCCGAATGTCACTATTGCATCAGACGGATCACGTAATGCGGTCTCGCCACTTTCACCAATGTGACGTTCCGCATCCCTTGAAGGCAAAAAAGATCAGCTTGGTACAGTTTTGCACAGATGAGAGGATGTGGCCCACGCAATCACTGACATTGCACCACACTCGCTCACAACCCTGACAGGCTGAGAGGCCCCTTTAACTAGCACCAGTGAAACAGAGCACTGCCAGCCCAGTAAGACTGCTACCAGTTCCTCGTTAGATATAAGCTCGGTCCATTAATGGAATTATATCGGGCCAGAAACCAGCCCCGGTAGCATGAAAGTTAAGCAGAGAAATATACGTATGGATTCGTTGATCGAGATAAAAGGTTAAATTACATATTTAATTGCCTTAAGGGCACACTAGACAATACACTATATACTCGATGGTTACACATATACAGTGGTCAGATATGCAAATACAGATAGTGGTAGGACAAAAGATATAAGCAGAATATATGGGTCAGTTACCAGTAGATGAAAGGCCTGGCTTTGGGCTGCCACATGGGAGGCTTGTGATCCCCTCTGTTCCTTGACTTCTCCCCCAAGTTATGTTGATGCTACCTCCTCAGAGAAAAAGCAATAGGCTACGCTTTACATGAGCATTTAACTTCTTTGGGTCACTCCCCTCCTGCCCTCTGGGCAGAACATAAATCCCCTCTCCATGCCTCTGGCAGTTAAAAACTCCAAAACCTAAGATGAGTCATAACTCTTTAATGGACTGTCCTAGGGAGGCGGTTTTGACGCCATCATATTCGACTCGGCCCCTGCTACACATTAAGACTAAACACAGCTTTTCTATCTAGTTTCTTCTGGCTGTTCTATGTATCTCCAAACCCCTGGGTGCTAGAACAGGTTGAGACCCAGATGGGCGTTTGCCATGGGATCTCAAAAATATACACGATGTATGGCTAGGATGCATAGTATCTCCATAACTCCTTATGGAATTATGTTTTTAGAATGTTCTGCAGCATGACTCTATATTGCAAGCCAGCCTTTGTCCTGCTGTGAGCTGACTCAAGGTGTGAGATCTGTCACAGCCTTTGGAGGCTGGCCCCCATTGCTGAGATAGCTGCGCACTGAAGGGTGTTTTATAATCCCATGCCACAAAACATACAAGTGATTGACATGAAATGATATATCCATATTCTTCACATCGTCCTTTTTATACCCATAGTACTCGAGTGTATGAAGTAACACGTCTTGTAGGATACTCATATATAGCCCACCAATGCTCCTGGTCAAGTATCCAATGCCTTTGGCTGTGAAACAACCCAAGATCATCAGGCTTCCTCCACTGAGCTTGACAGATCTTTAAATTTCTTGATACATTAGCCCATTTTTCCCTTGCTTCCTCCAGATCTGTTTGCACCGTTTAGAGCCTAGTCTACTGATTTTGTCTCATCACTCCAAATCACCCATTTTCAATCTTCTACTGTCCACTTTTTGTAGTCTTTTGCAAACTCGAGCTGACACTTCCTCTGAAGATATTGAAGTCAAAGCTTCTTCACCTTTTTTTCACACCACCATTCCAGACTTGTGCAACGTGCGTTGCACAGTGTTTACATAAACGTCTGTGATCTCACTATTACAAAACATACCAGTCACCTCCACTTCCCTGTTTGTCTCGCTAGAACTGATGGATCTTGTCATAAGTCAACTTGTGGACTACAATATTTTGCCTGGACGTCCACCTCTTGTCTTTTGAATAGATAGAGTTCCAACTGTTATGGTGTAATGTGCTGCTGCAGTGCAGTATAGTGCAACCTCCACCAGGGGGTGCTGGTGAGGGAAGAGAGGTTGTACACACAGCATAGCAACACTGAAATAGCAGCACAGGTGCCACAGGTAACGAAAGAGTAGTTAGACAAGCCAAGGTCATAGACAGAGAGGTCAGCACAGTACACGGGGCAGTCAGAAGAATAGTCAGGGACAAGCAAGAAGTCAGAGCCTACCAGGAATGTAGTAACCAAAACGTGAGACGTAAGACGAAGTCGGGGTACAAACCAGAGTCGAAGCCAGTCGGGGAGCGTGGTATCAGAAACGGAAAACAAGGGCAAAGTCCAGAGATCAGATCGAGTCATACACAGGTACAGGCAGTCAGAGGCACACGGATCACTAATACAGGTCAGGGGCTCAAGCCAGGAAGCAAGAACTATCACTAACACCGGTCAGCAGGCTGTGACGGACTGAAATAGCCCAGCTAGCTCCAGAACGAGGCTGAGAAGATTAACCCCTGCATGACCAGTCTCAAGAGAGGAAAGAAGAAAGTAAACTCCGGACTGGACCATGACACATTGCACTCACATGATACTATTTGTCAATTTTCGTGGCTAAGAGACTGCTATCAATGAGATGGATTAAGCAGCACTCTTTTCTTGGGAAATTTTCTTCATGGCTGCTCCTCGATTCAAACCAGTGACCTTTCGCTTGGGAATCAACCTAATAACACACTGAGCTATTGGGGAATGTGAGAACAGGTTGTAATTTGTAGGATTCAGGAAGAAAAATATTTTTCCACCACCAGGAGTAAAACAGTAACAATGCCAAGTAACATGACAAGAATATGCATAATTAATCATATACTAAATAGTTGCAAGTCAAAATTATGTATGAGATCACCAAGATGATTGTCTATAAAATGATAGCAGTCTTATGTTCTAATCAAGCAGTAGTGGATGGTGAGATATGGTGCCTGAAAGTCAAAAATTCAAACATTGTTATCCTTTATTCATCAGAATATAGGAAATAACAGGGTAGGGAAAAATATAGGGAATTTAATAATAAAGATAATTACAAAAATGTTTAGGGCTGAAATATAGGTAAGTATAACAAGCTTTATAGGTATTGGACCTCCCCTTTAAAGGGAACCTGTTTTTAAGTAAAAGTGGCAACTTCAGCAGCATTAAGGCTGCATTCTGTGAAGGTGGCTCTTATGTATATTATCCCTAGGAATGAAGAATGCTGAAATAATCAGTGTTATAAATTTGGCCCCATACCTCTATTGAGGCAGGGACGTATGATTTCTCCCTGACTCAAGCGCCGCCTCCTATCTGTCGTGACGTCACCAGCGCCTTCGTGAGGCCCCAGATCACGGGTCACCGTGCTCACGAGACTTCGGCACTATCTGCAATAGAGCACGGTGACCCGCTACACTGCACAGGCACCAGATTCCCAGCCCTGCAGTGTGAATACATCATAACACACTGCGGGGTGGGATCTGGGGCCTCAGCTACACGAAGGCGCCGGTGACATCACTTACAAGGTCATTACAAATTCATAGACACCAAACATGCCTAGGTTCTTTTTTATCTAAGTGGTGAAAAAAATTACAAATTTTGTTTTAAAAAAAGCGCCATTTTCCGATATCTGTAGCATCTCAATATTTCGTGATCTTGGGTTGGGTGAGGGCTTATTTTTTTCGCACCGAGCTGACGTTTTTAAAGATACCATTTTAGTGCAGATACGATCTTTTGTACACAAGAAGAGAAGTAGCGGGCACCACAATAAATGAAAAAATCAAAAAATCCGGGATCAACCATATGCATATATAAGAACCATGAAACACTAAACAAGAAAAAGGATATGCATACTACTGGGATCAACCAGAAAATAATTTTATTAATGCAAAAAACACACAAAGCAAGGTAGAACATACACTTAAAAACATTTAAAATCCAAAAAACAAACACATGGTCCATACACTATGTGTAAAACCCCCAGCAGGTGGAACCCAAATGCCACCAGCACCCAATAAATTACAATATATCAAACAAATGGCATTTATATATACACATCCAATCAAAGACCACCCATCTGCTATCGGCTATACCCTACCTATATCCTGCAAATGGAACACTCAATAGTGTAAGGAATCGGACACAAATTTCATATCCTAGGCATAGTTACCAAAGTCGTGCCCCACCAAGGCATGTGCCATGAAGTAGTTAATAGGCGTGACCCCCAAACCTGGGAGCAAAACAAATACTAAGGTCCAGGATCCTAACAGTAAAACTCACAAAGATAGGCGCCAGGTAGAGATGCAGCAGTAAAGATGCTAATAAAGGTGCTCGTGCTGGGGGGCGTGAAAACCCCACGCGTATCGACGCTATGTAAACGTCTTCATCAGGGGAGATATCTCCCCTGATGAAGACATTTACATAGCGTCGATACGCGTCTTTACTGCTGCATCTCTACCTGGTGCCTTGGTGGGGCACGACTTTGGTAACTATGCCTAGGATATGAAATTTGTGTCCGATTCCTTACACTATTGAGTGTTCCATTTGCAGGATATAGGTAGGGTATAGCCGATAGCAGATGGGTGGTCTTTGATTGGATGTGTATATATAAATGCCATTTGTTTGATATATTGTAATTTATTGGGTGCTGGTGGCATTTGGGTTCCACCTGCTGGGGGTTTTACACATAGTGTATGGACCATGTGTTTGTTTTTTGGATTTTAAATGTTTTTAAGTGTATGTTCTACCTTGCTTTGTGTGTTTTTTGCATTAATAAAATTATTTTCTGGTTGATCCCAGTAGTATGCATATCCTTTTTCTTGTTTAGTGTTTCAAGATACGATCTTTTGCTCGCCCGCTATTGCATTTTAATGCAATGTTGCGGTGATCAAAAAAACATAATTCTGGCATTTTGACATTTTTTTTCTCATTACACCGTTTAGCGATCGGGTTAATAATTTTTTTATATTGATAGACCGGGCGATTCTGATTCGATACCAAATATGTGTATGTTTGATCTTTTTTATTTTATTTTGAATGGGACAAAATGGGAGTGATTTGAATTTTTATATATTTTTTATTTTTTATGTTTTTGAAAACTTTTGGCATGCTTCAATAGTTTCCATGGGAGACTAGAAGCTGCCATAATCCTTTCAGCTTTGCTACATACAGGCGAGGATCAGACCGCCTGTATGTAGCAGAATTGCTGACTTGCTATGAGCGCTGACCACCATGCGGCGCTCATAGCAATCCGGCAGTGACAAACATAGACGTCTGCTGGAGACCTATCTTTAACATTGGGTACGCAGGCCATGCGGATGTATGCGGATGCCTCCGCATGCGTCGTTTTGACGCTGCGCCGACCGCAACAAAATGCAACATGTTGCGTTTGATGCAGGTCGCAAAACGATGCAAGCGGTGGCATCCGCATACATCCGCATAGCCTGCGTACCCAATGTTAAAGATAGGTACTCAGGAGGCATGCCAACATAGGCGGAGCTGAAGGAAGAGGTGCTGCAGTGGGTGGGGCTTAACGGAGGAATTAGGCAGTCCTCTGCAAAGCCCTCGTCCGCAAATGTGAAACCAGCCTTAGCGGCACATGTCAGCTGTTCAAAACAGCTGACATGTGACGGAAAAGATGTGTGCTCCGGCGCTGAGGGAGGGAGGGTGTCCGACATCAGCATATTATTATGCCCAATGTCAGAAAGGAGTTAACCTGATAATGACTAAGCACTAGTGATGAGTGAATATACTCGTTACTCGATATTTCTCGAGCATGCTTGGGGGTCCACCGAGTATTTTTTAGTGCTCGGAGATTTAGTTTTTATTGCCGCAGCTAAATGATTTACATCTGTTAGCCAGCATAAGTACATGTGGAGGTTGCCTGGTTGCTATGGAATCCCCACATGTAATCAAGCTGGCTAACAGATGTAAATCATTCAGCTGCGGCAACAAAAACTAAATCTCCGAGGACTAAAAAATACTCGGAGGACCCCCGAGCATGCTCGAGAAATCTCGAGTAACGAGTATATTCGCTCATCATCACTACTAAGCACTGTGAATCTTAAGCTCCTCCTCATGCAATCTAGCATGGGCAGTTCAGGTTTCCAGCTGTCAGAAATATTGAGGGACCCTGGTGTGAAGACAGAAGCAGTTTATTAACACTTCTGTCTTCTCTATTTGCTGGGTGCATACTGTAGCTCTCAAAGAGCGATATCCAATGAAGAAAATCTTCAGCATGGCAGTCTCGATACTTCTATAAGACCTGGCTGGCGATCACATGATTGTTGGATGTCAGCCCAGTGAAGCAGCTATACGGGGTGCTAGTGGAGCGCCCCCACACCGCCGCAGGGCCTAGGGGTACCCGGAGCCGGGCCTCTGGGTCTCAGTCCTGGGGTTGTCACGGTGGCTAGACCCGGTCCGTGGCCCTGTCCGTCAGTGGGGGACGTCCGGTGCAATAAGTGATGATGATGGTGCAGTAACGGTGGTGTAGCGGTGCAGTTGTGGGGTGCAGGTCGCGGTAAATAACGAGAACACCAGGTTGCAGTCTCTTTACCTCTTTACTGGAGATCTCTCAGTCCGCAGTCCAGAATACGGTTCACCAGGCTGCGCAAGTCCGGTCGGTCCGATGGCACCTCCAGAGTTCTCCTCACAGGTGGAAATCAGTGCCCTCCTTCTTAGCGCTATGTGTTGTAGTCCTTCCCTGCTGTGCTCACGGAAAGTACCCCACAACTGTCGTGTCTGTTTCTTAAGTTCCCTCACAACTCGATTCACTGATGTTCTTCTCGTATTCCATCCCTCCCTGTTATTCAGGTTGGAACGGCACCCGTTTGTCAGGTAGGCCTGGAGTTCTTCCGGGACCCTAGAGACGCCCCTCTCCCGCAATTGCCCCCCAAGACTTCATAGGTGATATGTGGTAGACAGCCCGCCTTAAACTGACTGCCCTGCCGCTGTTTGGAGTATGGCTTGAAGCTGTATGCTATTCCACTCCCTCGGCGTTCCGGCCACCGGTAATGCGCCTCAGTAGGATGTTGCTCCGGTCCTACAGCATGACCCCTACTGGTATTCTCCTTTTTGCTTGATCTCGTTTCTCACTCAGCACAATCTATCTCGCTTCTAGTCCTTTCTTGGGCACCGCCGCTATGCTGAGCAGGCACGGTCCCGTTACGTTCTTTCCAATGCCAAGCCTCTGTCAGGATCCCACCCCTGACAGAGACCCTACTGTCTCTTCCTCCACAACACCCTCTGCCACAAGGTGTTGCTTCGTTCAATCCAGTCAGCTTTTTCCTCTAACTTCCTGCCTGACCCCCAGTTTACCCACTATGGTGGGGAGTGGCCTAATGAATAGCACCCTTAGCTCCCCCCGGAGGCCCTGCTGTGAAACATATTGGTGTCTGTGATACCTGGTCAGATGAACTCCTTCAGTGCCATCGAACGCACCATGGCTCCCCATAGTGGCGGATCCACAGTACTGCAACGACCAGAACTCTGGGGCGCTGCACTCCCCCCTGGTTAAACACAGTACTCCGGGACTGGGAAGAAAACAACAATACAGGTTAGCAAAAAGACATACAATTTTGTTGAGTGCAAAACAATAAGCATACTTGAACAAGCTTCCCTTTATGGGAGGTGAGGACACTTTAACGTTACAAACATAATTAAATATCATAGCAACAGGCTACAATTAACTCTCATTACCCAACCGGGTATTCTACTAGGTGCAAACATTATTGACCAATAATTTAACTTTGCCTTTAAGGATATACACTCTTAATCCGCTAAAGACCTTCCTATAATCACATTATAAGGTATTTTAACTTTGCATTCTCCTACTTTGAACCTGCAGGACCGCCTGTCCTAACGGCACCAGACCTACTGCCTCTCCTTTCTATTACAGGACCGCCCCGTTCAGCCAGGGCCTACTGCCTTTCGCTACTATACATGGTATAGACATAACATTCCTTTCAATTAGAGAACATTGAGCCAGCTCTATTTGGCTCCTATTAGGACTCACTTTCTAACCCTTACGGGTTCACTCTCTGTCCTTAGTAACGAACGAACTTTCTATGGGGACTCAGGGTTTACCTTCTATCCTCACCTTCATTACTACTTTCTTTACTTTCAACTAAGCAGAACTCTAAATCTACCCCTACGGGCTTTCTGCATCTTTCCTTTTAAAGAACATTATCTAGGTTTCACACTTTAAACAAATTAAACACACATAACTTTTCTTCATGCAAAACAGTTACATTTCTTTCCAGAGCATCATCATCAGTATTTCTTCACATTTAACTAGTTAAAACACATACAACTTTTCTCGTTCAAACATTATCATTGCATTACTGTTCTAAAACAGTATCTTCTCATAAGTACGCTGTTGTACATCCCCTTTAAAAGAGAATCAAGTCTTTCTGAGGTAGCTCGTCTTCTCAGCCTACCAGTCTTTGCTCAGCAAAGGTTCCAGAACGGTATCTTCGCAAAGAGTCTTTAAATAAAACCAGTAGGAAGCGCCTTTAATAAGGTGCAAACTATTTACAAGAAAGTTTGGATCATGCACTGTTCATGATTCAGCAGTTTTTATAACATTGTGGAACAAAAAGCAAAAATGAAAGTGAAAGCAAAAATAAAAAGCAATAGGGATCCCGGGTAAACAAAGGGATCCCTTTAAGAGTTAACCCAGGACGGGTTTTAGCAGCAAAACAGCAAGGAAATAAACAGTTAACTATTTACAGTTTCAGGTTTCCGAGGCTTAGTTGGACGGCTTCCAGGGCTGCACCTGGCACTTAACCCTTCTCGGCCTGGGAAAAGTGAGGTCCAGGGTTACACCCAGTGCTGGACAAACGCCGTTAATCCGTCTTTCATGTATGGTTAAATCATGCGCAGCGATGGAGGTCTGCGCAGCTTGAGTATGGGCATTTGCTGCAGCAGAGGTAGCGGCTGCTGCAAGATCAGTCACTGGAACGGGGTCAGCAGCTGTGGCACCAGCAGTCACGGGAGTGGTGTCAGTCATCAGGGCAGGGTCGTCCTTCATACCTGCTTCAGATGCGGTCCCTCCGGTGCCGGTCTGCTCCGTCTCCGCTGGGGTCTGGAACGCTGGTTGCGGGACCTTGTGCTGCGGCGTT
Organism: Ranitomeya variabilis; assembly: GCF_051348905.1. Taxonomy (NCBI): domain Eukaryota; kingdom Metazoa; phylum Chordata; class Amphibia; order Anura; family Dendrobatidae; genus Ranitomeya; species Ranitomeya variabilis. The sequence continues at coordinate 705,293,068 of NC_135234.1, read as the reverse complement.
GTCATCTCTGCTCGCAGCATACCCCTTCCCGGCAGCGCCTTGCTTTCCAGCTTCGGAGCGCTGGGACTTCTTTCCTGCTCCGGACCAGATGAGGCTGCCGACAGATGTCCGGTGAGGCTCCTGATGATGGCCTTCTTCCACCCGGCCTCGGTGCTCAGCTGCGTCCGCCGGGGTCGGTCGCTGAGCTCGTCCACTCCGGCCTGCAGGAATTCAGCATCAGCGGTGGAGGCCTGGTTGCGGTGCCCCTCCGGGTAGCTGGGGGAGTCCTCGGCTCCGACCCCACGCTCCGGCTCCGGGTGGCTCGCCAGGGCGTCCTCCATGTCTCTGACTTCTTCTTCCTGGTCCTTTTCCCGCTCTCTCCTTCGTGGGCGGTTTCGTTTTCTCTGTCTCTGCCCACCATTGAGGATCAGGAGGCGGATCTCGGCTGCTGACGGACACGTCCTCAAGGGGCCGAGATATTTAGACTGGGCGGCCATTGTCTTTCGCGCTCTTCAGCTTGTTCACGCCCACTTCCACGCCCTTCTTCTTCTCCTGCGCTCTCCTTAGCGCTGTAATGGCGGCGGTTTTGGCGCGAACTTTTGGCGGCAAGTGACAATCCACAGTCTTTGCAATAAAGCACAGTCCAAGCCCAATAAATCACAGTCTCTAGGCACACATGACCCGATTCTTCAGGCTTAAGTAGATCCTGTTCGTGACGCCAAGTTGGAGCGCCCCCACATCGCCGCAGGGCCTAGGGGTACCCGGAGCCGGGCCTCTGGGTCTCAGTCCTGGGGTTGTCACGGTGGCTAGACCCGGTCCGTGGCCCTGTCCGTCAGTGGGGGACGTCCGGTGCAATAAGTGATGATGATGGTGCAGTAACGGTGGTGTAGCGGTGCAGTTGTGGGGTGCAGGTCGCGGTAAATAACGAGGACACCAGGTTGCAGTCTCTTTACCTCTTTACTGGAGATCTCTCAGTCCGCAGTCCAGAATACGGTTCACCAGGCTGCGCAAGTCCGGTCGGTCCGATGGCACCTCCAGAGTTCTCCTCACAGGTTGAAATCAGTGCCCTCCTTCTTAGCGCTATGTGTTGTAGTCCTTCCCTGCTGTGCTCACAGAAAGTACCCCACAACTGTCGTGTCTGTTTCTTAAGTTCCCTCACAACTCGATTCACTGATGTTCTTCTCGTATTCCATCCCTCCCTGTTATTCAGGTTGGAACAGCACCCGTTTGTCAGGTAGGCCTGGAGTTCTTCCGGGACCCTAGAGACGCCCCTCTCCCGCAATTGCCCCCCAAGACTTCATAGGTGATATGTGGTAGACAGCCCGCCTTAAACTGACTGCCCTGCCGCTGTTTGGAGTATGGCTTGAAGCTGTATGCTATTCCACTCCCTCGGCGTTCCGGCCACCGGTAATGCGCCTCAGTAGGATGTTGCTCCGGTCCTACAGCATGACCCCTACTGGTATTCTCCTTTTTGCTTGATCTCGTTTCTCACTCAGCACAATCTATCTCGCTTCTAGTCCTTTCTTGGGCACCGCCGCTATGCTGAGCAGGCACGGTCCCGTTACGTTCTTTCCAATGCCAAGCCTCTGTCAGGATCCCACCCCTGACAGAGACCCTACTGTCTCTTCCTCCACAACACCCTCTGCCACAAGGTGTTGCTTCGTTCAATCCAGTCAGCTTTTTCCTCTAACTTCCTGCCTGACCCCCAGTTTACCCACTATGGTGGGGAGTGGCCTAATGAATAGCACCCTTAGCTCCCCCCGGAGGCCCTGCTGTGAAACATATTGGTGTCTGTGATACCTGGTCAGATGAACTCCTTCAGTGCCATCGAACGCACCATGGCTCCCCATAGTGGCGGATCCACAGTACTGCAACGACCAGAACTCTGGGGCGCTGCACTAGCAGATCCAGATAAGCTTTGTCAGTGAAGCATGGCTTAGCAGGGGGCTGTTTTCATTATAACTTGGGCTCCTATGGGCTTCTACAGTCTGTCTCTAGCTCAACATGAATTTAATTGTCCTGTCACATAAACACCTTTCCCCATCAATGACTAATGCTCTTATATACAAAATTAATTCCTTATTTCCAGCACTGTTATTCCCCACACACATATTCAGCATTATTTAATTATATTTTACCTGCTCTTCTGAATTTTCATGTGAGATGCATGGAGGTGGATTAGAATTGGCATTAATGGCTCCTTCAATGTCTACATTCAACTGCTTCAGCTTGAACATGAGACGCGTCATGGATTGTGACCACTGTGATCTTTCTTCCTTTAAAGGAAACAGAAATTCATATTAGAGGGATTAGTAAATCTCTACAACCTTAGACGTGAATTTGCTATAATTTTATTATAATGATGATTATAATACGGTAACATGCTTTCTGCATGTCTTTATTCTCTATATAATGAATGTCTAAGATTAAGTTCAGATTTGGTAGATTTGTTGAAGAAATTTCCACACCTGAAAATCTCTCCCATATATATGTTACACCCAACGGTGTCGCACGTGGTTCATGGACCCACTGTGCCATAGGGCGAGGCCTGCTTAGGAAGTGGTGTAGCTAAGGGGCTACCTGGTGTTCACAGGAGCTCTTGATAATGGAGACAGGCTGGGCTGCAGGTAGCTGCCAGGTACCACTCCTAGGCAAATCCCGTTACTGCAGCTGCTAACCCTAGGGGTCGGGTTTGCTGACACTGATTAACGACTAGGGCTCCATTCAGACTAGTAAGTTCTGGCACCTCTACAGAACGGTTACTGATGCGGATTCGAGCTACATTCAGACTTGGCTGATTCGGAGACTGGTTCTAGCAGGCCGGATATAAATGCACCAAGGGACAAAGTTTCAGGAAATGGCCACACACAGACCAAGGGAGTAGGTTCAGGCTCTGGTCGAACAGGACTAGGGGAGCAGGTTCAGTCACTGGCCACACCGGGATAAGGTTGAGGCATTTGCCGAACATGGACCAGGGGAGCAGGGTCAGACATGGCCGCACACAAGCCAGAGGCTTATGGCATGCATAAGCAAAAGATATGCCAGAAGAAGGAGATGACGTCTCGGGGCCTGAGCAGTGAATATACCAACGTCTCTGCATGGAGAGGGAAGGGGGGAACCGTGCAGGGGCGCTGGCAATAGTGTTGCAATATAATTGGAGTAGTCTTGCAGCATGTGCATGTTTTTTGCAAAGTTCATTTGTGGCGCCCCTGAAGGTCCAGTCGCCACAGAGGTACTGCATCTCATCCAGAGGTGTGGTACCCCAAATTTCTGGTAAAGAGGGGACACTGCACAGAACCCTAACACTCACATCCAACACACATCAGTTCAGTCGGGGCACCTGGGCGTACCCTTAGGGAGGAAGGCCTCATCCCAGGCTGGATAGGAATGAGTGATGGGAGTGGGTGGGGTAGGTAGGTAAAAGGGGGAGGAGTTTGGAAGGCAGGAAGAACAGTGCAGAGAGGAGTCTGTGAGGAGAAGTGGAGCTGAGCAGACGTGTGGGTCTGCAGCTCCTGTCAGAGTGAAGGGAGAAGGAAAAGAAGGAAGCTCCCAGAAGATAGCAAGGGTCAGCACGGGAAATGCTGAAGCCACCTGTGGGGCCCGCATCCAGGCTGACCAGCGTCAGGTAGAGGGTCCAGGTCGCAGAAAGGGGAACCAGCCCCTGATCTAGTGGAAGAACTGCAGGACTTAACTAGGAACCCGGAGGCTGTGACGTTTGTAAGAGTCACAGCCACAACCACCCATAACTGGCTGAAAAGGCAGCCGTATAGAACCCAGGGGCCTGAGAGGACGTCGCCCAACCAGGTTCATGTTTGCTGGCTTAGGACATTGTGGATGAGATGCTGGGCAGGAAACCAGCGTAGAGAGACGGCCAGGAAAGGCTTATAAAAGGGGGTTCTGGGCAGGAGCCCTAAGTTGCTGGACAGTTTCCTGGACTGCTCACCTGGAGGACACAGCACCCTTACTGTGGCACACTACCTGAACTGTGAGTAAAACGTGAATACTTCATCTTGCTGTGTCCTTCCAATTTGTTCCTGCGATGCCTGCCCTGAAATACCAATACCACCATAAGAACTTTACTACACTCCTTTAACTGCCCTGGGGCTAAGCTCTATCTGTGGGGAGCTGCATCCGCTGCGTCCAAAGCGCTGCCAGCTTTTGAACGCAGGTGATTCCACATGTGTTCATTGAACCATGCAGAATCACCGTGCTCAATACATTGAACGGAAAATTTTAGGTGGCAAAGTCGGAGCATCTACGCAAGATAAATTGACATGTTGCGGTCTCGAAAGACGCGCCGCATGTCCATTTCCACAGGGAAGCCGGAGGTGTCTGTGCACGCATTGTGGGCATGGGATTTCTTGACATCCCATCCACTATGCTGTAAGATCTGGCCGCTGCGGGTTGAATGCTGCGGATGAACGCAGCGTCAAATCCGCAGTGTTTACTGTCTGTGGAAACGTACTGTATACTTTCATTAGATGCGGTAAAACTGCATTATCTTCCTAGTCACATGTGTATTAAGTACGGGAACGCAGCTTAGGCTACGTTCACATTTGAGTTGTGTCGGGCGCAGCCGTGGCAACGCATGCGTCATGCGCCCCTATATTTAACATGGAGGGTGCATGAACATGCGTTGCCTCGCGTTTTGTGACGCATGCGTCATTTTTGGCGCAACTGTCAGGGCGCAGAGAACGCTGCCTGTAGCAATTTTTTTGTGTTAAAAAAATGAACGCATGCGTCACAAAACGCTGCGTTATGCATGCGTTGTGCATGCGTTGTTCGTGCATTGTGCGTTGCGTCGCAGACGCAGCACACAACAACGCAAATGTGAACGTAGCCTTACTACGCATGTGTACAAATTTAAATAATGGTGAATCTTGTGACACAGCTGGACATACACGACACAGGAAGTGGAGGAAAGCATGGAGGCCCCCTCTGTAATAAATAAATAATAATTTAAAAAAAATGGCGTGGGGTCACCCTATTTTTGTTAACCAGCCAGAGTAAAGCAGACTACTGGGACTGGAATTTCAGACTGGTAAGGACCCAATATCCATGAACCTTACCAGCCTGATAATACCAGGCCACAGCAGTCTGCTTACCTTGGATGGTTAGCATAAATATCCTCTCCAAAAAGATGGCTTGGGGCCACCCTATTTTTGTTAACCAGCCAAGGAAAAAGCAGACAGCTGCGGCCTGGTATTCTCAGGCTGGTGAGGCCCATGGATTTTGGCCCTCACCAGACTAAAAATAGCAGTCCGCAGCCACCCCACAATTGGCACATCCAAAGACTTGTTAGCGAGACCAAGTCATCCAGTGAGGCAGGTATATCACAACCGGGCAGCTCTTCCTTAATTCACCCAGACAGGTCTTCAAAGAAGGTGGCAACCAGTGCCTCATTATTCCAGGCAAGTTCAGACGAGAGGGTGCGAAAACATACAGTGTACTGGCCCACAGAGAGGTTTCCCTTGCGCAGTCTGAGAAGAAGAAGTTGCTGAGGAAGCTCAACCGGGTTTGTCAAAGACCTTACAGAAGGCCTCTAGAAAGGACTGAAAGTTTGACACTAGAGGATCCCATCTCTCCCATAGGGGGTTAAGCCACGCCAAAGCCTCGCCAGAGAGGTGGGACATAATGAATTCCACCTTGGCCCAATCTGAAGTGAGCTGATGAACCAAAAGTTCGAAGTGTAGCGTGCACTGATTAATGAGTCCCAACATAGAACAGCGTCACCGCTGCCAGCAAGTACTGGCTGGTACGGTTGGTCTAGTGACTTGCACGACAGATACCAAGGCAGGCAGGTACTGGCTGGCAAGACTGGTATCTTGGCAAACAGGTGCAGGTGGGCACAGCTGATAGACAGGCAGCTGGAAACGGCTGGTAGACAGGCCAGTGGGCATGGATGATAGACACACTGCCAGCATGTCTGATAAACAGGCAGGTGTACCAGGATTCGAGCACTGGATCTTAGAACTTGCAAGCATGTTTAGAAACAGACTAACAATGTTGCACAGGCACCTCCTATCAGGTGAACGTACCTTAAATGCCATTGGCTGGGGACACTATAAGATGGTGCACACTGTCCCTTTAAGAAGGCGGGACCACACACATGCGTGACCTAAGTACACTGCCCGGGGATCTGTGAGTCGGAGTATCTGCTGGTTGAGAGAGGCAGCGTGCAGGGACGCAGACACTACATTGCATATGAGTGGTCATCATCACATAACAACTATCCAAACTGCTTAAGCAGTGTATAGGAAGGGACACCAAACTGAATTTTTACCTTGGGTGCAAGAAAACCTAGCCTCTGGTGATGCTTATTAATTTCCTTCAACGAGAAACGATTGGTGGTGAGTGTCGCTTTCTGCTTTCATCCTGTTGAACGATATTAACTATGCATCTTTCAAGTTGAGTAGCACCGTGTCTGTCACACCTCTGATAGTGAGTGACATATTGTTGGAAAAAGTGCATAGTAGCAGTGTCGACATTTTCTTCTTGTATTGCTTTATATATTTGTTAGTGCCAAAGATCATGTCCTCCACACATATGTAAAACAAAGATAAAGTAGTAAGCCCCTTAATTCATCATAATCAGTACATTCTGGAATAAATTAACAAATAAGCCACTTACAGATACGAATTTCTCAGAAAAATAGTAAATACATTTTCCAGTGATCCAAAGCACTAAAGGTGCCCAGAGGGAAAAATGTTTGGAAGTTACCCAATTGTCATAATAGTAACACCATTCAGCAGAACACACTACAATAGTTGTAAGTCTCTGAGATGAATGTATTTTAGTCTAAACGTGATAAGGCCTACGCCTGCCAAAACATCTTGACCCAAAATTGTGGAATGAAAGAAAATTGAAAAGTAATCTGAGTAAGAAGTTTTTGTTGAATACCGAGGTCAGAAAGTGAGCTGTTCACTGAAGCCATGAAGAAGTGTAATTAGGCTGGTAGCAGCAAGTCACACACACAGAAGGGTTATGAGAAACGCTCCAAGAGATCACATCTGTCAGCTAAAAGCACCCCAAGCATGAAAGAAACATTGTTTTCATCTCGTTCCATTCATGTGTAGACCACTCGTAGGCTTTCTATACTTTTTTTTAATATATATCAGTGTTGGCCTTACTGTAGAATTCACATATATCATCAGATAAAGGATTGAACAATGGACTAATGTAATGTTTTTATGCTGCTCATTATCTACTGTCTAGTAGATAGAGAATAGGTGTCATTTATTTACCGTGACAGAGGAGCCAGAAGACCGCTGTGTCTGATTTTTCCTACTCCTGCACTGTTTAGAAGTACTTCACTTTCATATTAAATGGTGCAGGTTTCTTTAAGCAGTGCAGGAGATATTATGCTCACTTGAAAGATCTTGGAAGCTTTCCTGCATTAAGGCTCTTGGCTGCTCTCGGTTGACCGCTCCCCTCTCCTATATATTCTGGGCTCTGGCAAGCACTCATTGCCAGAATGGCTAAAGGTACCGTTACACTAAGTGACGCTCCAGCGATATAGACAACGATCCGACCTAAACTAGATCGCTGAAGCGTCGGTGTTAGGTCGCTGTAGAGACGTCAAACACAGCAGCTCCAGAACGATGCAGGAGCGATCCAGTGACATAACGGCGACTCACTTATCGTTCACGCTCCATGTAAAAACATTGCTGACATTGTTGCTTTTGCTGTCAAACATGATGATACACGCCGATCTTGCGACCAAATAAAGTTCCAGACTTCTAGCTCCGACCAGCGATATAACAGCGGGATCCAGATCGCTGCTGCGTGTCAAACTCAACGAGATCACTATCCAGGACGCTGCAACGTCACGGATCATTGTCGTTCTCGTTGGAAAGTTGTTTAGTGTGAAGGTACCTTTATGCTGCATGGTTTGGAGATGGTAGTTTGTAGTTGTTGTCTGAGAAGGTGTTTAGTGGATTTATCCGAGTCTGTTACTAAGTTTTGAGTGTGTGCTAATTCCCCTCCATCTCCTACTTTGGTTTTTCCCCATCCTCCACTCCACGATGTTTACGTTTGTTGTTTGTATGAGTATATTTGTATGATTGGTATTTTCCTTTATCCTTGTTTGTATTACCTTAATAAACTGGTTTGTGTATTATGGTACACTACTACTCCTCCCTTCCCTGGGTGGGGGAAGGGTACAGACCAAGGGCAGATTCAGGAGCTAAGGCAAGATACAAAGCCCCGACGTCTTCACCATGAGAAGTAATCAAGGAAACAGGGCAAGCTAGGGCACCCCTAGCGTTAGGGACAGGGAAGAAGCCCCTGGTCCCAGAACAAGCGACAACACAGGCATGACAATAGGCTCTTGGCTCATTTAACAATCCTGTTATAAATAGATTTAAATTAATTCATATATATATCTATGAGACAACAGTACATTGGAGATTAATAATAGTTTTATTTGTAGAGATCTGTCACTTGATTTACCAACATAGTAGAGTAGTAAATACGGCTGTGCAGTATGTTTATCAGAATGCTCCTACGTATACTGTTTGTTATGCAGATGTAATACTGCATGCAATATATGTTGCATGCTAATTCTTCTGTAGTGTCATCTGGGTTCAGGTAAACAGTCTAACACACCTCCTTATTGATTGAAACTGCACAGGCCAAACTTCTTTGGCATCTGTGCATGCACAGTGAGCTTTGTCTTGGAATCCAGTGCATGTAATAGTGCTGTCATGGGGATACTCCAATAGAGTGGGGCTAGAAGCGTCTGGTTTCGTGAACTCCTGCACTGATTAGAACTACTTCACCATCTTATTAAACAGTGTAGGTGTTTTCATTGCTTGCAGTGCAATGATTAATTCAGTTCATCTCCTGGAGCTCCCTAATCTGGATTGTCTCAGCAGTTCAGTGTTGGCCACTCCCCTCTGCTATATATGCTAGCTACTGGCACTTGGGAATTGCTATTGATAGTTCTTACTGCCTGGTTATGAGTTGGAGGTGAAGTTTGTATTTGGAGAGTTGTTCAGGAGATTGTTGCATGGAGTTTATTTGTGTGTTCATCCTCATACTTTCCTATTTGGTTTCACCTTTCTATACCTCCACTCTTATTTGGTGAGTTTATTTTGTATGATTGTAGTTTTCATTTATCACTGTCCATCTTCCCTTGTTTGGTTAGTGCTAGCCTATACACTTTGTTCTCACACTTTCCTGAGTTAGGGAGGGAACAGATAAGCGTTAACATAGGAGCATAGCAAGGCATGTGACCCTGGCATCTACACCTTTAGGAGTAATCCGGGGGACAGTGATAGACTAGGGCACCCCTAGTTCGAGGGATTGGGTAGGCACCAACAGTCCTTAGTTAAAATGTGAAAGATTCAATCACAGTGGGGACGAGGATCCCAACATTACAAACTGTGCTTGTATTTGATTTTGATCAGAAAAAAAACAGGGCATGCACATTTCAGTGTCAGGTGTCAAATGGTGCTGGAGTTGGCTTATATATTTATGTGCATTTATATTGTAATAAAGACAAAAAGAGAAAAAAAGCCAGCTCACCATTTCCAGCAGAGCACGGAACCCGATCCTGACAAGATGCAGATTAGTGGAAAAAAAAAAAAAAAATGTTCCAGCTCCAAATGAATAAAATGAAAAACTTTAATGAAAACATTAAAAACACAATAGAACAATGCTCCATGCGGACAACACCATAACCCTAGTGAGTAAAGCTACGCGTTTCGACCGGAAAGGTCTTTGTCAAAGACAAAACATTGCACAGACAGTTTAATTATCTTCATAAATAGCAAGAAAATAAATTCTGGGCCATGTGGCTACTAACTATACATTTCAGTGAACTTTGCAAACACAGGCTCGGAGCTAACTGGAAAACACCTGAAAACGCAACATAGTCCATACCATTCTTCATGATGGTGACTCCTGAAGACCTTGCTACAGCCTCTCCTTATTCAGAATGGGACCATTGTCTTAGGAGCTTATACTTTATTTTAAAGGAACTCTCTATTGACTAAGGTAGCCCACTCAATGGATTGTCTGTGTGGAGTCGGTGTGAAGTCTTCTCTTACCACATCATCTGGTTTCTTGCCCTACCATAACATATTTTATATATCACTTTTTGTGACACCATGCTGTACATATGCAGCTGCCAAGCTATTATATATACAGTGGCATGTAATAGTTTGCGCACCACTCGCCAAAATTAATGTTTTGCAAAAAGGAAAATGGGCAGATGAAAAAGTTTTCTCAAGGGGAAGCTACAAGTGAAACGCGCATCAGGGCTGTGGTGGCGGACCATCTTGATCGTCCCCTACCATGGGTAAATAATATCACCTATAATCTCTCCTCTCTTTTCACCCTTTGTTTACAGCCATCTGTGCTTTATTACTACATATGGTGTTTAGAGACCGTCTGTATAGGTGTTTTGGACATTGAGTGCTGTTTGATATATTTGGGATCCATTTGTTGCTCTCCATTCTTTACTCCTCCTTATTTGACACATTTGTAACTAATGGTAACTGATTTTATGATTTTTTTCAATAAATGTTTTTTTTTAATTTCATTGGTGGTTTATGGTTACTCCATTTTTCTAGTGTTTTAGGTACTAACCATCCAGAGTGCCCAAACTTTTGCATCTGCCCATTTTCCATTTTGTAATTTTTAAAATTTAAAAGATAAAAATATATATGTATTTTTTTGTAAAAAATACAAAAAGAAAATGTGTCATCTTTAACTTTAGGCCTTTTAGACATAATTGCTTAACTGTTCACAATAGCAGTATTTTTGACCAGGAGTGCCAAAACTTTTACATGCCACTGTATATATTAGCTTTTTATATTCACTACTACATGCAGTGAATATAAAAAGTCTACTCACCCGTTTTAAAATGCCAGGTTTTTGTCATGTAAAGAAATCATATGAAGAATAATAATTTCAGAACTTTTTCAATTTTTAATATATAACAATAAATATATTCCAATTAAAAATTAAAATCAAATCTATTTGGAGTGGAAAGAGAAAAATAAAAAAGTAAAAGAATTTGGCTGCATAAATATGCACTCCTTTGGCCTTCTTTGGGCACAGCCATTTTTTTGTTGATTTGGAAGTATGTTCAAAGTTATTTTGCTGAAAGGTGAAATTCTTCTTTAGCTTCAGTTTTTAGCAAAGGACTGAATATTTTGCAGCACGATTGACTGATATTCAGAACCACCCATAACTCCCTCCACTTTGACTAATGACTCACTTCCAGCTAGTGGAAAACAGCCGCAAACTGTAATGCTGACTCCACCATGCTTCACTGTGGGTATAGTGTTCTTCTGGTGATGTGCAGTATTGTCTTTGTCCCAAACATACTTTTTGGAATTATGGCCAAAAAGTTCAACCTTTGTCTCATCAAACCATAACATATTTTCCCACATGATTTTGGCAGACTTGATGTAGGTTTTGGCAAATCATAGCTGGGCTTGGATGTTTTTCTTTGTAAGAAAAGGCTTCCATCTTGCCACACTATCCCACAGACCAGGCATATGAATATTACAGGAGATTGTTGTCATATGTAGTACACAACCAGTACTTTCTGGAAACTCTTACAGCTCCTTTAATGTTGTTGTATGCCTCTTGGCAGCTTCTTCTTGTATTTTCTTCAATTTTTTTAGGGACGTCTAGGTCTAGGTAATGTCACTGGTTTTCCAAATGTAATAGACTTCTTAGGCTGGTTTCAAACTTGCATTTGGCTGGTCTGCGTATGGGTGCATACATCCTCCGTTAAGCTCCGCCTACCCTCCACCTACTTCCGCATGCATCCTGCGTCATCCTGCGTACCTATCTTCAGTCGTTTTGACGTGCCCGCCGACCGCACGGGAACGCAACTTTTTGCCGCATGCGGATGCAACCGCATACAATGCATGTCCCTGCATACACAATGTTAAAGATAGGTACGCAAGACGCAGGACGCATGCGGAAGTAGGCGGTGCGTAGGCGGAGCTTAACAGAGGATGTATGCAGCCATAAGCAGACCAGCCAAACGCAAGTTTGAAACCAGCCTGAATGACCATCTTCACAGTGTTCCATTGTACATCTAATGTCTTGGGAACTTTTTAGTCCCCTTCTCCTGACTGATAACTTTCAACAATGAGATCCCTTTGCTGTGTTGTAAGCTGTTTATGGACCATGACTTTTGCTGTAAAATGCAACTAAGAAAGTGTTGTGAAAATCTTAGTACAGCTAAAGTTTATATAGGGTTAATCAGAATCACTGTAAATAATGGCAGCAGTGTACTAGTTGGATAATTCTGAACACAACCACAACCCAGATTATAAGGGTATATATAATCACATTATTTTAATTTTATTATTTTTATATTACCTCTCAAAATGAATTCAGTTTGTTTCTCAATGGATTTGTACAGATCAAGGGTGACAATAAAGGTGAAAAAAGTTTTGAAATGATTCATCTTGCTATGATTTTGTCACATGTCAAAAATCTGGCATTTTAGCTGGGTTGGGTAAGTAGGATTTGTATAGCCACATGTATACACACACACACACACTATTAGACTATATAAATCTGCACATATGCAGCACTTACAATCACAGTAAAATTGATAGTAATAGTGCAAAGTCACAATAGTAACTTCATATTCGATTCTCCTCATTTTCCCTGAATTTTGTTCTAGTGTTATACTGATTCCCTCTTTTAGACTCCCCCTGTCTCTCCTCTTGATTTTGCTCTTCACTTCAATTAAAGCTTCTAAATGTAGAATATGATACACCCTGCTTAAGCTTAGTCCCTCTAATATTTAATTAAACTCATAATGCTCCTTTGCATAACTGTCAATGCCCCCTAGTGGTTCAAAACTTATTAATTATAGAAATATTTAAATAAGCACTCCCATGAAGATTTTTTTTCACTAAAACTGTGATTATGTCCATGTAGTGTGTGTATTAATATACACAGCTACCGCCACCTTCTCCAGGAGTGCCATTCCGCTCCTCTTACATAGATACATAGGTTGAAAAAAGACCTAGGTCTATCAAGTTCAACCTTTCTACACCAATTGTACATTTCGTCACTAAACTAACTATAACCCACAATGTTATGCGTATCAAGAAAATCGTCCAGGCCTTTTTTTTTTTAAAGCTGTTCTAATGTCGGCCATTACTACCACTTGTGGTCGGACCTTCCACAGTCTGACTGCTCTAACTGTAAAGAACCCTTTCCTATTTAACAGCTGGAATCATCTTTCTTCCACCCATAATGAGTGGTCCCTGTTCCTCAGTATGGTCTTTGGAAGGAATAAGTCATGTCCCAGTGTTTTGTACTGGCCATACATATATTTATACATGTAAATGAGATATCCTCTGAGAGAAACAAGACCAACTTTTCCAACCTTTCATCATATGAGAGACCTTCCATCCCTTCTAATAATCTAGATTCCCGTCTTTGAACTGATTGTAACTTCTTAATATCCTCTTGAAAATGTGGAGCCCAAAACTGGATCCCATATTCTAGATGTGGCCTCACCAGTGATTTATAAAGGGGTAATACGTTGGGATCGAGGGATTTTATATCTCATTTATACATCCTAAAATCTTGTTTGCTTTTGCGGCTGCTGCTTGACATTGAGTGCTGCTGCTCAGCTTACTTGTAACCAGAATACCCAAGTCCTTCTCCTGTTCTGTAGTCCCGAGTAAACTAGCATCTAATGTATATGCAGCAATAGGATTACTCCATCCTAGGTGCATTACTTTACATTTATCTACATTAAATCTAATTTGCCAAGTGTTTGACCATTCAGTCATCTTATGCAGATCGTTTTGCAATATTTCTCTTCTGAGTGACTGGCTCACACTGCATTCTGCGCAAACCGGAAGTGTCTTTTAGGCTAGGGTCACATTGCATTAGGGCAATCCGTTTAGCGCTAAGCGCTATCGGATTGCGCTAACGCAATGTCTTCTTCGGGGTCGCGTTAAACGTCCCCGCTAGCGCAGATCCCCGATCTGCGAGAGCGGGGAACGGACCTCTGGCGCACCGCGGACGCTGCAAGCAACGTCCGAGGCGCGCTACAAAAGACCGGCACATCGCTAGCGCGTGCCGAAAATGACACGCGCTAGCAATGTACTTTAACATTGCGGGCAATGGGAGTGCTAACGGACGCGTTGCACGGCGTTAATTTCCCCGTGCAACGCTGTCCATTAGCGCTCAGCCATAAACGCAATGTGACCCTAGCCTTACACTAAAAGTCTATGGAGTGTGCATACGAGGCTCCATAAGCTTTCATTGTAAAAGAGACTTCCGGGCTCACACATAGAGCATAGAGTGAGCTGGAAAGAATAAATAACGATGACGTCACTGATAAAAAAAAGAGCAGAAAGGCGCTGGATACCGGAGAAGGCAGCAGTAGGGGAGTATATTAACACACTCACACTACACTACATACATATAATCACAGATTTAGTAAAACAAAATCATCATGGGAGTGCTTCTTTAGATAAATTGTATTAAATATATCTATTATTAGTTTGGTCTTAACAAAAATATTTATTCAGAATGTTACATGGTTTAATTTTTTTATTAAAGGTTTATTCCCACAATCACGAAATACAGTAAATGCATACTTATTGCTATTACACAGACTAAGCCCAACACAACTTTTCTTTATTGTTGATTTGTGTCTTTTTTTCATTTCTATTTGCCCCTTTGTGCATTCATTTTCACATAGCTTAATGAATGGTCCTATTCTTAGCTGGTAAAACTACAATTTCCAACATAACCTGCTTTTCCTCAGTGCCACAGACCCCTCCTCCCCATCTTGTGTGTTCCTGACTGTCTTTACCTCTCATCAAACTAAGCGAAGTGTAAAATTCCCCTTATGCTTATGTGTACTGCTCCTGTAGAGTACCCTGCCAGGCCAATTTTATCTTCTACCATCTACATCAGTATAGCTGTCTGTGTGAATTTGCATTATTATTACCGTAGCTGGTTTCTCTTAGAGCTCAACTCTCCTTCAGTCTTCTACAATGGAGCTTCTAATTTTAGGCAGTAGAAACACAAGAGAACAAGCAGTCGTAGAATCCAAAAACAGACAAATTTTATTGTATAAACACACTAAATATCACAATATAAAATGGCCAGACAAATAATGCCAAGAAGGGCTAAAAGATGACACAGGGCGTCACCAACAACATGTTTAGAGCCCAAGGTACGGCAGTCCCTATAGTGCAGTTATAACGGTGATCATGTAAAGTGCCATATAAAGTATATAACAGCAAGGAAAATCGCCCATAGATAAATGGAGCAACAAATCCCTCCTGATAGACAATCACACATTAAACCCAAGAGTGGTTAACAGCAAATAAATACAGGAATGACATAAAGAACGACAGTTAATAGGCACATCACCTTCAACAGATGACAGGTAATCACAGGGACCCCGATCCACCCCGACGCGCGTTTCGGTTGGTTACCTTCCTCAGGGGGCGCATAAACAATGTGGGCATAAGGCGGTATATATATATATATAGGAAGCCGCCGCCATCAAAGCCCGGCCCCGCGCCGTCCCCCTCCATCGCAAGCACGCACACCGAGCACACGACGACCGGAAACACGTGGGGCCCCACGTGAACCGGAAGTACGCGCACGGTCGCTATGGACGCGATGGAGAACGGACAGAGCGGCGCACGCGCAGAGCCACAGGATCACAAAAGGCCATCTGCGATAAGGGCAAAGAAGAGGGCAGCGGGACACAATATAAAAACATACAAATGGTACGATCGCACAGGAATCAGTAAGGGTAAAGCACCAGGCATACATCTGGTGTATTACAGCTAAACATAGTGTGGGGCACATATGCATATTACAAACCTAGGAAATAATAATATGTAATCGTGCAACTAAGGAAGTGTAGCCTAAGTAGGAAATATATATTATCGTAGTATTCAGGTCTAGCATAATCACATATATAACTTCAACTATAGTATATACAGCACAGCACCCTAAACACAACATGCTGAAAAACGTCCATCAATAGCAAATCTCATAGTCTTCCTGAAATCCAGATGCGGAGCAGATGCGAAAAATTGAGCTGATTGTACCAATATAGAGAACCTAAATAAAGAAAAGAAAAATTAAAACCAAGTATAAAAACAACACATGATGCGGAAGGACGAACCCTACACAGCAGGGCGGCAACTAGAGAAACGATGCATAACTGATATTCTCGTTTAGGCCCAATGGATGTACGGTTTTAAGAGACCATATCCATCGCGTCTCCAATTGGCCCAAACGTTTAAAAAGATTACCACCACGGATATTGACATTAAGCATATCAATACCGCGTACACGAAATGATGAACTATCACTCTGATGAAACATCCTGAAATGTCTAGGAATTGTTTTAAGGAGGGAAGCATCGACCTGGGTGGCAGCTGCCTCAATCCCCAGGACGTGCTCCCTTACCCTTACCTTGAACTGTCGGGTTGTCATCCCAATGTATATAAGCCCACAAGGGCATGTGGCAAAATATATGACACATCTAGAGGTGCACGTAATGCGCCTCCTGATGGTATAAGTCTTTGTGCCGCTGGAGTTGGTAAAAGTGTCGCATCTATCTACATTTGGGCAAGCGACACAACGGCCACATGGGGTACATCCTCCCGAACATGAGATATTGTCCAAAAAAGTCCTTGGTCCTTGACCCACATAATGGCTCTTAGTAAGATGGTCTCTAAGGTTTCTAGCCCGTCTAAAAGTTAACAGTGGTCTTTTAGGGAGAAATTTGGAAATAATGGGGTCAGTCTGTAAAATAGGCCAAGCCCTAGTGAGAGCAAGTCTGACTTGATCTGCCTGCGGATGATAGGTGGTGATAAACCTGAGTTGATCATTTCCAGTTTTACCTTCCTGGGGTTTGTACAGAAGGCGATTACGGGTAGAGTATTTTGCCCTATGGTATGCTTTTTTAATAATACGCCTACTGTACCCCCGTTCAAAGAAACGTGCCGATAGTTCAATGGCCCGTTTCTCAAAGTCAACATCCGTTGAACATATCCTCCGTAACCGGAGGAACTGGCCAATGGGTATAGACGATATCATGTGGCGCGGATGACAGGATGAGGCGTGCAACACCATATTTGTGGACGTCGCTTTCCGGTAAATGTCTGTATGGACATCACCGGCATCATCCTTAGTAACCGAAACATCTAAGAAGTTAATCCTATACCCATCCCACTCACAGGTGAGGTGAATGTTAAGGTCGTTGCTGTTAAGGTGCCCGATGAGCTGCTCCAGGTCAACGGCCTCACCCTGCCAGACAAAAAGGATGTCATCGATGTACCGTATCCAAAAAGGGATACGGTCCATCGATGACAGCCTGTCCGACAGGAAGAGGTCCCTCTCCCACAGCCCCAGGAACAGATTAGCATAGGCGGGCACGAAGGCCGCGCCCATGGCTGTTCCCTGGAGCTGCAGGTAGAAGGACCCCTTAAACACAAAGAAATTGTGCTGCGTGAGGGTGAACTCCAGCAGTCTCAGCAGAAGTCCCCTAAGACCACTCGATAGTGTAGACATATCAAGAAAGAATTTAACTGCGGAAATACCGTCCTTATGTTTAATACTAGTGTAAAGGGATTCAACATCTGCTGAGACCAGTAGAGATTCACCCCCAAAATTAAGGCCATCGACCCTACGGAGCAGCTCACCGGTATCCCTGAGATACGAAGGAAGAGCAGTAACCAGCGGCTGGAGGTGGAAATCTATCCAGGAATTGACATGCTCAAGGTAGTTCCCCCTCCCTGATACAATAGGTCGTCCGGGTGGCGACCTCAGGTCTTTGTGTACCTTCGGAAGAAGATAAAAAGTGGCTATCGTCGGATCATTTACAAGAAGTGCAGAGGCTAGATCTTTAGTGATAATATCAGCAGCTAAAGCCTCTTTAATAATGGCTGCTAATTGGCCAGAATAAGCACTTAATGGATTGTACGTCAATTTTCTGTAGCAAATAGAATTATTCAATTGACGGAATGCCTCTTTTTCATACATTCCCGCTGGCCAGACAACAACATTCCCTTTATGCGCCCCCTGAGGAAGGTAACCAACCGAAACGCGCGTCGGGGTGGATCGGGGTCCCTGTGATTACCTGTCATCTGTTGAAGGTGATGTGCCTATTAACTGTCGTTCTTTATGTCATTCCTGTATTTATTTGCTGTTAACCACTCTTGGGTTTAATGTGTGATTGTCTATCAGGAGGGATTTGTTGCTCCATTTATCTATGGGCGATTTTCCTTGCTGTTATATACTTTATATGGCACTTTACATGATCACCGTTATAACTGCACTATAGGGACTGCCGTACCTTGGGCTCTAAACATGTTGTTGGTGACGCCCTGTGTCATCTTTTAGCCCTTCTTGGCATTATTTGTCTGGCCATTTTATATTGTGATATTTAGTGTGTTTATACAATAAAATTTGTCTGTTTTTGGATTCTACGACTGCTTGTTCTCTTGTGTTTCTATTATGCTTTGCAGTTATCCGTGTGTCCATGTATGGGTGTTGTGGACACACATTTTGAATCACGTGATCATGTAGTATTATAGTGTGATTTTTATTGTCCACCACCAATAATGTTCATTGGAATTTTCTTTAATTTTAGGCAGTGCAGATTTTATGTTTGTTGCCTGCTTTGACATATTAGTGATTTAGTAACATAGTAACATAGTTAGCAAGGCCGAAAAAAGACATTTGTCCATCCAGTTCAGCCTATATTCAGTCAGAATAAGTCACCAGATCTACATCCTTCTAAAGAACCTAATGACTGTAAGATACAATATTGTTACGCTCCAGGAAGACATCCAGGCCTCTCTTGAACCCCTCGACTGAGTTTGCAATCACCACCTCCTCAGGCAAAGAATTCCAGCTTCTCGCTGCCCTAACGGTAAAGAATCCTCTTCTATGTTGGTGGAAAAACCTTCTGTCCTACAGACGCAGAGAATGCCCCCTTGTGACCGTCACGTTCCTTGGTATAAACAGATCTCAGAGAGATATTTGTATTGTCCCCTTATATACTTATACATGGTAATTAGATCGCCCCTCAGTCATCTTTTTTCTAGACTAAATAATCCTAATTTTGCAAATCTCTCTGGGTATTGTAGTTCCCCCATCCCCTTTATTAATTTTGTTGCCCTCCTTTGTACTCACTCTAGTTCCATTATATCCTTCCTGAGTACCGATGCCCAAAACTGTACACAGTACTCCATGTGCGGTCAAACCAGGGATTTGTACAGAGGCAGTATAATGCTCTCATCGTGTGTATCCATACCTCTTTTAATGCACCTCATGATCCTGTTTGCCTTGGCAGTCGCTGCCTGGCACTGGCTGCTCCAGGTAAGTTTATCATTAACTAGGATCCCCAAGTCCTTCTCCATGTCAGATTTACCCAGTGGTTTCCCGTTCAGTGTGTAATGGTGATATTGATTCCTTCTTCCCGTGTATAACCATACATTTATCATTGTTAAACCACATCTGCCACCTTTCTGGCCAAGTTTCCAACTTATCCAGATCCATCTGTAACAGAATACTATCTTCTTTTGTATTGACTGCTTTACATAGTTTTGTATCATCTGCAAAGATTGATATTTTACCGTGTAAACCATCTACCAGATCGTTAATAAATATGTTGAAGAGAATAGGTCCCAACACCGACCCCTGCGGGAACCCCACTGGTCACAGCGACCCAATTAGAGAATATACCATCATTTGAAAATGCAAATGATGGTCTGTTGATGTGTGTCACATGGCAGAGGATTATCTTTCGTAATATGTATCAACAGTGCAGCATTTTCAGCTTCACATCATTGATATGTCAGCAGCAGACAACAAACCTCTCAACTCCTCTCAGCTTCTTTATGTACAACCCCATGATGTAGTATATCAACCTCCTGGCCCCCTTTATATATCCCCAGCCTGCATTATATCACATCTTTCAGTCCCCTATTAACAGCCTCATCCTGCGGTATACTGTAGATACCATGTCAAATTACGAGAGCTTTTGAGGTTGCAAATGATCAGAAACTCCCATAATTGACCATTACTTTTGAAACTACAGCCATGAAGAAATTTATCTAGTGGTGTAGTGAGCAATTTGAACCCACAGGTGATTCTTAGAATGTTATAACAGTGGACAGCAAAAATGAAAAACTAAGCTTTTGTCCGCTATAAAATTGATGGCGGTGAAGAGAAGAAGAGTGTTCTCAGCCCTGGGTCAGCTGGGGTCTGGCAGGGCACTGTCTCTACTGCGGCCAACACCATTGGGAGCTGGAAGCGCACGGAGATCCCAACAGGGTTGTCCTCCCTGAGCGGGCTTGAGCCGGGCACCAGCATGAAAGGAAACATATTCCCAGATCACGGGGCATTGGCTGTGTGGCAGCATCGGAGGAGGCAGGAGGCGCCACAGAGGTCTCATCGGTTTACCTCCCTTAGAATGAGTGAACGGAGCACCAGTGTTGGCTCTGGTTGGTGCCCGTCAACCACGCGCCTGGAAGCACGAGGTCCCTCAAAGCTGCGTCCAGATGACGTGCTTACCATCATGTGACTTCTGAGGGTGGGTACCAGAAGTGGGCTGTGTGTACCGGCCAGTGGTCCCCATTTGGAATGGGGCTATGTAAGGAAGACTGCCGGTGGTCAGAGTGCAGATGTTAGCATGGAAGAGCAGTAACCGCAGGAGCATACTTTGCTACCGAATCAGCAGCAGCAGAAATCGGATAAAGATAAACAATGCCTGTCTCAACTTCACATGAAGCGGGTACCCCAGCAACCACGTACAGGTCGACGGGGCAGTGGTAGTGGGGGTCATTCAGGAAGTGTGCGATGGCACTGCAGAATCCAGTAGCCATCGCAGCTCCAGTGGGATTGAGGAATTTGCAGTCTCCAGCGGAGACCTTTCGGATGTGGTCCAGCCTCCTGATCTGGTACCCTTAAAAGTGTTCAAGTGGTGAGTGATATTTGAGAAAGTTCAGCATGTTAATGCACCCTTTTTTTCTCTCCCTCTTGCTCCTCTTTTTTTGGGGGGAGGGAGACAGGAGGTCTCTAGGAAGTGTACGTGGAGAATAAACCACAGGGAGTGCCCTCTCTGTGAGCAGGGGCTTGCTAGAACATGGTCAAAATCACTGTACCGCCCAGAAGATAGGAGCCCTAAGGGAAAGAAGAGGCCCAGAATATCCCTTTCATCATCAGATAAGTATTCAGTGTCAGAGGAATCGAGTCTAAAGGTACCTTCACACTAAACAACTTTCCAACGAGAACGACAACGATCCGTGACATTGCAGCGTCCTGGATAGCGATCTCGTTGAGTTTGACACGCAGCAGCGATCTGGATCCCGCTGTTATATCGCTGGCCAGAGCTAGAAGTCCAGAACTTTATTTGGTCGCTAGATCGGTGTGTATCGTCATGTTTGACAGCAAAAGCAACGATGTCAGCAATGTTTTTACATGGAGCGTGAACGATAAGTGAGTCACCGTTACGTCACTGGATCGCTCCTGCATCGTTCTGGAGCTGCTGTGTTTGACGTCTCTACAGCGACCTAACAGCGATGCTCCAGCGATCTAGTTTAGGTCGGATCGTTGTCTATATCGCTGGAGCGTCGCTTAGTGTAATGGTACCTTAAGTTTCACCACATCTGACAGTGACCCTTTAGTGTCCTTTAGACAAAATGGATAAATTGTGAAATTCATAAGGTCTACAATGGGTCTCGTAGACCAAAAATCCAAGAAGTCAGTTCAGGACATGATGTTCCAGGGCCTCGAAGAAAGGAAATGCAGGATCTTCCCTGTGAATGAGAGGGTGCAGGACCTCATTAAAAGGGAGTGGGAAAAACCAGAGAGAAGGGGTCCATTTTCACCATAATTTAAGAGGAAATACCCTTAAGAGGAGAAGGCTACTACATCTTGGGATAAGGCCCCTAAACTGGATATAGTGACATCCAAAGTCTCCAGGAAGTTCTCCCTGCCTTTTGAAGATCTGGGTTCACTAAAGGACCCATTGGACAGGAAGATGGGTAGCTTCCTTAGAGAAACGTGAGAGGCCTCCGCAGGTGCCCTAAGAAGGGCAATTGTGGCAATCTTCGCAGTCAGATCTCTAAGGGTCTGGTTAGATAACCTTGAGGATCAACTGGAGCAGAAGGTGCCAAAGGATACCATCCTTGCCTCAATCCCAACCATTAAAGAGGCAGCAGCATTCCTGGCAGACGCATCAGTGGACTAAGCTAGGTTGGCAGCTAGATCAGCCGCACTGTCTCATGCAGGTCGTAGGGCGAGGTGGCTAAAGTCTTGGCTGGGAGACATGCAGGCGAGGGTCAAGCTATGCTCCCTCCCCTGTGAAGGCAAATTCCTATTCGGGTCTGCCCTGGATGAGATACTGGAAAGTGCCATGGACAGCAGGTAGGGTTTCCCAAGATCCCCCTTTCCATCATTTCGGTGGTCCATTCAGAAGGGATGGTACAGTCGCAAGAAGAGATCCAAAGATTGGGATAACTTGGAAGGCCGATTCAGATGAGGCAGGGGGTTCTTCTTCAGGACTCACTCGTGAGAAACCAAAAAACCCTCTCATTCACTCGACTCCCTAGATGGGAGGAAGGCTCTGTCTCTCTTCATCCCTGCCTGGGAAAAGATTTCTTACAGTACCTGGATCCTTCGCATAATAGGATCAGGCCTAAGACTGAAATTCCATACCTTCCTGCAGGAGAGATATATCGAGACTAGTGATAAGCGAGTATACTCATTGCTCTGGTTTTCCCGAGCACGCTCTGGTGGTCTCCGAGTATTTGTGACTGCTTGGAGATTTAGTTTTTTGTTGACACAACTGCATGATTTACAGCTGCTATCCAGCCTGAGTACATGTGGGGGTTGCCTGGTTGCTAGGGAATCCCCACATGTAATCAATCTGTCTAGTATCATGAAGCTGCGGCAAGGAAAACTAAATCTCCGAGCAGTTACAAATACTCGGAGACCACCCGAGCAACGAGTACACTCGCTCATCACTAATCGAGACCCATTCTCAGCCATCCCCACACAAACAACTAGTGCTAGAGAATGAGATCCTGGCCCTACGGGAGAGTCACGTATTGGAAGAAGTTCCACCAGGAGAAATAAAAAAGGGGTTCTATTCCCCTTATTACTGATTAAAAAAATAGACACGTCATTAAGTAGCGATAATAAATCTGAAGGCCTTTTCATCCCTTCCTTCAAGATGGAGTCAGTAAAAACAACAGTAAAGGTTCTCTTCCAGGGCTGTTATATGGCAGTCCTGGACCTCAAAGATGCCTACTATCACATACCAAACACTGGCAATATCAGAGATTCTTCAGAGTTGCAGTGTGGATACAAGGAGAGGTCAGGCACTTCCAATACAGGGCTCACCCTTTTGGACTAGCAATAGCCCCTCGGATCTTTACAAAGCTAATATCAGAGTTAATAGCTCATCTCCAGGAAAAGGACATAGTGGTGGTGCCATATCTGGACCACTTCCTAATCATGGAGGACTCGATCCTTCAAAGTCAGAGACAAGTCAGGGAGGTGAGCAGCGCCTTGGAAAAGTTATGACAACATCCGGGTCACCAGAGCAAGGAAACATGCTGATCATGCGCATTGCATGATCAGAAAGTTTCTCTGTCAGTGCAGAGCTGACAGTTTCTACAACATGGGGATGTTAATGTATGTAAAGTGATGCAAAAATAATTATTTTGTCTATAAAATAGTTTATATTGTGTAAAAGCACTAAAACATAAAAAATAAATATGGTATCTCTGTAATCGTACTGACCCAAAGAATAAAACTGCCTTATCAATTTTACCACACATGGAACGGCATAACTCCCCCTCCAGAAAAAAAAAAATCCTGAATTGCTGGTTTTTGTGCCTCCCAAAAATTGGAATAGAAAGCAATAAAAAAAGGTTATGTGCCCGAAAGTGGTACCAATAAAAACGTCAACTCATCCCACAAAAAAGAAGCCATCACATGATGTTCTCAAAATATGGTGATGCAAAAACTATTTTTTGCAGTAAAAAGTGTCTTTTAGTGTGTGACAGCAGCCAAACATAAAAACCCGATATAAATCTGGAAACGCTGACCGAAGAATAAAGTCGCCTAATCACTTTTACCGCACGAGGAACGGCATAAAAAAATAAATAAAACCAATTCTTTACCTGCTGTTGATTTTT
Source organism: Ranitomeya variabilis (assembly GCF_051348905.1). Lineage (NCBI taxonomy): Eukaryota > Metazoa > Chordata > Amphibia > Anura > Dendrobatidae > Ranitomeya > Ranitomeya variabilis. The sequence continues at coordinate 705,268,901 of NC_135234.1, read as the reverse complement.
TTCATTCTGCCTCCCAAAGATCACAGTAAGACTCAGCACATATTTATCCTGCGTTCTTTGCTGAGCGCTTGCATCGGGGATTCCGTGTAAATCTCTGAAATATGTGATTAAAATGAAACCTCTGGAGGAAGATTCCCTATAAAGAGACAGATGGAGGCACTGTGGATGCCATCTGACCTGTGATCTGGCAGTGTTTGTCTTTTTAGGATTGCATAAAAGTGCCATCGGCCACAGTTTTGTGCACTTCTGAAAAGGACACCACTGAACAGAGGCTAGATGGAGCCCAGAGTAACTCTTTTGTCTCATTATCTTATTATTATTATTTAATTATATAGCACCATTAATTCCATGGTGCTGTACATGACATGAGAAAGGGGTTATGTACAGAGTTGTAGATATCGTTTACAGTAAACAAATATACAATGACAGACTGGTACAGAGGGGCGAGGACCCTGTCCTTGCGGATTTACATTCTATGGGATAATGGGGAAGAGACAGAAGGTCAGAGGTGCGGCAGCATACTAAATGGATCCCACGGCGGTTTCATCTGAATCACGTCACTCAGAGATTTTGAGGGAAACCTTAAAATAAATGGTCAGTGTAAAGCGCCGGATAAATGTGATCCAAAATGTTATGTAAAATGTTCCCAATAAAAGTTTTAACTCAAGCCACACAAAAAAGCAAGTCCCCACTCAGGTCTGCCATCTGTTAATGTAAATATAGGGGGCTTCCACATTACTGGTAGTACAAAGGCTCTGGAAAGCAAAATGATTACTCACCCGCCAAAAGAAATTCAGCAAATTCGGTGTTCTTAAATCCAAATGCCCCCTCCTTTCTGAGCCCCACAGTGTACCTAAACCACATATTGCGTCCACGTTTGGCATTTCTGAAGTGATGAGAGCTTGCCTAACTTATGGGTGCATGCCTGCAGAAGCACGAGGTGGGCATAATGTACTGGTGACTGCAATGGCAGTTTGCAATTTTTACTCAGCAACATTTGCTGCTTGATTCTGGAAAATACTCATGGAGTCAAAATCGTCACTACACTTGTAGACAAATTGCCCGAGGGGTATAGTTTCCAAAATGGGGTCACTTGAGAGGGAAATCTGCTGTTCTAGCAATTAGGGGCTTTGTATACAGAGTCCGCAAACTGTTCTAGGAAAATCTGCGCTCCAGGAGGCAAATAACGCTTCATTCCTCCCAAGTCTCTCCGTATGGCTAAGTAGCACTGTACAGCCATATATGGGGCATTGGCACGTTCAATAGAAATTGTGGGACAAATTTTGGTGCCATTTTTACCTACTTCATGTGTGAAAATTTAAAATGTGGAGCTAAAACAACATTTTGGTGGTAAAAATGCAGTTATTTTTTCTTCACTGCCCAATGATATAAAGTTCTGTGACACACCCGTGGGGTCAATATGAACACTGCACCCCTAGATGAATTCATTGAGAGGTGTAGTTTGTAAAATAGGATCACTTATGGGGAGTTCCGATGTTCTGGCACCTCATGGGCTCTCCCAGTGGGTTATGGCACCTGCACCTGCAAACCATAACAGTAAAATCTGGCGTTCCTTACCTTCTGAGCTTTGCACTGGGCCTGAAAAATATTTCCTGATTACATATAGGGTATTGGCGCTGTGGAGATCAGACTGAAAGAATCCATTGTGTCTTTCTCCTGAGACATCTGGCTTATTTCAAGAAACTTAAGCAAAGTTGACATTTCCTTTTATGGACGCATTCCTTCTTGATAGTGTAACCTTTTACCTACATACTAGAAGCTGAACCTTATCTCTAGTATAGACTGTTATTGTAAAAGGATGTGAAATATGAGCGCTTGTGCGCATGTCTGTAAATGTATGACTCTTTGCTATAAAAAGGAGGGGTAGAGCCCAGTGAGTCAGACGTGCTCCTGGGCTTCCCCTGTATATGATCACACAACCTTTTGTGCTGCGTGTCATTTCACTCGGATCCCTACCTCTAGTAAGCCAGGGACTGAGAAGGACTTAACATTACTTTGGCGCACCGAACAGGGACCTGAAGTGAGAGTATTTGCTCGAGATTTACCTGCGGATACGGACAACGGAGATCTGGGATAATGGACGGCAAATGAACTGAAAAACCTGGCCAGGTAAGAGACATTATTAGTTCTCTTTTATCTGCCCTGTATTATCCGAAAGATCTCTATGAGCCGTGTCACGCTGGGTTAGTCTAGTAGTGAGTAGATACCTATAAAACTCGGGTTACCATATTGTATAGATTTATGAGTCCTGTCCCTGGCAGTGTGTGAACAGTGTGAAGGTTGTGGTATGTTGTGAAAGAAGAGCAAAAGTGCGTAGAAAAATAAGCCGAAATAGTTGGGGTATAAGCCTTATACACGGAAGTCAGCCTAACTGGGTCATGTGGTTGCGTCCTTCTGGGAGACCTCCGCCCATGCTTGATTCTCATTAAGTGCTTAACCTCCTTCATTTCTGGATAAGGTTTGATAGAATGAGCCCAGGACGCGGTTTCATGAGCCTGGGACAAGTATGCTAACTGACACAGAACGTTTTGTGATCTGTATGGTGTTGCTGGGTCTGTTTGCGTGCATAATAGCACTTAAGTACGTCCTGCATATTAGAAGAAATGGAGCAGACAAGCCTTTCAATATTTTAGCTCCCTAGGAGAGAAGGCAACGAGACATCACCATAGAGTAAGTGATTGTCCAAACGTCACCTGGGGTAGTCATAGCTAATATTGAAAAGAAAAATGGGAAATAAACAGACAAAAACCGTCTTAGGACAAGTGGAAGCAGCAGATATCATACAGGAAAGATGTGGAAAGATAGTCAGAAGGCAGATTAGGAGGGTAAGAGAAAAATTGGGAATTTCAGAAGCACTTATGTTCAGTACAGAATGGGAAAAACTGAGTAAAGAACGAGGTGGAATTATCAAAGACAATGGGTGGGAAGAAATCATACACTGTATGATAGAGGTCTCAAAAACAGCTAAAGAGGAGAATTGGAAGTACGATCCAGACACTTCCAAATGGATCATGGGGAAGGGAAAAAGTTGTGACATAATCCCGTCACCTTACCTAGATCCAAAAGCCCAATCATTTGTACCATCTGGAAGAGCAGAAGGAGGAAAACAATTTCCAGCCTTGTATCCCAATCTTGGTGGGGTAGGAGGATGGGAATGTTCACACTGTGGACAACAAAATCCAGATTGGAGAAATGATTGCCTAGCCTGTGGTACACCTAGATATGGCGCTGTACTTGCCCCTGTTAGGGTAGTACCAAGACCCTTTAGGGAACCTGGTGCTGACGGGGTAATGAACACCAGATATCATCAGACCAGACGATACTTTCCTTGGTCCCCTGCTGAGGGTATGTCCCTCCTGCATAATGCGCCTGATCCCACTCAATATCCTATCCGATTTGCGCAGTATATACAACAAATCATGCAGACTCATGCTGGGGTCTGGGCGGACGGGGAAGAATTATGTAGAATGAAAATGTCCCCCGGACTTTTTCAGGAATTATTGACACACCTACAGCCCAATAGACCAGTGGCAGAAGGGGGTGCCTTACAGACAGAAGCATCAGGTACCCAGTTCACAGAGGCATTAATAATTTTCATGAGAGGAAAACAGAGGGAAAGGGGATCTACAGGTGTGATTATGCAGAAATTTGGGCAAAGTATTGAAGAATATAGTCAAGAACTAGAAAATAGCTTTAGGGATGAAGGATTGGATTTGACTGATGCTTCAGTAAGGAGACTTTTTACAAAACAATTAATAGAGGGGCTAGATCCGAAAATCAGAGAAAAATTTAAATCCTCTACTCCAGATTGGAGAACAATTGAACAACCAAATATTGTGAAACAACGATGTTTAGGAATAGCCATGGATATGAGAGAGAATCGTAAGCCTGTTAGAATAGCACAAGCTAATACAGGAGGAAGAGTGAGACACAATTTTCCTTGCCACTACTGTAAAAAGCCAGGTCATTTCCAAAGAGAGTGCAGGAAAAAGTTGGCAGATATAAAGTCAGGCAAATTTGTTCCCAGAAATAACCCTCCCCAAACGGACAACCAGCAGAAATCTACCATCATAGATGGTCCCATACCAGATTCAGATTGACTCGATGTGTTACAAACTTCCCTACCAGCTAGAAGACCTATGATACAGGTGAATGTGGGGGGGAGAGAGATTCCATTTTTGATAGATACAGGTGCAACTTCCTCAATTTTGAATCAAGATTTTCTTCCGAATCCGGAAGATATTTCAGAACAAACAACTTTTGCTGAGGGTTATGATGGGGTAATTCGAACACTGCCATATACTGTGCCCCTAGAGGTCTCATTAGGACCTAAATGTTTTGCATCCAGATTTTTGTATGCCAGAGGTGCCCCAACATGTCTGTTAGGAACTGATGTCCTAAAGAAATTAGAAGCTAACATCAATTTTAGGGAAGATGGCACAGTTATGCTGACTATCCCTGATGATGCAGAAACATTTGAACAATATGTTAGAATTCAGGCTTTTGAGGATTATACTGAAGAAAAAGAGTACACTACAGATCTAGATCTCTCAATGATCCCAGAAACACTGTGGGCACAGGGTGACACTGATGTGGGATTATTGCATATTTCTCCTGTAAAATTATCTGTGCAACCAGGAACTGTTCTCCCACAGCTCAGACAATACCCTGTGAGTGCCCAGCAGGAATTAGCAATTACAAAACAGATAGAGGGATATAGAGAGAAAGGAGTTTTGGTAGAGATACAATCACCTGCTAACACTCCTCTGTATCCAGTCAAGAAGAGAACTCTTGATAAGGGTTCTATGCCCAAATATCGTATGGTACATGATCTAAGAGAAATAAACAAAGTTCTAGATCCAATCACCCCAGTTGTACCCAATCCTCATACGTTACTATCACAGATACCAGCCAGTTCTCAAGTGTTTACTGTAATAGATCTTTCAAATGCATTTTTCTCGGTTCCTTTACACCAAGATAGTTGGCATTTGTTTGCATTTACATTTAAGGGCAAACAGTTGGCGTGGACACGCCTTCCACAGGGAATGATACACTCCCCTACTCTTTATTCAAATGCCCTACAAACAGTCCTCCAGAGGTTTGAACCCGAACCACAGGTAGTAATTTTACAGTATGTGGATGACATACTACTTTGCTGCCCAGATCTAGAAACTGCAGAAAGGTCCACTGTGAGTTTACTATGTTTTCTAGAAAAAGAAGGGTGTAAAGTGAATAGACAAAAGCTACAAGTTTGTCAGATCAAAGTGGTCTTTCTAGGTCATTGCATTTCTCAAGGTAAAAAGCATCTTACACCTCAAAGAACTGAAGCAATAAGACAGATGAATGAGCCTAGAAATCATAAACAGCTACGAGCATTTTTAGGAATAGTGTCTCATTGTAGACAATGGATTATACATGCCAGTCAACTAATGCAACCACTGTATGACTGTGTAAAAAGTGAACCTTATTTGTTGACAAAAGAAGGTCAGATTTCGTTCCAACAATTAAAAGATGCCCTTGTTTCAGCTCCAGCGTTAGGGCTACCAGACTACACCAAACCATTTCAGCTTATGGCTGCAGAAGTTGATTCTCATGCTACAGGAGTTCTTACCCAGAAGCATGCAGGGAAACAAAGACCAATTGCATATCTTTCAGCAAGGTTAGATCCCGTAGCTAGAGCAGCGCCAACCTGTGTACGTGTAGTTGTTGCTGTCTCACTATTGTTGGACAAAGCATCAGAAATTGTCCTAGAGTATCCACTCACAGTTCAAACTACACATGATGTTTATGGGATATTAAACCAGGTCCAACCAAAACACATTTCCATGGCTAGACATTTGCGGCTACAGTGTTCTTTGCTGCTCCCCTCTACTATCACATTTGCAAGGCTTCAGACTCTTAATTTAGCAACACTGCTACCTCTCGAGTCTGAAGGGGGGAATAAGGACACTGATCCACACGCAAATTTTTTCCCTACAGACACACATGATTGTACAGAGCTCATTTTACAAGAAACAGCAGGCTTACCCAATGTATCCGAAACACCACTTCAAAATCCAGATTTAGAGCTGTTTATAGACGGTAGTAGGTTTGCAGATGACACAGGTAACTTCCATACAGGGTATGCAGTTGTGTCAGAATCTGAAACTCTCAAAGCAGAACCACTTCCACCAAAACAGTCTGCACAAGAAGCAGAACTAACAGCATTGATCGAAGCGCTAAAAATAGCTGAGAATCAGACAGCTAATATATACACTGATTCTAGGTATGCACATGGTATTGTGTTTGATTTTGGAGTAATCTGGAGAGCTAGAGGTTACATGACAGCATCAGGACAACCTGTAAAACATGCTTCTTTGATAAAACAGATCTTAGAGGCTGCACAAGAAACAAAAGAAGTAGCAGTAATTAAGGTAGCTGCACATGTGAGACTCGACACTAGGGAATCTAGGGGAAATGATAGGGCTGATAAAGCAGCCAAAGCAGCGGCAGTCAAACCCTTACGACAGGTTCATACTGTAAACCTCACAGAAAATACTGAAGATAGACTGAGACAAGCACAGGAAGATGCAGGAGAAGAGGAGAGGGATAGATGGAAAAAGGAAGGGGCAGAAGAACAAGCAGGAATTTGGAAGAAAGATGGACTAATATGTCTACCTAGAGCCTGGTACCCGATTGTAGTTGGTGGACTACACCACCCTACTCATGTGTCTGCAAATGCAATGACACTACTGGCAAAGCAAGTCTGGTTGGCTCCAGGTTTTGGCAACTATGCAAGAGACTATTGTGCTGCATGCGCTATATGCCTGGCACATAATCCCGGACAGACAACAAAGACCCCTATGAAGCACCACGTCCGACCTCTCTATCCGTTTCAGCGATTACAAATAGACTTTATCCAGCTGCCAAAAAGTAATGGGTATGAGTATGTGTTGGTGTGTGTGGACATGTTCTCAGGGTGGCCAGAGGCCTATCCAGTTCAGAAGGCTTCAGCTAAAAACACTGCTGTAAAGCTAGTTGCCGAACTGATACCCCGTTACGGTCTCCCTGAAGTGATCGAGTCAGATAGGGGTACTCATTTCACTGGAGAAATATTTCAAAATGTACTGAAAATGTTGGGTGTTGAAAGTCAGTTACACACTCCGTACCATCCTCAAAGTTCTGGTAAGGTGGAACGCATGAATGGAACTTTAAAATTAAAAATACAGAAAGCCATGGCTGAAACAGGAAAGCCTTGGACAGAATGCCTTCCACTGGCCCTTTACTCAATACGCAATACCCCAAGGGGTAAGACTAAACTGTCTCCATATGAAATTTTGTTTGGTAGGACTGCCAATTTAGGATGTTATTTTCCACAGCAACTTGTGTTAAATATTGAGTCATTGACTTCTTATGTACAAAATCTTCAGAAACAATTAACTAAGGTGCATGCACAAGTTTTTGCTTCCCTTCCAGATCCTGACAACATTGAAGGAAGTCACAAGTTGGAACCAGGTGATCAAGTCTATGTAAAAAGACACACCAGAAAGGCTCTAGAACCAAGGTTTGACGGACCCTTCCAAGTCCTGTTGACAACACCTACATCAGTCAAGCTTGAAGGAAAGGCATCATGGATACATGCAAGCCATTGCAAAAAAAGCAGTATAAACTCATGATATTGATGTTAATAGTATTAACCACGACAAAGGCATGGGAAAGACTAAATTCTCTAACCCCTTTGAACAATAGATTCGTACAACATCATAAAAAATTAGTGCATGACTTGTTAAACAATACACAAACCCTGACAGATTGTTGGATCTGTACCCATTCACCGGTATCAGCCACAAGTATACCTTTTCTAGCAGTTCCCGTATTAGCAGAAGAAATATTCGCTTGGCCTAATTGTTCAGACAAACTGGCCAATAACCAAACTGGTAATGCTAGGCTGTGGAATACTACAATCGCCATACCAATTGTGGGATGGGTAGAATTTCCTTGGTGGCAGGGTAATCTCTCAGGGAGTAATACACATCTACAATATTTAGCATTCAAGGGAGGAAAATGGGTACCTAGGAATAAGACTGGATTAACTGATCTAGGACAGGTCCCCACTGAAAATCTACAGCTCAGTTTCAGTACAACCGTCCCTTCCTCTGATGCTTTCAAACCTGTAGTATTGGAAAGATACATACACAATAGAAATTGGGAACATTCTGAGTTGTTCCCTCAAGGTAATGCAAGCGATTGTACAAGCAAACCGGGGAACCTGGTTTGTAATGAATAGTACTATGAGTATGACATTTAAATTAAAGGACGTACAACGACTCAGAGATCAGTATGCACAGATAAATTTTGTGTAATAGATGCAAGAGTATAAATTAATATTACCGTACTAATTTTTGTTTTTATATTTTAGTAGACTGCTAAAGAAGAAAATAATTTGCGATAGAAGAATTAATACTAGATTTGATTCTCTTATTGAATACAAGCATGTACATGTGTAATACCAAAAATAAAGGCTTTGTCTTTAGCCCTGTGGTAATAAAAATAAAAGAATATGTCAAAGGGGGGAATTGTGGAGATCAGACTGAAAGAATCCATTGTGTCTTTCTCCTGAGACATCTGGCTTATTTCAAGAAACTTAAGCAAAGTTGACATTTCCTTTTATGGACGCATTCCTTCTTGATAGTGTAACCTTTTACCTACATACTAGAAGCTGAACCTTATCTCTAGTATAGACTGTTATTGTAAAAGGATGTGAAATATGAGCGCTTGTGCGCATGTCTGTAAATGTATGACTCTTTGCTATAAAAAGGAGGGGGTAGAGCCCAGTGAGTCAGACGTGCTCCTGGGCTTCCCCTGTATATGATCACACAACCTTTTGTGCTGCGTGTCATTTCACTCGGATCCCTACCTCTAGTAAGCCAGGGACTGAGAAGGACTTAACAGCGCACTTAGGAAAAAAAGCACCTCAGTTTGATGTAAAAAAAAAAAAATCCTATTAGCCCTTAGCAAAATTAAAAATTGGGTCTAAAAGAACATTTAGTGGTAAAAATGTAATTTATTCCTTCTTCATTGCTCAGTGGTAAAAAATTCTGTGAGACACATGTGGTGTCAATATGATCACTGCACCACTAGATGAATTCATTGGGGAGTGTATGAGTTCACATATAGAGGGTTTCTGTTGTTCCGGCACCTCAGGGGCTCTGCCAATGTGACATGGCACCCTAAAACTATTCCAGCAAAATCTGAACTCCAATATGACACCTCTTCCCTTTTGGGCTTTGCACTGTGCCTCAAAAATACTATTCCTCCCACATATGGGGTATCGGCTTACTCAGGAGGAATTGCATAAAAACTGTATGGTGCAGTTTCTCTTGTTACCATTCTGAAAATGCAAAATGTGGGGCTAAAATAAAATGTTTGTGAGGAATATGTGATTTTATTATTTTCACGGCTTAACGCTATAAACTTCTGTGAAGCACCTGGGGGTTCAAGGTGCTCACCACATATCTAAGTACATTCCTTGAAGAGTCTAGTTTCCAAAATAGGGTCACTTGTGGGGAGTTTCCACTGTTTAGGTACATCAGGGGCTCTCCAAATGGGATATAATGTTCATTAATGACTCCAGGAAATTTTACATTCAAAAAGTCAAATGGCGCTCCTTCTCTTCTGAGCCCTGCCGTGCGTCCAAACAGTAGTTTTCTCCCTCATATTGGGTATCAAAATACTCAGGAGAAATGCACAACAAATTGTATAGTGCAATTTCTCCTGTTACCCTTATGAAAATGCAACATTTGGGGCTAAAAACAGATTTGTGGGGAAAATTTGATTATTTTATTAATTTAATTATGGCTCAACATTGTAAACTTGTGTAAAGCACCTGAGGGTTTAATGTGCTCAACACAAATCTAGAACAGTTCCCTGAGGGGTCTAGTTTCCAAAATGGTGTCACTTGTGGGGATTTTCATTGTTTAGGCACATCAGGGACTCTCCAAATGCAACATGGCATCCACCAATTGCTCCAACAAATTTTGCATTCAAAAAAGTCAAATGGCGCTCCTTACTTTCCGAGCTCTGCCGTGCGCCCAAACAGTGTTTTTTTGTCATCATATGGGGTATCGGCATGCTCAAGAGAAATAGCACAACAAAATTTTCAGGTGCATATTTTCCTGTTTCCCTTCTCAAAATAAAAAAAATTGTATCTGAAGTCAATTTTTGGTGAAAAAAAATTAAATCTTAATTTTTTTTTTTAATTTCTGTGAAGCACCTAAAGGGTTAATAAACTTCTTGAATGTGGTTTTGAGCATCTTGAGGGTGCAGTTTATAGAATGGTGCCACTTTTGGGTATCTTCTATCATATAGACCACACAAAGTGACTTCAAATGTGATGTGGTCCCTAAAAAAAGGTTTTGTAAATTTGACTGGAAAAATGAAAAATCGCTGGTCAACCCTTATAACTTCCTAACATAAAAAATGTTGGTTCCAAAATTCTGCTGATGTAAAGTAGATATTTGCGAAATGTTATTTATTAAGTACTTTGTGTGACACCAGTCTCTGATTTAAGGGCATGAAATTCAAAGTTGGAAAATTGCAAAATTTTCCAAATGTTCAACAAATTTCATTTTTACCACTATCATGATGTACAATATGTCCCGAAAAACTCTCAAAATCACTGGGATCTATTGAAGCGTTCTAGAGTTATTACCTCATAAAGTAACAGTGGTCAGAATTGTAAAATTTGGCCTGGTCATTAATGTGCAAACCACTTTCTGGGGTAAAGGGGTTAATATATCATACAGATGGACTACTACAAATCTACCGGCCAAATGACGGAAAATGGGCTTTACAAACTGCTGAAAAATGGTGGGAGCATTGGTCAACCCAAATATTATAACTAGGTTTTCATAGTGTCCCTCTAGTGTATTAAACGCAGTCTTCCACTCATCCCTCTACTTTATTCAAAGTCCTAAGGCCCAGTTTGGAAAACCACTTAGCCTCGACGATCCTCTCCCTCTGCTGAGCACTGGGTATGTTGACATAGCTAGCATTTAGTAGAGAGGGTGTTGCCAGCATAGCGGGCAGGTGCCATCTTAGATTTTGTGCTCCAGCGCACACTTCCACACTGCTCTGGTCGGCTCTCTGTAAGGGCAAAGTGGAGCTCTGGTCTTTCTGTGTCCTGACCCCATGGCCACATAAAATGATGTGGCAGGCGAGATTCGGCCCACAGGCCTCAAGTTTCACATCTCTACCCTAACATGTAGAGTATGTGCACACAACATCTTTAAAACACCAGTGGTTAGGTTAGGCTTCACTTGAGGTTTTGTAATAGCTTTATGTGGCAGCTCAGCCGTCGGCATTTTTTTCCTGTTATTTCGACAGTAAAGAGTGACCGGCATCCAAACAAAGCCCAGTGAAGAATGAAAACGTCACTTATTATAACCACTTCACAATTTTCAAACCCTGAAGCGGTTAAAAAAGAGACGAAAAACTGAACAAGTGCACAGCAATGTCGCTTTTACATTGCTGTGCCTTATATTAAGTTTTGGGGCTTTTCTAGGCAGTTTCCATGCAGAATCCTCCTGAAAAAGATGTTATGCACACACACCCTGAGAATAACAGTTGATAAAGTTATTTTTTATTACATACATTCAGGTTTTAATGCTTTCCTTGTTACTGATGAAGTATTCCTTCATATCATAAAATTAAATTAGGAGGAAAAAATTATATTCTGCTACAGACATGACATCACAGGTAGTTCTGACTGTGAAGTTATATAGATGACTTGCTGGAGGCACCAGTTAGCCTCAGCTACTTCATCAGTTTTTATCGTTCTACAATCTCAGTTGCTTGTCTCAATATATGCACCTGTCAGTCACGATGAAGACAACCTCGGTGAAAGTCATCCTACTGCATGTTTCAGGTTACAAATTCCAAGGGATGATAGACTGTATACACGGAGCCTGGCCGAGCTATACTGCGGAGGCTAGACATACTGGAAGATTAGTTGCAACTTGATTTACTTTTTTGTTTTTTATCTCAATTCTAGCCTGCACTTGTCAAAGGAGATAACAGTTTGACAGCTCAGATAAATAATGCTCTCTAAGAAATGTATTATGTCATTGCTAAGATGTAAACTACTAAGACTCAAAAATTTGCAGTGATTTTTTTTTAAACATAAAATCATATGTCATATGAATGAATAATGTAAAAGAAACGTATGACCACCTGAACTTCAAATGTCAAGATTTACAGCAAATTATACAAATAAGAGTAATTTCTCTTTTTGAATACTAGTTTATAATAATGACCTTACTTTCAGCAATAACAAACACATTGCAGGCTGCAGGTCAAAATACGGGAAAACGTACGCTTTACTTAGAAAGAAAAAAACAACAACAAAAAAGCAGTGTGAAACGACACAGCAAGAATTGCAAAATCTCTGCCCCCATAAAACAAATGTCCGCCACACACAGTGTGGAACTTGTATGATGAACAACCTATCCTTCTTATAGATCAAATAAATGAAAAATATCAAAATCACAGTAGACACACGAGAATAGCACTACACAAAAAATAGGATAATAGGAATAAAACATACTAATATAAGAAAAGTAACTAATAAAAAAGATAATACATTCATTAAGTCTACAAATATGGTATCAAGTTCATCAGAGTGTTGATCTAATTGCACATATACATAGAATATTACAAAATCCCACGTGTGTGGCCCCATCTCATGTGTATCGCCAACTGTAAGATGGCTTCCTCAGGGGTACCCACACATATCACCAAACACAGATGGTTTCCTTAGAAGGTGCTTGTGTATCATCAGGCACAAAATACCCAGAGGAAGCCAACTTGTGTTTGGTGATATGCATGAGGTACGGTCTCCACACAGTGACCTTATGATGGACTCTGGACTTTTTTTTGTTAGGCACTTTAAATGGAATCTGATACAATGTTTGTGCTGCCCCATCTGAAAGCAGCGTGATGTAGAGGCAGTGACCACAAATCCAGAGATATGTCACTTACTGGGCTGATTGCTGTAGTTTTGATAAAAACGCTGTTTCCTCTGTTGCAGATCTATCAGTTCTCTGAGCTCTTTATAATCCCACCCACATCACTGATTGGCGGCTTTCTGTGTACACTGTGCATAGGCACAAAGCTGCCAATCAGTGATGGTGGCGGGGTTATACAGGGCTTATGAATATAGTGCACTACACAGAAGCAGGGTTACTCGTCTTCTAGTTATAAACTTCTACTGATGAAATTGCGATTTTATCAAAACTAGAACAAGCAGTCTAGTAAGTGACACATCACTGGAATTAAGGTTTCTGTCTCTGATTTATGCTGTTTTCAGATTAGGTGGTAAAACAAAGGGACAGATTCCTCTTTTGGATTGTGCAATTCGAGAATGTTTATTGCACCATTTTGATTAATTTAGTTCATGAATTTGGCTCAAAGTCAGAAATCGGCTTCACCTATTCAAACATTTTTGAGCAAAAAGTTGCATCTTTTTCAAAACATGCACCTTTTAAAAGATGTTTATGAAATAAATCAGGATGAAAGTGGAAGTAGAGTTGCGCCAAATTGTGTAACTTTTTAAAAAGTCGCAATTGATGAATCAGCCAAAAACATCTGGAATCACTAAACTCCACCAACAATGGTGAACAAAAAAAAAACCAACAAGCGAGCACATATAAAGTAAACATCAAAAATGTGCAAACAGAATAATGAATTGAGTACAAAAAAAGGATGCAAAACACTCAAAACTAGATAAAAAAAAAAAACTGGTGCAAACGCAATGATGAATCGGGACCTGTGTGTTTTTGTTTGCCGTACCATGAGCAGACACACCTAGGGACTCTTGTTTTGTGTCTTAAATGTTTTTTAATGTGTGAATCCCAATTTCAAAAATGATTTTTATCCCCAATTGCCTGCATTTACGGTAAGTAAGAAAAAAAATTGTCCAGAATTGTCCCATTTCAATCTCCCATACACAACAGCTATCTCTCCTGACTGTCCAAATTCCATGCATCTTTTTGTAAAAATGTGACATTTTTAATGTACTTTGCTTGAGTGGCAGAAAAAGAGAAGAATCGCAAACATGTTTAGCAGTTATGGGAAGGACAAACTGTGTCAAAGCCTGTTGGAGTCACCACAGCGCACAGTGAGAAATGGTAAGGACTGTCGATCCACTTAGGCTGCTTTCACACATCACGTTTTTGCCGTCTGGCTCAATCTGGCGAGCTTAAAAATAAACAGATCCGTCGCAAATTGTGTCGCAAATTGTGAAAAACTGATCCGACGGATCCGGTTTTTAGCCGGATCCGACTAGCTGATCTGGCTAATTGGATTCTGGGGAGGAGCGAGAGAGAGAGACCCCAGAATGGAAAATGCATGCTTAGTTTAAAAAAGCGGAATCCGTTGCCGGATTCCATCATTTGACAGATCCGACGCCATAGGGTTCCATAATAGCAAACGACGGATCAGCTGTCTGTTTTTTCGACGGACACAAAAAAGTTCATATGTCCTTTTTCTCCTGCCGCCGGAAAACAAATTTTTGACGGTGAAAAACAGATGAAACATGAGGCCATCCGTCGCAATCCGTCGCTAATACAAGTCTATGAGAAAAAAACGGATCCTGCAGCAAGTTTTGCTGGATCCGTTTTTTTTAAACTCAACGGATTGTGCCTGACGGCAAAAAACTGATGTGTGAAAGGGGCCTTATAGCAAGGGATGCTATTTATGTATTAAGTGGTTTGTAATGTACTATAATTGTTTTGTTGAGTATGAAGATAAAACAAAGTTCCTGTACTTTGTCATCGATCTGAAGCAATGGCAATTCAGAAATCTGATTGATCCTCAAGTTGACACAATAAATATTGCCTTTTTGCTCAAGTTTTTCATCATTTTACTGGGGAGTGACATCTGAGTAACTAACAAATTATCATGTTACCTCGCTCCCGAAGTCAATCCCTAAGGTTTTGTAGAAAATTTGCTAAGATTCCGGTTACTTAATAATAATTTTATTTCTATAGCACCAACATTTTCCCAGCGCTTTACAATTAAGAGGGGACATGTACAGACAATAAAGACATGAAAAAGTAACAGTTCAACAGCTACAGGAGGAGAGAGGGCAGAGGTGTATCTAGGTTTTCTGGCACCCGGGGCAAGAATTCAGTTTGGCGCCCACCCCTTTCCCAAGGACATACGCGACTTGCACACTTAGGGCCCCTTTCCACTTGCGAGGAAAACGGACGAGTGCAATCCGATAAAAAATCAGATTGCACTCGGACCAATGTTCTTCAATAGGTGTCTTTTCATTTGCGATTTTTTTTCTCAGCCGAAATCGGACTGAGAAAAAAATCGCTCGGCTGAGAAAATGCTGCGTATTGCTGCGTTATTGATGATGTGACACAGGACAGAAGCAGCTGAATGAATTCTGAGGTATTCAGAGACATCCTGTGTGCTCAGATCCAGCCAAATGCAGCCAAACTGATTGGTCGTCGTTTCATACTACAGATGGACAATGACCCAAAACATAAAGCCAAAGCAACCCAGGAGTTAATTAAAGCAAAGAAGTGGAATATTCTTGAATGGCCAAGTCAGTCACCTGATCTCAACCCAATTGAGCATGCATTTCACTTGTTAAAGACTAAACTTCAGACAGAAAGGCCCACAAACAAACAGCAACTGAAAACCACCGCAGTGAAGGCCTGGCAGAGCCTCAAAAAGGAGGAAACACAGCGTCTGGTGATGTCCATGAGTTCAAGACTTCAGGCAGTCATTGCCAACAAAGGGTTTTCAACCAAGTATTAAAAATGAACATTTCATTTAAAATTATTGAATCTGTCCAATTACTTTTGGTCCCTTTAAAAACAGGGTGGCACATGTTAAGTAGCTGAAACTCCTTAACCCTTCATCCAATTTTAATGTGGATACCCTCAAATGAAAGCTGAAAGTCTGAACTTCAACTGCATCTGAATTGTAGAAAGACTATAAAGGCACGGATGATTGACCTCGTGGAGACCAAAACATCCAACACTGCGGAGACACCATCACGTGTTTCTCAACGCAGTGATCCAGAACACTGCCCCCAAATATGCAAATGCAAGTAGAGGAGCTGCGGAGACACCATCACGTGTTTCTCAACGCAGGCAGTGAATAGCCAGGCCTTTCCCCGGGAAAGTTTATAGTCTTTCTACTAGGCACTGCTCCTGATAGCCAGTTTCCTACTCCACACTGATGAGGGGCAAAAACCCCGAAACAGCTGTCTGTGGATGGATACCATGCTTGGCATAGGTGGTTTTCCTTTATTGGATGCTGCCCTTCCCTTGGTTGTTCCTTCCCGGGGAAAGGCCTGGCTATTCACTGCCTGCGTTGAGAAACACGTGATGGTGTCTCCGCAGCTCCTCTACTTGCATTTGCATATTTGGGGGCAGTGTTCTGGATCACTGCGTTGAGAAACACGTGATGGTGTCTCCGCAGTGTTGGATGTTTTGGTCTCCACGAGGTCAATCATCCGTGCCTTTATATTCTGGCACTTGGCCACTCTCTTCCCACTCCCGTGTAGCGGTGGGATATGGGGTAATGAAGGGTTAATGTCACCTTGCTATTGTAAGGTGACATTAAGCCAGATTAATAATGGAGAGGCGTCAATTATGACACCTATCCATTATTAATCCAATAGTAGTAAATGGTTAATAAAACACACACACATTATTTAAAAGTATTTTAATGAAATAAAGACACATGTTGTTGTAATATTTTATTAGACTCTTAATCCACCTGAAGACCCTTGTCATCTGAAACAAAGTTTCAAATAAACAAACAACAATATTCCATACCTTCCGTCGTTCTGTCCCACGTTGTAAATCCACCTGAAAGGGTTAACTAATTTTACAAGCAGAAGCCTGTTAATGCAGCCGCCCCTGCCTGTAAAAACCCGGGGAATGAATGGAAACCAGGGTGACCTGTAGTTACCTTGAGTCGCGGTGAGGCGCCCCCTGCTGGGTGAGGCTACACATGTCTAGTCGGCACGTGACTGTATGTATGCAAAATCACCAGCGCAAAAGAATCCTAACAGCGTGCAGTGCGCACTCTGAGAACTCATAAGTCTGCAGTCACAAAGAATGACTGCAGACTCATTACAAACTTGGACAACCGCTTTAATGTTCCTAACATAAATAAAAACATGAGAGTTAGTCAGTATCACAAATAACATTTACATCCAGGTACCTTATAGATGACATCATCTCTGGAGCCATTCTCCTTCTTTTCTTCATCTTGTCCAGACCCCATGATGAGTTTTCTCATCCACAGCCGTCTCTGCAGTCTTCCATCTTCTCTGCTCTTTTGCAGAAAATCTCCACATGATGCCCTTAAAGATAGAAGTATCATTATAAAGCTACTTAATAAAAAATTGCCCCTCACTACATTGTCTGAACAAAATATGAACCACACACTGTCCCTCTTATGGTACATGCTCTTCACACTGACCTCTCATACTGTGTCCTCTCTATAGGGCCCAGTATTTATACTGTACTCTCTCATCACACTCCCCCTCCTTGGTATACTGTCCCCTCCTGGCTGTGCCTTTACACTGTCCCCCCATGCTACGCATGCACACATCCTAACACCCTCACTCCCCGTACTCTGTCCACATACGTTTTTCACATCGCTACTCATACTGTGCCCGCATACATTCCCCCGTTCGCTCCTCATACTATCTGCACCCATCCCCCATACGGTTTCCTCATATATGCCCCCCCATTCCCCTGTACTGTTTCCTCATACATGCCCCCCATTCCCCTGTACTGTTTCCTCATACATGCCCCCCATTCCCCTGTACTGTTTCCTCATACATGCCCCCCATTCCCCTGTACTGTTTCCTCATACATTCCCCCATTCTCCTGTACTGTTTCTTCATACATGCCCCCCATTCCCCATACTGTTTCCTCATATATGCCCCCCTTTCCTCCATACTGTTTCCTCATATATGCTCCCATTCCCTCATACTGTTTCCTCGTACAAGCCCCCATTCCCCCATACTGTTTCCTCATACATACCCTCCATTCCCCCATACTGTTTCCTCATACATACCCTCCATTCCCCAGTACTGTTTCCTCATACATGCCCCCCATTCCCCTGTACTGTTTCCTCATTCATGCCCCCATCTCCCCCTTTGCTATTAATTTTGTGTCCTCAAATCTCCACCACACATTAATCCCCCCATCCCCACTACAAATCTCCCAACACACACAATAAATAACCCCATCTCCACTCCATATCTCCCCCACATATTAAATCCCACATCCTCACTCCAAATCTCCCACCACACATTAAATCCACCATGCCCACTCCAAATCTCCCCCCCCACACATTAATCACCCCCATCACCAGGACAAATCTCCCCCCACACACGTTAAATCTCCCACACATAAAATCCCTCATCCCTACTCCAATTCTTCCCACACACAATAAATCCCCCATCCCCACTCCAATTCTCCCCCCAACAATAAATCCCCCCATCCCCACTCCAATTCTCCCCAACAGATTAAATCCCCCCATCCCCACTCCAATTCTCCCCCACACAATAAATCCCCCATCTCCACTCAAATTCTCCCCACACACAATTAATCCCCCATCATCACTCAAATTCTCCCCCCACACAATAAATCCCCCATCCCCACTTCAATTCTCCCCCACACAATAAATCCCCCATCCCCTCTCGAATTCTCCCCCACACAATAAATCCCCCCCATCCCAACTCCAATTCTCCCCCACACAATAAATCCCCCCATCCCCACTCAAATTCTCCCCCACACAATAAATCCCCCATCCCCACTCCAATTCTCCCCAACACAATAAATCCCCCCATTCTCACTCAAATTCTCCCTCCACACAATAAATCCCCCATCCCCACTCAAATTCTCCCCCACACAATAAATCACCCCATCCCCACTCAAATTCTCCCCCACACAATAAATCCCCCCATCCTCACTCAAATTCTCCCCCCACACAATAAATCCCCCCATCCCCTACTCCAATTCTCCCCACACACAATAAATCCCCCATCCCCACTCCAATTCTCCCCAACACAATAAATCCCCCATCCCCACTCCAATTCTCCCCAACACAATAAATCCCCCCATTCCCACTCCAATTCTCCCCCCCAATAAATCCCCCATCTCCACTCAAATTCTCCCCACACACAATAAATCCCCCATCATCACTCAAATTCTCCCCCCACACAATAAATCCCCCATCCCCACTCCAATTCTCCCCCACACAATAAATCCCCCATCCCCTCTCGAATTCTCCCTCACACAATAAATCCCCCCCATCCCAACTCCAATTCTCCCCCACACAATAAATCCCCCCATCCCCACTCAAATTCTCCCCCACACAATAAATCCCCCCATCCCCTACTCCAATTCTCCCCACACACAATAAATCCCCCATCCCCACTCCAATTCTCCCCAACACAATAAATCCCCCATCCCCACTCCAATTCTCCCCAACACAATAAATCCCCCCATTCCCACTCCAATTCTCCCCCCCAATAAATCCCCCATCTCCACTCAAATTCTCCCCACACACAATAAATCCCCCATCCCCACTCCAATTCTCCCCTACACAATAAATCCCCCATCCCCACTCCAATTCTCCCCCACACAATAAATCCCCCCATCCCAACTCCAATTCTCCCCCCCAATAAATCCCCCATCTCCACTCAAATTCTCCCCACACACAATAAATCCCCCATCATCACTCAAATTCTCCCCCCACACAATAAATCCCCCATCCCCACTCCAATTCTCCCCCACACAATAAATCCCCCATCCCCTCTCGAATTCTCCCCCACACAATAAATCCCCCCCATCCCAACTCCAATTCTCCCCCACACAATAAATCCCCCCATCCCCACTCAAATTCTCCCCCACACAATAAATCCCCCCATTCTCACTCAAATTCTCCCTCCACACAATAAATCCCCACTCAAATTCTCCCCCACACAATAAATCCCCCCATCCCCACTCAAATTCTCCCCCCACACAATAAATCCCCCCATCCCCTACTCCAATTCTCCCCACACACAATAAATCCCCCATCCCCACTCCAATTCTCCCCAACACAATAAATCCCCCATCCCCACTCCAATTCTCCCCAACACAATAAATCCCCCCATTCCCACTCCAATTCTCCCCCCCAATAAATCCCCCATCTCCACTCAAATTCTCCCCACACACAATAAATCCCCCATCCCCACTCCAATTCTCCCCTACACAATAAATCTCCCATCCCCACTCCAATTCTCCCCCACACAATAAATCCCCCCATCCCAACTCCAATTCTCCCCCACACAATAAATCCCCCCATCCCCACTCAAATTCTCCCCCACACAATAAATCCCCCCATCCCCACTCAAATTCTCCCCCCACACAATAAATCCCCCCATCCCCACTCAAATTCTCCCCTACACAATAAATCACCCCATCCCCACTCAAATTCTCCCCCACACAATAAATCCCCCATCCCCACTCAAATTCTCCCCCCACACAATAACTCCCCCATCCCCACTCAAATTCTCCCCCACACAATAAATCACCCCATCCCCACTCAAATTCCCCCCACACAATAAATCACCCCATCCCCACTCAAATTCCCCCCACACAATAAATCCCCCCATCCCCACTCAAATTCTCCCCCACACAATAAATCCCCCATCCCCACTCAAATTCTCCCCCCACACAATAAATCCCCCCATCCCCACTCAAATTCTCCCCCACACAATAAATCACCCCATCCCCACTCAAATTCTCCCCCACACAATAAATCCCCCCATCCCCACTCACATTAAATCCCCCCTGCACCTTCAGTGTCCAGCTCCACTGGAGTACTTACCACCAATCTGTGTCTCTGGCTCTGCAGTGCCGGCGAGTGACGTCAGCAGCGTGATAACATGAAATGATCATGCTGCTGGCGTCGCTCTGACCCGGCGGTCAGGCATCAATTGATCCCTGGGAGCCGGCGCGCTGCAGCTTCTCTGCGCCAGCTATCAGCTTGACAGTCAGCACAGAGAACAGCTGACTCCCAGTCCGGGGGTTGGCAGAATGCAGCCTCCAGGACAGACATTGCGGACCAACTGCGCCCCCTGCCGGCAGCGCCCGGGGTATATCCCTGGCTGCCCCCCCCAGATACGCCTCTGAGTGAGGGTCCTGCTTGCAAGCTTACAGTCTATAAGGAAATAGGCGGACACAATAGCTAGAAAGTGCTTTAGAAAGAGGGAACAGAGAAGAATTGGATTAGTGAAGTGAGGCCTGTCTAAAGAAATTTATTTTTAAAGCATGCTTAAAGGGACTCTGTCACCTGAATTTGGCGGGCCCTCTGTCCGGTCCGATGGGCGGTGTTTCCTCAGCTTTTATTAACCCCTTCCTTTCCCGCTGGGCGCAATATTTTCTGGAATATCCGTCGGTTTCCTCCGTAGTTCACGCGTGCGCAAAACAATCTTGCCTTGCGCACGCGCAGTATGCTTTGCCCAACTGCGGGCAAAGCCGAAAAGTATTAGTGCGCATGCGCCGGCGCACTATGTCCCGGAACACAGCAAAATACTTCCGGGACATAGTGCGCCGGCGCATGCCGGACAGAGGGCCCGCCAAATTCAGGTGACAGAGTCCCTTTAAAAATGTGTGGGGGAGGTGGTATTAATCAGATTGTCTGGGGTAGTGCATTCCAGAAAACTGGTGAAGCACGAGAGAAGTCTTAGAGATGGAGGTGGGAGGATCAGATTATGGAGGATAGTCTCTGATCAGAACGGATAGCATGGGTAGGGTGAGAGAGATATGGATGGAGATATAGGGTGGCATAGAACTGTGGAGAGCTTTGCTGGTGAAAGAGATAAGTTTATATTGTACTCTGTAGTGGATGGTAACCAGTGTAATGACTGGCACAAGGTGGAGGCATCAGTGAAGCTTCTGCAGAACTCAGGATGGACACGGGATTCCTAACAATCCAGAAGGGTTGACAACTAAAGATTATGCCGCATGCACATGGCTATGTCATGAAGCTGTGTAAAACCTCTGAGTTGTATGAAACTTGAATTATAGCACTTATAGTATTTATGTGGTGCTACTGCACTTCTATATTTCTCAAATGGCTTGGTCCATTGGATATTGTACTAGAGAATTATTCTCCTTTAAAATAAATAATTATAGACTTACTAAATAATATGGCAATGTACAAAGCATTGTATGGCAGCACGAAACCAACCATTCGGGTCTGCTGAGGTGCCACAATAAATACATTTACAACCATGATTCATACAGTTATGATTGTGAATTGCTCCATTTTCTCTCCATCTGCACACAATACACCATAAGTGACCAGTGAATCATGAAGTTTTTTAGCTATGTCTATACATACCGTATTTATTAAGTACTTGAATATTTCATTGTGGTCCCTACAATATTTGCCCAATCATGGATCGCTAATATGAGAGGGCACAGAGAAACTTTAGAAGAACATCTTCTGCAGTATAAATATTTACTTTCCCCTGAAATATTGCTCCTAAGGGTGTGACTAATAAGAGGATTACATTAAAGTCAGTCTTACAATTGGTCCACATACGTCATCACGTTAGATTCTGAAACAATGAGCCACATCCTGCAATATGCTGCAGCCGACATTTAATTACTAGGAAGTGATAGAATTCCTTTTGTTAGTAGTCATTAAGCTTATTTTACTCAAAATATACACAATTTTCTGGTTGACTACCACTGTTCTTTGATCTATTCCACCAAAAATATGGGTACCCATATGGGTACCACTTTAAGGTTTTGCATGAAGTTTATTTTCTATCCTAAGTGTGATGAATATGGGGGATATTGTTTCATGTAAATCGACTGTATCATGTCCTGTCCAAGATTATAGACCTCCTTCAAGTGTAGTCCAGCTTCAAGTGGATAAGCTCACACCCCCAGCAGCCTAGCTGGTACCAAGGCCTTTTTGGCAGAAAGAACACCTGCTTCAATGACCCCCTCAGACATAAAGAGGCCGTTATTTCATAAGGATTTATGGAGTTATCATACGTTCTAGCAGCATACTGGTTAAATTTTTTTGAGATCTCGGAAACTGGCCGAACGCCCGTTGGGGTCTCGACCCATTCTAGCATCTCAGGGTGGGGAAATACGTAGAACAACTAGCAGAAGCCAGATAGCAAAGCTGTATTTAGTCTCCAAGCATAACGGGGCCTGACCAGATCCAATAGTGCCAAAACTGCCTCTCTATGACATTCCATTGAGAAGTTATGATCCATCATAGGTTTTGGAGTTTCAGCTACCAGACCCGAGGGTATGGAAACTAGGATCATCCTGGGTAGGGAAAGGGAGTGACTGACCAAGGGGTTACTTGCTCGTGCGAGGCTGTGTATTGTGTTGGAAGAAACAGGAAACCACTGGTTTCTGGCCTGATACAAATCAGTTAAAGGACCGCACTTATATCTAACAATCACACATGCCCCCAGAAGAAGCGAGAAGCGAAACGGTGCCTATTGGATGTGTGGGAAACACAGCCCTGCCACACTGACTCCAGTAACATCCCTTGCCCAGCACAGCCAGCTGTACGGCTCACTACACCATGTGCATGAGCATATTAGCTATATGAACTGGTATACTGCAGCAAGGGTTTGGTTTAATATGGGACCTTTTAGTCAAGTAATGTTTGCCACCCTGTGGGGTTAATATGATAACACAGGCCTAGAATACAATGCACTTGCATATCCTAAGCCCCTGTATCTGGTAAAGCTATTTATATCTAGTATTCCTGCGTTTACACCACCTACCACTCATTTATAATTTTCTACTGTTCATATTCATTTATTATTATTAATTCACACCAATAATTGGCATCCTATATAATTTTATCAGAAGAAATATTATTTTTTTTATAGTGGTTGTCCTGCAGCTGATATACTGTATATACTGATGGTCCCGGCATATTGATTAATGCTATAACACTGTGTTTTCCCTCCTTTTTGGAGGTTTTTTAGCCCTGTCTTTTTAGCATTATTTATTACTGTTTTATTTCTTTAGCAATAAAAAATTTACTTTTAATCTTATATTCCTGAGTTGGAATAGCTTCTTATCTAGTGGTAACACACCACAATAGACCATTTTGATGTATTCTGTTTGAAGTATCTAACAACTATTGAACCTTTTTGTACATATGGAAATTATTATATCTAACAAAGAACTGGTGGCAGTCCTACAGGGCTGACATGTCTGTGACTAGTGAAAGGGGTCTCTCAACCTGTCAGTGTTCTGAGCAAGTGTTGTGTCATGACGGCAGTCGCGTGGGCCACCCGCTCTCACTCCCGTTTGCCTCCCTGTGTCGATAGGGGGTGTCTGTGTAAAACTGTGCCAAGCTGACCTTACATATCCCCCAGTGAGTGCACAATGTCCGGATGGTGAAAGTGAGGAGGACATACTGCGTGACCCACGACATATTAGTCACATCTGGTGAGTGGGGTGTGGTTTTGCACACTAAGGATAGAAGACAACATGCTGATTGATGGCAGCCTGACCACTTGCATCCCCATTGATCCTTAAAACAGGACTGTAGAGTCTGGTCTGGATATAGTGGTAGTCTAGCATGCTCACTTTCTCAATTCATTGTCTGTGGGACTGCTTGAGATGGTCGGGTGCTAGGTGATACGTCTAAAGCTTGTTAAAAATCCCTTGAAATTATTTTTACCCATAAAGCTTTATGAACTGATGAGTCTAGGCAAGCACTCACATATTACTAGTTGCAGTCAGCTTTCCCTGGCTCTTCAGTACATCTGAAGTGGAGGCATTGGTTTCACCGTCCTTTCACCAGAGGACAGGAGAAAGGGATTTTGGGGTGACTTAAATCTCTTTCTCATTTTTAAATTATGAAAGGTATGCCTCTCCAGGTTACTACAGCTCTGGTGGTGCCCAACAGTAGGGGCTGAGGGTAGATCAGCAGTTTATAGGGAGTTCTGCTTTCTGTACTAAGATTTTTGGTAGGGGGTAGCTTAGATGAATGTCCCCTCTCCCACCAAAAAAGCATATCAAGTTTGGCACTATCCCAGCAGGATTGGAGGAGTATGGATATTGTATTTAGCTCTTTTGTATTTTTCTGCACTTTATGTGACTTTTGCTTTTTGGCATGCTGCAATTTTTCTGCTGCTTATATTCTGCATGTGTTCTGGGGGTGTCTGCACCAAACTACTCAATAAAAATCTTCTATGATTATTGTACTTTGTTGCATTTTTTTAGGCATTTTCCCACTTACTTGATGTGTTTGTGGTATAGAGTTTAAGCAGAGCAGTGTTTCAATGTTTCTTTGTAATACAAAATTGCTTAGATTCTGCACTTAAAAAGCAACTGTGTTTTTCTTTTTACATGTTTTAGTGAAACTACAGCTTTGCTCTCAATAGAACTGTCACTCAAAGAGCAGTGCCCCCCTGCTTGACTGCGTATCGCCAAGATTGGTCCTTCTTTAGTGACATAATACACCTACCCACTACCAATTCTCCCATAAAATAAGCTTAATACCCATCGAATTAAGACAAGACCATTATTTCTTTGGATAAATTGGCCACAGCGGCCATTTTATTAACAAAACAAACATAAATAACACCAATTATACAATTGTGTAAAAAACTTGAGGGGAGGGTTCTTGGAGTTAAAAAATCTGGCCCACAAAGGGGAAAACCCCCCCACAAACTTTTAACGAAAACCTTCTTTACCCTCAGCTGTAACCACCAGCTCGAGGGCACCATGTAACCCGTTTTCGGGCAAAGAAAGCTCCCGAGGTAAACTCCCCGTCCAGAGCCCATAAACCAAAGCCAGATCAACCCCATAAAACATCAACTCCAAGAACCCCACCCCCCGCTAAACGAGCCACTGTGACGATAATACAAACACGAACTCAAAAGGAAAAAATTACCAACTAAAACCCCCAATTCCCCGATCACAAACCAAGCACCCAAGCCCAAATCCAAAACAATGGAGGGTGGGTGGGTTTCTCTCACCGCTGCTGTAACGACTAATGTCCCTTCCCGCACTTTATGCCCACAAAAGCCCGTCCCCCCCACGACCTGAGCGCACGCCCTCTTTTCTCCCCTTGAGCCAATCCCACTGCTCCCCTTGCTATCTTTCAAATATTCCCACTCCCCTTGGCAACACAGTCATGGGGGGCTTTCATTCCACTGCGCTTTTTACAGCCCCCCCGCTTGACTACGTATCACCAAGATTGGTCCTTCTTTAGTGACATAATACACCTACCCGCTACCAATTCTCCCATAAAATAAGCTTAATACCCATCGAATTAAGAAAAGACCATTATTTCTTTGGATAAATTGGCCACAGAGGCCATTTTATTAACAAAACAAACATAAATAACACCAATTATACAATTGTGTAAAAAACTTGAGGGGAGGGTTCTTGGAGCTAAAAAATCTGGCCCACAAAGGGGAAAAAAAAAAACACAAACTTTTAACGAAAACCTTCTTTACCCTCAGCCGTAGCCACCAGCTCGAGGGCACCATGTAACCCGTTTTCGGGCAAAGAAACCCCAAAGCTCCCGAGGTAAACTCCCCGTCCAGAGCCCGTAAACCAAAGCCAGATCAACCCCATAAAACATCAACTCCAAGAACCCCACCCCCTGCCAACCACGAGCAGCGCTGACCTCTTCAGGCTCACGAGTGCCCCACCACCGCCACTGCTCTCTCAACTCCTTCCTGTATGGCTAGCGCCCACAAATCCAAACCTATATCATTTAAATGGACACCGTCGTCCCTCCAAAAATTTCCCACGCCAGCCTCCAATTCAAAATGCTGAACCGCCACGCCCCCGTTCCGGGAGACAAAACTTGCCACGGCTCTGTTCAACTTCACCCGGGCCCTATTAATACCCCTAAGAGAACGTACAGCCCTCCACGTCTGCCTAGGCACAATGTCAGACCACACTGTCACCATTCCTAGAAAGGATACCCACAGTCTCAAAAAATCAAAACTGATATCGCAAATCAACTCCCTCACCGGCTTGGACCCCAAGTCATTCCCACCCAAATGCACCACAACAATGTCAGGGGACTGATCCAACCGAGCCACGCGAGCAAATTCAGACATTAACCGGCACCACAACATACCCCAGAATCCCAGCCAATGAACAACCACTATATCTCTCCTAAAACCCAGTTGCCTACCATCTTGTCTAGCATCGGCCCGAATTGCACCCCAATGAACGAAGGAGTGTCCAAATATCCAAGCCAACAGGGGGGTCCAACCTGCAAGATATAACAACAATTAATACCAACCAAACAGAGGCCCCCACCCTCACGTCATGGCACTCCCCTCAATGTCGAACGTAAGACAAATATCGATTAGACGTCCATCTGCCTATACGCCTTATCACATCCGCCCCTAAGCCCAAACCATCAGCTTCCGACACTGCCCCAATTCTAAATGAATGTGACCCAAAGGAAATCGGGTCAAGGCCTAACAAAACTAAACTCTTTTTCAACGCTGCCGTAAACTGAAACCGTGACAAGAACTCACCTTGTCTGTGCCGTAACAATGGGCCGGACCTACCGGACCACAAACCCCAATAATCTTCCAAACACTGATGCGGGCACATTAAACCACCGACAACCTTCCCTAACACGACCCGTTTACCTTTGCCCAACTGATCAGTCTTCGAACGCCTAATCCAAAAGGCGATACCTCCAGCCCAAAAATCCACATCCTCCGCTAACAAACCCCGGCCTTGTCCTTGCTAGGGGACACCAGCTCTCCAAGTCTCAATGCCCCAAAAAAGGCCAAAGAAAAAGCCAACCGAAATAGGACGGTCTCAAAGAGAGAACTACAAATCTCCCCCAACGCCCCCCCCCCCAAACGTTCCAACGTCCCAAAAGATATGGGCCTGCGCTTATCGCAAGTCGAGAAGCCTTTACGAAAACCTCTTAATGCCTGCCGTATCAAGAAATCCTAAGTAACATCAATAGAACCCTGAAGCTTGAAACCAAAAGCCAAACCAGCTATAAATTTGTTTAACTTCGACACCGACCAACCCCAATCCTCCGCCGACCCTATCAATAACAAAACTGCCATTGTCTTATCACTGTCAGATTCCACCGAACCCAATTGCTCTAACCACCGCTCCCACATATGCCACGATGATTCATAACCTGACCACGTCTGTCCCGACACCGATGCCTGTATCAACCGACCACCTCGTCCGCAACAATCAGCCACAAATCTGAAGGGCATCCTGTTCCTGCATCTTCCGCGTCTGGTGCCAACTCCCGGAAACGCTCCCACTGCAAACGAGATAAAGCATCCGCTATAGAGTTTTGAACGCCGGGTACATGTACAGCTGAAATCCATGCATTCAACTCTAGGCACCGCAACACCAATTCCTGCACCAATCTAATCACCGGTGGAGAGGAAGAAGAAAGGCTATTAATCACAGCCATCACACTCGAGTTATCACAATGGAAACGTACCCGCCTATCTTTGAACATGCTGCCCCAGATAAACACAGAGACCACAATTGGAAACAGTTCAAGCAAGGCCAAATTTTTTGTAAAACCATTTGTGCACCACCACTCAGGCCACACGCCAACACTCCATTTTCCTCCACAATAAGCACCGTAACCAACACTACCCGTCGCGTCCGTAAAAATCTCGCAGTCAAAATCATTCAATTCCTCCTGTTGAATCAAAGACCTCCCGTTATAATTTTCCAAAAAACGGCGCCACACAACTAAATCTTCCTTGTGTTCCTTATTCAAACGAATAAAATGATGCACCGACCGCACTCCAGCGGTCGCTCTGGATAATCTCCAGCAAAAAATCCTACCCATAGGCATAATACGGCATGCAAAATTCAAACGCCCTAACAGCGACTGTAACTCCTTTAAAGTAACCTTGAGCAATTTTCCGAATCTCAACACCTCAAGCCGGAAAGACACCAACTTATCCTCAGGCAACCTGCACTCCATCTTCTCTGAATCGATAAGAATTCCAAGAAAGCTCAACACCGTGCGTGGGCCCTCCGTCTTTTCCCGCGCCAATGTCCCGCCAAAACATCCCGCCACCCATTCCATGGTAGCCAACAAATTCCCGCACAAAAGAGAATCCGGCGGGCCGACAAACAAAAAATCATCCAAATAGTGGATGACTGAAGGAACCTGCAAAACGTCTCGAACAACCCACTCAAGAAACGTGCTAAAGGACTCAAACAGTGAGCAAGAAATTAAACAACCCACAGGCAAACACCTATCCAAATAAAACCCCCCGTTCCAAAAACAACCCAATAGAGGAATGCTGTCGGGGTGAACCGGAAGCAATCGGAAAGCCGATTCAACATCAGTCTTAGCCATTAATGCACCTGCTCCATACTTACGCACCCATTGCACAGCAGCATCAAAAGAGGTATATACTACGGAGGATAATTCCTCCGCAATGCCATCGTTAACTTACTGCCCTTTTGGGTATGACAAATGTTGAATTAAGCGAAACTTATTAGGCTCCTTCTTAGGAACAACCCCCAAAGGCGAAACAATCACTCCCTCCCCCGGTAAACAACTAAACGGCCCCGACATTCTCCCTAACTCCACCTCTTTCATCAATTTAGCCGTAACTACCTCTGCCTGTAAATTGGCCAACCTCAAGTTCTTTTTTGAAAAAGGGACGGCATGAGTAGGATGAGGAATCCGAAAACCCTCGGAAAAGCCTTCCCAAAGTAACCTCGCTTTTTCCCGATCTGGGTACCTACTTAGATAAGGGGCCATCTTTTGAACCTTCACTGGTGTCACCCCCTTGACCGCCGCCCACTGCTGGTTTACCCCTTGCCTTTTTAAAACATTTGGCCGCTCCATGTGAGGCCCCGTTGCAGTGAGAACAGACATGCTTGAACTTGCATGTGTTGCCGTACTTGCATTGGCCGTCATTAAACTGCCAACACGTCCCTGTTTTATCCTTTGTTCCATGTGTCCCTTGACCACTACCTCCCTGTCCCGACTGCTGACCGCTGAAAGGACTGCCCAAACCGCGTTGGAGCCATCACTTTCAACCACAACCCTATGTCTTTCTGATCCCATTTTATCTCAGGCCTAACCGCCTTCCTTTGCCTAAATTGTTCGTCGTACCGCAGCCACGCCTGGCCACCATACGCCCTATGTGCTTCCCCAATAGCATCGAAATAACAAAAAAGGCCCGAACAATTTTCCGGAAACTTTTCCCCAATAACACTCGCCAAAATAGCAAACGCCTGCTGCCAATTCACGAATGTCTGCGGTATTAGTCGCCAACGTCTCTTTTCCTCCTCCTCCTTCTTACTATCGTCCTTTTTTCCCTTGTCTAGATTAAATTTCTCCAAAGAAAGGAGGGAGAAAATCTCCACATATTCATCCTTCCAAATTTTTTCTTTTATGTCTTTTTTCAAATGAGCCCCTAAAGGCCCTTCAAAACACACGTAAACCTCCCCTCTCGCCCTATCGTCCAATTTAACAGTGTCACCCTTTTCCTTCTCAGCTTGAACCGACACAGATACCCGAGCCGTCGACGCCTGCTCCACGCCACTCAATCTGTCTAACCCAAAAAACCCTCCTGCGCCCTGACCCGACGCAGGCAACCATGCTCCCACAGGGGATGCCCGTAAACTATCGGCGCCTCCCCCATCCAGTCTCCTCAAAATCTGTGACATTCCCAACAAAAGCTCCCTCACACCAGGAACACCAAGATTGCCAGCCCCTCCTCTCCCTGCCGAATCTACCCCCCCCACTCAAGTTATCCCCCAAATCCCCAGACCGAACTCCACTACTCATTGCTGCAAAAAGATTAGACTCACACTCACGAGGCTGCGCAGGTGCTGTGTCCCCGCCAGTCGTGCTTCCAGAGTCATGCAGTTCACCGTAATCGCGTGGGTCACTCCCGGATCCTGAGTCCTCCTCACCGCTGTGTTGCTCCTGGCCCACGCCCCTGGCCTCCTCATCACCAGGGGGGACCGAAGCAGAAGAAGCAGACCTCCCTAGATCTCCTCGCTGACCTCGACCTGGCGGCTGCCAGTCTGTCATCGTGTCTGTCCATGTGCTGGGCCCTGCTGCGAGCCCCCGCTGCCGTTGTTGTGCGACCCCCCGCACAGGGCCAGGCTGAAGGCCAGAAATCAGCCTGCGCACTGACCTCCTAGTAACCATGCCAGACCTGCCAGGTACCCGCGGGGTGTCCAGTCCAGGGGTACCCACCACCATGCCGGGATCCTCATGCCTCTGCTCTGCGTCTGTCACATCCAGGCTCCGCCTCCTCGCCGTCGCAGTAGCCACTGGCCATGCCGCTCCCGCCGAGTGCTGCCGCTCCTCACCGCCGCCGTGGAGCCATCAGGCCCAGGGTCCCTGGCCACTCCCATTGCAGCCCTCACTGCTGATCCGGTCTGCACCGCCGCCGCCCTAGTCCGCCGCCCCACGCCCGCAGCTCTGGCCGGTGGATTCTTGCTGGAGGGCGGACCGGGCTGGGTTGCCGCACCGCGGCCTGCACTCTCCGCAGGGTCCCCGGAGGGGCTCCGTAGCCGACGCCTGCCGCGCGTACCTGCCTCAGGGGATAACCGCTCTGGGGGATGGGTCCTCCTAGTTCTGGTGCCCTGGCTGCCTTGACCACCGAGCAGCGTCGCCAGCTGATCCTCCAGCCAGCCGCCCCGTCTGGACCACGCCATCTCCTGCAGTTCAGCTATCTTGGAGTCCGCTGTGGCCATGGTAAGTGCCTCTTTCTCTCACCGCTGCTGTAACGACTAATGTCCCTACCCGCACTTTATGCCCACAAAAGCCCGCCCCCCCAACGCGACCTGAGCGCACGCCCTCTTTTCTCCCCTTGAGCCAATCCCACTGCTCCCCCTTGCTATCTTTCAAATATTCCCACTCCCCTTGGCAACACAGTCATGGGGGGCTTTCATTCCACTGCGCTTTTTACAGCCCCCCCGCTAGAAACCAGGAAGCAAGCAGAGCTGTGAGCTGCTCGAGAGACAACTTGAAAATACTCCTTTAATATCCATTACTAGTGCACAAGATGTGTTCTTAGATCATGTGTTCCAGGTCATTGTGCTCTGCTAGTTACAAAACAAAAGCTTCATAATGTACAAACATGTTTACATCCCACTTTGATGAAAACATGTTTTATAAATGTGCATACTGAATAAGTGAGGAAGAAAGGAAGATCTTAACAAAATAGTATGTACTGAAACACTATGCATAGTCCATGAATCCACTGTTTAAAAAAATGAGTCAGATTTACTATTCATTTTGGGACAGAATTACGATGTTTGATGTGCCAATATTTCATCGCAAATCATTTTAGATAAATATAACGAGTTCAAGTCTGGGCAATTTAACCTTATTCAGGACAAGACAACCTATAACTGTAAAAGCATATACAGCTCGGGCAAGAATTAAGAGACCACCACATCAAAACCCTGTCATGGACAGCCCAATCTCCAGACCTGAACCCTATTGAAAACCTCTGGAATGTAATCAAGAGGATGATGGATAGTCACAAGCCATCAAACAAAGAAGAACTGATTACATTTTTGCGCCAAAAGCAATGTGAAAGACTGGTGGAAAGCATGCCAAGACGCATGAAAGCTTAAAGCATTAGTATTGTTGTTTCTAAATGATTATGAACTTGTTTTCGTTGCATTATTTGAGGTCTGAAAGCAATGCATTTTTTTGTTATGTTGACCATTTCTCATTTTCAGAAAATAAATACAAAATTTATTGCTTGGAATTGCGAAGACATGTTGTCAGTAGTTTATAGAATAAATGAACAATTTACATTTTACTCAAAAATATACCTATAAACAGAAAAATCAGACAAACTGAAAATTTTGCTGTGGTCTCTTAATTTTAGCCAGAGCTGTATAAGGATATGTGCAGACGATCAGTAAACGCAGCGGTTGGACGATGCGTACTTCTGCAGCGTCCAACCCACAGCGTCCAGATGTTACAGCATAGTCGAGGGGATTTCAAGAAATCCCATGACCACTAAGCGTCTAGAGACGCCTGCGGCTCACCCGCTGAGATGGACATGCGGCACGTCTCTCCAGACTGCAGCATGTCTATGTATCTTGCGGAGACATGAGTCTCCACAGGAGAAACTTCACCTATACAATGCATTGGACACAGTGAATCTGCACGATTCAGTGAAAACATGCGCTGCGTCCAAAGCGCTGCCAATTACTGATTGTGGGCACATACCCTTAGAGATAGATATAGCCAGTGTCTAAATCAGGATTATTATACTAAACTAAAAAACAACCTGGGCAATAAAAGTATATACAAATTAATCTGATCTTTACTCATGAATAATAAAAGAAAAAAACATACAATTTCAAGAATTATGCAAAAGAAACCACCAAAGGGTTACATAGGATAAATAGTGCATGTACAAGATAGTAAAGGGAAGCTTTCAGGTGATTTATGCTTCACAAAGCACAATCATGCAGCTGGGAGCATCAGTCTTTGTATAGAGAAGCTGTGGAGGCATCAAACTGTACATAGGGGAGCTGTGGACCCACCATACTGTGTGTAGGGGAGCTGTGGGCCCAGGGCTGGGATGAGGGGTAGGCAGGGTAGGCATCTACCCAGTGCGCCACCTCCTGCCTAACCGAGGGGTGCAATTTGAAAAAAAAATAGCTGAATGTCTGTGGTTGCTCAATATCTTCTTGCAGCTGCAGACATTCAGCACAGTGAAGGCTCGGAGGTGAGCGATGTCAGTCACTGACACTGCTCACCACTCTCCTGAGACCAAGCCGTCGCTCCCACTCTGCTTTCTGAAGAAAATGCAATTTCTGTGTGCGCCAGCCAGGACAGAAGCAGAGTAGCTGACATCTCCCCTGCTCTGCTGGGATCTCCAGTAAGACGTAGGCCATTTCCGGGCTGTGCCTTGCTGGAGAAGGCGCATGCAGAGGATGTTGGATGGCGCAGTGCAGTGACGTCATTGCGCCGTCCAGCGTCCACTGCTGAACTTCAAAGAAGAGGAGACGGTGGACAGGAGCAGGGAATATGTGAGTATGAGCTTTTTTTTTATTATTCTAATATCACTGTGCAAGGGGGCTGGGGTGAATATAATGAGGGACTTTGCTGATGGGGAATGGGGGGTAAAAGGAGGGGATGTGCAAATGGGGGAATAATTTGAGGGGTTGTGCAGATGGGGGAATAAACTGACAGGCTGAGCAGATGGGGAATAATTTGAGAGGCTATGCATAGGGGGGAATAAAGTGAGGGGCTGTGATCACTAGGGGAATATAATGAAGGGCTGTTCTTGTGGGGGGAATAAATGGGGGGATAAGCTGAGGGGCTGTGTAGAAGGGGGTAAAATGAGGGGCTGTGCAGATGGGGAAAATAAACTGAGGGGCTGTGTAGATGGGGGAATAAACTGAGGGGCTGTGCAGATGGGGAATAAGCCGAGGGACTGTGCAGGTGGGGGGAATAAACTGAGGACTGTGCAGAGGGGGTATAAAATGAGGGGCTGTGCAGAGGGGGGATAAGCTGAGGGGATTTTCGCCAAATTTCAATTTTTTTCACAAATAAACACAAGTAATATCAAATACATTTTACTACTATCATAAAGTTCAATATGTCACGAGAAAACAGTGTCAGAATTAGTGGGATCCATTGAAGCGTTCAAGAGTTATAACCTCATAATGTGACAATGATCAGAATTGTAAAAATTGGCCTGGTCATGATGGTGAAAACAGGCTTCTGGGCAAAGGGGTTAAATGTCCTTCATTTTTCATTCAGTAAAAAAAATAATAAAAGTAAAATTCACTTTACAAACAGTGACTATTTTACATTTCTAAGTGGTACATAAAGCCACACTCCATCTGAAGCCAAACTACACTCCCTTTTTACCAGTAAAAATTGATAGCAAATCTTGGAACCCTACTCTAAATTTAATGGGGGCTTATAAAATCTATATGACGACAAGAACCGTTACTTAAGTATAAAGACAGTAATAATTCTGTTATTATTATTATTTGTGATGTGTTCGTGAGTCTGCGGCAAATTAGAATTCAGGCCCTTCTGATCCAGTTTCCATCTTCTTTACCCCAAAGGAATTCCAGTGGTGAATCTGCTGAAGTTGCGGTTCTCTAGTGTTTTTCATATTTTATCAGTTCCAGTTAATATCGTTCATGTTTTTTGACAATGTGCATTTTATTTTAGTAAAGAACTACCGTAAGTATCTGACCTGCAGCATTTTCCCTGTGGGACAATTTTAGCTTAGGAATGAATGAATATACAGTAATTGCCATGACAGAGACTTTGGGCTATTTTTTAAGTCCTTCACTGTAATAAACTATGAATTCTTGGAAAAGTATGTGCATTCATATATTATAGTATTGCAGTATATAATAAAAGTGATCAAATTATTGCATGCTCAAAACCCACGGGTCTCCCCAGGGGACTCGTCCTGCATCAAACTAGCCCTCAAATGTCTATGTAGATGCAATAATTAAAAATTATGATTCTTAGGAGACAGGGAGGAAAAAACGAATGAGTAAAAATGAAAGTCTGCCTCTCCTCTCAGAAGGGGGTTATAAACAGTATAGTCGCACATATACCGTATATATATATATAAGTATAAGCCGACCCGAGTATAAGCCGACCCCCCTAATTTTGCCACAAAAAACTGGAAAAACTTAATGACTCGAGTATAAGCCTAGGGTGGGAAATGCAGCAGCTACCGGTAAATGTCAAAAATAAAAATAGATGACAATAAAAGTAAAATTAATTGAGACATCAGTAGGTTAAGTGTTTTTGAATATCCATATTGAATCAGGAGCCCCATATAATGCTCCATAAAGTTTATGATGGCCCCATAAGATGCTCCATATTAAAATATGCCCCATATAATCCTGCATAAAGGTTAATAATGGCCCCATAAGATGCTCCATAGACACATTTGCCCAATATAATGCTGCACAAATGTTGATTATGGCCCCATAAGATGCTCCATAAAGATATTTGCCCCATATAGTGCTGTACAAACGTTATGGCCTCATAAGATACTCCATACAGACATTTGCCCAATACAATGCTGCACAAACGTTAATTATGGCCCCATAAGATGCTCCATAAAGATATTTGCCCCATATAATGCTGCACAAACGTTATGGCCCCATAAGATGCTCCATAGAGATATTTGCCCCCATATAGTACTGCACAAACGTTGATTATGGCCCCATATAGTGCTGCACAAACGTTGATTATGGCCCCATACAGACACTTGCCCCATATAGTGCTGCACAAACGTTGATTATGGCCCCATACAGACACTTGCCCCATATAGTGCACAAACGTTGATTATGGCCCCATACAGACACTTGCCCCATATAGTGCTGAACAAATGTTATGGCCCCATAGGATGCTCCATACAGACACTTGCCCCATTTGCTGTTGCTGTGATTAAAAAAAAAATCACATACTCACCTCTCCATCGCTCAGGCCCCCGGCACTTTCAATATTCACCTGACTTAGTTCCGGCACCGCTTCATCTTCAGCATCTTCTGCACTGAGGCAGAGGACGCGCACTAACCATGTCATCGCGCCCTCTGACCTGAGCGTCACTGCAGAAGACGCTGAAGACGGAGCGGCGCCAGAGTGAGTGAATATCGCGCAGCGCTCCCCTCCCCGTTATACTCACCTGCTCCTGGCGCTGTGCAGTCCCTGGTTCCCTGTGCCGCAGCTTGTTCGTGTACTGAGTGGTCACCTTTACCGCTCATTACAGTAATGAATATGCGGCTCCACCCCTATGGGGGTGGAGCTGCATATTCATTACTGTAATGAGCGGTACCATGTGACTGCTCAGTACAGGAAGAAGCTGCGGCGCGGGGAGCCAGGGACGTGCAGGGACCACGCCAGGAGCAGGTGAGTATAATTAAACAGCCCCCGCTCCCCCGCCGACCCCTGGGTATGACTCGAGTATAAGCCGAGAGGGGGGCTTTCAGCCCAAAAAAATGGGCTGAAAATCTCGGCTTATACTCGAGTATATACGGTAAGTGTGATCCCCAAACCAGGGAAAGATCCCACAGTTACTGCCAACTACAGACCTATATCTCTAATTAATG
This sequence comes from Ranitomeya variabilis, assembly GCF_051348905.1. Lineage (NCBI taxonomy): Eukaryota > Metazoa > Chordata > Amphibia > Anura > Dendrobatidae > Ranitomeya > Ranitomeya variabilis. Next base: position 705,231,750 of record NC_135234.1, on the reverse strand, counting down.
TGGAAAATAAAATACTATAGAAGATATTGGCAGATAGGTTAGCCTCTTTACTACCAGCAATAGTAAACACAGACCAGGTGGGATTTGTGCAGGCCCGAGAGACAAGGGACAATACTATTAAGACGATGCTTATTATCTCTAAGGTTAAATCTAAATCTTTACCCCTAGGTCTCTTATCAGTCGATGCAGAAAAGGCCTTTGATAGCGTCCACTGGGGGTTTATGAAAGAGGTGCTGTGTCAGTTGGGTATTGGTCCTTGTTATCTGCAAAATATCCTTTCTTTATATAAAGGCCCTACTGGATGAGTAGCGTAAACGGAACATTATCTTCTCCCTTCGCGATTCAAATGGAACCAGACAGGGTGCCCCCTGTCCCCTCTGCTCTATATATTAGTGATGGAACATCTTGCTAATGTAACTAGGAACAATTCTAACATACATGGGATAAGTATAGGCTCAGCAAATTACAAAACAGCATTATATGCTGGTGATCTCCTTTTGTACGTATCACAGCCCCAAATCTCTTTACCCTCTGTAATGAAAGAGTTTGATCATTTAGTTTCCTGAACAACTTCAAAGTGAATTATTCAAAGTCAGAAGCGTTGAATATCTCACTTTCCAATCAGGAGGTTTATTTAGCAACATCAAACTTTCCTTTCAAATGCCATAAAATATTTGTGAGTCTTCATTCCTTCTGACCCATCCAAACTTTTCTCTCTTAACTATCAAAAACTTTTAGACGGAACCCTTAAGGACTTCGGATAATAATAATCTATAATAATCTTTTATTTATATAACACCAACATATTCCGTAGCGCTTTACAGTTTGCACACATTATCATTGCTGTTCTCAAATGGGCTCATAATCTAAATTTCCTATCAGTATGTCATTGGAGTGTAGGAGGAAACCCATGCAAACACGGGGAGAACATACAAACTCCTTGAAGATGTTGTTTTTGGTGGGATTTGAACCCACTGAGCCACCGTACTGCCCAATCATTTGGATCATATAGCAAACTGAAATTATCATGGTTTGGAAGGATGAATGCAATTAAAATGGATATACTACCTCGATTTCTCTATATTTTTCAGCAGACCACACATGTATCCCCTCCCCGTAGTTTTTTGATAAGCTTCGTTCTGCTATGATAAGATTTGTGTGGGGGAGATCTAGGCCTAGAATTAGTATGCAAACTTTAACACACCCTAAAGCATTGGGAGGTGCAGGGCTTTCTAACTTTAAAACATACTTCCAAGCCCCTACCATAGCTCAGTTTATAGATTGCCATTTTCCCCCCGGTAAGAAGCAATGGGCTGAGATTGAGCAAGAAGGAGGGGAGATACCTTTGAAGCACTTGCCGAGAAATCAGGTTTTGCTGCAGAAAAAAAAGCAGCAAAAACGCCCAGGGTGAACTAACCCTTAATCTTTGAATAGTCTTGTAAAAGATTCCGATGCTAGAAAATTATAATGTACAGTATCTGTAGGGGGAGACTGGGATGAAGAAAACGTTGTGGTAACAAAGGGTTTGTTGGAGAGTTTTATGTATTTGTTATTTGTGTGATAAAAGTATTGTATTTTTATCACTATGTCCGGTGTTGCGTGTTGTGTGCCATTTTGTTGAAGCTATTTTTTTTTTTTTTAGATCACAATATTGAATGAGCAGGCGCAGTATTTAAAATAGAAGGCAGAACACTGAAGGTTCAGTGACCTGTTATTTAAGCCCAGAATTATGATGATGAGATCAGAGCATCAGAAAAAGACCCTCCCCGGAGCACAAGAATCTCATTAACTCAAAACTGCAAACACAGATTAAACAAGAACCACAAGACGGATTTCTTCAACCCGGGTATCGTTTTAATCAGTGTAACAGCGCCAACCTGACAATGCCTGTAGTTTACTTAGCAAAATCCTGATGACACGTTTACTTTAAATTCCACTCCGTAGTTTAGATTGCCTCACTTTCAATCTGTTGCAGTTCAAGGAGTCCAGCGCTTCACAAAAAACCCTTCCCGTACACATTTTGCCTAAAAGCAGCTCTTCCACATGTAGACATGGTGAGACATAGCAGCTTCTTTTTTGAGTGAAGATGTAAGCATCAAGTAAGCATATTTCACGTTTTAATGTTTTATAATGAGATTAAAGTCATTTTGTAATTTGTCTTACATTATTCAAAGGATATAAACCCTATGGCATTAGTGATATATTCCATCACACAGACATATATCCTGTATAGCGTGCATCAGTGAAAGCATTTACTCTCGCAGCATGAACCTTGAGTCCATATCATGCAGCCAAGCATATGAATTGGGCAAGGAGATAGAAACTTTAACTGCGTCACCTGTTATATGCAGACGTAGTTTTTCTAGATAAAGCCTTGTTCCACATTTCTCTCTTTTTAAACTCCTATAGTCACTGATATACTGCAGACTCCTTCTCTGTATTGTTCTATGCCAGTAGTCAAACACGTAGACAATTACTAAACTCGGGCCACATCTGAATCTAAAATGTGTTGAAACTCTTATAAATCTTCGCTATTACCTTGACTTAAAGAGTAACTGTTGTTATAATTTATATTTTATAGATCAGCAGTACACATAAAAATAAGTAACTTTCCCCTCCTGCGTCTTTCCCCTTTCTGGATTGATCTTTCACTTTCAATGCATGGGTAAAATCTTAAAAATCTTTGTTCAATGAAGACAGATTTTCCCATTACTGAGATCAGAGATGACAGTTAGTGCTTTTACAATTCTATGGAAAGGGGAAGAACTAGAGCAGACTCAGTCATTCTGTCACAATGATATAGGAAAAAACACCTCACTCTTATGAAGGCTACAGTGAGATTCTTGGCATGGAGAAAGTCATTCCTGCAATGTATGGCACAAAAGGATCCAAAGAAGGTTCTCCAGCCGTATTCCAAATAAAATAGTAAGCTTTATTCCAACATGTTAAAAAGCAACTTCAAGGCTATCCAAATATATGTTTCCTGTAAATTTCAGACCGTAACTCAGTCATTATTCATGGATAAGTAGATTTATAGACTTTTTATCCATAAATGAGGACTGAGTTATGGTCTGAAACGCATAGGAAAATATATATTTGGATATACTTGAAGATGTATTTTTAACATGTTGTAACGAAGCTCACTATTTTATCTAGAATATGGCTGGAGAACGTTCTTTGCATACAAATATTCTGCCGCAAGTTCTCCTGAAACAACAGTCACAGTTCTCCACAGAACATTGTAAGCCCCAACTGTCATCTATCTGTGTAATGGGAAAGTCTGTATTCACTGAAGACAAATTTTACCCGTGAATTGGGAATTAATGTGTACTATTAAGTTATGAAACAAAGTTAAAATGACAGTTACTCTTTAATGTATACCTATCATATACTGAAAAGTCTAATACAGAGCTGCATGCTATAATATCCATATTTAATATTTGACATACTAAAAAGCAATCAATAATACATTTTTAGGGAAAGTGATGTAAGTTTATTTTGTTGTGAAAGTTCTTACCATGGATAACTTTCTTTCTTCTTCGTCCAAATCAGTGCCATTGTTCCGAACACTGTTCTTATTGAACACTTGGAAAATATCCTTGGAGTCAACGGATATTTTAGTTGGGCTTCTAGGGTGGGAACTCCTCCTTTTTATACCAGTGAAAGTATATTTATAACGTGGCAAATCTGTAAAAACATCATCATTCTCATCATCTTCCTCGGTGTCATCACCACTTTCTTTATCCTCTCGTGTCTCATTCTCATAACCACCACCATCGCAAATAATGTCAAGGGGTAAGTCGGTGAATGTGATAGCACTTGGCTTATGCTTGATTACTCGCACATTGTGAGACTTGCTGTAAGAGGTTTCCGGTTGTAATGATGTTGCAGAAATTTCTTGGTATCCGTCTTCGATGCCAGCATTTTCATTGACAGACACATTGTTTGGGAAAAGGTCATTCTCAGTGGATGATGGTGACCAATCGACAAACTTGGCTGTAGGGTTGGCTTCAATTGTTGCCCAGTTGCCAAGCCCCAGTGTTGTTGGACTAATGTCTCCTATTGACCACCTGCTATTCTCATGGATTCTTGTGTTACTTTCTCTTGTATGTAAGTGACTGGTGACATCAGGTTCCGACCCTAATAAAGTGTCGAAGTCTTCTATATGTGTTTTGTTTGTATTTCTTCCAGATGGGAAGTAGTCTGTTCTCACATTTATTGATGTTAAAGAAAACTTACAAGCAGAAGAAAGCATTGACGTACCGTCAAGATCCAAGATTGTTTCCATGCTTTAATAAGATTAGTCACACCTTTATCATATTGTTCCTATTATTATGCTCTTGAATTGAAGACCTTGTTGTACAAGGAGAGTCTTAACATCCCATCTACTCTTCTGTAATAAAGAAGAAAGACAGAATATCAAATTGCAGAAGGGTTTGTGGGTGTTGGCCTACAAGAATATATAATGTTACACACAATGAAATGTATACTTTATGACAAAACATATTTGTACCGGTCCATACATCTTTTATGGTAAAGTCATGGATAGGTCATTAAAATGTATTTCCAAATAACCCTATAAAAGTAATATGTAATCAGAAAATTACATATTGTTTAAATTATTATAATATTTTATTTTTCATAAACCTATCTATCTATATAAAAAAATTTAAAAAATCTTGTTCTTTTCACTTTGGCCACTAGGCCTAATAATAGACTACTACTTCCTGTTGGAAACATGAACAGTAATAGATATAGAATTACTCACATCTTAAGTTGTATTGACGCATTTAATAAGTTTATTGCCATAAGGGCAAATGTCATTGTGAAAGTAAAGCGAGGAGGTCAACTGTGACATCACATATTGTGAAGGGCGGATTCTGTGATATTTACTGTATATAATGGTGTTACCATTTTATTATAATCCTGTCTGAGAAATACTCCTGAAAAGCCTTCTGATTTGGAGCAGGAAGTGTGTTTCTAGTATAAGTCGTAGTGGCCACTGTATATTAAATATTACATAGTATTACATAGTTATTAAGGTTGAAGAAAGATTTAAGTCCATCTAGTTCAACCCATAGCCTAACCTAACATGCCCTAACATGTTGATCCAGAGGAAGGCAAAAAAAAACCATGTGGCAAACAGTAAGCTCCACATTGGGGAAAAAAATTCCTTCCCGACTCCACATACGGCAATCAGACTAGTTCCCTGGATCAACGCCCTATCAAGGAATCTAGTATATATAACCTGTAACATTATACTTTTCAAGAAAGGCATCCAGTCCCCTCTTAAATTTTAGCAATGAATCACTCATTACAACATCATACGGCAGAGAGTTCCATAGTCTCACTGCTCTTACAGTAAAGAATCCGCGTCTGTTATTATGCTTAAACCTTCTTTCCTCCAGACGTAGAGGATGCCACCTTGTCTCTGTCTCAGGTCTATGATTAAAAAGATCATCAGAAAGGTCTTTGTACTGTCCCCTCTTATATTTATACATTGTAATAAGATCACCCCTTAACCTTCGTTTTTCCAAACTAAATAATCCCAAGTGTAATAACCTATCTTGGTATTGCAGACCCCCCAGTCCTCTAATAACCTTGGTCGCTCTTCTCTGCACCCGCTCCAGTTCAGCTATGTCTTTCGGAGACCAGAACTGTGCACAGTATTCTAAGTGTGGTCGAACTAGTGACTTGTATAGAGGTAAAATTATGTTCTCTTCATGAGCATCTATGCCTCTTTTAATGCATCCCATTATTTTATTTGCCTTTGTAGCAGCTGCCTGACACTGACCACTAAATGTGAGTTTGTCATCCACCCATACACCCAGGTCTTTTTCATTGATGGTTTTGCCCAGTGTTTTACAATTAACACATAGTTATACATCTTATTTGCTCTACCCAAGTGCATGACCTTACATTTATCCCCATTAAAGCTCATTTGCCATTTATCAGCTCAAGCATCTAGTTTACATAAATCCTCCTGTAATATAAAATTGTCCTCCTGTGTATTGATTTCCCTGCAGAGTTTAGTGTCCTCTGCAAATATTGAAATTCTACTCTGTTTTTCCCTCAACAAGGTCATTAATAAATATGTTAAAAAGAAGAGGGCCCAGTACTAACCCCTGTGGTATCCCACTGCTAACTGTGACCCAGTCCGAGTGTGCTCCATTAATTACCACCCTTTGTTTCCTGTCCCTGAGCCAGCTCTTAACCCACTTACACATATTTTCCCCCATTGTTCTCATTTTACTGTATCAACCTTTTGTGTGGCACCGTATCAAAAGCTTTTGAAAAGTCCATATACACTACGTCCACTGGGTTCCCTTGGTCCAGTCCGGAACTTACCTCTTCATAGAAACTAACCAGATTAGTCTGACAGGAACCGTCCCTAGTAAACCCGTGCTGATACTGGGTCATGAGGTTATTCCTCTTCAGATACTCCAGTACAGTATCCCTTAGAATGCCCTCCAGGATTTTACCCACAGTAGAGGTTAAGCTTACTGGCCTATAATTTCCGAGTTCAGTTTTTGTCCCCTTTTTGAATATTGGCACCACATTTGCTATACGCCAGTCCTGTGGTACAGACCCTGTTATTATGGACTCTTTAAAAATTAAAAATAATGGTCTCTCAATGACTGTACTTAGTTCCTGCAGTACTCGGGGGTGTATCCCATCCGGGCCCGGAGATTTGTCAATTTTAGTGATTTTTAGACGCCGCCGTTCTTCCTGCTGGTTAAGCAGGTGACATTTAATGGGGAATTTTTGTTATCACTGATCATATTGTCTGCCATGGGATTTTCTTGTGTAACTACTGATGAAAAAAGTTATTTTAGCATATTGGCTTTTTCCTCATCCACCATTTCACCCAGACTATTTTTAAGGGGGCCAACACTATCATTTTTTAGTTTCTTACTATTTATGTAGTTAAAGAATATTTTGGGATTATTTTTACTCTCTCTGGCAATGAGTCTCTGTCTCAATCTTTGCTGCCTTGATTTGCTTTTTACAGAATTTATTTTATTAATTTATATTTATTTAATGCCTCATCACTACCTACTTCCTTTAATTCTCTAAATGCTTTCTTTTTGTCCCTTATTGCGCCCCTAACAGCTCTATTTAGCCATATTGGTTTCCTCCTATTTCTAGTATGTTTATTCCCATACGGTATATACTGTGCACAGGTCCTATCCAGGATGCTAATAAACGTCTCCCATTTTCTTTGTGTATTTTTATGTCTCAGGAAATCGTCCCAGTTAAATGCACCAAGATCCTCTCTCATCCGTTGGAAATTTGCCTTCCTGGAGTTTAGTGTCCTTGTAACCCCTCTACTTCACATCTTATTAAAGGTTACATGAAAACTTATTTTGTGATCACTATTCCCCAGGTGACCCCCAACCCTTATATTTGATATGCGGTCTGGCCTGTTGGTTAATATTAGGTCTAGCAGTGCCCCCCTCCTTGTTGGGTCCTGAACCAGTTGTGAAAGGTAATTGTCTCTCATAGTTGTCAAAAACTGATTACCTTTGCTGGAACTGCAGGTTTCTGTTCCCCAATGTATTTCAGGGTAGTTGAAGTCCCCCATAATAATGACTTCTCCTTGAGTCGCAGCTTCATCTACTTGCTTTACTAGGATATTCCCCGTTGCTTCCATTATTTTTGGGGACTTATAACAAATCCCTATCAGTAATTTATTATTTTTCCCCTCCCCTTATCTCCACCCACAGGGACTCTACATTTTCATTAGATTCACATATACTATCACGCAGGATGGGTTTTAACCCCTTAACCCCCAAGGGTGGTTTGCATGTTCATGATCGGGTCAATTTTTACAATTCTGACCACTGTCCCTTTATGAGGTTATAACTCTGGAACACTTCAATGGATCCTGATGACATTGTTTTCTCGTGACATATTGTACTTCATGATAGTGGTAACATTTCTTTGATATTACCTGCGTTTATTTGTGAAAATAAAACGGAAATTTGGCGAAAATTTTGAAAATTTCGCAATTTTCCAACTTTGAATTTTTATGCCCTTAAATCACAGAGATATGTCACACAAAATACTTAATAAGTAACATTTCCCACATGTCTACTTTACAACAGCACAATTTTGGAACCAATTTTTTTTTTTGTTAGGGAGTTATAAGGGTTAAAAGTTGACCAGCAATTTGTCATTTTTACAACACCATTTTTTTTAGGGACCACATCACATTTGAAGTCACTTTGAGGGGTCTATATGATAGAAATTACCCAATTGTGACACCATTCTAAAAACTGCACCCCTCAAGGTAATCAAAACCACATTCAAGAAGTTTATTAACCCTTCAGGTGTTTCACAGGAATTTTTAGAATGTTTAAAAAAAAAATGAACATTTAACTTTTTTTCACAAAAAATTTACTTCAGCTCCAATTTGTTTTATTTTACCAAGGGTAACAGGAGAAATTGGACCCCAAAAGTTGTTGTTGTTGTTGTACAATTTGTCCTGAGTACGCTGACACCCCATATGTGGGGGTAAACCACTGTTTGGGCGCATGGCAAAGCTCGGAAGGGAAGGAGCGCCGTTTGACTTTTCAATGCAAAATTGACTGGAATTGAGATAGGACGCCATGTCGTGTTTGGAGAGCCCCTGATGTGCCTAAAGATTGAAATCCCCCACATGTGACACCATTTTGGAAAGTAGACCCCCTAAGGAACTTACCTAGATGTGGTGTGAGAACTTTGAACCCCCAAGTGTTTCACTACAGTTTATAACGCAGAGCCGTCAAAATAAAAACTTTTTTTTCTACAAAAATTATTTTTTAGCCCCCAGTTTTGTATTTTTCCAAGGGTAATAGGAGAAATTGGACCCCAATAGTAGTTGTCCAATTTGTCCTGAGTACGCTGATACCCCATATGTGGGGGATACCACCGTTTGGGTGCATAGTAGAGCTCGGAAGGGAAGGAGCGCCGTTTGGAATGCAGACTTAGATAGATTGGTCTGCAGGCATCACGTTGCATTTGCGGAGCCCCTGATGTACCTAAAAAGTAGCAACCCCCCACAGGTGACCCCATATTGGAAACTAGACCCTCAAGGAACTTATCTAGATATGTTGTGAGAACTTTGAACCCCCAAGTGATTTACTACAGTTTATAACGCACAGCCGTGAAAATAAAAAATATTTTTTTCCCACAAAAATGATTTTTTTAGCCCCCAAATTTTTATTTTCCCAAGGGTAACAAGAGAAATTGGACCCCAAAGGTTGTTGTCCAATTTGTCGTGAGTACGCGGATATCCCATATGTTGGGGTAAACCCCTGTTTGGGCACACGGCAGAGCTCGGAAGGGATGTAGCACTGTTTTACTATTTCAACGCAGAATTGGCTGGAATTGAGATCGGATGCCATATCGTGTTTGGAGAGCCCCTGATGTGCCTAAACAGTGGAAACACCCCAATTCCAACTGAAACCCTAACCCAAACAGACCCCAACCTTAATCCCAACCATAACCCTAACCACACCCCTAACCCTGACACACCCCTAACCCTAATCCCAACCCTAATCCCAACTGTAAATGTAATCCAAACCCTAACCCTAACTTTAGCCCCAACCCTAACCCTATCTTTAGCCCCAACCCTAACCCTAACATTAGCCCCAACCCTAACTGTAGCCCGAACCCTAACTGTAGCACTAACCCTAACTTTAGCCCCAACCCTAACCCTAATGGGAAAATGGAAATAAATACTTTTTTTAATTTTACTATTTTTCTGAAGGGGGGTTTGATTTACTATTTATAGCGGGATTTTTTAGAGGATTTTTATAATTGGCAGCTGTCACACACTAACAGACGATTTTTATTGCAATAAATAGTTTTTGCGTCTCCACATTTTGAGAGCTATAATTTTTCCATATTTTGGTCCACAGAGTCATGTGAGATCTTGTTTTTTGTGGGATGAGTTGACGTTTTTATTGGTATCATTTTCGGCCACGTGACATTTTTTGATCGATTTTTACTCTGATTTTTATGAGGCAGAATGACCAAAAACCAGCTATTCATGAATTTCTTTTGGGGGGGGCTTTTATACCGTTCCACGTTTGGTAAAATTAATAAAGCAGTTTTATTCTTTGGGTCAGTACGATTACAGCGATACCTCATTTATATTTTTTTATGTTTTGGTGCTTTTATATGATAAAAACTATCTAATATATAATTGCCTAGAATACTACTTCCTGCAATTTGTATATAACACAAAATCCAAAATATCATATAAACCTTCAATTACTATTACAAAACACAATTCCCCATATATATAGGGGAAATAAAGGCATACGAGAAAGTATAAAATTGAAAACAACTTTATTAACAATAACCATGAAAATCATGAAAAATAAACAAACAGGGAAAATCTCAATTAAAAACAAAGCAAACAGTGGGCAGATGTAATATACCAGACATAATGAGTATATATTATTTGTATGGTTCTTTTGTGAAACCCAGTCAATGTAGTCCAAAGACTAAAATATAATGTGTACTATGTGACTGTGCCAATATATCACATATGCCAGTATAACTGGCTAAAAATGTTACTGTACTACAAAGTACTGGCTGTACAGCAATTACTCTAAGATTGGGTTCACACAACCTATATAAATGCGTGTAATAAGCAGAAAAAGTGCTACATACGTTGGACCAACAAGGATAATTGAAATACCATAGATACTAAATAAATGTATAGCAGGCATAAAGAAAATTAGAGATATATAGTAAAGTGCAATTAGTGCAAAAAGCCTATAGTTATATGAAACCTTAATAGGTACAATACGCAATCTCTATGGGAAAAGTTTGATTCAAATATACAATGCTATATCTGATTGCAGACATGCAGATGCTTAAGGTAAAGGTAAATGTGCACCAACTGAATAGTATACACGCCTATAGATGTAACTTACATTTATGATAGATGTCTGGTGCCTGTGTTGCGACCCCGACAGCGCCGTTTCGCCAATCAGGCTTCTTCCATAAGGGGGAAGAAGCCTGATTGGCGAAACGGCGCTGTCGGGGTCGCAACACAGGCACCAGACATCTATCATAAATGTAAGTTACATCTATAGGCGTGTATACTATTCAGTTGGTGCACATTTACCTTTACCTTAAGCATCTGCATGTCTGCAATCAGATATAGCATTGTATATTTGAATCAAACTTTTCCCATAGAGATTGCGTATTGTACCTATTAAGGTTTCATATAACTATAGGCTTTTTGCACTAATTGCACTTTACTATATATCTCTAATTTTCTTTATGCCTGCTATACATTTATTTAGTATCTATGGTATTTCAATTATCCTTGTTGGTCCAACGTATGTAGCACTTTTTCTGCTTATTACACGCATTTATATAGGTTGTGTGAACCCAATCTTAGAGTAATTGCTGTACAGCCAGTACTTTGTAGTACAGTAACATTTTTAGCCAGTTATACTGGCATATGTGATATATTGGCACAGTCACATAGTACACATTATATTTTAGTCTTTGGACTACATTGACTGGGTTTCACAAAAGAACCATACAAATAATATATACTCATTATGTCTGGTATATTACATCTGCCCACTGTTTGCTTTGTTTTTAATTGAGATTTTCCCTGTTTGTTTATTTTTCATGATTTTCATAGTTATTGTTAATAAAGTTGTTTTCAATTTTATACTTTCTCGTATGCCTTTATTTCCCCTATATATATGGGGAATTGTGTTTTGTTCCTGCAATTTGTGCCAACTTCCGTGGCTTTGTCCGGAGCTAATGTCCGGAGCTAATGTCCGGAGCTAATGTCCGGAGCTAATGTCCGAAGATAAGTGACGTCACCAGTGTCCCACACCCAGGCAGAGCACAGGGGCCCCAGGCAGCATATGGGGCCCCAGGCAGAGCACAGTGGCCCCAGGCAGAGCACAGGGGCCCCAGGCAGCATATGGGGCCCCAGGCAGAGCACAGTGGTCCCAGGCAGAGCACAGGGGCACCAGGCAGCATATGGGGCCCCAGGCAGAGCACAGTGGCCCAGGCAGAGCACAGGGGCCCCAGGCAGAACATGGGGCCCCAGGCAGAGCACAGGGGCCCCAGGCAGAGCACAGGGGCCCCAGGCAGCATATGGGGCCCCAGGCAGAGCACAGGGGCCCCAGGCAGAGCACAGGGGCCCCAGGCAGCATATGGGGCCCCAGGCAGAGCACAGGGGCCCCAGGCAGCATATGGGGCCCCAGGCAGAGCACAGTGGCCCCAGGCAGAGCACAGGGGCCCCAGGCAGAACATGGGGCCCCAGGCAGAGCACAGGGGCCCCAGGCAGAGCACAGGGGCCCCAGGCAGCATATGGGGCCCCAGGCAGAGCACAGGGGCCCCAGGCAGCATATGGGGCCCCAGGCAGAGCACAGTGGCCCCAGGCAGCATATGGGGCCCCAGGCAGAGCACAGTGGCCCCAGGCAGAGCACAGGGGCCCCAGGCAGCATATGGGGCCCCAGGCAGAGCACAGTGGTCCCAGGCAGAGCACAGGGGCCCCAGGCAGCTTATGGGGCCCCAGGCAGAGCACAGTGGCCCCAGGCAGAACATGGGGCCCCAGGCAGAGCACAGTGGCCCCAGGCAGAGCACAGGGGCCCCAGGCAGAACATGGGGCCCCAGGCAGAGCACAGGGGCCCCAGGCAGAGCACAGGGGCCCCAGGCAGCATATGGGGCCCCAGGCAGAGCACAGGGGCCCCAGGCAGCATATGGGGCCCCAGGCAGAGCACAGTGGCCCCAGGCAGAGCACACACCAAATCGGAGGCCGAGGGGCCCCGCCAACCAAATCGGAGGCCGAGGGGCCCCGCCAACCAAATCGGAGGCCGAGGAGCCCCGCCCACCAAATCGAAGGCCGAGCGGCCCCGCCCACCAAAGCGGAGGCCGAGGGGCCCGGCCCTGCCCACCAAAGCGGAGGCCGAGGGGCCCCGACCACCACATCGGAGGCCGAGGGTCCCCGCCCACCAAATCGGAGGCCGAGGGTCCCCGCCCACCAAAGCGGAGGCCGAGGGGCCCCGCCCACCACATCGGAGGCCGAGGGGCCCCGCCCACCAAATCGGAGGCCGAGGGTCCCCGCCCACCAAATCGGAGGCCGAGGGTCCCCGCCCACCAAATCGGAGGCCGAGGGTCCACACCATCCAAATCGGAGGCCGACGGGCCCCACCCACCAAAGCGGAGGCCGAGGGTCCCCGCCCACCAAATCTGAGGCCGAGGGTCCCCGCCCACCAAATCGGAGGCCGAGGGTCCCCGCCCACCAAATTGGAGGCCGAGGGGCCCCGCCCACCAAATCGGAGGCCGAGGGTCCCCGCCCACCAAATCGGAGGCCGAGGGGCCCCGCCCACCAAATCGGAGGCCGAGGGTCCCCGCCCACCAAATCGGAGGCCGAGGGTCCCCGCCCACCAAATTGGAGGCCGAGGGTCCCCGCCCACCAAATCGGAGGCCGAGGGGCCCCGCCTACTAAATCGGAGGCCGAGGGTCCCCGCCCACCAAATCGGAGGCCGAGGGGCCCCGCCCACCAAATCGGAGGCCGAGGGGCCCCGCCCACCAAATCGGAGGCCGAGGGGCCCCGCCCACCACATCGGAGGCCGATGGGCCCCGCCCACCAAATCAGAGGCCGAGGGTCCCCGCCCACCAAATCGGAGGCCGAGGGTCCCCGCCCACCAAATCGGAGGCCGAGGGTCCACACCAACTAAATCGGAGGCCGAGGGGCCCCGCCCACCAAATCGAAGGCCGAGGGGCCCCGCCCACCAAAGCGGAGGCCGAGGGTCCCCGCACACCAAATCGGAGGCAGAGGGACCCCGCCCACCAAATCGGAGGCCGAGGGGCCCCGCCCACCAAAGCGGAGGCCGAGGGTCCCCGACCACCAAATCGGAGGCCGAGGGTCCCTGCCCACCAAATCGGAGGCCGAGGGGCCCGGCCCTGCCCACCAAAGCGGAGGCCGAGGGGCCCCGCCCACCACATCGGAGGCCGAGGGGCCCCGCCCACCAAATCGGAGGCCGAGGGTCCCCATCCACCAAATCGGAGGCCGAGGGTCCCCGCCCACCAAATCGGAGGCCGAGGGTCCCCGCCCACCAAATCGGAGGCCGAGGGTCCCCGTCCACCAAATCGGAGGCCGAGGGTCCCCGCCCACCAAATCGGAGGCCGAGGGGCCCCACCAACCAAATCGGAGGCCGAGGGGCCCCGCCCACCAAATCGGAGGCCGAGGGTCCCTGCCCACCAAATCGGAGGCCGAGGGGCCCCGCCAACCAAATTGGAGGCCGAGGGGCCCCGCCCACCAAATCGGAGGCCGAGGGGCCCCACCAACGAAATCGGAGGCCGAGGAGCCCCGCCCACCAAATCGAAGGCCGAGCGGCCCCGCCCACCAAAGCGGAGGCAGAGGGACCCCGCCCACCAAATCGGAGGCCGTGGGGCCCCGCCAACCAAATCGGAGGCCGAGGGTCCCCGCCCACCAAATTATTCTTACATTTGAATAAATAAAGTATATATGGATTCTAGACTCCCGATTCTTTAGAATCGGGCTGCCATCTAGTTTTATATAAAAAAATAATTAATTTTGCATCACTTTATTCTGAGGACTATAACTTTTTATTTTTTCGCTGATGACGCTGTGTGGCAGCTCGTTTTTTACGGGACAAGATGTTGTTTTCAGTGGTACCATGTTTATTTATATCCGTCTTTTTGATTGCGTGTTATTCCACTTTTTGTTCGGCGGTATGATAATTTTTTGCCTAGTTTTTTTTTTTTTTCTTTTTACGGTGTTCAGTAAAGGGGTTAATTAGTAGGACAGTTTTATAGGTCGGGTCGTTATGGATGCGACAATACTAAATATGTGTATTTTTAATTTATTTTATTTAGATAAAGAAATGTATTTATTGGAACAATTTTTTTTCTTTTTTTAGGATTTTTTTTTTTTACTTTGTCCCAGGGTGGGACATGGTTATATAGTGTCAGATCGCTGATCTGACACTTTGCAAAGCACTGTGTCAGATCAGCGATCTGACAGGCAGTGCTGTAGGCTTGCCGGCGCCTGCTGGGCAGGCACTTGCAAGCCACCTCCCTGCAGGACCTGGAAGGAGCCTGCTGCCATTTTGGATCTGGGGCCTGCAGGAAGGAGACACTCGGAACAACGCGATCACATCGTGTTGTTCCGATGGTCTCAGGGAAGCACGCAGGGAGCTCCATCCCTGCGCGATGCTTCCCTATGCCGCCGGAATGCTGCGATCATGTTTGATCGCAGTGTTCCGGGGGTTACTGTGCTGGGAGCGGTCCGTGACTGCTCCTGGCACATAGAGCCGGATGTCAGCTGTAATAATCAGCTGACACCCGGCGGCGATCAGCCGCGCTCCCCCCGTGAGCGCGGCTGATCGCCCATGACGTACCATCCCATCCCTGGGAATTAAGTCCCAGGTCACCTCGACGGGATAGTACGTCATATGGCAGAAAGGGGTTAAGGATGATTTTACATATAGACACACACCTCCCCCTCTCTTAACTGTACGGTCATTTCTGAACAGACTATAGCCCTGCAAGTTAACAGCCATTATAAGGGTTAAAATTTGACCAGCGATTTCTCATTTTTCCAACAAAATTTACAAAACCATTTTTTTTAGGGACCACATCACATTTGAAGTGACTTTGGGGGGTTAATATGATAGAAAATACCTTAAAGTGATAACATTCTAATAACTGCACCCTGTAGGCTACTTTCACACTAGCGTCATTTGTAATACGTCGCAATGCGTCGTTTATGAGAAAAACCGCATTCCTGCAGTTGTCTGCAGGATGCGTTTTTTACCCATAGACTTTCATTAGCGACGCATTGCGACGTATGGCCACACGTCGCCACCGTCGTGTTTTGGCGGACCGTCGGCACAAAAAAAGTTACATGTAACTTTTTTTGCGCATCGTGTCCACCATTTTCGACTGAGCATGCACGGCTGAAACTCCGCCCCCTCCTCCCTGAACATTACAATGGGGCAGCGGAAGCGTCGTAAGACTGCTTCCGCTGCCCACGTCGGGCATTACTTTCACAACGCGCGTCGGCACGTCGGGCTGACGCATAGTGACGGCCCCGTGCCGACGCTAGTGTGAAAGAAGCCTTAAGGTGCATGTAAGGATCCCGGACTTCCCTTGTTCCTGTTCGCCCTGATCAAAGATGGAGTCTTGGATCTCACCCTGTACAAACAAAAAAGTTGTTAAACCGCACCCTTAAATGTCCAAGTCTTTAAAGACCAAGAGGCGCACGTTAAAACCAGGGAGTCCATCCCAGAGCATATTCCATATCCAGATAAATCAAAAAAACAGCGCCTCACCCTGTCATGGAACTTCCTGTCCGTCCTGATTATTTAAGTCCCAGTCATGTGTTCTTCTGTGCCTGAGTATTTTGTGCTGCTGGTTCCTGAGCTTCTGTCTGTGTTCTGGTAAACTCCCCACTTCTGCTGCTCACTACTCGGTGGTCTGCCTCGCCCCTTTCAGCTGCATCTCACCTCTGGAACTGCTGCTGTGACGGGCAGCACACCTGTGGAAGGATTTCCCTAGTTTGCTAAACTTTTCCCAGTGTTGTGCCTCTTTGCACAACCACACCAGGTGAGCAAGATTTTATTGTTGCTTTTCTCACCAAGAGAGTTTTTACTCATCTACTATGCTTAGATAGCACTCTCCCCCTTTTTCCCCTCATCCTCTCTTTCTCAGGACTTCGTGCTCAACGCACCACCTGCATATTATTGAACTTCCACAAACAAATGATGTGCGCTCGTATGATCAAGTTTTGCTGGACTTCCTTGTTTAAGTACTGTGTGCATTTCTACTACACTTCTGCTGGATTCCCACGATTAAGTTCTGTGTGCATTCACCCTAATAACCTACTGGACTTCCTTGTCAAGTGTCTTGTTTGCTCCCTCGTCATATCCTTGCTGGTCTGGTTAATATTAGCGGTCGCGTCCCTCTATTCACTGTGCTGTGATTTACCATATTGCACTGAGCACCTCGTTACAATTGCAGGAATTTCTGTGTTAGTTCTGTTTGCATTTTTGCTTTGTTTAAATGCATCATTTACTGCAGCTTTGCTCTCAGACTGGTTTTATCCCATGCTATCAGATTCCTTAGTACCTATATATTATTACAGTGCACGAAACCACATTCAAGACGTTTATGAACCCTTCAGGTGCTTCACAAGAACTAAAGCAATGTGGAAGGAAAAAATTAACATTTAACTTTTTTTCACAAAAAATTTACTTTAGACCCAAACTTTTTTATTTTCACAAGGGTATTAGGAGAAAATGGACCCCAAAATGTTTTTTTGCAATTTCTCCTGAGTACGCCAATACCCCGTATGTGGGGGAAAGCCACTGTTTGGACGCATGGTAGGGCTCCGAAGGGAGGGAACACCGTCTGACTTTTTGAATGCAAAATTGGCTGGAATTGATGGCGGGCACCATGTCACGTATGGTGACCCCCTGATGTGCCTAAACAGTGGAAACCCCCCAATTCTAACTCCAACCCTAACACAGCCCTAACCTCAATACACCCATAACCCTAATCCCAACTCTAACCCTAACCACAACCATAACACCAACACCACGCTAACCCCAACACCACAACCGTAACCCCAACACAACTGTAACCCCAACACAACCCTATCTACAACACAAACCTAACCCCAACCCTAACCCCAACCCTAGCCCCAACCCTAGCTCTAACCTCAACCCCAAACCTAGCCCTAACCCAAACTGCAAAGAATGGAAAAAATACAACTTTTTTATTTTATTATTTTTAGCTAACCAAAGGGTTAACAAAGGGCGGTTTGATTTACAATTTTTTTTTTATTTTCATCACTGTGATAGGGTCTATCACAGTGATCAAAATGAACCAATAGGAAAAATCTCCTATTGTTGCTGGGTACCAGCCAGCAGATATTGGCGGGGGCATTGCGCATGCGCCTGCCATTCTCTTCCAGAAAGATGACACAGAGGGCTGGGGGACGGAGCAGGCGGGTTCGGGTATGGCAGACCTACCAAGGGGGGCTCGGGGGACCACATTTCTCTGCTTGATCATATCAGAAGAGAGAGATTAATGGAAAATCAGATTTTTTTGTGAACGCCGTTATTCGGTGAATAACGGTGATCACGTGAGTGGGGACGGTAAGAAACAACCAGAATCATGTTCTCAGGTGTCTCGGCTACCCCCGTTAGCCGAGATCCCAGAGATTTTCCAACGCTGGGGGGTGCTATACACTTATTTCTCTGCGCCGTTAAAAAGCGGCGCTAAGGAAAAAGGCCCCTTAACTGCCACCGTATAAAGGCGCATCGGTGGTCATAAAGGGGTTAAAGGAAATCAAAACCTAAGAAACCTTCAGATGCTTGGCAATCACAGACACAGTCAAGGCTTAGAGGGCAACCAGCTCAATTGACAGTGTCAAAGGTGTCAAAGGTAAGTAATATTCTAAATGACAGAGGAAATGTATCCTGATATATATCCTATATTGTCAAATAAGTCAGACCGAAACAATACATCAGCCAACATGAGGAATATAAGGTATTGGCCAGTAAGGAGTGCAGGAGGATCAAATGACAATACAGGATCTAGTAGTGTAAAATAGCAATTCAGGGAACGTCATTGACAGAAACTGGAAACTTTGAGAATTGTCTTAACTCTTGAAACAGCTTCTTCTCATGAAACTATCACTGACAATTTTGTCTGGTCACAGGATTGGAGTTTCAGAAAATAAATTCAACTATGGTTAGAAGCTCAAAAAATTAGTTTAATGACATCTCCTTCCCAGTCATAAAGTTCATCTTAATTTACAGTAACACTCTGATGGCATCTGCCCTTTAAAAGATAATCATAATAATATAACACCGAAAAAGTGAAAAAATGCCAGACAAACATGTGAATATAATAACAACTACGTCTTATTTACGAAAGATAAAATCACAAATACAGTATAATAAAAGACCATGGATGGGTCTATCAAACATGAGTGGGTGAATAGTATATACAGGTGCTTCTCACAAAATTAGAAAATCATCAAAAAGTTAATTTATTTCAGTTCCTCAATACAAAAAGTGAAACTCATATTATATAGAGTCATTACAGACAGAGTGATCTATTTCACGTGTTTATTTCTGTTAATGTTGATGATTATGGCTTACAGGCAATGAAAACCCAAAAGTCATTATCTCAGTAAATTAGAATACTTTATAACACCAGATTGAAAAATGATTTTAAAATCTGAAATGTTGGCCTATTGAAATGTATGTTCAGTAAATGCACTCAATACTTGGTGGGGGCTCCTTTTGCATCAATTACTGAATCAATGCGGCATGGCATGGAAGCGATCAGCCTGTGGCACTGCTGAGGTGTTATGGAAGCCCAGGTTGCTTTGATAGCAGCCTTCAGCTCATCTGCATTGTTGGGTCTGGTGTCTCCCATCTTCCTCTTGACAATACCCCATAGATTCTCTATGTGGTTAAGGTCAAGCGTGTTTGCAGGCCAATCAAGCACAGTGATGCTGTTGTTTTTAAACCAGGTATTGGTCCTTTTGGCAGTGTGGACAGGTGCCAAGTCCTACTGGAGATTGAAATTTTCATCTCCAAAAAGCTTGTTGGCAGAGGAAAGCATGAAGGGCTGTAAAATTTCCTGGTAGACGACTGCGCTGACTTTGGTCTTGTTAAAACACAGTGGACCTACCCCAGCAGATGACACGGCTCCCCAAACCATCACTGATGGTGGAAACTTCACACTAAACCTCAAGCAGCTTGGATTGTGGCCTCTCCACTCTTCCTCCAGACTCTGGAACCTTGATTTCCAAATGAAATGCTAAATTTACTTTCATCTGTAAACAACACCTTGGACCACTGAGCAACAGTCCTGCTCTTTTTCTCCTTGGCCCAGGTAAGACGCTTCTGGAGTTTTCTATTAGTCATGAGTGGCTTGACACAAGGAATGCGACACCTGTAGCCCATGTCCTGGATACGTCTGTGTGTGGTGGCTCTTGAAACAATGTCTCCAGCAGCAGTCCACTCCTTTGAATCTCCCCAAATTTTTGAATGGCCTTTTCTTAACAATCCTTTCAATGCTGCGGTTATCTCAGTTGCTTGTGCACCTTTTTGTACCACACTTTTTCCTTCCACTCAACTCTCCATTAATGTGCATGGATATAGCACTCTGTGAACAGCCAGCTTCTTTAGCGATTACCTTTTGTGGATTACCCTCCTTGCTGAGTGTGTCAATGATTGCCTTCTGGACATCTGTCAAGTCAGCAGTCTTCCCCATGATTGTGGAGCCTACTGAAACACACTAAGGGACCTATTTAAATGGTTAGGAAGCCTTTGCAGGTGTTTTTTGTTAATTATTCTAAATTTCTAAGATCATGACTTTTGGGTTTTCATTGGCTGTAAGCCATAATCATCAACATTAACAGAAATAAACACTTGAAATAGATCACTCTGTTTGTAATGACTCTATAAAATATATGAGTTTCACTTTTTGTATTGAAGAACTGAAATAAATTAACTTTTTGATGATATTCTAATTTTGTGAGAAGCACCTGTGTTATGATCCGGTGACCTTGGGGCCGCATGAAAACTTTCTCTGGAGTCGGTGGAACCTGTACTGACCGCAAATCCTGAACTAACACCGCAACTAGAAGTAGCCGTGGGGTGTGCCTAACAAACCCTAGACACCTCGACACAGATTACTAGGCGGTCAGTATTAAAACCCTTCCAAAAATATCCACAACAGATAATACAAAAAGTTCCACAATCTAACTAAAGACATTGAATGTATATCTGCCACTTCAGAGAATCCAGAAAGACTGAGAAAATACTGACACAATCTAAGCTGGACAAGAAAACACAAAGAATAGCACTGAATTGTGAAGCACACAGCATGTGTGCCACAGGAAAAAAAAAACAGACACTTATCTTTGCTGATTTGGCAGAAAGACAGGAGGAACCAGGCAGAGGTCCAACACCTCCCAACAACAATTGACAGCTGGCAAGGACTAATGTATCCTGCACACCTAAACACCCCAGTCAGAACTGCAATCAGCAGACACACCTGACCAGGACTGCAACCCAGGGACAACTGCATTACCACCTACTACCACCGGAGGGAACCCAAAAGCAGAATTCACAACAGTACCCTCCCCTTGAGGAGGGGTCACCGAACTCTCACAAGCGCCCCCAGGCCGATCAGGACGAGCCAGATGAAAGGCACGGACCAGATCAGCAGCATGGACATCAGAAGCAAAAAACCCAAGAATTATCCTCCTGGCCATAACCCTTCCATTTGACAAGGTACTGAAGCCTCCGCCTCGAAAAACGAGAATCCAAAATCTTCTTGACCATATACTCCAACTCCCCATCAACCAAAACAGGGGCCGGAGGATCAACAGAGGGAACAACGGGCACCACATATTTCCGCAATAAAGATCTATGGAAGACATTATGGATAGCAAAAGAGGCCGGAAGCGGATTAATAATCTCAGAAATCCTATAAGGACCAATAAACTGAGGCTTAAACTTAGGGGAAGAGACCTTCATAGGAACATGAAGACAAAAACCATACACCAAGAGCAAGGATAACAGTATCAGAAAAGGAAAACAGAGCAGGGTATCTGTATTAATAATAATAATTTTTATTAGTGGTAATGATACATACAATTAAAAAGTGCACTTGTTGGATACTGAAACAAATATAAAACAAAATTGCCAGACAGATATGTTGTGAATTTGGATTCTGGGCTCCCCCGGTGGCCGCTTGTGGAATTGGACTTGTCATCCTCTTTCCTGTTTCACCTGGTTCCATCAGTAGTGGGTGTCGCTATTTAAGCTCATTTCTCTGGTGGTTTCTTGCCGGTCAACAATGTTATCTGATGCCTCTCAGTGCTTGTTCCTGCTTCTAGACAACTACTAGATAAGTTGGACTTTTGTCCATGTTTTGTTTTGCCTATTTGTTCCAGTTCACAGCTGAAGTTTTGTTACTGTGTCTGGAAAGCTCTCGTTGATCAGGGATTGCTACTCTGGCGTTATGAGTTAATGCCAGAGTTTAAGGTAATCTCTGGATGGTGTTTTGTTAGTGTTTTTCTGCTGACCATGAAAGTATACTATCTGTCTTCTGCTATCTAGTAAGCGGACCTCAAATTTGCTAAGACTATTTTCCTGCTGCGTTTGTTGTTTCATCTGAACTCACCGTCATTATATGTGGGGGGCTACTGTCTTCTTTGGAATATTTCTCTAGAGGTGAGCCAGGTCTGATATTTCCCTCTGCTAGCTATTTAGGTCTTAGGCCAGAGCTGGGCATCTAGCGATAAATAGGAAATGCTACCTGGCTATTTCTAGTTGCGCGGCAGGCTTAGTTCATGGTCAGTATAGTTCCATCTTCCGAGAGCTTGTCCCTCTATAGGCTTGCTATGATCTCTGCCTGCAGAGATCATGACAGTTTGACCGGCCAGTTAAGTGTTAAAGACCCAGGTTGAGAAAGGAGAGTTATAAGAAGTCTGCTGGAATTTTTTTTTTTTTTTTTTTCCTCCAGTCTGCCTTGCTGCAGTCTTTTTTCTCTCTCTCCTCCTAATCTCTGTATGCTCTGTGTGCACCTGACAATAATGGATCTCCAGAGTGTAACTGCGGGTTTGAATAATCTCATCACGAAAGTACAAAATTTACAAGATTTTGTGGTACATGCTCCGGTATCTGAGCCGAGAATTCCTTTGCCAATCGTTGTGGTTTTGATTTAGAGCCTTTGGAGACTCTTATTCCTCTGAAGGGGATTGACTCCACCCCATTGGCTAATAATAAACCACAATACTGGACACAAGTAACCATGCGTATCAATCCGGATCACCAGGAGATTATTCGTTTCCTGGTGCTGTATAATTTACATGACGATTTGGTACTGGGATTGCCATGGTTGCAGTCTCACAACCCAGTCTTGGACTGGAGAGCAATGTCTGTGTTGAGCTGGGGATGTAAGGGTATTCATGGGGACGTACCTTTGGTTTCTATTTCGTCGTCCATTCCCTCTGAAGTCCCTGAGTTCCTCTCTGATTATCAAGACGTCTTTGACGAACCCAAGCTTGGGTCGTTACCTCCGCACCGTGAGTGCAATTGTGCCATAGATTTGATACCGGGTTGTAAATATCCAAAGGGTCGTTTGTTTAATTTGTCTGTGCCGGAACATGCTGCTATGCGGGAATATATAAAGGAGTCTTTGGAAAAGGGACATATTCGTCCATCTTCTTCTCCCTTGGGAGCTGGGTTTTTCTTTGTCTCAAAAAAAGACGGCTCTTTGAGACCATGTATTGATTATCGGCTTCTGAATAAGATCACTGTTAAGTATCAATACCCATTGCCATTGCTTACTGATTTGTTTGCTCGTATAGAGGGTGCTAAGTGGTTCTCTAAAATTGATCTTCGTGGGGCGTATAATTTGGTGCGGATCAGGCAGGGGGATGAGTGGAAGACCGCATTTAATACGCCCGAGGGCCACTTTGAGTATTTGGTCATGCCTTTTGGTCTTTCTAATGCCCCTTCAGTTTTCCAGTCTTTTATGCATGATATTTTCCGCGATTTTCTGGATAAATTTATGATAATATATCTGGATGATATTCTGATTTTTTCTGATGACTGGGACTCTCATGTCCAGCAGGTCAGGAGAGTTTTTCAGGTTCTGCGGTCTAATTCTTTATGTGTGAAGGGGTCTAAGTGCGTTTTTGGGGTCCAGAAAATTTCCTTTTTGGGGTATATTTTTTCTCCCTCTTCCATTGAGATGGATCCCGTCAAGGTGCAAGCTATTTGTGACTGGACTCAGCCCTCCTCTCTTAAGGGTCTTCAGAGATTTTTGGGCTTTGCCAACTTTTACCGCCGATTTATTGCTGGTTTTTCGGATGTCGTTAAACCACTGACTGATTTGACCAGACAAGGCGCTGATGTTGCTAATTGGTCCCCTCATGCTGTAGAGGCCTTTCAGGAGCTTAAGCGCCGTTTTGCCTCTGCCCCTGTGTTGCGTCAGCCTGATGTGAATCTGCCTTTTCAGGTTGAGGGTGAGTTGGAGTACGTTGTGGAGAAAATTTTGGACTCTCGTGTTTCCAGACGGAAACTCCAGTATCTGGTCAACTGGAAGGGTTACGGCCAGGAGGATAATTCTTGGGTCAATGCATCTGATGTTCATGCTTCTGATCTTGTTCGTGCCTTCCATAGGGCTCATCCTGGTCGCCCTGGTGGATCTGGTGAGGGTTCGGTGCCCCCTCCTTGAGGGGGGGGTACTGTTGTGAATTTGGATTCTGGGCTCCCCCGGTGGCCGCTTGTGGAATTGGACTTGTCATCCTCTTTCCTGTTTCACCTGGTTCCATCAGTAGTGGGTGTCGCTATTTAAGCTCATTTCTCTGGTGGTTTCTTGCCGGTCAACAATGTTATCTGATGCCTCTCAGTGCTTGTTCCTGCTTCTAGACAACTACTAGATAAGTTGGACTTTTGTCCATGTTTTGTTTTGCCTATTTGTTCCAGTTCACAGCTGAAGTTTTGTTACTGTGTCTGGAAAGCTCTCGTTGATCAGGGATTGCTACTCTGGCGTTATGAGTTAATGCCAGAGTTTAAGGTAATCTCTGGATGGTGTTTTGTTAGTGTTTTTCTGCTGACCATGAAAGTATACTATCTGTCTTCTGCTATCTAGTAAGCGGACCTCAAATTTGCTAAGACTATTTTCCTGCTGCGTTTGTTGTTTCATCTGAACTCACCGTCATTATATGTGGGGGGCTACTGTCTTCTTTGGAATATTTCTCTAGAGGTGAGCCAGGTCTGATATTTCCCTCTGCTAGCTATTTAGGTCTTAGGCCAGAGCTGGGCATCTAGCGATAAATAGGAAATGCTACCTGGCTATTTCTAGTTGCGCGGCAGGCTTAGTTCATGGTCAGTATAGTTCCATCTTCCGAGAGCTTGTCCCTCTATAGGCTTGCTATGATCTCTGCCTGCAGAGATCATGACACAGATATATATAAGCCACATAGGCCAGCGGTGTGCCGAAAGGAATTCAATAGTAATTTAATTTTTATATGTCTCCCCAATATAAAAAATTTTTAAAAATGAATATATATAAAAAGTGAGATTATAAAGTTACAAGAAGTAACCCTTAAAAAGGGTTAAAAAGTGCCATATGTGGAAAAGTGCAAATGTGCAATATATAACTTAGTGTGAATCACACAAAAAGTATAAGGTGTTGTACACACAAGAAAAGGGGGGGGCTATATGAAAAGAGACATATACCTTGTAAGCGTCACCGATATCCAACAAAACGCACCCCGACGCGCGTTTCGGATACACGATCCTTCGTCAGGGGGAACATGGGAACATTCATAGGAACATGACGGGAAGACAACCAAACCAAATCCCCAACCCGAAGCCGGGAACCAACACACCGACGACGGTTAGCAAAAAGTTGAGCCTCCTCCTGAGACAACACCAAATTGTCCACCACATGAGCCCAAATCTGCTGCAACCTGTCAACCACAGAATCCACACCAGGACAGTCAGAAGGCTCAACCTGCCCAGAAGAAAAACGAGGATGAAAACCAAAATTACAAAAAAAAGGCGAAACCAAAGTAGCCGAACTAGCCCGATTATTAAGGGCAAACTCGGCCAATGGCAAAAAGGCCACCCAATCATCCTGATCGGCAGACACAAAGCATCTCAAATAAGTCTCCAAAGTCTGATTAGTTCGCTCAGTCTGGCCATTTGTCTGAGGATGAAATGCAGAAGAAAAAGACAAATCAATGCCCAGCCTAGCACAAAAGGCCCGCCAAAACCTAGAAACAAACTGGGAACCTCTGTCGGACACAATATTCTCCGGAATACCATGCAAACGAACCACATGCTGAAAAAACAACGGAACCAACTCTGAAGAGGAAGGCAATTTAGGCAAAGGCACCAAATGAACCATCTTAGAAAACCGGTCACAAACAACCCAGATAACCGACATCCTCTGGGAAACCGGAAGATCAGAAATAAAATCCATAGAAATATGCGTCCAGGGCCTCTCAGGGACCGGCAATGGCAAAAGTAACCCACTAGCACGGGAACAACAAGGCTTGGCCCGCGCACAAGTCCCACAGGACTGCACAAAAGAACGCACATCACGTGACAATGAAGGCCACCAAAAGGACCTACCAACCAAGTCTCTGGTACCAAAAATACCAGGATGACCAGCCAACACTGAACAGTGAACCTCAGAAATCACTCTACTAGTCCATCTGTCAGGAACAAACAATTTCCCCACAGGACAGCGGTCAGGTCTATCAGCCTGAAATTCCTGAAGAACCCGCCGTAAATCAGGGGAAATGGCAGAAAGAACCACCCCTTCTTTTAGAATGCCGACTGGTTCAAGGACCTCAGGAGAATCAGGCAAAAAACTCCTAGAAAGGGCATCAGCCTTAATATTCTTAGAACCCGGAAGATATGAAACCACGAAATCAAAACGGGAAAAAAACAAGGACCATCGAGCCTGTCTAGGACTCAGCCGTTTGGCAGACTCGAGGTAAATCAAATTCTTATGATCGGTCAGGACCACAATACGGTGCTTAGCTCCCTCAAGCCAATGTCGCCACTCCTCAAACGCCCACTTCATAGCCAACAACTCCCGATTGCCGACATCATAATTGCGTTCAGCAGGCGAAAACTTGCGGGAGAAGAAGGCACACGGTTTCATCAAAGAACCAACAGAATCCCTCTGAGACAAAACGGCCCCTGCCCCAATCTCAGAAGCATCAATCTCAACCTGAAACGGAAGAGAAACATCTGGTTGGCGCAACACCGGAGCAGAAGTAAATCGGCGTTTAAGCTCCTGAAAGGCAGAGACAGCCGCAGAGGACCAATTCACCACATCAGCGCCTTTTTTCGTCAAATCAGTCAAGGGTTTAACCACGCTGGAGAAGTTAGCAATGAACCGGCGATAAAAATTTGCAAAACCCAAAAATTTCTGAAGGCTCTTCACGGATGTGGGTTGAATCCAATCATGAATGGCCTGAACCTTAACCGGATCCATCTACATAGATGAGGGAGAAAAAATAAAGCCCAAAAAAGAAACCTTCTGCTCCCCAAAGAGACACTTAGACCCCTTCACAAACAAAGCATTGTCACGAAGGATCTGAAAAACCATCCTGACCTGTTCCACATGAGACTTCCAATCATCGGAAAAAATCAAAATATCGTCCAAATATACAATCAAGAATTTATCAATATAGGTCCGGAAGATATCATGCATGAAGGATTGAAAAACAGATGGAGCGTTAGTGAGTCCGAATGGCATCACAAGGTATTCAAAATGGCCTTCGGGCGTATTAAACGCAGTTTTCCATTCATCACCCTGCTTAATACGAACAAGATTATATGCCCCCCGAAGGTCAATCTTCGTAAACCAACTAGCCCCCTTAATCCTAGCAAACAAATCGGAAAGCAAAGGTAAAGGGTATTGAAACTTGACCGTGATCTTATTCAAGAGGCGATAATCAATACAAGGTCTCAAGGAGCCATCCTTCTTAGCCACAAAAAAAACCCCGCTCCCAACGGTGAAGAAGATGGCCGAATATGCCCTTTCTCCAAAGACTCCTTAACATAACTCCGCATGACGGTATGTTCAGGCACAGACAGGTTAAAAAGTTGGCCCTTAGGAAACTTACTGCCTGGAATCAAGTCAATAGCACAATCACAGTCCCTGTGCGGTGGAAGGAAACTGGACTTGGGCTCATCGAATACATCCTGAAAATCAGACAAAAACTCTGGAATTTCAGAAGAGGAAGAAGAGGAGATTGACATCAAAGGAACATCATTATGAACCCCCTGACAACCCCAACTAGTCACAGACATAGATTTCCAATCCAACACAGGATTATTGTTGTGAACTCTGTTTTCGGGCTCCCTCTTGTGGTCACTGGTGGTATGGTGTGACTTTTGCTTTGGGCTCCCCCTGGTGGCTTTGTTTGTTATCCTGCTGGTCTCTGGCTATCAGCTGGTTCGTTATCCTCTGGGAGGTTCCTATATAGCTCTGTTTTACTTCCTCTTGTTGCCGGCTGGCTATGTAATCAGTGCTACTCAGATTCCTTCTGACTACCTTGCTCCCAGTCCATCCAGGACAAAGCTAAGTTTTGTTTGCTCATTTTTTTGATCAGCAGTGTTTATCATGTTTTCTTGTCCAGCTTGCTAAAATGTGATTTCCTTGCTTGCTGGATGCTCTAGTGGACTGAGTTTCTCCCCACACACCGTTAGTTGGTGCGTGGGTTCTTGTAATCTCAGGATGGATATTTTGTAAGGGTTTTTTATTGATCGCATAGACCCCTGCTCTATTTTCTGCTTTCTAGTACTAGTGGGCCTCTTTTGCTGAATCTGATTTCATCCCTACGTATGTGCCTTCTTCTTACTTCACCGTTAATATTTGTTGGGGGCTTCTATATCTTTGGGGATTATTTCTCTGGAGGCAAGCGAGGTCTTTCTTTCTCTTTAGGGGTAGCTAGTTCCTCAGGCTGGCTCGAAACGTCTAGGAATTTTTTTAGGCACGTTCACCGGCTACCTCTAGTTGTTTTGGATAGGTTCAGATTTGCGATCAGTCCAGTTACCATCTCCCTAGAGCTTGTCCTTAGTTTATTCACTTGCTGGTCTATTCGTTATTCTCAGCCACTAAGGATCATAACAGTACAGCCGGCCAGTAAAGTGTTAATTGCATGGCAGAAGCAGGAGAAAAGAAGCCTTGAGAATTTTTTTTTTTTTTTGCCGTGTGTCTAGCTACTGTGGCTAACTTCTCTCCTCCTCTTAATCTTGGTGTGGCTCTGAGTTCAGCTGCTGACATGGATGTCCAGAGCTTGGCTTCCAGTCTGGATCATCTTGCTGCTAGGGTTCAAAGTATTCAGGATTTTGTTGTTCACAGTCCTATGTCAGAGCCTAGAATACCTATTCCGGAGTTGTTTTCTGGAGATAGATCTAGGTTCCTGAATTTTAGGAACAATTGTAAGTTGTTTCTTTCTTTGAAACCTCGTTCCTCTGGTGATGCCGTTCAGCAAGTTAAGATTATCATTTCCTTTTTGCGTGGTGACCCCCAAGATTGGGCCTTCGCATTGGCGCCAGGGGATCCTGCATTGCTTAGTGTAGATGCGTTTTTTCTAGCCCTTGGATTGCTCTATGAGGAACCTAATCTTGAGAACCAGGCTAAAAAAACGTTATTGGCCCTCTCGCAGGGGCAAGATGAAGCAGAGGTGTACTGCCAGAAATTTCGGAAATGGTCGGTGCTTACTCAGTGGAATGAGTGTGCCCTGGCTGCAAATTTCAGAGAAGGTCTTTCTGAAGCCATTAAGAATGTCATGGTGGGGTTCCCTACGCCTGCAGGTCTGAATGAGTCAATGACTCTGGCCATTCAGATTGATCAGCGTTTGCGGGAGCGCAAACCTGTGCACCATTTGGCGGTGTCTTCTGAACAGACACCTGAATCTATGCAATGTGACAGAATTCTGACCAGAAGTTAACGGCAAAATTATAGACGGCAAAATGGGTTGTGCTTTTACTGTGGTGACTCAGCTCATGTTATCTCAGCATGCTCTAAGCGCAAAAAAAAGGTTGATAAATCTGTCACCATTGGTACTTTACAGTCTAAGTTCATTTTGTCTGTTACCCTGATTTGTTCCCTGTCATCTTACCCGGTTAATGCTTTTGTAGATTCAGGTGCCGCCCTGAGTCTGATGGATTGGTCATTTGCCAGGCGCTGTGGTTTTGATTTGGAGCCTTTAAAATTCCCTATTCCACTAAGGGGAATTGATTCTACACCATTGGCTACGAATAGACCTCAGTACTGGACACAAGTTACCATGTGCATGACTCCTGTTCATCAGGAGGTGATTCACTTTCTTGTACTGCATAATTTGCATGATGTCGTCGTGTTGGGTCTACCATGGTTGCAGACTCATAATCCAGTCCTGGATTGGAAAGCTATGTCGGTGTCAAGTTGGGGTTGTCAGGGAATTCATGGTGACGCTCCTGTGGTGTCTATTGCTTCGTCCACTCCTTCTGAAGTCCCTATGTTTTTGTCAGACTACCAGGATGTATTTGAGGAGCCCAAACTCAATTCTCTACCTCCTCATAGGAACTGTGATTGTGCTATAAATTTGATTCCTGGTAGTAAGTTTCCTAAGGGACGACTTTTCAATTTATCTGTGCCGGAGCATGCTGCCATGCGGAGTTATATAAAGGAGTCTTTAGAGAAGGGACATATTCGCCCGTCCTCATCCCCTCTTGGTGCAGGATTCTTTTTTGTGGCTAAAAAGGATGGTTCCCTGAGACCCTGTATTGATTATCGCCTTTTGAATAAAATCACGGTCAAATTTCAGTATCCTTTGCCATTGTTAACTGATTTGTTTGCTCGCATTAGGGGGTCTAGTTGGTTCACCAAGATAGATCTTCGTGGTGCGTATAACCTTGTGCGTATAAAACAGGGTGATGAATGGAAAACTGCATTTAATACGCCTGAAGGCCATTTTGAGTACTTGGTGATGCCTTTTGGACTTTCTAATGCTCCTTCAGTCTTTCAGTCCTTTATGCATGACATCTTCCGTGAATATCTGGATAAGTTTATGATTGTGTATCTGGATGATATTCTGGTTTTTTCGGATGATTGGGAGTCTCATGTTAAGCAGGTCAGGATGGTCTTTCAGGTCCTACGTGACAATGCTTTATTTGTGAAGGGCTCAAAATGTCTTTTTGGAGTCCAGAAGATTTCTTTTTTGGGTTTCATTTTTTCTCCTTCTACTATTGAGATGGACCCAGTCAAGGTTCAGGCTATTCATGACTGGACGCAGCCTACATCTGTTAAGAGTCTTCAGAAGTTCTTGGGTTTTGCTAATTTTTACCGTCGCTTCATAGCTAATTTTTCTGGCGTTGTTAAGCCTTTGACGGATTTGACCAAGAAGGGTTCTGATGTGACTAATTGGTCTTCTGCGGCTGTGGAGGCCTTTTGGGAGCTGAAGCGTCGGTTTTCTTCGGCTCCGGTCTTATGTCAGCCAGATGTCTCACTTCCCTTCCAGGTGGAGGTTGATGCTTCCGAGATTGGAGCGGGGGCTGTTTTGTCGCAGAGAAGCCCCGATGGCTCTGTGATGAAGCCATGTGCTTTCTTTTCAAGAAAGTTTTCGCCTGCCGAGCGGAATTATGATGTCGGTAATCGGGAGCTGTTGGCTATGAAGTGGGCATTTGAGGAGTGGCGACATTGGCTCGAGGGAGCTAAACATCGTGTGGTGGTCTTGACTGACCACAAGAATTTGATTTATCTCGAGTCGGCCAAGCGACTGAATCCCAGGCAGGCTCGTTGGTCGTTGTTTTTCTCTCATTTTGATTTCATGGTCTCGTACCTGCCGGGTTCGAAGAATGTGAAGGCTGATGCTCTTTCTAGGAGTTTTGTGCCTGACTCTCCTGGAGATTCAGAGCCGGCTGGTATCCTTAGAGAAGGGGTGATTTTGTCTGCCATCTCCCCAGATTTGCGACGTGTGCTGCAAGAGTTTCAGGCGGATAGACCTGACCGCTGTCCACCGGAGAGACTGTTTGTCCCGGATAGATGGACCAACAGAGTCATCTCTGAGGTTCATTCTTTGGTGTTGGCGGGCCATCCTGGAATATTTGGTACCAGAGACTTGGTGGCCAGGTCTTTTTGGTGGCCTTCCTTGTCGCGGGATGTGCGTTCCTTTGTGCAGTCTTGTGGAATTTGTGCTCGGGCGAAGCCTTGCTGTTCTCGTGCCAGTGGTTTGCTGTTACCTTTGCCTGTCCCGAAGAGGCCTTGGATGCACATTTCCATGGATTTTATTTCTGATCTCCCTGTCTCTCAGAGAATGTCTGTCATCTGGGTGGTGTGTGATCATTTTTCTAAGATGGTCCATTTGGTGCCCTTGCCTAAGTTGCCTTCCTCCTCCGAGTTGGTTCCACTGTTTTTTCAAAATGTGGTTCGTTTGCACTGGATTCCTGAGAACATTGTTTCTGACAGAGGATCCCAGTTTGTGTCTAGATTTTGGCGGACCTTTTGTGCTAAGTTGGGCATTGAATTGTCTTTTTCGTCGGCCTTCCATCCTCAGACGAATGGCCAAACCGAGCGAACTAATCAGACCTTGGAGACTTATTTAAGATGTTTTGTTTCTGCTGACCAGGACGACTAGGTTACTTTTTTACTGTTGGCCGAGTTTGCCCTTAATAATCGGGCTAGTTCTGCTACTTTGGTTTCTCCTTTTTTTTTGTAATTCGGGGTTTCATCCTCGTTTTTCCTCGGGTCAGGTGGAGCCTTCTGACTGTCCTGGAGTGGATGTTGTGGTGGAGAGGTTGCATCAGATTTGGAATCATGTGGTGGACAATTTGAAGTTGTCACAAGAGAAGGCTCAGCTCTTTGCCAACCGCCGTCGCTGTGTGGGTCCCCGACTTCGCGTTGGGGACTTGGTGTGGTTGTCTTCTCGCTTCGTTCCTATGAAGGTCTCCTCTCCTAAGTTCAAGCCTCGGTTTATCGGTCCTTATAAGATTCTGGAAGTCCTTGGCCCTGTGTCATTCCGTCTGGACCTCTCGGCATCATTTGCTATTCATAATGTGTTCCATCGCTCGTTGTTGCGGAGGTATGTGGTACCTGTGGTTCCTCCGGTTGAGCCTCCTGCCCCGGTGCTGGTTGAGGGAGAATTGGAATACGTGGTGGAGAAGATCTTGGATTCTCGTGTTTCTAGACGGAGGCTCCAGTATTTGGTCAAGTGGAAGGGCTATGGTCAGGAGGATAATTCTTGGGTTGTCGCCTCTGATGTTCATGCGGCCAATTTGGTTCGTGCCTTCCATGTGGCTCATCCTGATCGCCCTGGGGGTTTTCATGAGGCTTCGGTGACCCCTCCTTAAGGGGGGGGTACTGTTGTGAACTCTGTTTTCGGGCTCCCTCTTGTGGTCACTGGTGGTATGGTGTGACTTTTGCTTTGGGCTCCCCCTGGTGGCTTTGTTTGTTATCCTGCTGGTCTCTGGCTATCAGCTGGTTCGTTATCCTCTGGGAGGTTCCTATATAGCTCTGTTTTACTTCCTCTTGTTGCCGGCTGGCTATGTAATCAGTGCTACTCAGATTCCTTCTGACTACCTTGCTCCCAGTCCATCCAGGACAAAGCTAAGTTTTGTTTGCTCATTTTTTTGATCAGCAGTGTTTATCATGTTTTCTTGTCCAGCTTGCTAAAATGTGATTTCCTTGCTTGCTGGATGCTCTAGTGGACTGAGTTTCTCCCCACACACCGTTAGTTGGTGCGTGGGTTCTTGTAATCTCAGGATGGATATTTTGTAAGGGTTTTTTATTGATCGCATAGACCCCTGCTCTATTTTCTGCTTTCTAGTACTAGTGGGCCTCTTTTGCTGAATCTGATTTCATCCCTACGTATGTGCCTTCTTCTTACTTCACCGTTAATATTTGTTGGGGGCTTCTATATCTTTGGGGATTATTTCTCTGGAGGCAAGCGAGGTCTTTCTTTCTCTTTAGGGGTAGCTAGTTCCTCAGGCTGGCTCGAAACGTCTAGGAATTTTTTAGGCACGTTCACCGGCTACCTCTAGTTGTTTTGGATAGGTTCAGATTTGCGATCAGTCCAGTTACCATCTCCCTAGAGCTTGTCCTTAGTTTATTCACTTGCTGGTCTATTCGTGATCCTCAGCCACTAAGGATCATAACAGATTATGTACCTGCAACCACGGGAAACCCAGCACGATAACATCATGCAAATTATGCAACACCAGAAATCGACAATCTTCCTGATGGGCCAGTTGTACTGTTATGATCCGGTGACCTTGGAGCCGCATGAAAACTTTCTCTGGAGTCGGTGGAACCTGTACTGACCGCAAATCCTGAACTAACACCGCAACTAGAAGTAGCCGTGGGGTGTGCCTAACAAACCCTAGACACCTCGACACAGCCGGAGGACTAAATACCCCTATAGATGGAAATAGGAATGCTATCTTGCCTCAGAGCAGACCCCCAAAGGATAGGCAGCCCCCCACGAATAATGGCTGTGAGTAGGAGAAGAATAGACACACGCAGGTAGAAAACAGGATTTAGCAAAAGAGACCACTCTAGCTATATAGGACAGGATAGGACAGATTACTAGGCGGTCAGTATTAAAACCCTTCCAAAAATATCCACAACAGATAATACAAAAAGTTCCACAATCTAACTAAAGACATGGAATGTATATCTGCCACTCCAAAGAATCCAGCAAGACTGAGAAAATACTGACACAATCTAAGCTGGACAAGAAAACACAAAGAATAGCACTGAATTGTGAAGCACACAGCATGTGTGCCACAGGAAAAAAAACCCAGACACTTATCTTTGCTGATTTGGCAGAAAGACAGGAGGAACCAGGCAGAGGTCCAACACCTCCCAACAACAATTGACAACTGGCAAGGACTAATGAATCCTGCACACCTAAATAGCCCAGTCAGAACTGCAATCAGCAGACACACCTGACCAGGACTGCAACCCAGGGACAACTGCATTACCTCCTACTACCACCGGAGGGAACCCAAAAGCAGAATTCACAACACACCTGTATGTGACCAGAATGAACACTCATTTCCAGCAGATGGTACCGATATGAGACAACATGAAACACAACAAGATGGTAAAAAGCAAGAACTTGACTTGGCCTCTGAAAATGTTAGGACAAATTGAAAAATAATTTAAATTTAATAAGTTTCGTATATGAAGCCCTCTATCACAATTACAGCATGCCAATGAGTATATGTAAAAAGTTATCAAGTTATGGGCTGTGTAAAAGAAGTATTATGGACATGCTGCATCATCCTGTATTACAGACATGTTCCACCAGGCTGTATTATGGACATGCTACACCAGCCTGTATAACGGTCACACTGTACTAGGCTGTATTACAGGCACGCTAGATCAGCAGCACCATGGCCACATCCACGTCCCATATTCGATGCTCTCCTCATTTTTTTAAGTGTTTTTAAGGCACAGCACTCCCACAGATACAGGGGAGAAAAACATTGTTTTTACACACAGTACTATCAAAGACATGTGTGCAAAGTAGAAAAATTTGTTTATACACATAGTACTCACATAGACACGGGTGCAGAGTAGAAAATAAAATTTACGCTCTCTACTCCCAGGATTCTCCGGAGCACCATCAAATCCATTACCATCAAATGGAAAGAACATGGTAGCACAGACACCAAATGTAACCCTGAAGGAGTTGAACAGTTCCCAAGCAGAGACTGGACTATCTGTCCATATGACCACAATAAACCTTACACTCCATAGAGGTGGTCTTTATGGAAGAGTGAAGAGAAAAAAAGCCTTTATTTACACCCAAAACTCATTTTGAGTTTGCCAAAAGACATGTTGGAGACTCCACAAATACATGGAGGAAGGTGGTCAGCTGAGACGAAAATGGAAGTTTTTTGGCCACGAAGGTAAACGTTTGGTGCCAAACCAACACAGCTCATCACCCCAAGAACACCATTTCCACAGTAAAACATGGTGGCAGCATCATGCTGTGGGGATGTTTTTCGGCAGCAGGGACAAGGAAAATGGTCTGAGTTGAGGGGAAGATGAATGATGCAAAATACAGGGAAATTCTTGAGCAAAACATGTTTCAGTCTGTCAGTGATTCAAAACTGGGACGAAGGTTCACCTTCTAACAAGACAATACCCAAAGCATACTGCTAAAGCAACACTTGAGTGATTTAAGGGAAAACGCGTAAATGGTTTGGAGTGGCCAGACCTTAATCCAATTGCGAATCTGTGGTCAGACATGAAGATCGCTGTTCACCAGAGGAAACCATCTAACTTGAAGGAGCTGGAGCAGTTATGCCTTGAGGAATGGGCAAAAATCCCAGTGGCAAGATGTGGAAAGCTCATAGAGACCTATCCAAAGCGACTTGCAGCTGTAATTGCTGCAAAAGGAGGCTGTACAGAGTACTGACTTTAGGGGGATGAATAGTTATGCACACTGAAATTTTCAGTTATTTTGTACTATTTGTTTGCTTCACAATAAAAAGAAAAACACATGTTCACAGTTGTAGGCACGTTCTTTACATGAACTGATGGCAAACCCTCCAAAAACAATGAAATTCCAGGTTGTGAGGTAGCAAAACATGAAAAATGCCAAGGGGGTAAATACCTCCTCAAGGCACTGTAATTGTATGAAAGCCAGAACGCAGCCAGAACGAGACTTTCGTAGACTTACACTGACGGCTTGTGTTACCTTTAACTTCCAGTCAGTCAGAAGTTGCGGTTAAAAGATGGCGGTCGAGACGGGAGTGACTCCATGAAGACAGTGGCTGGTGAGTGTAATACTACAGGCAGGGAATTTAGATTAGTGGCACCACTCCAGTGCTGTAATAAAAAAAAAAACCATGCTGGGGTGTTGCTTTAATAGATAATTTTTAGGTATGTTATTTTGGGTATTTTTAAAGGGAATGATTCAAAATGTTAGCTATTTTTCACTATTTTTAGTCCTCTTAGGGGACTTGAAACTGCGATGATTTCTTCTATATACAACAATACTGCTGTATTGCTGCAGAATATGGTAAAAAATGGCCGCGACTAATATAAGGGTTATGATTGAAGCAAAAAGCCTTCAGCAGGCCCATGGCTGACATGACAACCAATCAGCTTTCAGGGATTGCGTTGCTGTAGGGCTGATGGGACACGGTTGCCAACTGTCCACAAATTCCTGGACAGTCTGTAATATTAGGGCACTTTTATCACCTGTCTGTGAAAAAAATTTGATGCATCAATAGTTTTGGTAAACTAGAGAAGCTTGTTCAGATTTTTTATTACTAATTATCATCATTTTACAATTTCCAGTGATTGCAGCTCATGTCTTCATATCAGAATTTTGGGCTGTAGACATGTATCACTGATAATTATAATGACTTATTATGGCTTTACAATATGTCCGTAAAGAATGTTAGTTGTCCGTGTGGTTTTTTTAAGCTGTCCATAAGAAATAAAAAAATGAAATTGACAACCCTGTAATGGAAGCTGATTCACGAGAGCACTGGCGATTATGCCATTTATATGCCACTGTCAGTGATTGACAGCAGTATTTAAAGCAGGGATGTCAACCTCAAATACACAGAGAGCCAAAATTAAACACTTGGACAAAGTAATGAGAACAATCTTGATATTTATTAAGCAATGTCTACAATTGAGGAAGTTTTTCCTTATCAAACATAACGATGAACTTTTTGATTTGGAAACTAAGTTAAAGGGATTATCCCACAAAATACATTTTAATTAATAGATGTTAGGGTAAAATATTAAAATGATATAATATTTTATGTAAGAGCAGTAAAAAGCATATGGCCCAATGGTCTAATTTAAATATATAACAAAAGATAAAATAAACTTGAATAATGCAGATACTAAAGTACGATGAAAACAAAAGAGCCCCCCCAGACATTATGATACCCCGACAGTGAATTCCTCCACATTACCCTCCACACGCACGCTATGATGACCCTATCGTACCCACCTCTTTCAATCACCCCAACACAAAATGGTGACCACGTCACAGTATAATTCTTCACCCGTAATCCCCAAACAGCCTTCCATACAGTATGATGGGCCACACATAGACCTTCATATAGTATAATGATCCCACATAGTGCTCCATACAGTATAATGGCCCCATAGAGTGCTCCATACAATACAAATGGCCACAAAAAGTACTCCATAGAGTATAATGGCCCTACACAGTGCTCCATACAGTATAATGGACCCACATAGTGTCTCATACAGTATAATTTCCCCACATAGTGCTCCATATAGTATAATGTGCCCCACATAATGATCCATACAGTATAATGGGCCAACATGGTGCTCCATACAGTATAATAGGCCCCACTTAGAGCTCCATACAATACAAATGGCCACAAAAAGTACTCCATAGAGTATAATGGCCATACACAGTGCTCCATACAGTATAATGGACCCACATAGTGTCTCATACAGTATAATTTCCCCGCATAGTGCTCCATCTATATATATAATTGTCTAAGGGTTTTTCTGTCTGTCTGTCTGTCCTGGAAATCCCGCGTCTCTGATTGGTCGAGGCCACCAGGCCTCGACCAATCAGCGACGGGCACAGCAGGGCGACGATGATGTCATAAAGGTTGCCTCGACCAATCAGCGACGGGCACAGTCTGCCGCGAATTCGCCTCGACCAATCAGCGACGGGCACAGTATCGACGTAGATGTCATAATGGTTGCCATGGCGACGATGATGTCATAAAGGTTGCCTCGACCAATCAGCGACGGGCACAGTCTGCCGCGAATTCTGGAATCATCATTGTCCATATACTATGGGGACATGCATATTCTAGAATACCCGATGCGTTAGAATCGGGCCACAGTCTAGTATAGTATAATGTGCCCCACATAATGCTCCATACAGTATAATGGGCCAACATGGTGCTCCATACAGTATAATAGGCCCCACTTAGAGCTCCATACAGTACAAATGGCCACAAAAAGTACTCCATAGAGTATAATAACCCCAAACAGTGCTCCATACAGTGTAATGGCCCGACATAGTGCTCCATATAGTATAATGTGCCCCACATAGTGCTGCATACAGTATAATAGGCCCTACTTAGTGCTCCATACAGTATAAGGCTATGTGCACACGTTCAGGATTTTTCACATTTTTTCGGCTGTTAAATGCTTAAAAAACGCTTACATTAACCGCACATCATTTTTTATGCATTCCGCAATTTTTTGGTACATGCTGCGTTTTTTTTCTGCAAAAAAAAACGCAGCATGTTCATTAATTTTGCAGATTTTTTGCGGTTTTGCCTCTATATTATTGCATTTGTGAAGCTCCGGAAAAAAACGTGAAAAATCCGGAAAAAAAGCGCAAAAATGCGCAAAAAAACCAAGAGAAAAACGTGAAAAAACCGCGAGGGGATTTCCTGCACAGGGAGTCCGGTTTTGCTCAGGATTATTCTGCAGACATTCCTGAACGTGTGCATTTAGCCTAATAGGCCCCACATAGGGCTCCATATAGTACTGTATAATGTCCCTATATAGTGCTTCATACAGTAAAACAGCCACACATAGTGCTCCATACTATATAATGTCTACAAAAAGTGCTACATACAGCATAATAGCCCCACATAGTGTTCCATACAGTATAATAGCCCCACACAGTGCTCTATACAGTAAGCTGACACACCTTCCTCCATCATTGCTTTCAACTATATCATCTAGGATGCCAGTATAGCTGAAAGAGTGAGATGGCATCGCTGGCCAAATATACTCAGGAGATCTAACCAGCGTTTTGGGCCAAATATACTCACCCTGCAGGCCAGATTTGGCACGCGGGCCAGAGTTTGACATATGTGATTTAAATAGTTAAATTGAAGCGATTGGAGCAAGCTTTGGTCAATGCTGTAAGGGTATGTGTCCACGTTCAGGCTTGCTTCAGGCTTTGGTCAGGATTTTATGCAGGTAAAATCCTGACCAAAACTGCACCTGAGGTCACTGGCAGGTCACCTGCGGTGTTCCTGCGTGTTTTGCTCATTGTAGCAACATGCAGCGTTTTGAAAAAACGCACCGCGCATGCGTTTTCGCGGCAAAAACGCATGCGTTTTTTAACGCATAGTGGAGTCGGGATTTCATGAAATCCCCTCCACTATGCTGTAACATCTGGACGCTGCGTTTTTGACGCTGCGAAAAAACGCAGCGTCAAAAACGCAGCGTTTCCTGAACGTGGAAACATACCCTAAGGGTATGTGCACACGTAGAATGGTCCAAAATCCGCAGGGCAAAAACACTGCGTTTTTCCTACGGATTTATCATGGATTTACTGTGGATTTTGTGCGGATTCCACTGTGGTTTTACACCTGCGGTTTTCTATTATGGAGCAGGTGTAAAACCGCTGCGGATTCCGCACAAAGAATTGACATGCTGCTGAATGTAAACCGCTGCGTTTCTGAGCGTTTTTTCCGCAGCATGGGCACTGCGGATTGCGTTTCCCATAGGTTTACATTGTACTGTAAACGCATGGGAAACTGCTGCGGACCCGCAGCTGCGTAAACGCTGCGGATCTGCAGCAAAATCCACAGCGTGTGAACATAGCCTTAGAGGTCGATGGTGGCTTTGTAACACAGCTGGAATCTGCTGGGTATGGTGTGGGCTCAACTCCTGAGCCTGCTACATACACTTGCACTTCATTTTTTCATGGACCAAATATGCGTGTGAAAAAAATTGCAGCATGCACTAGTCTCTTCTATAAGTCGGACGAGATTAACCTATTCAAGTCTATGAGAGCGAAAAAAAAATCCAATCCAATATGGATCACTTTTATCACATCTGATTTTTACAGATACTTACTTACATATTACATATGTAATTCTTTATCATATGCAACTGTATTGTAAAAAACCATCTGTTTTTTTTCTGGCTGAAAATCGGAAGATTATCTGAAAAATGAACCCAAACTCTGCAAGGACACCAAAAAGAATATGACTGTAGGATCAACCTTCCTAAGCCGTCTATATGATATATAGGTCACAGGAAAAGGAACAAAATGACACCTTGATATCTGCAATCTGATGTTTTATTCCAGAAAAATCCACGTTTATCTTAGTATGTAAATGAGCTTTAAATTATTGTATATTTGTACAATTTAACTTAACCGTTCAGTGTATTAACAGAATTGTAGTAGCATTATTATAGAATTTAGTCCTGTAGTTAGTAATCACTATATTGCTGTACATTTGTGTGATTTTATTTTACTTTCAACCCTGTAATTTTGTGTCTATTGAAGAAATTATAATTGTGGCAACGTGGCTGCTTAAGGGGATCTTGATATCTGCAATCTGATGTCTTATTCCAGAGCAATCCATATTTTTCTTAGGCTAGGTTCACATTGCGTTAGTGCAGTCCTTTCAGCGCATATGCTAACGGACTGTGCTAACGCAAGTGCCGACTTTGGCACAGCGCTAGCGCAGATGGAGCATCTGCTAGCTCTATCTGCGCTAGCAGTGATGGACCCGGAAACGCTGCAGCCCGCGTCTCGGGTCCGTCACTCGATGACGGCACATCGCCTAGCGCACGCCCATTGTGGCGTGCGCTAGCGATGCATCCAACATTGCTTTCAATGGCGGCGTTAACGGACTACGTTACACCGCGTTATGCCGCGGTGTAATGTAGTCCGTTTAACGTACAGCCATAACGCAATGTGAGCCTAGCCTTATATGTAAAAGAGCTGTTAAGATCTATGGGCCGGACATAGATCTCCCTGAGAGCTTCTTATAAATGAAGGGGCAGTTACCAACATGAGACTGTAGATCAGGAGAGCAGACTTGTAGTCATTACATGTCTCACATTGGTAACTCCCCTCTTTCATTTAAAATATTCTCTGGAGGCAGATTCTCAGGGAGATCTACAGTAGGTCCGGCCCATAGATTTTAACAGCTCGTTTACATATATAAAAAATATGAATTATTCTGGAAAAAAACATCAGATCGCAGATATCAAGGTATCATTTAATTCAGCTTCCTATGACCTACATGCTCATACAAACGGCTTAGGAGGGTTGATCCTACTGACAGATTCCATTACGCAGCCATATTGCCATAATTATAATAACTACAATATACACAAAATGACCTTTTATGATTGAAAATGAAAATACACAAATGTAAAACAACAATAGTGATTATTGACTACAGAACTAAATTCTACGATAATGCTACAATTCCATTAATACACTGCACGCTCATATGTTAAATGGCATAAATGTGCAATAAATGG
This sequence comes from Ranitomeya variabilis, assembly GCF_051348905.1. Classification (NCBI taxonomy): domain Eukaryota; kingdom Metazoa; phylum Chordata; class Amphibia; order Anura; family Dendrobatidae; genus Ranitomeya; species Ranitomeya variabilis. Next base: position 705,189,930 of record NC_135234.1, on the reverse strand, counting down.
TATCCTAGGGTAAGGCGAACAGTAAGCTAACCTTTTCCTGGAGTTTGAGAAATTCACAAATCTTAATGTAAGGAATGAATGCAAATCACATGTTACCATTCTAAACCATGCAAATAAAATACGAACAACACAGAAATCAGCATTACCACGTGATCCTGGTTAAGATAATAGATTTACAAATGTTCTATATATTTGAGCAATACTTTAGCTCAGCAGTGTGCAGCTTGTGCCTCCAGGTGTTGTGAAACTACAACTCCCAGCTAGCAGATGCACATTGGGCATTGTGGACGTAAAAAAAAACTACAACTCCCAGCATACAATTTAATTCACAGATAGTTGTAGGTGTAAAGCGGTTGCATAACCCCAGGTTGGTTTATACTTTCTTCATTCATAAAGCCGTAATTTACGCCTTTCACTTTAATGAATGCAGAATTTTTCAACTACCAGAAAGTAAAAGAGTAAGTCCCATTTTCTACTATGACATTGACAACATTAAACATTACCTGTACTGTCGGCACATCCTGGGAATCGCAGCAAACAGGGTCCAGGGAGCAAGGAGCATAATCCAGCAGGAGTACTGTGGGCAATGAAGCGGGATAATGCTGGATTCCTAATATATGGCATTTCAGCATACAGGCTACACAACACCTCTGTAAAAAAGAAAAAAAAAACTATGTACAAGAATCCCTTAGGCTAAGACTGCCTCCCTAGCAGCAGTGAAATTACTCCAGCAAGACAGGAGCAGGGAGGGAAGGCTGTTCTGTCTGTCACTTTAATATTGAAAAAAATGTTTTCCATTTAGTTCATTGACAATATTCCACATTTAATGGCTAGCATTTATTTTTCAAATTTGTCCATAAAAATTGCTTGTTGCCGTGATTTTTTTAGGGATAAGTTGTCTTGTAAAAAAAAAAAAATAAAAGTTTGGGAATCCAGCTCTAAAACCAATTATATCAAGACCACACATTGTTTCTCATTGAAGTCATTTTACTGTGTATGAGTAGGAAGACATACAAGGCCATTCTATGAGCGGGATATCCTCTTGAGGTCCCATATTTGTAGGAACTAAGGGTCATGTGATGACGTAAGACAGATTAGTAAAACTGTGGAAATCCTGCTTTTAGATGGTGTGGAGACACGGGGGTCAGTGGGTGCTCTAGTCTGCTGGCCTGAGACCGGATGGACCAGGGCTCAACCCACTGAATGCCGCATAATACTACTCAGACAACACAGGATGAGGGTAAAACAGTGTGGCAATATTTTATTGAACTGCAAAACAGACAATAACACATAGAACATTCCCAGCAAAATACCCAAGATGGTGCAAAATTGCAGAGCTTCACCCTTCCGCTGACTCGCCGGGATTATAGCAGCTGCATATGTCTGGATAATTAAGATTAAATGCTGTGTTGTCACAGATGGGCTTAATTTAGGCCAATCTTAGTCTAATATTGAGGTTAAAATGTGTCCAAATTTAGGCAATATGAAAACAGCCTTGTTTTAATATATGAGAGGGGCCAGTGACAGAACCTTTTCATTGTCAAATGTCATTACCAAACGCGAGACCGCGACGTCATCGCAGGTCCTACGCTCAATGCATCCTTAGGAACGGAGGCCGCCGCTTGCACCGCTGAGAGACGGGGGCCTTCGGAGGGTAAGTATATCCATATTTTTTATTTTTATTCTTTTTTTTTTACATGAATATGGATCCCAGGGCCTGAAGGAGAGTCTCCTCTCCTCCAGACCCTGGGAACCATCCACACCGCACATGCCGTATAAGACAATTGAGCGTATAAGATGACCCCCGTCTTATACGGCGAGTATATCCCAAACCATATTTTATATGGAAAACTTGGGGGTCGTCTTATATGCCCATTCGGCTTATACACCAGAAAATACCGCATTACACCTACTTCATATTGGGGTAGGATCTTGGTGATGTGAAAACCTCTTTAAGTCAATTAAAATCTTAGCTACTTCAATTTTCTTAATACATCTACAACATTCCGCTGCCTATACTGTTACAGTATGTTCACACAGTGCTTTTTTGCAAAGTGTTGGCAGGAAAAATGCTATGTACATTACACGCATGTTTGTTGAGTTATTGATGTGTTTTTTATACATTTAATTGAATGGATAAAAAAAAAAAAGAGGCAAAAATTCTTAAAGCATTAACATGCTGCTGTTTGATAAAAAAAAACACCGCAGTTCAAAAAAATGTAAGGAAAAAACACACCATGTGAATGAGATTTTAGAAGTCTCGTATATTTTGTGCTACTGTAAAATGCTGAGCTTTTTTTTGCATCAAAAAACATAATAAAAATGCTAATTGTGAACAAGGCCTTACAGCGATGGTCCACAGTCTGTATCTCTATAGCTTTAGTAAGACTAGTCTTCTTGACAACAATGATGGCAGTTGCAGTGTTCGCACAGCTAGAGAGGCAGGGTTGCAGATGTAGTTGCTGGATTTTGGCCTTTAAGTTAACCACATATAATAAAATGTGCTTGTTAATTTCTCATATAATCATATAGAGATCTGAGTGTCCCAGGTTAGAATTTATAATATTTATTTGACCGCAGATAGTAAAAATTCTAATAACATGTTGGTTGTTTGCTTTTTTTTCTGTAGAAAGAAATGCAGGAAAGCAGAAGATGGCTAATAAAGATTATCATAGTATTCAGAATGAGATCATAGGTATCACATGCCAAACGCTCCAAACCCCCTTTGTGTTCATAAAATAACCCAATATAACCTGAAGCACCTGGATTCAACTTTTCGTTGCGATCAAATTACATACTAATAGTAGTTCACTGACTTGTTAACGTTTACTACTATTTAATAAATGGAGGAACAGCAGCCTCGCCATCGCACAATGTTATATAAGTAAGCCATGCAGGCTTACCGAAGAAAGAGTATAAGAATTATGTTGTCTAACCTAAAAATATTAATCTTCTTCATTCTACAGACCTTTTTTTTACTGCGACACATTCCACATATATGCAGAAACCTACAACACCTGGGGTGGTTGGTAACTTCCTTCTTGTCTATATGTAAAAGGATTGTTAACTCTAAATATGCTGGAAGTTCTACAGCTGCAAACAAAACTATTCACCAACACTGCAAAATAGGTTTCTTATTAAAGTGTACAAACTTTCTGCTGTTTGCAAAATCAAACAATCAAACAAGAACAATTTTATAAAACCTCTTTATTTATTATGCTTTTCTTTTATAGCAGCATTATTATGCAGCGCTTTACAGACTTTATCATCTCTGTCCCCATTGGAGCTCAGAATCTACATTCCCTATCAGTGTGTCTTTGAAGAAACCGGACATTATGGAGTAAAGCAATGCAAACCCAGTGAGAACATACAAGCTCCTTGCAGATGTTGCCCTTGGTGGGACTTGATCCTAGGACTCCAGTGCTGTAAAGCAACCATGCTGCCTAATATAACCGTTTTCTCCAAATTCAACACTAAAAGCCACATGTAATGTGCAGTCTCACAATTATTCAACCCCTTCATGACAAGAGTATTTAGTACTTAGTGGATGCCGATTTGGCTGTTATGACCTGCTGCAAGCAAGTTGCATAGCCAGACATTAACTTCTGTCAGTGTTCCTGAGGAATCTTAGCCCATTTTTTTATAGGCAATGACCTCCAGTTCACTAATATTCTTGGGTATGTATTCTGCAACAGCCTTCTTTAAATCTTGCCAAAGATTTTCTACGTGGCTCAAGTCAAGTGACTGTAACGACCTCTCCAGGACTTCTCAAATCACACCTTGGTGGGCTATAAGGTATGCTTGGGTATAAGGTATGCATTGTCCTGTTGGAAGTTCCAATGCCACCCAAACTTCAGGTTCCTCACATCAGTGGATGCTTCATACTTCCTCCACCAGACATGCTGCTAATCCAGTCTCCCGAAATGTTCTAGTTTTGTTTCAACATTCCATAGAACAGAATGTCAAAACTCCTGTGGTTTATTTATAATGTTTTAATTATATTGGAGCCAAATTTTCTTGTGTTTTGTCAATATAGGTGTACTTCTTGGAGTACGAGAATGGAGACCTTCAGTGCTTATTGTGCATCTTACTGTGAAACCTCAACGCCTGATGCCATCAAATCTTGCTGCAGGTCTTTTGCAGTCACTTGAGGGTTTCCAACATTTGCCTCCTCGTCAAGTCTCGCTGAGCGCAGCAGGGGACAGCGACGCTGATGAGAGTTGTCGTTAGTACCCAATGCCTGTGAACAGCAGTTACTTTACTGCTATTCACAGGCGACAGAGACATCAAGGAACGTGGACTACATTGGAGCTCCATGGGAACATTTTGGGTAATAAATTGGTGAATGATGGAGCTTATTGCTTTTAATTCTGTCTTTTTCAAGTAACCATTTCTGGCCTACTTTGGATTTGTTGGATTACGGTGGACCTGCATGGGATTTTTTATTTTTCAATAAATTGGTGAATCAGGGATAATGTAGGGGAGTCTTTATTCAAATAAAGTATTTTTTTCTGTGTGTTTTTATTTTTTATTACCGGGTAAGTAATGAGAGTGTCTGATAGACACCTCTTCATTACTAACCCCCGAGGTTGAAGGCAGTTGTGATTTTTGACAAATCACAGTTGTCATCAACCCCATTAACCATTACGCACCAGGGCAATCAGGAAGAGCCGGGCAAAGCGCAAAGATTGGCGCATCTAATGTGATGTGCCAATTCTGGGGAGGCTGCGGGTTTGTATTTTTAGGCTGGGAAGGGCAAACTAACCATGGACCTTCCCAGCCTGATAGTATAAGCCAGCATACTCCATATCTATTTATCTATATCTTTGAAAAAAGAAAGACAAAAAGCAGCACAAATAAAGATTGTTGGGTGCAAAAGCCTCCCAGGCATGTACCAAACCTTGTAAATAAATCCAAAAAATTGAAGACAGTACAACAATAGGTAATGATTTACGCTCAGTTTAATGGCCCATGTGTGACTTTTCGGTCCAAGATGTGGACCTTTTTCAATCTATATCTTTGCACATCTAATCTAATATCTTACAGTAAACTACACACGCACGGCACTAATTTTTTATCTCACCAATATCTAGCTATATCTAAATCCAACATAGCAAAGAGAGACAAAAACGCATAAAAAATGCAAGGAAAAATGCAAGTGAGCTGAGGTGCGGGATTCATGCGAAAATTCAGCTGCGTGAAAGCCTGAACAAGACTTAGACTATCTTCACACATCCATTTCCATTTTGACAGCCATGTAAAATGAACTGTTTGCTCTTATGTCATCTGTGATGTATCTGAGGAAAACTGTCTAGTATTTTCTATCAATTTTATCCAATAGTTCAGATAAAAATGGAAGAAACACAGATTGATCACTGAGGTAAAAAGTAAATATTAGGAAAAGCTAAATCTGTACATTCCAGCAATTCCCTTGAATAGGTACCTAATATTGTTATTGAGAATAAGGCCGGGGTCACACTAGCGTCGAATACGGACGAGTGCTATGCGAGAAAACATCGCATAGCACTCGGACAGATGTTAATCTATGGGGAAGCTCACATCACCGTTTTTTTCGCCAATGCAAGTCTATTGGTGCGAGAATAAATCGGACACCACAAGGACCATCAGTGTAGCTTGCGAGAAATACGCACACATTTTCCTCATTTCAGCCCATTGAGCCATTTAATTCAATGGGGGAAGTCAGTGAGAAAAGTAAAGCCATACGCTTGTCATACGGATGTCATACAGATACATAGGTGCAAGAAAATCGCATCATCGCATTGCAAACGCATTGCACATGGATAACCATACGGAGAACACTTGTGTGACTCTCAGCAGGGAGACTCGGACCGATTTTCCATACGTTAAGTGTGACCCCGGCCTAAAGCTTTATATCCTATCCATAATATAGAGAATAATTTACAGACTGCTGGGGGTCCAACTGCTGGGAACCTATAAATCCCTATAATAGAGAACTGAATCCCTGAAACTGAGCTTTGCCGAGTCCCGTCTTGAATAAAAGGGAGGTGCACGAGCTCTGCTTCATTAATTGTATAATGGACTGCAGTAAAAAGCTGTGTCAAACTTGCTTTCTTTTAGTATCATATACATCCTTATGTGGTGGTTATTTCATCTTCCTATTTCCTTCCAGATCCTATTTCTACATTATGATCCTATGGCCCTGCTCCATTTGGTTTGGTTCTTCATCCTAGTCTCAGTCCAGTATACCAAATTGGTTTCATTGGTTCTGTTTTATGTCCTGGTTCTTCTTTCATTTCTGCCCTCTATATAGTGGTGATCTAATGTTCCTTCTTCTCCTCCTGACCTCTGCATGGATGATTGATTATTTGATGCCACCCTCTTGTTAAAAGAGAATATACGAGAAGATATCATACAGCCAAGAATGAGCCTTAATAATTGGGTGTGTGGTGAAAATCTTAAAGTCTTCATGTAAGGTATAAAACTATGATGTGTGATCCTTATGGGTATTTGTTGGCATTCCCTTAAAGGATCTTAAGGGGAGGTGACTTGCTACACAAAGAATGCCATTTATCAGCCTTGATCCTGCCCTTCCCATTGTACAATAATCTATATTTTCAGAGTATGTGGGCACCAATCCAGGTAACATATTTTCTTTAAAACATTTCCATGTGTGGTATATTTTATATTCTTTGTTTTTTTTAAAGAAATAAAAACACAGATCTATATTATACAGTATGTTAGTTGCAACAATCTGATGCACTGTTGCAAAAGCTGACATTGGATCAACATATCTATCATGGCTAACCATACATCGACATGTTAAATATTTAGAACTGTAAACAATAAATGTGATGATTTCCATGTTTGCTCTCTTAATATTCACACGCAGCTCAGATGGAGCCAATGCAAGCTGCAGCCTGAAAACAGCCATGAGCATATAAACAAGAGGGGCATCAATCTGCAAAAGAGAGAATTTGAACAAACGCCAAAAATAAGAAAAACATGGGCAGACTATATACGATAGAAGTGCTAAAGGATGGTATAAAATCATAGAGCTAAAAACTATTAGAAATACAAAGAGATAGTAAGCAACAGTTATATATTATAAAATAAATAATACAAATACCGTAACATAGTGATATAAAATACTAAAGAAACCCATGGCCTTATTAACTAAACCTGTAAAATATTTAGAGAGTCAAAACTTAAAAGATGCCATCCGTGCGCTGTCAGTGATTTTCACAGACCAATAGACTTGTATTGGTACTTTTCATCCATGATACCATAAAAAAACGGTTATGTGACTAGCACCATAGACTAAAATGAATACGTGTTCTATCTGTGAAAAACATGGATAGAACATGGACGGGTAACATGGACGTCTGAATGAGGCCTTAATGTGTTTGGCCACATTAAAAGACTCATGGATGGAGTTGCGCCTGCTGATGACAGGATTCCAAAATGTTCATGATAACCAAAGAACCAAAACCAAAGGAAGTATTAGTGTAACATTGTCCATTAGTGAGAAAAAAAATAAGAGAACACTACAACATTCAGATATAAAATAGGTATAAAAGGGTTACTCCCGTCTTCACAAATGCCCTGTAGCATGGCAGCTAAACACATCGACACCAGTGTTAAAAGTGTAGAAGGGTCCAAAAATATCCATCGTGACAGTAATAGTAGGTAAAATGTATTAAAAACTTCCAAGGAAATAAAGTGTTTAAGGAACTTTGTCAAGTTAACAGAAGCTGTATGTTTGAAAAATTCAAATACCGGTAGTTTAAATAGATGAATTAGTTCTAAAAAGAGGTCCATACAGATACAGACCACTCCCAGAGTAGGAGTGGTCCAATAACATATATAAAAAATCAAAACATACATTAAACAAATTAAAAAAGAGACCAGGTTTTATTAGAGATTAACAAATTTATTCAAGTGGAACCCAATTCTTGAATTTTACATATGAAAATTGCTTCTTCAGAGAGGAAGAGGACTTAGAACTCTAGTGCCACCTATTGGAAGTAGCAATCCTAAAAGTCAATATCGACCCTTAAATAAACCTTGCCATACGACTTAGGACAAAAGCCAAGCCAAAACAGAATCTCAATTTGCAGACAAAGTGTTTCGGGGTGTTGCTCCTTGTCAGTGCAAGGCATGAGATCTGTTTTGGCTGTATGAAAGGCTACTGACTGGGATCTAACAAGTAACGCTTCTCCTTGTGCATAGTGACATTTCTGGCATGCCAGTGTAAGACAGCTTATAAGCCATGTAATGCTCCTCTGGGAGACTAAATTATGCATTTAATTTCTTAGAGGAGCATTGCATGGCTTATAAGACTCTTACACTGGCATGCCAGAAATTTCACTCTCCACAAGGAGAAACATTACCCATTGAATTTTAAAAATATTTTTAATTTCCTGTGGATTTTTTGCAGTTTGCTCCTTGTGAATTTTACAAAATGGTGGCCATCTGTGGCTACATTATGCTGAGCCGTATTGGGCCATGCAAATGGTAAAAAAAAGTGATATTACTCACCTCACTGTACACATGTCCTGCTGCCCACCATCCAGTCTTCCCCGCCTCTTCTTTTCCCCATTGTTCATCGAGTGCATGCTTTTCAGCTTCAGCACTCCACCGAGCGCTGAGCTACTGCAGCGCAATTCATGATGTTCATTATTGACGGCATGCCGTGCAGTGACGTCAAAGACCTGGTTGAGCAAGAAGCCATGGCATGGTGTGAAGAGATAGAAGAAGATACAGGCAACAGGTGCAGGAGAAAAGAACAAGTATGGAGGACCGGACAGGTGAGGTATTATATTTTTTTACATCCTGCATTTATCATGCTCTGGGGTCTAAAGAAAAGTTCTAAAAGGATGTACCATGTTTGGGTTCTCTATTAAGTCTTCAAACTCCATCTTAATAAATTGATATTGTCAGATAGTGCTTAAAAGTACTATCAATTTTTCAATTTACTACTTACCGTAGTAACATTTTTCAGCTGTTCTTAACCCTTTTCTTTTATTCACAGCTCATTGCCTTGGAGACCGATCACCGTTCTTAGACAGCAGAACATGCACACTGCTTAAGCTCTTTTCTACTAAAGGGGTTGTCCACTACTTGGCCAAAATGTTTGGCCCTGATAAAATAAAAAAAATCTATACTCGCCTCACTTGCAGCCACAGTTGCAGTGGTGACAGAATTCGCGGTCCCAGGGCTCTCGTGTGGTTGTTCTGACATGTGGTCCCGGGGCCCAATCAGCACTGATGTCACTGTCTCCGCCTTCGGGCAAATCGAATTTGAAGAGGAAGTCTGGGCTGCAGCTGATCTCTGACTTCCTCTTCGTGTTCAATTCAACAGGAGGTGGGGACCATGGGCAGACATACCGCATGTGCAGCCATACCGCATGTGCAGCCTGTGCAGCTGCATCGGGGCCCAGAAGTGGAGGGGGGCCCCTGCAGGGTGGCTAAGTAGTGGACAACTTATTTAAGATTTTAAAACCTGTTAGCAGGCCAGGATTGCTGGAGCACAAAGTTACCTTCTAATTCCGGTCAACTTTAGCACAATGCTTACAAGTTATACAGCAGCAGTGGTGGGTCTCAAAGGCAACGAACTTTAAACATGAAAATGAAGAGTTTTAATATCTCAAAAATGGCTGTAAATGTTAATAAATAGTGCATTGCAAAAATGCTTGTTTTTAAAAGCACTATTCGACAATATACATTTGTAAAGATGAGAAAAACCCTTTAAAAGGAGTAATAAATGATTAAAAGCAGCATAGTATAGTAAAAAGTGTAAAACCACCAGTAAAAATTCTGTAGCTGATATGACACATTCATACAAGACAACCTAAGGGTGCTTTCACATGCTCTGTTAGTATACATTTTACTGCTGAAGTGGGGGTTTCAGAGGTTGAACCCCTAGTGATCAATAAGTTATCCTGATATGGTATGAATCGCTTATTAACTTGATACAAACCCTTTACTAATATTCACTATCATAATATCCTTTCCTATATAATCTCCCTCCCTTTACAATCTCTTTTGACACTGGCTTAAAAAACTGCATCAAAATGGCACGTGTGAAGGCAACCTCAGGAAGCCCCCTCGGGTATAGATATGGTTCATTAGTACTAATGAACCAATGAATGAGCACCAGGCTCACAGCTAGTTACACTGAAATCACACCTGTTTACATGGTTCCTAATGAAGATGTTAACAAGATATAACTTGTTATATCCTTAGAAAACAGCTACTATGATTTATGAGTCGAACTGTAAAGAATTTGGTTGAAATACCATGGACCGCCTGCCGCATCTACTGCATGAGACGCACAGAGTGCTCGGTCACTGATTAGTCTTCCTTTACAGTCACAAGAAGAAATGCGTGCACAAAATGTATTGCAACAGACATGAAGGATCTGGGAATGTTCAGCTTGCAAAAAAGAAGGCTAAGAGGAGACTTAAAGGGACCCTGTCACCAGTTTTTAAGCCTATGACAAATGCCACCACCTTTAACTGCTCCTGTGCTGCATTCCACAAACGTGTCTGTCACCTCCTGACTCCCCGTGTATGCCCCCAAAATAACATTTGATATGCTGTATGTAAATAAGGAAAAACACCACAGAAAAACAGGCAAAGGTGCTCACCTGTCTAGGCCTCAAATCAAATGCACTCTCATGGTGCAGCGGGCCCAAGTAAAGATGGCACTACACAGGTGCGGTAATACCAAATGAGATAGCCAGCCTACAATCAGGGATTGGCAGCTTGACACACCAGGGCAAATAATCTGCAGCAGTGTTCACACAGAGTATGCACAGCATCTGGATCACAGCCTATTAGTAACACCCTGTGGCGGGCTGCCCAGTGCTAACTGTAATGGGTCCTGTGTGAACAGAGGCCACAACTTACAAAGCCATCAGGGCCCAACTGCACCTCAAAAAGTAAAAGTAAAAAAAGTGCACAAGAACATATCAAAATATTTAAGTTGTGGCCTCTGTTCACAGAGGACGCATTACAGTTAGCACTGGGCAGCCCGCCACAGGGCGTTAGTAATAGGCTGTGATCCAGATGCTGTGCATACTCTGAACACTGCTGCAGATTATTTGCACTGGTGTGTCAAGCGGCCAATCCCAGATTGTAGGCTGGCTGTCTCATTTGGTATTACCGCACCTGTGTAGTCGCCATCTTTACTTGGGCCCGCTGCACCATGATAGTGCATTTGATTTGAGGCCTAGACAGGTAAGCACCTTTGCCTGTTTTTCTGTGGTGTTTTTTCTAGAATAGTGGAGGTTTTTTTCTCCTTTTTTTCCTCCTGTTGTGTATGTAAACAAGAGCGTTCTAGTCCGATGGGCGTCTTTGCTGTGGCAGACGTCCCTCCTCTCTGCTCCTAATCGCTTCCTCCTGCTTTGATTGATGTGATGCGTCATCCACATAGCAAACCTAGAGCTAGACATTTTTTTGGCAATGTCTGAGTTAATTAGAGACACACCGGTGGATGTATTTTAATGCACACTTGAAACACACTGCTTCTTTGTGTAGCATCATGGGAAAATCTAAATAAATCAGCCAAGATATCAGGAAGATAATTGTGGACTTGCAAAAGTCTGCCTCATCCTTGGGTAGAATTTCAAGATACCTGAAGGTGCCTTATTCATCTGTAAAAACAATTATATGCAAGTACAAACAAGATGGGAATGTCCAGCCATCATACCGCTCAGGAAGGAGACGGGTTCTGTGTCCCAGAGAACGTGCTTTGGTCCGACATGTGCATTTCAACCCAAGGCCAAAAGTAAAAGACCTTGTGAATATGATGACAGAAGCTGGTAAGATTGTGCAATATCCACAGTGAAATGAGTACTGTATCAACATGGGCTTAAAGGCCACTCTGCCAGGAACAAGCCATTACTCAAAAAAAAACATAGAAAAGCCAGATTAATGTTTGCAAATGCACGCAGGAACAAAGACCTTAATTTTAGACAAGTCCTGTGGTCTGATGAAACTAAAATTCTACTTTTTAGGCATAATCACCATTATTACGTTTGCAAGAAAAAGGGAGAAGCTTGGAAACCTGAGAATACCATCCTAACACAGGGGTGTTAGCATCATTTTGTGGGTTGTTTTGCTGCAAGAGGTACTGGTGCACTTCACAAAACAGATGGCATCATGAGAAAAAAAGATTATGTGGCAATACTGAAGCAACATCTCAAGACATCAGCAAGGAAGTTAAAGCTTGGGCAATGACCCAAAGCACCAAAGCATACTGCCAAAACGGTAACAAAGTGGCTTAAGGATAACAAAGTCAATGTTTTGGAGTGGCCATCACAAAGCCCTGATCTCAATCCTATTGAAAATTTAAGGGCAAAGCTGAAAAGACCGGTGCGAGCAAGGTGAACTACAAACCTGGATCAGTTACATCAGTTTTGTCAGGAGGAATGGGCACAAATTCCGACCAACTATTGTAAGAAGCTTGTGGAAGGATGTCCCAAACGTTTGACCAAAGTCATTCAGTTTAAGGGCAATGGTACCAAATAGTAATGAAGTGTATGTAAACTTTTGACTTTGCAGTAAGTAATACAAATGCATTAAAACATTCTCTCTCTCTTTATTCTGGCATTTGGCAAATATTAACAATTATGGTAATTATTGATAATTATTGATAATAATTGACCTAACACGGGAAATGTTTATTTTGATTTCATGTCAGATATTGAGAAAAACATGCCGTTCACTGTATGGTAAAATTGATAAGGCAGCTTTATTCTTCAGGTCATTACAATTACAGTGATACCACATTTATATCATTATTTTATGTTTTGCTGGTTTTACACAATGAAAACTATTTTATAGAAAAAATAATTGTTTTTGCATCGCTTTATTCTGAGAGCGATAGCTTTTTTTATTTCTCTGCTGATGGAGCAGTATGGTACCTTATTTTTTATGGGACAAATGATGTTTTAAGCTATATCCCTTTTATTTCTATGTGACGTTTTTTATCACGTTTTATTCCACTTTATGTTCTGAAGTTTGACGAAAAAGCATAATTTTTCGCCAGGTTTTTTTTTTTTTTGTTACGGTGTTCACTGAAGTGGCTAACTAGTGTGGCAATTTTATAGGTTGGGTCGTTCCAGATGCACGGATACTAAATATGTGTACTTTTTATTTTTATTTTTGTTCTACATGAACATATTTATTAATTGGTATAATTTATTTTAATTTTTTTATTTATTTTGTGATATTTTATTGAAATATATATATATATATATATATATATATATATATATATATATATATATATATATATATATTACTTATTCCCTCCATGGGACTTCAACTTTTATTAGTCTGATAGCTGATATGACGTATTGCATTATACCTGTCAGTGTTACACTGACAGAAGCCTCTTAGACCATGCTCTGGGCATGGTCTAAGCAGGCCACGGGAGCTGGCAGACACGGAGGTCATTATGATGACCTTGGATTGTCATGATAACGACCTAGCCCTTGCAATGATGTGACGGGGGCGCCGATTGGAAGAGGGAGCTCCCTCTGTTTCCAAGCCTACCAAATGCTGCAATTGATATCGATTGCGGCATTTAGGGGGTTAAATAGCAGGGGGTGAAGCAGGAACTGCTCCTGGCAGTGATAGCCTGGCTCAGCTATCACATAAACCGAGCTGCTGGCGGTGATGGCAGGCATAGCTGCTCTGCAATGCACGATCGCCATGACGTACCCATATGTCAAAGGTTCGAACCCCTACCCGAACATAACATATGGGTACGTCAAAGGTCATGAAGTGGTTAAGGCCCCCATACAGTATTCATCTATATTGGGAGGTTGGGAGAGATAACTGTCATTCGGTGAACAGTTATCTAAGGAATGTGAGTACTGTGGTAGAGCGGCTCACTCGGCTGGACAAAATGCTTGGTTTATTGAAGACAGCATAAACCAAGCTTGGGAAAGTAAACACAGCCCTCTGGGCAAAACAGTGAAACAAAGAAAAAAAAGAAACACAGTCCTTTTCCTAGTGGGGATTAGCCCGCTCACAGGCATCAATGTCCACGATTCAGGTTTAGCGCACACTTTCCTGGAGTGCTCTCTCTCCAGGCACCTACTGAACACTGAAAGCTTTGGCAGTCAGCCATTTAAGCCCAGACCATGTGACTCCTCCATCATGTGATTGATCACATGATCTCGACATCACACAGGTCCTGTCAAGACACTGCAGGTGGAGATAGGTGGACATTCTCCCTCCTGCTCTATGAATGTCAACTAGAACCAGCCCACAATATAACTTTATATAAACCGTCCCAACAGGAAGTGTGCTGGAGGAAACTATTCTGGTTTTACATCACTGATGCCATCATGCGCAGTGACACGTAACTCCCCTTCATCACTTCACCAGTGACTCTGTCACAGTACATTAAGATTCCATCCACTAGGACAGTGTTTGATAAATTCCAGTCCTCACGGCCCCCAACAAGTCATGCAATACTAAGGAAACCCTGTAAACATGATGTGTTGGGGCCGTGACAACGGAGTTTGGGCAACACTGCTCTACAGTAGAATAACTCTAAGCCAAATCTTATAGCAACACAGTTGGTCTACACTCCTGTCCTGAGGTAGGTCTATGACACATCCTATCTTGTGTAATAAAATTAATAGAATTGAAATGCAAAAAAATAAATCCACTATTGAAGGAGAATTAGCGATGAATGGAACTGGAAGGCAGATGATGTTTATTTGCTTAATTCCTTTGACCACAGAGAATCCCAGTAATTTCTCCTATTGTTTGATAAAATAACACTTTCCTGTGTTCAGTTTACTTTTCATATGCTTGTATCAACCAGCAGTTTATAGACAAATGTTTACATGTACAGTATATTGTTTTGTTAGTTAACCTTTACTATAATTTGCTGCTCAAATAAAGGAAGAGTTCAAAGCTTTTCATAGTCATCACTCACATGGTTAGGTTTGATGAATCTCTCGCCTATTTCATTCCTGCATCTTCACCAATGACCTTTTACACTTGTATTAGCGTACAACTGTCCATTAACGTCTGTATTACCTGAAACATGCCAACAGTTCTACCTTTGTATAAGGTATGTTATATATTCTGCATATAAGGCTCTGTTCCCACATGATTTCCGTCACATATGGACTAGTCACTATATGCACTAGTACATAGTGCGGATTCAATCACAGGATGCACAGGTGTTGTCCAACGAACTCCACTGGCTTAGAAGCACATGCTGCACTTATACAATTTGCTATAGACGCTTCAGAAAATGCCTACGATGCATGCATAGCTTCGGAGGTGCAGAATTTGGGGACATACAAACTTGACTAGTAAACAGAAACCGCAGTTGAATGTGTGAAAATAACAAATGAATGGATGCAGAGCGGCCCGATTTGGTCGTCTACTTACAATGGACCAGAAGCCATGACATCCATATTCTTTTATCATGGGACATAAGATTGGCTGCAATGGTCTGGTGATTGGAACAGCACATCAACAGATCCGAAGATGCACTGTTCTAGTCACCCGTCTGCTCACAAGCCTCAAAGTCCTACTACAGAAAAATGTTGATATCTTGGCTTCAGGTAAGGTAGATAACCTACATGGCCGCGAAGGATCCATAGGGTAGCAGTAGGTGAGTAGACATCAATTGGTTGTTTTCATAGAATGTTACAGTTAGAAGGGACCTCTGGGATCATCGTGTCAAACCCCCTACTCAACGCAGGCAGATGTCTATCCAGCCTCTGTTTGAAGACTTCCATTGAAGGAGAACTCACCACCTCTCATGGCAGCCTGTTCCACTCGTTGATCACTTTCACTAGCAAAAAGTTTTTTCACCCCATGCGTGGTACCTGAGCAGTTTTTAGAATGGCCGAGCTACCTTCTTAACCCCATTATGGTCACATACAATTCAATTTTTATGTCATTAAAGAGAATCTGTCAGCAGGGTTTTGCTATGCATTCTGACAGCACCATGAGGCAGCGAGAAAGACCCCGATTCCAGTGATGTATCACTTAGTTTACTGGGTACAGAAGATATGACCAAGTCACTGTTTTCTCTGCTGTAGATCTAGCAAAGCTCAGTTGTTGATCTGTATATAACCCCGCCCACACCACAACTTTATTTGTACATTGTATAGTGACAGAGGGCTACTAGTCAGTGCTGGGAGTGTGGTTGGACTGCCTTGCATGTGTGAAGTTGTTCTGTAATGATAATCTTCTGGTAGTAAAATGCTGATTGCATTGAAACAGCAAAACACAGCCTCGTAAGTTATACATTCCTGTAATCAACATCTAAACCCTTGCAATATGATGCTCTCAAATTACATAGCAAAAAGCTGCTGATGGATTCGTTTTAACCACTTCCCAACATTGGATGTACTGATACTGTATCTCCAATGTCAGGTCTCCATGTATGGAATGGTCTCAGGGCAGTGCACTATATACATAGTTACATAGTTATTAAGGTTGAAGGAAGACTTTAAGTCCATCTAGTTCAACCCATAGCCTAACCTAACATGCCCTAACATGTTGATCCAGAGGAAGGAAAAAAAAACCATGTGGCAAATAGTAAGCTCCACTTTGGGGAAAAAAATTCCTTCCCGACTCCACATACAGCAATCAGACTAGTTCCCTGGATCAACGCCCTATCAAGGAATCTAGTGTATATACCCTGTAACATTATACTTTTCAAGAAAGGCATCCAGGCCCCTCTTAAATTTAAGTAATGAATCACTCATTACAACATCATACGGCAGAGAGTTCCATAGTCTCACTGCTCTTACAGTAAAGAATCCGCGTCTGTTATTATGCTTAAACCTTCTTTCCTCCAGACGTAGAGGATGCCCCCTTGTCCCTGTCTCAGGTCTATGATTAAAAAGATCATCAGAAAGGTCTTTGTACTGTCCCCTCATATATTTATACATTAACATAAGATCACCCCTTAGTCTTCGTTTTTCCAAACTAAACAGCCCCAAGTGTAATAACCTATCTTGGTATTGCAGACCACCCAGTCCTCCAATACAGTAGAACAAGCAATTAGAAAATTGTCTGTTTAACCCCTTAACGACCGCCGATACGCCTTTTAACGGCGGCCGCTAAGGGTACTTAAACCACAGCGCCGTTAATTAACGGCGCTGTGGAAAAAGTGAATAGCGCCCCCCAGAGTCGGATTTTCTCTGGGGTCTCGGTGGCCTCCGGTAGCCCCCCAATACTCACCTATCTCCCTCGGTGCTCCTCGTGGGTCCCCATGGGCGCCGCCATCTTTTTTCCGGGAAAAAATGGCGGGCGCACGCGCAGTACGCCCGCCGCCCGGCACCCGGAAGATCTTTGGGGTCTCGGCTGCCGGGGGTAGCCGAGACCCCAAAGAACATGATCGGGGTCGGTTTGCACCGACCCCTGTTTTGCGATCGCCGGTAATTAACAGTTTACCGGCGACCGCAAAAAAAAAAAAAAAGCGATCTGTAATTCTCTGTCCTCTGATGTGATCACACATCAGAGGACAGAGAAATAGGGGGATTCGGGGACCCTAACATACTCACCCGGTGTCCCTGGGTCCTCTTCTGTCTTCTCCTGCCAGCCGGCTTTTTCCTTATGGCGGGCGCATGCGCAGTGCGCCCGCCATCTGCTGCCATCTGCCGGCCGGCAGGAGAAGACGAGTTGGGGCTAAAATTAGGGTTAGGGTTAGAGTTAGGGTTAGGGTTAGGGTTAGGGTTAGAGTTAGGGTTAGGGTTAGGCTTAGGGTTAGAGTTAGGGTTAGGGTTAGGGCTAGGGTTAGAGTTAGGGTTAGGGTTAGGGCTAGAGTTAGGGTTAGGGTTAGGGCTAGGGTTAGGGTTGGGGCTAAATTTAGGGTTAGGGTTAGGGTTAGGGTTAGGCTACTTTCACACTAGCGTTTTTTGGCTTCCGTCGCAATGCGTCGGAGAAAAAACGCATCCTGCAAAAGTGCTTGCAGGATGCGTTTTTTCTCCATTGGCTTGCATTAGCGACGCATTGCGACGGATTGCCACATGTCGCATCCGTCGTGCGACGGATGCATCGTGCTTTGGCGGACCGTCGGCACAAAAAAAGCTACATGTAACTTTTTTGTGCGACGTGTCCGCCATTTCCGACCGCGCATGCGCGGCCGGAACTCCGCCCCTGCCTCCCCTCACAATGGGGCAGCGGATGCGTTGAAAAAACAGCATCCGCTGCACCCGTTGTGCGGCGCTTACAACGCTAGCGTCGGTACGTCGGCCCGGCACACTGCGATGGGCCGAGTACGACGCTAGTGTGAAAGTAGCCTTAGGCTTCTATCACACTTGCGTCGGTACGGGGCGGTCGCAATGCGTCGGCCCGACGTACCGACGCACGTTGTGAAAATTGTGCACAACGTGGGCAGCGGATGCAGTTTTTCAACGCATCCGCTGCCCAGTCTATGTCCTGGGGAGGAGGGGGCAGAGTTACGGCCACGCATGCGCGGAAATGGCGGACGCGACGTACAAAAAAAGGTTACATTGAACTTTTTTTGTGACGACGGGGCTAAAGTTATGGTTAGGGTTGGGGCTAAAGTTAGGGTTAGAGTTGGGGCTAAAGTTAGGGTTAGAGTTGGGATTAGGGTTTGGATTAGGGTTGGGATTAGGGTTACGTTTGGGATTAGGGTTAGGGGTGTGTTGGATTTAGGGTTTTGATTAGGGTTATGGTTAGGGTTGAGATTAGGGCTGTTTTGGGGTTAGGGTTGTGATTATCGTTAGGGCTGTGATTAGGATTATGGATCGGGTTAAGATTAGGGTTAGGGGTGTGTTGGAGTTAGGGTTGGAGTTATAATTTGGGGGTTTCCACTGTTTAGGTACATCAGGGGGGTCTCCAAACACGACAGCCAATTTTGCGCTAAAAAAGTCAAATGGTGCTCCCTCCCTTCTGAGCTCTGCCGTGCGCCCAAACAGTGGTTTACCCCCACATATGGGGCATCAGCGTACTCGGGATAAATTGGACAACAACTTTTGGGGTCCAATTTCTCCTGTTACCCTTGTGAAAATAAAAACTTGGGGGCTAAAAATCTTTTTTGTGGGAAAAAAAATATTTTTTTATTTTCACTACTCTGCATTATAAACTTCTGTGAAGCACTTGAGCATTCAAAGTTCTCACCACATATCTAGATAAGTTCCTTAGGGGGTCTAGTTTCCAAAATTTGGTCACTTGTGGGGGGTTTCTACTGTTTAGGTACATCAGGGGCTCTGCAAACGCAACATAACACCCACAGACAATTCTATCAAAGTCTGAATTCCAAAATGGCGCTCCTTCTCTTCCGAGCTCTGCCGTGCGCCCAAACAGTGGTTTACCCCCACATATTGGGTGCCAGCATACTCAGGACAAATTGGACAACAACTTTTGGGGTCCAATTTCTCCTGTTACCCTTGTGAAAATAAAAACTTGGGGGCTAAAAATCTTTTTTGTGGGAAAAAAAAATATTTTTTTATTTTCACTACTCTGCATTATAAACTTCTGTGAAGCACTTGAGCATTCAAAGTTCTCACCACATATCTAGATAAGTTCCTTAGGGGGTCTAGTTTCCAAAATTTGGTCACTTGTGGGGGGTTTCTACTGTTTAGGTACATCAGTGGCTCTGCAAACGCAACATAACACCCACAGACAATTCTATCAAAGTCTGAATTCCAAAATGGCGCTCCTTCTCTTCCGAGCTCTGCCGTGCGCCCAAACAGTGGTTTACCCCCACATATTGGGTACCAGCATACTCAGGACAAATTGGACAACAACTTTTGGGGTCCAATTTCTCTTGTTACCCTTGTGAAAATAAAAACTTGGGGGCTAAAAAATCTTTATTGTTAAAAAAAATATATTTTTAATTTTCACGACTCTGCATTATAAACTTCTGTGATGCACTTGGGCATTCAAAGTTCTCACTACACATCTAGATAAGTTCCATGGGGGGTCTAGTTTCCAAAATGGGGTCACTTTTGGGGGGTTTCTACTGTTTAGGCACATCAGGGGCTCTCCAAACGCGACATGGCGTCCGATCTCAATTCCAGTCAATTTTGCATTGAAAAGTCAAATGGCGCTCCTTTGCTTCCGAGCTCAGCCATGCACCCAAACAGTGGTTTACCCCCACATACGGGGTGTCGGCGTACTCAAGACAAATTGTACAACAACTTCTGGTGTCCATTTTCTCCTGTTACCCTTGGTAAAATAAAAATTTGGAGGCAAAAAGATCATTTTTGTAGAAAAAATGCGATTTTTTTATTTTCACGGCTCTACGTTATAAACTTCTGTGAAGCACCTGGGGGTTTAAAGTGCTCACCACACATCTAGATAAGTTCCTTAAGGGGTCTAGTTTCCAAAATGGTGTCATTTGTGGGGGGTCTCCACTGTTTAGGCACATCAGCGGCTTTCCAAACGTGACATGGCGTTCGATCTCAATTCCAGCCAATTCTACATTGAAAAAGTAAAACGACACTCCTTCTCTTCCAAGCTCTGCGGTGCGCCCAAACAGTGGTTTACCCCCACATATGGGGTATTGACGTACTCAGGAGAAATTGCACAACAACTTTTGTGGTCTAATTTCTCCTGTTACCCTTGTGAAAATAAAAATTTGGGGGCAAAAAGATCATTTTTGTAGAAAAAATGCGATTTTTTATTTTCACGGCTTTACGTTATAAACTTCTGTGAAGCACTTGGGGGTTCAAAGTGCTCACCGAATATCTAGATAAGTTCCTTAAGGGGTCTAGTTTCCAAAATGGTATCACTTGTGGGGGGGTTTCCACTGTTTAGGCACATCAGGGGCTCTCCAAACGCGACATGGCATCCGATCTCAATTCCAGCCAATTCTGCATTGAAAAAGTCAAACGGTGCTCCTTCACTTCCAAGCTCTGCGGTGCGCCCAAACAGTGGTTTACCCCCACATGTGGGGTATTGACGTACTCAGGAGAAATTGCACAACAACTTTTGTGGTCTAATTTCTCCTGTTACCCTTGTGAAAATAAGAATTTGTGGGTGAAAAAAATCATTTTTGTGAAAACAAATGCGATTTTTTATTTTCACGGCTCTACGTTATAAACTTCTGTGAAGCACTTGGGGGTTCAAAGTGCTCACCACACATCTAGATAAGTTCCGTAAGGGGTCTAGTTTCCAAAATGGTATCACTTGTGGGGGGTTTCCACTGTTTAGGCACATTAGGGGCTCCCGAAACGCGACATGGCGTCTGATCTCAATTCCAGCCAATTCTGCATTGAAACAGTCAAACGGTGCTCCTTCACTTCCAAGCTCTGCGGTGCGCCCAAACAGTGGTTTACCTCCACATATGGGGTATCGGCGTACTCAGGAAAAATTGCACAACAAAATTTGTGGTTAAATTTCTGTTTTTACACTTGTGAAAATTAAAAAAAATGGTTCTGAAGTAAAATGTTTGCAAAAAAAAGTTAAATGTTCATTTTTTTCTTCCACATTGTTTCAGTTCCTGTGAAGTACGTAAAGGGTTAATAAACTTCTTGAATGTGGTTTTGAGCAGCTTGAGGGGTGCAGTTTTTAGAATGGTGTCACACTTGGTTATTTTCTATCATATAGACCCCTCAAAATGACTTCAAATGAGATGTGGTCCCTAAAAAAAAATGGTGTTGTAAAAATGAGAAATTGCTGGTCAACTTTTAACCCTTATAACTCCCTAACAAAAAAAAAATTGTTTCCAAAATTGTGCTAATGTAAAGTAGACATGTGGGAAATGTTATTTATTAACTATTTTTTGTGACATATCTCTCTGATTTAAGGGCATAAAAATACAAAGTTTGAAAATTGCAAAATTTTAAAAATTTTCGCCATATTTCCATTTTTTTCATAAATAATCGCAAGTAATATCGAAGAAATGTTACCACTAACTTGAAGTACAATATGTCACGAAAAAACAGTCTCAGAATCAGTGGGATCCGATAAAGCGTTCCAGAGTTATAACCTCTTAAAGTGACACTGGTCAGAATTGTAAAAATTGGCTCGGTCATTAAGTACCAAATTGGCTCTGTCACTAAGGGGTTAAGTCACCCAAAGAAACTAAAAATTAATGGGAACCTGACAGGTCCCCCATTCCACCAGCATGTGTGCATCCATATATAAATACCCTGCCTAACAAGCCTTTTCTACTATATAACTCATTAACATATGTGTCAAAAAAATATTTTTACATTCCGTTTTCAATTTCAGACTAATCGATGGGGCGTTGATTTCTGCAGACTAGTCATTCCACTGATCATGTTATCAGGCCCCTGTGGGTGTGATAAAATGATTTACAAGTGCCGGCATCATCGCCAGCTCTCTGCAAAGCTAGCGCATGCGCACAACCGTCTTTCATACATTCCATTGCCCTTCTGAAGCTGAGTTTACGCTTCCTAGCTTCAGAGGTGTACTGCAAATCATGTTATCACATTCACAAGTCAATCAGAAAGGAAGCCAATTGTATGTACAATCAAATTTGTCATGCACAAATTAACAAAGAAATCCTCCCAGAAAGATGTACAGTAAACGACAATATTTTACTAAATAATTTTTATACTTTATTGAAAATAATAGTAATATGTATTAAAAAAATATTATACAGCTGATAAATAGAAGCACATAGAATAAAGGTACAAAGCAAGCCCAACAATTAATAGCAAATGTATCAATATACCATACTGGATAATGCATACAAATTGTGTAAAAATATGAAAAAATATATAAAAATAGGAAGAATAAATGAAACTCAAAAAACCTTGTGAGATAAACCAAAATGTTGTACACTATAATTTCTATTAATGTTTCAAATATCTAGTGTATAGACCTGAATAAGTGACAAATATTCCATAAAAGGGATAGTAAATACTATCAAGTGTGCAATAGTGCAAAAAAAGTGCAAAAAGTGCTGATGCCACAATATCAAAAGGGTATAACCCAAATAACAAAGTGCAATAGTGCTAATATTGAAAATTAAACTAAGTATATCCCAATCAAGAATCACTTAATCCAAACACTGCGAGCAGCAAATATATAAAGTGCCGTAGTGCCGATGTTCGCTTTTTGGTGTTGCATAATTTGCATGATGTGGTCGTGTTGGGTTTGCCATGGCTACAGGTCCATAATCCAGTATTGGATTGGAAATCAATGTCTGTGTCCAGTTGGGGTTGTCAAGGGGTACATGGTGACGTTCCGTTGTTGACAATTTCTCCTTCTACTCCTTCTGAAGTCCCTGAGTTTTTGTTGGATTACCGAGATGTATTCGATGACCCCAAATCCAGTGCCCTACCTCCTCATAGGGATTGTGATTGTGCTATTAATTTGATTCCTGGTAGCAAATTTCCTAAGGGACGACTTTTCAATTTATCTGTGCCGGAACACGCCACTATGCAGAGTTATATAAAGGAGTCCTTGGAGAAAGGGCATATTCGCCCGTCGTCGTCACCGTTGGGAGCAGGGTTCTTTTTTGTGGCCAAGAAGGATGGTTCTCTGAGACCTTGTATAGATTACCGCCTTCTCAATAAAATCACGGTCAAATTTCAGTACCCTTTGCCTCTACTGTCTGATTTGTTTGCTCGGATTAAAGGGGCTAGTTGGTTCACCAAGATAGATCTTCGAGGGGCGTATAATCTGGTGCGTATTAAACAGGGCGATGAATGGAAAACAGCATTTAATATGCCCGAGGGCCATTTTGAGTACCTGGTGATGCCATTCGGGCTTTCTAATGCTCCATCTGTGTTTCAGTCCTTTATGCATGACATCTTCCAAAAGTATTTGGATAGATTCATTATTGTATATTTGGATGATATTTTGGTCTTTTCGGATGATTGGGAGTCTCATGTGAAGCAGGTCAGAATGGTGTTCCAGGTTCTTCGTGCTAATTCTTTGTTTGTGAAGGGGTCTAAATGTCTCTTCGGAGTTCAGAAGGTTTCCTTTTTGGGTTTCATTTTTTCCCCTTCTACTATCGAGATGGGTCCTGTTAATGTTCAGGCCATTTATGATTGGACTCAGCCTACATCTGTGAAGAGCCTTCAGAAATTCTTGGGCTTTGCTAATTTTTACCGTCGCTTCATCGCTAATTTTTCTAGTGTTGTTAAACCGTTGACTGATTTGACCAAGAAAGGTGCTGATGTGGTGAATTGGTCCTCTGCAGCCGTTGAGGCTTTTCGGGAGTTGAAACATCGTTTTTCTTCGGCCCCTGTGTTGTGTCAGCCAGATGTTTCGCTCCCTTTTCAGGTCGAGGTTGATGCTTCTGAGATTGGAGCAAGGGCTGTTTTGTCTCAAAGATCTTCTGATGGCTCTGTGATGAAGCCATGTGCTTTCTTTTCTAGAAAGTTTTCGCCTGCTGAGTGTAATTATGATGTTGGCAATCGGGAGTTGTTGGCCATGAAGTGGGCGTTCGAGGAGTGGCGACATTGGCTTGAGGGAGCCAAGCATCGCGTAGCGGTCTTAACGGATCACAAAAATCTGACTTATCTCGAGTCTGCTAAGCGGTTGAATCCTAGACAGGCTCGATGGTCGCTGTTTTTCTCCCGTTTCAATTTTGTGGTTTCATACCTTCCGGGTTCTAAGAATGTGAAGGCCGATGCCCTTTCAAGGAGTTTTGTGCCTGAGCCGGCTGGTATTCTCCAAGAGGGGGTAATTCTGTCTGCCATCTCACCTGATTTGCGGCGGGCGCTGCAGGAGTTTCAGGCTGATAGACCAGACCGTTGTCCAGCAGAAAAACTGTTTGTCCCTGATAGATGGACTAGTAGAGTTATCTCTGAGGTTCATTGTTCGGTGTTGGCTGGTCATCCTGGGATTTTTGGTACCAGAGATTTGGTGGCTAGGTCCTTTTGGTGGCCTTCCTTGTCACGGGATGTGCGTTCTTTTGTGCAGTCTTGTGGGACTTGTGCTCGGGCCAAGCCCTGCTGTTCTCGTGCCAGTGGGTTACTTTTGCCCTTGCCAGTCCCGAAAAGGCCTTGAACGCATGTTTCCATGGATTTTATTTCAGATCTCCCTGTCTCTCAAAGGATGTCGGTCATCTGGGTGGTTTGTGATCGCTTCTCTAAGATGGTCCATTTGGTACCCTTGCCTAAATTACCTTCCTCCTCTGATTTGGTTCCACTATTTTTCCAGCATGTGGTTCGTTTGCATGGCATTCCGGAGAACATCGTGTCGGACAGAGGTTCCCAGTTTGTTTCAAGGTTTTGGCGGTCCTTTTGTGCTAAGATGGGCATTGATTTGTCTTTCTCTTCAGCTTTCCATCCTCAGACAAATGGCCAAACCGAACGAACTAATCAGACTTTGGAGACCTATCTGAGATGCTTTGTTTCTGCTGATCAGGATGATTGGGTGACCTTCTTGCCATTGGCTGAGTTCGCCCTTAATAATCGGGCCAGTTCGGCTACCTTGGTTTCGCCTTTTTTTTGTAATTCTGGTTTTCATCCTCGTTTTTCTTCAGGGCAGGTTGAGCCTTCGGACTGTCCTGGTGTGGATTCTGTGGTGGACAGGTTGCAGCAAATTTGGACTCATGTAGTGGACAATTTGACATTGTCCCAGGAGAAGGCTCAACGTTTCGCCAACCGCCGTCGCTGTGTTGGTCCCCGACTTCGTGTTGGGGATTTGGTTTGGTTGTCGTCTCGTCATGTCCCTATGAAGGTTTCTTCTCCTAAGTTTAAGCCTCGTTTCATTGGTCCTTATAAGATTTCTGAAATTCTCAATCCTGTGTCGTTTCGTTTGGCCCTTCCAGCTTCTTTTGCCATCCATAATGTGTTCCATAGGTCGTTGTTGCGGAGATATGTGGCGCCTATGGTTCCCTCCGTTGACCCTCCTGCTCCGGTGTTGGTCGAGGGGGAGTTGGAGTATGTGGTGGAGAAGATTTTGGATTCTCGTATTTCGAGACGGAAACTTCAGTACCTGGTCAAATGGAAGGGCTATGGTCAGGAGGATAATTCCTGGGTTTTTGCCTCCGATGTCCATGCGGCCGAGTTGGTTCGTGCCTTTCATTTGGCTCGTCCTGATCGGCCTGGGGGCTCTGGTGAGGGTTCGGTGACCCCTCCTCAAGGGGGGGGTACTGTTGTGAATTCCGTTCTTGAACTCCCTCCTGTGGTCATGAATGATACTTCGGCGAGTTCTGTCCGTGGACTCCCTCTGGTGGCTGTGAGTGGAACTGCTGGTTCTGAGGTTGCTTCCTCAGCTGCCCTCGTTTGCGGCTGGGTTGGCTTCTCTATTTAACTCCACTCAGATCGTTACTCCATGCCAGCTGTCAATGTATTAGCACTGGTTCAGATCTCTCTCGGATCTTTCTGATGACCTGTCTACTCCAGCAGAAGCTAAGTCCCTGCTAGTTCATTTGTTGTTCATTGTGTACTGAATATATTTCTTAGTACTTGCTAAGTTCTAGTCCAGCTTACTAACATGATATTGCCTTGCTAGCTGGAAGCTCTGGGTTGCAGAGTGGCACCTCTGCACCGTGAGTCGGTGCGGGGGTCTTTTTGCACACTCTGCGTGGCTTTTTGTAGTTTTTTGTGCTGACCACATAGATCCCTTTCCTATCCTCAGTCTATCTAGTAAGTCTGGCCTCCTTTACTGAAACCTGTTTCATCCCTGTGTTTGTGACTTTCCTCTTAACTCACAGTTAATATATGTGGGGGGCTGCCTTTACCTTTGGGGAATTTTCTCTGAGGCAAGGTAAGGCTTATTTTCCTATCTTTAGGGGTAGTTAGCTCTTAGGCTGTGAAGCGGCGTCTAGGGAGAGTTAGGTACGCTCCACAGCTATTTCTAGTGTGTGTGTTATAGGATTAGGATTTGCGGTCAGCAGAGTTCCCACTTCCCAGAGCTCGTCCTGTCTTCTAGTTTAACCATCAGGTCATTCCAGGTGCACCTAACCACCAGGTCCATAACAGTAACCGTCTCTGCTTTTTTCTCTGCAAGGTGACATTAACCCTTCATTACCCCATATCCCACCTCTACACTGGAGTGGGAAGAGAGTGGCCAAGTGCCAGAATAGGCGCATCTTACAGATGTGCCTTTTCTGGGGTGGCTGGGGGCAGATGTTTGTAGCCAGGGAGGGGCAATAACCATGGACCCTCTCTAGGCTATTAATATCTGCCCTCAGTCACTGGCTTTACCACTCTGGCGGAGAAAATTGCGCGGGAGCCCACGCCAATTTTTTCCGCAATTTAACCCTTTATTGTACCAGCTACAGCGCCCAAATTTTGCACATACACACTACTAACATTAGTAGTGTGGAATATGCAAAAAAAAGGGATATGAGATGGTTTACTGTATGTAAACCATGTCTCATATCCTGTCGGGTTTGTGAAGGAGAAAGAAAAAGCCGGCAACTGAATTACCGGCTTTTCTATAGAACACCTCTGCATATTTCTCGCAAGTCACACTGCTGGTCCGTGTGTAATCCGTATTTTTCTCGCCCCCATAGGCTTTCATTGGCCATTTTTTTGTGCAATACGGTGACAAACGCAGCATGCTGCGATTTTCTACGGCCGTACAAGACTGTATAATACGGATCAGTAAAATACGGCAGATAGGAGCTGGGACATAGAGAATCATTGTACCGTATGCAATCCGTATTTTCTGCACCTCTCATACGTCCGTAAAACTCGCTAGTGTGACGCCGGCCTTACTGTTATCTGCACCACTTCTGTTGGTGTCCAACAGTTTGTGACCTGCTGGATCGCTACAGGGATTCATGGAAAGAGCCAGGTCACTTTTCAATGCAAGTCTATGAGAGCCTTGTTCTTGCTCTCACAGACTTACATTGAGAGCTTATGAGTAGAGATGAGCGAATTTGCTTGGGTTCCCTCTTATTCGACAAGCTGTAGCGCTTACCAAATAATCTGCAGAGGGAACCTGGATACTTGGAGCCCTCTGGCTGATCAGCTGATCGGCTCCGCAGCTGCATGTGTCACGGCTGTGTGACAGTCACAAGACATGCATGGAGAGCCTAACAAACAGGATCTCCATACATGCGTCATGCCTGTCACACAGCCGCCACACATGCAACTGCGGAGCAGGACACCTGATCAGCTGGCGTGCTCCATGTATCCGGGTTCCCTCTGCAGGTTATTTGGTAAGCGCTATAGCTTGCCGAATAAGCAGGGACCCGATCAAATTAGCTCATCTCTTCTTATGAGGCTTACCTCTGACTTCAAAAGTTGCAGTCACAAGATGGCGCGGCTCTGGGAAGATCTGATGACGGCAGTTAGTGTATTACTATGTGCAGGGACTTTAGATTAGTATCAAGACTCCAGGCCTAAAATAAAAAAAAAAATGCTGGACTGGTGCTTGAAGTGTTTATTTTGATGTTTTTCTTTATATAAACTTTTTTTTAGGCGTAGTTGCTGTCAAAATGCTCAAAAGGTTGCCCATGTGTCTTTTCTTTTAGAGTAGCTTCACAGCAGAAAACTGCACTAAAAGAATGATCTCATCACTAGCGATGAGCGAGTGTACTTGTTGCTCGGGTTTTCCCGTGCACGCTCGTGTGGTCTCCGAGTATTTGTTAGGCCGGGGTCACACTAGACCGTAATACGGACGAGTGCTGTGCGATAAAAAATTGCATAGCACTCGGTCCAATGTTAATCTATGGTGCAGCTCCCATCATCCGATATTTTCTCCGCCGTATTCAGGATCCGAGTAAAATCGCAGCATGCTGCGATTGTCAGCGTATCTTGGCCGAGACTCGCCAATGCAAGTCTATGGGTGCGAGAAAAAATCGGATTACCCACGGACCATGCATGTGCATTGCGAGAAATACGCACCGGTGTTAGAGAAAAGCCGGTAATTCAATTGCCGGCTTTTCATTTCTCCTTCCGAAAGCCGACATGATATGAGACATGGTTTACATACAGTAAACCATCTCATATTTTAATTAAATAAAGACACAGGGTGTTGTAATATTTTATTAGACTCTTAATCCACCTGAAGACCCTCGTTCTGTAAAAAAGGAAAAATAAAAAAACAACAATATCTCATACCTTCCGTTGCTCAGGTCAAGTCCCATGAAGTAAATCCATCTGAAGGGGTTAAATCATTTTACAGCCAGGAGCTCTGCTAAAGCAGCTGTGCTCGTGCCTGTAAAAACCCCGGGAATGAATGGGTTGCACAGGAATTACCTGTAGTTACCTTGAGTCGCGGTGATGCACCCCCTGCTGGATGTCTTCATATGAACTCGAGCGTGGGAAAAATTCCAAGGCTCCTGTTCATGAGGACATCCAGCAGAGGGCGCATCACCGCAACTCAAGGTAACTACAGGTCACCCTGCTTTCCATTCATTCCCCGGGTTTTTACAGGCAGAAGCGGCTGCAACAGGCTTCTGCTTGTAAAATTAGTTAACCCTTTCAGATGGATTTACAACGTGGGACAGAACGACGGAAGGTATGGAATATTGTTGTTTGTTTTTTTGAAACAGGTGACAAGGGTCTTCAGGTGGATTAAGAGTCTAATAAAATATTACAACACCCTGTGTCTTTATTTCATTAAAATACTTTGTAATAATGTGTGTGTGTTTTATTAACCATTTCGTACTATTGGATTAATAATGGATAGGTGTCATAATTGACGCCTCTCCATTAATAATCTGGCTTAATGTCACCTTACAATAGCAAGGTGACATTAACCCTTCATTACCCCATATCCCACCGCTACACGGGAGTGGGAAGAGAGTGGCCAAGTGCCAGAATAGGCGCATCTTCCAGATGTGCCTTTTCTGGGGTGGCTGGGGGCAGATGTTTGTAGCCAGGGGGGGCCAATAACCATGGACCCTCTCTAGGCTATTAATATCTGCCCTCAGTCACTGGCTTTACCACTCTGGCGGAGAAAATTGCACGGGAGCCCACGCCAATTTTTTCCGCCATTTAACCCTTTATTTTACATGCTACAGCACCCAAATTTTGCACATACACACTACTAACATTAGTAGTGTGGAATATGCAAAGAAAAAAGAGATATGAGATGGTTTACTGTATGTAAACCATGTCTCATATCATGTTGGGTTTCGGAAGGAGAATTGAAAAGCCGGCTGAATTAAATATAAATACAGTATATACTGTATATATATATATATATATATATATGTGTGTGTGTGTGTCTCAATGACATATATATATATATATATATATATATATATACATACTGTATATATGTTTTAACGAACATTTGAGCACATAAATCCATTAGATGTCAGTTTTGCAAGCCTGCGAGAAAATATCGCAGTACGGATGCCATACAGATGTCACACGGATGTCAAAAGGATCATTTGATGCGAGGAAATCGCATCCTCGCACTGCACACGGATCACGGTTTTGGAAACATTTGTGCGATTCTCGTCCGTGAAAAATGGGCCTTTTTTTATACGTTGTGTGTGTCCCCGGCCTTAGTGTTTGGAGATTTAGGTTTTATCGCGGCAACTGGATGATTTACAGCTACTAGCCAGCTTGAGTACATGTGGGGGTTGACTTGTTTCTAGGGAATCCCCACATTTCCTCAGCCTGGCTAATAGCTGTAAATCGTTCAGCTGAGGCGATGAAAACGAAATCTCCGAGCAGTCATAAATACTCGGTGACCACCAGAGCGTGCTCGAGAAAACCCGAGCAACGAGTATACTCGCTCATCACTACTGATCACTCCATTCAGCCACTTGTCATTTTGGAAACATAAAGAGGGTTAAGACACACAAAAGCCTAAACATATGAACAGCAAATTGGTTTTACTCTAGAAATGAAAAGGAAGAGTCTTTCTAGTGCTTTCTGAGAGCTTTTTCAGAGCTCACAAAATGCCTGAAAAAATGTTGCGTGCACATATCCTAAAGAAGAATATCCGGATAACATGGCATCGGACATGCCACAATACATTTTTATATCAGATTCCGTATGACCTTCACAGAAAAGACAAGGACTCAATTGGCTTCTATAAACACCCCATGTTGTGTAATACATAAAGCGCTCAGTAACTTCAGGTGTAAAAAGCAGAATTGAGAATCACACTATTCCAACGTGTAATGTAGATGAGATCATCCGGGGAAAATATGCCAAGTATTTGTCATATTAGAGAATGACAGAATTCACAAATTGACATTGACAGGCTTCAACCTGCAGGTAAAAGCATGTCTTCCAAGAATTCTCATAATTTAACCTCTTGGATGTAAAAAAAAAAAAAGGTTGAAGGCAAAAAGACATTCACAAAATATCATTGCTACATATTTCATATATTGTAGAAAATGTCAGGCCTGGGGAAATCAGTTCACAATATTGGAAGAGTGTGTTTCTTTATTGTATTTTTGGCCTTTTGGTGATTTCACTGTCTCTTTTATTACATGGTGATGTTTTCATACATAGGTACTGTAAATTTACAGATTCTTTATGTTTATTTTGGTGAAGATACTGTTGTAAAATCCACATGAAAAAATAAAAAATACCACTTTAAATACTCAGAATAAGCTCTTTATAAATTGCAATGGGAAAGTACTCCTATAGTGCACTGTGCTGTGTTTTACGTGGTTTTTCTCATGTGAAAAACGAAGCAACATGTCAATTCTCTAGACGTTTCTGTTTGAAAAAAAGCTGCAAATCTGACTACCAAGGCTAAGTTCAGACTGGGCGTTTTTTCTGCGTTTTATGGGCATGTTTTCATAGTTTTTTTCTGTCGTTTTTTGTGGGGGGGGTTTTGCGGCTTTTTGGCATGATAGATTTGTCTTTTCCATGCTGATAAAATAAAGTTTAGTATTGAAAGTCCTATTCCAAATAATGAGGTTTTGGCACAAAAAATGCTGCAAAATGATACCTGCGTTTTAGCAGGGTTTTTTCACCATGCATTCAAGTCAATGGATGAAAAACGCTGAAAAAAACACTGAAAGATGATGACAAAAAACCCAACTGTGCTCATGAGATTTCTGAAAGTTCATAGACAAAGCTGGTGCTGTAAAACACAGCGGAAAATTAGCATAAAAAGCATAAACAAAACACCCAGTGTGAACTTAGCCTTAATTGATTGAAGCAGGAGATAAGTCCCCGTACACAAAAAATTCAAAGAAAAATGAAACAAAACAATTTATCTGTTTTTTGTTATAGATTTTTCAGCAAAAAAAACAAAAAAACTCAGTAAACATACCCTGTGATGGCATGCTGTACTTACAGATTGCCTTATAGGCTACATTCACATATCCATGTAAAACGTCAGGGTGCTGTCCGAATTTCCCCGGACAGCACAAAGACCCACTATGTCCTATTCTGATCCTCAAAATTGAACCTGTGATTTTCAAGACTATGTGCACAGATCGATGAAACTGTATGGGCCAGTGTGCTGTCCAATAAAAAAAAAAAAATCGGCCAGTACACAGATTTGTGAATGTAGCCTTACTGGGGATAGACAGTGACCACTATGTGACCTCATTGAAAAGTCCAATATTTTCTGGCATGTGAAAAAAAATAAAACGATTTCCATCAGTGTGCTGAATGAGATCTTCCTTAACCCCTTAGTGACAGAGCCAATTTGGTACTTAATGACCGAGCCAATTTTTACTATTCTGACCAGTGTCACTTTATGAGGTTATAACTCTGGAACGCTTTATCGGATCCCGCTGATTCTGAGATTGTTTTTTCGTGACATGTTGTACTTCAAGTTAGTGGTAACATTTCTTCGATATTACTTGCGATTATTTATGAAAAAAATGGAAATATGGCGAAAATTTTTAAAATTTTGCAATTTTCAAACTTTGTATTTTTATGCCCTTAAATCAGAGAGATATGTCACAAAAAATAGTTAATAAATAACATTTCTCACATGTCTACTTTACATCAGCACAATTTTGGAAACAATTTTTTTTTTTGTTAGGGAGTTATAAGGGTTAAAAGTTGACCAGCAATTTCTCATTTTTACAACACCATGTTTTTTTTAGGGACCACATCACCTTTGAAGTGATTTTGAGGGGTCTATATGATAGAAAATAACCAAGTGTGACACCATTCTAAAAACTGCACCCCTCAAGCTGCTCAAAACCACATTCAAGAAGTTTATTAACCCTTTACGTACTTCACAGGAACTAAAACAATGTGGAAGAAAAAAATTAACATTTTACTTTTTTTTGCAAACATTTTACTTCAGAACCATTTTTTTTAATTTTCACAAGTGTAAAAACAGAAATTTAACCACAAATTTTGTTGTGCAATTTTTCCTGAGTACGCCGATACCCCATATGTGGAGGTAAACCACTGTTTGGGCGCACCGCAGAGCTTGGAAGTGAAGGAGCACCGTTTGACTGTTTCAATGCAGAATTGGCTGGAATTGAGATCGGACGCCATGTCGCGTTTGGAGAGCCCGTAATGTGCCTAAACAGTGGAAACCCCCCACAAGTGACACCATTTTGGAAACTAGACCCCCCAAGGAACTTATCTAGATGTGTGGTGAGCACTTTGAACCCCCAAGTGCTTCACAGAAGTTTATAACGTAGAGCCGTGAAAATAAAAAATCGCATTTGTTTTCACAAAAATGATTTTTTCGCCCACAAATTCTTATTTTCACAAGGGTAACAGGAGAAATTAGACCACAAAAGTTGTTGTGCAATTTCTCCTGAGTACGTCGATACCCCATATGTGGAGGTAAACCACTGTTTGGGCGCACCGCAGAGCTTGGAAGTGAAGGAGCACCGTTTGACTTTTTCAATGCAGAATTGGCTGGAATTGAGATCGGATGCCATGTCGCGTTTGGAGAGTCCCTGATGTGCCTAAACAGTGGAAACCCCCCACAAGTGATACCATTTTGGAAACTAGACCCCCCAAGGAACTTATCTAGATGTGTGGTGAGCACTTTGAACCCCCAAGTGCTTCACAGAAGTTTATAACGTAGAGCCGTGAAAATAAAAAATCGCATTTGTTTTCACAAAAATGATTTTTTCGCCCACAAATTCTTATTTTCACAAGGGTAACAGGAGAAATTAGACCACAAAAGTTGTTGTGCAATTTCTCCTGAGTACGTCGATACCCCATATGTGGAGGTAAACCACTGTTTGGGCGCACCGCAGAGCTTGGAAGTGAAGGAGCACCGTTTGACTTTTTCAATGCAGAATTGGCTGGAATTGAGATCGGATGCCATGTCGCGTTTGGAGAGTCCCTGATGTGCCTAAACAGTGGAAACCCCCCACAAGTGATACCATTTTGGAAACTAGACCCCCCCAA
Organism: Ranitomeya variabilis; assembly: GCF_051348905.1. Taxonomy (NCBI): domain Eukaryota; kingdom Metazoa; phylum Chordata; class Amphibia; order Anura; family Dendrobatidae; genus Ranitomeya; species Ranitomeya variabilis. The sequence continues at coordinate 705,155,790 of NC_135234.1, read as the reverse complement.
GGAACTTATCTAGATGTGTGGTGAGCACTTTGAACCCCCAAGTGCTTCACAGAAGTTTATAACGTAGAGCCGTGAAAATAAAAAATCTCATTTTTTCTACAAAAATGATCTTTTTGCCCCCAAATTTTTATTTTCACAAGGGTAACAGGAGAAATTAGACCACAAAAGTTGTTGTGCAATTTCTCCTGAGTACGTCGATACCCCATATATGGGGGTAAACCACTGTTTGGGCGCACCGCAGAGCTTGGAAGAGAAGGAGTGTCGTTTTACTTTTTCAATGTAGAATTGGCTGGAATTGAGATCGGACGCCATGTCACGTTTGGAGAGCCGCTGATGTGCCTAAACAGTAGAGACCCCCCACATATGACACCATTTTGGAAACTAGACCCCTTAAGGAACTTATCTAGATGTGTGGTGAGCACTTTAAACCCCCAGGTGCTTCACAGAAGTTTATAACGTAGAGCCGTGAAAATAAAAAAATCGCATTTTTTCTACAAAAATGATCTTTTTGCCTCCAAATTTTTATTTTACCAAGGGTAACAGGAGAAAATGGACCCCAGAAGCTGTTGTACAATTTGTCTTGAGTACGCCGACACCCCATATGTGGGGGTAAACCACTGTTTGGGCGCATGGCTGAGCTCGGAAGCAAAGGAGCGCCATTTGACTTTTCAATGTAAAATTGACTGGAATTGAGATCGGACGCCATGTCGCGTTTGGAGAGCCCCTAATGTGCCTAAACAGCAGAAACCCCCCAAAAGTGACCCCATTTTGGAAACTAGACCCCCCATGGAACTTATCTAGATGTGTAGTGAGAACTTTGAATGCCCAAGTGCATCACAGAAGTTTATAATGCAGAGTCGTGAAAATAAAAAATATATATTTTTTAACAATAAAGATTTTTTAGCCCCCAAGTTTTTATTTTCACAAGGGTAACAAGAGAAATTGGACCCCAAAAGTTGTTGTCCAATTTGTCCTGAGTATGCTGGTACCCCATATGTGGGGGTAAACCACTGTTTGGGCGCATGGCAGAGCTCGGAAGGGAAGGAGTGCCATTTTGGAATGCAGACTTTGATAGAATTGTCTGCGGGCATTATGTTGCCTTTGCAGACCCCTAATGTACCTAAACAGTAGAAACCCCCAACAAGTGACCCCATTTTGGAAAATAGACCCCCCAAGGAAATTATCTAGATATGTGGTGAGAACTTTGAATGCCCAAGTGCTTCACAGAAGTTTATAATGCAGAGTAGTGAAAATAAAAAATATTTTTTTTCCCACAAAAAAGATTTTTTTAGCCCCCAAATTTTTATTTTCACAAGGGTAACAAGAGAAATTGGACCCCAAAAGTTGTTGTCCAATTTGTCCTGAGTATGCTGGTACCCCATATGTGGGGGTAAACCACTGTTTGGGCGCACGGCAGAGCTCGGAAGGGAAGGAGCGCCATTTTGCAATGCAGACTTTGATAGAATTGTCTGCGGGCGTTATGTTGCGTTTGCAGACCCCTAATGTACCTAAACAGTAGAAACCCCCACAAGTGACCAAATTTTGGAAACTAGACCCCCTAAGGAACTTATCTAGATATGTGGTGAGAACTTTGAAAGCTCAAGTGCTTCACAGAAATTTATAATGCAGAGTAGTGAAAATAAAAAAATATATTTTTTTCCAACAAAAAAGATTTTTAGCCCCCAAGTTTTTATTTTCACAAGGGTAACAGGAGAAATTGGACCCCAAAAGTTGTTGTCCAATTTATCCCGAGTACGCTGATGCCCCATATGTGGGGGTAAACCACTGTTTGGGCGCACGGCAGAGCTCAGAAGGGAGGGAGTACCATTTGACTTTTTTAGCGCAAAATTGGCTGTCGTGTTTGGAGACCCCCTGATGTACCTAAAGAGTGGAAACCCCCCAATTCTAACTCCAACCCTAACCCCAACACAGCCCTAACCCTAATCTCAACCCGATCCATAATCCTAATCACAACCCTAACGATAATCACAACCCTAACCCCAAAACAGCCCTAATCTCAACCCTAACCATAACCCTAATCAAAACCCTAAATCCAACACACCCCTAACCCTAATCCCAACCCTAACCCTAATCCCAACCCTAATCCCAAACGTAACACTAATCCCAACCCTAATCCAAACCCTAACCCTAATCCCAACTCTAACCCTAACTTTAGCCCCAACCCTAACTTTAGCCCCAACCCTAACCATAACTTTAGCCCCCGTCGTCACAAAAAAGTTCAATGTAACCTTTTTTTTGTACGTCGCGTCCGCCATTTCCGCGGATGCGTGGCCGTAACTCTGCCCCCTCCTCCCCAGGACATAGACTGGGCAGCGGATGCGTTGAAAAACTGCATCCGCTGCCCACGTTGTGCACAATTTTCACAACGTGCGTCGGTACATCGGGCCGACGCATTGCGACCGCCCCGTACCGACGCAAGTGTGAAAGAAGCCTTAGGCTACTTTCAGACATAGCGCATTTTTGAGCGCTATTTTGCGGGCGCTTTTCAAAAATGCGCAATGTCATTTTCGTCTGCCGGCAAAGTGAATGAGAAATTCACTTTGCCGTTCAGACACACCGCAAAAAAACGCGGCGCTTTTGTCTGCAAACACGCCGGCGTAAAAAGAATTGACATGTCAATTCTTTACGCAGCGGCGTGTCTGCGTATCCCCCTAGGGCCCCATATTACCTTCCACACACAGCGCCTTTGTCCTGGGTGTCGGCGTCTTTGTACGGAGGGGTTGACACCCAGGACCGGACGTGACGTCGGACAGGAAGAGGGAAGCCCCCGCCCCCCAGTGAAGCAGCATGGAGTCCTTCTGTGTGTGTGTGTGTGCGTGTGTGTGCGTGTGTGTGCGTGTGTGTGTCCCCATGCGACGCTAGTGCCACCATTGTGCTAAGTCGCCGTATGGGACTACTACTCCCATCCGGTATTAGGATGGGAGAGTTGTCCCTGTGTCCGGCGACTTAGCACAATTGTAAAGTTACACAAAACACCTACACACAATACACATACATGACACACAGTACATACAACATATAACACAGAGTATATACTCACCAACAGCACACTTGTAGGCGAAGCCCTCGATCCTCCAGGAAAAAATCCAAAAATAATAAACCAAATTCATACTCCCTGTCCGCAGAATCCATAAAACGAGTGTCCCACGCCGATCGGCTGCTCTCCGGCGATACACTGCCAGGAGCGAAGCTCCTAGCAGTGTATCGCGTACTGTTCCGGAGTTCAATGACTCCGGCGTCTCGGTTAACAGCAGTACAGCTGCGTTGAACTTTCCCACGCAGCACTGCCGTTAAGCGAGAGTGCCGGGGTCAATGACCGCCGGTAAACTCGCTCGCGCATGCGCAGTGACACACCGACAGGAACTATGGCTCCTGTCAGTGTGTTGCTGCAGCCGTGGAGAGCAGACATATCTCTGGATGTGTCTGTTCTCCATGGAAAATCTTGATACGTGGCACTTAAATATGTGGCAATTAAATACGTGACACGTGGCACTTATACGTGATACGTGTCACTTAAATACGTGGCACTGAAATACGTGATACGTGGCACTTTGATACGTGACACGTGTCACTTAAATACGTGGCACGTGGCACTGAAATATGTGGCACGTGGCACTTTGATACGTGGCACGTGTCTCTTAAATACGTGGCACGTGGCACTGAAAGATGTGGCACGTGGCACTTTGATACGTGGCACGTGGCACTTTGATACGTGGCACGTGGCACTGAAATATGTGGCACGTGGCACTTTGATACGTGGCACGTGGCACTTTGATACGTGGCACGTGGCACTTTGATACGTGGCACGTGGCACTTTGATACGTGGCACTGAAATATGTGGCACGTGGCACTTTGATACGTGGCACGTGTCACTTAAATACGTGGCACGTGGCACTGAAATATGTGGCACGTGGCACTTTGATACGTGGCACGTGTCTCTTAAATACGTGGCACGTGGCACTGAAAGATGTGGCACGTGGCACTTTGATACGTGGCACGTGGCACTTTGATACGTGGCACGTGGCACTGAAATATGTGGCACGTGGCACTTTGATACGTGGCACGTGGCACTTTGATAAGTGGCACGTGGCACTTTGATACGTGGCACTTTGATACGTGGCACTGAAATATGTGGCACGTGGCACTTAAATACGTGGCACGTGGCACTGAAATATGTGGGACACGTCGCACAAAAAAGTTACATGTAGTTTTTTTGTGTCGACGGTCCGCCGAAGCACGACGCATCCGTCGCACGACGGATGCGACATGTGGCAATCCGTCGCAATGCGTTGCTAATGCAAGCCAATGGAGAAAAAACGCATCCTGCAAGCACTTTTGCAGGATGCGTTTTTTCTCCAACGACGCATTGCGACGGAAGCCAAAAAACGCTAGTGTGAAAGTAGCCTAACCCTAACCCTAGCCCTAACCCTAACCCTAAATTTAGCCCCAACCCTAACTCTAACCCTAACCCTAACTCTAACCCTAACCCTAACCCTAACCCTAATTTTAGCCCCAACTTGTCTTCTCCTGCCGGCCGGCAGATGGCAGCAGATGGCGGGCGCACTGCGCATGCGCCCGCCATGATGAAAAAGCCGGCTGGCAGGAGAAGACAGAAGAGGACCCAGGGACCCCGGGTGAGTATGATAGGGTCCCCGAATCCCCCTATTTCTCTGTCCTCCGATGTGCGATCACATCAGAGGACAGAGAAATAACTGATCGCTTTTTTTTTTTTTTTTTTTTTTTTGCGGTCGCCGGTAAACTGTTAATTACCGGCGATCGCAAAGCAGGGGTCGGTGCAAACCGACCCCGATCATGTTCTTTGGGGTCTCGGCTACCCCCGGCAGCCGAGACCCCAAAGAACATCCGGGTGCCGGGCGGCGGGCGCACTGCGCGTGCGCCCGCCATTTTTTCCCGGAAAAAAGATGGCGGCGCCCATGGGGAGACACGAGGAGCACCGGGGGAGGTAGGTAAGTATTGGGGGGCTATTGGGGGCCATCGGGGACCACATTTCTCTGTCCTCCGATGTGCGATCACATCGGAGGACAGAGAAATTAAACGGCAAATCGCGTTTTTTTTTTTTGTTGCGACCGCCGGTAAACGGTTAATTACCGGCGATCGCAACTCGGGGGTCGGTAAAAACCCCCCGAATCATGTTCTCTGGGGTCTCGGCTACCCTCGGCAACCGAGACCCCAGAGAAAATCCGACTCTGGGGGGCGCTATTCACTTTTTCCACAGCGCCGTTAATTAACGGCGCTGTGGTTAAGTACCCTTAGCGGCCGCCGTTAAAAGGCGTATCGGCGGTCGTTAAGGGGTTAAGGCTGCCGTCACACTAGCAGTATTTGGTCAGTATTTGACATCAGTTTTGTAAGTTGATCAGTCAGAGGAAAAATATAATAGAAACACGTCACCACTTCTGTATTTATCACCGACTCCTGATTCTGGCTTAAAAATACGGTACTGATGTAAACTACTGACCAAATACTGACCGTGTGACCATAGCCTCATATTGTGTTGGTCCAACTTTTGCCCTCAGAATTGCTCTGACTTGTCAGTTCATGGACTCTACAAGACCTCTGAAGGTGTCCTGTGGTATCTACCCCAGAGATATAAATAGCAGATCCTGTAAATTGAGTGATTCAGCCTCATGGAATGGACTTGTTTTCTGAGCACATTCCCCAGCTCTTAGTCCACGCATCTAAGCCAACACCATGAATGTATTGTTCCTCAAACCACTTCTGAACAGTCTTTGCAGTGTGACACAATTTATCCTTAAGATAAATCATCAATATCAGATGGGCAAGAGTCCGAAAATTGGCATGGCCACCGATTTCCTGTTTTCAGCAACAAAAAGAAACAAAATGAGCATATACCCTGCTGTAACTAAATAAGTAAAAAGCAAAAGTGCATTTAAATAATATAGGGTTCTTAGTAAACACTGTTTTGGTAAAAAAAAAAAGCATAAAAGCAATAGCATCAACACCAAGGTGACCCTAAGGCCGGCGTCACACTAGCAAGTTTTACGGACGTATGAGAGGCGCAGAAAATACGCATTGCACACGGACCAATGATTTTCTATGGGGCAGCTCCTATCTGCCGTATTTTACGCATCTGTATTATACGGTATTGTACGGGCGTAGAAAATCGCAGCATGCTGCGTTTGTCAGAATATTGCGCAAAAAATACACCAATGAAAGTCAATGGGGCGAGAAAAATACGGACTACACACGGACCAGCAGTGTGACTTGCGAGAAATACGCAGCGGTGTTCTATAGAAAAGCCGGCAATTCAGAGCGGTGTACAGTAAAATCACACTGACAGGTTAGAATAGAATAGCTAAAATAAATGTCTACGCATAGTATAGGGGTATATATATATATATATATATATATATATGTCAGTGAGCCACACACACATATATATATATATATGTGTATTTATATTTCATACTGCGCTAGATAGCAGAAAAGACGGTAATTCAATTGCCGGCTTTTGCTATCTCCTTCCCAAACCTGACATTATATGAGACATGGTTCACATACAGTAAACCTTTTCATATCTCTTTTTTTTTGCATATTCCTCACTACTAATGTTAGAAGTGTCTATGTGCAAAATTTGGGGGCTCTAGCTGTTAAAATAAAGGGTTAAATCGCGGAAAAAACTGGCGTGGGCTCCCGCGCAATTTTCTCTGCCAGAGTGGGAAAGCCAGTGACTGAGGGCAGATATTAATAGCCTAGAGAGGGACCATGATTATTGGCCCCCCTGGCTAAAAACATCTGCCCCCAGCCGCCCCAGAAAAGGCACATCTGTAAGATGCGCCTATTCTGGCACTTAGCCTCTCTCTTCCCACTCCCGTGTAGTGGTAGGATATGGGGTAATAAAGGGTTAATGTCACCTTGCTATTGTAAGGTGACATTAAGCCAGGTTAATAATGGAGAGGTGTCAATAAGATACCTATCCATTATTAATCCAATACTAATAAAGGGTTAATAAAACACACACATTATGAAAAAAGTATTTTATTGAAATAAAGACACAGGGTGTTGTAATAGTTTATTATACTCTCAATCCAATTGAAGACCCTTGTCACGTGAAACAAAGTTAAAATAAAAAATCAACAATATCCCATATCTTCCGCCGTTCAGTCTTGTCCCACGCTGTAAATCCATCTGAAGGGGTTAAATAATTTTACAAGCAGGAGCCTGCTAATGCAGCCGCCCCTGTTTGTAAAAACTGGGGAATGAATGGAAAGCAGGGGAACGTAGCTACCTAGACTTGCGGTGCAGCGCCCCCTGCTGGCATAACCTCAGATGAACTCGAGCGTGGGAATTTTTCTGAATATTTTCTCACTTCCTGCTCTGTGACCTCCCCTCTAACATGCTCGCACCCCTCCAATCTATTCTAAACTCTGCTGCCCGACTAATCCACCTGTCCCCCCGCTATTCCCCGGCTTCTCCCCTCTGTCAATCCCTTCACTGGCTCCCCATTGCCCAGAGACTCCAGTACAAAACCCTAACCTTGACGTACAAAGCCATCCACAACCTATCTCCTCCATACATCTGTGACCTCGTCTCCCGGTACTTACCTACACGCAACCTGCGATCCTCACAAGATCTCCTTCTCTACTCCCCTCTTATCTCCTCTTCCCACAATCGTATACAAGATTTCTCTTGCGTATCACCCCTACTCTGGAACCCTCTACCACAACACATCAGACTCTCGCCTACCATCGAAACCTTCAAAAAGAGCTTGAAGACCCACCTCTTCTGACAAGCCTATAGCCTGCAGTAACCACCGATCGACCAAACCGCTGCATGACCAGCTCTACCCTCGCCTACTGTATTCTCAACCATCCCTTGTAGATTGTGAGCCTTCGTGGGCAGGGTCCTCTCTCCTCCTGTACCAGTTATGACTTGTATTGTTCAAGATTATTGTACTTGTTTTTATTATGTATACCCCTCCTTACATGGAATAAATGGCGCTATTGTGGCGCCCCTAGGGGTATTTGCCACAAAAACAATTACTGACACTAAATACAAATACTAAGATAGCAAGACTGCACTACCACCTCTGGTCAGAAGGGGGTGCTCCAGGTACTCCCCTTTATCCATTCTGGTCAGAGAAAGAGAACAGGCAGTTGGGCTAAGGAGCTAGGAGTGAGAGGTCATACAGCTGAATTTCTAATAACCCTATGACGGTTGATAAGTCCAAAATCATCGGCCTGAGGAAAAGGAGAATAGAGAAAAGGGACATTGTGAGAACCGGGTAGCATTAATCATTACCCAGAATAGGCGCAGAGACGGATACCGGATCCGTGGCTATATTCATTATATATAATACAATAACCGGAAGGACGTGAGGTGATATCAGCTTCCCTAGGATCAGACGCAGCAACAGACACAGAGTTCAGCGGTACTCCCAGAGGGGGTAAACCGACAAAAAGGACTCGGGTTGTCCGTCGAACTAGAGCCCAGAAGGGACAGATTGGGTCGGCAGCCAGTTCACATACAGCAGCAGGGCCATACAGAAACTGCGCATAATAAGAGATGGAAATCCTGACAGGGTCAAAGTAATTCAGAGTTCTTATACAGACTCCAGTGACAGTATTGATTGCGAATCCCTTTATGTTGAAGTAAACTGGTTAATAACCATCCATCCAGGATTGGGATCATCACTGTTGGGAGGACCTGCTGTTGATCAAGTAAGTGTCTGTTCCTTCATGATATCCCTTACACTGTGCATCGCCTGAGACCACAGCACCAGGTCAAGCCACTCGTGACAGCCCCCTCAAGAGACAGACCTCATTGGTCTGGTGCTGGGTACCTCGGTCTCCTGGGCATCACAACTGGCGTCACGAACAGGATTTGAGCCAGCCCGTACACCGGGTATTGTGTGCCGTAATTGGAGCCTGAAACTGTGAAAACTTGGATGAAAAATCTTGAAAATTGACTTTGTTAAAGAAAATTCCGTTCCCCATTGAAAACTATTGAAAGTGACTTTTCCCCATCGGTTATAATGGAGTAAAAATGGCCGCCATCCCCTGAGGTAATCACCTCATAACAGTTAGGCACGAGACTGTTAATCGAACTACGCCATTACCTGAGCCCCAGTCTGACTGAAAAACTTCAGAATCCACCATTACAGAGCACGCGGCAGGCGGAGGCAGCAGGGGGTGTGTCATTGTGGGCGGTACCAAGCCGAGCGCCGACAGATGCGAAGGACCGGAAGGGTCTGGATTAGCTAAGGGGGTACAGTATGTCGCAGCACGGAGACGCCGCAGCACCCGGCGATGCTAATACAGCTGAAAGACAGGATGTCGATAGAGAGCCTGGCAGCGCAGAGGTGCAAGGAGTGGCGCCCATCATGCTGGTGTTGATGCCATATACCCCGGGTGGCCCGTGGCTTCCAATGTATGAAGGTGAGCCTAATACCCTTGACGATTTCAGAGAAAAGATGTTGGCCCATTTTGATATGTTCCCCGTAGGCGAAGTTCAGCGTGTTAGTCTCCTGATGATGCAGTTAAGTGGCCATGCTAAGCGAGAAGTCACAGCATGGGCATATTTGCTGGATTAAAAGCTACATTTGAAACCACTGCTAGCAGCAAAGCTAAAGTACTAAAGTACGATTCTTTAATTGCAAACAAAAAGCTAATGAGGGCGTGAGAGATTTTGCCTTAAACCTGCAAGAAGCCCTTAAATCACTTACATTGGCTGAACCCATTTTTAGCACAGGAGCGGATAAATTGCTAAGAGATCAATTTATTGAGGGACTCTACACCCCTTCTCACCGGAGGCATGTGAGCATGCTTGTTTTTAAGAACCCTGAATTGACATTTGCCTAATTAAAGGAGAGCTCTATATGTCTCCAGCTGGCAGAGGCACCTCGGGATCAGGATCTTGTGCAACCTATGGCAGATGCACCTCAGCAACGGGGAATGCCAGTGACATCAGATATGTCCAGTACCAGTGCTAAGTCCCTGGGGCCCATTACTAATGAGGCTCTTCAGCAAAAGCTTGACTCTTTAACTGATGTTGTTGCTTCAATGGCTAAAACCATGCAGGAGATGAGAGGATCCAAGATGGAGTTGGCAAACCGTAGAGAGGATGTTCCATGGATGAGGTCCCGGAGATACCCGACATGGAGAGGACGACCCCGTGACCGCTACCAACCGGATGGACAGCCCATTTGCCGCCGTTGCCAGCAGCCAGGCCACTTTGCACGAAATTGTGATTTAAACGGGAATCCCCTGGGAATGCGGGCCGCTTCGCAGGAATGAATTTTCAAGGCCCAACACCCTGGCACGACAGGTACATCGGGGGACAACCCATTATCCCTATCGTGCTGGACGGAATTCCCCTCAACGCTTTGCTGGACACAGGTTCCCAGATTTCATCTATACCGTATATCCTTTATAAGAGGTATTGGGCCGATGCAGATATTGATAAAGGGCCCTCTGATGTTGAACTAGATATATGGGCCAGTAATGGTAAGTTGGTACCGAAGCTAGGATTCAAGGAGATGACCATAAAGATTGGTAAAGTAGAATTGGAGAAACAGGGTATAATTGTCGTATAATTGATGTTGATCGGCGGAACTGTGAACCGACTGTATTGATAGGAATGAATGTGTTAGAGAACTGCTTTTCCGAAGTTATTTCTGTCTTACAGCAAATTGCTGAAACTGCCCAATCCTGCCAGCAGAGAGTTCTCCGAAGAGAAATAAAAGTGTTGATGTTAAAGCAACAGATAGAAGTTGCAGGTGGAGAAATTGGCAGTGTGAGGGTAAGTGATCCAACGTCCATTATAATCCCACCAAAAACAGAAATGCTGGTATGGTGTAGGGCGGCCATTGGTACTAAGGAACGAGACTATCAAGCCTTAATAGTACCAGTGTACACTGACAGTAGGCCCACTATACTCACAGCATGAGGGGTAGTCGAGGTACATCGGGGACGAGTGCCGGTACGACTTTTGAACTGTGGAGAGGAAGAGGTCACTTTGCCAAGGTACGCTACAGTGGCAAAGCTATATACTGTTGACAACAATGCCATCACGACCATTGAGCCCTTGGAATCAACCTGCCAGGTGGAAGGCAACGGCTCAGAGGGAGTGTTGGAGGATTGGTGCCAACAGCTAGACGTGGGCATAGATTCAACACCTACCCATCAAAGACAAGGGGTGTATAGATTAGTGACGGAATATGAACAAGTCTTCAGTAAACACCCATTGGACTTCGGACGGATAGAAGGGGTAGAACATACAATCCCTACCGGTGACCATCCCCCAATAAAAGAAAGATATAGACCCATACCACCCGCTCACTATCAATGTGCGAAGGATATGCTGAGGGAGATGAAACAGGCCGGGGTAATAAGAGATAGCTGTAGCCCCTGGGCGGCCCCTCTAGTGATTGTCAAAAAAAAGGACGGAACCATGAGGATGTGCGTAGATTATCGGAGGATTAATAACATCACCCATAAAGACGCCTATCCCTTGCCTAGGATAGACGAGTCCTTGACTGCTTTGAAATCTGCTAATTATTTTTCCACCTTGGACTTAACAAGCGGGTATTGGCAAGTCCCTGTGGCTGAGAGAGATAAGGAAAAGACGGCATTCACCACACCAATGGGTCTATGCGAATTTAATCGCATGCCGTTCGGACTCTGCAACGCATCCGGTACTTTCCAGCGGCTGATGGAATGCTGCCTCGGACACAAGAACTTCGAGACCGTCCTCCTGTACCTAGATGATGTGATCGTCTACTCAAAGACTTATGAACAGCACTTAAACGACCTGGCAGAGGTGTTCGAAGCCTTATCCAGGTATGGCATGAAAATCAAGCCATCCAAATGTCACCTTCTCAAGCCAAAGGTACAATACCTAGGACACATCGTGAGTTCGGAGGGAGTAGCACCGGATCCCGAGAAAATAACTGCCATAAGGGATTGGCCAAGACCTACCAGCGCAAAAGAAGTGAGGCAATTCTTGGGATTGGTGGGTTACTATCGCAGATTTATAAAGGGATTTACCAAATTGGCAGCGCCCTTGCAAGATGCTTTGATAGGGCAGACGAAGAAACCTTCAAACCGAAACCCTCCTTTTCAGTGGGACGACGAAAGAGAAGACTCCTTTGAAAAACTAAAGAAGGCACTAACCGGAGAAGAAGTTCTGGCGTACCCGGATTACCATCAACCTTTCATCCTCTACACCGATGCCAGTAATGTGGGATTGGGAGCGGTGCTGTCACAAAAGCAAGAAGGTCGGGAGAAAGTCATCGCCTTTGCAAGTAGAAAACTCCGGCCTACTGAAAGAAATTCAGAAAATTATAGTTCCTTCAAATTGGAGCTACTGGCAGTAGTTTGGGCTGTGACTGAACGTTTCAAACACTATTTGACCGGTGCAGAATTTATTGTCTATACTGACAACAATCTGTTGACCCACCTAGACACGGCTAAATTAGGTGCGTTAGAACAGCGATGGATAGCCCGGTTATCTAATTACAACTTCATGATCAAGTATCGAGCAGGTGGCAAGAATGGAAATGCCGATGCCCTATCCCGGATGCCACACTTGAGAGATGTAGAAGAAGAAACAGGGGAGCTTGAAGAAATTGAACTACCAGCCTTCCATCAGCCCAAGGTAAAACATCGTCAGTCAAGTACCTATCAGAAACAACAAGAAGTGAATTTTAATCCGTTAGCACACCATAGATGGGCTGACACCCAAGATAGCAATCCGGCTGTGAAGTTGGTGAAAGAACTGTTGACTGAGCAAAGTGCATATCCCGATGAGGATGCCCCTGAAGAGATGCATCAACTCTGGAAAGAGAGAGGCAAAATGTTCCTGTATCAAGGGAAACTCTGTAGAAGATACACCAATCCGAAAACACATGAATTGGTTTTGCAGATTATCGTGCCTAAACAAGATGTGAGGATGGTCCTCGAGGCTTATCACAATGGTGCTGGTCACTTTGGTTGGAAAAAGCTAGAAGTACTTCTGAGAGAAAGATTTTATTGGGTCGGGATGAGAAAATCAATCGAACAGTGGTGTAGAAACTGTGGCCCGTGCAACCTCAGAAGGAACGATCAAAAGAGCCAAAGAGCACCACTGCAGCCCAAACAACCGCTTGAACTTGTAGCCATGGACCACGTGAAGTTGACACCGAGCCGGTCCGGTTATGTCTATGCCTTGACCATCGTGGACCATTATTCACGCTTCTTGGTAGTAGTACCTGTAAAAGATCTGACTGCAAAAACAGCAGCCAAAGCGTTCCAAACGTACTTTTGTAGACCCCACAGATATCCGGAACAGGTTCTCACTGACCAGGGTACAGCCTTTGAATCAGAGATCTTCAGAGAATTCTGTAATATGTATGGTTGCAAAAAGATCCGGACGACGCCCTATCATCCACAAACAAACGGCTTATGTGAGAAGATGAACCATATTGTGATAGACCTGCTAAAGACTTTACCTGAAACGGAAAGGAATCAATGGCCAGAGAAATTGCCTGACTTGGTGGATCTGTATAATCATGTCCCGGTGAGCTCTACCAACTGCACCCCAACTTATCTTATGCGTGCAAGACCCGGCCAATTGCCAATCGATCTAGAAATGGGAATTCTGAAACCAGACGCAGAAGTTCAAGACTCTAATTGGGATGTCATACGGCAAAACAAGTATCGCCAAGTGTAAGAGAGTGTGGAAAGAAGCCTTCAGCAAACTAGAGAAAGACAAGCGCGAACTTTCAACCAGAATGCTCTAGCGACCCCGTTAAGGCCGGGTGACCAAGTGCTCAAGAGAAATCGTCGAACCAATAAACTAGATAATCAGTGGGAGGCCGTACCCTACACAGTTTTGCCAACAAGAATGGATAATCCTAAAATGTGTCTCATTAGCAAAAACAGAGGTTTGACATCTGTACTAGTGTCAAGAGACAATCTTAAATTATGTCCGGAAGCATTGAAAGAGCCAGAAGTTGTCCGGCCAGAAACGGAAGTTATTCAACCCATACAGGTTCAACGAGTAAAGGAAAAAGAAGAGGAAATGTATCACACCTGTATAGGAGACTTTCCCAAAACCCTACTAACATACCATGGTACAGTAGTGGTTCCCATGGTGGCCTTTTACCCAACACCGAACCCAATACCAGAAGTCCCAAGGCAGGAAGAGGCTGATCCCGTACTACAAGAGGTTCCAGGCCAGGAAGAACAGATCCCTGATCAGAGTAATCCCATTCACGGGGGACTTGCCAACTCCATAGTCGTGGAATTATCTTTAGCAGAGCGGGCAGATACTACATCCGCGGTAGACAGTAGTACACCACATGAAGAGACACCGCTATTACATAGATCACAGCGTAGTACCCAGGGTCAACTACCGGCCAAGTATGCGGATTACCAACTATAAAACTATGGTCAAGGTTATCATTCTGTAACGTTTAAACTCAGTACCTACAGAGATTTGTCTGTATGAACTTCTTGCATATTCTTGAACTTGTTATCAGCCCGGAGGCACTAAATCAAAGCTCCGGAAAGACTGCTTTTTTTTTGAACGTTGTTTTTTTTTGCTCTTTTGGAATTTTCTTTAGACTTTATATTCCTGGACACAAAGTGTAGTGTCTTTCCTAGCACCTTCAAGGATAGAACTGTATTAATGGACGCTATCTGAAGTGACTTTTTACAGAATTCCATTTTTGTTTCCTTGAGTGGTTTTTGTAATTTTTCATTTTTAAGACTCAGTACATATCAATTGTTATTTCGAAATGTTATTGTCCCACAGTCCCGGAGTACTGTTCTTAACTAAGGGGGAATGTGGCGCCCCTAGGGGTATTTGCCACAAAAACAGTTACTGACACTAAATACAAATACTAAGATAGCAAGACTGCACTACTACCTCCGGTCAGAAGGGGGAGCTCCAGGCACTCCCCTTTATCCATTCTGGTCAGAGAAAGAGAACAGGCAGTTGGGCTAAGGAGCTAGGAGTGAGAGGTCATACAGCTGAATTTCTAATAACCCTATGACGGTTGATAAGTCCAAAATCATCGGCCTGAGGAAAAGGAGAATAGAGAAAAGGGACATTGTGAGAACCGGGTAGCATTAATCATTACCCAGAATAGGCGCAGAGACGGATACCGGATCCGTGGCTATATTCATTATATATAATACAGTAACCGGAAGGACGTGAGGTGATATCAGCTTCACTAGGGTCAGACGCAGCAACAGACACAGAGTTCAGCGGTACTCCCAGAGGGGGTAAACCGACAAAAAGGACTCGGGTTGTCCGTCGAACTAGAGCCCAGAAGGGACAGATTGGGTCGGCAGCCAGTTCACATACAGCAGCAGGGCCATACAGAAACTGCGCATAATAAGAGATGGAAATCCTGACATGGTCAAAGTAATTCAGAGTTCTTATACAGACTCCGGTGACAGTATTGATTGCGAATCCCTTTATGTTGAAGTAAACTGGTTAAACGTTTCAGCGCCTCAGTCTTTCATTTGGATAATAACCATCTATCCAGGATCAGGATCATCACTGTTGGGAGGACCTGCTGTTGATCAAGTAAGTGTCTGTTCCTTCATGATATCCCTTACACTGTGCATCGCCTGAGACCACAGCACCAGGTCAAGCCACTCGTGACATCCCCCTCAAGAGACAGACCTCATTGGTCTGGTGCTGGCTACCTCGGTCTCCTGGGCGTCACACTATAGCAATAAATAATAATAATAATAAATAATATATATATATAGACTGTATATATGTTTTAACGAATATTTGATTGGATCGATTGTATGTCCGTTTTGCAAGCCGGCGAGAAAATCTCGCTGTACGGATGCCATACGGATTAGATACGGAGGATGACATGCGCAAAATACGCTGCCACACCCTGCCTACGGATGACATACGGATCACTATTTTGGGAACATTTCTGCGTATTACGGCCATAAAAAACGGACCGTATTTTCATACACCTAGTGTGACGCCTGCCTAATAGGGATGGAGGGATGGTCCTACACTGTCTAATATTAACCCCTTCATGACCCAGCCTATTTTGACCTTAATGACCTGGCCATTTTTTGCAATTCTGACCCGTGTCCCTTTATGAGGTAATAACTCAAGAACGCTTCAACGGATCCTAGCGATTCTGAGACTGTTTTTTCGTGACATATTGGGCTTCATGTTAGTGGCAAATTTAGGTCAATAATTTTTGTGTTTATTTGTGAAAAAAACGGAAATTTGGCAAAAATTTAGAAAAATTCGCAATTTTCAAATTTTTTATCTGTTAAACCATAGAGTTATGTGAGCAAAATAGTTAATAAATAACATTTCCCACATGTCTACTTTACATCAGCACAATTTTGGACACAACTTTTTTTGCTAGGAAGTTATAAGGGTTAAAATTTGACCAGCGGATTTCTCATTTTTATAACAAAATTTACAAAACCATTTTTTTAGGGACCACCTCACATTTGATGTCAGTTTGAGGGGTCTGAAAATACCCAAAAGTGACACCATTCTAAAAACTGCACCGCTCAAGGAGAGCCCCCCCACAAGTGACCCCATTTTGGAAACTAGACCTCCCAAGAAACTTATCTAGATTTGTGGTGAGCACTTTGAACCCCCAAGTCCTTCACAGAAGTTTATAACGCAGAGCCGTGAAAATAAAAAATAATTTTTCTTTCCTCAAAAATTATTTTTTAGCCCGCAAATTTTTATTTTCACTAGGGTAACAGGAGAAATTGGACCCCAAAAGTTGTTGTCCGGTTTGTCCTGAGTACGCTGATACCCCATATGTGGAGGGGAACCACTGTTTGGGCACACGTCGGGGCTCGGAAGGGAAGTAGTGATGTTTTGGAATGCAGACTTTGATGGAATGGTCTGCGGTAGTCATGTTACATTTGCAGAGCCCCTGATGTGCCTAAACAGTAGAAACCCCCCACAAGTAACCCCATTTTGGGAACTAGACCTCCCAAGGAACTTATCTAGATGTGTGTTGAGTACTTTGAACCCCCAAGTGCTTCACAGAAGTTTATAACGCAGGACCCGTAGAAGTGCTAATCGCACGAAACGGCCGTCGTCCCTCTGCACTCCCCGCACCCTCTGCACTTTCCAAGATGTGTTTGTATTAACCTGCACATGGATTAAACATTGTGGATCAGCCAACTGGTGAGTGCCGCTATTTTCTTACAATTAACTTTTGGAATGATGCACTGCAATTCTTGAATACATAGCTGAGCACCATAAACCCAGTTGTTCCACGTCGACTGCAACCGCATGGAGAGATGTGATTGAAAGTCTGCGTGCTGTGATTCAGGTGGTCCTAGTGCCATTCCTTTTCTGAAGATTCTAACCCTAATTACAACCCTAACCCTAATTCTAACCCTATCCCTAGTGGAAAAATAAAAATACATTTATTTTCTTTATTTTATTATTTTCCCTACCTATGGGTGTGATAAAAGGGGGGTTTATTTACTATTTTTTTATTTTGATCACTATGATAGGTTCTATCAGAATCATCAAAATGTACCTAGAATGAATCTGCCGGCAGATTCGGCGGGCGCCCTGCGCATGCGCCCGCCATTTTGGAGGATGGCAGCGCCCATCGCTGAAGATGGACAGACACCGGGAGGGACACCAAGACTCGGGGGGTACAGGGGGTGGGATCGGACAGCAGGGGGCGGAGGACAGGATGGAGGGGAGAGGAGGGCAGCGGAGCACAGGAAGGAGAGGAGGAAAGACTGATGGCGGCAGCAGATCGCCGCTGTCAGTCAGTGGTGGGGGCAGATCGCGGTATCCAGCCATGGCCGATGGGCTGGATTGTAATATTTCACCAATTTTCATTGGTGAAATATTACAATTGCTCTGATTGGCTGTTGAAAGTGAAACAGCCAATCAGAGCGATCATAGCCACTGGGGGGGGGAAGCCACCCCCCCAGGCTCAAGTACAACTCCTCCTGTACCTGCAGGTCAGGTGAAATTTCAATAAACCCTTTCACCCAACCTGCAGGGACATGATCCTGCCATGACACCACATAGGCGTCACAGGTCGGATTGGCACCGACTTTCATGACGCCTATGTGGCATCACAGGTCAGGAAGGGGTTAAAACCTTACCATGTGACTGAGTACAAAGTCGCTGGCTCCATCACTTACCCCAGCAGGACACGGGCGTCCCTTCTGTCTGCGACCTGTGTGAGGCCAGCACCAACAGGGAACGTCGCTGGTGCAATGACGTAACTGCATCGTGCCGCCAGCATCCACTGCAAGAATGGATAGAGGAGAGAGACGCTGGATGGGATGTCTGGATTAGGTGAGTATAGAGATTTTTTGGGGGGGTTGTGTGGGACCATCACACTATATAGGGCAATGTGAGTTGGACCATCATAGAATATAAGGGGTTGTGGGGTGGACTCTATGGGGTATTGTCAAGATGAGAGACACCAGACCCAACAATGCAAACGAGCTGAAGGCTGCTATCAAAGCAACCTGGGCTTCCATAACACCTCAGCAGTGCCACAGACTGATCGCCTCCATGCCATGCCGCATTGATGCAGTAATTGATGCAAAAGGAGCCCAGACCAAGTATTGAGTGCATTTACTGAATATACATTTCAGTAGATTTTAAAATCATTTTTCAAGCTGGTGTTATAAGGTATTCTAATTTACTGAGATAATGACTTTTGTGTTTTTTGTGTTGGCTGTAAGCCATAATCATCAACATTAACAGAAATAAACACTTGAAATAGATCACTCTGTTTGTAATGACTCTATATATCAGTTTCACTTTTTGTATTGAAGAACTGAAATAATTAACTTTTTGATGATATTCTAATTTTGTGAGAAGCACCTGTAGCTCAACACTAATTTTATCAGTTTAGCAGCAATTTATGTTTTTAATTTGCTGCTTAGACCCATAGTAACATGTATTAGCAGTTACTGTAATTAAAGGGCTCTCCCAATTTCAGAAAACCCTTCTCATTAGCTGCAGTAATACAAAAAAAAAAGAACAAGTTTTTTCCCTCCCGGGACCAGCGCTGAGTCTCCATGACAGTTCCTGGCACCTGTTATTGTCTGCAGTGCTCATGTTATGTCTGCAGCGCTGCAGCCGGTCGGTGAGCTCATTGACCAATGGCGACTCATGGCGTCAGTCCACGTGAAGCTGCTGATCTGTTATTGGACCCAGTGGTGTCGACATGACGTCAGTTGTGTAGACAATAACAGGCACCGGAATCAGCGGCTGAACCTGGGAAGGGCGAGTTACAGCTCATTCCGATGTGCGTTTTTTTCATGTATGAGAAGATCAGTCCTTGTTTCATCAGTGATTCTGTTCAGCGTTTCATCACATCTTCCACATTGTCACCATTTCATCTGAGTTTGGTCTGAATATTATCAGTATTTCTCAGATGATAAAAAATTAAGTTTCTCCACCTTTACCTATCTAGCAGCCGATGACACCTGAGTGCTGGCCGATTTTCATTTGTTCACAGACTTGCATTGCTGAGTTTGATAAGACACTCGGAGCAATACCAGACATGTGTCTGTGATTTTGCAAAGATTACTCAGTCTGATAAAATAAATATTGGACATGTGAACAGCCCCCCACAGATGATACTAGGTATGAGTGCTGTCCGTGGAAAACAAGGATAGAACTCGTACGTGAAAAACTGATGTATGATTAAGACCTAAAGCAGTTAGTTTCTTAATTACATTCAGGGGAACAGTGAGTTTTCTGAATCTGGAAAACCCCTTTAAGAAAAAAAAATTGAAGGCATTAGAAAAATGAATTGCTCAGCACTGTTCCACATGTGGGGAGGAGGTGACAGACCAGCGGTAAGAAGTCTTCCTTTCAGTCCATAGAGTGGAGAAGAGACAGACACACATGCACGGGCACACTGACACACACACCCAGACCAGCCACCAGAGTACATGGGGCACAGAAAAAGTAGAAGTTTGGGAAGCATATTTCACCACTGAGGGTGTGTGCAGACATTCAGTAACTGGCAGTGCATTGGACACAGCAAATGTCCACTGCGTCCAAAGTGCTTCTGTCTACTGAACGCAGCAGGTGAATCCGTATGTGATCACTGAACTGTGCAGAATCACCGTGTACTACACATTGTACAGGTGACATTTATCTTGCGGAGACTCATGTCTCCGCAAGATAGATATGCATGCTGCAGTCTGGAAAGACGTGCCGCATGTCTGTCTCCGTGGGTGAGCACCGGGCGTCTCTGGACGCATAGAGGGCATGGGATTTCTTGAAATCTCATCCACTATGCTGTAACATCAGGACGCTGCAGGTTGGACGTTGCATACTGAATATTTGGGGCTGTGGTGAATAACATACTGTATGGCAGGCTGTGGGGAAAATCTTAGGGTATGTTTCCACGGTCAGGAAACGCTGCTTGTTTGACGCTGCGCAGAGCTGCAGCGTCAAACAAGCAGCGTCCAGATGTTCCAGCATAGTGGAGGGGATTTTATGAAATCCCGTCTCCACTATGCGTGGAAACCCGCACGCGGCGGCCCTGCGACTACGGACATGCTGCGCGTCTTTTCAGATCGCAGCATGTCCGTACACCTTGCGGGGACGCAGCGTCCCCGCAAGGCATATCACAGGGCGCTATGGGAGAGAGCGATCATCCCGGATGTGAAGAGTTAACACATCCGGCATGATCGCGTCCCAGAAAGGGGGCGGGGCTTAGCGCCGAGCGGCTTAGCCGCTGCGGCGATACCGCCGGCCATCCTGAACGTGGAAACATACCCTTACTGTCTACAGTACAGTGGTTTTGGTTATAGTAGCTGTCCAAGCTTGAAGTTAAATTCTTCAGTGACTGTATGTGACTGCAGACTTCTCAAAGAGCTCGTGCACTGTGAGAATACTCCGGTGGGTGCCGATGCTGGGAGTTGGTGATCCTATGTAGCCGTGTAAATTCACAAAGAAGGAGCTTTAATGGGGCCCCCAATTATTGCAAGTCTTTAATAGCATTGGTCTTTTATTTAGCCGAAGGGGCTTTTGGGCCCCCTCTGTTCCAGTGCTCATCATGTTACCCCAAGTATGAGATTTGCATACATGCGGTCACCTGCTAACTAGACGTGCACAGCCTCGCTCAATACAAGTGAAATTAGCAAATCCGAGTTCAGTTAGTTGGAATGTGGCCGGAGGTGTGAAAATCGCATTCTTACATCACATGACGGCTGCTCCCAATGCTGGCATCGGAGAATCCTCACAGTGTGCGCTATGAGGATGCACAAGTCTGAAGTTACATAGATTTTAACTTCAAACCCTTTAATTATCAGTATGGTGGTATTATCAATATTGTATATGCTGGTAATATTTGGTTATTGTTTATTGGCATTTGCCTGTAATATTGCAATATTATTTTATTACCATTATTTAATCTTATATATCAATATCATTGGGATTATTAGCAATATTGGTCTTGTAGTAAAGCCTAATTTCCTCCAGGCAGCGTAATATTAGTAATATATCCCCATCTGGTGCTTGTGAGCGGTGACACCATGGGCTGTGTGCTTTCAAATGCCAGGGCTGAATTTCCGTCCCAGTCCGTCCCTAACTGTAGCTTTAAAGCTGGGTTGTGGCACAGTAAGGAGTGTGCCTCACTGTAGTAGCCTATAGAGGAAGGCCACTGTGTGGAAAATGTTTTATACTGTAAAGGAAATGTCCATAAGACTTTGTACCCGCTGTCCCTTGTATATAACCTTACCAAGTAATCGTTCAGTGAAGAGTTTATTTTTGGAGAGGTGGTCTCCCTCATTGAGCTGTGAAACACCGGGTCCTGGCCAGCCCACAACAGCGGCTACATGCAGCCTACATGGGTGTAAGGCCCACACAGCACAAGTTCACCCACCGAACCAGGACCCACCCTTTCATGTAACGTGCCAGGGAGCTGAAGACAAGTGCCTCACCCGCAGTTACTGCCCTGCGTTACACTAACAATATTTCGAGCAGTAATAATAGGAACAGATCTGCAATATTACACAGCAGCCACTAAATAGTGTGATGGAGGGGTGATGATCAAGCTCTGCACACTCTACACCTAGCCTCAACAAACAGTTGATTGATGGAGGTGTGGAGGTTGGACCCCCACTGATCTGGTGATGATCTATTCTAACAATGGGTCATCAATACTAAAGAGGTGGGAAAACTCTTCAACCTTTTCCACAAATTGTGCTACAGTAGCTCTTTTCTGGAATTAGACTGTACAAACTGATCATACACATTTATGAGCCTTGGATCACCGAGTTCACCAGTTGACCTTTCTTGAAACATTTTTGGTGGGCATTAACCACTGCAAATCGATAATACCCAACAAGTGGATCAAAAATTGTCCTTTCCCTTCCCTTGGTTAAATTTGATGGACTTTTGTCTTTTTTTAACATATGAAAGGGAATCTGTTTTTGCTAGCCATCTGAGAGCAACATGATCTAAGGGCTGAGACCCTGATATCAGTGATGTGTCACTTACTGGGCCGCCTGCTACAAATTTTATAAAATCACTGGTTTATCTGCTGCAAATCTACCAGCTCTCTGTATGCCGAGATCTGTATAACCCCGCCCGCACTACTGATTGGCAGCTTTCTGAGTACACTGTGCATAGGCAGGAAGTTGCTAATCAGTGGTGGGGGTGCGATAATACTGAGCTCATTAATATTATAGATCACATGGCAGCTTTTATAAAATGATTTTACAAAAACTACAGCAAGCATGCCAGTAAGTGGCACATCACTGGAATCAGGGTCTCTGTCTCTACATTATGCTGCTCTCAGATTATGTGGGAACAACCTGGTGACTGATTCCCTTTAACAATGTAACTAGGAACTGCTGGGTTTTTTAGATATTTTTCGATCCAGTCGTCTAGCCATGCTAATTTGACCTTGGCATTCAGAGCTTTACATTTGCTCAATTTTCTTCCTCCCAGTACATCATCTTCAAGAGCTGACGGTTCACTTGGTGCCTAACATATTCCAGTCTTTGATAGGTATGATAGTGACAAGGTAATCGCTATTCCCTTTACCTTTGGGTAGTTTTAAAGCGAACCTGTCACCAGATTTCAACACGCAAACTACATAATTAAATAGCTCTTAAAGGGAATCTGTCAACAGGTTTTTGCTATTTAATCTTATAGCAGCATAATATAGACCAAGAGAACCTGATATCAGTGATGTGTCACTTACTTGGCTGTGTGTTCTGTTTTCAATATAATCAGTGTTTTATAACCAGAAAATTATTACTGCCCCTAAGTGTCACACACAGTCCAGTCCAGCTAATCTGTGGTACTCTGCCCCCATCACTGATTGGCAGCTTGATGTAGGCATAGTTATACAGAGTTCAGCATTCATAGCACTGTTACATGTACAAACGAGGAAACAGGGATTCTACCAAAACTGCAGAAAGCAGACCAGTTAGTGATATATAACTGGAATCAGTGTTTCTGCCCCTGTATCATGCTGCTCTCAGATTACATAGCAAAATACCTGCTGACATATTCCTTTTCAACTTGAGGAGGCTGCTGTACTTATTCAAAAATTCATACCAGAATGGTTTTATAATCCTTTTGCAAAGGTTTCCTCCCTCGTACTAAAATGTCCTTTTATACTTTTTTCATAACATGCTTATAGTCTAAGAAAACTTTCAATAAGGTTTATACAACTATTATGACATGGCTTTAGAAAAAAAAGTATATTAGTCTCAAAAGCTCTAAGAGATTGATGCACATTTTGTTGTGAAATCTGGTGACAGATCAGCTTTAGGGCAGGTGCAAACGGTGATATATTCTCTCATCCAAGAAAATCGGTCCGATTATACAAAATACACTCTGATCAAACTCTAATCAGAGCGTGAGTATAGTGTGATCCCATTCTCTCGGGATGAGAAGATGTGAGTGTGCAGAAATGTTTTCCATGCACTCACTGACTTACATGGCTGCGTTCGATCCGAATATCTGATCAAATTCGGCATGTGGTGATTTTTTCCTCGGACCGTCTTTGTCCGAGAAACAAAATCGGGCATGTGCACGGCCCCGTAGAACAACATTGATTCAAAACATCGGATCGCACTCAGACTGAAAATACGCTCGTCTGCACCTGCCCTAAATGCTATGGTTGATCAGTGAGATATTATGGTCTTCTGAGAAACGGATAACAGTGGCTTCTGGCGATTTGTAGGTGGTGATCAGGAGGTGCAATGGTGACATCTAGTGGCAACAATGAAATTTACTACTGCAGCAAAAAAATATGTCCTTGTAAAAAGAAAAAAAAAAAAAAAAGATTTGGAAGAATCAGGCTGGGTACATATGACGTTTGTGTCCTGGGTCATGACTCCGTTGGGCTTCCCTATGAATTCCTTCTTTTAGGAATTAGGAAACTATGCTAATTTGTCAGGGTAATCAGACAAACAGTGGCAGAAAGAATTGGAGATATCTGCAATAATTTACTCACTTTCTGGTGTCAATCACAGTAACTATATGGAGACATACCCGCCCCCCCTTCCAATAAGTTCCACCCACTTAGGAAAATGTCCGAGTAAGGCTTCTTTTACACATACCGGGTTTTTTGCAACTCGTTATTGCGGGCGTTTTTTGCGGGCCGTATCGTTGCAATTTTCAAGGTCTGACGAAATAACGGACTGCAAAAAACTTGCAGATCGACATTTTTTGGGTTTCCAATACTATGGAAATAGCATTGGAAAAAAAACGGTGTTCCGCAAAACCGGAAATCACGGTGCACCACAAAAGCAAGCTTCCATTCTTTTTGCGGCCGTAAGCCATGAAAAAGATCGAGCAGGCTTGATCTTTTTTCACAGCCAAAAATAGGCACTCACGGCCATACGGCACACAGCGCAGTGAAATTATTGCGGCCCGTTTTTGCAGCAAAAACGGGCCACAAAACAACGGTAAGTGTGAAAGAAGCCTAAGATGTAAAAAGAACAAAACCAGACTTTGCACAAAAGTTTAAAGGGAACCTGTCATCAGGATTGTGCACAGTAACCTACAGACAGTGTCAGGTCGGTGCCGTTATACTGATTGCAATGATACCTGGTTGATGAAATCCGTCTTGTGATTGTTGTTCTTTAACCTTTATTTTCAGTTTTGTGTTAATGATATGCTCGTGTCCTAAGGCGGGGTTGGCAGACCTCCCAACCATCCCGGATCCAGCGGGACAGTCCTGATTGTGAGACTCTGCCCCACTGTCCTGGCCAGGATCTTACTTTTCCCACACTGCACAGCGAGCAGGATGGGATCACTCAGGAGGAGGAGCGGAGGCTGCACCAGGATGGTGATAGGTAGGCAGCAGCAGCGGCGGCCCGTGAATGGTCCAGGGCTAAACACGGCAGCGGGCGGTCTGCAGGACGTGGGCTTGGGGGTCCTGCAATGCTCTGCAGCAGTGGTGGGGGTCTGGGGGAAGGGGAGCCCTGCAGACTTCCTGGCTCCTGTGTGTGCAGCATGGGTCACTCATAAGTAAGTCGTGGGGAATGTTATCACGTTGTGAAAGTGCTGCAAATGGCAGTAAAGTGCAACCAGAACAGCACAGCAGCTGTGTGTCTGCTGCACTCTGTGGAAGGAGAGCACCAGGAGTTACAGGCGATATACAGAGATCTTGTCTGCTGTGCCGGTTGGCAGGGGGTTGTGTGTGGTGCATGGACTCCCCATGGCTAGTGCATTTATACTGTACCTAGCATCATGTGGGATCATTATACTGTACGCATCATCATGTGGGGCCATTATACTGTGTGCATCATCATGTGGGGCTATTATACTGTACGCATCATCATGTGGGGTTATTATACTGTACACATCATCATGTGGGGCCATTATACTGTACGCATCATCATGTGAGGCCATTATACACTACGCAGCATCATGTGGGGTCATGATACTGTACACATCATCATGTGAGGCCATTTTACAGTGCACAGCATCATGTGTGGCCATTATTCAGTATGGAGCACTGTGTGGCCATATTTGTTTCTGTTTATAATTATTGTTTATGAAGCAGTGTGATCAGCAGTGCTAAATAGATATGGGTGTGACTAGTTGTGAAATGGGTGTGGTCAGTACGTGGCCTAAAATTTGCCGCTGCGCGCATCACAACCTTTGCCCCTCTTTCCCTTCTTCAAAAGTTGGGAGGTATGGGCTGGTGTATGTGGTGCTCTGATTATATATTCATAATTCAGACTGCTGACAGGTCACTGATCCCTCACTGACCTGCCCTCTAGGTACATAATGAATACCTAACATACTGAAGAAAGAGACAAAAAACGCTTCTGCAGGCAGGTGCCAGATGTGACACCTGCTCTGCAGCATAATCGAAAGTTTAGTGTGGCAAAAATACATTTTCTTGATGTTATCCTGCTAGGGGAAAAACAAAAACAAATTGAAATGGCGCCCGCCGTGTAGCTGCTACTGCGCAAGCGGTGCCATCTTACTGGAGAAGAAAAAAAATTCCTCCTCCAAGATGGCGCCACCCGCACCTGCACAGTAGCAGCTCTCGAATCAAAGCTATGGACACTGATAGCTGCTACGGCGCAGGCGTGGCTGGAGCCATCTTGGAGGATTTTTTTTTCTTCTCCAGTAAGATGGCGCAGCCGACGCATGCGCATTAGCAGCCATAAGGATCACAGCTATTAACACCGATAGCTTCTAATGCGCAGGTGCGGCATGCACCATTTTCTATTTTTTTTTCCCCCTAGCTGGATAACATCAAGAAAATGAATTATTGCCACACTAACCATGCGATTATGCTGCAGAGCAGGTGCCAAGGCCGGCACCTGCCTGCAGACGCGTTTTTTGTCTCTTTATTCAGTATGATAGGTATTCATTATGTAAACTAGGGGGCGGGTCAGTGAGGGAGCAGCGACCTGTCAGCAGTCTGAGTTATGAATATATAATCAGAGCACCACATACCCCACCTTAGGGCATGAGAATCTCATTAACACAAAACTGAAAATTAAGATTAAGGGTATGTGCACACGTTGCAGATTTGCCTGTGGAATTTCCTATGCAGAATCTTCCCTCGCTTGCCAGAAAACGCAGCTGTGGATTTGATGCGTTTTTGATGCGTTTTTTTTTTTCATGCAGATTTGTATGCGTTTTTGAAAGCCAAATAAAGATCTATTATTGAAAAAAAAGAAAAAAAATAATTGTGAGGTCATCTCTTGTCCAACCCTGCTTAGTTTAAAAAAATGGGGAAAAAAAAATTGTGTGGGCTCCTGCGCAATTTTCAAGTACAGAGTGGGAAAGCCAGTGACTGGGGGCCGATATTTATAGCCTGGGAAGGGGATAATACCCATGGAGCTTCCCAGGCTATGAATATCAGCCCGCAGCTGTATATTTAGCCTTTACTGTCTACTAAAATAGGGGGACCCCCCCCAAAAAAAATGACGTGGGGTCCCCCTATAATTTATAGCCAGAAAGGCTATGCAGACAGCTGCAGGCTGATATTCATAGCCTAGAAAGGGACCATGGATATTGGCCACCCCGGCTACAAATACCAGCTCCCGGCCCCCCCAGAAATGGCGCATGTGTACGATGCTCCAATTTGGGCTCTTAGCCCCTCTCTTCCCACTGCCCTGTAGCAGTATAATATGGGGTAATAAGGGGTTAATGTCACCTTTGATTGTAAGGTGATACTAAGGCCTGTTAGTAATGGAGAGGCGTCAATAAGACGCCTATCCATTACCAATCATATAGTAGTGAAAGAGTTAAAAAAACACACAGCCAGAAAAAAGTATTTTAATATTCTTAATTTCACCATATTTACCATACTCGATCACCTGCAAAAAATAATAGACCAACCGTATACTCCCTGTCTGACGCAGTACAATTAATAACAAGTGTCCCATGACGATCTCCCCTATAGAAGTGACATCAGATGATGTCACCGCTCTATAGGCATTCAGTGACACACTGACAGGAGACAATGGCTCCTGCAGTGTTATCACTGAGGGTTCAATGAGTTCATTGCTCTCACTTTACGGCACTGCTGCGTGAGAATTTTCCCACGCAGCGGTGTCGCAAGTGACAGTATGAACTATACTCTACTCACAGTGGCGGAGCAATACAGTGTGGAAAGATACCTTCCTTCATTGTATCACCAGAGCCCCTGGAGAGCGGTCGCATCTGCCGCTGTAGCTGCTCTCCACGGGAGATCGTCGTGGGACACTCGTTATTGCATGGATTACTGTGGATCAGGGAGTATATTGTTGGTTTATTATTTTTATATTTCTTCCCGGCACAGACCCGCAGACACACAGATACACACAAACACCCGCACAGAGACACGCAGATCTTCTCCGCATACACACAGTCTCCGCCCACACACTTTTCCCCCTCCCGATCTGCAATGTTTCTCGCAGGCACATCCGCAGATCTTTTTATCTGCTGCGTTTTCCATGCGGATTTTTCCGCACCATTAGCACAGTATTTTTTCCCATTGATTTAGATTGTACTGTAAATCACTTGCGATATCTGCAGCGTTTCTGCGTGGAAAAAAAAAGCAGCAGATCCGCAGGAAATCTGCAACGTGTGCACATAGCCTAAGAAACAATCACAAGACGGATTTCATCACCAGGTATCAGTGTAATGAGTATAATGGCGGCGACCTGACACTGTAGGTTACTGTGAACAATCCTGCTGACAGGTTCCCTTAAAGTTTGAATGATTTTGTGACTTTTTGTGTAGTTCTGTAACTCTTTTGTTTGCGCCATATTCATCTTCTCATGTGCTTCTTTTTCAAAGTCACTGTTTCTTGTGTTCGTCATTGTGGGCGCAGTTCAGGTTTTGCCGGCGTTTTTCGCCCTATTCATCATTTGCAATTTTTCACAAAGTCACATCGTTGTGCGTGGAGCGGCCCCCAGACGCAGGACAGCGGGGTACTCGGTACCGGGTCTATCGGTTCTGAGGATGTCACGGTGGCCTGACCCGGTCCGTGGCCCTGCTAAGGGGCGCCCAATAAAAGGTGTAGGTGGTGGTGTAGGTCGCAGCAAATAACGAGGACACAGGGTTGCAGTCTCCTTACCTCTTTACTGAAGGCTTCGGCACCCGCAATCCAGAGCACTGCTAACTGGGCTGGCTGAGACCGGCCGGTCCGAAGGCACATCCAGAGTTCCCTTTGCAGGTGGAAATCAGTGCCTACCTACTAGCGCCTGGGTGTTGTAGTACTTCCCTGCTGAGCACCACGGGATAGTCCTCACAACTGTCGTGTATGTTTCTGTTCTTTCTCTCCGTCCCCCAGATGATATGGATAGGACGCACCCATATGACGGGGTAGGCCTGGAGTTATTTTATAGGGACCCTAGAGACGCCCCTCTCCCACAATTGCCTCCGTTGTCTTCGTTAGGTGTAAAGGTGAGACAGCCAACCTAAAGTTAACTGCCCTGCCGTTGGTTTAAAGTAATGCGTAGAGTCTATTACCTCCTCGGCGTTCCGGCCGCCGGCTACGCGCCTCAGAAGGATGTTGCTGATCTTGAGGCACGACTCCTTCTGGTTCTATCTCTTTGTGCTGTGATCTCGTTTCTCACTTCTCCACAATATGCTTTGCTTCGTGTCCTTTCCTAGGAGTCTGCCGCTATAAGGCTCAAGCACGGCTCCGTAACGTTCTGTCTGTCCTAGGCCGCTGTCGGGATCCCACCCCTGACAGGTCCTCTCTCGAGCTCTCTCCAGCTACTTTCTCCCTAACTTCCTATCCAACCCCCAGTTTTGCCCATGTGTGAGGAGTGGCCTAGTAGATAGGACCCTTTGCTCCCCCTGGTGGCCGGAGTGTGAAGTGTAATGTGTGACTGTGATACCTGCAAGGTGAACTCTTTTAGTGCAATCAGACGTACCATCACTCCCCCTGGTGGGAGAGCGACGTTACTGCAATGACCAGACTCTGGGGCGCTGCATGTGCACCAGTGCTCCACATCCCCGGTGTGATTTTACATTCGGCATAATTTTTATTTTCCAGTTCTTTACTTTGCAAAATAAGTTGATTTCTGCTGGGGTGCGGCTCTTCCTGTATGGCAGCCGGGCAGCGGCGTGATGCCATTCACCTGCAGATTAACCCTTTATATTACCAGCATTTTGCATTGTTGGTATTCTATTCCATGGACAGCTCCAATTTTAGGAAATGTGTCGATACCCCCCTTCCCCGCCTCTGACCCTCATGAGGACTCCCAACATTTGAACGAATTCATAAAACTATTAAAAAAGAGTTGTTGCTATAGCAACCAGTCCAGTCTAACATTTTTACGCCAATTCACATTAAAATTGTTTGGTTTGGCAAGAAATAGTCAACTAGAAATAGTTGTGAGACCCGCATTTATCACTGAGCGCATTTTGCTGGCTCACTCCAACTGCACAGAGTTGTAGCAGCCATGTTCTTGAAGGCCATTAGGCGCCAGAAAAATGGCTTCTCCGCAATGGCTGAGGACAGCGCGCGCCTTCGCTGGGCATCACGTGACCCTTCCTGCGTCATTCAGTTCAGAGCCTCCCGCGTGATGACCAATACGCATGCGCAATGTAGAGCTTCACTTTTCGCGCGCTCTCGGTCTGGTTTGAGCCGCGGCTTTTACGTGTCCTGCTGGGGCTGTGAGCGCCGCTCGTCTCCTCCGTGCAGGGATGAGTCTGTGGGTGGACAAGTACCGGCCTACCTCCCTGGCCAAGCTGGACTACCACAAGGCGCAGGCGACTCAGCTGCGGAATCTGGTAAGGTAGCGGCAGGCTTGTGTGAATTGTGACCTCTAGCCCTGACATGCGCGTTACCTTTGCCAAAAAGTGTCAGCAGCCCATTGAGAGGGGCAGTCCGTACACCCCTCCCCGGCACAGGCCATGTCTGTACATACCTTCCTTTTATAAATAAAGTTTGTTGAAAGTGCTCTGAGTTACAGTATTTAAAGGGAACGTGTCCAAAATAACATTTAAAGGGATTCGTCCCCAGACTTATAGTTGGGTTTTATGACACCATATCAGCTGCAGAGCCTCTCGTTGCTGCCTCGGGGGTCCTAGCTGTTAGTCCCAGCCCTTCCAGTGATTGACAGCTGTCCCCCTATGGCTATGTTCTGTGGATCAGGTGGAGGATCCACCGCTCATAAAAATGGGAACTCCAGAGCACCTGTGCGCACGAGAAGCCCCCGGTATTCGGCTGGCGGCATCAGGTGGTCCCCACAGCAGCTGCAGTTTGAAAGAAGAGGTCTCTGAGGAAACCCCACGCTGGTTACTCTGTGTAACCCAGGAAAGGTCATGTGATCTGGTCAAAATTCCTGTGATTGTCATAAGTTTCTCCTGACTTTACAAACAATTTAAAGGGGTTGTCCACTACTTGGATTACCTTGTCTTCCATGCTATATTCTCTAATGTAAGATAAAAGCACCTCCCGTATCAGCACCACTCTGTCTCCCATGACTGGCTGCAGGGCTCACGTGGCATAATAATCAGTGGCTGCTGTGCTCACTTCCTTCAGCTGAACCTCGGCTGTCTGAAGGAAGTGAATGCGGCAGACCATTAGCGATCGCTGATTATTATGGCACGTCAGCCTTGCAGCCAATGTCACAGGAGGTGAGTATGAGGTGCTTTTATTTTACCTTGGGGAATATAGTATAGAAGAAGTTGTCAGAGTAGTTGACAACCCCTTTAACCCTCCGTCAGGGGCAATATGTTTCATAACGAGTTTAGGGGCATTGCGCCTGTCCGGCACAGGCTAGAAAATTGGCTATATTTTCCTTTTTTAAAAATTGTAATGCTCTAAAAGTGATCAGTTACCTTAATAGGAATGTAATAAATGAGAATACACATAATCAGGTGGAAAAAAATGTTTAATAACCAGAAAAGTAATATGTTTCTATGTCTTGAGCATCCTCCTCACTCTCTCCACCTTGATCTGTATCAGACACATCTGGACATTCTTCCACATCATCTTCTGAAGCAATGTCACTTTCTTCCCCTAAATCTTCTAGCTGTAAGGGGTCTGTCTCATCATCAAGCAGTATATTTTGCACTTGCTCAACATGAAGGGCATTGGACAAGTCAAATATTCTCCTCGCCATTTCAGAAGAAAAGCTGAAGCAAGAGAGAGAACATGTGTTAGGGCGCAATGTGCCTGAGAAGCACACTCTTATTTCTAACAAAACCTTCTATGACAAATCCACAAATTTAGCACTAGCTATTCATAAAACAAGCTAAAAAAACAATTGGGATGAATAAAAACAGCAAATTCTAACCATCAAAGGTGTGACGCATTCAGGGGCAATGAGCCGGAGAAGCCAAAAACACTGATATCTGATCTGCAGCTCTGCAGCACAAGAGGCTTCTCAGGTTTCACACAGCCTTGAGGCTGTGTGCACACGTAGCATATTTTTCGAGTTTTTTTCGCGTTTTTTCGCTATAAAAGCGTGAAAAAAACGCCACCATTAAGCATCCTATGTAACAGAATGCATTCCGCTTTTTTTGTGCACATGCTGCATTTTTTTTCCTGAGCGGAATCGCATTCCAGAAAAAAACACAGCATGTTCATTAAAATTGCGGAATCGCGGCGATTCTGCAGCCATAGGAGTGCATTGATCTGCTTACTTCCCGCACGGGGCTGTGCACACCATGCGGGAAGCAAGCAGATTATATGCGGTTGGTACCCAGGGTGGAGGAGAGGAGACTCTCCTCCACGGACTGGGCACCATATAATTGGTCAAAAATAAAAATTAAAATAAAAAATAGCGATATACTCACCCTCGATGTCCCCCACAGTCTTCCGGCCTCTCCCCTGCACGCTGCCGCTTCGGTTTCTATAGCTGCTGGACGGTGAAGGACCTGCGATGACGTCACGGTCTTGTGATTGGTCGCGAGACCGCATGTGACCGGTCACGTGACCAATCACAACCGTGACGTTATCACAGGCCCTTCACCGCACAACAGCTATAGGAACTTACGCCGCTGAGGTCTGCAGGTGAGTATAACCATGTTTTTTATTTTTTTTATTATTTTTAAACATTCTATCTTTTACTATAGATGCGGCATAAGCAGCATCTATAGTAAAAAGATGGTCACACTTGTCAAACACTATGTTTGACAAGTGTGACCAACCTGTCAGTCAGTTTTCCAAGCGATGCTACAGATCGCTTGGAAAACTCTAGCATTCTGCAAGCTAATTATGCTTGCAAAACGCTAGTTTTCTGCGGGTATATGCATGCTAATTCTGCATGCGATATACCCGCGGCAGGAGGTGGAGAATTGCCGCGGAAATTTCCGCGGCAATTCTGCAACGTGTGAACTTAGCCTGAAAGTTAGGAATGTACTGGGAGGAGGGTGTTTCCCAGACAAACCACTGAAAATAGAGAAATGAAACTAAGTGAGCTGCGCCTGTGAGATCAGTTGCCCCTGACGGAGGGTTAAGATTGTGTTTTCGTAAGCCATGATTTTACCATAACCAGAAGTTGCTGTAAAGCCCTAGATTTAAAAAGGATGTTAAACACTGGTCACTTCAGCATCAGGAGTTGATTGGTGCCAATCTGGTCACATGTGCTCATACCTGCCAGGACGTGCACGATCTTCAGGTATTATGTACAAGTCCCAGCAGGTAAGTGTAGACACAATATAAATGGCACCAGTCACGTCTCAATGTCGGTGAGTGATGCCACACAGGCCTGTATTTTACAGCTTGATGCCATACTTCTGATGAGAATTCCTGTGGGGACAGCTGCATTTTTAATGGAAAAGTCTCCTATTTGTTTAGGAGCACAATGCTCACTGTCCGTTACTCAGGCAATGCCTTCTAAATCCCCTAGTAAAATAATATCTCAGATCCAGTGGTGTCGGCAATGGCCTCTCCATGGGATTGCGTGACATTATGTCATGCAATCCCTGTGGCCAGTCTGTGGTGGCTTCACTTTTCCTTCCTTTGGACAAATCAAGACATCAGGAAGACATGAGAGAGTAGCCGCAGTTCTCACTTCCTCCAAATGTCATTTGCATCTGTAGGAGAGGAGTGTGAAGCTGGCGCTGATCGGCTGCAGGGATCACGTGACATAACAATGTTATGCAATCCTCAGGAGAGCCAGTGTCGACAACACCAGAGGTGAGTATAAATGTTTGTTTTAGTGGTGATAAACAGGGATTCACAAGGGTTTGTCAGAGTAGTGGACAACCCCTTTAATTGCCTGTTGGGGGTTAGTGCGCTCCTGAAGGTCCCTCCACTAGCCCAAACTGCTCTCTGAAGCTTCAAGCAGAGGTAGCTTTGCCTCCGTAACAGAGGTGGAGCAGAGTGACTGAATCCAGCGAGCTTCAGAGCAACACTTGCAATCTGTGCTCTTTACCCAGGAAACTGGTCACCTCTGATATACTCCAGCGGTTTTTGAGAACGGAAAAGATTTTAATAAGAGGTAAATTGGAAAGTTGACTGTTTTAATAAGAACTTTGAAATTTTGTCCATTTAAGAAGTGAGATTTTGTGGTTGGTTGATTCATCAGTATGACTGGTGCGCTGAAGTAATATGCACCGCATTCCTTAAAGGGAACCTGTCACCTGAATTTGGCGGGACCAGTTTTGGGTCATATGGGCGGGATTTTCGGGTGTTTGATTCACCCTTTCCTTACCCGCTGGCTGCATGCTGGCCGCAATATTGGATTGAAGTTCATTCTCTGTCCTCAGGAGTACACGCCAGCGCAAGGCAATATTGCCTTGCGCTGGCGTGTACTCCGGAGGACAGAAAATTAACTTCAATCCAATATTGCGGGTAAGGAAAGGGTGAATCAAACACCCGAAAACCCCGCCCATATGACCCAAAACTGGTCCCGCCAAATTCAGGTGACAGGTTCCCTTTAACAGGCCTGCTCCTCCTAATGAGTTTGGCACATGTGTAAGCTGCTAGCCACCGCCGCAAGAAATGTGCTGCAGTCAGGGGCTCAAGTACATTGTCACTCGGCTGCTCTTGTCCATGCCTCCTCTTAGTAAGCTTCACCAACTTTCCAAAAATGCAGTGGAGTCCGCATAAAAACTCTCAAAATTGCAAGACTGATGAATCGCCCCCCGGTGTTGGCAGTAATTATGAACATCATGTAACATTTAATACCCACCGCCAGTCACTTTCCAAAACAATTATCGAAAATCACCATCAAGCTAGTCAGTGGGGTCGTCCAGAACCAATGATTACAGATTTTCTTACCCACAGCATGCCCAATATACTGCATACTTGTGGGATTTCTAGCCATAAGATCTGCAGCAAAATCCGTGCTATAAATGTTTTACCCCATATATCAGAACATACTCTTGGGATTTGGAAATTGAACAGAGGAAATGACTGCCAGCTCTTGTTACCTCCTTATTGATAAAGATGACATTTTCTTTTCTAGGTGCAATGTGGAGACTTTCCTCATCTTCTGGTGTTTGGTCCCTCCGGAGCAGGGAAGAAGACCAGAATAATGTGTCTACTGAGAGAATTGTATGGGGCTGGCGTAGAAAAACTGCGGATTGAACATCAGTCGATAACAGTACGGCCTCTTCTAGATGTCATGTTCTTGAGGGTTTACACAATTATGTCCTCATTTTATCTATACGGCTTTTTCAGGGGCTCTTTTATTTGTATGAAATTAATAGATTCCCCATGGGCTTCATAATGATGGCACTTATGAGCACTGCCATTTATTGCTATGCCGTTATTCCAGAAAACTGGACACATGCCTTGATGAGCCTCCCCCATTATGTTTTATAATGCCTTTAATATACATGTACAGGCTAGATGAGCCCACCCATGTGTCATTACCATTCATCTAGGGGTCATTAGGCACTCAATCCTTGTCGTGATCTGAAACATATTGAGCCATCATATACTTTGTTTAAAAAAAAAAAGTTTGGAACGCTGCTCTCTTCAGCATTGAAGGTGAGTGGTCCTGATGACTTTAAGACCCCATGTAACTGCTGAGATGCAAAATCAGTCAGTGGGTATTATGCACGTGCTGTAGTCTAATAAACAGGACACATGCACGCATCTCTGTAGATATGTGGGTTCATAATCAGCACCACTCACCTTCAGCACAGACTTGGTGCTTATAATACTTTAATATAATACAAGGCAGTAAATTCTTTATCTTAATTTACTGATAACAATGTCTTAAAGGCAAGTTTATACTCTCACTCTGACTTTTTTTTTTTTTGCTTAACTTTCGTTCAACATAGAATTAATTAAGCAATAAGATAATTACCTTTTGTTTATATCAGGTTTTTGTGTTAAATGTTTTTTAAATACTGTATTTTCGGATTATAAGACACACTTTTTTCACCCCAAATTTGGGGGGAAAATGGGAGTGCATCTTATAATACGGATATACCTTACTGGCCACGGTGGAGCAGGGTCGCTGGTGGAGGAGTCAAGAGTGGAGCGTTGCCGCAGGCTGGGATGAGGGGGTGTTTGGATGTGCGCCGCTGTGGGTGGTGCGGCGGCTCCGCCAATATTTTGTGAAAGCCCAGAGCCCCCGTACTAACATGGTTTACTCTGCGGTGGACTCCGGGAAAATGGCTGCCAGGGGTGGCGCATGCGCAGATGGAGATCTTGGTGCCGAGACTCCACAGCCCTGCTGATAACTCGGGACCACAAATCATAATATATGGTTTGGTATGTTAAAATATAAAAGAGCAAATGATTAGCTAAAGTTGTCCACCTATCTTATAGAATGAAAGTGTGGGCAATCACTTATAGAAGGGATCATTCACATGTCCAATTTTCATGTGCTAGTGCTGTCCCTGGTTTTCACTTACCTGTGATAATCTATGGGGCCATTCACATGTCTGATTTTTTTCATGGACCAAGCAGCTTTGTGGAAAATTATGGCAAAATGTTCAATATTATTATTTTTTTTTAATTTATTTTTTTAATATTTGAGGGTCGGATCCAAATCTGCAATGTCTCTTGGTCTGTGAAAGTCGTCTTGCACTCAGATGTCATTCGAGTTCTGTTTAATTTTCATAAAACTCATATAGAGAATTTTCTTTATTTTTTTTTTGTCCTCTCCACATACAAGAAAAAAATGATAAAAGCAGTTGGTCTGTTTTTTTTCTCATATATGAGTAAAACAGACATCCAAGTGAGTCCATATTCTGATCTGTATGCTATGCTTACTGACACATGGAGCCGCACACAGCTGCCAGTCTTGTCTGCAATAAATTCAACTTCATGTGTCAACATAGTCATAGAGAAAATGGCACACCAGAAGAAGAGATTTTACACAGATCTGCAGTGTGGGACAGGAGAGGAAATCATCTACAGTGTCGGGGGAGGAGGACCTAGACGACAGGCTGCAGATAAGAAGGAAAGTACCGTATATACTCAAGTATAAGCCGACCCCCCCCCCCCCCCTAATTTTGCCACAAAAAACTGGGAAAACTTAATGACTCGAGTATAAGCCTAGGGTGGGAAATGCAGCAGCTACCGGTAAATGTCAAAAATACAAATAGATACCGATAAAAGTAAAATTAATTGAGACATCAGTAGGTTAAGTGTTTTTGAATATCCATATTGAATAAGGAGCCCCATATAATGCTCCATAAAGTATATGATGGCCCCATAAGATGTTCCATATTTAAATATGCCCCATATAATCCTGCATAAAGGTTAATAAAGGCCCCATAAGATGCTCCATAGACACATTTGCCCAATATAATGCTGCACAAATGCTGATTATGGCCCCATAAGATGCTCTATAAAGATATTTGCCCCATATAATGCTGCACAAACCTTGATTATGGCCCTATAAGATGCTCCATACAGACACTTGAAGACACAAAAGAGCACAGTGAGGTCAAAAATACTCTGTTGTAAAAAAAAAATCACAGTAATCAGCAAGTGCTAGTCAAAAGATGTAAAGAAAACAGGGTATTTAGTTGATACGTTTTTTTGCCAAAAAATGTATACTAAGCTGCTCCACCAAATCGTCAAGGTATACCCTTATAGAGCAGTCCTAACTAATGTATAGAATCCCTATCTGATGTATTTAAAACCTGATCATCTGTATAATACCTGTATAAGCAGGGTTCAGAGAAGGACTATCCATACAGACACTTGCCCCATATACTGTAGTGCCCTACAAACGTTAATTATGGCCCCATACAGACACTTGCCCCATATAGTGCTGCACAAACGTTATGGCCCCATATAGTGCTGCACAAACGTTATGGCCCCCATATAGTGCTGCACAAACATTATGGCCCCCATATAGTGCTGCACAAACATTATGGCCCCCATATAGTGCTGCACAAACATTATGGCCCCCATATAGTGCTGCACAAACATTATGGCCCCCATATAGTGCTGCACAAACATTATGGCCCCCATATAGTGCTGCACAAACATTATGGCCCCCATATAGTGCTGCACAAACATTATGGCCCCCATATAGTGCTGCACAAACATTATGGCCCCCATATAGTGCTGCACAAACAGATATTTGCCCCATTTGCTGTGATAAAAAAAATCACATACTCACCTCTCCGTCGGTCAGGCCCCCGACACTTTCAATAGTCACCTGCTCCTCGTTCCGGCGCCACTCCATGTTCAGCACCGACGTTCAGCAGAGGGCGCGCACTAACTACGTCACCGCGCCCTCTGACCTGAGCGTCACTGCTGAAGACAGATCGGCGCCCTGAACGAGGAAAGGTGACTATCGCGCAGCGCTGCGCTCCCCTCCCCGTATACTCACCTGGTCCTGGCGCTGTGCTGTCCCTGCTTCCCCGACGCCGCAGCTTCTAACTGTACTGAGCGGTCACTGTTATCGCTCAATACAGTAATGAATATGCGGCTCCACCCCTATGGGAGGTGGAGCCGCATATTCATTTACTGTAATGAGCGGTACCATGTGACCACTCAGTACAGGAAGAAGCTGCCGGTGCCGGGGAAGCCAGGGCCCTGCAGGGACTGCGCCTGGACTAGGTGAGTATTTTTAGACATCCCCCGCTCCCCCTCCCCTGCCGACCCCTGGGTATGACTCGAGTATAAGCCGAGAGGGGGACTTTCAGCCCAAAAAAGTGGGCTGAAAATCTCGGCTTATACTCGAGTATATACGGTACTTGAAAATCTATCTTGTGCAAGCCTAGATAGGTCCACCAGGGTCTTCTCTGCCTTTATCTTGATGGTATCAAGCCATCGGGTTGCTTGTCTTTTCGTTTGACCTGTTCCTTCTATTTTCCCGACCATGATGTCCTCAAGTGATTGATCTCTTCGCATGATGTGTCCAAAGTAGGCAAGTTGTCCAATGACTCTCCTACAAGAGTAAAATCTGACACTTGGATCAGGCTGCAAACTGCATATCCGGGGGTCTGAAAATTAATGAAGGTTGTAGATTAAAACGTAGTGTGTACCTTTTAGTTAGTAAAATTGCACTTATGTAAATTGTACATATGTAAAAAAACAAAAAAACAAATTGAATGATGAAGCTGCTCACAACTGTTAAGGCTTTTCAATATTCTAGTAATTGCAGTGGAAAAAGAAAATTTTGAAAATAGAACTTTATATATTTTAAATTATATTTTCAGACTCCATCTAAAAAGAAAATCGAGATCAGCACAATTGCAAGCAACTATCATCTGGAGGTTAATCCAAGGTATGATGTGGGCACTTATTCGCAGGACACTGTATTCTGTTTAATTATCTCTTTAGTGGATTTCCATATCTTTGTCAGAGAATAAAAACTGTCCTGCAGTTGCAGAGCTGTACTTAATTGCCATCAGCCCAGAGTCCAGGATATAACAAACGCATTTGCTGCATTGAGCTCGTAGAGGACCATATGGGCTGATGTGTTTAACCCTTGAAAAAATATCCCCCCTGATCGGCACTGATCCAAAACAGGATGTTACTTCATGTGTTGTGGATTTGTTTCATTTTCTTTTATTTAATCTGATTCTGCAGTGAGAATCTGCAGGAAAGTACAAGAAAAACAAATTATTACCAAGAGTGTAAACTTTAAAGTTCCTTTTCATTAGTCATTATGTCTTAATAGAAGCAGGTCACACCTGAAACCAACAGTCTAAAGTATATTAAGACATTTTGCATCAGCCAAAGAAAAAAAAAAGCCCTGTGTTGTTACCACCATTCACCAACCATTGCTACAGAGCTGGTTACAAGTCAGGAATCGCCAGTTAGTCGCCATACTGCCAGTCACTTCTTTCTTATCCTACAAAGTTGAAATGAACACAGACCATAGTGAAGCGCAGTGATGCCACGGTATCTTTTGCAGTCATTTATTCGGCCTTGTTTAAACTTCAAGAATTCACGATCTGAGTATGGATTGCGATGTCAGGTTTGGTCGCAGGTATCCTGTCCCGAACTCTGCAGCCTCGTAGATATGTCTATGGTCAGAAGAACCGTGGCTCATCCACTCATTGCTGTCCATACTTGGATCCTCAGTGTCGAAAGTGGGAAACCGGCCTTATACTGATAAA
Source organism: Ranitomeya variabilis (assembly GCF_051348905.1). Taxonomy (NCBI): domain Eukaryota; kingdom Metazoa; phylum Chordata; class Amphibia; order Anura; family Dendrobatidae; genus Ranitomeya; species Ranitomeya variabilis. Next base: position 705,115,365 of record NC_135234.1, on the reverse strand, counting down.
AATGTTATAAATCACAAAAGTGCTGAAATGCACATGGCCCAACATGCACGTGACCTGTTAAGACTTATTTCGCGGTATATCTAAAGGACAGCATTTACTTATACTTGTTGACCTGCATATGTGTAGGATCAAATAAAACAATAAGAATCTTTTTGCAAGTTTCTCATTTCTATAACGTTTTTCATTGTTATAATTTAATATCTATATTATATTTGTACATATCGCCTCTGAACAAATCTAAATACTCATAAAGACAATGAAATCCTCATGTATTCTAAAACGTCGATGAAATCTATATGAAAATTGCTATTTCATAGATTAAAATACAAGAAATTTATAATATATATATAATTTATATTATATTATATATTAGTGGGGAAAAAAAGGAGCAACTCTATAGCCACAATCGCATGTCTCTTCATGTACAGTAATTTTCCAAACATCCTATATCCATCATAGTAAATTCTAATTGATAAAATGACCTGTTCTATATGTAGCTGAAGATGACCAAAATAACACAGTGAAAGGTTCTGTTGTGGGGTTTATTTAATTACTGTTTTTAGGAGTGAATATATTCATTCAGAGATGGGATTATGATTTTATGTGCACAAATGTTGTTCTGGATATATTACAATTCTGAAAGAAATTGTATAATAGAAGAATTTGTGGAAAGCTTTTACAATGTTTTTTTTATTTGGGTTGATACATATGCAGATCTGCTAGTAGAAGTGGATGGAAATGCTGTCCACATGATGCTATCCCAGACACACCTTGAGTCTGGAAATGTGTATCTAAATATTTCTGTATTTTATACAACTTTGAGTGTAGTCTGTACAAAACACCGAAGTATAGTAAAGTACAGTATAATCCACGTGATTGGAATTTTCTGCAGATATTCCAATCTGTGTGTTTAAAGTTGCAGCAGATTTTTGTTACAGATTTCATGAACTTAACCCTTTTTTTTTTTTTTGTTAAATTCACTGCCCACATGGAGTTCTCCATGTTGGTAAATTGTATACCTATAATATAATATGTTGATATAATTATAAGCAAAAGACCAGATATTTTAGTTTGTCCCACTCTAACACGCAGCAGCACCTACATGTTAGTTTGTTCTGATGTTGTTATATATTTTCCAGTGATGCTGGCAATAGCGATCGCGTTGTCATCCAAGAATTATTGAAAACTGTGGCCCAATCACAACAACTTGAGACAAGTACTCAAAGGGATTTCAAAGGTCTGTATCGTTATCCATTTCCAAAAGTCTATAATGTTCCTGTATGCTGTCATAGCTCACTCTGGGGCTACATTCCCACTATAAGTTTTTGGTGTTTTTGACGCTGCTTTTTTTGCTGCTGTCTTACTGTTCTCGCAAAGTGGATGGGATTTATAGAACTTTCCTGCTCGCTATGCTTTATTTTTCTTTAACACAGCGTAAACGGACCTTGCGTGTTTCAGATTCACAGCATATCAGTTTCTTTTGCGGTACGCTGAGTTTTCTGTGCAGAATTTCCAAATAGATTTGCATTAGGTGTGGAAATTCTGCGGGTTAAAAATGCACATGTATTTTTAGTGCATTTCTGCAGAAGAAACGCATATAATCCGCACCTAAGTATGTCAATAACGTTTTGTCATGGGAAAAAAACTCATGTTAAAAAAAGCACACACTATGAAAAAACGCAGGTGACCTAATTTAAATAGGTGGCAAAATTCTACAACCTCAAAAATGCACCAAAAGCTCATCGTGGTAATGTAGCCTTATACTGAAGCTCTTGTTATATGAAGCAGACAGGACTCCAATATTCAGGTCCATTAAATCTGAGTTTACTTTTTTCTTTTTTTTATATATAACTACACTTTTTTTTTTTTTTTATCTTTGTACACCATGGAAAGTTATAAAACCTTGCAAATCGCTTTATTAGGGCATTTTTCTTCATTCATGTAAAAGAAAAAGAATGTAAGTGGCTTCAAACACTTGTTTATTTGCCCATCCTTAGCTGCATTGGTATCAGAACATACTCTGTACTTGGAGTACAGATGATGGCAGTCATGGGTCAGGATCTGTCTCTTCCTCTGGTTCTGGTAAGCAGAACACTCGATCTTCTGCAGCAGGCTTGACAGACCCAGCATAACTTTCCAGCCAAATCCTTGTGGAATGGTCACTTTCTGTATATTGAATGATAGGATGAAACCATTTGCTAACAAATAGAATATTTTGAGAGACCTGTTTATTGAGTCCTGTTTCATATTGAAGGCCTCCTTTTGACATAAAACAACTTACACCGGCAATGGTTGGAATCCATCCATGTCCTATATGTTTATGAAAAGTGTACCACAATATATCAAATTGTTTCCCGTACTGGATTCATCCTGGTCTACTAGACTATTCAGTACCTTTCTGTTTATTGCAATATACTGAGCTGAAAAGGGCCACTGAAATGCTGATAGCATTCAACACACGCTGACAGGGATCGCTTCATTCTTCTCTATCATCAACGAGCCCGTGACGTGATCGAAGGACGCCGATGGGTTGTCATGAGAGCCGGTGGTCTACTGATGACCCTCGTTCCTATCATTATAATCCTTCTGTGAATGCTCCTAAGAGATCATGATTTCTACTACGTGAAGCTACAACGATCCGATCGCTTGGGCTATAAGTCCCCTAAGGAGAGTAACCAATACGGTAACAAGTGAAAAACATACGTTAAAAAAAACAAACACCAAAGTTAAAATCGACCTCCCGCCCCCACACCCCAATTTTGGCCCATTGTAAATAAAATAATAAAAAAATACACATTTGACATTACTGCATTCAGAAATGTGCAATCTATCAAAAGTATAAAATATATTGATCCAATCAGTAAATGGCGTAACGAGTAGAAAAACTCCAGAATTACAGGAGGGCTTTTGGCCGCCACAACATTGCCATAAAACTCAATAAGAGGCAGTCAAAACAGTATCATTTAAAAAAAAAAAAAAGTCAGCTCAGGATACAAAAATAAGCCCCCAACTAACCCCGTATCCCGAAAATTAAGTGTTACAAGTCTCAGAAAATGGCGACACAAGCAAATTTATTTATTTTTGTTACAGAATTCCCCAAAAACTTTCACAAAGTAAAAAAAAAAAAAAAACTATAAATGTTTGGTATCTGCGTACTCGTACTTATCTGGAGAATCATATAGCCAGATCATGTTTTTTTGTTTGTTTTTTTTTAACTTGTTTTAGTGGCGAGGTAATATTACACAAAACAACATAATGGCATTTTAAAGCATAAAAATCAATTTGGCTATTCCAACATGTAACAATAACTTTTTGAAGATAAATGAGTCTTCATATGAAAAACCAAAAAATCAATTGTGAAATTACACTTTTGCAGTTAATTTCACTGCACTTGGAATTATTTTCCCGCTTTCCAGTACTTTAAATGATAAAATCAATGGGTTAATTTAAAAGTACAACTCAACCCACAAAAAACAAGCCCTCTTAAGGCTATATTGACCCGAAAAATAAAAAAAGTTATGACTCTTTTTGACGAAGGGGAGAAAAATCAGAAAATCTCAAGTTTGTGAAGTGGTTAATGTGACCTAACCCCCTACCTAAGCTTGTGTTACCATGGTACATTTACAAGCTTCTCTAGACCTGGGTAGCTCTATTATTGTAGCTATGGTTAGGCAATCTGTTTGCAGAGCGTCTCATATCTGCTGGTCATTGAACATCACATTACTTTCATACATGTGGGCATTTACTATGTTTGCTCAGTACAATATTCAGTAAGACAGTGCTCCAGATCGTAGTATCCAAGCATCTCCATTGCATGTTCATCATGCACAGTATACTTTTTTTTTTTTTTTGGCTTAGTTTTGTCAGTAACATTGCAGTTGTTTCTCTATCGCCTCTCATTGGGGGACACAGGAACCATGGGTGTATGCTGCTGCCACTAGGAGGCTGACACTATGCAAATAAAAAAGCTAGCTCCTCCTCTGCAGTGTACACCCCACCGACAGGAAGTAGGATATTCAGTTTCGCTTAGTGTCAGTAGGAGGTGGACACGGGTTCTTCACTAGACCCTTATCTACCTCAATGTGCGTCGTTTCTTTTCAGATTTTCCGGAGGGATACAGGGTGAACAGTCACACCTGTAGTCCCACAATGCGGACTATGAGTACGGCGTGTACTGCCACCCCGTATCCTCATAGATCCCTCTCCAGGACCAAGAGCCTAGCACACAAGCGTGCTTAGAAGTCCGGTCCTGGCTCCGTCCCCCACCCACTCGCCCACCAGAGCCTGTCGGTTGGAGGAGACGAGGACATCCATCACAGCTCCGTGGACGTCTCATTCCCCTCAGGTTAGTAGCGGACGACGTGGGATGTTTAGGTGAGTATTTCCCTATATCCCCCAGATCCTTCCCTGCCCACCCTTAGTGTGGGGGAGTAGAAGTTCCTACAGGCGCGCTGCACGACCCTCTATGGCGGTGCTGAAATAATTTTAATAGGGATCCCAGGCCCCTAGTCGAGCTTATCTCGCGCGGTAAAGGCTGCCGCGCTTCCCTCTTCCTATCCCCTTCATCCCTGCAGCCGCTCTGTTCAGCGGCCGCAATGTCACCTCTTACAGGGGCACCGCTTCCCTCTGCAGCAGCAATGTAGTGCCTGCGGGGCCGCCTTGGCAGGCGGCCGCGCTACTTACTTCCTACGGGCTTCGGCGCTGCAAGGCGGCGTCTCCTCCTATATCTGGCGGCGCCGACCTCTAATTTAGGCCCCGGCTTCGGGGCCTACTTTGGCGCCGCGACCCTGGCAATTGCGTTCCCTCTGGTGGCCCTGGCAGGCGGCCGCGCTGCTCCGGAACCGCGGTCTCTTTACCGGCGGCGCCGGCCTCTAATTTATGTCTTGGCTTCTGCCGGTTCCTACTTCCGGTACCGCGCTCCTCCACTTCCAGTTTTTTTCGGGCGGGCTTTCTCCCGCCCGACAATCTCTTTACTCCCCGCCCACCGGCGCCATCTTGGTGCTCCCGGGCCCATGACTTCTACGCCGCTGCTTGCCGCTACATCGCAGCAGGGCGCACGTTCCAGCGCCCTTTCAACGGTTACCATCGGCCAGCACACGCTTTCTCCAGCGGGGTCCCCTGCATCCTCCTTAGGTCGCCGTCTCCTGCTGGTGCCCTGGACCTGTGCCATGATGCCGGTCGCAGCTACAGCCGGGAGCAGTCTACAGGACTCTAGTATTACTGTGAGTAACTCTGCTATGCAGTCTATTACTCCCCTCTTCTGTTCCCCTAACCTTCGGGCATCATTTAGTGGGTCTGCTCCCAGGCCTAATCCTATAAGGAGAGCGTTCCCGTCCTCCTGCTTCCTCTTGTCAGCTGCAGCAACTCCCTGTCCAGGAGTCCCTACAAAGGGTGAGGCCGAGACCCATGATTATCCCTGGGTGGGCTTTCCTTCTGTCTCAGTCTGGGGCAGACCTCACCAGGATGTCACGCCCTTGGTGTCCGTGACTGACCGCAATGGCTAGTGGGTCACAGGATTTTCCGACCAGCCTTGTTCAACTCAGGCCACAAGAAGGGATACAGGGTGAACAGTCAAACCTGTATTCCGACATTATGGACTATGAGTACGGCATGTACCGCCACCCCGTATCCTCATTGATCCGACAGCAGGACCATGATCCTAGCACACGAGTGTGCTTAGAGGTTCGGTCCCAGCTCCATTCCCCACCCACTCGCCCTCCAGAGCCTGTCGGTTGGAGGAGACCAGGACATCCACCATCAGCCCCATGGACGTCTGACAACTTTCTTTCCTGCTCCATCTTGCTCTCTGGTCTGGACCAGTGAGATCCCTCTTCCTGACCCTCCTCTCTCGAGAGAGAAACGGACTTCCTTGGTCATGTTTGCAGAGGAAGTTTCAGATGCGATCAACCAGACCCTAAGCATCATGGATACCTCTACGGAACCCGCAGAATAGGCGGTTTTCGTTTAGACGGTCGAACCACCTTCCAAGGTCTTTGCCCCACACAATGAATTTGTAGTGGTACTTAACCAGGGGAAATGCAAGCCATACCAGATGCTTTCAGACAGGGAAGCGTCTCGGCATCCTATATTCCTTCTCTCCTGAGCTCATTGCTAACTGGACTGATTCCTCGGCAATTCAGCTCCCAGACTGTCTGCCAACTTGGCATAGGTTCAAAGGATACAATTATAGATCCGCTGGATAAATTAGCCTTTGAAACGGCTGCTTCTACTTTGTGCCTCGGTCATTGCCTCTACCTAGGTCTCAGGGACCATAGGTAGATGGACCAAACAGCCTTGTAAGAGCACCCTGGCTGGAGCCCCTCCGGGGGAGCTAGCTGACCTGACGGACCAAATTTCCTATGCAGGGTAATATTTGGTATCTGCCTCCCTAGATGCGCGGCTTGTGCACGCGTCCAGCAATATGGTGGCCGTCTGACGGGGCAGGCGGACTTGTCTTCAAGAAGTCGCTTACCGGCCTCCCCTTCCAGGGGGCCTGTCTCTTTGGCTACATGCTGGAACAAATGATTAATTCGCTGTTTTGTGGCGTCGGAAGATTCCTCTAGCTAACACAGACTGCGATCTCGTCTGGCTAGAGAAAAGGCTTCCTTTACGCCTATCCCTTCCCGACGTTCCCACAACTCCCATGGTTGGTCCACCAGGCCTAGACCTGGCAGATCTTCCTCAGCATAACTCGTGCCAACGGCCCAGCGTTTCTTCCAGTTTGGGCGGGCATCTCCTGTCTTTTTCAGGGATGCTCCTCTGATCTCAGGTTTCTTTGCGTCCATTGCCTTCTTTCTTTGTTCGGAGGTTATTGTTTCCTTTCCACAGCAGGTACGCTTCACAGGTTTCTATTCAAACCTGCTTGTAGTGCCGAAGAAGAGCGGCGCTGTTCGGCCCATTTTGTCTCTGAAGTTAGTGAACAGAAGGCTCCGCCTGTGGCATTTCAGGATGAAGTTCCTCTGTTCAGTCCTGGCTTCCATGGATCCACAGAAATTCCTGTGCTCCATGGATATCCTAGATGCCTTGCTCCATGTCCTGATTTTCCTTGCAGATCAGGGGCCTAGTGCTCATTCCGTACATTGAAGTCATCCTCATCAAGTCTCAGGCCCAGAAGAGTCTGACCATCGTCCTCGACTCCCGGTCCCGTTTCTGGTGGCTGGCCAACAGAACAAAGTCTTGTCTTGTTCCGAGTCAGCGTCTCGTCCTCTTAGGCATGTTGTTCGACACCGCCGGGGGTTTTTTCTTAAGAAGCGGACAAATTCTCCATACGGAGTTCGCTCTCTGCAGGGTGCGGGCAATTCTCCATACGGAGTTCGCTCTCTGCAGGGTCCTCGGCTGCCTTCCTTCCGTTCAGCTACGACGTTCCTGTGATTCATGGTGACAGCTCCGTAAGCGTTCTCTTTTGCGCTGTTCCACTTGAGACCAATTCAGCAGCCCATTCCTCAGTGGGACACGTCTGTACTGTCTCTGGATCCTCCAATCCGACCGATTCTAATAGCCTCTCAACTGGTGGCTGTCATCCCCTCTCATTCCCAGGTCTGGTCCTCCCAAGGCAGGTGGTGACGACGGTCACCAGCTTTCCCGGCTGGGGTGTGTTTTCTCACCATCTGTCATTGAAGGGGGCGTTGGTCGGAGCAAGAGTCCTCTCCGCCGATCGATACCCTTGAGATAGGGGACTTTCTTCTATCCCTGAGTCTCTAGGAAAGGCTTCTCAGAGGTCTGCCAGTCAGAATCCAGACGTCCAATGCCAAGTTGTGGCTTATGTCAATCGCCAGGGAGGGAATCAGTCTCTTGGCAATGGCGGAGGTATCCAATATCCTCCTCTGGGCAGAGGCGACGGTTTCTGCACTATCTGCAGTGCATATCCCTGGCGTGGATTACTAGGCCACAGTGTTTTCTCTGCCGCGATGGCCTTGCGGCAGGACAGGGGTTCCTGCTTCAGGAGGTCTTCCTTCAATTTTGCCTTTGATGAGGAACTCCGGACACGGATCTCCTGGCGGCCCGTCTGCTTAGGAAAGTTCCTCCGTTTGTTTCCAAGTCCGCGATCCTCTTGTTGTGGATACCAATACTTTGACCGTTCCTGGGTCGCAATTTGTTCTTCCCTTTCTTCCCAGGCTGTTGAAGATCAATGCGGAGGGGGTGCCCGTCATTCTGACCGCACCACATTGGCCTAGAAGGTTCTGGTTCGCTGAGATCATCCATCGTCTCGCGGACTCCCACTGGAGGCTCCCAGTCTGGTCGGATCTTCTGTACCAGGGACCCATCTGCCGCAGAGTTCTTGGTGGCTCAAGTTAACAGCTTTGCTGTTGAAACCTTCCATTTTGGCTGTTTTCTCTAGGTAGAACTTGATGCTGGTCTTGCCCTTAGTTCTCTGAAGGGTCAGATAGCAACCTTTTCCATCCTTTTTCTGAAGTCCCTTTCAGAGGTCCTTAGCTACTGGCTATCACGGTACAAAGATTTACATACGTCCCGTTCTCAGATCAGAACTTTTCTTCAAGGAGTGGCGCATGCGGCTCTCCCGTACCAGACTCCCGCGGATCCCTGGGACCTCAATCTTGTTCTGGAGGCTCAGTGGGGTTCCCCCCTTGAACCTCCCCATGAGGCCTCACTGTCCTGTCCCACAAGGTGGCGTTTCTGGTGACCATCACCTCCAATAGGCGCGCCTCGGAGTTGGTGGCTCTCTCCTGTCTCCCCATTTCTTGGTTCTTCACCAGGATAAGGTAGTTTTACGGCCTTCACCGCCTTTTCTTCCCAGGATGGTGTCCTCCTTTTACTTCAATAAGATCGTCCTTCCCACCTTTGTCCTGCTCTGGGGCGTTCGCTGAACAGGCTAGACCTGGTCATGGCGGTGAGGGTCTTTTTGTCTAGGACCGCCTTCTTTAGGAAGACTGACTGTCTTTTTGTCATTCCAGACGATACGCCAAGAGGCCTGCCGGCCTCCAAGGTTACGATTGTTCTCTGGATCAGACCTGCCATTCTGGAGGCTCACCGGGTCAAGAACAGAGTGATTCCTCCTGGTATTAAGACTCACTCTGCCCCGGGCAATGGGCACCTCCTGGGCAGTACACCATAGGGCATCCGCCCTACAACTTTGCTAGGCGGCAACCTGGTGTTCCGTTCACTCTTTTCCCAAGGGTTATAAACTCCATACCTGCGCTTCGACAGTTACCAGCCTAGGCGGAAGGATCTTGCAGACGGCAGTGGTGAGTCCTCTGACCTGAATGGAGATTTTCTGCTGTTCCCACCCCAGGGACTGCTTTGGGACGTCCCATGGTTCCTGTGTCCCCCAATGAGAGGCGATAGAGAAAACAGGATTTTTGGTTGCTTACCGTAAAATCTGTTTCTCGGAGCCTTCATTGGGGGACACAGCACCCTCCCAAGTTGAACAGCTCTGTTTATTGTGTTATACTGTTAACGTTTTTGTTCTTTGAACGCTCTTTGAGTGTTTGAAACTGAGACTGTAAAGCGCTGCTTAAGTTTGTTGGCGCTGTATAAATGATGATTATTATTATTATAATATTATTATTCTTTCTCGTTTACACGTTGCTTCTCCTACTGCTTTCTCACTAACTGAATATCCTACTTCCTGTCGGTGGGGTGTACACTGCAGAGGAGGAGCTAGCTTTTTTATTTGCATAGTGTCAGCCTCCTAGTGGCAGCAGCATACACCCATGGGTCCTGTGTCCCCCAATGAAGGCTCCGAGAAACAGATTTTACGGTAAGCAACCAAAAATCCTGTTTTTTACTCTCTGCAGTTGTGCTGCTAACCGAGGTGGATAAACTTACTAAGGACGCTCAGCACGCACTGAGGAGAACCATGGAGAAGTACATGTCTACTTGTAGGCTCATTTTATGCTGTAATTCTACATCAAAAGTCATTGCTCCAATAAGAAGCAGATGTCTGGCAGTTCGCGTGCCCGCGCCGAGCATTGAAGAGGTATGATTGATCCTCAGAAGTTATATTGTTTTTAGTCTTTAGAAAACTGTGACCACTTTACACCTAGTACTCATATAGTCTGTTACTTCCATTCACTGGCCTTGTGCACACCAAAAGCAATCTGAGAAAAGTGTGATGTGAAACATGGCCAGTATAGGACTCTGGTGAAACTGGAAACATGTTATCTTTCTACCAATACATGACCAACAGAATCAGTGAGAGGATAGATATATTTTTCAGTGGAGTGGCACTTTAATTGTAAGCGTTCTGCCCCCATTTTTATACTCTCCGGCATCTTCACCGTTTTTCGGCACCGCTCTGATCCCACTGTGCCTTCTTGTGCCCATAACTTCTGACTGGCCGGAAGTCAGAAGTTAAATCACAGCTCAATGCAATTATATGAGAGCAATATGAGGCTCTCATAGACCTGTATAGAAAAGTGACTTACGGGAGCACTCCAGCAAACACTGGAGCTGCCGGCAGGTTAGGTTTCGCCGTAGACAGACGGGAGATACTCTGAAAAACGATGAAGGCAGTGGCAGGTGAGCATGAGATGGGGCAGGGAAATTACATTTAAAGTTCCACTCCAGCTGTGCATCGAGTATTCAAAAAAAATAAAACCTGCTGGAGTGGTGCTTTAATTTCCAGAGGACATACTGTCACGGATCCCTTCTCCGTGGTGTAACTAATTCATCACGTGCCCGCTCTCAGCACGTGACTTGGGTTGTGCCTGCAAGGTTTAATCTATCTCCCCACTCTCAGTCCAGCATTCAACCTCTGTCCTATGCTGTAATGGGAGCATAAATCACACACCGACCCAGGCCACTCACCCGCTCATACACGCTGCCACCACTCATCGAACATACGGGCGATGAGACCCGGAAATATTAATACTAATAATGTCTACCACTCATAAGGCTCACATACCTTAGGCTATGGATTCTTTTAGAACATTCAAGGTTCAACTTGTTAAAGTTTTATACTTCAATACAAAAAGGTTCAATGCTTACAGTAAGAAAAGGTATAAAAATATAATAAAAAGACATACAACTTATGCAAGACAGTATAAAAATAAACAGGAGAAAGCATACAGAAATCATCTAACTGGTAGTTTGCTTTCTTTTCCCGGGGGGGGGGGGGTGAATGGAGTTGGTGGAACATTTCAGTGTATCAGGCTGCCCTAAAATGTGAACACGTTTTAGGTATACAGGTCTAATTTATAGCTTTGGTCTGGAGGTCAGGTTTCTAGACCAGCCCCTCAGGTTAATATCATAATTGCTTGTTTTTTGATTGGACCACGGCCGCGCCCCCCAATGAATATATTATTTTCTCTTGAGATCCTTTGTGTAAAAGTTCTCACAAGAGATACTATCAGTCCGTAATTAACATCTCTCTTCCAAGAGCTAGGGGGTGTTAAATGTTACCTTTCTTCTTGGCTTCCAGCAGGATCCTCTGGTGAGATTGGAGACAGAAGTCTATTTGTCTCAGGAAAATACATATTAACACCTGGGTGCGACTTGCAGCTTTTCAATACAGATGTTACATTATTGCTTTGATTAAAATTGAATTCCTAATAAGAAATTAATCTAGAGATTACTGGTTAGAAATGTATTCCAATCAACTTGCTGACTTTGTACCTGTCGATCTTTTTTTTTTTTTCTTTTTTTTTTTTTAAGCCATGTATACTGTTACTGTGAAAAATGTTTTATGAAAATTAAGTTTTACAAATGAATTCATTCCCACAATAAGAGATTTAACATTTCCTTACAATTTGCCATGGGGTCTGCACCTTACTCCAGAATAGGTGACATCTGCCACACCCAGGCACAGACTGAATTAAACAGCCCCATCCGCCTGGATGTAGATGTGTCCCACTCAGACATTACTGCATCCTGTGAATGTCATAAATGTCTTAAGTTAGGAATACTCCTTTTATTTTTACTGTTTTTAGTATTGAAGAAAACTTTACCTTGCAGATCTGCACAGTTCTGTTTAATGTGTGCAAAAAAGAAGGACTTTCTCTACCACAAGAGCTTGCTCGGAAGATCGCCGAGAAGTCTGGCAGAAACCTGCGGAAAGCACTTCTCATGTGTGAGGCTTGCCGCGTCCAACAGTACGTATGGTGATGGATATATTTGTTTGCTGTAATAGTCAATGTTAACCAAATAGAATAACCACATTATTTAGTTCATGCTGATTTTTTTTTTTTTTTTTTTTAAATAAATGCTACAGATATCCCTTCAGCTCAGATCAAGACTTGCCAGAGACTGATTGGGAGGTTTATGTGAAGGAGACTGCCAATGCTATAGTCAGCCAACAATCTCCACAAAGGTTTGGCAATTTTTTTACGCTTTATTAAAGTAAGCTGCAGAATTAATTGGAAATTATGTAAAATAAGACCAAACCTTCTATGTGCATTACTCCACTTGATGTATTGATGTATAGATAAATGATCAGAGCAGAGATGAGCGGTCTTTACTGTCAGCAGTTACAGATACTTCGCCTGATTCTGTGGTTGTTAAACCCTTTCCCCCAGGGTAACAATAGTGCAAATTAGTTCTTCTCCAATGGCTTGATTCATTCCTCTTATGCCTGTTTCTTTTTCCTCCTTTTTAAAGCTTTTTATTCTTAGTCTCGCCTATTATAGCTTTATATTATACTTATTCTGGAGTTTTTTTGTTTGTTTTTTTTCCTGTTCGCCATCATGGATGTGAGTTTTGTAATCCAGTCCAGTTTTTTTTTTTTTGTGTGTGAAAATGTCCCCTTGGAGTGATTATTTTCTGTGCCAGAAATTTGTGTGCTATGCTAGAGTTGTGTGCTACATTTTAAAGGGAATCTATCACCTAATTTTGACCCTATAAACTGCGGTCACCGCCATCAGGAGCTTATCTACAGCATTCTGTAATGCTGTAGATAAGCTCCCGATGTATCCTGAAAGATGAGAAAAAGAGGTTATATTATACTCACCCAGGGGCGGTCCGGGTTCGATGGGCGTCGCGGTCTGGTCCCTCCCATCTTCATACAATGACGTCCTCTTCTTTGCTTCCTGCCGCTACTCCGGCGCAGGCCTACTTTGTCTGCCTTGTTGAGGGCAGACTAAAGTACTGCAGTGTGCACTCGCTGGGCCTCTGACCTTTCCCAGCGCCTGTGCACTGCAGTACTTTGCAGGTACCTACCCTAAAGGTCAATGTCTGACCCTTAAGAGCCTTGCCATGTGAAATGACGCACGTCTGTAGACAGCTGTTTGGGAGTTCTTACACCCCTGTTTGCGTACAGTAGGGTACTGGTTAGCTGGGTGAGGGCAGTAGCAGAAACGTTGAGTTCCTTTCACCATGGCCTACTTTAATATTTGATCACTCCCATTTTTAAGAAGAACCATAACTAAATTACTGTTAATGCAATGGTTAATGCAAATTGTGCAATAAAACGTCATCTTGCATACCGTGAGAGTATTTCTGCCCACCCATCAACACTCCGAGAAATTCTGTTGAAAAGCAAATAAAGTGAATTGTCCATTAATGTGTAGGACGGTCCATCTGTCACTGAACAGATGTTTGGGCAGGTTAGTTTTCATCTGTTTGTTCTATGTAGTTTTCAGCGAAATGTGAATTTCCGCCTCATTAGGTTTACCAGCACTTTAGTGCACTGAAGATCTGTGACTCTTCCTATAATCCGGATTTATAAGGCTGAACCTTCAGAATAAAGATCGCTAGCGCAATTAAAATCAATATAAATGTCTCATGAAAATTTGTTGTAAGCTGCCATTTTTTGTTCATGTTCTCCATTGGCTGTAAGACTGCAGCCAGGAGGAGTTAATGGAGGCTGCTGGTTGTATGGGCGCCCTGCTGCTTCATTCAAGTCTGACACTTGTAGAAATGGCAGAACTAGTATCTTCAATGTATCTGTAGCCTACACTCGTCTCCTCTCCTCTTGGCTGCAGTCTTATAACTAGTGGAGAACAGGAGTCTCGTGTCCCCCCACTCTGACACTCTGACGACTGGGGGTCCAGTGGTGGAACCAACCCCATTCTAAGGCTACGTTCACATTTGCGTTGTGCGACGCAGCGTCGGCGACGCAACGCACAACGCAAACAAAAACGCACGCTAAAACGCTGCGTTTTGCGACGCATGCGTCCTTTTTGGCCGAAAGTTGGACGCAAAAAAAAATGCAACTTGCTGCGTCCTGTGCGCCCTGACGCGTGCGCCGCAAAAAACGCATGCGTCACAAAACGCAGCACAACGCATGTCCATGCGCCCCCATGTTAAATATAGGGGCGCATGACGCATGCGGCGGCGCCCGACGCTGCGTCGCACAACGCTAATGTGAACGTAGCCTAACAGCTGTTACCTGTCAAGTGGGGACGTGATAACTTTAGGCTAGAATACCCCTTTGAATGTTAGAATTTAACCAATAAATGCACTTTGATAACATCCAGTGTTTGCGTGGGTTTCCTCTGCGTTCTCTGGTTTCCTCTCACACTCCAAAGACACACTGATAGCGAATGTAGATTGTGAGCCCTAATGGGGACAGCACTGATAAAGCACTATAGTGCTATGTAAGTGAGTAAAATAAATTAATATTGTGCTAATAGCATGTAATGTTCTGATTTCAATAGGTTGCTGGAGGTCCGTGGACGACTGTATGAACTCTTAACCCATTGTATTCCAGCTGAGATTATAATGAAGGTACGTGGGGTTTGCACATGAATGTGAACTCGTTTATATGTAATGTGTACTTTCTTGTAAGTGGTTGCCTTGTAGTTGTAGTATTGCCTTTTTATTTTTTAACCCTTCAGTTAACCGGATTTTTGTTTTCCAGGTCTGTAGGATTACAGCGATATCAAATATGTTTCTTAACCCCTTCCCGACATTTGACGTACTATCCCGTCGAGGTGGGGTGGGCCCCCATGACCGCCGACGGGATAGTACGTCATACGCGATCGGCCGCGCTCACGGGGGGAGCGCGGCCGATCGCGGCCGGGTGTCGGCTGCATATCGCAGCTGACATCCGGCACTATGTGCCAGGAGCGGTCACGGACCGCCCCCGGCACATTAACCCCCGGCACACCGCGATCAAACATGATCGCGGTGTACCGGCGGTACAGGGAAGCATCGCGCAGGGAGGGGGCTCCCTGCGTGCTTCCCTGAGACGATCGGTACAAGGTGATGTACTCACCTCGTACCGAACGTCTTCTCCCTGCAGGCCCCGGATCCAAAATGGCCGAGGGGCTGTATCCGGGTCCTGCAGGGAGCACTTCCGGGTCGGAGCAGGCTGCAGATGAAAGCTGCAGCCTGCTCCGATGAAAGTATGATCGCGGATCTGATAGAGTGCTGTGCACACTATCAGATCTGCGATCTGTGATGTCCCCCCCTGGGACAAAGTAAAAAAGTAAAAAAAAAAATTTCCACATGTGTAAAAAAAAAAAATAATAATTCCTAAATAAATAATAATAAAAAAAAAAATATTATTCCCATAAATACATTTCTTTATCTAAAAAAAAAACAAACAAAAACAATAAAAGTACACATATTTAGTATCGCCGCGTCCGTAACGACCCAACCTATAAAACTGGCCCACTAGTTAACCCCTTCAGTAAACACCGTAAGAAAAAGAAAAAAAAACGAGGCAAAAAACAACGCTTTATTACCATACCGCCGAACAAAAAGTGGAATAACACGCGATCAAAAAGACGGATATAAATAACCATGTTACCGCTGAAAACGTCATCTTGTCCCGCAAAAAACGAGCCGCCATACAGCATCATCAGCAAAAAAATAAAAAAGTTATAGTCCTCAGAATAAAGCGATAAATAATTTTTATCGTATAAAAGCGTCAAAACATAAAAAAATGATATAAATGAGATATCGCTGTAATCGTACTGACCCGACGAATAAAACTGCTTTATCAATTTTACCAAGCGCAGAACGGTATAAACGCCTCCCCCAAAAGAAATTCATGAATAGCTGGTTTTTGGTTATTCTGCCTCACAAAAATCGGAATAAAAAGTGATAAAAAATGGTCACGTGTCCGAAAATGTTACCAATAAAGACGTCAACTCGTCCCGCAAAAAAAAAAAAACCTCACATGACTCTGTGGACCAAAATGTGGAAAAATTATAGGTCTCAAAATGTGGAGACACAAACTTTTTTGCTATAAAAAGCGTTTTAGTCTGGTTTCATACTTGCGTTTTTATCTGCATGCGTTTTTTAAAAAAACCACATATATGAAAAAATGCATGTAAACGCGGTAAAACGCATGCGTTTTTATAGAAAAACACAAGAAAACAAGAAAAAAACAAAAAACCCTAACCCTACCCCTAACCCTACCCCTAACCTGAAATACGTGGCACTGAAATACGTGGCACTGAAATATACGTTTATATACGTATATAAGTGCCACGATATTTCAGTGGCCACGTAGTTAAGTGCCACGTAGTTAAGTGCCACGTAGTTAAGTGCCACGTAGTTAAGTGCCACGTAGTTAAGTGCCACGTAGTTAAGTGCCACGTAGTTAAGTGCCACGTAGTTAAGTGCCACGTAGTTAAGTGCCACGTAGTTAAGTGCCACGTAGTTAAGTGCCACGTAGTTAAGTGCCGCGTAGTTAAGTGCCGCGTAGTTAAGTGCCGCGTAGTTAAGTGCCGCGTAGTTAAGTGCCGCGTAGTTAAGTGCCGCGTAGTTAAGTGCCGCGTAGTTAAGTGCCGCGTAGTTAAGTGCCGCGTAGTTAAGTGCCGCGTAGTTAAGTGCCGCGTAGTTAAGTGCCGCGTAGTTAAGTGCCGCGTAGTTAAGTGCCGCGTAGTTAAGTGCCGCGTAGTTAAGTGCCGCGTAGTTAAGTGCCGCGTAGTTAAGTGCCGCGTAGTTAAGTGCCGCGTAGTTAAGTGCCGCGTAGTTAAGTGCCGCGTAGTTAAGTGCCGCGTAGTTAAGTGCCGCGTAGTTAAGTGCCGCGTAGTTAAGTGCCGCGTAGTTAAGTGCCGCGTAGTTAAGTGCCGCGTAGTTAAGTGCCGCGTAGTTAAGTGCCGCGTAGTTAAGTGCCGCGTAGTTAAGTGCCGCGTAGTTAAGTGCCGCGTAGTTAAGTGCCGCGTAGTTAAGTGCCGCGTAGTTAAGTGCCGCGTAGTTAAGTGCCGCGTAGTTAAGTGCCGCGTAGTTAAGTGCCGCGTAGTTAAGTGCCGCGTAGTTAAGTGCCGCGTAGTTAAGTGCCGCGTAGTTAAGTGCCGCGTAGTTAAGTGCCGCGTAGTTAAGTGCCGCGTAGTTAAGTGCCGCGTAGTTAAGTGCCGCGTAGTTAAGTGCCGCGTAGTTAAGTGCCGCGTAGTTAAGTGCCGCGTAGTTAAGTGCCGCGTAGTTAAGTGCCGCGTAGTTAAGTGCCGCGTAGTTAAGTGCCGCGTAGTTAAGTGCCGCGTAGTTAAGTGCCGCGTAGTTAAGTGCCGCGTAGTTAAGTGCCGCGTAGTTAAGTGCCGCGTAGTTAAGTGCCGCGTAGTTAAGTGCCGCGTAGTTAAGTGCCGCGTAGTTAAGTGCCGCGTAGTTAAGTGCCGCGTAGTTAAGTGCCGCGTAGTTAAGTGCCGCGTAGTTAAGTGCCGCGTAGTTAAGTGCCGCGTAGTTAAGTGCCGCGTAGTTAAGTGCCGCGTAGTTAAGTGCCGCGTAGTTAAGTGCCGCGTAGTTAAGTGCCGCGTAGTTAAGTGCCGCGTAGTTAAGTGCCGCGTAGTTAAGTGCCGCGTAGTTAAGTGCCGCGTAGTTAAGTGCCGCGTAGTTAAGTGCCGCGTAGTTAAGTGCCGCGTAGTTAAGTGCCGCGTAGTTAAGTGCCGCGTAGTTAAGTGCCGCGTAGTTAAGTGCCGCGTAGTTAAGTGCCGCGTAGTTAAGTGCCGCGTAGTTAAGTGCCGCGTAGTTAAGTGCCGCGTAGTTAAGTGCCGCGTAGTTAAGTGCCGCGTAGTTAAGTGCCGCGTAGTTAAGTGCCGCGTAGTTAAGTGCCGCGTAGTTAAGTGCCGCGTAGTTAAGTGCCGCGTAGTTAAGTGCCGCGTAGTTAAGTGCCGCGTAGTTAAGTGCCGCGTAGTTAAGTGCCGCGTAGTTAAGTGCCGCGTAGTTAAGTGCCGCGTAGTTAAGTGCCGCGTAGTTAAGTGCCGCGTAGTTAAGTGCCGCGTAGTTAAGTGCCGCGTAGTTAAGTGCCGCGTAGTTAAGTGCCGCGTAGTTAAGTGCCGCGTAGTTAAGTGCCGCGTAGTTAAGTGCCGCGTAGTTAAGTGCCGCGTAGTTAAGTGCCGCGTAGTTAAGTGCCGCGTAGTTAAGTGCCGCGTAGTTAAGTGCCGCGTAGTTAAGTGCCGCGTAGTTAAGTGCCGCGTAGTTAAGTGCCGCGTAGTTAAGTGCCGCGTAGTTAAGTGCCGCGTAGTTAAGTGCCGCGTAGTTAAGTGCCGCGTAGTTAAGTGCCGCGTAGTTAAGTGCCGCGTAGTTAAGTGCCGCGTAGTTAAGTGCCGCGTAGTTAAGTGCCGCGTAGTTAAGTGCCGCGTAGTTAAGTGCCGCGTAGTTAAGTGCCGCGTAGTTAAGTGCCGCGTAGTTAAGTGCCGCGTAGTTAAGTGCCGCGTAGTTAAGTGCCGCGTAGTTAAGTGCCGCGTAGTTAAGTGCCGCGTAGTTAAGTGCCGCGTAGTTAAGTGCCGCGTAGTTAAGTGCCGCGTAGTTAAGTGCCGCGTAGTTAAGTGCCGCGTAGTTAAGTGCCGCGTAGTTAAGTGCCGCGTAGTTAAGTGCCGCGTAGTTAAGTGCCGCGTAGTTAAGTGCCGCGTAGTTAAGTGCCGCGTAGTTAAGTGCCGCGTAGTTAAGTGCCGCGTAGTTAAGTGCCGCGTAGTTAAGTGCCGCGTAGTTAAGTGCCGCGTAGTTAAGTGCCGCGTAGTTAAGTGCCGCGTAGTTAAGTGCCGCGTAGTTAAGTGCCGCGTAGTTAAGTGCCGCGTAGTTAAGTGCCGCGTAGTTAAGTGCCGCGTAGTTAAGTGCCGCGTAGTTAAGTGCCGCGTAGTTAAGTGCCGCGTAGTTAAGTGCCGCGTAGTTAAGTGCCGCGTAGTTAAGTGCCGCGTAGTTAAGTGCCGCGTAGTTAAGTGCCGCGTAGTTAAGTGCCGCGTAGTTAAGTGCCGCGTAGTTAAGTGCCGCGTAGTTAAGTGCCGCGTAGTTAAGTGCCGCGTAGTTAAGTGCCGCGTAGTTAAGTGCCGCGTAGTTAAGTGCCGCGTAGTTAAGTGCCGCGTAGTTAAGTGCCGCGTAGTTAAGTGCCGCGTAGTTAAGTGCCGCGTAGTTAAGTGCCGCGTAGTTAAGTGCCGCGTAGTTAAGTGCCGCGTAGTTAAGTGCCGCGTAGTTAAGTGCCGCGTAGTTAAGTGCCGCGTAGTTAAGTGCCGCGTAGTTAAGTGCCGCGTAGTTAAGTGCCGCGTAGTTAAGTGCCGCGTAGTTAAGTGCCGCGTAGTTAAGTGCCGCGTAGTTAAGTGCCGCGTAGTTAAGTGCCGCGTAGTTAAGTGCCGCGTAGTTAAGTGCCGCGTAGTTAAGTGCCGCGTAGTTAAGTGCCGCGTAGTTAAGTGCCGCGTAGTTAAGTGCCGCGTAGTTAAGTGCCGCGTAGTTAAGTGCCGCGTAGTTAAGTGCCGCGTAGTTAAGTGCCGCGTAGTTAAGTGCCGCGTAGTTAAGTGCCGCGTAGTTAAGTGCCGCGTAGTTAAGTGCCGCGTAGTTAAGTGCCGCGTAGTTAAGTGCCGCGTAGTTAAGTGCCGCGTAGTTAAGTGCCGCGTAGTTAAGTGCCGCGTAGTTAAGTGCCGCGTAGTTAAGTGCCGCGTAGTTAAGTGCCGCGTAGTTAAGTGCCGCGTAGTTAAGTGCCGCGTAGTTAAGTGCCGCGTAGTTAAGTGCCGCGTAGTTAAGTGCCGCGTAGTTAAGTGCCGCGTAGTTAAGTGCCGCGTAGTTAAGTGCCGCGTAGTTAAGTGCCGCGTAGTTAAGTGCCGCGTAGTTAAGTGCCGCGTAGTTAAGTGCCGCGTAGTTAAGTGCCGCGTAGTTAAGTGCCGCGTAGTTAAGTGCCGCGTAGTTAAGTGCCGCGTAGTTAAGTGCCGCGTAGTTAAGTGCCGCGTAGTTAAGTGCCGCGTAGTTAAGTGCCGCGTAGTTAAGTGCCGCGTAGTTAAGTGCCGCGTAGTTAAGTGCCGCGTAGTTAAGTGCCGCGTAGTTAAGTGCCGCGTAGTTAAGTGCCGCGTAGTTAAGTGCCGCGTAGTTAAGTGCCGCGTAGTTAAGTGCCGCGTAGTTAAGTGCCGCGTAGTTAAGTGCCGCGTAGTTAAGTGCCGCGTAGTTAAGTGCCGCGTAGTTAAGTGCCGCGTAGTTAAGTGCCGCGTAGTTAAGTGCCGCGTAGTTAAGTGCCGCGTAGTTAAGTGCCGCGTAGTTAAGTGCCGCGTAGTTAAGTGCCGCGTAGTTAAGTGCCGCGTAGTTAAGTGCCGCGTAGTTAAGTGCCGCGTAGTTAAGTGCCGCGTAGTTAAGTGCCGCGTAGTTAAGTGCCGCGTAGTTAAGTGCCGCGTAGTTAAGTGCCGCGTAGTTAAGTGCCGCGTAGTTAAGTGCCGCGTAGTTAAGTGCCGCGTAGTTAAGTGCCGCGTAGTTAAGTGCCGCGTAGTTAAGTGCCGCGTAGTTAAGTGCCGCGTAGTTAAGTGCCGCGTAGTTAAGTGCCGCGTAGTTAAGTGCCGCGTAGTTAAGTGCCGCGTAGTTAAGTGCCGCGTAGTTAAGTGCCGCGTAGTTAAGTGCCGCGTAGTTAAGTGCCGCGTAGTTAAGTGCCGCGTAGTTAAGTGCCGCGTAGTTAAGTGCCGCGTAGTTAAGTGCCGCGTAGTTAAGTGCCGCGTAGTTAAGTGCCGCGTAGTTAAGTGCCGCGTAGTTAAGTGCCGCGTAGTTAAGTGCCGCGTAGTTAAGTGCCGCGTAGTTAAGTGCCGCGTAGTTAAGTGCCGCGTAGTTAAGTGCCGCGTAGTTAAGTGCCGCGTAGTTAAGTGCCGCGTAGTTAAGTGCCGCGTAGTTAAGTGCCGCGTAGTTAAGTGCCGCGTAGTTAAGTGCCGCGTAGTTAAGTGCCGCGTAGTTAAGTGCCGCGTAGTTAAGTGCCGCGTAGTTAAGTGCCGCGTAGTTAAGTGCCGCGTAGTTAAGTGCCGCGTAGTTAAGTGCCGCGTAGTTAAGTGCCGCGTAGTTAAGTGCCGCGTAGTTAAGTGCCGCGTAGTTAAGTGCCGCGTAGTTAAGTGCCGCGTAGTTAAGTGCCGCGTAGTTAAGTGCCGCGTAGTTAAGTGCCGCGTAGTTAAGTGCCGCGTAGTTAAGTGCCGCGTAGTTAAGTGCCGCGTAGTTAAGTGCCGCGTAGTTAAGTGCCGCGTAGTTAAGTGCCGCGTAGTTAAGTGCCGCGTAGTTAAGTGCCGCGTAGTTAAGTGCCGCGTAGTTAAGTGCCGCGTAGTTAAGTGCCGCGTAGTTAAGTGCCGCGTAGTTAAGTGCCGCGTAGTTAAGTGCCGCGTAGTTAAGTGCCGCGTAGTTAAGTGCCGCGTAGTTAAGTGCCGCGTAGTTAAGTGCCGCGTAGTTAAGTGCCGCGTAGTTAAGTGCCGCGTAGTTAAGTGCCGCGTAGTTAAGTGCCGCGTAGTTAAGTGCCGCGTAGTTAAGTGCCGCGTAGTTAAGTGCCGCGTAGTTAAGTGCCGCGTAGTTAAGTGCCGCGTAGTTAAGTGCCGCGTAGTTAAGTGCCGCGTAGTTAAGTGCCGCGTAGTTAAGTGCCGCGTAGTTAAGTGCCGCGTAGTTAAGTGCCGCGTAGTTAAGTGCCGCGTAGTTAAGTGCCGCGTAGTTAAGTGCCGCGTAGTTAAGTGCCGCGTAGTTAAGTGCCGCGTAGTTAAGTGCCGCGTAGTTAAGTGCCGCGTAGTTAAGTGCCGCGTAGTTAAGTGCCGCGTAGTTAAGTGCCGCGTAGTTAAGTGCCGCGTAGTTAAGTGCCGCGTAGTTAAGTGCCGCGTAGTTAAGTGCCGCGTAGTTAAGTGCCGCGTAGTTAAGTGCCGCGTAGTTAAGTGCCGCGTAGTTAAGTGCCGCGTAGTTAAGTGCCGCGTAGTTAAGTGCCGCGTAGTTAAGTGCCGCGTAGTTAAGTGCCGCGTAGTTAAGTGCCGCGTAGTTAAGTGCCGCGTAGTTAAGTGCCGCGTAGTTAAGTGCCGCGTAGTTAAGTGCCGCGTAGTTAAGTGCCGCGTAGTTAAGTGCCGCGTAGTTAAGTGCCGCGTAGTTAAGTGCCGCGTAGTTAAGTGCCGCGTAGTTAAGTGCCGCGTAGTTAAGTGCCGCGTAGTTAAGTGCCGCGTAGTTAAGTGCCGCGTAGTTAAGTGCCGCGTAGTTAAGTGCCGCGTAGTTAAGTGCCGCGTAGTTAAGTGCCGCGTAGTTAAGTGCCGCGTAGTTAAGTGCCGCGTAGTTAAGTGCCGCGTAGTTAAGTGCCGCGTAGTTAAGTGCCGCGTAGTTAAGTGCCGCGTAGTTAAGTGCCGCGTAGTTAAGTGCCGCGTAGTTAAGTGCCGCGTAGTTAAGTGCCGCGTAGTTAAGTGCCGCGTAGTTAAGTGCCGCGTAGTTAAGTGCCGCGTAGTTAAGTGCCGCGTAGTTAAGTGCCGCGTAGTTAAGTGCCGCGTAGTTAAGTGCCGCGTAGTTAAGTGCCGCGTAGTTAAGTGCCGCGTAGTTAAGTGCCGCGTAGTTAAGTGCCGCGTAGTTAAGTGCCGCGTAGTTAAGTGCCGCGTAGTTAAGTGCCGCGTAGTTAAGTGCCGCGTAGTTAAGTGCCGCGTAGTTAAGTGCCGCGTAGTTAAGTGCCGCGTAGTTAAGTGCCGCGTAGTTAAGTGCCGCGTAGTTAAGTGCCGCGTAGTTAAGTGCCGCGTAGTTAAGTGCCGCGTAGTTAAGTGCCGCGTAGTTAAGTGCCGCGTAGTTAAGTGCCGCGTAGTTAAGTGCCGCGTAGTTAAGTGCCGCGTAGTTAAGTGCCGCGTAGTTAAGTGCCGCGTAGTTAAGTGCCGCGTAGTTAAGTGCCGCGTAGTTAAGTGCCGCGTAGTTAAGTGCCGCGTAGTTAAGTGCCGCGTAGTTAAGTGCCGCGTAGTTAAGTGCCGACGTAGTTAAGTGCCAACGTAGTTAAGTGCCAACGTAGTTAAGTGCCAACGTATTTTTCAGTGCCTGAAATACGTGGCACTGAAATACGTGGCACTGAAATACGTGGCACTGAAATACGTGGCACTGAAATACGTGGCACTGAAATACGTGGCACTGAAATACGTGGCACTGAAATACGTGGCACTGAAATACGTGGCACTGAAATACGTGGCACTGAAATACGTGGCTCTTAAATACGTGGCTCTTAAATACGTGGCACTTATGACTGTCAGAAAATGTTCAGTAAACGGTTAGGGGTGAGGTTAGGGGTAGGGTTTCAGGTAGAATTGGGGAGATTCCACTGTTCAGGCACATCAGGGGCTCTCCAAACGCGACATGGCGTCCAATCTCAATTCCAGCCAATTCTGCGTTGAAAAAGTAAAACAGTGCTCCTTCCCTTCCGAGCTCTCCCGTGTGCCCAAACAGGGGTTTACCCCAACATATGGGGTATCAGCGTACTAGGGACAAATTGAACAACAACTTCTGGGGTCCAAGTTCTCTTGTTATCCTTGGGAAAATAAAAATTTGGGGGGCTAAAAATCATTTTTGTGGGAAAAAAAATATGTTTTATTTTCACGGCTCTGCGTTGTAAACTGTAGTGAAACACTTGGGGGTTCAAAGTTCTCACAACACATCTAGATAAGTTCCTTGGGAGGTCTAGTTTCCAATATGGGGTCACTTGTGGGGGGTTTGTACTATTTGGGTACATCAGGGGCTCTGCAAATGCAACGTGACGCCTGCAGACCAATCCATTTAAGTCTGCATTCCAAATGGCGCTCCTTCCCTTCCGAGCTCTGTCATGCGCCCAAACAGTGGTTCCCCCCCACATAGGGGGTATCAGCGTACTCAGGACAAATTGGACAACAACGTTTAGGGTCCAATTTATCCTGATACCCTTGTGAAAATACAAAACTGGGGGCTAAATTTCATTTTTGTGAAAAAAAAAAAAAAAATTATTTTCACGGCTCTGCGTTATAAACTGTAGTGAAATACTTGGGGGTTCAAAGTTCTCACAACACATCTAGATAAGTTCCTTGGGGGGTCTAGTTTCCAATATGGGGTCACTTGTGGGGGGTTTGTACTGTTTGGGTACATCAGGGGCTCTGCAAATGCAACGTGACGCCTGCAGACCAATCCATTTAAGTCTGCATTCCAAATGGCGCTCCTTCCCTTCCGAGCTCTGTCATGCGCCCAAACAGTGGTCCCCCCCCACAAATGGGGTATCAGCGTACTCCAGACAAATTGGACAACAACTTTTGAGGTCCAATTTATCCTGATACCCTTGTGAAAATACAAAACTGGGGGCTAAAAAATCATTTTTGTGAAAAAAAAAATAATTTTTATTTTCACGGCTCTGCGTTATAAACTGTAGTGAAACACTTGGGGGTTCAAAGCTCTCAAAACACATCTAGATAAGTTCCTTAGGGGGTCTACTTTCCAAAATGGTGTCACTTGTGGGGGGGTTTAATGTTTAGGCACATCAGGGGCTCTCCAAACGCAACATGGCATCCCATCTTAATTCCAGTCAATTTTGCATTGAAAAGTAAAATAGCGCTTCTTCCCTTCTGAGCTCTGCTCACATATGGGGTATCGTCGTACTCAGGACAAATTGCACAACAACTTTTGTGGTCTAATTTCTTCTCTTACCCTTGGGAAAATAAAAAATTGGGGGTGAAAAGATCATTTTTGTGAAAAAATATGATTTTTTATTTTTACGGCTCTGCATTATAAACTTCTGTGAAGCACTTGGTGGGTCAAAGTGCTCACCACACATCTAGATAAGTTCCTTAGGGGGTCTACTTTCCAAAATGGTGTCACTTGTTAGGGGTTTCAATGTTTAGGCACATCAAGGGCTCTCTAAATGCAACATGGCGTCCCATCTCAATTCCAGTCAATTTTGCATTGAAAAGTCAAATGGCGCTCCTTCCCTTCCGAGCTCTGCCCTGCGCCCAAACAATGGTTTACACCCACATATGGGGTATCAGCGTACTCAGGACAAATTGCACAACAATTTTTGGGGTCCAATTTCTTCTCTCACCCTTGGGAAAATTAAAAAATTGGGGGTGAAAAGATCATTTTTGTGAAAAAATATGATTTTTTATTTTTACGGCTCTGCATTATAAACTTCAGTAAAGCACTTGTTGGGTCAAAGTGCTCACCACACATCTAGATAAGTTCCTTAGGGGGTCTACTTTCCAAAATGGTGTCACTTGTTAGGGGTTTCAATGTTTAGGCACATCAGGGGCTCTCCAAATGCAACATGGCGTCCCATCTCAATTCCAGTCAATTTTGCATTGAAAAGTCAAATGGCGCTCCTTTGCTTCCAAGCTCTGCCATGCGCCCAAACTGTGGTTTACCCCCACATATGGGGTATCAGCGTACTCAGGACAAATTGTACAACAACTTTTGGGGTCTATTTTCTCCTGTTACCCTTGGTAAAATAAAACAAATTGGAGCTGAAATAAATTTTGTGTGAAAAAAAGTTAAATGTTCATTTTTATTTAAACATTCCAAAAATTCCTGTGAAACACCTGAAGGGTTAATAAACTTCTTGAAAGTGGTTTTGAGTACCTTGACGGGTGCAGTTTTTAGAATGGTGTCACACTTGGGTATTTTCTATCATATAGACCCGTCAAAATGACTTCAAATGAGATGTGGTCCCTAAAAAAAAATGGTGTTGTAAAAATGAGAAATTGCTGGTCAACTTTTAACCCTTATAACTCCGTCACAAAAAAAAATTTTGGTTCCAAAATTGTGCTGATGTAAAGTAGACATGTGGGAAATGTTATTTATTAAGTATTTTGTGTGACATATGTCTGTGATTTAAGGGCATAAAAATTCAAAGTTGGAAAATTGCGAAATTTTCAAAATTTTCGCCAAATTTCCATTTTTTTCACAAATAAACGCAAGTTATATCGAATAAATTTTACCACTAACATGAAGTACAATATGTCACGAGAAAACAATGTCAGAATCGCCAAGATCCGTCAAAGCGTTCCAGAGTTATAGCCTCATAAAGGGACAGTGGTCAGAATTGTAAAAATTGGCCCGGTCATTAACGTGCAAACCACCCTTGGGGGTGAAGGGGTTAAAATGATTACTGGGAAGGGTCAAAATGAGAGTGGTGTAAATTTATAAGTTATTTTATATTTACATTTTTGTTTTCTCATATTTTTTTTTTTTTTTTTTAGTACCCTTAGGACTTAAGGGATTTAAGTGGTTAAACTACAGCAATCTGTATTACACAGGTGGCATCTGCGATGTATAATGCAGCCGGCTTCATACCTTGCTTTACCACCTATGATGAAATTGTACGTCATGGACCATTAACTGTTATGGTTTTGGGTGGAGGGGTTTGTGCACTAGAATTGTTTTTGTTGTATTTTTTATTTTTTTATTTTTTGTCTCACTTCAACCCCTTCTTAAAGGGTATCTAACTTGTGAAGCCCCGTGCAATCAGTGAACAACTCTACATTTCTCCTAATTCTTGGCACCTCTGCTCCAAACCCTCTCTGGCTTGCATATGCCCGAATATGCAGAGGTGGATGGTCAGTGACTCTTTAGTGACTTTGATAGCTTTTTGGGATATGAGGAAATTCAGTCTTGTCTGTATTAGAGGAGAAATGTATTAGTAATGAATGCCAGCATTGAGCCTGTATTTCTCCCCCCAAGTAGTTTTGCACTACATTCATTAACAAGGCTCACACCCTGTGCATGAATGTAACCTAGGCCGACAGTGCCGGATTAGAATGATTGCAATGAGTCACAAACTGCAACTGTGTGGTTCCATAAATATAATGTTTAGCCTGATCCGATACCATCTGATGTACAGGGACACCTCCTCATACAGCACATCTTTCTGAAGACTATTTTTTTATCTAGACTGAATTCTACATTCTTACACTTGCATATATATCATGCATGTGTATTGGTATATATGTTAAAAAAGATCAAACTACTAACTAGATATATAAAAAAAAAAGTTAACATTGCAGTTTTAGGATGTTGTAATTGCTGCCATACATAAGTTGACAAATGTGCCCTAGTAATTAGACAGTGCAGACTTATACTATACAATCTGAAAATGCGTCAAATCTCATGCAATCATGTTGGATGATAACTTGTATCTTTAGATGCTAAAAAGGCAGCTGTATTTACCAACACAGGTCACTCAATGCACTACAGGATATACAGGCCCACCTGGATAATAGGACAAGGCAACATGGGTGCAGATACTTGTAAAACAAGCACTCCCACACCTATCCGTGGAGAGGGTGGATGCCTAGCATTACATATGCTGACGCACGAGGTTTGTATAGAGCACAAGTCAGATACGTGTAGAGCAGTGTCTGGCTTAAAGCCTATTAGAGCGGCCCACTCTATGGATTAGGCGGTCCTCCCAGTACTGTGGGAGATAAAAGGGGAGTATATGTGTATGTACATTTTGCATGTATTGGTTGAAATTTTGTCAAAATATGCAAGGTCGCAACCCATAAAAAAAAAAGGTAATTAAAAGCAAAACACAGAATCCCTCTGGGTTGCACTTGTATAGTGACGGTGGGCCCACCTGATACTCTGGGCGTCACTAATATGCTGTAAGTCAGACGCTGTGCACTACACTCATGTGACTGGTGCCCTATACAAGCCATATATGTGGGCATTTCTAATGCTAGGAAACCAACCCTCCATGAATTGGTAGCTGTGTGAGTGGTTGTTTTCAATATTTTTCACCTGTGTTGCTTCTGCCTTCATCATTGGAGCCACTGCATCCTGTATTGCATTAGCATTGTGACCTGTGTTTGTAAATACAGCTGCGTATTATTATTATTTTTTATTTTTTTGGGTCGTTCATCTTAAGACTCCCATGACTATACTTACACTACTTTTTTCGGTTGCTGGGCAATACAGTTTTTGTGCCTCGGTTTTGGTGCACATTATTCCGTTATGCCTTGCCCCTCTTTCCATCTAAGTCACTTTTAAATGAAGCTACGCCACTAACACTTTGTGAGACAAACCCTTCTCTAAGCACATAATAAATGGGTCTAAAAGTAGATGTAACAATTTGGCAAAGTCAAGATGCACTCACAATTCTTATTATGCATTGCTTGTATAGCGCTATCTTATTCCGCAGCGTTTTACATACATTGTCACCACTGTCATTGTCAAACATGGGGAGAACAAACTCCTTGCAGATGTTGTCCTTGGTGAGATTTGAACCCAGAAGCCCAGCGCTGCAGTGCTTACCACTGAGCCACCGTGCTATTGGTAAACTTGGCCCATTGTGCCTTTCAGGTGTCCCTCCTCCCTGCTGTTGCCGAGCTTTCTCACTGTTCAGTACTAGCTGCAGCTGTCAGGCAGGGTAGGCATAGACTGAATAAACTTGGACTTGTGAGCTCTCTCCCTCTTTAACTGGGCTCAAAATACTCATCTTAATATCAGTATTATAGACCATTCTGACATGAATTTTCAAAATAAGAACACCAGTCCAATCAGGTCCAAGTAATCGATGTAATAAAGTATATTTTGTATTGTGAAATCTGGTGACAGATCCTCTCTAATATTCAGAAAATATATTCTTATTATCTTTATGTACAAAAAATGAAGTCTTGACTAATCCATGAAATTAGTAGCTTAACGCTTGTATTAATTTTGTGTTCTTTCATTCCAGTCTTTATTATCGGAGCTCCTTAATAACTGTGACGGACAGCTAAAAGGCGAAGTGGCGCAGATGGCGGCCCACTACGAGCATCGGCTGCAGCTCGGAAGCAAAGCAATCTATCACTTGGAAGCATTTGTGGCAAAATTTATGTCCATCTACAAGAGATTCATGGAGGACGGACTTGAAGCCATGATGTTCTAGTTTTATTTCTGCTCTTGAACAGATATTGGTTATGTATTCAGACCATGATGGCACTTCTATCTGTACACATTCCTATAAACCATGTGTATGAAGTTTAAGGATTATGGAAGATAAAGCATTCTTGAACGCTAAAGAACATCTCGGAGGATTTTTTCAAAATCTGTGTGTTTGCTAATATTACACCTGTACAGTCCCTGATGACAGGCGTCAGTCACTAGATTTGCTTTGCAGGAACACTTGACATCCTCTGAGTGAAAATGATCATCTGTGTGATTTTCATGCTGTAAATTACACAAACAGTGACTGACAAGGGACTAAATGTATTTTATTGTCAAACCTTCCATGAAATGTCTAACACTATGTTTTATGGAAAATTTCTTTATTGATAAAAAGTATCTACTAAGAACAAGAAGATATGTTACGCTTTATTTCTTCATTCATAGTTACATAAGTTGAAAAAAGACCTAGGTCCATTAAGTAAAATATTTCTCCATCATTTGTACATTTTGTTACTAAATTAACTATAACCCACAATATTATGTGCATTGAGGAAATCATCCAGCCCTGTCTTAAAATCTGTTCTAGTGTCGGCCATTACTACCTCTTGTGGACGACATCCCACAGTCTGATTGCTCTAACTGTAAAGAACCCTTTCCTATTTAGCTGTCGGAATAACCTTTCTTCCACCCATAATCAGTGCCCCCTGGTCCTTAGTATGGCCTTTGGAAGGAATAAGTCATGTGCCAGTTCTTTGTATTGACCACACATATATTTATACATGTAATGAGATCTCCTCTGAGGCGTCTTTTTTTTTTCTAAGGTAAACAAGCCCAACTTTTCCAACCTCTCACCACGAGAGGCCTTCCATCCCTTGTAGTAATCTAGTTTCCCACATTTGTACTGATTCTAACTTCGGAATATCCTTTTTAAAATGCGGAGCCCGTAACTGGATCTCATGTTCTAGATGTGGCCTCAAAAGTGAGTTATAGAGGAGTAACAATACATTGGGATCACTGGATTTTATCTTTTTATATACCCTAAAATCTTGTTTGCTTTTGCGGCTGCTGCTTGACCTTGAGTACTGCTGCTCAGCTTACTTGTAACCAGAATACCCAAGTCCTTCTGTTCTGTAGTCCCGAGTATGCTCCCATTTAATGTATATGTAGCTAAGGGATTACTCTCTTAGGTGTATTATCTTACATTTGCCAAGTGTTCGCCCATTCAGTCATTTTATGCAGATCGTTTTGCAACATTGTACTATCAAGGTCATATTTTAATATCCTACATAGTTTGGCGCTATGATACTGATTAAAATCCGTAATTCTGTGCTGGCAGACTCCCTTTAAGGCTAGTTTCACACTAGCGTTAACTGCAATACGTCGCAAATGTGTCGTTTTGCCGAAAATACGCATCCAGCAAAAGTTCTTGCTGGATACGTTTTTTTCGTCATAGACTAACATTAGCGACGCATTTGTGACGTATTGCAAAACGTCGAGTCCGTTTTGCGACGCTTGGGCGTGTGGTAGCGGACCGTCGGGAGAAAAAAACATTACATGTAACGTTTTTTGCTCCCGACGGTCCGCTTTTTCCGACCGCGCATGCGCGGCCGGAACTCCGCCCCCACTTTCCCGCACATCACAATGGGGCAGCGGATGCGTGGGAAAAATTCATCCGCTGCCCCCGTTGTGCGGCGGAGACCACGCTAGCGTCGGGAACGGCGGCCCGACGCACAGCGACGGGTTGTTCCCGACGCTAGTGTGAAAGTAGCCTAAGGGTGCAGGGAAACGGTGGGAAAAACTACATCGGCAAAAGTTTGGTTTAGTTAAAAGAAGCAGCATGACTGTTGCGTGTGAATGCAGCCTAAAAAGAGCAGCTCTCCTTTAATTAAGAGGATACTTGGAGAACCTGTCACCAAGATTTTGCAAAGTACACACAGCCATATTGACACTGTCAGTGATTAAAATTATACATGCAGTAAAGAAATCCACTTGATGGTTTGTGTGTAATCTTTGAAGTTTTCATTTAATTATATTTGTGCCTGTGGGGAGGGTCTTTTCTTGGTGATCTGGTCCCTTATTCATTCTCCTGTATTTAAAGGGAACCTGTCACCCCTCCAGGCGTTTGTAACTAAAAGAGCTACCTTGTGCTGCACTAATGCTGCATTCTGACAAGGTGGCTCTTTTAGTTTGGGTCCCTGGCACTAATCGCTTTTGAAATTTGTCCCATATACCTGTGAAAATCGTCCGGGGGCAGGTCTTTCCCCCTAGTCCAGATGCCTCACATCCGTCACTCATGGCCTCTGGGCGCCGCCTCCTCCTCCTTCAGTAGTGGCGCCTGCGCTGTTGTTGTTTTTTTTCGGGCATGCGCAGATGCGCTGCCCTTCAAACTTGCAGCGCAGGCGCCGGGGACGCTACTGAAGGAAGAGGAGCCGGCGCGCAGAGGCCATGAGTGACGGATGTGAGGCGTCTGGATTAGGGGGAAAGACCTGCCCCCTGGACGATTAAACAGGTATGAGGGACAAATTTCAAAAGCGATTATTGCAGCAGTGCCAGGGACCCAAACTAAAAGAGCCACCTTGTCAGAATGCAGCATTAGTGCAGCACAAGGTGGCTCTTTTAGTTACCACTCCTGGGGGGGGGGGGGGGTGACAGGTTCCCTTTAATGACAGGTCACTGATCCATCAGTGTCCTGACTCCTATTTTAAATATTACATCGGCACAATAATTGCTGTGTTCTCTAAAGAAAAAAAAAAACATTGTGCAGTCGCATCTCCAAGTTATCTCTGGTCCTTAATCTTTACATGCGCCGCCCACTGCCTCCACTAGCAAGATGTTTTGAGCAGCAACGATATGGTCCTCTGCACACCGCGTGCATGCCGAAGAGAAGACATACAGTGCCTTGCGGAAGTATTTTGCTCCCTGGAACTTTTCAACCTTTTCCCACATATCATGCTTCAAACCTAAAGATACCAAATGTACATTTTTGGTGAAGAATCAACAAGTGGAACACAATTGTGAAGTTGAACAAAATTTATTGGTTATTTTAAATTTTTTGGGGAAATTCAAAAACTGAAAAGTGGGGCGTACAATATTATTCGGCCCCTTTACTTTCAGTGCAGCAAACTCACTCCAGAAGTTCATTGTGGATCTCTGAATGATCCAATATTGTCCTAAATGCCTAATGATGATAAATATAATCCACCTGTGTGTAATCAAGTCTCTGTATAAATGCACCTCATCTGTGATAGCCTCAGGGTTCTGTTTGAAGCACAGAGAGCATCATGAAGACCAAGGAACACAACAGGCAGGTCCGTGATTCTGTTGTGGAGAACTTTAAAGCCGGATTTGGATACAAAATGATTTCCAAAACTTATAAACATCCCAAGGAGCACTGTGAAAGCGATCATATTGAAATGGAAGGAGTATCATACCACTGCAAATCTACCCAGACCCGTCCGTCTCTTTGATCAGTCTTCTTGTTTGAGATGAAAGTTTAGAGATGCAGCCATGAGGCCCATGATCACTGGATGAACTGCAGAGATCTACAGCTGAGGTGGGACAGTCTTGTCCATAGGACAACAATCAGTCGTACTCTGCACAAATCTGGCCTTTATGGAAGAGTGGCAAGAAGAAAGCCATTTCTCAAAGATATCCATAAAAAGTGTTGTTTAAAGTTTGCAACAAGCCACCTGGGAGACACACCAAACATGGAAGAAGGTGCTCTGGTCAGATGAAACCAAAATCGAACTTTTTGGCAACAATGCCAAACAATATGTTTGGCATAAAGGCAACACAGCTCATCACCTTGAACACACCATCCCCACTGTCAAACATGGTGGTGGCAGCATCATGGTTTGGGCCTGCTTTTCTTCAGCAGGGAAGATGGTTAAAAATTGATGGGAAGATGCAAAAGACATGAGACTGGGATGGAGATTTGTCTTCCAACAAGACAATAATCCCAAACATAAAGCAAAATCTACAATGGAATGGTTCACAAATAAACGTATCCAGGTGTTAGAATGGCCAAGTCAAACTCAGACCTCAATCCAATCGAGAATCTGTGGAAAGAGCTGAAAACTGCTGTTCACAAACGATCTCCATCAAACCTCACTGAGCTTGAGCTGTTTGCCAAGAAAAGAATGGGCAAGAATTTCAGTCTCTCGATGTACAAAACTGATAGACATACCCCAAGCGACTTGCAGCAGTAATCGCAGCAAAAGGTGGCACAACAAAGTATTACGTTAAAGGGGCCAAATAATATTGCACGCCCCACTTTTCAGTTTTTGAATTTCAACAAAAATTTAAAATAACCAATAAATTTCGTTCAACTTCACAATTGTGTTCCACTTGTTGTTGATTCTTCACCAAAAATTTACATTTGGTATCTTTGTTTGAAGCATGATATGTGGGAAAAGGTTGAAAAGTTCCAGGGAGCCAAATACTTTCGCAAGGCACTGTTTATCGCCGCTGCCCAAAATCTTTGACACCAAAACAAGACCTTAAGAAGGTTACAAATAAGCTTTATTCAAAAGATTCACATATTAAAAAATGTTAACAGTAAAACACCACAGATAGCATTTCAGTGCGAAACACGTGTCTGGTGTGGCGAGTTCCTCGATAACCTCCTCCTATCAGGTCTTCCAAAGTGGAAGAGTTGCTTGAGCTTGCATGTCACGCCTTGGAGGTTTTGTCATGCCCCGGCAGCCAGCATTCTCTCAGAATGTGTTACAATAGATGTCAAGTCCCTTTATACGTGTATCGAACACTCCTTGGGACTACTGGCTGTTTCTTCCTGGATTCAAGAACAACAGGTGATCGACTTAAGTTTGTCCTTGAGAATCATTTTGTTTTTTGACAGCTTTACAAACAAACGTCCAGTACTGCCATGGTCGCAAGATGTGAACCCTCCTACGCCAACCTATTTTTAGGTTGGAGGGATGAGACACATGTGCAACTTTTACCATCATTCAAAAAGCACATGTTGTTAGGTGGCACCATTACATAGACGACCTCCTATTTTTTTTGGTCTAGCTCTCGCAGAATGTGAAGAATTCATTGCAACCTTAAATTGTAACTCATGGAACATCTTTCTCACTTTTAATGTTTCACTGGATACTGTGGATTTTCTGGACATGATAGTCAAAAGTGGAGGCCGAATTTGTACACCAATCTTTCGCAAGGTGACTGCCTCTAATAGTCTTATCCAATACAATAGCTTTCATCCATCACATGTCCGCAATGACTTACCAAGGGGCTAATTTTTCAGTAAAAGATGAAACTGCAGCGAAAAAGACAATTTCCACATGGAAGCAAGACTACTCACTTCCTGCTTTAAAGAGAGGAGTTATCTCAAACAAATTGCTTTACAGGCCTTCCAGGCATCCGTGTGCAGAGAACGCAGTGATCTGCTAAGGCCCAAACTAAGGAATGGACCTAGCATCAATATAATCACCCCCTACAATAACAATTGGAACAGTCTATGGAATTCTACAAAAGAATTGGAACATATTATTGAGTGAACCCAAGGTGGCACCATTTGTTAATGAACGCCCGAAGCTCATTGCCAAACAGGCTAGGAATCTTAAGGACTCACTATTAGTGAGGAGTGAGTATACTTGTTGCTCGAGATTTCCCGAGCCAGCTCGGGGGGGGGGGGGTTTCCGAGTATTTGTAAGTGCTCGGAGATTTAGTTTTTGTTGACGCAGCTGTATGATTTGCAGCTACTAGCCAGCATAAGTACATGTGGGGGTTGCCTGGTTGCTAGGGAATTCTCACATGTAATCAAGCTGGCTAACGGATGAAAATCATTCAGCTGCGGCGATGAAAATTAAATCTCCGAGCACTAAAAAATACTTGGAGGACACCCGAGCATTCTCGGGAAATCTCGATTAACGAGTATACTCGCTCTTCACTACTCACTATGTTCAAGCCATTTTAAACGTCCAACACAGTCCAGAGGGGTGAAACTCATCGGTGCATACCCTTGCGGATGGTGTGCTATTTGCCCCTACATTATAGCCAACAAAACAATCAACCTCCTAAATTTCCCAGGACAGGTTAATACCACGCTTCTAGAAATTGTCGAAAAAAGAATGTGGTTTATATTCTTGTTTGCAGCTGCCCAAAAATATACAGTGGTCAAACGGGCCAGGAACTTTGTCGACTAATTCAGCACCATGTTTCTAATATCACGTGTGCATGTAAGGACAAAGCATTGGGAAAACCCATCACCTCACTGCTCAAAAAAATAAAGGTAACACTAAAATCCCGCATCCTAGATATCACTGAATGAAATATTCCAGTTGTAAATACTCATTACATAGTGGAATGCATTGAGAACAATAAAACCTAAAAATTATCAAAGTAAATCACAACTAATATCCTACGGAGGTCTCGAGTTGGAATGATGATCAAAATCAAAGTGGAAAATGAAGTTACAGGATGATCCAACTTCAGTGGAAATGTCTCAAGGCAAGGAAATGATGCTCAGTAGTGTGTGTGGCCTCCATGGATATCCCAGACCTGGACGAAAGAATCCGCCAACTCCTGGACAGTCTGTGGTGCAACGTGATGTTGGTGGATGGTGTGAGACATGATGTGCCAGATGTGTTCAATCGGATTCAGGTCCGGGGAACGGGCAGGCCAGTCCATAGCTTCAATGCCTTAATCTTGCAGTACTGCTGACACTCCAGCCACATGAGGTCTGGCATTGTCCTGCATTAGGAGGAACCCAGGGCCAACCGCACCAGCATATGGTCTCACAAGGGGTCAGAGGATCTCATCTCAGTACCTAATGGCAGTCAGGCTACCTCTGGCAAGCACATTGGAGGGCTGTACGGCCCTCCAAAGAAATGCCACCCCACACCATTACTGACCCACTGCCAAAGTGGTCATGCTGAAGGATGTTGCAGGCAGCAGGTTGCTCTCCACGGCGTCTCCAAACTCTCACGTGCTCAGTGTGAATCTGC
Source organism: Ranitomeya variabilis (assembly GCF_051348905.1). NCBI lineage: Eukaryota > Metazoa > Chordata > Amphibia > Anura > Dendrobatidae > Ranitomeya > Ranitomeya variabilis. The sequence goes on along the minus strand of NC_135234.1, from coordinate 705,079,517 downwards.
CTTCATCTGTGAAGAGCACAGGGCGCCAGTGGTGAATTTGCCAATCCTGGTGTTCTGTGGCAAATTCCAAGCATCCTGAACGGTGTTGGACTGTGGGCACAACCCCCATCTGTGGACATCTCAGACCATCCTCATGGAGTCGGTTTCTAACCGTTTGTGCAGACACATGCACATTTTTGTCCTGCTAGAGGTCATTTTGCAGGGCTCTGCCAGTGTTCCTCTTGTTCCTCCTTGCAGAAAGGCTGAGGTAGCGGTCTTGCTGCTGGGTTGTTGCACTCCTATGGCCCCCTCCACATCTGATGTATTGGCCTGTCTCCTGGTAGCGCCTCCAGCCTCGACACCACGCTGACAGACATAGCAAACCTTGCCACAACTCGCATTGATATGCCATCCTGGATGAGCTGCACTACCTGAGCCACTTGTGTGGGTTGTAGAGTCCGTCTCATGCTACCACGAGTGTGAAAGCACAACCAACATTCAAAAGTGACCAAAACAGCCATAAAACATTGGTGCTGAGATGTGGTCGGTGGTCCCCACCTGCAGGACCACTCCTTTATTGAGTGTGTCTTGAAAATTGCCAATAATTTCCATCTGTTGTCTATTCCATTTGCTCTCAAGCTCTAGCCACCTCCTGTCGCCTCCAGCTCAAAAATATTTCCAGAATCCGTCCTTTCCTCAACCCTTACTCTACCAAAATGCTTGTGCATGCCCTAATCATCTCCTGCCTCGACTACTGCAACATCCTCCTTTGTGGCCTACCCTCTAACACTCTTGCACCCCTCCAGTCCGTCCTTAACTCTGCTGCCCGACTAATTAATATCTCTCCTCGCTACACTCCAGCTTCCCCTCTTTGCAAATACCTTCTCTGGCTCCCAATTTCCCAGCGTATCCAGTTTAAACTACTAACACTTACCTACAAAGTCATCCATAACTAGTGTTGAGCATTCCGATACCGCAAGTATCGGGTATCGGCCAATATTTGCGGTATCGGAATTCCGATACCGAGATCCGATACTTTTGTGATATCGGGAATCGGTATCGGGATCGATATTAATGTGTAAAATAAAGAATAATAAAAAAAAATATTGATATACTCACCTCTCCGACGCAGCCTGGACCTTACCGATGTAACCGGCAGCTTCCGTTCCTAAGAATGAGCGCTCGAAAGACCTTAGATGACGTCGCGGCTTGTGATTGGTCGCGTAAGCGGTCACGTGACCACCATGCGACCAATCACAAGCCGCGACGTCATCTAAGGTCTTTCAAGCGCTCATTCTTAGGAACGGAAGCTGCCGGTTACATCGGTAAGGTTCAGGCTGCGTCGGAGAGGTGAGTATATCAATATTTTTTATTTTTATTCTTTATTTTACCCATTAATATGGATCCCAGGGCCTGAAGGAGAGTTTCCTCTCCTTCAGACCCTGGGAACCATACAAGATACCTTCCGATACTTGGTGTCCCATTGACTTGTATTGGTATCGGGTATCGGTATCGGCGATATCCGATACTTTTCGGGTATCGGCCGATACTATCCGATACCGATACTTTCAAGTATCGGACGGTATCGCTCAACACTATCCATAACCTTTCTCCTCTGTATATTTCCAAACTAATCTCTCAATATCTTCCCTCACGTAATCTCCGGTCCTCCCAAGACCTTCTTCTCTCCTCCACACTTATTCGCTCCTCGCCCAATCACCTTCTCCCAAATATCCCCCATCTTCTGGAATTCTGTGTCCCAACACGTCCGGTTATCCACCACATTTGGATCCTTTAAACGGAACCTGAAAACGCACCTATAATGACCACACGACCACCTCAACACCATCGGAGCTACTGCAACCCCTGACCTACTGTCTCCTCCCCCATAATCTTGTACAATGTAAGACCGCAAGGGCAGGGTCCTCTTCCCTCTGTACCAGTCTGTCATTGTTAGTTTGTTTACTGTGATATTTGTATTTTAACCCCTTAGTGACAGAGCCAATTTGGTACTTAATGACCGAGCCAATTTTTACAATTCTGACCAGTGTCACTTTATGAGGTTATAACTCTGGAACGCTTTATCGGATCCCGCTGATTCTGAGATTGTTTTTTCGTGACATGTTGTACTTCAAGTTAGTGGTAACATTTCTTCGATATTACTTGCGATTATTTATGAAAAAAATGGAAATATGGCGAAAATTTTTAAAATTTTGCAATTTTCAAACTTTGTATTTTTATGCCCTTAAATCAGAGAGATATGTCACAAAAAATAGTTAATAAATAACATTTCTCACATGTCTACTTTACATCAGCACAATTTTGGAAACAATTTTTTTTTTTGTTAGGGAGTTATAAGGGTTAAAAGTTGACCAGCAATTTCTCATTTTTACAACACCATGTTTTTTTTAGGGACCACATCACCTTTGAAGTGATTTTGAGGGGTCTATATGATAGAAAATAACCAAGTGTGACACCATTCTAAAAACTGCACCCCTCAAGCTGCTCAAAACCACATTCAAGAAGTTTATTAACCCTTTACGTACTTCACAGGAACTAAAACAATGTGGAAGAAAAAAATTAACATTTTACTTTTTTTTGCAAACATTTTACTTCAGAACCATTTTTTTTAATTTTCACAAGTGTAAAAACAGAAATGTAACCACAAATTTTGTTGTGCAATTTTTCCTGAGTACGCCGATACCCCATATGTGGAGGTAAACCACTGTTTGGGCGCACCGCAGAGCTTGGAAGTGAAGGAGCACCGTTTGACTGTTTCAATGCAGAATTGGCTGGAATTGAGATCGGACGCCATGTCGCGTTTGGAGAGCCCCTAATGTGCCTAAACAGTGGAAACCCCCCACAAGTGACACCATTTTGGAAACTAGACCCCCCAAGGAACTTATCTAGATGTGTGGTGAGCACTTTGAACCCCCAGGTGCTTCACAGAAGTTTATAACGTAGAGCCGTGAAAATAAAAAATCGCATTTGTTTTCACAAAAATGATTTTTTCGCCCACAAATTCTTATTTTCACAAGGGTAACAGGAGAAATTAGACCACAAAAGTTGTTGTGCAATTTCTCCTGAGTACGTCGATACCCCATATGTGGAGGTAAACCACTGTTTGGGCGCACCGCAGAGCTTGGAAGTGAAGGAGCACCGTTTGACTTTTTCAATGCAGAATTGGCTGGAATTGAGATCGGATGCCATGTCGCGTTTGGAGAGTCCCTGATGTGCCTAAACAGTGGAAACCCCCCACAAGTGATACCATTTTGGAAACTAGACCCCCCAAGGAACTTATCTAGATGTGTGGTGAGCACTTTGAACCCCCAAGTGCTTCACAGAAGTTTATAACGTAGAGCCGTGAAAATAAAAAATCTCATTTTTTCTACAAAAATGATCTTTTTGCCCCCAAATTTTTATTTTCACAAGGGTAACGGGAGAAATTAGACCACAAAAGTTGTTGTGCAATTTCTCCTGAGTACGTCGATACCCCATATATGGGGGTAAACCACTGTTTGGGCGCACCGCAGAGCTTGGACGTGAAGGAGCACCGTTTGACTTTTTCAATGCAGAATTGGCTGGAATTGAGATCGGATGCCATGTCGCGTTTGGAGAGTCCCTGATGTGCCTAAACAGTGGAAACCCCCCACAAGTGATACCATTTTGGAAACTAGACCCCCCAAGGAACTTATCTAGATGTGTGGTGAGCACTTTGAACCCCCAAGTGCTTCACAGAAGTTTATAACGTAGAGCCGTGAAAATAAAAAATCTCATTTTTTCTACAAAAATGATCTTTTTGCCCCCAAATTTTTATTTTCACAAGGGTAACAGGAGAAATTAGACCACAAAAGTTGTTTTGCAATTTCTCCTGAGTACGTCGATACCCCATATATGGGGGTAAACCACTGTTTGGGCGCACCGCAGAGCTTGGAAGAGAAGGAGTGTCGTTTTACTTTTTCAATGTAGAATTGGCTGGAATTGAGATCGGACGCCATGTCACGTTTGGAGAGCCGCTGATGTGCCTAAACAGTAGAGACCCCCCACATATGACACCATTTTGGAAACTAGACCCCTTAAGGAACTTATCTAGATGTGTGGTGAGCACTTTAAACCCCCAGGTGCTTCACAGAAGTTTATAACGTAGAGCCGTGAAAATAAAAAAATCGCATTTTTTCTACAAAAATGATCTTTTTGCCTCCAAATTTTTATTTTACCAAGGGTAACAGGAGAAAATGGACCCCAGAAGCTGTTGTACAATTTGTCTTGAGTACGCCGACACCCCATATGTGGGGGTAAACCACTGTTTGGGCGCATGGCTGAGCTCGGAAGCAAAGGAGCGCCATTTGACTTTTCAATGCAAAATTGACTGGAATTGAGATCGGACGCCATGTCGCGTTTGGAGAGCCCCTGATGTGCCTAAACAGCAGAAACCCCCCAAAAGTGACCCCATTTTGGAAACTAGACCCCCCATGGAACTTATCTAGATGTTTAGTGAGAACTTTGAATGCCCAAGTGCATCACAGAAGTTTATAATGCAGAGTCGTGAAAATAAAAAATATATATTTTTTAACAATAAAGATTTTTTAGCCCCCAAGTTTTTATTTTCACAAGGGTAACAAGAGAAAATGGACCCCAACAGTTGTTGTCCAATTTGTCCTGAGTATGCTGGTACCCCATATGTGGGGGTAAACCACTGTTTGGGCGCATGGCAGAGCTCGGAAGGGAAGGAGTGCCATTTTGGAATGCAGACTTTGATAGAATTGTCTGCGGGCGTTATGTTGCCTTTGCAGACCCCTAATGTACCTAAACAGTAGAAACCCCCAACAAGTGACCCCATTTTGGAAAATAGACCCCCCAAGGAACTTATCTAGATATGTGGTGAGAACTTTGAATGCCCAAGTGCTTCACAGAAGTTTATAATGCAGAGTAGTGAAAATAAAAAATATTTTTTTTCCCACAAAAAAGATTTTTTTAGCCCCCAAATTTTTATTTTCACAAGGGTAACAAGAGAAATTGGACCCCAAAAGTTGTTGTCCAATTTGTCCTGAGTATGCTGGTACCCCATATGTGGGGGTAAACCACTGTTTGGGCGCACGGCAGAGCTCGGAAGGGAAGGAGCGCCATTTTGCAATGCAGACTTTGATAGAATTGTCTGCGGGCGTTATGTTGCGTTTGCAGACCCCTAATGTACCTAAACAGTAGAAACCCCCACAAGTGACCAAATTTTGGAAACTAGACCCCCTAAGGAACTTATCTAGATATGTGGTGAGAACTTTGAAAGCTCAAGTGCTTCACAGAAATTTATAATGCAGAGTAGTGAAAATAAAAAAATATATTTTTTTCCAACAAAAAAGATTTTTAGCCCCCAAGTTTTTATTTTCACAAGGGTAACAGGAGAAATTGGACCCCAAAAGTTGTTGTCCAATTTATCCCGAGTACGCTGATGCCCCATATGTGGGGGTAAACCACTGTTTGGGCGCACGGCAGAGCTCAGAAGGGAGGGAGTACCATTTGACTTTTTTAGCGCAAAATTGGCTGTCGTGTTTGGAGACCCCCTGATGTACCTAAACATTTCCGCGGATGCGTGGCCGTAACTCTGCCCCCTCCTCCCCAGGACATAGACTGGGCAGCGGATGCGTTGAAAAACTGCATCCGCTGCCCACGTTGTGCACAATTTTCACAACGTGCGTCGGTACATCGGGCCGACGCATTGCGACCGCCCCGTACCGACGCAAGTGTGAAAGAAGCCTTAGGCTACTTTCAGACATAGCGCATTTTTGAGCGCTATTTTGCGGGCGCTTTTCAAAAATGCGCAATGTCATTTTCGTCTGCCGGCAAAGTGAATGAGAAATTCACTTTGCCGTTCAGACACACCGCAAAAAAACGCGGCGCTTTTGTCTGCAAACACGCCGGCGTAAAAAGAATTGACATGTCAATTCTTTACGCAGCGGCGTGTCTGCGTATCCCCCTAGGGCCCCATATTACCTTCCACACACAGCACCTTTGTCCTGGGTGTCGGCGTCTTTGTACGGAGGGGTTGACACCCAGGACCGGACGTGACGTCGGACAGGAAGAGGGAAGCCCCCGCCCCCCAGTGAAGCAGCATGGAGTCCTTCTGTGTGTGTGTGTGTGCGTGTGTGTGCGTGTGTGTGTCCCCATGCGACGCTAGTGCCACCATTGTGCTAAGTCGCCGTATGGGACTACTACTCCCATCCGGTATTAGGATGGGAGAGTTGTCCCTGTGTCCGGCGACTTAGCACAATTGTAAAGTTACACAAAACACCTACACACAATACACATACATGACACACAGTACATACAACATATAACACAGAGTATATACTCACCAACAGCACACTTGTAGGCGAAGCCCTCGATCCTCCAGGAAAAAATCCAAAAATAATAAACCAAATTCATACTCCCTGTCCGCAGAATCCATAAAACGAGTGTCCCACGCCGATCGGCTGCTCTCCGGCGATACACTGCCAGGAGCGAAGCTCCTAGCAGTGTATCGCGTACTGTTCCGGAGTTCAATGACTCCGGCGTCTCGGTTAACAGCAGTACAGCTGCGTTGAACTTTCCCACGCAGCACTGCCGTTAAGCGAGAGTGCCGGGGTCAATGACCGCCGGTAAACTCGCTCGCGCATGCGCAGTGACACACCGACAGGAACTATGGCTCCTGTCAGTGTGTTGCTGCAGCCGTGGAGAGCTGACATATCTCTGGATGTGTCTGTTCTCCATGGAAAATCTTGATACGTGGCACTTAAATATGTGGCAATTAAATACGTGACACGTGGCACTTATACGTGATACGTGTCACTTAAATACGTGGCACTGAAATACGTGATACGTGGCACTTTGATACGTGGCACGTGTCTCTTAAATACGTGGCACGTGGCACTGAAAGATGTGGCACGTGGCACTTTGATACGTGGCACTTTGATACGTGGCACGTGGCACTGAAATATGTGGCACGTGGCACTTTGATACGTGGCACGTGGCACTTTGATACGTGGCACTTTGATACGTGGCACGTGGCACTTTGATACGTGGCACGTGGCACTTTGATACGTGGCACGTGGCACTTTGATACGTGGCACGTGGCACTTTGATACGTGGCACTGAAATATGTGGCACGTGGCACTTTGATACGTGGCACGTGTCACTTAAATACGTGGCACTAAAATATGTGGCACGTGGCACTTTGATACGTGGCACGTGTCTCTTAAATACGTGGCACGTGGCACTGAAAGATGTGGCACGTGGCACTTTGATACGTGGCACGTGGCACTTTGATACGTGGCACGTGGCACTTTGATACGTGGCACGTGGCACTTTGATACGTGGCACTGAAATATGTGGCACGTGGCACTTTGATACGTGGCACGTGTCACTTAAATACGTGGCACGTGGCACTGAAATATGTGGGACACGTTGCACAAAAAAGTTACATGTAGTTTTTTTGTGTTGACGGTCCGCCGAAGCACGACGCATCCGTCGCACGACGGATGCGACATGTGGCAATCCGTCGCAATGCGTCGCTAATGCAAGCCAATGGAGAAAAAACGCATCCTGCAAGCACTTTTGCAGGATGCGTTTTTTCTCCAACGACGCATTGCGACGGAAGCCAAAAAACGCTAGTGTGAAAGTAGCCTAACCCTAGCCCTAACCCTAAATTTAGCCCCAACCCTAACCCTAACTCTAACCCTAACCCTAACTCTAACCCTAACCCTAACCCTAACCCTAATTTTAGCCCCAACTTGTCTTCTCCTGCCGGCCGGCAGATGGCAGCAGATGGCGGGCGCACTGCGCATGCGCCCGCCATGATGAAAAAGCCGGCCGGCAGGAGAAGACAGAAGAGGACCCAGGGACCCCGGGTGAGTATGATAGGGTCCCCGAATCCCCCTATTTCTCTGTCCTCTGATGTGCGATCACATCAGAGGACAGAGAAATAACTGATCGCTTTTTTTTTTTTTTTTTGCGGTCGCCGGTAAACTGTTAATTACCGGCGATCGCAAAGCAGGGGTCGGTGCAAATCGACCCCGATCATGTTCTTTGGGGTCTCGGCTACCCCCGGCAGCCGAGACCCCAAAGAACATCCGGGTGCCGGGCGGCGGGCGCACTGCGCGTGCGCCCGCCATTTTTTCCCGGAAAAAAGATGGCGGCGCCCATGGGGAGACACGAGGAGCACCGGGGGAGGTAGGTAAGTATTGGGGGGCTATTGGGGGCCATCGGGGACCACATTTCTCTGTCCTCCGATGTGCGATCACATCGGAGGACAGAGAAATTAAACGGCAAATCGCGTTTTTTTTTTTTTTGTTGCGACCGCCGGTAAACGGTTAATTACCGGCGATCGCAACTCGGGGGTCGGTAAAAACCCCCCGAATCATGTTCTCTGGGGTCTCGGCTACCCTCGGCAACCGAGACCCCAGAGAAAATCCGACTCTGGGGGGCGCTATTCACTTTTTCCACAGCGCCGTTAATTAACGGCGCTGTGGTTTAAGTACCCTTAGCGGCCGCCGTTAAAAGGCGTATCGGCGGTCGTTAAGGGGTTAATGTAACCATGTGTTATGTACAGCACCATGGAATTAAAGGTGCTATATATATATATATATATATATATATATATATATATATATATATATATATATAATTATTTTTTTATTTTTTTTAAAAAAAAAAATTCACATAGACTTTTCATGTCTTTTCTTTATACTTTTTCATGATTGTAACACATACAGCTCTGGCAAGAGACCACCACATCAAAACCCTGTCATGGGCAGCCCAATCTCCAGACCTGAACCCCATTGAAAACCTCTGGAATGTAATCAAGAGGATGATGGATAGTCACAAGCCATCAAACAAAGAAGAACCGCTTACATTTTTGCGCCAGAAGCAGTGTGAAAGACTGGTGGAAAGCATGCCAAGACGCATGAAAGCTGTGATTAAAAATCATGGTTATTCCACAAAATATTGATTTCTGAACTCTTCCTGAGTTAAAACATTAGTATTGTTGTTTCTAAATGATTATGAACGTGCTTTCTTTGCATTATTTGAGGTCTGAAAGCACTGGGGTTTTTGTTGGTTTTTTTACCATTTTTCTTTTTCAGAAAAAAAAAATGCAAAATTTATAGCTTGGAAATTCAGAGACATTGTCAGAAGTTTATAGGTATGGTTTTGAGTAAAATATAAATTGTTCATTTAGTCCATAAAGAGAAAAATCAGAAAAACTGAACACTTTGCAGTGGTCTCTTAATTTTTGCCAGAGCTGTATATATTTTAGCTCTTTTTACATTGTGTGTATATATATATATATGTGTGTGTGTGTGTTCTTCACTTACCGTATTTTGCTTTTTTTGGTCCATACCTCTCTATTGTGCTAGCTCAATATTTGGACAGCACTGTTCGATTATAATTTTAAATTGCACAATAATCTTGTCTGTGCGTTTATGTTTTACACAGCGCTCCTTATCCAGTACACTTAATGTATTGCATGCAAGATTTGTCATGTGAGAATACTTATTACCATCCTGATACTCTGATATGCCACTTTACGTTTTAAATATCTGGCAAGTTTCTTAAAAGGAGGGAGGAAGGGAGAGATATTTATTAATTTGTTTTTTTTTCTCTCCTCACCATTACTACAGTGTTTGAACTGATCATTGATGCTTGACTGCCCAAGTATTTGTAGATCCAAATCTACCTCTCTTCATAGTGCCCGCTTTTGGACACGCCACATTCGATAATCCTGGTTTTTCCATTTATCTATATTTTTTGGAAGGGAGACGCGTTGATATTACAATAATGAAAAGAGACACTATTGGTGAACATCTTGAATACCTCACGTATTGCTTTTTTGAAGTATTTTGTCTATGCCATTACTATCATATTTGGAGGTCTGTCTGTGTCTTTCCACACTTATCCGGCAACTAATACAGATCATAGCTACGGAGATTCATCAGTTGTGTACGACATGGATATGCCTCATGTTTCATTCCATGTCACACATCTTGTTGATTTATTTCGAGTTTGGGGGATACAACATGATTCTTTCTGGGCACTTTAGCCCCACTTTCTTAATTCACAATTTAAAAGACCAGCATGTTGTGTTCTTCTTTTTGCTATTGTCACTTTTCACATGTTTTTTTCCTTGATTTATTTGTATTTATGTCAACTGACCTCATTCCAGCATTGCCCTCTTTGACTAATGCAGTGGTGAAACTGCCCATTTGCAGCTATCATCGCCATATCTCGTAATTCTTGGAACATACAGTTGGACACTCATATCATTTTTTGTGTGTACCATGGATGGGGACATTGTATTTTATTGTTTGTTGAATACTTCAGTTCAATTAAACCTCTTTAAATACTTACGCTCTGACATGTACTTAATACTACTTTGTGCATTCTGGATTCTCTTTTCTTTCTGATATGGGTATATAATATGCTCAATAACCAACAAGGTGATGTCTTATGTCTTCGATACCTCATATGACTGGTTTTCACCTCTTATTAGACCAAGCGAATACTCAGCTCCACGGCCATTTAACACTCCGACGTGATCGCAGGTGTTTCTGACTTTGCTTGCTTGGATTCTTCGTGTCAAAAAACTGTATTAAAAATTACCTTTAATTACATCTTAACGCAGTAATAAGTAATAATAAAAGGACCACTACCACCATTAAAAAGAAGATACCAGGCGGTGCCTGTACCTATCACTAAGCTAGACTATTCCTACCTACCAGCGGAGGTTGGCACCCTATACCTGCCCAAGGGTGCCCCCGCTCACCAACTGTCCCTTCTAACCCTATCCAGCCCTGACAGGACTGGGAAAGAAACAGGAGAGACAGTAAAGTTCACATTTGTTTGGACAGTAACCCACGATTATTGTGGGAAAGTTGTGTATCGATTTTTTTGTTACTGCCAAAAGCAAGATAAAATGCTTAGTCAACAATGGGTAGTAAATCACATTAATTGTGAGAAAATTATTTAGAATTATAACTACCCAAAGTGAAGTGGTCCTAATAACAGTAACCTTTTGTATTGCTATCGAATTCCCATATTATATCTTTTTGGGATTTTTACCAAACCAGGCCTCATGCAGTCTCATTTAAGGAGGTTTAATTATGAGTCAGTAGGCTCAATCTCATTTATTATTTGATGTACCTTAATATAATATTCCTTTTTGAGCACTTTCTGTATGTTTTATACACTTTACCCATAACGGATAAAGGTCACCAGTTGGCAATTACATTACTCTAATACAATTTTGTTATAGAACATCATAAGGTTACTATATATGCTCATATTTTATGTATCTCCAACGACTTTTATACCTCAGTCGCAGACTGGGCAGACTAGGCGATGATGTCATTTTTAGTTTCATGCATTGATCCTTCCTTTATTGCAGTCTGTGCCATCTTTTGGGGTGGCTTCTGTGCCTGCTGTTGCTACTGCTGCTGATGTTGCAAACAATTTTTTTTAAAATGTGGAAACTCCAAGTTGGGCTTCCATCTGGTGGGTTGCCTGTGTAAGTAGGGTTCCCAGACAGGCAGGCCTGCACTTATTTTTTAGTCAACTACCTGTGTTACTTTCCTTCTATTAATAGTACTGTAGGAAACTGATGTTTGTGCCATGTGAGTGTGGCCTGGAATAAAGCAAAAAAAAATTTGGAGGTGTTGCATGAGGTATCAGGTCTCCCAGCTAATAAGGCTTACACTGCTTCCTCAACAGCCAGGTCCTGATTGAAACTTCAATTCCAAGCTGTAATTGCTGGGCCAGACCCTGATACCCCATGCATGGCCCATGGCTGACTGCTGCCGTCTCATTTGCAAATTTCTACTGTGGGTCAATTTATGCCACTTTTCATGGCGTCTACCCAAAATTTTAATTGTTTGGGAGCTTTTTGTCACCCCTTAAGGTGTTGTGTATAGGTTTGGTTTGGCCTCCCATTGAATCTAATGGGGTTCGGGTACGTTCGTCGAACCGTTCGGAGAACATTTTAAATATTTGCCGAACCGAACCTTGAAAGGTTCACTCATCTCTAATTATAAGATCTGTTGGACCATCGTCCATATTCTTCATCAACAAAGTACTTGTACTCAGATGTAGATATTTATTTAAAAAAAGATAAACAAAAAAACATCAGAAGTTACAATATAAAAAATGCAATAATATTATTTTATAAAATTACTATAATTAAAATACTATGTCAAAAACAGAACATTAATTATCAACTGTCAATCGACACATTATATCTTTGGAAGTTGAATCTTTTCAGCAATAACACACCAGTTGGAATGATCAAAGAACGTCTGCACAACACGAAGGTCGGGAATGCATTGTCCTATGAGGTCACTGAGCTCGCCCTGCTTAAAAATGTGGTAATATCGTAGACAGGCATTATTTACACCCTGCAGAAGTTGATTGTCTGATGAAACAATTTCACAATCATAGTGACAGCCAATTAAGGATTTGTCTCTTCTGTTTCTAGTCTTTTCACCAGGATTTGCAAAATTCACAGTACAGTTAAGTCTCCGATCAGTTGATTTCCCGCATTCTGAACTCAGATCTGGTAAAGGAACCATGTTAAAATCATCAATTGCTTCCTTGCTAAGGTCTACAGTGGGAGACTTCCAAAAGGATACGTTAGTGATTGGTGAGCTCCACCTTTCTGCAACTGTGTTGGCATTGTTCTCAAGGTTTTGCATATGATATCCAACATTTCCAAAAAAATGCAAATGCTTAGAGGAAATGCTTAGAGGTCTCTTATCATCAATACAGAGATTATACAATCTCCGGAATATGCTTCCATCGTTGTGCTCTATGACCCCAGAATCAGAAGTTTTATTCAATCCCGAATCTAAAGAGCGTGCCAAGAACCTGGATGATTGAAGTTTATTCTGATATGGTAAAGATTGATCATCTAGAAAAGAAGAACTCTTAGTCCTCAGGGTTGTGGAGGCATGGACTGTGTTGAAGTGCTGATTCAAAGAGCTGGTATTGAGGTTTGCTTTCCTAGACTTTTGCAGCTTGTCAGATAGGTTTGGTATACTTGGATCTTTGTTCCAAGGTATGAGCAAATCTTGTTTTACAAATTTCCTTCTTTTTTGTTCCATTGCCCATACATATATCATCATCTGTCCACCAACTTTCAGTATCCGACTCATCTCCTTAATAGCTAGAACACGACGTTCCTTGGTTGAAAAATGGTGGATAACTGTAGAGGCCGAAAAACAGCATTAACGTTTTTGATTTATTTTTTTTTGTGCAATAAACAAAATTATTGACATAAGTTTGAAAGGTTCTGTAACTTTCTGGCCTGGTGATTGAATTCCCTACCTCTAACACTTTAAGGACAAGGTCCTGTGCGGGCCATAAGCTACATTTACATGGCAGTATTTTGGTCTGCATTTCACATCAATATTTGTAATTACAAATACTGATTGGTTTTAATTTTTTTAAATTCAAACTGCGGAACTGCAAGTGCTTCCTCTAAGGGAGTTGCCTGGAATACATTTTTTGTCCCTCAAAGGCTTGCAAAACTGTAAAATAAGAAACTAAGCTGCTACCCCCCTTCCCCAGATCCAGTGCTGCATCTCCACTGCTGACCTAGTGTTTGTTCACAAGCAGTAAGTGCACAATTATAGTGCACGTACCCACTGCAGCCAATCACTGGGCCTAGTGGATCCGCCAATGTAGACTTCATGAGCTACTGAGCCCAGTGATTGGCGGCAGCAGTCAGAAGGGATGTAGTCGACAGGCTGGAGCAATGACTTATAGACTACAGCTCATGTGACCACTGCAGTCATGCTTAATAAACACACATTCATAGTATACACACACACACTTCTGCTAGAAGTATAGCACAAGTCTACAAAAAAATATTTTTTCCCAGGTGCCAAGGTTTTTTTTCTTTTTAATGGATTTAGTGTATTTTGAGGGAGTTTAATTTAAAAACTCCATTACTTTTGCTGAATTGGTTCTAGTTTTTGAGATAATTCATTGTGTATTTCAGCTGTAGGCTTACAGCGCTATAAAAGCGATTTATTGAAGCCAGAATTCTGCTATAATTAATTAACTATTACATATCTCAGAAACTAGAGCCAATCTGGCAAAACCAAAGTCATATTCTTAATCGGTACCATAAACTTAATATAAAACCAATCACTAGAAGAGTGAGTGTACTCTTTGTTCGGGTTTTCCTGAGCACGTTCGGGTCTCCTCCGAGTATTTGTAACTGTTCGGAGATTTAGTTTTCAACCCCGCAAGCTGAATGGTTTACAGCTACTAGCCTGCTTGATTACATGTAGGGATTCCCTAGCAACCAGGCAACCCCCACATGTACTCAGCCTGGTTAGTAGCTGTAAATCATTCAGCTGAGGCGATGAAAACTTAATCTCCAAACACTAACAAATACTCGGAGGACACCCGAGTGTACTCAGGAAAACTCGAGCAACGAGTACACTCCCTCATCACTACCAATCACACATCATTGGCACCAAAATCACGGTATACAAATGTAGTATGCACACCCAGCTCTGCCACAACCATATGTTATAAACACGCATCCCTTCCTCTGTTGCAGGTTTTTGAACTGCACACAAAACAACAGAGAGTCTCATCGCAAAGTGACTGTTCACTGTTCAAACCAAGTACAGGTGCTCCCTTGAAGTGGCCAAACAGCTCAATGCACCTTCCCACCTGCTTGTTTTCCATCCATCTCCACCCTTCTCTGGCTCTATAAGGCTGGAGCTGTCAATCAAAATAGAGAGGGGGATGGAGATAGAGTAAAAAACAAGTATGTGGGAATGTGCACTTAAATGCTTGGCCACACCAAGGGAGCACGGAGTGCCTGAACTTGGAACAATCATTCTGTGCTTATGGGCTTCCTTCAAATAAGCTGCCAATTAGGCCCTGCCTTATGCAGGGCATAGAAAACTATGGCAGAGTCGATTGTTAGGCCTTTGCCGCAATGGCAACCAATTGGCACCTTGCAATTGCGTCACAGTAGGGTCACGATGGAAGTTCTCCTACTGTGAAACCACTTGAGTGTCACAGTCAGCACTGATTGTGCCATCTGAGGGATTAAAGTGAACCTAACAACTGATCCATGCTGCCCAATCCACAGGCAGCATGTATCAGACACCGACTGCATGATCTCAGCCAGGAATGTTTCATTCTGAAACGCTACGGCGTAAAGGAAAAACATGCTTTAAAAGCCGACAAAAACCAAGTTGCACTATCTACTGGTTGGACAAGCGGGTCCACAGTGGCTTCTCTCTGCCCACTGATAGTGACTGACAAGTCTATGCCCACGTGCATGTATCAGCAGAGACCTGTCAATCCAGGTCAGCGGGCAGGGAGAAGTGGCTGGCGACTGAGCCTTGCTGTAGAGTAGTTGGACAAGCGGGTTTTAAAGTATGTTCTTCTCTGTCACACAAGCATATTACAGGTA
Source organism: Ranitomeya variabilis (assembly GCF_051348905.1). Lineage (NCBI taxonomy): Eukaryota > Metazoa > Chordata > Amphibia > Anura > Dendrobatidae > Ranitomeya > Ranitomeya variabilis. Next base: position 705,064,078 of record NC_135234.1, on the reverse strand, counting down.
TAGTTTGCTTGTATTCTGCCTATCTGATTTCTCGCACTATAACATGGCCACATAAACATGCAATATGTCTGTGCGATACTGGCAAAAAAAAAAAAAAAAAAAACAGCAGCAACATGGACTCTATATGGTGTGAGGGACCTAAATAGTTCATTATTTGTGCTTGTAGTACAGAACAAGTAGCAAAGTCTATAACTCACCAGCTATGGACAGGACGGCATCAAAACAGCCATCCCGATACGGGAGACGCAGTCCATCACACACCATTACTTCATAGCCTCGAGTTCTTGCAGCCTCCACCAAGGGCAAGCAATAATCACATCCCACTTTATATGTTGGACTGTTGATATGCAGATATTTTCCATTTCCACAACCTGAAATTATATTGAAACCTGTGAGATAATTGAGGATAAAACAATACTGATAGTGATGTATCAAAACTGGATCAAAAAACGTGGAGCAGTTCTGAATGATATAGTTTATCATGATGATGATAATAATAATAATTAAGTAGCTAAAAAAAGTTTAAATTTGTATAAAATAAATAATTGGTGTCATTTTTTGAGACCCATTACTTTTTTTTAAAAGTATTTTTCCATCGATGGAGTGGTGGGAGGGCTTGCTTTTTGCATGCTAAGCTGTAGGTTTATTGGTACCATTTTGGGGTGCATACAATGTTTTAATCGCTTTTGTATTCCATTGTTTGTTTTTTTAGGGGGATAGTGTGGCAATTGAAAATCTGTAATATGTTTTATTTTGTATTTATCCTTATAGGTTAAATAATGTTTTTATTTTGATAGATCGGATTTTTATTGATGTGGTGTTGCAAAATTTGTTCATTTTATTTATTTTTTTGGATTGGAAAAAAAGCAATCAGATTGCCTGAAACACTGATGTCTGGCCTAGGATTGGTGCTGTAAGATCAGTGGATCTTAGGCTGGCACCTGGCAACCACAGCATTACCAGGGCCAACTCTGATTGGTGCGATCTACGATAACATCGGTCACACAAATCAGAGCACAAAATGCGCTGTGACCTGCAAATCACAGCCCTGTATTTCCTCAGTCTAGCTTTGGGTTTGTGTAGGTTGGTCACTCTGTCCATCTGTGTGCTGTGCTGGGCCATGTGGTGCCACAGAAGCCTGTGCCATCACTGTGGTTGCTGCTGCTTCTCCTCCTGGTGAAGAAGAAAGAAGAGTTCCTGATCTCTCCCTGATCCTTGCCTGATCATTCCCCAATCCACCTTAATCCCTCTCTCACCTCTCCTGCCTCTCCTCCCTCTGCCCGAATTCTGCCTCCGAGCAGTGATCAGTACTTGATCGCTCATTTTTCGCAGTTTTTTCTTTTTTGTGTGTCGTGCAGCTGCCAAACGTTGATCAGTGATGCAATTTACACATGCTTGATGTTTTCCACAACTTTTTTTTCCACTAACTATCCCCCCCCCCATTAACCCTTTGCACCACTCCATGTGTGCATCCTACAGCCGCTGAGCCACTGATCAGACGTACACCACTGATTAACACCTCTGCTCATTTTTGGCAAGGACTTTTTTTTCCTTCTCCTTTTTTTAGCACCTTTTTGCACCACACCCGTGCTTGAGTCCTACAACAGTCGAGCAATCACTAACATCACTAAGCATCACAAACATCACTAAGCTGGCCTCCAATTATTTTTTTTTTGGTGAAAAAACTCAAGTAAAAAATAATTTAGATTAGTTGATAGCATTAGATTAGTTAGAGATAGTAAAATATACTGTAGTAATTGTCATCTACTATAGTATTTTTTTTTTATTGAATTGAGTTAGCGTCAGTACAGAGAAAAAAAAAGTTTGATTAGTTGATAGGATTAGATTAGGGACGGTAGGATATAACATAGAAATAGTCTTCTACTACAGTATTTATTACTGAATTAAAAAAAAAAAAGAATCATCCGTGTGTCTTACAGCCGTTGAGTGTTGATCACTGACGCACATCAGTTAACCTCCGGTTGTTGGCGTTTTTTTTTATTTTAAAAGAATCAAAAAATAATTTACATTAGGGACAGGAAAATATACCATAGTAATCGTCAACTACTACAGTATTTTTAACTGAATTGAATCAGGTTTGGTGTATCAGTATTGGTCTTTTACTGACGTCCGTTTAGTTGTTGTTTTCTATTTTTACCAAATTTTAATATTTTTCTTTCTATGTTTTCTTTTTTTCCTCTTCTAAATAAAAAAAAGAAGTTTACACCAAGCACTCACACACATCTGAATAAAATTTGGTATACACACACAAACACCACATATGTGAAAAAAATGTTGTCCGAAACCCGATATTCAGCGTAGAAGGCATGCGCTTTCCTTGCCTCCGACATTGACAGTGAGTGAGAGGATCCCACCTTCCTTTAATTTTTCCTACTCCTCCTCTTCTTCTAGTGATACCGACCAGCATGAAGATGCCCCAGGACTGAAAATGAACCAGCGCGCACCATTATTGACCCCGTATGGACATCTCTCGAAAATTTTGACCCACAGGTTCCTGATTTTGTAGCGCAATTAGGAATCCAATTTGACACCACCAGCCTTACAGAAATTGACTTTTTTAAAGTATTTTTCTCTGAAGATATTGTAAATCTCATGGTGTGGTTTGTATGCAAGATTTTGGCCAACGACCTTCAGTAAGAGCATTGAAGAAGGGTTATGGCTGCGTATTCCAGCATGACAATGACACGAAACACGCAGCCAGGGCAACTAAGGAGTGGCTCTGTAACAAGCATTTTAAAAGGTCCCGGTGTGGCCCAGCCAGTCTGCAGATCTGAAACCCATTAAAAAAAATCTTTGGAGGGAGCTGAAAGTCAATGTTGCCCAGCGACCACCTCAAAACCTGAAATACAGCTCTGGCAAAAATTAAGAGACCACTGCAAAATGTTCAGTTTGTCTGATTTTTCTCCGTATAGGTATATTTTTGAGTAAAATGTAAATTGTTCTTTTAGTCTATAAACTTCTGACAACATGTCTCCGAATTTCCAAGCAATACATTTTGTATATTTTTTCTGAAAAGGAAAAATGGTAAAAATTAAAAATAAAACAAAAAACAGTGCTTTCAGACCTCAAATAATGCAAAGAAAACACGTTCATAATCATTTAGAAACAACAATACTAATGTTTTAACTCAGGAAGAGTTCAGAAATCAATATTTTGTGGAATAACCATGATTTTTAATCACAGCTTTCATGCATCTTGGCATACTTTCCCCCAATCTTTCACATTGCTTCTGGCGCAAAAATGTAAGCAATTCTTCATTGTTTGATGGCTTGTGACTATCCATCTTCCTCTTGATTACATTCCAGAGGTTTTCAATGGGGTTCAGGTCTGGAGATTGGGTTGCCCATGACAGCGTTTTGATGTGGTTGTCTCTTAATTTTTGCCAGAGCTGTATCTGGAGAAGAATCTGTATGGAGGAGTGGGCCAAAATCCCTGCCGCAGTTTGTGCAAACTTGGTCAAGAACTACAGGATATGTCTCACCTCTAATTACAAACAAAGTTTTTATACCAAATATTAAGTTCTGTTTTTCTATTAAATAATTAATTTGCATTTTATAGCATGACATATGTAAAAATGATACAATGTGATTTTCTGCATTTTTTTTTTAAGATTCTGCCTCTCACAGTTGAAGTGTACTTACGATAAAAATTACAGATCTCTCCATTCTTTGTAGGTGGCAAAACTTGCAAAATCGGCAGTGTTTCAAATACTTATTTTCCACACTGTACCTTTGGTCATTATGGCCAAAGAGTTCTATTTTAACCTCATCACTACACAGAACTTGTTTCCAAATTGCATCAGTATTGTTTAGATGTTCTTTTGCATACTTCTGACTCTGAATTTTATGGGGAGGATGCAGGAGAGGTTTTCTTCTGATAACCCTTCCGTGAAGACCATATTTGTGCAGGTGTCTCTCTAGCAATCCTAGGAACAGCTGTCACTGAAATTTTGCTTGGTCTTCCAGGCTTTATCTTTACCTCCACTGTTCCTGTTCACTGCTATTTCTTAATTACATTTTAAACTGAGGAAAGGGCAACTTGAAAATGCTTTGCTAGCTTCTTATATAGTCTTCTCCTGCTTGGAAGGCCTCCACAATTTTCATTTTGAGAGTGCTAGGCAGCTGCTTAGAAGAACCCCTGGCTGCTGTTTTTTGGCACAAGGTTAGAGGAGGTTGGGTTTTTATAAAGCTGGGAAATTTGCATCATGTGGCCTTTCCTAACGATGATGGTGAACAAGCCATAACCTTTACAGGCTAATTAAGGCCTGAAACAATGGTCAAAGTTATCGGAGCACACAAATCTACAGGGTGCTCAAACATTTGCATCAGCTCATTTTCCTTTTTATAATTTTTAAAGTGAAAAAAAAATTACAATATTGTTTTTTTTCCTAAAATGCAAAGTAAATGTGTCATCTTTAACTTTAGGCCTTTCAGAGATAATTTAATTTTCCACTTGCTTAACTGTTCACAATAACAGTAATTTTGACCAAGGGTGTCAAAACGTTTGCATGCCACTGTATAAAAGACACCACGTGACAGTTGCAGTAAACCAGTTTCAAGAGCAGCTTCCATGTTTCACAGTAGGTACAATGTTTTTTTCTTTGTATGGTTCATTTTTGTGTCTGTGAACATATAGCTGGTGTGACTTGAAAAATGCTTCAATTCTTTGTCATCCATCCAAAGGACATTCTCCCAGAAGCTTTGTGGCTTTTCAATATGTATTTTTGACAAATTCCAGTCTTGTTTTCTTTTTAATTTTTTCTTTCAACAGTGGTTTCCTCCTCGGTCGACTTCCATGAAGTCGACTTTAGCCTAGACAGTGCCGAATGGTGTGATCTGACACTGATGTACCTTGACCTTGGAGTTCACATCTAATCTTTAGTCTGGGCTCTTTGGTTAGCTTTCATATTATCAGTCTTTTTACTTTGTCATAAATTTTCCTCTTGCAGCCATATTCAGGGAGGTTGGCTACAGTTCAATAGACTGTAAACTTCTGAGCAACATGTTCAACTGTAGTAACAAGAACATCGGCTGAGATCAAGCGTAATATCTTTCAAAAAGGCGTCTTTTAGGAATTGAAAAGGCAGCCGCCTCAGTAAACTGATACATTATGCACACTGGGTACAGTGTACTGGAAGTATTGCATGTGGCTTATATACCGTAGTTATTCGGTGGAAACCCTGGCTCTTCAGTATGAAAGCCATTAGGTTGGGTGAGTTTGAAAGCCTGAGGTACACAGTGCCTCAGGAGTGGTGACCCTGCAGTGTCTAAACTTACTGGGTGTGGGAAACTCACTGATTTTCATTACTCATTTGCACAGCACTTTTCTTCACACTTACACTATGTTACTATGTATTTGAGTACACATTTTCAATACAGGCCTTCTGGCAATGATGGGGGATTTTTTTTTCATTTCCTGGTGGAAGCTCTGGTCAGTTTTACACTGTAAACACCCACTACTATTTATTTTAATTCTTTTTCAATGTGTGTCAGTTTTCGCTCGTGTGTCCTGTGTCGAGGACTAAGCGGGTGTGGCTCCCTCCTCAACAGTCTTGGGGGATGGGGTGGAGGGCAATGTGTCCATCAGGTTCCGTTCCTCTGGAAAAAAAAGTCAGCCTCCTGGTTTCCCTTGTGTGGAAGCCCAGGGAGATCCCGGGAGCACAATTTGAGCTCTGTGCTTCGACAAAGGGGAAACTCTAGTCCCAGTCCCTCGCTGTGACCTTCTGGCATGGAGGGATAGGGAATGATTTGTTGGGCGCCCTCCTTCGTTTGGAGTGGCCTGCAATAGTGCACATGGATGCAGTCTGTTTTTTTATGTGGCACATCACATTTCTCAGAGCACCTGGGTGAAGAGCAAACGATCTTGGGCTTTTAGTAAAAAAAAACAAAAAACACAGGAATATCAAGCCGTTTGAAGACGATCTTATAGTCGTTACTTTTAAGATGTTTGTCTATAATTTTATCTCTAATCTCCTGAGACAACTCTCTCCTTAGCCTTCTTGGGTCCATGTTCAGTGTGACAACATGATACTAAACAGCACACTGACTACTTTTCACCCTTTAAATATGGGGACTGACTGATTAAGTGTTGTAGACACCAGTTATGCTAATTACAGGACAAAACTTAGTTTAATGTGTCGCTACATTCAAATTATTTTCAATGTTTTCTAGGGTACCATCAATGTTGTTCAAGCCATTTTCATTAGTTTTTTTTTTTCTCTTTTCAATGACAATTCTAAAGCAATGTCTGATTTTCATTAGTTGATATTCAGTAAATTTAAATTGAAAATTACTTTTGTGAGTTTAAAATTATTTCAATATCGATTGTAGATTTCTTTTACTTAACCAAAAGGCTACCAACAATTTTGTCCACGTGTGGACGTTAGTGCACTCATTGTGCTGCTGCACTTGTTTTTGTATTTCCTGAGCATGTACGATACTTCCAAGGGAAACTCGCGTCTGTATAGCCTCACACACTCTTAAATGAAATCTTAAATGAAGACAATGAAGACTATGTACAAAGTTGCTTGAGCAGTCCTGACCCGCATTGGCATTCACAGAACATGGAAAAGTTCGGTGGGTGCCATTTCTGAACAAAGGACCAACGTTTTCTAATCTCATAAAACCTTTTTAAGCTCTTAGGCTAGTTTCACACTAGCGTTTGCATGAGCTGCGGAGGGCTGCGGACTTCCTCCGTGAAGCCCCACCCTCGGCCGCACCTCTGCCTCTAGCTCCGCCTACTTCTGCATGCGGCCTGCATGCGGCCGGCGTACCTATCTTTAACATTAGGTACGCAGGTCATGCCGCTGTATGCGGATGCTTCTGCATGCGTCGTTTTGACGATGCGGAGAAAAAAAATTGCTACAAGCTGCGTTCTACGCTGGTCGCCGCATCGTCAAAACGACGCATGCGGAAGCATCCGCATACAGCGGCACGACCTGCGTACCTAATGTTAAAGATAGGCACGCATGCCGCATGCAGGCCGCATGCAGAAGTAGGCGGAGCTAGCGGCGGAGGTGCTGCTGAGGGCGGGGCTTCACGGAGGAAGTCCGCAGCCCTCTGCAACGCAAATGTGAAACCGGCCTAAAACGCGAATAATATACGTACGCTACTTACCTGGTAGCAGTGTTTTTTTCAGGAGCCATGACAGCACAACGAGAGAGGGGAATCTGCCCTTCAGGGACAGGAAACCTCAGACATAAAAGGGCGGCCCCTCACTCCCCCGCCAGTTGGTTTACAGAGAACGAAAGGACCTTCTAGGTTAGTAGCACATAAACAATATTAAAATATGGTACAATTCACCACGTGCATAAACTTAGGAATTATACTAAAGGAGGTGTCGATCCCAATAGACAAAAGAGGGTAGGGAATATAAGGGTGCTGTTATGGCTCCTGAAAAAAACACTGCTACCAGGTAAGTAGCGTACGTATTTATTCAGTCGCCATGACAGCACAACGAGAGACTTTCAGAGAAGTGAAAAGTAACTAGGGAGGGATTATTGCCTCCAGCACCCTTCTTCCAAACGTGAGGTCAGAGGAGCCACCTAGATCTAATCTATAGTGCTTAAGAAAGGTAGACGGAGAAGACCATGTAGCCGCCTTACAAATGTCTTCAATCGACACTTCTGCTCTCTCAGCCCAGGACGTGGCTACCGCACGAGTGGAATGAGCCTTTATAACATCCGGAACTTCCACGCCACCTGCGGTATAAGCGAGAGATATTGCCTCCCTAATCCATCTAGCTAGTGTATTTTTTGATACTCTAAGCCCTTTCCTAACCCCCTGGTAGGATAAAAATAAGGAGTGATCTTTTTTCCAAGTGTCTGTTACTGAAATGTACTTAAGGGTACCGTCACACAGTGCCATTTTCATCGCTGCGATGGCACGATTCGTGACGTTGCTGCGTCGTATAAGTATCGCTCCAGCGTCGTATACTGCGGTCACACGTTGCAATACGCAGCGCTGGAGCGATAATTTCATGACGTATTTGCGATGTAGAAGCCGTTGGTTACTGTGCGCACATCATATACAACCTGTGTCACACAATGCAATCATGCCGCCACAGCGGGACACTAGACGACGAAAGAAAGTTTCAAACGATCTGCTACGACGTACGATTCTCAGCGGGGATCCGGATCGCAGTAGCGTGTCAGACACAGCGATATCGTAAATGCATCGCTGGAACGTCACGAATCGTGCCGTTGTAGCGATCAAAATTGCACTGTGTGACGGTACCCTTAGGAGACACCTTTGTACGTCCAAACAATGAAATTTATATTCCTTTTCATTAGAGGGATTAGAACAGAATGAAGGTAGGACCACCTCCTGGGACCTATGAAATTTTGAAGCTAAAAAATAAAGGGGATCAGGTCTCATGACCACTCTGTCTTCCCTGAACTGCATATATGGAGGTTGTCTAGACAATGCTCATAGATCACTAACCCTCCTCGCGGATGTGAGGGCAACTAAGAGCGCCGTTTTAACTGATAAGATCTTGATTGGAACATTATCAATAGGCTCGAACGGGGCTTGTGTTAGGGCCGAGAGCACAAGATTTAGGTCCCATGGGACTATTTTTTGTTTAATAACTGGCCTGGATCTGGTAACCGCCTTAAAGAATCTAGATATCCAGTGATTACTGGCTAAGTTAGCATTATATAGCGCCCCCAGAGCTGAAACCTGAACTCTGAGAGTGCTGGTGGCTAAGCCCATCTCTAGGCCCTTCTGTAAAAATTCTAAGATTTGAGTAACATCAGGTCTTTGATCAATTTGTGCCCCAGAACTCGATAGGAATTTTCTCCAAACCCTGACATAGATGTTTGTGGTGGAGGTTTTCCTACTTTTAAGCAGTGTATTTATAAGATTTTGAGAAAATCCCTTCCCTTTTAGTAGTGACCTCTCAAATTCCACGCTGTTAGGTGTAAGTTGGCTACTCGTGGATGCAAGATTGGACCCTGGGAGAGGAGGTCTGGTAATTCTGGGAGGATCCATGGCTGGGAAATGGACATGTCTCTCAGCCATAGGAACCACGACCTCTTTGGCCAGAACGGGGCTATCAGTATCACTCGAGCCCTGTCTTCCCGAATTTTCCTCAGAACTATAGGAATTAGATTTAGAGGAGGAAAGGCATAGGCGAGACTGAAGTTCCAAGAAATTGAGAGAGCGTCGACTGCATATGGGATGTCCCTTGGACTTAGGGAACAGAATTGATGTAGTTTTCTGTTTCCTCGACTGGCAAAGAGATCTATCTCTGGACAGCCCCACAACCGTATGATCTGATTGAAGACAGTCAGTTTTAGAGACCAGTGCCCTTGTTTGAGTTCGTTGCGGCTTAAATAATCGGCCATGGTATTTAGTTTTCCCTTTATATGAAGAGCCATAAGGGAGAGTAGGTGGTTCTCGGCCATCTGAAAGATACGATTCGCAACGTCCATTAACAACCTAGATCGCGTACCACCTTGGTGGTTAATATAGGCAACAGTCACCTGGTTGTCAGAGAGTAGTCTGACATGTCTACGCTGTAGATGTACAAGGAAACCTTCCAAAGCCCGTTCTACCGCCAATAATTCCTTAAAATTAGAGGATGTGTTCTGTTCAGACTGGAACCATAACCCCTGAATGCAATCATCTTCCCAATGAGCCCCCCAACCCGTAGGGCTGGCATCAGTTGTAATCACACGTGATATTGGATTTGACCAGGGTACCCCTCTACGGAGATTCGGAATGTGCGTCCACCAAATTAGTGAATCAGTGGTTTCAATAGATAGAGAAAATTTGCTATCGAGGTTACCGTCCAGCCTTCGAAAATTATGCAGAACCTCCCACTGCAAGGACCTGGAGTGAAACTGTGCCCAGAGCACTGCTGGAAAACAAGAAGTAAGAGAACCCAAAAGTGACATTGCTTCTCTTAAGGAGACTACGGGATTATTGATCGCCGTGGTGACCAGCTGGTGAATAGCATTCACCTTTGAGTCCGGCAGGCGGCATTCCTGCTGACTCGAATCTATAATAAGACCCAAAAATTCATGTGATGTTAATGGTTGAAGAAGCGATTTCTTGAGATTAACAACCCATCCTAAGTTATGTAGTGCCGCCATCACCTTATTCAACTGGTCTTTACAGTGTGACTCTGAACGTCCCACAATTAACAAATCATCTAGGTAGGGAATTATTAGTATGTTTTGTTCGTGAAGGTGTGCCATAACTTCTACCATGATCTTAGTGAAAACTCGAGGTGCAACTGCAACACCAAAAGGGAGTGCCCGATACTGAAAGTGCTCCACTGTGCCGGCAAGAGAAACCGCCACCCTGAGAAAGCGCTGATGATTCACATGTATTGGGACATGGTAATAGGTGTCTTTCAGATCTAATACGACCATGAAGCAACCGTGAAAAAGAAGTTTTATTGCTGTTTTCACAGATTCCATTTTAAAGGATGGGATCAGCAAGAATTCATTCAGGCCTTTAAGATTGATGATGGTACGATATGACCCATCAGGCTTTTTTATCAGGAATAAAGGGGAATAAAACCCCTTACCTTGTTCTTCCGTGAGTACTTTAATCAACACCCCCTTATGTTGGAGATCATGAACCTCTGACTCCAATGCCAATTGTTCTGCGGGAGAAGAACGGATAGCAGTTAATTTAAATTTGTCCTGAGGTATATGATGGAACTGGAACTTTAGGCCCTCCTTAATGATACTAAGAATCCACGGACTATTGGTAATCCTCAACCAGGCTGGGTAGAAGGCCAAAAGCCTACCCCCCACCTGGCCCGCCAGTCATTGGGGTTTTTTAGAGTCTCGAGAAGAGTTGAACATATATCCTCTACCTCTTCGTCTGCTGCTATTATATCTGGTCGAATCTCTATTCGGATCTCTATCAAATCTTCGGCTATAAGATCCTCTTCTGTAGTAATCCCGCCTATAAAAGGGTTTTCTCAATAGAGGGAACCGTTTTTTACTGTCCCCTGCTTTTTCAAGCAGCTCATCTAGCACTGGACCAAACAAATGAACCCCTTCACAGGGGATGCCACATAATTTTGATCTGGCCTGCAAATCTCCTGGCCAACATTTCAACCAGAGTGCCCTGCGGGCTGCATTGGATAAAGCTGAGGATCTTGCGGCCAGCCTGACAGAATCCGCTGACGCATCAGAAAGGAAGGCTGCAGCATCTTGAATTACAGACATAGACGATAGGATCTCACTTCTAGGAACCTTATCCTTAAGTTGGTCCTCCAGGTGCCCTAGCCACACCATCAATGATCGGGCTGTGCAAGTGGCCGCAATTGCTGGCCTCAGGGATCCTGCAGCTGTCTCCCAAGTCCCTTTAAGGAACACATCAGCCTTCCTATCAAGTGGGTCCTTCAGGTTACCCAAGTCTTCAAACGGGAGAGAAGATTTCCTGCATGCTTTGGCCACTGCTGCATCCAGTTTCGGGACCTTGTCCCAAGAAGACGAAGCCTCTTCCTCGAAAGGATACCTCCTTTTAAAAGCTGGTGGAAGTGACCCCTTCCTCTCGGGCTTCTTCCATTCCTTCGTAATCAATGACTTGATTTTTTCTACTACCGGAAAAACCCTACGGGTTTTACGGTCAATGCCCTTGAACATGATGTCCTGAATAGAACATTCTGACTGGGTCTCTTCAATCCCCATGGTGTTGTTGACAGCTTTCACTAGGTGATTAACCCTATCTAGAGACAGACAGGCTCGGCTGGACTCCATATCCTCTGAGGATGATGATGACGGAATAGAATCCGAACTCACACCGCCCGACTCCGAATCCACATCTGACACCGGGGATGAAATTTCCTTCCTCTTTTTGGCAACTGTCTTGTGAGACCTGGACATCATGGAATCTCTAACCTCCTGTCTAACCATGTCTCTAAGAGTAGACGATAGATCAGGGGCCTCCTCCTCGATTAAACGCTGTATGCAGGCTTTGCACAGCTTCTTTTTATGTCCATCCGGAAGCAGCTCTGTACACACGGCACACTCCCTATGTTTGGACTTGGAGTCACATTTTCTCCCCTAACAAGGAGAGAGGGAATACAAGGAGGGACAGCAATCAGGAAGCATACTTTCACGTAGCTCACTTACCCATCCCTGCAGCGAATGGTACCGTGATCGGGGGGTTCTTCTTGGCCGGAGTCTCTTTACGGCCTGAGGATCTGGTTGATTTCTGAGCCGCCCTGGCTCCACCAGCGCGACTACTGCCACTAGACCGCCGCTGGGAACCGACCTTAGGCTCTTCCAACTGTTGCAATTGTTGCTGCTGCTGCTGCTGCTGTAGATTTCTCTGCGAAGCTCCCTCTGACGAATTCATTATAATAAGGGATCAGGAGCAGTCTGCAGCCGCTATTAGACTCCTTAATATACCCCCATGGTACCACCCCCCGGATGGGGGGACAGCAGGAACTCCCTGTGGTGCGGTCCGTACTATCCGCTGATAGGGCCCAGGGCAGTGCACAGAGTCCCGGACGCATCAGGAGACGCGCCCCCGCAAGCAGACCCCGAATACTCACCAGGTACGCGTGCGCGGCCCACAATAGAAGTCGGCCACCACCAGGGGCCGCTTCTCGCTGCTGTCACCGACACCAACAGTACCCCTGCCGTGTGGTGCTTCCACAACCTGACCAGGCCGAGGTAGGGGACCCCCGCTACCTGCGTCGGCCTGTCAGAAGTGGGACATCTTCATTAATCTTCAACCCTCTTCATCGGGTCTGTCTGAAGAGGTTCCCCGTCAGGGACAGGAAACCAACTGGTGGGGGAGTGAGGGGCCGCCCTTTTATGTCTGAGGTTTCCTGTCCCTGAAGGGCGGATACCCCTCTCTCGTTGTGCTGTCATGGCGACTGAATAAAATAGTCTTCTTAAAGTCACAAAAAAGAAGCCACCCAAAGCGAAAGTCATCTACTGGAATAGTTTAAAAAACTATTTATCTCAATAAAGTAATTATACAAACCAGTTACACAAACTCCCAAACACTTATCCAATGCAATCTGCTCATAATACCAGAATAATTACAAGCCTCTAATTTCGCTCTTCTGTTTCTTTAGCAGGAGGAAAATTAAAAGGCCATGTATTTAAATGAGCCATTACAGGTAATTGTTAGTCACAATTGTTTTCTTCTGAATTGGGATTAAATTACTGTTACCGGGCTATGCAAAATATTGTTGAAAACTGTTGATAAATTCCAAGAGTAACGAGTGGAGAAAAACTATTATTCATTGATGCCGTTATACTTTCACAAATAATTGCTGCAGTGAATAGCTGTGGGAGGATGTACACAGGGTTAAGATTGCCAAATTAATATATTGTTTTAGGATAAACTATGGAATTTATATTGTGCATTCATTATTTCAGCAAGCAACGAATATTTCCAAAACTTAAAGAGGACTTGTCAGTAGATGTAAATATGTATTTCTTCCTGGTGTATATGCTGCTGTTCTCCCTGGTACACAAATCTTTCTGAGAAACTACATTCTACCCATGCACAGTTGGCTAGAAATATTAGCTTTAAATACAGGAAAGAAGGAGCCATATCTCAATAACGGAGAAGCACAGGAACAAAAAATAAACCACCAGACTCAAAAGTACAGCAGCATTTACACCTTGTACAAAAGTTACATATTTATGTCAAATTACAAGTCCCCTCTAAAAGGGAATGATAATAAGTCGATAGTGGGTGATCACCTGCGCTGTAAGGTGCACCTGAAGTAAAGCTCTAAATTTGTGTATGGGGGCAATACATACACTAAAAACCTGAAAATATATAATTACGCACTTACTGAGCGCTGCAGTGGACGTGGTTTCCAGGTGCAAATGTGTAGGTCCTCCCAAAATGATGTGACTGGCTCCGTGCTGTAAGCGGGACCCTGACGAAGAAGGATCGCATCCTTCGAAACGCATTGGATTGGACAAACCCTATATGCGCCCACCCATTAGCCGTGTGACGTCACACTCCACCACGCCCCCCCCCCACACTCCGCCACTGCTTCGGCGTTGCTTCCGGCCGGGGCACGCTAGAAGTTGGCGGCATCTACCTGTCCCCGGCTTCCGACTGCCTGAGCTGCTGTGTGGGGATCGGAGCGCTACCACTATCCCCCGGTCCCACTTACAGCACGGAGCCAGTCACATCATTTTGGGAGGACCTACACATTTGCACCTGGAAACCACGTCCACTGCAGCGCTCAGTAAGTGCGTAATTATATATTTTCAGGTTTTTACTGTACCGTATTTTCCGGCGTATAAGACGACTGGGCGTATAAGACGACCCCCCAACTTTTCCACTTAAAATATAAAATCTTCTTAAAATTCGGGGGAGGTCTTATACGCTGTATGTCGTCTTATAGGGCCGGTGACTAATGTGCCTTTTTGGGGGGGAAGTGGTCCCGATGACGGAGGGGGCGTCTCACAGGAAAGTGTGAGTGGAGTATGCCCCATTACCTCACATTGTAGCTGCAGGCAGCGTCAGCGTGGGGTGCTGGGGAGCGGCGGCGGCTACTCCTCTTTGTGCCGCGTGGGTGCTGTGGGGCGGCGGCTCCTCTTCGTGCAGCGTCGGGGCTCTGTGCTGTGAGGCGGCGGCATATCTTCACGCAGAGTCAGTCGGGGCTCCTCCGGCATCTCCTGAAAGCCCGGAGGCACCGGCAGCTCCATTGCTGCGATGCGGTGGCCTCCGGGAAAATGGCCGCTGGGGGCGGCGCATGCTCAGATTCAGATCTCGCCGCTCCCCAGCACCCCACGCTGACGCTGGCTGCAGCTACAATGTGAGGTAATGGGGCATACTCCACTCACACTTTCCTGTGAGACGCCCCCTCCGTCATCGGGACCACTCCCCCCCACCCACCCACCATATACACCCGGCGTACAAGACCATACCCGGCGTATAAGACGACCCCCGACTTTTAAGAAGATTTTCAGGGGTTAAAAAGTCATCTTATACGCCGGAAAATACAGTATGTATTGCCCCCATACACAAATATAGAGCTTTACTTCAGGTGCACCTTACAGCGCAGGTGATCACCCACTATCGACTTATTATCATTCCCATATACAGGGTGCTGCACAGACCCTGTCCATCACCAGCAGCTGTATTTGGTTCCTTTATCTCTCCCCCCTCCCCCCCCATATTTATCTCAGCAGAGCGCCAGTGTATTTCTACTTGTTTTACCCCTCTAAAAGGGTTGTCTGGCCTTGAGGTACAAGCCTGCAGTCACTCTGACTTGTGAATCCTAATATTGCACTGTGCTACAGTATGTTCTGTAATGATTTGTGGCGCTGGAAGCAGCAGGCATGTCGAATTTGGTGCCACTCCTGGTAAGCCGTGAGGATTCACCAGTCTGCAGTCACATAGAGAGACTGCAGACTTAAAGAAAAAAATTAAGATGTTAGTATAAAACTTCATTTATTTACATCAACGTATCGGCATTCCACAGTAGTACAAAATTGTACAACAACGCATTTCGACTAGCTTGCCTTCGTCATGGTCTTTGTTATTTCTGCACAGCTTTGTTCTCCTGGAATAGGGCAGCTCCGTGTGGTGGATTCCCACTGACAAGATGCATTGGATTGCAGTGAGCTGACTCACCTAAGTTCCACCTCCCCCCATTTATGATATGACTGCAGACTTGTACACCAAGGCCAGACAAACTCTTTAAGCCTTGTGGCAGTCATATACACAGAGTTCCGCTACACTGTAACATACGTACTCTGTTTACTTGCCACGGTATCATAGGTTTTTTGCCTATAATTAATTCTTTGTTATATTTGCGGAATTTATTTTCTGTCACATTCTTAGCAATCCATTTGCACTTCTGAGGGCACCATATTATGATTCTCTATATAACTTGTAGGTTGCATGACTTTATTAGTGATGAGCTAATATACTCGTTACTCGAGATTTCTCGAGCACGCTTGGGTGACCTCCGAGTA
Organism: Ranitomeya variabilis; assembly: GCF_051348905.1. Lineage (NCBI taxonomy): Eukaryota > Metazoa > Chordata > Amphibia > Anura > Dendrobatidae > Ranitomeya > Ranitomeya variabilis. Next base: position 705,048,129 of record NC_135234.1, on the reverse strand, counting down.
TTTTTCAGTGCTCGGAGATTTAGTTTTTATTGCCGCAGCTGAATGATTTACATCTGTTAGCCAGTATAAGTACATGTGGGGGTTGCCTGGTTGCTAGGGAATTCTCACATGTACTTATGCTGGCTAACAGATGTAAATCATTCAGCTGCGGCAATAAAAACTAAATCTCAGACCACTAAAAAATACTCGTAGGTCACCCGAGCGTGCTCGGTAAATCTCGAGTAACGGGTATATTCGCTCATCACTAGACGTTATAATCCGCTGGTGTGCATTAACCCTTTACCTGCATTCCATAGTTTACATTCTGGTTTCACCTTTGCTTATGCATAATGTAAGCCACATTACAAGAATGGTAAAAAAAAGCATACACAACCTCCTACATTTTTTTTTACAGGATTTATTAGCCCCACAAATGGCTTGAACAGGTGATCCTTTGATCACATAGATAATACACTGAGCTACCTATGTAGTGCTGTAAATTATCCCAGTCTATGAGATACTGCCTTGGACAGAATATAATAATGGTGTATGACAGACCCTGCAGGCAATGAAAAACTTACCATACAGTTAGGTCCATATATATTTGGACAGAGACAACATTTTTCTAATTTTGGTTATAGACATTACCACAATGAATTTTAAGCAAAACAGTTCAGATGCAGTTGAAGTTCAGACTTTCAGCTTTCATTTGAGGGTATCCATATTAAAATTGGATGAAGGGTTTAGGCGTTTCAGCTCTTTAACATGTGCCACCCTGTTTTTACAGGGACCAAAAGTAATTGGACAATTGACTCCAAGGCTATTTCATGGACAGGTGTGGGCAATCCCTTCGTTATGTCATTCTCAATTAAGCAGATAAAAGGCCTGGAGTTGATTTGAGGTGTGGTGCTTGCATTTGGAAGGTTTTGCTGTGAAGTAAACATGCGGTCCAAGGAGCTCTCCGTGTAGGTGAAACAAGCCATCCTTAAGCTGTGAAAACAGAAAAAACCCATCCGAGAAATTGCTACAATATTAGGAGTGGCAAAATCTACAGTTTGGTACATCCTGAGAAAGAAAGAAAGAAAGCACTGGTGAACTCATCAATGTAAAAAGACCTGGGCGCCCACGGAAGACAACAGTGGTGGATGATCGCAGAATAATCTCCATGGTGAAGAGAAACCCCTTCACAACAGCCAACCAAGTGACCAACACTCTCCCGGAGGTCGGCGTATCAATATCCAAATCTACCATAAAGAGAAGACGGCATGAAAGTAAATACAGAGGGTTCACTGCACGGTGCAGCCACTCATAAGCATCAAGAAGAAAAAGGCTAGACTGGAGTTTGCTAAAAAAAATCTAAAAAAGCCAGCACAGTTCTGGAAGAACATTCTTTGGACAGAAGAAACCAAGATCAACCTCTACCAGAATGATGGAAAGAGAAAAGTATGGCGAAGGCGTGGTACAGCTCATGATCCAAAGCATACCACATCATCTGTAAAACACGGCGGAGGCGGTGTGATGGCTTGGGCATGCATGGCTGCCAGTGGCACTGGGTCACTAGTGTTTATTGATGATGTGACAAAGGACAGAAGCAGCCGAATGAATTCTGAGGTATTCAGAGACATCCTGTGTGCTCAGATCCAGCCAAATGCAGCCAAACTGATTGGTCGTCGTTTCATACTACAGATGGACAATGACCCAAACATAAAGCCAAAGTAACCCAGGAGTTTATTAAAGCAAAGAAGTGGAATATTCCTGAATGGCCAAGTCAGTCACCTGATCTCAACCCAATTGAGCATGCATTTCACTTGTTATAGACTAAACTTCAGACAGAAAGGCCCACAAACAAACAGCAACTGAAAACCACCGCAGTGAAGGCCTGGCAGAGCATCAAAAAGGAGGAAACACAGCGTCTGGTGATGTCCATGAGTTCAAGACTTCAGGCAGTTATTGCCAACAAAGGGTTTTCAACCAAGTACTAAAAATGAACATTTTATTTTTAATTATTGAATCTGTCCAATTACTTTTGGTACCTTTAAAAACAGGGTGGCACATGTTAAGGAGCTGAAACTCCTAAAATCTTCATCCAATTTTAATGTGGATACCCTCAAATGAAAGCTGAAAGTCTGAACTTCAACTGCATCTGAATTGTTTTGTTTAAAATTCATTGTGGTAATGTCTATATTCAAATTAGAAAAATGTTGTCTCTGTCCAAATATATATGGACCTAACTATATGTATTAGATAGCTGACAGCTGAACTATCATTTGGCTTAAAGCCATCTCTCCCTAGTCCCCTATATACAGGAATGCTCAGCTGGATCCTTCTCTCCCCAGACATCATCTGTTGAAGAAAAGTTGAGAGGTTGCCAAACAAATTACACTTTTGTCCAATATCAGTGAGTTTGGCCAACCTTAGTCTAAGGTGTATGGATGCCTTTATGCCTTCAGTTATTATTACTCCACAATAGATTGCGGGAAGCTGTTGGGGTGACACAAGGAACTCCCTCCATCTCTTAAACTCTTTACATGTCATGATTGCTAATGACAGGGCATGTAAAAGTACTCTCTCCCTACTTCTGTCTTGCTTCTGAAAGTGAGCACAGTGAGAGTGAGGGAGCCATGGGATCATTAGAAGTCAAGAATTTGGGGGTGTCCTATACAGAAATAAGCTCAAACCCTGAAATGTAAAGAAATCCTTAAATCGGTACTTGTGGGGAGTATTTGAGAACTGGAGTTGAGAAACACTGGTATACAGTACTCTAGAGAGAGTGACACCCTTTGCAGCACTTTTTCAATCAGGATTGATTACTAAAGTTCCTGAATTAGTGGATTTTTAACTGATATCCCTATTAGGATATTAATTTTCCAAACCAGACATTCATTATATATCTCTAGGTCTTCCACAATCCAATAAAGGTCTTTTTAATGAATGCACTTACCTATATCAGCAATGAGACTCCCTGTCTCCTGAGTTAGCAGGAACTCTTGGACTTTTGGCCAGGCTTTGTAACGTTTGTCATTAAAGTACGGAGCTATCTTCTCATACACATTGTGTACATGTTGTCTTTCTAAATTGCTTGCCTCCTTTTCCATCGCCTGTATCACTATGTCATTGAGTGTTTAAATTGCCTTAAAGCAAAAATAGAATATGTTATTTATCTGAAACGGAGCCAGGTGTGATAGCCATCCTCCATGATGTAGTGAATATTAGTTATAGGAACTCAATGGTATGTGAAATTCATAATTATCAATACACAAAAGGATAATATTTGTCAAACCTCTACTATATACATTTATTATGGTGTAGACACTAAGATGCAACACCATTACCCAAATTCATAAAAGATTTTACTCTTGAATTCTGGTGTAGAATAGAGCAACTAAAATTTTTTTGTCTAGTTTAATAAATGTTCTGACCCTTTCAGAAAAGGATATTGAAATAGGGCTCTCTGTTGTCTCCAAATTTTAACAGCTGTGTGAGACTTCAGTACATGAAGCAGCTACGTAACTAAGTACTTCCGGAAGTCGCAGACACCGAGAGCAGCTGATCGGCGGGGGGTGCCACGTGTCACTCCCCAACCGATCAGACATCGATGACCTATCCTAAGGATAGACCATCAATGTTAAAGTAGTGGACAACCTCTTTACCCTCTTCCTACCATGGTCAATTTTTATTTTTGTGATTTTTTTTTCCTTTCCTTCTGAAAGAAGGAGCCATAACGTTTAACACTGATACCATATGAAAGCTTGTTTTTTATGGGTTAAGCTTCGAATGACAATTCACTTTATAGTGTACTGAAAAATGGAAGGTAAAAAATTCTATTGTGGTGAAATATGCAATTCCACCATTGTTTTTTGAGTTTTGTCCTTTAATGTTCATTGTGCACAAAAAATGACCTGGCAACCTGATTCTCCAAGTTATTATAATTATGGCAATACCGATCTTGCATAGTTCGTTGTGAATTATTTTTATGTCACCATTTTCTAAGACCCATATTTTTTTCCGGTCGATGGAGCTGTACTTATTTTGTGATTGGTGAAATTATGCTTCAATTGATAAAGAACATATCGATACAACTATTATAATCCTTAATTGGCTGATATGTTACACTGCCTTGCGAAAGTATTTGGCTCTCTGGAACTTTTCAACCTTTTCCCACATACCGTGCTTCAAACAAAGATACCAAATGTAAATTTCTGGTGAAGAATCAACAACAAGTGGAACACAATTGTGAAGTTGAACAAAATTTATTGGTTATTTTAAATTTTTGTTGAAATTCAAAAACTGAAAAGTGGGGCGTGCAATATTATTCGGCCCCATTACTTTCAGTGCAGCAAACTCACTCCAGAAGTTCATTGGGGATCTCTGAATGATCCAATGTTGTCCTAAATGCCTAATGATGATAAATATAATCCACCTTTGTGTAATCAAGTCTCCGTATGAATGCACCTGCTCTGTGATAGTCTCAGCGTTCTGTTTGAAGCACAGAGAGCATCATGAAGACCACGGAACACAACAGGCAGGTCCGTGATACTATTGTGGAGAAGTTTAAAGCCGGATTTGGATACAAAATGATTTCCAAAACTTTAAACATCCCAAGGAGCACTGTGCAAGGGATCATATTGAATTGGAAGGAGTATCATACCACTTCAAATCTACCAAGACCCGGCCGTCCCTCTAAACTTTCATCTCAAGCAAGGAGAAGACTGATCAAAGATGCAGCCAAGAGGCCCATGATCACTCTGGATGAACTGCAGAGATCTACAGCTGAGGTGGGACAGTCCGTCCATAGGACAACAATCAGTCGTACACTGCACAAATCTGGCCTTTATGGAAGAGTGGCAAGAAGAAAGCCATTTCTCAAAGATATCCATAAAAAGTGTCATTTAAAGTTTGCAACAAGCCACCTGGGAGACCCACCAAACATGTGGAAGAAGGTGCTCTGGTCAGATGCAACCAAAATTGAACTTTTTGGCAACAATGCCAAATTATATGTTTGTAAAGGCATCACAGCTCATCACCCTGAACACATCATCCCCACTGTCAAATATGGTGGTGGCAGCATCATGGTTTGGGCCTGCTTTTCTTCAGCAGGGACAGGGAAGATGGTTAAAATTGATGGGAAGATGGATGGAGCCAAATACAGGACCATTCTTGAAGAAAACCTGTTGGAGTCTGCAAAAGACCTGAGACTGGGACGGAGATTTGTCTTCCAACAAGACAATGATCCCAAACATAAAGCAAAATCTACAATGGAATGGTTCACAAATAAATGTATCCAGGTGTTAGAATGGCCAAGTCAAAGTCCAGACCTCAATCCAATTGAGAATCTGTGGAAAGAGCTGAAAACTGCTGTTCACAAACGATCTCCATCAAACCTCACTGAGCTCGAGCTGTTTGCCAAGGAAGAATGGGCAAGAATTTCAGTCTCTCGATGTACAAAACTGATAGAGACATACCCAAAGCGACTTGCAGCTGTAATCGCAGCAACAGGTGGCACAACAAAGTATTAAGTTAAAGGGGCCAAATAATATTGCACGCCCCACTTTTCAGTTTTTGAATTTCCACAAAAATTTAAAATAACCAATAAATTTCGTTCAACTTCACAATTGTGTTCCACTTGTTGTTGATTCTTCACCAAAAATGTACATTTGGAATCTTTATGTTTGAAGCATGATATGTGGGAAAAGGTTGAAAAGTTCCAGGGAGCCAAATACTTTCGCAAGGCACTGTATATACCAGCTTTATAAAATCATGTTTTGTTTCAGCTAGAAAAACCAAGGCTAAGCCTGCAGATATTTTGAGAATGTTCTGTAAAGTGCTATTCTATAGATAAGATGTACTTACAGAAATGAGACGCCTCAAAGTATTTTCCAACGGAATTATATCTTGATTAATAATTGTTAATATTTTGCTAATTAATTGTTTAATTATTACTGATTAACATTCTTTGGTCTGAATGTGCAGAAACTCCATGACTGGGAGACAGAATTTTGATTTAGTTACCGTACCCTTTTGATACAGATCACATCCCACCCACATGTTCATGAGGATACCGTCCGTATATCTTATATTTATTTGGTTCCCTTGTCAGTGACTACTACAGAGCTTAGTGTATAAATACTGAGTACTTGGACCATTTTACCATATAGCTACACTTTGGTACGGCTATCTGCTCTTAAAGGAACTCTGTCAGCACAGAATGACTGTCATGGCGGGACCAATCATTTAAAACGCACCTTCCCACTTGCATGTTATCCATCTATCTCCTCCGTTTTCTGGCAATTTGAAGCCTGAGCTGTCAATCAAAGAAGGGGGATAACGATAGAGGGAAAACAAGCAGATGGAAAGGGAGACTTAAATGTATGGCCCCATTGTGAAACACCAAGCGGCGGTACTTCCTTACAGTCATCCTGTGCTGACAGAGTCCATAAGTTTGGTATAAATAAGTTTAGGCTTATTTAATCTCCAAGAAAGATTACTACTTCACAAGTAAAAGGAGGGGTTCCCTGCCAGGTTGCTTATTTGCGCACATAAAAATGATGGAAGAGGGCATGGGAAGTAACGTGTCTGGGATGCATTGTTGCCAAAAGTCCCAGACGTGGTCTGGGAGATCTGTTGCAGGTGCCAAAATTAGTGTTTTACACTCAGGTTGAAATGTCTGTATCCTCTGGAGGAAGCAACACACAGTGTAAGCGAAACGCACATTGGGGTTCCTTTTTTTAAATGCTGGTGACGATTGTCCTACTACAATGGGTAGTTATATTACACTAGATTGTGGCCCGATTCTAATGCATCGGGTATTCTAGAATATGCATGTCCCCGTACTATGTGATTCGCGGCAGACTGTGCCCGTCGCTGATTGGTCGAGGCAACCTTTATGACATCATCGTCGCCATGGCAACCATTATGACATCATCGTCGCCATGCTGTGCCCATCTCTGATTGGTCGAGGCCGCCCGACAAACCGTTGACCACTCCATATAAGGTATGGTCTACAAACCGCCGACCACTCCATATAAGGTATGGTCTACAAACCGCCGACCACTCCATATAAGGTATGGTCTACAAACCGCCGACCACTCCATATAAGGTATGGTCTACAAACCGCCGACCACTCCATATAAGGTATCCTGTTTGTAGACCATACCTTATATGGAGTGATTTCCAGGACAGACAGACAGACAGAATATTCTAGAATATGCATGTCCCCGTAGTATATGGACAATGATGATTCCAGAATTTGCGGCAGACTGTGCCCGTCGCTGATTGGTCGAGGCAACCTTTATGACATCATCGTCGCCATGGCAACCATTATGACATCTACGTCGATACTGTGCCCTTCGCTGATTGGTCGAGGCCTGGCGGCCTCGACCAATCAGAGACGTGGGATTTCCATTATGACATCATCGTCGCCATGCTGTGCCTGTCTCTGATTGGTCGAGGCCTGGCGGCCTCGACCAATCAGAGATGCGGGATTTCCAGGACAGACAGACAGACAGACAGACAGACAGAAAGACAGACAGACAGACAGACAGACAGACGGAAAAACCCTTAGACAATTATATATATAGATTATACTGGTTTTGGAGTGGCAACCTAAATCGACATCCATATATGGGAATAATGAATTTTTGTGGATCTTGATAAATATGTGCCTGATGAATCTATTGCGATTTGTCTGTAGACTGTGCCCAATACTACTGATTGAAAAAGCAGATTGAGATACTGGAGATGAAAGAACTGAATTAGATAATGATGCATTGCTGTATCAGCACCAGAGAGCTTCAAGCAAGGAGATAAACATGGGGAACTGGAAAGGGGGCTCATTCTAGACAGGTCTTAACTGAAGTTTCTACAAAGTCAGCATTATTGAGTCCCCTAAAGTTCTGGAGTAACCACCAGAACCAGAACTGAACAAGCTCAATTGGCTCTACAATTATTGTCAGGGAAATAAAAAAGTAGGAGGATACTGAATCAGGGGTATTTTATCAAATGAAGAGTCCCTACAAACCACCTGTCTCAGGTGTCCCCTCCATAGAAGGAGTTGGTGCCATAGCTATAAAGAAACAATGGTATCTTGGTTGGCCAGTGGACTAAGAGCCATAATGAAAGAAACTCGTCCACCTTTAGCAAAGCCAAATTGTTTTTCGCAGCAACAAAAGTTGTATGCACTGCCACAATCTGAACTGGGCAGAAATTATTGTGGTACTTAAGCACAGATAAGACGCTATCAAAGCAACTTGTGCTTCCATAACACCTCAGCAGTACCATAGGCTGATCACCTCCATGCCACGCCGCATTGATGCAGTAATTTATGCAAATGTAGTCCCGACCATGTATTGGGTGTATTTACTGAACATACATTTCAGTAGGCCAACATTTCGGATTTTAAAATCATTTTTCAAGCTGGTATTATAAAGTATTCTAATTTACTGAGATAATAACTTTTGTGTTTTAATTGGCTGTAAGCCATAATTACCAATATTAAAAGAAATAAACACTTGAAATAGATCGCTCTGTTTGTAATGACGCTATATAATATATGAGTTTCACTTTTTGTATTGAAGAACTGAAATAAATTAACTTTTTGATTATATAATTGTGTGAGAAGCACGTGTGTGTGTGTAGATAGTGTATGTATGTGATATGTATATATTATACATTCACAGATAACTACTGTACACTCAGGTTCCTATATACACTGCTCAAAAAAGAAAGGGAACACTAAAATCACACATCCTAGATATCACTGAATGAAATATTCCAGTTTTAAATGTTTATTCATTACTAGTGTTGAGCGATACCTTCCGATATTCGAAAGTATCGGTATCGGATTGGATCGGCCGATACCGGCAAAATATCGGATCTCGCCGATACCGATACCCGATACCAATACAAGTCAATGGGACACAAATATCGGAAGGTATCCTGGATGGTTCCCAGGGTCTGAAGGAGAGGAGACTCTCCTTCAGGCCCTGGGATCCATATTCATGTAAAAAATAAAGAATAAAAAAAAAATATGGATATACTCACCCCTCCGGCGGACCCTGGACCTTAGCGATGTAACCGGCAGCCTCCGTTCCTAAGAATGCAGAGTGAAGGACCTTCGATGAAATCACGGCTTGTGATTGGTCGCGTGACCGCTCATGTGACCGCTCACGCGACCAATCACAAGCCGCGACGTCATAGCAGGTCCTACACTCACTGCATTCTTAGGAACGGAGGCTCCCGGTTACACCGCTAAGGTCCAGGGGCCGTCCAAGGGGTGAGTATATCCATATTTTTTATTTTTATTCTTTATTTTTTACATGAATATGGATCCCAGGGCCTGAAGGAGAGTTTCCTCTCCTCCAGACCCTGGGAACCATACACTGGGAACTTCCGATTCCGATTTCCGATATCACAAAAATACCGGAACTCGGTATCGGAATTCCGATACAGCAAATATCAGCCGATACCCGATACTTGCGGTATCGGAATGCTCAACACTATTCATTACATAGTGGAATGTGTTGAGAACAATAAATCCTAAATGTTATCAACGTAAATCACAACTAATAACCCACGGAGGTCTGGAGTTGGAATGATGCTCAAAATCAAAGTGGAAAATTAAGTTACAGGCTGATACAACTTCAGTGGAAATGCCTCAAGACAAATGATGCTCAGTAGTGTGTGTGGCCTCCACACTGCCTGTATGACCTCCCTACAATGCCTGGGCATGCTCCTGATGAAGCGGCGGATGATCTCCTCCCAGACCTGAACTAAAGCATCCGCCAACTCCTGGACAGTCTGTGGTGCAACGTGACATTGGTGGATGGTGCGAGACATGATGACCCAGATGTGTTCAATCAGATTCATGTCTGGGGAACAGGCGGGCCAGTCCATAGCTTCAATGGCTTCATCTTGCAGGAACTGCTGACACTCCAGCCACATGAGGTCTGGCATTGTCCTGCATTAGGAGGAACCCAGGGCAAACCGCACCAGCATATGGTCTCACAAGGGGTCTGAGGATCTCATCTCGGTACCTAACGGCAGTCAGGCTACCTCTGGCGAGCACATGGATGGCTGTGCGGCCTTTCAAAGAAATGTCACCCCACACCATTACAGACCCACTGCCAAACCATTCATGCTGAAGGATGTTGCAAGCAGCAGATCACTTTCCACGGGGTCTCCGGACTCTGTCACGCCTGCCACATGCGCTCAGTGTGAACCTGCTTTCATCTGTGAACGGCACAGGGCGCCAGTGGCTAATTTGCCAATCTTGGTGTTCTGTGGCAAAGGCCAAGCGTCCCACATGGTGTTGGGCTGTGAGCACAACCCCATCTGTGGACGTCGGGCACTCAGACCATCCTCATGGAGTCGGTTTCTAACTTTTTGTGCAGACACATCCACATTTGTGGCCTGATGGAGGTTATTTACAGGGCTCTGGCAGTGCTCCTCCTGTTCCTCTTTGCACAAAGGCTGAGGTAGTTTTTACCGACCCCGGTGTTGATCGCCATTATTAACAGTATAACGGCGACCGAAAAAAGAAAAAGTCAAATGATCAGAGGAGAGATAAATAGGGTCCCTCAATCACCCACGGTTACTCTGGAGAACCTGCATCCCCCCATGATGTCCCCCGGGCCGTCAGCATCTTCTTCCAGTTGAAAATGGCGGGCACATGCGCAGTGCGCACGCCGAGATCTGCCGACTGGCACCCGGCAACAATGGGAAATTTTTCCTATTTCCAATTGGTTCATTTTGATCACTGTGATAAAGTCTATCACAGTGATCAAAATAAAAAAATAGTAAATAAAACCCCTTTTTATCACCCCCTTAGTTAGGGACAAATAATAAAATAATAAAATGTATTTATTTCCATTTTTCCATTAGGGTTAGAGCTGGGCTAAAGTGAGTGGGGATAAAGTTAGGGTTGGGCTAAAGTGAGTTAGGGATAGGGTCAGGGTTAAGATTAGGGTTAGGGGTGTGTTAGTGTTAGGTTTGTGGTTAGGGTAAGGTTAGGGTTGTGATTAGGGTTAGGGGTGTGTTGGGGTTAGGGGTGTGGTTAGGGTTGGGATTAGGGTTAGGGGAGTATTGGGGTTAGAGTTGGAGTTAGAATTGGGGGGTTTCCACTGTTTAGGTACATCAGGTGGTCTCCATACGCGACATGGCGCCACCATTGATTCCATCCAATTTTGTGTTCAAAAAGTCAAACCGTGCTACCTCCCTTCTGAGCCCTGCCATGCACCAAACAGTGGCTTTTCCCCACATATGGGGTATCGGCGTACTCAGGAGAAATTGCACAACACATTTTGTGGTCCATTTTCTCCTGATACCTGTGTGAAAATAAAAATGGTTCCAAAATAAATTTTTCGTGAAAAAAGTAAAATGTTCATTTTTCCCCTTCCACATTGCTTTAGTTTTCATGAAGTAACTGAAGGGTTAATAAACTTCTTGAATGCGGTTTTGCACACCTTGAGGGGTACAGTTTTTAGAATGGTGTCACTTTGGGGTATTTTCTGTTATATTGACCCCATTAAGTCACTTCAAATGTGAGGTGGTTCCTGAAAAAAAATATTTTTGTAAATTTTGTTGGAAAAATGAGAAATCGCTGGTTAACTTTTAACCCTTATAACTTCCTAACAAAACAAAAAATGTTGCTGATGTAAAGTAGACAAGGGAAATGTTATTTATTAAGTATTTTGTGTGACACCACTCTGATTTAAGGGCATAAAAATTTAAAGTGTGAAAATTGCAAAATTTTCACCATATTTCCATTATATTTCTAAATAAATGCAAGTCATACCAAAGGAATTTTACCACTAACATGAAGTACAATGCATCTCGAAAAAACACTCTCAGAATCACCGGGAACCGTTGAAGCATTCTTGAGTTATAACCCCATAAAGTGACAGAGGTCAGAATTGGAAAAATTAACCTGGTCATTAACGTGCAAATCACCTCAGGGGGTAAAGGGGTTAAACGATTGTATGTATTTCATTTATTTGGAGGCTTGGTGACTGAAATACCAAAATTCTGAGGTTTTGATATTTGCTTTAAAACATTTATTGTATGGCTTAAATAATTTTATGTTTTAAAAGTCTGGACTATCACAGACACGGTGTTAGAACTGGCGGAACGCACCAAGTAAAAGGTGAGATAATATAGGTGCGTTTGCAGTCCGGGGTCCACCGTGCAGGTGAGAACCTGCTGCTAGTAAATGGCAGCGCTATATGGCAGTGGACGCAAACCCTGTTACGTCACAGGGCCGCGGTACCGCACAAAAAGCGTAAGCAAGGAGTCACCGAACTCAGTCCCAAGACACGGGATTAGAGTCCGTACAGACTACTTGCGCTTGACACCGCTACTGGGTGTAAGAGGTAACAAGTAATAATAGCTTGAAGCACAAGAGTGCGAGCTGTGCCGTATTGGCAGACACCACTAAACACCCAGACGTGGGTTAGGAAGCGCTCTACTGGCGCGTGGCGCCGCACTGGCGGTCACAGCAATGGACGCGCTTTTGTGTGTAACACGTTGTGAGTCTAGTCGGGCGCTAGATAGCAGCCATACACCTTACGCAAGCAGTCATACAATAAGGATGGGATATTTAAAGGACGACTTGCACTCATCAACAAACACACGTATACAATTGTACACTAGCGCATGGCCGTGCGGTCATGCGAACCTTATATAGCTGCAGCATGTAGAGGACCTTCCTAAAAGGACCAATAGGAAGCTGCCACAGAAGTTCAGCACCTTCAGGACCTTCCTGGAGGACCAATGGGATCCGCTGCAGTATCTGAGCATGTGACCCTCGATCTCCAATGGGAGATCTCACCCTGGGCATGCTCAGAAGGGTAAAAGCAGGACTTCGTCCCAAAAGCGGCAGCTCGTCGCTGCCCAGAACTGGCTTTAATGGCAGAAGCTGGGAAAGCCGCAGCAACCCTCAGCACAGAGTGAGACCGAGCAAGATGCTGGGACCGACGTCTCCGCTGAGCAGGCTCCACTGCGGCAGAAGAAGAATGGGAGACCGCAGCAGACATGGTTCGAGATTCCCCCTGTGCAGAAGCGGGAACTCGACCCCTAACACACGGTGATACCAATTTTGTTTATGTTTAATTTACTCTTAAATTTATTTATTTATTTATTTTTTTAACACTGGTGGGTTTATGGGATTGCACATCGGCAAACTGATGATTTATTTTCTGCCATCAGCAATTGACAGTGGCATTTAAATGGTTAAATAGCAGTAATTGGAGCAAACTTTAGTGGCTTGCTTCTTTTACAGACAGTTGTCCGGCCATGTAACTCAGCTGTTCCTGAGTCCACTCCTTACATTGGGACCGGACATAGCACATATTATTGCATCCTATATTAGAAAGGGGTTAAACACCGGGAAGATCTGTACTGCAGTACTACTTCATACTGGATGAAAGTATATTTAAAGCAACACAAGTTGCATTATTGAGTGTCATAGAGCAACAGGAAAAGGGGAGAGTAGGAGAGAAAAAGCAGAAACAGAGGTAAATCTAGTCACAGCTTCAGTGTTCTGACACTGGCAGGCTGTGTACAGCATGTAGTAGCAGAGTTAGATTTACCATTTACAAGCAGACATGTCCTCTTACAGATTAACCTGTTAGAAGCAAATGTAAAGTCCTGCTCATCGTTATTGGCACCCATGAAGTTTAAGTACATAATGTGGAATATCTCCTGAAGAAAATGAATCAAGTGAAACTTTTTCTTTGTATACAGTACTCGTGTTAAATGCAAAAGAGCAAATGATAATAATGTAAAACAAAAAACAATGGCTGGGGAAAAATAGAAAAACTTAAAGCTTGCTGCGACACTGGTATTGGAACCTTTTACATTAAATTAGTATGGAAACACATTTTGACCCACCTGGTAAATCACAAATGACAGTCACCTGTAATTAATTGTCGGTGCCCATGTGACATAAATTAGCCAATGAATGATGACTTCAGTGTTTTTAAAAGTCATATGGTATGCCATGTTCCTTTGTCACAAAGGTGAAGACAAAAGAACTGTCTGAGGACATTAGAACTGTTATTATTAGCAAACACAAGACTTCCAAAGGGTATAAGGTCATCTCCAAATACCTTAGTATTACAGTTTCAACAGTGCGCAATGTTATTAAGAAGTTTGCCAAGCATGGAACCATCAAGAACCTCCCTGGACATGTGGGAAAGAGGAAAATTGTCAAGAGATGTCTTCGAAGGTTGGTGCGAATGGTGTAAAAAACACCACGTCTAACATCCAAAGACCTGAAGGCTAACCTGGAACAGTCTGGGGTCATAGTTTCCACAAGTACAATACGATGTGCACTAAACCAAGCAGAGCATTATGGGCGAAGACCAAGAAAGAAACCATTGCTGAAGAAAAGACATAAAAAGGAACGACTGATCTTTGCCAAAAAGTACCTTGACAAGCCACAATCCTTTTGGGAAAATGTTCTGTTGACAGATGAAACCAAAATAAAGCTTTTTGGCAATGATTTTTTTACAGACGGCGCAATGAAGCTTATAAGGAAAAGTACACCCTACCAACAGTTAAGCATGGTGGAGGATCCATAATGCTGTGGGGTTGCTTTGCGGCATCTGGTACTGGATTGTGGATTGTATCACAGGAATCATGAATTCAGAGAATTATGAAGAGATTTTAGAGTGAAATGAACTACTCAGTGTAAGAAAACTTGGTTTGAATTGAAGATCATGGGTCCCAAAGCAAGTCGATGACCCAAAGCACACATCCAAAAGTACTCAGGAATGATTGAAAAAGAAAAAAATGGACTGTTTTAACATGTCCGGCAATGAGTCCTGACCTCAATCCCGTACAAAATCTTTGGTGTGAGCTGAAATCTGCCATTGGGAAAAATAACCCTGCAAACTTTCAAGAGCTTGAACAAACTGCAAAGGAAGAGTGGGAGAAAATACCAGCTGAGAAGTGCAAGAAGCTTATTGTTGGCTACAAGAAACATTTGCAGACTGTCTTCAATGCCAAAGAGTATGGAACCAAGTATTAATTATGGGTGCCTTTATTGCTGCACATGCTGTTTATTCTGTTTCTTCATTTATTTCTGAAGATATTGTACAGTCTATGAAAAAAGGTAGGGGTGCCAATAATGGTGAGCAGCACATTAGCCTTCTCATTTAGCTGAGCTACATAATACACAGCACAGTAGCATAGCTACTAGAGGGTGTGGTGGCCCAGAGCCCCGTGCTCTGTGGGTGCCCACCCGGAGCTACGCTATGTGACTGTATTGGCGTGCACAGCGCGCCGATACAGTTACATTCTGCAGCAGAGCAGGGAGAATCGAAGCTCTGCCGCCCGGCCGCTATGCAGCCCCTGAGGAAGCGGTGGAGGGCCCTATGCCAGCAGTGAGCCCCCTGCCTATCATCGCAGAGTCAACTTGATGAGAGAGGGAGCGTTACGCTCCTTCTCCCGTCATCACCCTGTCAGCGTCTGATGTCACCGATGCCGACACTGACAGAGGGTAGCAATGATGTCAGTACCCGGCGCCCGCTGTCACGAGATGAACAAGGAGGAAGAAAGGTGACTATTGTTTTTTTTTTTTTTTTATTGGGTGCATTATACTATACAGTCTGCCTAATGGGGGTGCATTATACTATACAGTCTGCCTAATGGGGGTGCATTATACTATACAGGCTGCCTTTTGTGGTGCATTATACTATACAGGCTGCATATGGGGGTGCATTATACTATTCAGGCTGCCTAATGGGGGAGCATTATACTATACTGGCTGCCTAATGGGGGTTCATTATACTATACTGGCTACCTATGGGGGTGCATTATACTATACAGGCTGCCTAATAGGTGTGCATTATACTATACAGGCTGCCTAATGGGGGTGCATTATACTGTACTGGCTGCCTAATGGGGTGCATTATACTGTGCTGGCTGCCTAATGGGGGTGCATTATACTATACAGTCTGCCTAATGGGGGTGCATTATACTATACAGTCTGCCTAATGGGGGTGCATTATACTATACAGGCTGCCTTTTGTGGTGCATTATACTATACAGGCTGCATATGGGGGTGCATTATACTATTCAGGCTGCCTAATGGGGGAGCATTATACTATACTGGCTGCCTAATGGGGGTTCATTATACTATACTGGCTACCTATGGGGGTGCATTATACTATACAGGCTGCCTAATAGGTGTGCATTATACTATACAGGCTGCCTAATGGGGGTGCATTATACTGTACTGGCTGCCTAATGGGGTGCATTATACTGTGCTGGCTGCCTAATGGGGGTGCATTATACTGCACTGGCTGCCTAATGGGGGTGTATTATACTATACAGACTGCCTAATGGGGGTGTATTATACTATACAGACTGCCTAATGGGGGTGCATTATACTGCACTGGCTGCCTAATGGGGGTGCATTATACTATACAGGCTGCCTAATGGGGGTGCTATATAGGCCTATGGGGAATGTATTATACTATATTGAGGACTATTTGGCACATTATACTATATGGAGGCTATTTAGGGGGCCATCATACAGTGTGGGGATTACAGTGAAGGGGCCATCACACAGTGTTGGGGCCATCAAGCAGTTTGGGGGCTACTAAGGGGTCAGTATGCTGTGTGAGTGGTACTATACAGTGAGGGGGCATTATACTGTGTATAAGAGAGCATCATATTGTGTTTAGGGGAGCTGTACGGGGGGAGACTCAGGATATTATTAAATGTAAAGTGGGCACTTATTGTTATAGGAGAATTCAGGTTACTGTGACTATCAAAGGGGCACACAGGGTAATATTACTTTCTAGGGAGCAAAGTGTGGGCAATGTTTTCTAGGGCACTTGCTCCCAGCATTACTATATTCTAGAGAGTTGCTTTAGAATTTAGAGGGCACAGAGAACCACACAGCAGGTGCAGCAATAGGGACACATACGGCAGCAGCATTGGGGTACTAGAAGGATGAAGAGTTTATGAAGGTTGGGAATAGATGGTGATAGGGCTGAAAATATGAAAAGTGAAATGTGTCTTTGTTGTTTTCTCTGCAGACGAGTCCTGGGTGGAAGAAGTTGTCATGTCGGTCTTTGCTAGATGGAAAAGACATGAAAAGTGGACAACAAGTCATTATCTGTAACTGGGCTGTGATCTCTTATATGTTCTGTAGGGCTGGTATCTACCACTGAGCATATGGCGGTAATATCCATGTTGGTCTTCATATAGAGATTATCTTCAGTAACAGCGCGGTCATCTGCTGAGGTCCTCCTCCACTATTAGGGGGTGTCACCGAGTTGTAATCAAGGTTACCTGGTTAGGGGCCCACTTAGAAGCTTTGCCCCGTCCTGAACCAAAACCCTAGCTACGCCTCGGACACAGCAACATCTTATTAAATGGCTGACAATTAGAAATATTGTATTGTAATGTACTGTATGAAGTAAAGTTCAGGCCTTTGGCTGTAGCTGAACAAAAATGTATCACGATTTATGTTTTGCTAATTGAGAAAAATAGGTGAATCCACACTATAAAACATGTGTTATGTGGCCCAAACCTTTTAAATAGAAGCTACTTTATTAAATAGATAGTGAGTCACATGTAGTAATGTAGGTGGTGTACATTATTTTACTTAATCGTCTGAGTATTTTTTTTTTTCTTAAGACTGCTAACAATAGTTAACAACACCATATATAACATTGATGACTA
This sequence comes from Ranitomeya variabilis, assembly GCF_051348905.1. Taxonomy (NCBI): domain Eukaryota; kingdom Metazoa; phylum Chordata; class Amphibia; order Anura; family Dendrobatidae; genus Ranitomeya; species Ranitomeya variabilis. Next base: position 705,030,459 of record NC_135234.1, on the reverse strand, counting down.
CTAAAGATAGAAAGCATGCAAGTCATGACATGGAAAACAGACTATAAAAATCATGCCTCTTTTATAGCGCTATTAATGGTCTATGAACTCTATACACTGCTGTATGGTGATAGCTCTGTAATCCCGTATGCAATATTATATTACATTATAAGAGGTTTTTTACTTGCAAATTTAAACAGTGCAAATGACAAAAACACATCATGTTTCTCTGTATAAATTCAGGGTACAATTCAGGTCCATTTTAATTTTGACTTACTGTTTGTTAATTTTTTTTTGCATTTTAAGGCAGATTTTACCACTGCCAAAAAAATATTTCTATCAGTTCCATAAACAATGAGTCAAGCGGCATTGCACCTGCTCCACCATGCTGCTCCATTCATTTGCAGAGGCAGTGGGGAAGAACGGGATCAGGACTCTAGGATTAGTGGTCAGTGAGGGTCACAGTGGTGGGACCCCAAAGAGATCTGAAATTTATCACCTACCTTAGAGACAGGTGATTTATACTTTAGTAAGGAAACTCCATAAAAGTCTACTGCAAAATATTAATACATTTCTCCTTTCGCATGTAGATTTTCCATGAGGTTAATTTTTGAAGTCTGTTTTGCCGCAACTTTTCTTCAATCTTTACACCACCTCCAAGCTGAAGAGAGAATTGTACCTTTTTTTAAAAAGTTGAAATTCCTGAATCTACTGGATACTAATTTCTTAGCTTTCAACGCCCATTTCAGCATCAAGTGATGACAGCAGTATAAAAATAGCAAAAATTACATGCAATAAAATTTCAGACCTTTTGATGACAAAAAAACTGGCACAGAAGTCTTGATAAGCTCCCACCCCACTGTATTTTGGTTTATGGTCAAAATTTAACATGTTTTTTCCTCTAACTCTTTAGAAAATGTAAAAACAAAAAATCTGTACAAAAACAACAATATAAGTTATTAACTGCACTTGGTGGTTAAATACGTATGTTTCATCTGCTTTCACAAATGAATCGCCTGTACCAGATATCATTCAGCAAGGCAGTAATCATACTTCTCCCAATATCACTAACGTAACACAAGAGGTACAGCTGCACCTGAGCAAATTAAATATTGATAAAGCCCTGAGGCCAAACGGTGTTCATTCATATTGAGAGAGTTGAGCTCAATAATTGACAGACCGATGTAGCTCATCGTCTTAACCTCGCTTAAAGCACGGTCCGTGCCACAAGATTAGATGGTGGCTCATATGCTATCGATATTTAAGAAGGGTAAGACGGTGGATCCATGCAACTGCCATCCAGTAACTGACATCAGAGATGACCTGCAAAAGTATATAATAGAGAGCAATATAATAACTAACAAGCTGCATGATATAAATCACCTGCTGTGGCTCCATCGGTAGCTTTTGCTTCCGTCTACTATGGCTGGATGGCTCCCTCTGTGCTAGCCAACTCCAAGTTACTGTGATCACCTGACAAACACCTCTGATGTCAACTTCCAAGGCCGACTCAGGGAGCTATGTGCTGCCTGAGTATTCAGTAATGGTACTGTAAGGAGGAAGATCGGGCTGCAGGTACCTGCGTTATGCCAGGTCCAGAACTGTCGAGGCTGCATCCAGTGTTGCCGGGAGAAAGAATGGGGAACCAGACAGTTCCATTGACCTGGAGAGAGGAGGCGTTGCTAAGCCAAGCAGTGTACAGGAAGCACGGGAGAGAGGTCTGAGTTTCCTGCCAACAGCGAGAGCAGAGGCAAGTGTGTGGCGCACTTCGCAGTGAGAGAGACAGCGTGGAGTTGAGCCGCGGCAGAGCTTTTGCATACGTGTCGTTATGCCAGTGAGTGTGCAGAGCGCCGCGTGCCTGGCTAAGCGGAGTACAGTGCTCGCATGGAGGAGTAGGTGTCACGCGCAGGACCCTGAGGTGCGTTCTCCATTGCTGACAGATGCGCGGCAGCACACTTGTTGTACAGAGACTCCTGCAGCGCTCCCCATTTTGGCTGCACAGATCTATGGAATAGGGGCTCAGTGGGCAGAACCGGTGACCGCCCGTTGCCGCCAGAAGCTGGACCGTGCTTTGTTGATATTCTTCTGAGGACACCACGCCGGCCGTTGCCCGTACTCCAACTCCCATCAGACTGTGTGTGCATAACGACCAGAGAAGACTACGATAAGTGCCATTTAAATATCAGACTGTTGAGTTAACCCTTTAACCCCCCTTGTTTATTGTTCATCGCTCATTGTTTAATAACTCCCTGCGAGGAGACCATTGCCATCTCTCTTGTAAAAAAAAAATTAAATAATATTGTTATACAGCCTTGTTCTGCAATCCCTGCGTCACTGCATTCCTGCACCTGCTTACATTACCACATAGTTTCGGCTTCCACTTGGCTTCTCCCAGCCCAGATGTCTGTTTATCATCTATTCTGCAAGTTTCTACTATCAAGCTCAGTTGTGTTAACAAGGGTACTGTTCATACAGTATGAGAAACAGATTGTTAAGTTTGTTAACATGATCGTTCTGTGCGCATAGAATAGCATTGTTCTCTGTGACACCGGACAACTTGCTGAGAAGGATGATATTTGAGCAAGTTTAGATGTTTTGCTCGTGCATCAGGCGATTGACAGCCTTTTTAGATAGGTCTATTTAAACTGCCTCCTAAAGCTAGGGTCACGCGTCCATAGTTTCCAAGAGAATGGGGTCAAGTATACTAATGACACTGATCAAACACTGATCCAAGTTTGCTCAGAGTGTCAGTATAGTGTATAAGATGAGAGAATCAGAGCACACTTTTAGGAAAAGATGGAGAATAAAATGTCATCCGGGTACATCCCGGTGATTTCCACACACCCATTGACTTGATGGGGTGAGTGGCATGCTGCGATATGTTTAAATATTTTTATGAAAAGATAACCATATTTGAAATCATGCAGTTAATGGCGACACAAACATAATCTACGAGCACGCCCAAGATACTCGGAGATCACCAGAGCATGCTCGGAAATCTTGAGTAATGAGCACATTCGCTCATCACTAGAAGGGACGCAAATCAAATTATATACATGTGATCAAGGTAAGGCAAAGTATATACCCATTCAATGCTGGAAAAACCTTCATCCCATATTACCATTAGGCATTACATTAAAGAAAGTTGCTAACCCAAGAGTCTATGGTGAATTATTCAAGCCTATGGTGAAAAAGTATCGTCTCAGTTTCCTATTTGAGGGAGGGAATAAGTGAATTGTGGCCGCAGACTAGTGCTATACAAGTGTATGAATGTTAGCTCTATTCCCTTACTAAATTCCTTATTGTGAGACAGGGTAAAGACGCATGATTCAAATGGTTAACCCCCTCACGACATGCGATTTAATCAACTGACGTGTGCCCCTAACAGTCGCAATGGTATCACGATTCACCCGCGGCTGTTAACATGTTAAATGCTGATGTCAATCTCTGACAGCAGCATTTAGCATGCACGCACCGTGAGTGCGTCACAAACCATACCCATCGACGCCCCTGTCACATGATCGTGGGATGCCGATGGGTTGGTATGACAACCTGGCGTCTGGTTGTCATAGCCCATCTGCTCACTAGCTGGCATTCATAGCCGATGAGCATTTCTGCTACACAGAGCAAGACACAAGCGATCAGAGGATCGCAGCTTCAAGTCTCCTAAGAGACTATTGTAGCATGAAAAAGTTAAAAAAAAAAAGTTTTTTAAAAAATATAAAAGTTGAAATCATCCCCTTTTGCCCATTTCAAAATAAAAGAATAAGAAAATATCAAAAATGCACATATTTGGTATTGCCGAGTTCAGAAACGCCCGATCTTCTAAACTTTGCAATGTTAAACACTGGCGGCATACAGATGCCATTATTGTGCTGTTTTTCATGGACCCATAGACTTGTATCTGCCCGTTGCGATCCATGGTGCCAGAAAAACACAGACATGTGCATAGCACCATAGATTAAAATGGGTATGTGCTGCAAACATGGACATGTGAAACGAGGCCTAACTTAGCTTCACAACTACAGCAATTGTCTTGTTTAATGCAAAAACAGCCTAAAAACAACAAACATCTCTCAGGAAATCACGTAAAAACTTGTTACCTGAACGAAGAGATAATAATCAGCTCCTGCAATGCTCGGTCCTCTGCAGACATTAACACATCTTCCCTGTTTCAGGCTCCTGGATATAGACAAAACACCAAAACAGGGCAGAACAAAGGGGAACAAATCTCTAACTGAATGAAAGTTTCTCTTCACCTGCCTGTGGGGGAGGAGACACTGAATCCGCAGGTGTGTAGTGAATGTGAGAGGTAACAGAGCTCTGGAAGCCTCAGGTCTTTGTAATTATTCAGCAACCCAGTCACCACTCCTCCAAGATGTACGACAAAGGAGCTGCCCAGCTTGTGCTTGTGGTTTGTCCTCCTAACGTATTTCCTTGGTGAACAAGCTATAACATGTAGACGGCGCTTTTTGTTCCCTTTGTAGAGAATATTATCAGATGTAATTTAAGATAAGAGTTTTCTGTGCAAAGGTTAGTGTAGCATTGGACATGATACAAGCATATGACTCATGCTGGTCATAGGGATGGTGCAGAAATAAGTTACAGGTGGAAACAGATGAAAAGGGGTTGTCCACTACTAAGACAACCCCTTCTCATTGCTCATGTTTGGCACCGTTAAAATGAAAACGCTTATACTCACCTCTGGTTCCGGCGGCATTCCAGCTGTGTCGTGACTCGTGTCCCCAAGGCTCACATGAGGTTGTTATGTCACGTGAGCCCTGCGCCCAATCCGCGCTGGTGTCATTGTGTCCGCCGACAAATCGAACACCAAGAGCTAGTAAGAGAACAGCGCAGTGGTGATTTCTTGCTGATGTTCAATACGTCTGAGCACGGGGACATTGACACCAGCGCTGATGGGGTGCAGACCTTGTGTGATGTAACAACCTCACATGAACCCCAGAAACTCGGGTGCCAACACCGCTGAAACCACACCAACATGGGAGGTTAGTATAAGTGTTTTTATTTTAGCGGGACCAAACATGAGAAATGAGAAGGGGTTGCTCAAGTTATCATCTGAGTGCAGTCCAATTTACACGGACACAGACAATGGAGAAGATGGAGAAATTACGTTCTCCATCTTTTCACTTACAATATGTGTAAGGAGGTTGAAGAATATTCCTTTTGCTCATCCTGGGTAAATAGTTATTTTACTGATCTGTAAATGTAATGTGACATGTAACATATGTATAGCCATTTGTAATGTTTTATATGTGATTGCTGCAGTTGTTTATAGGGAAAGTTCCCTAGTTTTACCACAAGATGGGGTACAGTATAGTTTTAGCTATACAGTAGTCCTGTGAATAGTTAATTGTAGGAGGAGTCATTGTAGTTAGGGGAAGATAGCTTCCTAGATAAAGTCAGTAGGGTGTGGGTACCCATAGAGTTCGGGTGGGCTGTTAGCCCGAGCAACATAGATACCCTGCAACGTTCAACTTAAGGAAAGTGCCCAGCCATCCAGAACTAGGGGACTAGCATAGCCACAGCAGTGCTAGTGTCATCAGCTTCAGGAACGAAATTCTACAGTGAAAGGATACTGCAGGAAAGAAGGGCAGGTTGCTCAACATGTGGCAGATGATAGCATGGGATGAGGCCCTCAGAACCAGGGCGAAGTGGCTGAGGGAACCCCCAAATGCAGAATATCTGTTTTTTTTTTGTTTTTTTGCAGTTTGCCATTGGAGGTTGCGTCTGCATCCTTTCTGACTCTGCACTCCTCCCATCAGCCCAAGGGTGCTTTTAATTAGTGCTGGTTCCTACCTGACCATTTAAAATTGTAGGTTTATAGCCTAAGGGAAGCATGTTTGCCCATTTAACTATAGGCTTATAGCCTAAGAGAGGCATGTTTAGGATGACAGGACCCATCAGAGAAGTGTCACCTTGCCGTATTTTATGGGCACACATGATTTGGCCAATTTATGCGCGAAGAACCTTCATTTTTGTTAGTACATTTTTTTCAGCATAGTCTAGATCTTGTGTTTGCATATGTCTTGGTCCTTACAAAGTGCTGCTGTGCCTATTTTTTTTGCATGTTATGCATTCAATGCAGCTTGCACCTGATCACACTATATGGAAGTGCTGGTAAGGTTTTTTGTTTTTTTTTTGTCTTGGCACATTTGTCCATTCATCCTTCCTTCAATTATATGAACTTCGCCAGTGTCGTATGCTGAAAAACAGCACACACCATGATGATCCCACATCCACACTGTACTGTTAGTATGGTGTTTTTGGGGTGATATGCAGTGACTTTAGGCCTCCATACATGGTGTATGTTATGGCATCCAAAGACTTGTGTGTTGAGTGTGAATACAGGCCATGGAGTTTGAGTGCATTACTTGCAATTTTCTTTGAAATACTTGTACCTGCTAATTCCAGGCCTTTCTGTAGCTATCCACAGGTGGTACTTGGCTCTTGGACAACTCTTCTGATAAGTCTTTTCACTTCTTTGCTGAAATATTGCAGGAAACACGGGGGCGTAGCTGGTTTATGGCGAAATTATGTTTCTTATGCTTCCAAATTGTGGTCCCAACAGTGCTCACTGGAAACTTCAGTAGTTTAGAACTTCTTCTAAACTAATGTGTAGCCAATGCCATCAGTATGTTTTGCAACAATAAGGTTTCAAAGGTCTTGAGACAGATCACTGGTTTTACCCATCATAAGATGTTTCTTGTGTGGCATCTTAGTAATGACACACCTTTTTATAGGCTATTTGTTGAACCGGCTGATATTGTTTTTCTCTAAGTGGCAGGATTGCTTTCTAACTACTAATAGATTTTAGCTGGTGTCAGGACTTTCCATAGATTTTTGCAACTCTCTTTCTTCATGTGTTCAATACTTTTTCCCCTGTGTCATTTCTCATTATTACACATAACTTAATTTATGGACATCCATGGTTTTATTTCTTTGTCTGTGTGGATTGGATGGGTTGTTACCAACATCTGGTGAGAATGTCATGTCAATAGAATTTTTAGAGATATATTTATGCAGCATCGGCATGCCTGCACGGTCATCTCCCTTGGCAGGGATGCCGACTCACTGCCCTTGCCCTGCATGTCCACCTCCTCCTGCTGCTTTACGGGGTCTGCGCACACCTGGAAGATCCCCGAGCACTACACTTAGGGTGTGTACCCCCTGTCTCTTAAAGAGACAGTGCGCACCATTCAAAAGTCTCCTCACCTCCTCCCATTGTGGGGTGCCTGAGGAACATGTTAAGTCAGTTAGTCTGCATGCTGGCTAGTTCTCAGGTCCCCTGTCTGTTAGTACCTGCCAGTACCTACTAGTTCCTGTTAGTACCTGCCAGTACCTACCAATTCCCTCCTTGTTCCTGCCCATTCCTGCCTGCACCTGCTGTGCCAGTCTGTATACCAGCCGTACCTGCCTGCACCTGCAGTACCAGTCTGTATACCATTTACAGTACATTTTACTTAGAAAAGATGATATGTTCAATACTTATTTCACCCACTATGTATATATATAGCATATTCCAGGTTTTTATTCTTGTAAATATTCTCACTTATCAAGTAAACCTATTTTTTGATGCTTGAGCCTTTATCGATAACTACATTTTCCTAAGAATCCCCTTTTACTGGTTTGCTGTGTTATTTTACATAACATGTATCATAACATGATCGCCCCCTTTTTGAAGAAGCATATGGCGAAACGGCGTCGTCGGGGTAGTGACACTTAGTACATCTACATCATTGAAGCACTCAGCACCTTATGTAAGTACTTTCATATCGGAACTACACTCTTTGTCCTGTTTAATTCAGAGTAGATATTCCTGTACATTACAGTCTATAGGTTTTACTGAGCTTTCTGATATAGGCACATGCACTTTATATAGAAAAACTATTGGCTCTACCTATATGCACCTATTCTGTAAGGAACCATTATGAATGATAGTTTTTAAGAACATTTGGTATGCCAAGGAGCTGATACCCACTGGGATAAACGAGATTGTAAACATGAGAATATCGACTTGCATTTGTCACTTTTTGCATTACCTGCTTGAAGTTTTACTATTGTTTTAAAATCATTGAAATAAATATTTATTATTTTAAAAATTTTTGTGGAATGGATCCTCTTTTCCTAATTAATTTATTTAGGGATGTGTTCATATCTGATGTGTAGGAGGAATATTTTTCTCTAATTATATGCACTTTAATAGACTGTGTTTATAAATAAATGTTTAGTAAAATGTTTAAATTCCTTTGTAATGGTAGTAAATAACTGGAAAATGCTAATTATAAGGTATTTTTTATAACCACCTACTAGATATGTACGCATATAGTAACACAGGTCATACGTGATGCAATCTTTTTAATTATCGTAATGATGAGTGATCAAAGTAACTGAATTTTACTGCACAGATCATGTACACAGACATCCATCATCACTTCTGAGTAAGATCGTTTATGGGAAGGTGTGAGTACATTGTGTAATACAAGAAATTTTCAGGCTTTATTACAGACTCGAAAACTCGTCTTGTTGGAAAAGTGTTTTTGTCCACCCCCCACATTCTTATTTTCATGTTCCCTGCTAATTAAAGAATCCAAGGATGTTTTCTGTTAAGGTGTCTTTGCAACATTTATTGACGGTACACTGCACAATTATTAGGCAGTGAGCATTTTGATCATATTATCATTTTTATGCAGATTTTCCAGCTCCAAGCTGTATACGCTTGAATGCTTAACCACTTAGTGACCGAGCCAATTTTGACCTTAATGACCAGGCCACATTTTTTAAATCTGACCACTGTCACTTTATGTGGTAATACCTCTGGGACGCTTCAACAGATCCCACTGATTCTGAGACTGTTTTTTCGTGACATATTGTACTTCATAATAGTTGTAACATTTGTTCGATATTACTTGCATTTATTGTGAAAATATTGGAAATTTGCTGAAAATTTAGAAATTTTCAAACTTTTAATTCTTATGAACTTAAATCGGAAAATTATGTTACGTTATTCAAAATAGCTAATAAATAACATTTCCCACACGTCTCCTTTACATCTGCATCATTTTTTAAACATTTTTTTTGTCAAGAAGTTTGAAAGGATTAGAGTGGATCATCAATTTCTCATTTATCCAACAAAATTTACAGAACCATTTTTTTAAGGACCACATCACATTTTAAGTGACTTTGGGGGGCCTCTATGACAGAAAATACCCCAAAAATGACACCATTATAAAAAATGCAACCCGCAAAGTCCTCAAAACCATATTCAAGGAGTTTATTAACTGTTCCGGGGTTTCACAGGAACTAAAGCAATGTGGAAGGAAAAAAATTAACATTTATTTTTTTTTCACAAAAATTTAACTTTAGCTCCAAATTTGTTATTTTCACAAGGGTAAGAAGAGAAAATGGACCCAAAAATTTGGTGTTCAATTTTCCCAAAAAAAGTATGCCAATACCCCATATGTGGGAGAAATCCACTGACTGTTTGGGCGCACTGCAGTTCTCGGAAGGGAAGTAGCACCATTTGACTTTTTGAACATAAAAATGGCTGGAATCGAGAGCGGACGTCATGTCGCATTTGGAGAGCTCCTGATGTGCCTAAACAGTCGGAAACCCCTCACCTTTCTAGTTTCCGTTTTAGAAACTAGACCCCTTAAGGAACTCATATAGATGTGTGATGAGCCCCTAGAATCCCCAGGTGCTTCACAGAACTTTATAACGTAGAGCTGTGAAAATACAAAATCACATTTTACCCACAAAAATGTACTTATAGCCCCAATTTTTTGTTTTCACAAGAGTAACAGGAAAAAATTGACCCAAAATTTTGTTGTGCAATTTCTCCTGAGTAAGCTGATACCCCATATGTGGAGGAAAAACACTGTTTGGGTGCACGGCTGATCTCGGAAAGGAAGGAATGTTTTGGATGCCTTTGATGTAGTGGTCTGCGGGAGTCATGTCGCGTTTGGAGAGCCTCTGATGTGCCTAAACAGTGAAAAAAAAACATAAGTAACTCCATTTTGGAAAATACACTCCTCAAGAATTTTATTCAGGGGTATAATGAGCATTTTGAACATACAAGTTACCACACAGAATTTGATACACATTATGTAGTCATATTGAAAATGTTCATTTTTTTCACGAAAATGTTGTTTTCGCCCCAAATTTGTAATTTTCATAATGTATAATAGGAGAAAATGGATCCCATAATTTGTTGCACAATTTGTCCCGAATGTGATTTTACCCCATATGTGGTCAAAAACTTCTGCTTACGCACATGGCAGGGCTAGGAAAGGAAAAAGTGCTATTTGCCTGAGATTGTGAATTCCATGTCGCCTGTGAAGAGTCCCTGTCATGTGAAAACAGCAGAAACCCCCCATAACTGACCCCATTTTTGAAACTAGACCCTGTTAGGTGTTGAGTTCCTGCCGTTGCACAGGGGAACCTCGAACCACCTCCGCTGCGGTCTCCCATTCTTCTCCAGCTGCAGTGGAGTCTGCTCAGCGGAGACGTCAGTCCCAGCATCTGGCTCAGGCAGATACTCTGCGCTTGGTTGCTGCTGCTCTTCCAGGCTCAGCTATTGTAGCCAGTAACGGTGAGCAGATGTCTCTGGGACTAAGTCCTGCTTTTCCCCTTCTGAGCATGCCTGTCATGTTCTCAATGGCAAGAGAACATAGCATCAGCATATATAGGAACTAGCTCTTGGAAGATGGGAACTGAGCTGACCATGAACTAAACCTAACGCACAACTAGCAGTGGCCGGGTAGCATGCCTACGTTGATTCTAGATGCCCAGCACCAGCCGGAGGACTAAATAATGCTAGCAAAGGAAAATATTAGTCCTAGCTCACCTCTAGAGAAATACCCCGAAAGGAGACAGAGGCCCCCCACATGTATTGGCGGTGAATTAAGATGAAATAACAAACGTAGTATGAAAATAGGTTTAGCAAATTTGAGGTCCACTTACTACATAGCAGAAGACAGAAAGGACACTTTCATGGTCAGCTGAAAACCCTATCAAAACACCATCCAGAAATTACTTTAAAACTCTGGCATTAACTCATAACACCAGAGTGGCAATTCCTGTTCACAAGAGCTTTCCAGACACAGTAACGAAACTTCAGCTGTGAACTGGAACAAAAATGCAAAAACAAACATGGACAGAGTCCAACTTATCTAGTAGTTGTCTAGGAGCAGGAACAAGCACAGAGAGGCTTCTGATAACATTGTTGACCGGCAAGCAACTAACAGAGCAGCAAGGTTATATAGCGACTCCCACATCTTGATGGGAACAGGTGAACAGAGAAGATGACAACACCAGTTCAATTCCACCAGTAGCCACCGGGGGAGCCCAGAATCCAAATTCACAACAGTACCCCCCCCTCAAGGAGGGGGCACCGAACCCTCACCAGAACCACCAGGGCGATCAGGATGGGCCCTATGAAAGGCACGAACCAGATCAGAGGCATGAACATCAGATGCATTCACCCAAGAATTATCCTCCTGGCCGTATCCCTTCCACTTGACCAGATACTGGAGTCTCCATCTGGAAACACGAGAGTCTAAGATTTTCTCCACAACGTACTCCAACTCACCCTCAACCAACACCGGAGCAGGAGGCTCAACGGAAGGCACAACCGGTACCTCATACCTGCGCAATAATGACCGATGAAAAACGTTATGAATAGAAAAGGATGCAGGGAGGTCCAAACGGAAGGAAACAGGGTTAAGAATCTCCAATATCTTATACGGGCCGATGAACCGAGGCTTAAACTTAGGAGAAGAGACCCTCATAGGGACAAAACGAGAAGACAACCACACCAAATCCCCAACACAAAGCCGAGGACCAACACGACGGTGGCGGTTGGCAAAAAGCTGAGTCTTCTCCTGGGACAACCTCAAATTGTCCACCACCTGCCCCCAGATCCGATGCAATCTCTCCACCACAGCATCCACTCCAGGACAATCCGAAGTTTCCACCTGACCAGAGGAAAATCGAGGATGAAACCCCGAATTACAGAAAAACGGGGACACCAAAGTGGCAGAGCTGGCCCGATTATTGAGAGCGAACTCCGCCAATGGCAAAAAAGCAACCCAATCATCCTGGTCAGCAGACACAAAACACCTCAGATATGTCTCCAGGGTCTGATTAGTCCGCTCGGTCTGGCCATTCGTCTGAGGATGGAAAGCGGACGAAAAAGATAAATCTATGCCCATCCTAGCACAGAATGCCCGCCAAAATCTAGACACGAATTGGGTCCCTCTGTCAGAAATGATATTCTCAGGAATACCATGCAAACGAACAACATTTTGAAAAAACAGAGGAACCAACTCGGAAGAAGAAGGCAACTTGGGCAGAGGAACCAAATGGACCATCTTAGAGAAACGGTCACACACCACCCAGATGACAGACATCTTCTGAGAAACAGGCAGATCTGAAATAAAATCCATCGAGATGTGCGTCCAAGGCCTCTTAGGAATAGGCAAGGGCAACAATAATCCACTAGCCCGAGAGCAACAAGGCTTGGCCCGAGCACAAACGTCACAAGACTGCACAAAGCCTCGCACATCTCGTGACAGGGAAGGCCACCAGAAGGACCTTGCCACCAAATCCCTGGTACCAAAAATGCCAGGATGACCTGCCAACGCAGAAGAATGAACCTCAGAGATGACTCTACTGGTCCAATCATCAGGAACAAACAGTTTATCAGGTGGGCAACGATCCGGTCTATCCGCCTGAAACTCCTGCAAAGCCCGCCGCAGGTCTGGAGAAACGGCTGACAATACCACTCCATCCTTAAGGATACCTGTGGGCTCAGAGTTACCAGGCGAGTCGGGCTCAAAACTCCTAGAAAGGGCATCCGCCTTAACATTCTTAGAACCCGGTAGGTATGACACCACAAAATTAAACCGAGAGAAAAATAATGACCAGCGCGCCTGTCTAGGATTCAGGCGCCTGGCGGTCTCAAGATAAATCAAGTTTTTGTGGTCAGTCAATACCACCACCTGATGTCTGGCCCCCTCAAGCCAATGGCGCCACTCCTCAAAAGCCCACTTCATGGCCAAAAGCTCCCGATTCCCAACATCATAATTCCGCTCAGCGGGCGAAAATTTACGGGAAAAGAAGGCACAAGGCCTCATCACGGAGCAGTCAGAACTTTTCTGCGACAACACTGCCCCAGCTCCGATCTCAGAAGCGTCGACCTCAACCTGAAAAGGTAGAGCAACATCAGGCTGACGCAACACAGGGGCAGAGGAAAAACGGCGCTTAAGCTCCCGAAAGGCCTCCACAGCGTCAGGGGACCAATCAGCAACATCAGCACCCTTCTTAGTCAAATCGGTCAATGGCTTAGCAATATCCGAAAAACCAGCAATAAATCGACGATAAAAGTTAGCAAAGCCCAAAAATTTCTGAAGACTCTTAAGAGAAGAGGGCTGCGTCCAATCACAAATAGCTTGAACCTTGACAGGATCCATTTCAATGGAAGAGGGAGAAAAAATATATCCCAAAAAGGAAATCCTCTGTACCCCAAAAATACACTTAGAACCCTTCACACACAAAGAATTAGACCGCAAAACCTGGAAAACCCTCCTGACTTGCTGGACATGAGAGTCCCAGTCATCCGAAAAAATCAGAATATCATCCAGATACACAATCATAAATTTATCCAAATAATCGCGAAAAATATCATGCATAAAGGACTGGAAAACTGACGGTGCATTTGAAAGACCAAAAGGCATCACTAAATACTCAAAGTGGCCCTCGGGCGTATTAAATGCGGTTTTCCACTCATCCCCCTGCCTGATTCGCACCAAATTATACGCCCCACGAAGGTCAATCTTAGAGAACCACTTGGCCCCCTTTATGCGAGCAAACAAATCAGTCAGCAACGGCAATGGGTATTGATATTTTACAGTGATTTTATTCAAAAGCCGATAATCGATACATGGTCTCAAAGAGCCGTCTTTTTTTGACACAAAGAAAAAACCGGCTCCTAAGGGAGATGACGATGGACGAATATGTCCCTTTTCCAAGGACTCCTTTATATATTCTCGCATAGCAGCATGTTCAGGCACAGACAGATTAAATAAACGACCCTTTGGGTATTTACTACCCGGGATTAAATCTATGGCACAATCGCACTCTCGGTGCGGAGGTAATGAACCAAGCTTGGATTCTTCAAAGACGTCACGATAGTCAGACAGGAACTCAGGAATTTCAGAGGGAATAGATGATGAAATGGAAACCACAGGTACATCCCCATGAGCCCCCTTACATCCCCAGCTCAACACAGACATAGCTTTCCAGTCGAGGACTGGGTTGTGAGATTGCAGCCAAGGCAATCCTAGCACCAAATCATCATGTAGATTATGCAGCACCAGAAAGCGAATAATCTCCTGGTGATCCGGATTAATACGCATAGTTACTTGTGTCCAGTATTGTGGTTTATTATTAGCCAATGGGGTGGAGTCAATCCCCTTCAGAGGAATAAGAGTCTCCAAAGGCTCTAAATCATACCCACAGCGTTTGGCAAAGGACCAATCCATAAGACTCAAAGCGGCGCCAGAGTCGACATAGGCGTCCGTGGTAATAGATGACAAAGAGCAAATCAGGGTCACAGATAGAATAAACTTAGACGGTAAGGTGCAAATGGAAACAGATTTATCAAGCTTTTTAGTGCGCTTAGAGCATGCTGATATAACATGAGTAGAATCACCACAATAGAAACACAACCCATTTTTCCGTCGAAAATTCTGCCGCTCGCTTCGGGACAGAATTCTATCACACTGCATACTCTCTGGCGACTTCTCAGTGGACACCGCCAGATGGTGCACTGGTTTGCGCTCCCGCAAACGCCTATCGATCTGAATAGCCATTGTCATGGACTCATTCAGACCCGCAGGCACAGGGAACCCCACCATAACATCCTTAATGGCATCAGAGAGACCCTCTCTGAAAGTCGCCGCCAGGGCGCACTCATTCCACTGAGTAAGCACAGACCATTTACGGAATCTTTGACAGTAAATTTCCGCTTCATCTTGCCCCTGAGATAGGGACATCAAAGTTTTTTCTGCCTGAAGCTCCAAATGAGGTTCGTCATAAAGCAACCCCAAGGCCAGAAAAAACGCATCCACATTGAGCAACGCAGGATCCCCTGGTGTCAATGAAAAAGCCCAGTCTTGAGGGTCGCCCCGGAGCAAGGAAATCACAATCCTGACCTGCTGTGCAGGGTCTCCGGCAGAGCGAAATTTCAGGGACAAAAATAATTTGCAATTATTTCGAAAATTCTGAAACCCAGATCTATTCCCCGAGAAAAATTCCGGCAACGGAATTCTCGGCTCAGATACAGGTGCATGACAAACAAAGTCTTGCAAATTTTGTACCTTCGTGGCGAGATTATTCAAACCTGCAGTTACACTCTGAAGATCCATTACAAACAGGTGGACACAGAGCCATTCAAAGATTAGAAGGAAAAAAAAAAAAAAAAAAATTCTCAGCAGACTTCTTATTTCTCTCCTTTCTCAGCCAAGGATTTTAACCCTTTAGTGGCCGGTCAAACTGTCATGTTCTCAATGGCAAGAGAACATAGCATCAGCATATATAGGAACTAGCTCTTGGAAGATGGGAACTGAGCTGACCATGAACTAAACCTAACGCACAACTAGCAGTGGCCGGGTAGCATGCCTACGTTGATTCTAGATGCCCAGCACCAGCCGGAGGACTAAATAATGCTAGCAGAGGAAAATATTAGTCCTAGCTCACCTCTAGAGAAATACCCCGAAAGGAGACAGAGGCCCCCCACATGTATTGGCGGTGAATTAAGATGAAATAACAAACGTAGTATGAAAATAGGTTTAGCAAATTTGAGGTCCACTTACTACATAGCAGAAGACAGAAAGGACACTTTCATGGTCAGCTGAAAACCCTATCAAAACACCATCCAGAAATTACTTTAAAACTCTGGCATTAACTCATAACACCAGAGTGGCAATTCCTGTTCACAAGAGCTTTCCAGACACAGTAACGAAACTTCAGCTGTGAACTGGAACAAAAATGCAAAAACAAACATGGACAGAGTCCAACTTATCTAGTAGTTGTCTAGGAGCAGGAACAAGCACAGAGAGGCTTCTGATAACATTGTTGACCGGCAAGCAACTAACAGAGCAGCAAGGTTATATAGCGACTCCCACATCTTGATGGGAACAGGTGAACAGAGAAGATGACAACACCAGTTCAATTCCACCAGTAGCCACCGGGGGAGCCCAGAATCCAAATTCACAACACATGCCCAAAGGAAGACTTCTCATTGGAGGTCGGGGGTCACATGCTCAGGTCCTGTAGCAACTCCCATTGGTCCTCTAGGAAGGTCCTTGGCTGCTGCAGCTATAAAAGGTTTGCATGGCCGCACGGCCATGCGCTAGTATCAGCTTATGTTATGAGCTTTGCTATTTGGTGGTCATGTCTGCTTGTGGTCAGCTTCAGCTGAAATAAGCCCCTAGAATACCGGCACCTCCGGTGAGGAGTTTTGTGTATTTGAATTCAGGGCAGGCGTATAGCCACTAGAATTCTGGCTCCACCGGAGAGGAGTTGTTTGTGTGCTAAGCTGACTGCATGACCACTAATTGCTTTCTGCTCTGTTGGGTAGCTGTGATCCTCTGTGAGGTTAACAGGGCACAGCGTTTTCCTATCTAGGTGACTCTGTGAAGTAACAGAGTTCGCTTATACCACCATATAGTGCCGCCAATTGCTAGCAGCAGGTTCCTCTCCTGCACGGTGGACCCCAGGCTGCGAACGCACCTTTAATAACATATATATATTTGGTGCTTTCCGCCAGCCCTAATAGACCCCTCAAGGAATTCAACCATGGGTGTAGTGAGTATTTTGAACCCATAGGTTCCTCACAGAATTTTATAACATTGAGACATGGAAATATGACAGTTTAGTGGTAAAAATTTAAGTTTTGTATTTGCTGCAAATTTGTCAGATACACAAGGGTTAATACATCAACTAGACCCCACAAGTTATTGTGCAATTGTGAGATAGCAGGAACGCAAGATGCAGTGACGAGTAGGAGGCAGAACAAGAGTTAATGGGTTTATTACAAGGATTACTCCAAGCAGGGAGAGAAAGGGTTAAGGGGAAAATAAATTTGGGTTTTATATTAGGGTATGAACAAACGGTTAAGAAACTGGTAAAATTATCAGTCTGATGGTTTCCGGGCTGTGGAAGCTTGAGATCCCACGGTGGCACCATAGGTGACGTGTGAAGTCTCTGGCCTGTTCTTGGAGGAAGGTGAAGCACTGTCTCCTGACAGAAACGGCGTATCCTGGCTCTTTCAGGAGAGGTAGCGGGATACCGGGGCGATGTCCACTAAGTGTCGCAGTCTCTGCCTCCACTGGAAGATGGCTCTGTACACTACTGGTGCCGGAGATGTAGTTACCTGTTCTCGACAATCCGCCTAGTCAGATCTAGGCCGCACACTCACGGCCGGTAGCGGAGCGGTGCGGGTCAGAGCTCCAGTAGTCAGAATGGATGGACACACCACCTCACATCCCTCAGGGTCAGGGTGCACAAGGTCTGTGGTACTGCAGCGTAGCCCTGTGTTGTTACGTAGCCCCGCAGAGAGGGAGTCAACCTTCTCCTGCTGCGCACTCTGTCTTCCCGCCAAGTGTCCCGCTTTCCTGCACACCGCCCCTTTTATACCTGACACGCCCCCTACAGTTGGGTGCAAAGGTCTGTCTGGGTTGGAAAGCTTTCCCCTCAGCAACAATGGTGACAGCCCCAATAGTTCCGGAACCAGCACGAGAGAAGCATCACCAGCACGGTCCATCTTCCTACACAATTTCTCCCAAATGCAGTGCTGCCCCATATGTTGTCAGAAATTACTGTTTGACCACACATCAGGGATGAGAATGAAGCAGCGATATGTGGCTTTTGGAGCACAGATTTGCTAGAATAGTTTACAGGCAATATTTGCAGAGCCCCGAAGGTGCCAGAACAGCAAAAAAAAAACAAAAGTGACCCCACTGTAGAAAATGCACCTCTCAATGAATTTATCTACGGCTGTAATGACTATTTTGTAACATCCACAACAGTGTTTTTTTTCTTGAGAATTGCAAATCTGCCAGTTTAGTACCCATATATTGCTTCCCCATACAGTGTAGAGCCCCCATATATTGTAGCGCCCCCACACATTGTGCCCAGCTTGTGCTTCTGGCAATTCACAGTCGCAAATTAAGTGCCTTCACGCCATTACAATAATGTGGCTGTTTACTGTGGTTTAGGCTTCACTGGATTTAATTTGGGGGCGGGAGCCATGTCGCTTTTCTAGAGTTTTTGTTCTAGCAGTAACGAGGGATCCTCGTATAGTTCCAGTGACTGATAAAGGACCTGAGTAGGGGCTGGTTCTGTGCTGGATATATTAGGGTTTTTATTGGTAACATTTTGGGGTACCTAATATTTTTTTATCGCTTCCAGAATAAGGCTTTGATCACATTCTTGTGTTCTACGCTGAGCACTTATGTGGGGGTTTCCGTTTAAATCCCACAAAAATGTGATTCAGACAGAACCACCCACCACTTCGTACTCTGTTTGGCGTCTGCTCCGGTGGTCTCCATCTCTTTAGGTGTGCACAAATCTGTGGTCGCCCACACTTGTCCGCTAAAAAGATGCCTAAAATGATGGGACAGCCAGAACACAGACCAGTCGAAAGTGACTCCAACTGCCTCATAAGTGAGTTGTTTGTCCAGGGTTTTGTCTGAATCGCTTTTTTGGGTAATTTACACAGAAATACCGACGTAAGCGCTCAGAAGATAGCAAAAGATAAATGTAATCCGAGCTTTATTCTGAATCTTGGGAGGTAGAATGAACAAATAGACAGCAGTACAATAATAATAATAATATTTATTTATATAGCGCCAACATATTCCGCAGCACTTTACAGTTTAACAGTTTCAAACAAAAAGGTCATAAGTAACAATGTTAACAATACAATAATTAAAGCAAAATAAGATGACCCTGCTTGTGAGAGCTTAAAATCTACAATGAGGTGGGGGAGATACAAAGTACAGGTGTGTATTTACAATGATGTATTTACAATGATGGTCCAGCCATCTTCAGGGGGTGGGGGATAGATGGAGATAGTGAATGGGCTGCACACACAAACATAAAATGACTTTGATTAGGGAACATGGTAGGCCGCTCTGAACAAATGTGTTTTGAGGGAGCGCCTAAACTATGCAAATTGTGGATGATCCTTATATCTTGGGGTAGAGCAAGAATTGTTCTTATTTTTATTTTTGCCCTGTTCACTGTACGGAATACAGTAAGTGATAAGGCGGATTTATGCTTCGGGTCAATGCGATTACAGTGATACCAGATTTCTATTGTCTTTTTTTAGGATTTGCTGATATCGTACAATAAAAAAGCTTTTTTATAAAACAAAAGTAGCTTTTTTTGTCGCCATATTCTGAGAGCTGTAACTTTTTTATTTTTTAGCAAACAGAGCTGTATGGGGGCTTATTTTTTGCAGGACGAGTTGCACATTTTTCTTCAAACCATCTTTGGGCGCATAATATTGTTTGATCACTTTTTATTCATATTTTTCAGACACTGAATGAACAAAACCTGGCAATTTAGTTATTGTTTTTATTTTTTGTGTCATTCGCTGTGCGTTAAAAGTGATAAGACCGATTTGTTTGTTGGGTTGGTATAATTACAGCGATACCAGATTTTTTTTACGCTTTGCTATTTTTACATTAAAAACAATGTTTTAGCAAAATGAATTTGTTTTTGCATTACCATATTCTGAGAATTAGCCATGTTAGGGCTTGTTTTTTGCTGGACAGTTTGGCGTTTATACCATTTTATTTTACATATGATTTTTTTATCACTTTTTATTCACTTTTTTTGTGAGTGACTATGATGAAAAAGTGACATTTTTGGTGTGTTTTTTATTATTATTTTTTTTACAGCGTTCACCAAATGTAATAAATAACATGTCAGTTTCATAGAGCAGGTCATTCCAGATGTGGCAATATCAACTATGTGTACTTTTTTTATTTCTGTTTTATCACAAATGCTGCGTTTTGAGATTTTTGTGATTTGTGTGTTCTTTTTTGTGTTTTTTTTTTTTACTTTTTTTACATACTTTATATTACTTTTTCATTTATTTCACTTTTTCACTGTGAGACATGTATCATTTTTATTTTGATCACTGGTCTCATACACTGCTGCACTCATGTACAGTAGTGCATGAGACTGTCAGTGACTCACTGACTGTGCTTGTGAGAGCCAGATTAGAGCTTTCCAGACTGCAGCATGTCTATTTATCTTCATAAAGAATTAGAAAAATTGGAGTCTTAGAATCTGTCTTCAAAACATGTGCAAAATTATTTATATATAGACCTCAAGTGTAAACAACACTAAAATCTTTAGATACACATATACATAGATATTGTATGGGTATAATCATAATGAAGGACACAGGTAAAGATAGTCCAGAAGACAACACTTATCTGAAAGGTATACAACTGGAGGAATCAAATTCTTAAGAAGATAGACCATAATGTATAATGTATAAAGGCCTTTAAGGGGCAAACAGTAAAGTGGCTAGCTCAAGATTGATCCTCACCCATATTCGTAGCAGTGTTGTCAGCAGACTGCGACCAACAGGCAATGATGGGGGTGACGGAGAGGGCAATGATGGGGGTGGTGGGGGAGAAAGCAATGATAGTGGTGGTGAAAAGGGCAATAATGGGGGGTGAGGAGGAGGAAATGATGGAGATGGTGGAATGGGCAATGATGGGGGTGGTGGGGGAGAAGGCAATAATGAAGGTGGTGAAAAGGGCAATGATGTTGGTGGTCAAAAGAGCAATAATGGGGTGGTGGGGAGCAGGAAATTATGGAGGTGGTGGAATGGGCACTGGTGGGTTGGTTGGGAAAAGGCAATGATGTGGTGGTGGAAAGGGCAATGATCGGAATGTGGGGGAGGAGGAAATTATGGGGGTGGTGGAGGACAAAGCAATGATGGAGGTATTGGAAAGGGCAATGATGGGGTGGTGGGTGAGAAAGCAATGATGAAGGTGGTGGAAAGGACAATGATGGGGTGGTGGAGGAGAAAGCAATGATGGAGGTGGTGGAATGGGCAATGATGGGGGTGGTGGGGAAAAGGCAATCATGGTGGTAGTGCAAAGGACAATGATGGTAGAAATGGCAAATATGAGGGTGATAGGGGAGGAGGAAATGATGGAGGTGATGGAATGAGCAATGATGGGGGTGGTGGGGGAGAAGGCAATAATGAAGGTGGTGAAAAGGACAATGATGTTGGTGGTCAAAAGGGTGTAATAATTATAGGGGATAACTCAGGAGACTTTACATGGAACAAGACAACTACAGGACACAGTTTTATAAGTGGTAAAGTCTATATTATGACACGGTGATTCAAACAGGTGCAGAGAGAAACTCAAGTCCACAACACTTGGTGTAAATATTAAACACAGCTTAACAGTCTATAGGAAACTTCAGAGGAAAATGCAATCACGCAGAAAGTCTATGAAGCACAATTATTCTTGAGGATACTTGACATGAATAAGTCCTTGTTTTAGTCCAAACACAGATAGATATGCTTATAAGGCAGTTCAAATAATACCTTAGCACAACCAGGGAGGCCTGGGTAATAGTCTCAGGTTTTTGCAGAGCAGCAACAGCTTACATGTCCAGCAAATGCAGATGGAGAAAACACAAGCAGCAGATGAAAGAGGATTACTGGAAACTGGTGTATGCAGCAGGAACTCAGAGCAGAGTAGCAGGATAACCACACAGGTTCACAGGAGCAGGTATATAGCCAGTGAGTCACCATGGGTCAGGAGCTGGATGCAAGGCAGAATACTCTAGCACAGACTGAAGGCTGGGGTGGAGTTTTATAGCTGGAAGACACAGTGCACATGAGACCAAAGACGCCATCTTGGAAAAGGGCAGTAATGCACAAAAGGTAATAAAAATGTTCAGAGTCCTGACATCACTCCCTCCTTAGAAGCGGCCTCAGGAGACGATCCTGGACCTGGTTTCTCAGGGAATCTCTGATGAAAACAAGAAATCTTCTGTTGGGCATTGATGTTTTCCACAGGTTCCCAAGAGTCTTCCTCAGGGGGATATCCCTGCCATCTTATCAGACTTATCAGATATTGGAGCCCATTCCTGCGAATCCTGGAATCAATAATTTCCTCTACCACAAATTGTTCTTGCCCATCAATCACCACAGGCTGCGGAGGTGGCACAACACGTCCCTGGAAGGTATTAGGAGATACAGGCTTTAGTAATGATACATGAACAACTGGGTGTACCTTCATAGTCCTAGGCAGCTTCAGCCGGCAGGCCACAGAGCTCACAATACCGTTGATCTTGAAAGGGCCAATTAATTTCTGTCCAAGTTTTTGTGAAGGAACGTTTAACTTCAGATTCTTAGTTGCTAACCACACGGAATCTCCTATCTTGAACATGGGTGCAGGTTTACGGAATCTATCAGCCGATCTCTTATAACGTTCTTGAGCTGTGGTAAGGGATTCCTTCAGAACTTCCAGATTTTGCCTCATCGCAGTCAGCCTTTCCTCCACTGCCGGAACCGGACAATTAATTGGAGACCTAGGTAAGATACACGGATGATAACCCAGATTGGCAAAGAAAGGAGTGAACTTAGTGGAGGCGCTATGAGAATTGTTGTATGAAAATTCGGCTAACGGCAGTAACTCCAACCAAACATCTTGTAGATGGCTGACATAGCATCTTAGATATTGTTCCAATGTCTGGTTGGTACGGTCAGTCTGATCATTTGTCTGGGGATGGTAAGCGGAAGAGAGACAGACATTAATGTTGAGTGCAGAGCAAAACCAACTTGAGGATCTGCAGGCGGACGACCTCAGGGATGTAGATACGTCGATCTCTGAACCACATGCCACCCTGAAAGACAAGATTAATATTCACAGGTGGGTTGGCCAGAAATACATCACCGTCATAAGCCTCCCTGCACTCCTTCCACAAGTCCTGATCGTGGATAACTCCGATGAAATTGGCATCAGATAGAATGGTCTTGGACGGGGCTCCAGGTACGGAATCCGCAGTATGGATTCGGGATAAAGCATCAGCCTTACCATTACGAGAACCTGGACGGTACGAGATAACAAAGTTAAATTGATTTAAAAATAAGTTCCAACAACCCTGACGAGGAAAAAGACATCTAGCGGATCTAAGGAACTCTAAATTGCGATTGTTGTGAAATTGGATTTTGGGCTCCCCCGATGGCCACTGGTGGAATTGAACTGGTGTGCATCATCCCCTCTGTTCACCTGTTCCCATCAGGATGTGGGAGTCGCTATTTAACCTTGCTCCTCTGTCACTTCCATGCCGGTCAACATTGTAATCAGAAGCCTTTCTGTGCATGTTCCTGCTGCTAGACAACTTCCAGCTAAGTTGGACTTTAGTCCTTGTTTGTTTTTGCATTTTGTTCCAGTTCACAGCTGTAGTTTCGTTTCTGTGTCTGGAAAGCTCTTGTGATCTGAAATTGCCACTCTGATGTTATGAGTTAATACTAGAGTCTTAAAGTAATTTCAGGATGGTGTTTTGATGGTGTTTTTAGCTGACCATGAAAGTGTCCTTTCTGTCTTCCTGCTATTTAGTAAGCGGACCTCAATTTTGCTAAACCTATTTTCATACTACGTTTGTCATTTCATCTAAAATCACCGCCAATATTTGTGGGGGCCTCTGTCTGCCTTTCGGGGAATTTTCTCTAGAGGTGAGCCAGGACTATATTTTCCTCTGCCAGGATTAGTTAGTCCTCCGGCCGGCGCTGGGCGTCTAGGGATAAAACGCAGGCTACGCTACCCGGCTACTGTTAGTTGTGCGGCAGGTTTAGTTCATGGTCAGTTTAGTTTCCATCCTTCCAAGAGCTAGTTCTTATGTTTGCTGGGGCTATGTTCTCTTGCCATTGAGAACCATAACAGTTTGACCGGCCCTAAAAGGGTTAAATTAATTAACAGAGAAAGGAGAGAAAAGAGAAGTCTGCTGAAGATTTTTTTTTTTTTTTTCCTCAGTTCTGAGTGTGCTTGTAATTAAATCTCTTGCAAGTCTGCCTATGTTGCAGCCTTTCTCTCTCTCTCTCCTTCTAATCCTGGAATGGCTCTGTGTTCACCTGTTTAAAATGGATATTCAGAGTTTAGCTGCAGGTTTGAATAATCTTACCACGAAAGTTCAAAATTTACAAGATTTTGTTGTTCATGTTCCTATATCTGAACCTAGAATTCCTTTGCCTGAATTTTTCTCGGGGAATAGATCTTGCTTTCAAAATTTCAAAAATAATTGCAAGTTGTTTTTGTCCCTGAAATCTCGCTCTGCTGGAGATCCTGCTCAGCAGGTCAGGATTGTGATTTCCTTGCTCCGGGGCGACCCTCAGGATTGGGCTTTTGCATTGGCTCCAGGGGATCCTGCGTTGCTCAATGTGGATGCGTTTTTTCTGGCCTTGGGGTTGCTTTATGAGGAACCTCAGTTAGAACTTCAGGCGGAAAAGGCCTTGATGTCCCTATCTCAGGGGCAAGACGAAGCTGAAATATACTGCCAGAAATTCCGTAAATGGGCTGTGCTTACTCAGTGGAATGAGTGCGCCCTGGCGGCGAATTTCAGAGAGGGTCTCTCTGATGCCATTAAGGATGTTATGGTGGGGTTCCCTGTGCCTGCGGGTCTGAATGAGTCCATGACAATGGCTATCCAGATCGATAGGCGTCTGCGGGAGCGCAAACCTGTGCACCATTTGGCGGTGTCTACTGAGAAGACGCCAGAGAATATGCAATGTGATAGAATTCTGTCCAGAAGTGAACGGCAGAATTTTAGACGAAAAAATGGGTTGTGCTTCTATTGCGGTGATTCAACTCATGTTATATCAGCATGCTCTAAGCGTACTAAGAAGCTTGATAAGTCTGTTTCAATTGGCACTTAACAGTCTAAGTTTATTCTATCTGTGACCCTGATTTGTTCTTTATCATCTATTACCGCGGATGCCTATGTCGACTCTGGCGCCGCTTTGAGTCTTATGGATTGGTCCTTTGCCAAACGCTGTGGGTATGATTTGGAGCCTCTTGAAACTCCTATACCCCTGAAGGGGATTGACTCCACCCCATTGGCTAGCAATAAACCACAATACTGGACACAAGTAACTATGCGGATTAATCCGGATCACCAGGAGATTATTCGCTTTCTTGTGCTGTATAACCTACATGATGTGTTGGTGCTTGGATTGCCATGGCTGCAATCTCATAACCCAGTCCTTGACTGGAAAGCTATGTCTGTGTTAAGCTGGGGATGTAAGGGGACGCATGGGGACGTACCTGTGGTTTCCATTTCATCATCTATTCCCTCTGAGATTCCTGAATTCTTGACTGAATATCGTGACGTTTTTGAAGAACCTAAGCTTGGTTCATTACCTCCGCACCGGGAGTGCGATTGTGCCATAGATTTGATTCCGGGTAGTAAATACCCTAAGGGTCGTTTATTTAATCTGTCTGTGCCTGAACATGCTGCTATGCGAGAATATATAAAGGAGTCCTTGGAAAAGGGACATATTCGTCCTTCGTCATCTCCCTTAGGAGCCGGTTTTTTCTTTGTGGCTAAGAAAGATGGCTCTTTGAGGCCGTGCATTGATTATCGGCTTTTGAATAAGATCACGGTTAAATATCAATATCCGTTGCCACTGCTGACTGATTTGTTTGCTCGCATAAAGGGGGCCAAGTGGTTCTCTAAGATAGATCTCCGTGGGGCGTATAATTTGGTGCGAATTAAGCAGGGGGATGAGTGGAAAACCGCATTTAATACGCCCGAGGGCCACTTTGAGTATTTGGTGATGCCTTTTGGTCTTTCAAATGCCCTTTCAGTCCTTTATGCATGACATTTTCCGTGATTATTTGGATAAATTTATGATTGTGTATCTGGATGATATTTTGATTTTTTCGGATGACTGGGACTCTCATGTCCAGCAGGTCAGGAGGGTTTTTCAGGTTTTGCGGTCTAATTCCTTGTGTGTGAAGGGTTCTAAGTGCGTTTTTGGGGTTCAAAAGATTTCCTTTTTGGGATATATTTTTTCCCCCTCTTCCATCGAGATGGATCCTGTCAAGGTTCAGGCTATTTGTGATTGGACGCAACCCTCTTCTCTTAAGAGTCTTCAGAAATTTTTGGGCTTTGCTAACTTTTATCGTCGATTTATTGCTGGTTTTTCTGATGTTGTTAGACCATTGACTGATTTGACTAAGAAGGGTGCTGATGTTGCTGATTGGTCCCCTGCTGCTGTGGAGGCCTTTCGGGAGCTTAAGCGCCGCTTTTCTTCCGCCCCTGTGCTGTGTCAGCCTGATGTTGCTCTTCCTTTTCAGGTTGAGGTCGACGCTTCTGAAATCGGAGCTGGGGCGGTTTTGTCGCAGAGAAGTTCCGATTGCTCCGTGATGAGACCTTGTGCTTTTTTCTCACGTAAATTTTCGCCCGCCGAGCGGAATTATGATGTTGGGAATCGGGAGCTTTTGGCCATGAAGTGGGCTTTTGAGGAGTGGCGTCATTGGCTTGAGGGGGCTAGACATCAGGTGGTGGTATTGACTGACCACAAAAATCTAATTTATCTTGAGTCCGCCAGACGCCTGAATCCTAGACAGGCGCGCTGGTCGTTGTTTTTCTCTCGGTTTAATTTTGTGGTGTCCTACCTGCCGGGTTCTAAGAATGTTAAGGCGGATGCCCTTTCTAGGAGTTTTGAGCCTGACTCCCCTGGTAATTCTGAACCTACAGGTATCCTTAAGGATGGAGTGATATTGTCTGCCGTTTCTCCAGACCTGCGGCGGGCCTTGCAGGAGTTTCAGGCGGATAGACCTGATCGTTGCCCACCTGGTAGACTGTTTGTTCCTGATGATTGGACCAGTAAAGTCATTTCTGAGGTTCATTCTTCTGCGTTGGCAGGTCATCCTGGAATCTTTGGTACCAGGGATTTGGTGGCAAGGTCCTTCTGGTGGCCTTCCCTGTCTCGAGATGTGCGAGGCTTCGTGCAGTCTTGTGACGTTTGTGCTCGGTCCAAGCCTTGTTGTTCTCGGGCTAGTGGATTGTTGTTGCCCTTGCCTATCCCGAAGAGGCCCTGGACGCACATCTCGATGGATTTTATTTCGGATCTTCCTGTTTCTCAGAAGATGTCTGTCATCTGGGTGGTGTGTGATCGTTTCTCTAAGATGGTCCATTTGGTTCCCCTGCCTAAGTTGCCTTCTTCTTCCGAGTTGGTTCCTCTGTTTTTTCAAAATGTGGTCCGTTTGCATGGTATTCCGGAGAATATCGTTTCTGACAGAGGTACCCAATTCGTGTCTAGATTTTGGCGAGCATTCTGTGCTAGGATGGGCATAGATTTGTCTTTCTCGTCTGCTTTCCATCCTCAGACTAATGGCCAGACCGAGCGGACGAATCAGACCTTGGAGACATATTTGAGGTGTTTTGTGTCTGCAGATCAGGATGATTGGGTTGCTTTTTTGCCTTTAGCGGAGTTTGCCCTCAATAATCGGGCCAGCTCTGCCACCTTGGTGTCTCCCTTTTTCTGTAATTCGGGGTTTCATCCTCGATTTTCTTCTGGTCAGGTGGAATCTTCGGATTGTCCTGGAGTGGATGCTGTGGTGGAGAGGTTGCATCAGATTTGGGGGCAGGTAGTGGACAATTTGAAGTTGTCCCAGGAGAAGACTCAGCTTTTTGCCAACCGCCGGCGTCGGGTTGGTCCTCGGCTTTGTGTTGGGGACTTGGTGTGGTTGTCTTCTCGTTTTGTCCCTATGAGGGTTTCTTCTCCCAAGTTTAAGCCTCGGTTCATCGGCCCGTACAAGATATTGGAGATTCTTAACCCTGTGTCCTTCCGTTTGGACCTCCCTGCATCTTTTTCTATTCATAATGTTTTTCATCGGTCATTATTGCGCAGGTATGAGGTACCGGTTGTGCCTTCCGTTGAGCCTCCTGCTCCGGTGTTGGTTGAGGGCGAGTTGGAGTACGTTGTGGAAAAAATCTTGGACTCCCGTGTTTCCAGACGGAAACTCCAGTATCTGGTCAAATGGAAGGGATACGGTCAGGAGGATAATTCTTGGGTGACTGCCTCTGATGTTCATGCCTCCGATTTGGTCCGTGCCTTTCATAGGGCTCATCCTGATCGCCCTGGTGGTTCTGGTGAGGGTTCGGTGCCCCCTCCTTGGGGGGGGGGGTACTGTTGTGAAATTGGATTTTGGGCTCCCCCGGTGGCCACTGGTGGAATTGAACTGGTGTGCATCATCCCCTCTGTTCACCTGTTCCCATCAGGATGTGGGAGTCGCTATTTAACCTTGCTCCTCTGTCACTTCCATGCCGGTCAACATTGTAATCAGAAGCCTTTCTGTGCATGTTCCTGCTGCTAGACAACTTCCAGCTAAGTTGGACTTTAGCCCTTGTTTGTTTTTGCATTTTGTTCCAGTTCACAGCTGTAGTTTCGTTTCTGTGTCTGGAAAGCTCTTGTGATCTGAAATTGCCACTCTGATGTTATGAGTTAATACTAGAGTCTTAAAGTAATTTCAGGATGGTGTTTTGATGGTGTTTTTAGCTGACCATGAAAGTGTCCTTTCTGTCTTCCTGCTATTTAGTAAGCGGACCTCAATTTTGCTAAACCTATTTTCATACTACGTTTGTCATTTCATCTAAAATCACCGCCAATATTTGTGGGGGCCTCTGTCTGCCTTTCGGGGAATTTTCTCTAGAGGTGAGCCAGGACTATATTTTCCTCTGCCAGGATTAGTTAGTCCTCCGGCCGGCGCTGGGCGTCTAGGGATAAAACGCAGGCTACGCTACCCGGCTACTGTTAGTTGTGCGGCAGGTTTAGTTCATGGTCAGTTTAGTTTCCATCCTTCCAAGAGCTAGTTCTTATGTTTGCTGGGGCTATGTTCTCTTGCCATTGAGAACCATAACATGCGATGGTCAGTTAGCACTATGATCTGTTGTGCAGCTCCTTGCAGATGATGCCTCCATTCTTTGAAAGCCGCAATAATAGCCAGCAATTCCTTGTCTCCCACGTCGTAATTCTTCTCTGCTGAGGTTAGTCTACGGGAAAAGAATGCACAAGGATGTAGCAGACCCTTCTCTCCAGTTCTTTGGGGGAGAATAGCCCCCAAAGCATTATCAGAAGCGTCCACCTCCAAAATGAAAGAAAGTGTTGGATCTGGGTGTATCAACAGCGATGCTGAGGTGAAACAGATCTTAAGCCGATCAAAAGCTTCTTGAGCCTGTTATGACCACATAAAGGGCTTTTCCTTCTTTGTCAAGGAAGTAATGGGATGGACAATATCAGAAAAATTTCGTATGAAGCGTCTGTAAAAATTTGCAAAACCAATAAAACGTTGGACCTCCTTAACGTTCTTGGGTACCGGCCAGTCAAGTATAGCCTGAATCTTACCAGATTCCATGTTCAGCCCCTGGGGAGAGATGATATAACCTAAGAACTGTATCTCAGAACGATGGAACTCGCATTTCTCCGGCTTAATATACAGATGGTTCTCTTTCAGACGTCTTATAACAGTTTTGACATGTTCTTCATGTTCCTGTAGAGAGTCAGAAAAGATTAGTATATTGTTCAAATAGATCACCACAAACTGGTCCAACAAATCTCTGAAAATGTAATTAGCAAGGTGTTGAAATGTTGCAGGGGCGTTACAAAGCCCGAAGGGCATCACAAGATATTCAAAGTGTCCATACTGGCATCTGAATGCTGTCTTCCACTCATCCCCTGGACGAATACGCACCAAATTATAAGCCCCACGAAGATCCAGTTTAGAGAACACCTTAGCATGGCGGACTCTTTCCAGTAATTCGGGAATCAGAGGCAAAGGGTAACGGTTTCGTATGGTTACCTTATTGAGTTCCCGATAGTCAACACAGGGTCTCAGGGTCCCATCCTTCTTCTTTACAGAAAATATAGGTGCCCCTGCTGGTGAGGAAGTAGGACGTATGAAGCCTTTGGACAGATTTTCATCAATATACTCCTTTAAGGCTTGAAGCTCAGGTGCCACCAAAGGGTATACATTACCAAAAGGAATAGCTGCCCCAGGAAAGATAATCTCCTTGGTTTCCCAGTTGATAATTGGGTTCTGAGAACGCAACTGCAGCGCCCCAGAGTCCTGGTCATTGCAGTACTGTGGCTCCGCCGCTAAGGGGGGCTATGGTACGTCTGATGGCACTGAAGGAGTTCATCTGACCAGGTATCACAGACACCAATACATTTCACAGTCTGGCCTCCAGGGGGAGCTAAGGGTACTATTCATTAGGCCACTCCTCACAGTCTGGTAAAACTGGGGGTTAGGCAGGAAGTTAGAGAGAACGCTGACTGGGTTGGAACCAGGCAACACCTTGTGGCAGAGGGTGTTGTAGGGGAAGATTCGGTAGGGTCCCTGTCAGGGGTGGGATCCTGACAGAGGCCTGGCAAACAGAGAGAAAGCTACGGGACCACGCCTGCACTTCATAGAGGCGGTGCCCTAAGAAAGGACAAGAAGCGAGATTTATTGTGCTGAGTGAGAAACGAGATCAAAGCAAGAAGGAGAATACCAGTAGGAGTCGTGCTGTAAGATCGAGGCAACATCCTACTGAGGTGCAAACAACCGGCGGCCAGAACGCCGAGGAGGTACAGAGCTCTAAGCCATACTTCAAACCAACGGCATGACAGTCAGTCACAGGCGGGCTGTCTCACCTAAATCACCTACGCAGACATAGGGGGCAACCTTTGGAGAGGGGCGACTCTAGGGTCCCGGAAGAGCTCCGAGCCTACCCGTCATACGGGTGCGTCCCAACCATAACACCAGGGAGGGACGGAGGATTAGCAGAAGATCATCTAATCGAGTTGTGAGGGAACACGAGAAACAGACACAACAGTTGTGGGGACTATCCCGTAAGCTCAGCAGGGGAGGTGTTGTGAATTTGGATTCTGGGCTCCCCCGGTGGCCGCTTGTGGAATTGGACTTGTCATCCTCTTTCCTGTTTCACCTGGTTCCATCAGTAGTGGGTGTCGCTATTTAAGCTCATTTCTCTGGTGGTTTCTTGCCGGTCAACAATGTTATCTGATGCCTCTCAGTGCTTGTTCCTGCTTCTAGACTACTACTAGATAAGTTGGACTTTTGTCCATGTTTTGTTTTGCCTATTTGTTCCAGTTCACAGCTGAAGTTTTGTTACTGTGTCTGGAAAGCTCTCGTTGATCAGGGATTGCTACTCTGGCGTTATGAGTTAATGCCAGAGTTTAAGGTAATCTCTGGATGGTGTTTTGTTAGTGTTTTTCTGCTGACCATGAAAGTATACTATCTGTCTTCTGCTATCTAGTAAGCGGACCTCAAATTTGCTAAGACTATTTTCCTGCTGCGTTTGTTGTTTCATCTGAACTCACCGTCATTATATGTGGGGGGCTACTGTCTTCTTTGGAATATTTCTCTAGAGGTGAGCCAGGTCTTATATTTCCCTCTGCTAGCTATTTAGGTCTTAGGCCAGAGCTGGGCATCTAGCGATAAATAGGAAATGCTACCTGGCTATTTCTAGTTGCGCGGCAGGCTTAGTTCATGGTCAGTATAGTTCCATCTTCCGAGAGCTTGTCCCTCTATAGGCTTGCTATGATCTCTGCCTGCAGAGATCATGACAGTTTGACCGGCCTATAAAGTGTTAAAGACCCAGGTTGAGAAAGGAGAGTTATAAGAAGTCTGCTGGAATTTTTTTTTTTTTTTTTTTTTTCCTCCAGTCTGCCTTGCTGCAGTCTTTTTTCTCTCTCTCCTCCTAATCTCTGTATGGCTCTGTGTGCACCTGACAATAATGGATCTCCAGAGTGTAACTGCGGGTTTGAATAATCTCATCACGAAAGTACAAAATTTACAAGATTTTGTGGTACATGCTCCGGTATCTGAGCCGAGAATTCCTTTGCCGGAGTTCTTCACAGGGAATAGAGCTAGCTTCCAGAATTTCCGAAATAATTGTAAGCTTTATTTGTCCCTGAAGTCTCGTTCAGCTGGAGACCCTGCTCAGCAGGTTAGGATTGTGATTTCCTTGCTCAGGGGTGACCCTCAAGATTGGGCCTTCTCATTGCCAGCAGGGGATCCTGCGTTACGCGATGTGGATGCGTTTTTTCTGGCCTTGGGCTTGCTTTATGAGGAACCTCATTTGGAACTTCAGGCAGAAAAAACTTTGATGGCACTATCTCAGGGGCAAGACGAAGCTGAAGTTTTCTGCCAAAAATTCCGTAAATGGTCTGTGCTTACTCAGTGGAATGAGTGCGCCTTGGCGGCAACTTTCAGAGAAGGTCTCTCTGATGCCGTTAAGGATGTTATGGTGGGGTTCCCTGTGCCTGCAGGTCTGAATGAGTCCATGACTATGGCTATTCAGATTGATAGGCGTCTGCGGGAGCGCAAACCGGTGCACCATCTGGCGGTGTCTATGGAAAAGACGCCAGAAAGTATGCAGTGTGATAGAATTCTGTCCAGGAGCGAGCGACAGAATTTTAGACGGAAGAATGGATTGTGTTTCTATTGTGGGGATTCTACTCATGTTATATCAGCATGCTCTAGGCGTACAAAGAAGCTTGATAAGTCTGTTTCCATTGGCACCATTCAGTCTAAGTTTATTTTGTCTGTAACCCTGATTTGCTCTTTGTCATCCATTGCCACGGACGCCTATGTTGACTCTGGCGCCGCTCTGAGTCTTATGGATTGGTCCTTTGCCAATCGTTGTGGTTTTGATTTAGAGCCTTTGGAGACTCTTATTCCTCTGAAGGGGATTGACTCCACCCCATTGGCTAATAATAAACCACAATACTGGACACAAGTAACCATGCGTATCAATCCGGATCACCAGGAGATTATTCGTTTCCTGGTGCTGTATAATTTACATGACGATTTGGTACTGGGATTGCCATGGTTGCAGTCTCACAACCCAGTCTTGGACTGGAGAGCAATGTCTGTGTTGAGCTGGGGATGTAAGGGTATTCATGGGGACTTACCTTTGGTTTCTATTTCGTCGTCCATTCCCTCTGAAGTCCCTGAGTTCCTCTCTGATTATCAAGACGTCTTTGACGAACCCAAGCTTGGGTCGTTACCTCCGCACCGTGAGTGCGATTGTGCCATAGATTTGATACCGGGTTGTAAATATCCAAAGGGTCGTTTGTTTAATTTGTCTGTGCCGGAACATGCTGCTATGCGGGAATATATAAAGGAGTCTTTGGAAAAGGGACATATTCGTCCATCTTCTTCTCCCTTGGGAGCTGGGTTTTTCTTTGTCTCAAAAAAAGACGGCTCTTTGAGACCATGTATTGATTATCGGCTTCTGAATAAGATCACTGTTAAGTATCAATACCCATTGCCATTGCTTACTGATTTGTTTGCTCGTATAGAGGGTGCTAAGTGGTTCTCTAAAATTGATCTTCGTGGGGCGTATAATTTGGTGCGGATCAGGCAGGGGGATGAGTGGAAGACCGCATTTAATACGCCCGAGGGCCACTTTGAGTATTTGGTCATGCCTTTTGGTCTTTCTAATGCCCCTTCAGTTTTCCAGTCTTTTATGCATGATATTTTCTGCGATTTTCTGGATAAATTTATGATAATATATCTGGATGATATTCTGATTTTTTCTGATGACTGGGACTCTCATGTCCAGCAGGTCAGGAGAGTTTTTCAGGTTCTGCGGTCTAATTCTTTATGTGTGAAGGGGTCTAAGTGCGTTTTTGGGGTCCAGAAAATTTCCTTTTTGGGGTATATTTTTTCTCCCTCTTCCATTGAGATGGATCCCGTCAAGGTGCAAGCTATTTGTGACTGGACTCAGCCCTCCTCTCTTAAGGGTCTTCAGAGATTTTTGGGCTTTGCCAACTTTTACCGCCGATTTATTGCTGGTTTTTCGGATGTCGTTAAACCACTGACTGATTTGACCAGACAAGGCGCTGATGTTGCTAATTGGTCCCCTCATGCTGTAGAGGCCTTTCAGGAGCTTAAGCGCCGTTTTGCCTCTGCCCCTGTGTTGCGTCAGCCTGATGTGAATCTGCCTTTTCAGGTTGAGGTTGACGCTTCGGAGATCGGAGCTGGGGCAGTGTTGTCGCAGAAAGGTTCCGACTGCTCCGTCATTAGGCCTTGTGCCTTCTTTTCTCGCAAATTTTCGCCCGCAGAGCGGAATTATGATGTTGGGAATCGGGAGCTTTTGGCCATGAAGTGGGCGTTTGAGGAGTGGCGCCATTGGCTCGAGGGGGCTAGGCATCAGGTGGTGGTATTGACTGACCACAAAAATTTGATTTATCTTGAGACTGCCAGACGCCTGAATCCTAGACAGGCGCGCTGGTCTTTATTTTTTTCTCGCTTTAATTTTGTGGTGTCATACCTACCGGGTTCTAAGAATGTTAAGGCAGATGCCCTTTCTAGGAGTTTTGACCCGGACTCTCCTGGTAATTCTGAACCCACAGGTATCCTTAGGGAGGGAGTAATTTTGTCGGCCGTTTCTCCTGATCTGCGGCGGTCCTTGCAAGAGTTTCAGGCGGATAGACCGGATCGTTGTCCGCCTGATAGACTGTTTGTTCCGGATGATTGGACCAGCAGAGTCATCTCTGAGGTACATTCTTCTGCATTGGCAGGTCATCCCGGAATTTTTGGTACCAGGGATTTGGTGGCAAGATCCTTCTGGTGGCCTTCCCTGTCACGAGATGTGCGAGTCTTTGTGCAGTCATGTGACGTTTGTGCTCGGGCCAAGTCTTGTAGTTCTCGGGCTAGCGGACTGCTGTTGCCCTTGCCTATTCCTAAGAGGCCTTGGACACACATCTCGATGGATTTTATTTCAGATCTGCCTGTTTCCCAGAAGATGTCTGTCATCTGGGTGGTCTGTGACCGTTTCTCTAAAATGGTCCATTTGGTTCCTCTGCCCAAGTTGCCTTCTTCTTCTGAGTTGGTTCCTCTGTTTTTTCAGAATGTTGTCCGATTGCACGGTATTCCTGAGAATATTGTTTCTGACAGAGGTACCCAATTTGTGTCTAGATTTTGGCGGGCATTCTGTGCTAGGATGGGCATAGATTTGTCTTTTTCATCTGCTTTTCACCCTCAGACTAATGGCCAGACCGAGCGGACTAATCAGACCCTTGAGACATATCTGAGGTGTTTTGTCTCTGCTGACCAGGATGATTGGGTTGCTTTTTTGCCATTGGCAGAGTTCGCCCTCAATAATCGGGCCAGCTCTTCCACCTTGGTGTCCCCGTTTTTCTGTAATTCGGGGTTTCACCCTCGATTTTCCTCCGGTCAGGTGGAATCCTCGGATTGTCCTGGAGTGGATGCGGTGGTGGAGAGATTGCATCACATCTGGGGGCAGGTTATGGACAATTTGAAGTTGTCCCAGGAGAAGACTCAGCGTTTTGCCAACCGTCATCGTCGTGTTGGTTCTCGGCTTTGTGTTGGAGATTTAGTGTGGTTGTCTTCTCGTTTTGTCCCTATGAGGGTCTCTTCTCCTAAGTTTAAACCTCGGTTCATCGGCCCTTATAGAATATTGGAGATTCTTAATCCTGTTTCTTTCCGTTTGGACCTCCCTGCGTCCTTTTCCATTCATAACGTTTTTCATCGGTCGTTATTGCGCAGGTATGAGGTACCTGTTGTACCTTCAGTTGAGCCTCCTGCTCCGGTGTTGGTTGAGGGTGAGTTGGAGTACGTTGTGGAGAAAATTTTGGACTCTCGTGTTTCCAGACGGAAACTCCAGTATCTGGTCAACTGGAAGGGTTACGGCCAGGAGGATAATTCTTGGGTCAATGCATCTGATGTTCATGCTTCTGATCTTGTTCGTGCCTTCCATAGGGCTCATCCTGGTCGCCCTGGTGGATCTGGTGAGGGTTCGGTGCCCCCTCCTTGAGGGGGGGGGTACTGTTGTGAATTTGGATTCTGGGCTCCCCCGGTGGCCGCTTGTGGAATTGGACTTGTCATCCTCTTTCCTGTTTCACCTGGTTCCATCAGTAGTGGGTGTCGCTATTTAAGCTCATTTCTCTGGTGGTTTCTTGCCGGTCAACAATGTTATCTGATGCCTCTCAGTGCTTGTTCCTGCTTCTAGACTACTACTAGATAAGTTGGACTTTTGTCCATGTTTTGTTTTGCCTATTTGTTCCAGTTCACAGCTGAAGTTTTGTTACTGTGTCTGGAAAGCTCTCGTTGATCAGGGATTGCTACTCTGGCGTTATGAGTTAATGCCAGAGTTTAAGGTAATCTCTGGATGGTGTTTTGTTAGTGTTTTTCTGCTGACCATGAAAGTATACTATCTGTCTTCTGCTATCTAGTAAGCGGACCTCAAATTTGCTAAGACTATTTTCCTGCTGCGTTTGTTGTTTCATCTGAACTCACCGTCATTATATGTGGGGGGCTACTGTCTTCTTTGGAATATTTCTCTAGAGGTGAGCCAGGTCTTATATTTCCCTCTGCTAGCTATTTAGGTCTTAGGCCAGAGCTGGGCATCTAGCGATAAATAGGAAATGCTACCTGGCTATTTCTAGTTGCGCGGCAGGCTTAGTTCATGGTCAGTATAGTTCCATCTTCCGAGAGCTTGTCCCTCTATAGGCTTGCTATGATCTCTGCCTGCAGAGATCATGACAGGGAGGACCACAACACATAGCGCTAGTAGGAAGGCACAGATTTCCACCTGCAAAGGGAACTCTGGAGGTGCCATCGGACCGGCCGGACTTGCGCAGCCTGGTTAACCGTATTCCGGATTAAGGACTTTGAGACCTTCAGTAAAGAGGTAAAGAGACTGCAACCTGGTGTCCTTGTGATTGATTGCGTCCTGTGTTGTGAATTTACTTTTTGGCTCCCTCTAGTGGCTACTAGTGATTTGACTCTGGGGTTGTCAGTCATTCCTTTTATGCTCACCTGGGTCGTTAGGTCAGGGGTGTTGCTATATAAGCTCCCTGGACCTTCAGTTCAATGCCTGGCAACGTTGATATCAGAGCTAATCTGTAGTGCTCTTGTCTACTGATCCTGGTTCCTGCTTGATTAAGCTAAGTCTGCTTTTTGCTTTTTGCAATTCGTTTTTGTTTGCATTTTTTGTCCAGCTTGTATATTATTTGTATCCTGACCTTGCTGGAAGCTCCAGGGCGGCTGGTGTTCTCCCCCCGGGCCGTTAGACGGTTCGGGGGTTCTTGAATCTCCAGCGTGGATTTTTGATAGGGTTTTTGTTGACCATATAAGTTATCTTACTATATTCT
Organism: Ranitomeya variabilis; assembly: GCF_051348905.1. Lineage (NCBI taxonomy): Eukaryota > Metazoa > Chordata > Amphibia > Anura > Dendrobatidae > Ranitomeya > Ranitomeya variabilis. The sequence continues at coordinate 704,993,225 of NC_135234.1, read as the reverse complement.
GCTATTAGTAAGTGGGCCTCTCTGTGCTAAACCTAGTTCATCTCTGTGTTTGTCATTTCCTCTTACCTCACCGTTATTATTTGTGGGGGGCTTGTATCCTACTTTTGGGGTCCTTTCTCTGGAGGCAAGAGAGGTCTTTGTTTTCCTCTTCTAGGGGTAGTTAGCTCTCCGGCTGGCGCGAGACATCTAGCGACCAACGTAGGCATGTTCCCCGGCTACTTCTAGGGTTGGCGTTAGGAGTAGATATATGGTCAACCCAGTTACCACTGCCCTATGAGCTGGATTTTTGTACTTTGCAGACTTGCTGATATCTCTGAGACCCTCGCCATTGGGGTCATAACAGTTTGCCAGGCCAGTACTAAATGTTAAATGCATTGCAGAAGTGGGATTATAAGAAAGAAAGTTCTGAGTTTTTTTTTCTCTCTCTCATTTTTTTTTTCTTTTCCCCTTTACCTTTGAGTGGCTTGTGATTGCTGAAGACATGAATGTCCAGACCTTGATTACAAGTGTGGACCAGCTTGCTGCTCGTGTGCAGGGCATACAAGATTATGTTACCAGAAATCCTATGTCAGAACCTAAGATACCGATTCCTGAACTGTTTTCCGGAGACCGATTTAAGTTTAGAAATTTCAGGAATAATTGTAAATTGTTTTTGTCCCTGAGACCCTGTTCCTCTGGAGACTCCGCTCAGCAAGTGAAAATTGTTATTTCTTTTTTACGGGGCGACCCTCAGGATTGGGCTTTCTCGCTGGCGCCAGGAGATCCGGCATTGGCTGATATTGATGCGTTTTTGCTGGCGCTCGGTTTGCTTTATGAGGAACCCAATCTTGAGATTCAGGCAGAAAAAGCCTTGCTGGCTATGTCTCAGGGCCAGGACGAGGCTGAGGTGTATTGCCAAAAATTTCGGAAATGGTCCGTGCTGACCCAGTGGAACGAGTGTGCATTGGCTGCAAATTTTAGAAATGGCCTTTCTGAAGCCATTAAGAATGTGATGGTGGGTTTTCCCATTCCCACAGGTCTGAATGATTCCATGGCCCTGGCGATTCAAATTGACCGGCGGTTGCGGGAGCGCAAAACCGCAAATTCCCTCATGGTGTTATCTGAACAGGCACCTGATTTAATGCAATGTGATAGAATCCTGACTAGAAATGAGCGGAAAATTCATAGACGCCAGAATGGTTTGTGTTACTACTGTGGTGATTCTGCACATGTTATCTCAGCATGCTCTAAGCGTCTTACTAAGGTTGTTAGTCCTGTCGCCATTGGTAATTTGCAACCTAAGTTCATTCTATCTGTAACTTTGATTTGCTCACTGTCATCGTATCCTGTCGTGGCGTTTGTAGATTCAGGTGCTGCCCTGAGTCTTATGGATCTGTCATTTGCCAAGCGTTGCGGTTTTGTTCTTGAGCCATTAGAAAATCCTATCCCTCTTAGGGGTATTGACGCTACGCCATTGGCAGAAAATAAGCCGCAGTTGTGGACACAGGTTACCATGTGCATGACTCCTGAACATCGGGAGGTGATACGTTTTCTTGTTCTGCATAAGATGCATGATTTGGTTGTTTTGGGGTTGCCATGGTTACAGACCCATAATCCAGTCTTGGACTGGAAGGCAATGTCAGTGTCAAGTTGGGGCTGTCATGGAATTCATGGAGATTCCCTGCCCGTGTCTATTGCTACTTCTACGCCTTCGGAAGTTCCGGCGTATTTGTCTGATTATCAGGATGTCTTCAGCGAGTCTAGGTCAAGTGCATTGCCTCCTCATAGGGAATGTGACTGTGCAATAGATTTGATTCCAGGCAGTAAGTTTCCTAAGGGAAGACTGTTTAATCTGTCGGTACCTGAACATACCGCGATGCGTTCATATATCAAGGAGTCTCTGGAGAAGGGGCATATCCGTCCTTCTTCTTCCCCTCTTGGTGCGGGATTCTTTTTTGTGGCTAAAAAGGACGGATCTTTGAGGCCTTGTATTGACTATCGGCTTTTGAATAAGATCACTGTCAAATTTCAGTATCCTTTGCCGTTGTTGTCAGACTTGTTTGCCCGGATTAAAGGTGCCAAGTGGTTCACCAAGATAGACCTTCGCGGTGCGTACAACCTTGTGCGCATTAAGCAAGGAGATGAATGGAAAACCGCATTCAATACGCCCGAAGGTCATTTTGAGTACTTGGTGATGCCATTTGGGCTCTCTAATGCACCTTCAGTTTTTCAGTCCTTTATGCATGACATTTTCCGGAAGTATCTGGATAAATTTTTGATCGTTTATCTGGATGATATTCTGTTTTTTTCTGATGATTGGGACTCGCATGTGGAACAGGTCAGGATGGTTTTCAAGATTTTGCGTGAAAATTCTTTGTTTGTTAAAGGCTCAAAGTGTCTCTTTGGTGTACAGAAGGTTCCCTTTTTAGGGTTCATTTTTTCCCCTTCTGCTGTGGAGATGGACCCAGTCAAGGTTCGAGCTATTCATGATTGGACTCAACCCTCGTCAGTTAAGAGTCTTCAGAAGTTCTTGGGTTTTGCTAACTTCTACCGTCGTTTTATCGCTAATTTTTCTAGCGTTGTTAAACCGTTGACGGATATGACCAAGAAAGGCTCTGATGTGGCTAACTGGGCTCCTGCTGCCGTGGAGGCTTTCCAGGAGTTGAAGCGCCGGTTTACTTCAGCGCCTGTTTTGTGCCAGCCTGATGTCTCACTTCCCTTTCAGGTTGAAGTGGATGCTTCGGAGATTGGGGCAGGGGCCGTTTTGTCGCAGAGAGGCCCTGGTTGCTCTACTATGAGACCTTGTGCCTTTTTCTCTAGGAAGTTTTCGCCGGCAGAGCGAAATTATGATGTGGGCAATCGGGAGTTGTTGGCCATGAAGTGGGCATTTGAGGAGTGGCGTCATTGGCTCGAGGGTGCTAAGCATCGTGTGGTGGTCTTGACTGATCACAAAAATCTGATGTACCTCGAGTCTGCTAAACGCCTGAATCCTAGACAGGCCCGCTGGTCATTGTTTTTCTCCCGTTTTGACTTTGTGGTTTCGTATTTACCAGGTTCTAAGAATGTGAAGGCCGATGCTCTGTCTAGGAGCTTTGTGCCTGATGCTCCTGGAGTCGCTGAACCTGTGGGTATTCTTAAGGAAGGAGTTATCCTGTCAGCTATTTCTCCAGATCTGCGACGTGTGTTGCAGAGATTTCAGGCTGGTAGGCCGGACTCTTGTCCACCTGACAGATTGTTTGTGCCTGCTAAATGGACCAGCAGAGTCATTTCCGAGGTTCATTCCTCAGTGTTGGCAGGGCACCCGGGAATTTTTGGCACCAGAGATCTGGTGGCCAGGTCCTTTTGGTGGCCTTCCTTGTCAAGAGATGTGCGGTCATTTGTGCAGTCCTGTGGTACTTGTGCTCGAGCTAAGCCTTGCTGTTCTCGTGCCAGCGGGTTGCTCTTGCCCTTGCCTGTCCCGAAGAGACCTTGGACACACATCTCTATGGATTTCATTTCGGATCTTCCGGTGTCTCAGGGCATGTCTGTCATCTGGGTGATATGTGATCGTTTCTCCAAGATGGTCCATCTGGTTCCTTTGCCCAAACTGCCTTCCTCTTCTGATCTGGTTCCTGTGTTCTTCCAGAACGTGGTTCGTTTGCACGGCATTCCTGAGAATATTGTGTCGGACAGAGGATCCCAGTTTGTTTCCAGGTTCTGGCGATCCTTTTGTGGTAGGATGGGCATAGATTTGTCATTTTCGTCCGCTTTTCATCCACAGACTAACGGACAAACGGAACGAACTAATCAGACTCTGGAGGCGTATTTGAGGTGTTTTGTCTCTTCTGATCAGGATGATTGGGTGACCTTCTTGCCGTTGGCTGAATTTGCCCTTAATAATCGGGCTAGTTCTGCCACCTTGGTTTCTCCATTTTTCTGCAACTCTGGTTTCCACCCTCGTTTTTCCTCGGGACATGTGGAGCCTTCTGACTGTCCTGGGGTGGATTCTGTGGTGGATAGGTTGCAGCGGATCTGGAATCATGTGGTGGACAACTTGAAGTTGTCACAGGAGAAGGCTCAGCGTTTTGCCAACCGCCGCCGCGGTGTGGGTCCCCTACTTTGTGTTGGGGATTTGGTATGGCTGTCTTCTCGATTTGTTCCTATGAAGGTCTCCTCTCCCAAATTTAAGCCTCGATTCATTGGTCCTTACAAGATATTGGAGATCCTTAATCCTGTATCCTTTCGCCTGGATCTTTCGGTGTCGTTTGCCATTCACAACGTATTTCATAGGTCCTTGTTGCGGCGGTACGTTGTGCCTGTGGTTCCTTCTGCTGAGCCTCCTGCTCCGGTGTTGGTTGAGGGCGAGTTGGAGTACGTGGTGGAGAAGATCTTAGATTCTCGTCTCTCCAGGCGGAGGCTTCAGTACCTGGTCAAGTGGAAGGGCTATGGTCAGGAGGATAATTCCTGGGTGGTCGCCTCTGATGTGCATGCGGCCGATTTAGTTCGTGCCTTTCACGCCGCTCATCCTGATCGCCCTGGTGGTCTTGGTGAGGGTTCGGTGACCCCTCACTAAGGGGGGGGTACTGTTGTGAATTTACTTTTTGGCTCCCTCTAGTGGCTACTAGTGATTTGACTCTGGGGTTGTCAGTCATTCCTTTTATGCTCACCTGGGTCATTAGGTCAGGGGTGTTGCTATATAAGCTCCCTGGACCTTCAGTTCAATGCCTGGCAACGTTGATATCAGAGCTAATCTGTAGTGCTCTTGTCTACTGATCCTGGTTCCTGCTTGATTAAGCTAAGTCTGCTTTTTGCTTTTTGCAATTCGTTTTTGTTTGCATTTTTTGTCCAGCTTGTATATTATTTGTATCCTGACCTTGCTGGAAGCTCCAGGGCGGCTGGTGTTCTCCCCCCGGGCCGTTAGACGGTTCGGGGGTTCTTGAATCTCCAGCGTGGATTTTTGATAGGGTTTTTGTTGACCATATAAGTTATCTTACTATATTCTGCTATTAGTAAGTGGGCCTCTCTGTGCTAAACCTAGTTCATCTCTGTGTTTGTCATTTCCTCTTACCTCACCGTTATTATTTGTGGGGGGCTTGTATCCTACTTTTGGGGTCCTTTCTCTGGAGGCAAGAGAGGTCTTTGTTTTCCTCTTCTAGGGGTAGTTAGCTCTCCGGCTGGCGCGAGACATCTAGCGACCAACGTAGGCATGTTCCCCGGCTACTTCTAGGGTTGGCGTTAGGAGTAGATATATGGTCAACCCAGTTACCACTGCCCTATGAGCTGGATTTTTGTACTTTGCAGACTTGCTGATATCTCTGAGACCCTCGCCATTGGGGTCATAACAGTCCTGCACCACACACCGAACTGTCATCCTTTTATTGGGTGCCCCTCAGCAGCAGGGTCACGGACCGGGCCTAGCCGCCGTGACAACCCCAGAGCAGAGACTCAGAGGCCCGGCTCCGGGTACCCCGCGGCCCTGCGGTGGTGGGGGCGCTGCAAAAACTTGGCGTTACGAACAGGATCTACTTAAGCCTGAAGAATCGGGTCATGTGTGCCTTGGAACTGTGATTTATTATACTTGGACTGTGATTTATTGCAAAGACTGTGCCGCGCCATTTACCGCCAAAATCCGCCATTACAGCGCTGAGGAGAGCGCAGGAGAAGAAGAGGGGCGTGGAGTAGGCGTAGACAAGCTGGAGAGCGCGAAAGACAATGGCCGCCCTGTTGTGAAATTGGATTCTGGGCTCCCCCGGTGGCCACTTGTGGAATTGTACTTGTGTGCATCATCCCCTCTGTTCACCTGCTCCTATCAGGATGTGGGAGTCGCTATATAACCTTGCTCCTCTGTCAGTTTCATGCCGGTCAACAATGTAATCAGAAGCCTTACTGTGCATGTTCCTGCTACTAGACAACTCCCAGCTAAGTTGGACTTTTGTCCTTGTGTGTTTTTGCATTTTGTTCCTGTTCACAGCTGCTGTTTCGTTACTGTGTCTGGAAAGCTCTTGTGAGCGGAAATTGCCACTCTGGTGTTATGAGTTAATGCTAGAGTCTTAAAGTAATTTCTGGATGGTGTTTTGATAGGGTTTTCTGCTGACCATGAAAGTGCCCTTTCTGTCTTCTTGCTATCTAGTAAGCGGACCTCGATTTTTGCTAAACCTATTTTCATACTACGTTTGTCATTTCATCTAAAATCACCGCCAATATATGTGGGGGCCTCTGTCTGCCTTTTGGGAAAATTTCTCTAGAGGTGAGCCAGGACTGTCTTTTCCTCTGCTAGGATTAGGTAGTTCTCCGGCTGGCGCTGGGCATCTAGGGATAAAAAAACATAGGCATGCTACCCAGCCACTTCTAGTTGTGCGGCAGGTTTAGTTCATGGTCAGTATAGTTTCCATCTTCCAAGAGCTAGTTCTCATATATGCTGGGCTATGTTCTCTCGCCATTGAGAATCATGACAGTTTGACCGGCCCAAAAAAAAAAAAAGGGGTTAAATTACTGGCTGAGAAAGAAGAGAAAAAAGAAGTCTGCTACAATTTTTTTTTTTTTTTTCCTCTAGTTCTGAGGTTGCTCTTAACCCCTTAGCGACCTTTGACGCATACGCTGCGTCATGAAAGTCGGTGCCAAAACGACCTATGACGCAGCGTATGCGTCATGGAGGGATCGCGCTCCTGCAGATCGGGTGAAGGGGTTAACTCCGATTTCACCCGATCTCCAGGAACAGGGGGAGTGGTGCTTCAGCCCAGGGGGGGTGGCTTCACCCCCTCGTGGCTACGATCGCTCTGATTGGCTGTTGAAAGTGAAACTGCCAATCAGAGCGATTTGTAATATTTCACCCAAAAAAACGGTGAAATATTACAATCCAGCCATGGCCGATGCTGCAATATCATCGGCCATGGCTGGAAAACCTAATCTGCCCCCACCCCACCCCACCGATCGCCCCCCCAGTGCTCCGGTGCGCGGTCCGCCCCCCTAATTAGTTCTGTCCGCTCCTGCGTCCTCCTGTCCGCTCCCCCCGTGCTCCGGTGCCCCCTCCCTGTGCTCCGGTCCCCCCCCCGTGATCCGATCACCCCCCCCCTACATACTTACCTGGCCTCCCGGTGTCCGTCCGGCTTCTCCATGGGCGCCGCCATTGTCCAATATGGCGGGCGCCTGCGCACTGCGCCCGCAGAGTCTGCCGGCTGGCAGATTCGTTCCAGATCTATTTTGATCACTGCGATATAGCCTATCGCAGTGATCAAAATAAAAAAAAGTAAATGACCCCCCCCCCCATTTATCACCCCCATAGGGAGAATAATAAAAATAAATAAAATATATATTTTTTTTTTCCTGCTAGGGTTAGGGTTAGAACTAGGGTTAGAATTAGGGTTAGAATTAGGGGTAGGGTTAGGGGTAGGGTTAGGGCATATGCACACAGTGCAGATTTGGCTGCGAATCCGCAGCGGATTGCCGCGGATCCGCAGCGGATCGGCCGCGGATCCGCCGCGGATCCGCAGCGGATCCGCCGCGGATCCGCAGCGGATTGGCCGCGGATCCGCAGCGGATTGGCCGCTGCGAATTCGTAGCAGTTTTCCATCAGGTTTACAGTACCATGTACACCTATGGAAAACCAAATCCGCTGTGCCCATGGTGCGGAAAATACCGTGCGGAAACGCTATGTATTTTCCGCACCATGTCAATTTTGTGCGGATTCCGCAGCGTTTTACACCTGTTCCTCAATAGGAATCCGCAGGTGAAATCCGCACAAAAAAACACTGGAAATCCGCTGTAAATCCGTAGGTAAAACGCAGTGCCTTTTACCTGCGGATTTTTCAAAAATGGTGCGGAAAAATCTCACACGAATCCGCAAAGTGGGCACATAGCCTTAGGGTTAGGGTTGGAATTAGAGTTAGGGTACCGTCTCACAGTGGCACTTTTGTCGCTACGACGGTACGATCCGTGACGTTCCAGCGATATCCATATGATATCGCTGTGTCTGACACGCAGCAGCGATCAGGGACCCTGCTGAGAATCGTACGTCGTAGCAGATCGTTTGGAACTTTCTTTCGTCGCTGGATCTCCCGCTGTCATCGCTGGATCGTTGTGTGTGACAGCGATCCAGCGATGCGTTCACTTGTAACCAGGGTAAACATCGGGTTACTAAGCGCAGGGCCGCGCTTAGTAACCCGATGTTTACCGTGGTTACCAGCGTAAAAGTAAAAAAAAAAACAAAAAAACGTACATACTCACATTTCGGTGTCCTTCAGGTCCCTTGCCGTCTGCTTCCCGCTCTGACTGTCTGCCGGCCGGAAAGTGAGAGCACAGCACAGCAGTGACGTCACCGCTGCGTTCTGCTCTCACTGTACGGCGGCACTCAGTCAGAGCGGGAAGCAGACGGCAAGGGACCTGAAGGACACCGAAATGTGAGTATGTACGTTTTTTTTTTTTTACTTTTACGCTGGTAACCACGGTAAACATCGGGTTACTAAGCGCGGCCCTGCGCTTAGTAACCCGATGTTTACCCTGGTTACCCGGGACCTTGGCATCGTTGGTCGCTGGAGAGCAGTCTGTGTGACAGCTCCCCAGCGACCACACAATGACTTTCCAACGATCACAGCCAGGTCGTATCGCTGGTCGTGATCGTTGGTAAATCGTTATGTGAGACGGTACCCTTAGGGTTGGAATTAGGGCTAGGGTTGGAAATAGGGTTAAGATTAGGCTTGTGGTTAGGGTTAAGGATAGGGTTAGGGTTGTGTTGGGGTTACAGTTGTGGGTAGGGTTGGGATTAGGGTTAGGATTAGGGTTGGATTTAGGGTTACGGGTGTGTTGGGGTTAGGGTTGTGATTAGGGTTATGGCTACAGTTGGGATTAGGGTTAGGGGTGTGTTGGGGTTAGTGTTGAAGTTAGAATTGAGGGGTTTCCACTGTTTAGGCACATCAGGGGTCTCCAAACGCAACATGGCGCCACCATTGATTCCAGCCAATCTTGCGTTCAAAAAGTCAAATGGTGTGCCCTCCCTTCCAAGCCCCGACGTGCGCCCAAACAGTGGTTTACCCCCACATATGGGATACCAGCGTACTCAGGACAAACTGGGCAACAACTATTGGGGTCCAATTTCTCCTGTTACCCTTGCAAAAATAAAAAATTACTTGCTAAAACATAATTTTGAGGAAAGAACAATTATTTTTTATTTTCACGGCTCTACGTTATAAACTTATGTGAAGCACTTGGGGGTTGAAAGTGCTCACCACACATCTAGATAAGATCCTTTTGGGGTCTAGTTTCCAAAATGGGGTCACTTGTGGGTTTTTTCTACTGTTTAGGCACATCAGGGGCTCTGCAAATGCAACGTGACGCCCGCAGACCATTCCATCAAAGTCTGCATTTCAAATGTCACTACTTCCCTTCCGAGCCCTGACGTGCGCCCAAACAGTGGTTTACCCCCACATATGAGGTATCAGCGTACTCACAACAAACTGGGCAACAAATATTGGGGTCCAATTTCTCCTGTTACCCTTGTGAAAATAAACAATTGCTTGCTAAAACATCTTTTTTGAGGAAAGAAAAATTATTTTTTATTTTCACGGCTCTGCGTTGTAAACTTCTGTGAAGCACTTGGGGGTTGAACGTGCTCACCACACATCTAGATAAGTTCCTTGGGGGGTCTAGTTTCCAAAATGGGGTCACTTGTGGGGGGTTTCTACTGTTTAGGCACATCAGGGGCTCTGCAAACGTAACATGATTCCCGCAGACCATTCCATCAAAGTCTGCATTCCAAATCGTCACTACTTCCCTTCCGAGCCCCGCCATGTGCCCAAACAGTGGTTTACCCCCACATATGGGGTATCAGCGTACTCAGGAGAAACTGGACAACAACTTTAGGGGTCAAATTTTTCCTGTTACCCTTGGGAAAATTAAAAAATTCTGGGCTAAAAAAATATTTTTGAGGAAAGAAAACACATTTTTTATTTTCACGGCTCTGCGTTATAAACTTCTGTGAAGCACTTGGGGGTTCAAAGTGCTCACCACACATCTAGATAAGTTCCCTTGGGGGTCTAGTTTTCAAAGTGGGGTCAATTGTGGGGAGTTCCTACTGTTTAGGCACATCAGGGGCTCTGCAAACACAACGTGACGCCCGCAGAGCATTCCATTAAAGTCTGCATTTCAAAACGTCACTACTTCCCTTCCGCTCCCCGACGTGTGCCAAAACAGTGGTTTACCCCCACATATGGGGTATCAGCGTACTCAGGAGAAACTGCACAACAACTTTTGGGGTCCAATTTCTCCTGTTACCCTTGGGAAAATAAAAAATTGTGGGTTAAAAAATCATTTTTGAGGAAAGAAAAATAATTTTTTATTTTCATGACTCGGCGTTATAAACTTCTGTGAAGCACTTGAGGGTTCAAAGTGCTCACCACACATCTAGATTAGTTCCTTGGGAGGTCTAGTTTCCAAAATGGGGTCACTTGTGCGGGAGCTCCAATGTTTAGGCACACAGGGGCTCTCCAAACGCGACATGGTGTCCGCTAATGATTGAAGCTAATTTTCCATTCAAAAAGCCAAATGGCGTGCCTTCCCTTCCGAGCCCTGCCGTGCGCCCAAACAGTGGTTTACCCCCACATATGAGGTATCATCGTACTCAGGACAAACTGGAAAACAATATTTGGGGTCCAATTTTTCCTATTATCCTTGGGAAAATAAAAAACTCCGGGCTAAAAATCATTTTTGAGGAAAGAAAAATATTTTTTTATTTTCATGGCTCTGCGTTATAAACTTCTGTGAAGCACCTGGGGGTTATAAGTGCTCACTATGCATCTAGATAAGTTCCTTGGGGGGTCTAGTTTCCAAAATGGGGTCAATTGTAGGGGAGCTCCAATGTTTAGGCACACAGGGGCTCTCCGAACGCAACATGGTGTCCACTAATGTTTGGAGCTAATTTTCCATTGAAAAAGTCAAATGGCGCGCCTTCCCTTCCAAGCCTTGCCGTGCACCCAAACAGTGGTTTACCCCCACATATGAGGTATCGGCGTACTCAGGAGAAATTGCCCAACACATTTTAGGATCCATTTTATCCTGTTGCCCATGTGAAAATGAAAAAATTGAGGCAAAAACAAATTTTGTGTGAAAAAAAAGTACTTTTTCATTTTTACGGATCAATTTGTGAAGCACCTGAGGGTTTAAAGTGCTCACTATGCATCTAGATAAGTTCCTTGGGGGGTCTAGTTTCCAAAATGGGGTCACTTGTGGGGGAGCTCCAATGTTTAGGCACACAGGGGCTCTCCAAACCTGACATGGTGTCCGCTAACGATGGAGATAATTTTCATTCAAAAAGTCAAATGGCGCTCCTTCCCTTCCGAGCCTTACCATGTGCCCAAACAGTAGTTTACCCCCACATATGAGGTATTGTCGTACTCAGGAGAAATTGCCCAACAAATTTTAGGATCCATTTTATTCTGTTGCCCATGTGAAAATGAAAAAATTGAGGCTAAAAGAAAATTTGTGTGAAAAAAAAGTACTTTTTCATTTTTACGGATTAATTTGTGAAGCACCTGGGGCTTTAAAGTGCTCACTATGCTTCTAGATAAGTTCCTTGGGGGGTCTAGTTTCCAAAATGGGGTCACTTGTGGGGGAGCTCCAATGTTTAGGCACACGGGGGCTCTCCAAACGCGACATGGTGTCCGCTAAAGATTGGAGCCAATTTTTAATTCAAAAAGTCAAATGGCGCTCCTTCCCTTCCGAGCCCTGCCGTGCGCCCAAACAGTGGTTTACCCCCACATATGAGGCATCAGCGTACTCAGGACAAATTGGACAACAACATTCGTGGTCCAGTTTCTCCTTTTACCCTTGGGAAAATAAAAAAATTGTTGCGAAAAGATCATTTTTGTGACTAAAAAGTTAAATGTTAATTTTTCCCCTCCTTGTTGCTTCTGCTGCTGTGAAACACCTGAAGGGTTAATACACTTCTTGAATGTGGTTTTGAGCACCTTGAGGGGTGCAGTTTTTAGAATGGTGTCACTTTTGGGTATTTTCAGCCATATAGAACCCTCAAACTGACTTCAAATGTGAGGTGGTCCCTAAAAAAAATGGTTTTGTAAATTTTGTTGTAAAAATGAGAAATCACTGGTCAAATTTTAACCCTTATAACTTCCTAGCAAAAAAAAAATTTCTTTCCAAAATTGTGCTGATGTAAAGTAGACATGTGGGAAATGTTATTCATTAACTATTTTGTGTCACATAACTCTCTGGTTTAACAGAATAAAAATTCAAAATGTGAAAATTGCAAAATTTTCAAAATTTTCGCCAAATTTCCGTTTTTTTCACAAATAAACTCAGAAATTATCGACCTAAATTTACCACTAACATGAAGCCCAATATGTCACGAAAAAACAATCTCAGAACCGCAAGGATCCATTGAAGCGTTCCTGAGTTATTACCTCATAAAAGGACACTGGTCAGAATTGCAAAAAACGGCAAGGTCATTAAGGCCAAAATAGGCTGGGTCATGAAGGGGTTAATTGAATCACTTGCTAGTCTGCCTATACTGCAGCCTTCCTCTCTTTCTCTCCTTCTAATCCTTGAATGGCTCTGTGTTCACCTGTTTCAAATGGATCTTCAGAGTGTAGCTACAGGTTTGAATAATCTCGCCACAAAGGTACAAAATTTGCAAGATTTTGTTGTTCATGCACCTATGTCTGAGCCTAGAATTCCTTTGCCTGAATTCTTCTCGGGGAATAGATCTCACTTTCAAAATTTTAAAAATAATTGCAAATTGTTTTTGTCCCTGAAGTCTCGCTCTGCCGGAGACCCTGCACAGCAGGTCAGGATTGTAATTTCCTTGCTCCGGGGCGACCCTCAAGACTGGGCTTTTGCATTGGCACCAGGGGATCCTGCGTTGCTCAATGTGGATGCGTTTTTTCTGGCCTTGGGGTTGCTTTATGAGGAACCTCATTTAGAGCTTCAGGCGGAAAAGGCCTTGATGTCCTTGTCTCAGGGGCAAGATGAAGCTGAAATATACTGCCAAAAATTCCGCAAATGGTCTGTGCTTACTCAGTGGAATGAGTGCGCCCTGGCGGCGATTTTCAGAGAAGGTCTCTCTGATGCCATTAAGGATGTTATGGTGGGGTTCCCTGTGCCTGCGAGTCTGAATGAGTCCATGACGATGGCTATTCAGATCGATAGGCGTCTGCGGGAGCGCAAACCTGTGCACCATTTGGCGGTGTCTACTGAGAAAACGCCAGAAAATATGCAATGTGATAGAATTCTGTCCAGAAGCGAGCGGCAGAATTTTAGACGAAAAAATGGGTTGTGCTTCTATTGTGGTGATTCAACTCATGTTATATCAGCATGCTTTAAGCGTACTAAGAAGCCTGACAAGTCTGTTTCAATTAGCACTTTACAGTCTAAGTTTATTCTATCTGTGACCCTGATTTGTTCTTTGTCATCTATTACCGCGGTCGCCTATGTCGACTCTGGCGCTGCTTTGAGTCTTATGGATTGGTCCTTTGCCAAACGCTGTGGGTATGATTTGGAGCCATTGGAGGCTCCGATACCTCTGAAAGGGATTGACTCCACCCCATTGGCTAGTAATAAACCACAATACTGGACACAAGTGACTATGCGTGTTAATCCGGATCACCAGGAGGTTATTCGCTTTCTGGTGCTGTATAATCTACATGATGTTTTGGTGCTGGGATTGCCATGGCTGCAATCTCATAACCCAGTCCTCGACTGGAGAGCTATGTCTGTGTTAAGCTGGGGATGTAAAGGAACTCATGGGGACGTACCTTTGGTTTCCATTTCATCATCTATTCCCTCTGAGATTCCTGAATTCTTGTCTGACTTTCGTGACGTTTTTGAAGAACCCAAGGTTGGTTCACTACCTCCGCACCGGGAGTGCGATTGTGCCATAGACTTGATCCCGGGTAGTAAATACCCTAAGGGTCGTTTATTTAATCTGTCTGTGCCTGAACACGCGGCTATGCGAGAATATATAAAGGAGTCCTTGGAAAAGGGACATATTCGTCCTTCGTCATCTCCCTTAGGAGCCGGTTTTTTCTTTGTGTCTAAGAAAGACGGCTCTTTGAGGCCGTGTATTGATTATCGACTTTTGAATAAAATCACGGTTAAATATCAATATCCGTTACCACTGCTTACTGATTTGTTTGCTCGTATAAAGGGGGCCAAGTGGTTCTCTAAGATTGATCTCCGTGGGGCGTATAATTTGGTGCGAATCAAGCAGGGGGATGAGTGGAAAACCGCATTTAATACGCCCGAGGGCCATTTTGAGTATTTGGTGATGCCTTTTGGTCTTTCAAATGCCCCTTCAGTCTTCCAGTCCTTTATGCATGACATTTTCCGCGATTATTTGGATAAATTTATGATTGTGTATCTGGATGATATTCTGATTTTTTCGGATGACTGGGACTCTCATGTCCAGCAGGTCAGGAGGGTTTTTCAGGTTTTGCGGTCTAATTCCTTGTGTGTGAAGGGTTCTAAGTGTGTTTTTGGGGTTCAAAAGATTTCCTTTTTGGGATACATTTTTTCCCCCTCTTCCATCGAGATGGATCCTGTCAAGGTTCAGGCTATTGGTGATTGGACGCAACCCTCTTCTCTTAAGAGTCTTCAGAAATTTTTGGGCTTTGCTAACTTTTATCGTCGATTTATTGCTGGTTTTTCTGATGTTGTAAAACCATTGACTGATTTGACTAAGAAGGGTGCTGATGTTGCTGATTGGTCCCCTGATGCTGTGGAGGCCTTTCGGGAGCTCAAGCGCCGCTTTTCTTCCGCCCCAGTGTTGCGTCAGCCTGATGTTGCTCTTCCTTTTCAGGTTGAGGTCGACGCTTCTGAAATCGGAGCTGGGGCGGTGTTGTCGCAGAGAAGTTCCGACTGCTCCGTGATGAGACCTTGTGCTTTTTTTTTCCCGTAAATTTTCGCCCGCCGAGCGGAATTATGATATTGGGAATCAGGAGCTTTTGGCCATGAAGTGGGCTTTTGAGGAGTGGCGTCACTGGCTTGAGAGGGCCAGACATCAGGTGGTGGTATTGACTGACCACAAAAATTTAATTTACCTTGAGTCTGCCAGGCGCCTGAATCCTAGACAGGCGTGCTGGTCGTTGTTTTTCTCTCGGTTTAATTTTGTGGTGTCTTACCTACCGGGTTCTAAGAATGTTAAGGCGGATGCCCTTTCTAGGAGTTTTGAGCCTGACTCCCCTGGTAATTCTGAGCCCACAGGTATCCTTAAAGATGGAGTGATATTGTCTGCCGTTTCTCCAGACCTGCGGCGGGCCTTGCAGGAGTTTCAGGCGGATAGACCTGATCGTTGCCCACCTGGTAGACTGTTTGTTCCTGATGATTGGACCAGCAGAGTCATCTCTGAGGTTCATTCTTCTGCGTTGGCAGGTCATCCTGGAATCTTTGGTACCAGGGATTTGGTGGCAAGGTCCTTCTGGTGGCCTTCCCTGTCACGAGATGTGCGAGGCTTTGTGCAGTCTTGTGACGTTTGTGCTCGGGCCAAGCCTTGTTGTTCTCGGGCTAGTGGATTGTTGTTACCCTTGCCTATCCCGAAGAGGCCTTGGACGCACATCTCGATGGATTTTATTTCGGATCTGCCTGTTTCTCATAAGATGTCTGTCATCTGGGTGGTGTGTGACCGTTTCTCTAAGATGGTCCATCTGGTTCCCTTGCCTAAGTTGCCTTCTTCTTCCGAGTTGGTTCCTCTGTTTTTTCAAAATGTTGTTCGTTTGCATGGTATTCCGGAGAATATCGTTTCTGACAGAGGGACCCAATTCGTGTCTAGATTTTGGCGGGCATTCTGTGCTAGGATGGGCATAGATTTGTCTTTTTCGTCTGCTTTCCATCCTCAGACTAATGGCCAGACCGAGCGGACTAATCAGACCTTGGAGACATATTTGAGGTGTTTTGTGTCTGCGGATCAGGATGATTGGGTTGCTTTTTTGCCTTTGGCGGAGTTCGCCCTCAATAATCGGGCCAGCTCTGCCACCTTGGTGTCCCCGTTTTTCTGTAATTCGGGGTTTCATCCTCGATTTTCCTCCGGTCAAGTGGAATCTTCGGATTGTCCTGGAGTGGATGCTGTGGTGGAGAGGTTGCATCAGATTTGGGGGCAGGTGGTGGACAATTTGAAGTTGTCTCAGGAGAAGACTCAGCTTTTTGCCAACCGCCGTCGTCGTGTTGGTCCTCGGCTTTGTGTTGGGGACTTGGTGTGGTTGTCTTCTCGTTTTGTCCCTATGAGGGTTTCTTCTCCTAAGTTTAAGCCTCGGTTCATCGGCCCGTACAAGATATTGGAGATTCTTAACCCTGTGTCCTTCCGTTTGGACCTCCCTGCATCCTTTTCGATTCATAATGTTTTTCATCGGTCATTGTTGCGCAGGTATGAGGTACCGGCTGTGCCTTCCGTTGAGCCTCCTGCTCCGGTGTTGGTTGAGGGTGAGTTGGAGTACGTTGTGGAAAAGATCTTGGACTCTCGTGTTTCCAGACGGAAACTCCAGTATCTGGTCAAATGGAAGGGATACGGTCAGGAGGATAATTCTTGGGTCACTGCCTCTGATGTTCATGCCTCCGATCTTGTCCGTGCCTTTCATAGGGCTCATCCTGATCGCCCTGGTGGTTCTGGTGAGGGTTCGGTGCCCCCTCCTTGGGGGGGGGGGTACTGTTGTGAAATTGGATTTTGGGCTCCCCCGGTGGCCACTGGTGGAATTGAACTGGTGTGCATCATCCCCTCTGTTCACCTGTTCCCATCAGGATGTGGGAGTCGCTATTTAACCTTGCTCCTCTGTCACTTCCATGCCGGTCATGGCATGTGTTTTTGCATTTTGTTCCTGTTCACAGCTGCTGTTTCGTTACTGTGTCTGGAAAGCTCTTGTGAGCGGAAATTGCCACTCTGGTGTTATGAGTTAATGCTAGAGTCTTAAAGTAATTTCTGGATGGTGTTTTGATAGGGTTTTCTGCTGACCATGAAAGTGCCCTTTCTGTCTTCTTGCTATCTAGTAAGCGGACCTCGATTTTTGCTAAACCTATTTTCATACTACGTTTGTCATTTCATCTAAAATCACCGCCAATATATGTGGGGGCCTCTGTCTGCCTTTTGGGAAAATTTCTCTAGAGGTGAGCCAGGACTGTCTTTTCCTCTGCTAGGATTAGGTAGTTCTCCGGCTGGCGCTGGGCATCTAGGGATAAAAAAACATAGGCATGCTACCCGGCCACTTCTAGTTGTGCGGCAGGTTTAGTTCATGGTCAGTATAGTTTCCATCTTCCAAGAGCTAGTTCTCATATATGCTGGGCTATGTTCTCTCGCCATTGAGAATCATGACACCGCCCAGTCTAAATATTGTTGCATCTTAAGGGCGGGCCCGTCAAAAGGGGAGATCCGCCTCCTGATCTTCTATGGCGGGCGGAGACCGAAGAAACAAAACTATGACTCAGAGGAGGTGGGACTGGAGACTAGAGAAGGCCTGCAGAAAAGGATGGCCCCGCATCGACCCTCGTCACCAGAGGATTACTCTGATATGCCCCTGCTGGAGGATCTGGATCCGTGGGAGCTGTCGATGGGGCATCCTTTGCCTGCGCAGTCCCCAGCCCGTGTGCCTCCCCCAGGGGAAAGGAGTGACGCTGGAGGAGTCACCCCAGGTAGGGGTACTGAGTGCCACGGCCCCCAGGGAGACCGCATCATCTCTGCACCAGACCCGGCCGCCGCTGCGGCCACTGGCGCCCCAGCATTCCTGCCGTCTGCTCCCAAAGAACCGGGGGGGCCAGACATGGGGCCCTTCCCTTGGGGAGAGTACAGGAACCACCTGATTGCGGAGTTCCAGCGGGAAGTGGAGCGGGAGGCGCGTGGCGAGCTGCTGGAGGGCTCCCTGCCGAAGTGGGGCGTTGTGATTGTTTACCTGCCCCAGACAGGAAAAGGCTTCATACAGGAGATTGGGACAGCCCTGAGAGTCCGCATCACCCGGGATGAAGTGGAGCCCTGCCTGTGCGGAGACGGCGCCAAGTCCTTCCTGAAGCCGGGGGATGTGGTCACATATCGCCGGCACCTAAAGGGGAGCATCTGGTGGGCCCGGGGTATGCAGCGCTGTACCGCCGTTCTGGCGGTATCCCGAACCGAGGGGGAGGAGCTTGCCGCTGAAGCCGCTGCTGCCGCCGCCGCCAGCATCATCCATCGGCCCACGCAGACCCTCATCGCAGCGCACGACCTGGTCGTGCAGAAGACCCGAACCCACGGGGTACACCTGGCCGCGGGAGTAAACTTGGAGTCCAGCTTATCCGGGCCGCAGAAAGCCACCTGCCAGGTAAAGCCTCGGTGGGGGTTGCCAGAAACTGAGTAGTGAGTAAGCTTTAATGACTGTAAATAGTTCCTTGTTTTCCTCTGCTATTTTGCTGCTAAAACCCGTCTAGGGTTATTCTTAAAGGGATCCCTTTGTTGACCCGGGATCCCTATTGTTTTTTGTTTGTTTTCTACTGTTTGCACAAGTTATCCAGAACTGCCGAATCATGAACAATGCATGATACAAACTCCTTGTATATAGTTTGCACCTTCTTAAAGGTGCTCTCTACTGGTTTTATGTAAAAAAACGGACTCTTTGCGAAGATACGGTTCTTGGAACCTGCACTGGAGTCCTTGCTGCGTACGGACTTGCAGCTCGAAAAGTTGCACTACCTCATAGAGACTTGGTCCTCTCTTAAAGGGGATGTTCGCATCCTGCACTTATGGACAGTGTTGCCTTAAGATGGTTGAATGGCAATAATGCCCTGAAAAGAAAGTATTGATGATGTTGATATGCGACAGTTAAATGTAACCAATTAGTTGATTGTAAGAAATGTTCAATAATGTTAATAGAGGAATGAGGACAGGAAGTGAACCCGTAGGGGTTAGTAGTGAGTCCTCCTAGGAGCCATATAGAGATGGCTCAGTGATCTTAAACTGAAAGAAAAATGATATGTTCTATACTGTGTATAGTAGTGGAGGGACAGTAGGCTCGGGCGGAAAGGAGCGGTCCTGTAACAGAAAGGAGAGGCAGTAGGTCTGGAGCAGTTAGGACAGGCGGTCCTGCAAATTTAAAGTAGGAGAATGCATAAAAGTTAATTAGCCTTATATGTGATATAAGAAGGTCTTTAGTGGATTTAGCGAGTACATCCTTAAAGGCAATGTTAAATTATTGTTCAAAATTTTGCACTTAGTAGAATACCCGGTTGGGTAAGAAAAGTTATTTATAGTAAAGTTATTTAAAAGATATTTAACCATGTTTGTAACGTTCAAGTGTCCTCACCTCCCATAAAGGGAAGCTCTGTTAAAAAATTGACTTGTACTTGCATTTTCAAAATTGTATGTCTTTTTGCTGACATGTATTGTTGTTTTCTTCCCAGTCCAGGAGTACTGGATTTAACTGGGGGGGAATGCAGCGCCCCAGAGTCCTGGTCGTTGCAGTACTGTGGCTCCGCCGCTAAGGGGGGCTATGGTACGTCTGATGGCACTGAAGGAGTTCATCTGACCAGGTATCACAGACACCAATACATTTCACAGTCTGGCCTCCAGGGGGAGCTAAGGGTACTATTCATTAGGCCACTCCTCACAGTCTGGTAAAACTGGGGCTTAGGCAGGAAGTTAGAGAGAACGCTGACTGGGTTGGAACCAGGCAACACCTTGTGGCAGAGGGTGTTGTAGGGGAAGATTCGGTAGGGTCCCTGTCAGGGGTGGGATCCTGACAGAGGCCTGGCAAACAGAGAAAGCTACAGGACCGCGCCTGCACTTCATAGCAGCGGTGCCCTAAGAAAGGACAAGAAGCGAGATTTATTGTGCTGAGTGAGAAACGAGATCAAAGCAAGAAGGAGAATACCAGTAGGAGTCGTGCTGTAAGATCGAGGCAACATCCTACTGAGGTGCAAACAACCGGCGGCCAGAACGCCGAGGAGGTACAGAGCTCTAAGCCATACTTCAAACCAACGGCAGGACAGTCAGTCACAGGCGGGCTGTCTCACCTAAATCACCTACGCAGACATAGGGGGCAACCTTTGGAGAGGGGCGACTCTAGGGTCCCGGAAGAGCTCCGAGCCTACCCGTCATACGGGTGCGTCCCAACCATAACACCAGGGAGGGACGGAGGATTAGCAGAAGATCATCTAATCGAGTTGTGAGGGAACACGAGAAACAGACACAACAGTTGTGGGGACTATCCCGTAAGCTCAGCAGGGGAGGACCACAACACATAGCGCTAGTAGGAAGGCACAGATTTCCACCTGCAAAGGGAACTCTGGAGGTGCCATCGGACCGGCCGGACTTGCGCAGCCTGGTTAACCGTATTCCGGATTGAGGACTTTGAGACCTTCAGTAAAGAGGTAAAGAGACTGCAACCTGGTGTCCTTGTGATTGATTGCATCCTGCACCACACACCGAACTGTCATCCTTTTATTGGGCGCCCCTCAGCAGCAGGGTCACGGACCGGGTCTAGCCGCCGTGACAACCCCAGAGCAGAGACTCAGAGGCCCGGCTCCGGGTACCCCTTGGCCCTGCGGCGGTGGGGGGGCTGCACAACCAAGGAATGCCTAAAATCACAGGAAAATGAGGAGAAGAAATTAGCAAGAAAGAAAGTTGCTCCTGATGATTAGGCTCCAACAAACTTTCAAGGGGTACGGTCTCCTGATCCACACACCCAGAGATTAAAGGTGACCCATCCACTGTTTCCATGGTAATTGGAGAGGCTGTTTGCTGAATTTCAATACCATGTTCCTTGGCAAATGTGATGTCCATGATGGTCACCTTTAATCTCTGGGCCTGTTGATCAGGAGACCGCACCCCTTGAAATTTTGTTGGAGCCTAATCATCAAGAGCAACTCTCTTTCTTGTTAATATCTTCTCCTCATTTTCCTGTGATTTTAGGCATCCCTTGGCTGCGTTCTCAGAATCCAACTATCAACTGGGAGACCAAGGAGATTATCTTTCCAACAAGGAGCAACTCAACATTAACTGAAGCTGTCCCCGAGTCCACAGCTACGGAACCACCGGTACAGGTATTTACTTTACCTTCAGCATATAAAGAGTTCTCTGACATCTGTGACAAGAAGAATGCAAATCAGCTTCCTCCACACAGGCATTATGACTGTCCCATTGAGTTCCTGGGGCAGCTATTCCTTTTGGTAATGTATATCCTTTGGCGGCACCTGAGCTTGAAGCCTTAAAGGAGTATATTGATGAAAATCTGGCCAAAGGCTTCATATGTCCTTCTTCTTCACCAGCAGGGGCACCTATATTTTTTGTAAAGAAGAAGGATGGGTCCCTGAGACCCTGTGTGGACTATCGAGTGCTCAATAAGGTAACCGTACAGAATCGTTACCCTTTGCCTCTGATTCCCAAATTACTGGAAAGAGTCCGCCATGCTAAGGTGTTCTCTAAACTGGATCTTCGTGAGGCTTATAATTTGGTGTGTATTCGTCCAGGGGACAAGTGAAAGACAGCATTCTGATGCCGGTATGGACACTTTGAATATCTTGTGATGCCCTTCGGGCTTTGTAATGCCCCTGCAACATTTCAACACTTTGCTAATGACTAGGGTTGAGCGAAACGGGTCGATCATTTTCAAAAGTCGCCGACTTTTGGCTAAGTCGGCGTCTCATGAAACCCGATCCGACCCCTGTGCTTGTCGGCCATGCGGTACGCGACTTTCGCGCCAAAGTCGCGTTTCAATGACGCGAAAAGCGCCATTTCTCAGCCAATGAAGGTGAACGCAGAGTGTGGGCAGCGTGATGACATAGATCCTGGTCCCCACCATCTTAGAGAAGGGCATTGCAGTGATTGGCTTGCTGTCTGCGGCTTCACAGGGGCTATAAAGGGGCGTTCCCGCCGACCGCCATCTTACTGCTGCTGATCTGAGCTTAGGGAGAGGTTGCTGCCGCTTCGTCAGAAGCAGGGAGAGCGTTAGGCAGGGTCCACTAACCACCAAACCGCTTGTGCTGTAGCGATTTCCACTGTCCAACACCACCTTCGGTGTGCAGGAACAGTGGAAGCTATTTTTTTTTTTTTTTCCTCAGCGCTGTAGCTCATTGGGCTGCCCTAGAAGGCTCCGTGATAGCTGTATTGCTGTGTGTACGCCACTGTGGAAACCAACTGCTTTTTTCAAAGCACATATCCTCTTGTTCCTTTCTGCACAGCTATCTTTTTTGTTTGTCCACACTTTTTATTTAATTTGTGCATCAGTCCACTCCTATTGCTGCCTGCCATACCTGGCTTAGATTACTGCAGGGAGATAGTAATTGTAGGACAGTCCCTGTTTTTTTTTTTTTTTTTTTTTTTGTGGGAGATTAAGATTGGCATTTCTGCTACAGTGCCATCCCTGTGTGTGCCATCTCTCACTGAGTGGGCCATAGAAAGCCTATTTATTTTTTCCGTGATTTGTGTTCTAAATTCTACCTCAACACAAAAACACTACATCAATCAGTGGTAGAAAAATATTGGCCTCAGTCAGGGCTTGTGTGCCACTGCTGTGTGTGCTATCTCTCATTCAGTGGGCTATAGAAAGCCTATTTATTTATTTATTTTTTTTCTTATTATTTGGTTTCTAAAGTCTCCCTGAAAAAAAAAAAAAAAAAAAAAACAGTGGGAGAGTAATATTGCCCTTTCAGCTTGTGTGCCAGTCTTGACTCCTGGGTGTGCCACCTCTCTCTCATTCAGTGGGCCATAGAAAGCCTATTTATTTTTTTGGTTTTTTTAATATTATTTGGTTTCTAAAGTCTCCCTGAAAAAAAAAAAAACATAAAAAAACAGTGGGAGAGTAATATTGCCCTTTCAGCTTGTGTGCCAGTCTTGACTCCTGGGTGTGCCACCTCTCTCATTCAGTGGGCCATAGAAAGCCTATTTATTTATTTTTTTAAATATTATTGGGTTTCTAAAGTCTCCCTTAAAAAACAAAAAATACATAAAAAAACAGTGGGAGAGTAATATTGCCCTTTCAGCTTGTGTGCCAGTCTTGACTCCTGGGTGTGCCACCTCTCTCATTCAGTGGGCCATAGAAAGCATTTTTTTTTTTCCTTGATTTGTGTTCTAAAATCTACCTCAACACAAAAACACTACATCAATCAGTGGTAGAAAAATATTGGCCTCAGTCAGGGCTTGTGTGCCACTGCTGTGTGTGCTATCTCTCATTCAGTGGGCTATAGAAAGCCTATTTATTTTTTTTTTTTTTCTTATTATTTGGTTTCTAAAGTCTCCCTAAAAAAAAAAAAAAAAAAAAAAAACAGTGGGAGAGTAATATTGCCCTTTCAGCTTGTGTGCCAGTCTTGACTCCTGGGTGTGCCACCTCTCTCTCATTCAGTGGGCCATAGAAAGCCTATTTATTTTTTTGGTTTTTTTAATATTATTTGGTTTCTAAAGTCTCCCTGAAAAAAAAAAAAACATAAAAAAACAGTGGGAGAGTAATATTGCCCTTTCAGCTTGTGTGCCAGTCTTGACTCCTGGGTGTGCCACCTCTCTCATTCAGTGGGCCATAGAAAGCCTATTTATTTATTTTTTTAAATATTATTGGGTTTCTAAAGTCTCCCTTAAAAAACAAAAAATACATAAAAAAACAGTGGGAGAGTAATATTGCCCTTTCAGCTTGTGTGCCAGTCTTGACTCCTGGGTGTGCCACCTCTCTCATTCAGTGGGCCATAGAAAGCATTTTTTTTTTTCCTTGATTTGTGTTCTAAAATCTACCTCAACACAAAAACACTACATCAATCAGTGGGAGAAAAATATTGGCCTCAGTCAGGGCTTGTGTGCCACTGCTGTGTGTGCTATCTCTCATTCAGTGGGCTATAGAAAGCCTATTTATTTATTTATTTTTTTTCTTATTATTTGGTTTCTAAAGTCTCCCTGAAAAAAAAAAAAAAAATAAAAAAACAGTGGGAGAGTAATATTGCCCTTTCAGCTTGTGTGCCAGTCTTGACTCCTGGGTGTGCCACCTCTCTCTCATTCAGTGGGCCATAGAAAGCCTATTTATTTTTTTGGTTTTTTTAATATTATTTGGTTTCTAAAGTCTCCCTGAAAAAAAAAAAAACATAAAAAAACAGTGGGAGAGTAATATTGCCCTTTCAGCTTGTGTGCCAGTCTTGACTCCTGGGTGTGCCACCTCTCTCATTCAGTGGGCCATAGAAAGCCTATTTATTTATTTTTTAAAATATTATTGGGTTTCTAAAGTCTCCCTTAAAAAACAAAAAATACATAAAAAAACAGTGGGAGAGTAATATTGCCCCTTCAGCTTGTGTGCCAGTCTTGACTCCTGGGTGTGCCACCTCTCTCTCTCATTCAGTGGGCCATAGAAAGGCTATTTATTTTTTTGGTTTTTTTAATATTATTTGGTTTCTAAAGTCTCCCTGAAAATAATAAAAAAAAAACTTAAAAAAACAGTGGGAGAGTAATATTGCCCTTTCAGCTTGTGTGCCAGTCTTGACTCCTGGGTGTGCCACCTCTCTCTCTCATTCAGTGGGCCATAGAAAGGCTATTTATTTTTTTGGTTTTTTTAATATTATTTGGTTTCTAAAGTCTCCCTGAAAAAAAAAAATAAATAAATTAGGTGGGAGATTAATATTGACATTAGTGCTTGAGTGACAGTCCTGCGTGTGTGTCATCTCTGTGATTTTGTGCCACAGAAAACAGAGTGTGTAACATTGTGCCTGATTTTCCTTGTGGTCTCACCAACCTGTTAAGGGATATTGAAATCATACTGAAGTTATAGCTCACCGTGTAAGTTGTTTGACAGCAACAAATAAAGTTACTTTGGTTAAGATTTTAAAACAATGAGGAAGTCTGGTGCAAGAGGTCGTCGTGGGCGTTCATTGTCAGCTGGTAATGATGGTAGTGGTAGTGGAGCATCAGGTGGTCGTGGGGATAAAAATATTCCACCTAAGTCTGGAGTTGTGGAGCCAATTTCGTCGTCAGGCTACACAAGGCCTCGAACGCTCTCTTTTCTGGGAGTAGGAAAACCGCTTTTAAAGGCGGAGCAGCAACAGCAAGTTTTGGCTTACATTGCAGACTCAGCCTCTAGCTCTTTTGCCTCCTCTTCCGAAACTGGTAAATGTAAAAGCAGCGCGTCGCTTGTGGATGTTCACGGTCAGGGACAAGTCGCTTCCTTGTCCTCCTCAGCAAAAACTACAACAAGAGAGAAGGATGCAGCAGGCGACACAACGGGTCACTCCATGGAGCTCTTTACACATACCGTCCCTGGCTTAGAAAGTGAAACATTTAACAGGCCATGCCCATTACAAGTATATTCTGACATGGAGTGCACTGATGCACAGCCACAGCCAGAGTACTATGCTGCTCCTTTGACTCAGACCACCACATTGCCCTCTCAGGGTACAGATCCACAATCAGACCCTGATGAGACTATGTTGCCCCGCCACGAACGCTATACCACCGACCGACACAGTGACACAGACGAAGTTGCACACGAGCTCGAAGAGGAGGTAATAGATGACCCAGTTATTGACCCCGATTGGCAGCCATTGGGGGAACAGGGTGCAGGCGGCAGTAGTTCAGAAGCGGAGGTGGAGGAGGGGCCGCAGCAGGCATCAACATCGCAACAGGTTCCATCTGCCGGGCCCGTATCTGGCCCAAAACGCGTGTCAAAGCCAAAACCTGTTGGAGGACAGCGTGGCCATCCGGTTAAAGCTCAGTCTGCAATCCCTGAAAAGGGATCCGAGTCTAGGAAGAGTGCAGTCTGGCATTTTTTTAAACAACATCCAACTGATCAGCGCAAAGTCATCTGTCAAAAATGTTCAACTAGCTTAAGCAGAGGTCAGAATCTGAAAAGTCTAAATACTAGTTGCATGCATAGACACTTAACCACCATGCATTTTCAAGCCTGGACTAACTACCAAACGTCCCTTAAGGTTGTAGCACCCTCGGCCAATGAAGCTAGTCAGCAACGCAACATCCCTTCCGTCACTGTAAGGCCACCATTTTCCGCACCACCGGCAGTATCTGTGCAGGTTTCTTTGCCAGCCAAAAGCAGTCAGGGTCAGGGAACCACCAGTTTTGTAGGAGGAAATATTGCATCTAGGGCACCGGCGGAAACAATACCGTCTCCAACCGTCTCTCAGTCTGCCATGTACACCGGCACACCCGAAAGTTCCACGATCTCCAGCTCTCCAGTCCAGCTCACCCTACATGAGACTCTGGTTAGAAAAAGGAAGTACTTATCCTCGCATCCGCGTACACAGGGTTTTAACGCCCACATAGCTAGACTAATCTCGTTAGAGATGATGCCCTACCGGTTAGTTGAAAGCGAAGCTTTCAAAGCCCTGATGGAGTACGCTGAACCACGATACGAGCTACCCAGTCGACACTTTTTTTCCAGAAAAGCCATCCCAGCCCTGCACCAGCATGTTAAACAGCGCATCGTCCATGCACTCAGGCAATCTGTGAGTACAAAGGTGCACCTGACTACAGATGCATGGACCAGTAGGCATGGCCAGGGACGTTATGTGTCCATCACGGCACACTGGGTGAATGTGGTGGATGCAGGGTCCACAGGCGACATCAATTTAGGGACAGTTGTGCCTAGCCCACGGTCTAGGAAACAGTTGGCTGTAGGCGTTCGCACCCCCTCCTCCTCCTCCTCCTCGTCCTCCTGCAGAAGCTACAGCTCTTCCACAGAACGCAGTCTGCCAACCACTCCATCGGCAGATGACACTGTTGCACACCAGTTGTCCCATTATGGGCCAGCTACTGCCAAGCGTCAGCAGGCTGTATTGGCTATGAAGTGTTTGGGCGACAACAGACACACCGCGGAAGTTCTATCCGAGTTCTTGCAACAAGAAACGCAGTCGTGGCTGGGCACAGTAGATCTTGAGGCAGGCAAGGTAGTGAGTGATAACGGAAGGAATTTCATGGCTGCCATCTCCCTTTCCCAACTGAAACACATTCCTTGCCTGGCTCACACCTTAAACCTGGTGGTGCAGTGCTTATTGAAAACTTATCCTGGGTTCTCCGACCTGCTCCTCAAAGTGCGTGCACTTTGCTCACATATCCGACGTTCGCCTGTACACGCCAGCCATATGCAGACCTATCAGCGGTCTTTGAACCTTCCCCAGCATCGCCTAATCATAGACATTGCAACAAGGTGGAACTCAACACTGCACATGCTTCAGAGACTGTGCGAACAGAGGCGTGCTGTTATTTATTTGTGGGAGGATACACGGGCAGGCAGTAGGATGGCAGACATGGAGTTGTCAGGTGTGCAGTGGTCTAAGATACAAGACATGTGTCAAGTCCTTCAGTGTTTTGAGGAATGCACACGGCTGGTTAGTGCAGACAACGCCGTAATAAGCATGAGCATCCCCCTAATGCGTCTGCTGATGCAAAGTTTGACGCACATAAAGGAGCAGGCGTCTGCACCAGAGGAAGAGGAAAGCCTTGATGACAGTCAGCCATTGTCTGGTCAGGGCAGTGTACAGGACGAGGTAGCGGGCGAAGAGGAGGTGGAGGACGAGGAGGATGATGGGGATGAGTATATTTTTAATGCCGAACCTTTCCCGGGGGCACAGGAAATTGGTTGCGTGTCACGGCCGGGTTCTGGTTTTTTGAGGGACACAAGTGACGTAGATTTGCCTGCAACTGCCCCTCAACCAATCACAACCGGAGATTTGACAACTGGAACTTTGGCCCACATGGCGGATTATGCCTTACGTATCCTAAAAAGGGACACACGCATTACGAAAATGATGAACGATGACGATTACTGGTTGGCCTGCCTCCTTGATCCACGCTATAAAGGCAAATTGCAAAATATTATGCCACATGAGAACTTGGAACTAATATTAGCAACCAAACAATCAACTCTTGTTGACCGTTTGCTTCAGGCATTCCCAGCACACAGCGCACGTGATCGTTCTCACACGAGCTCCAGGGGGCAGCAGACTAGGAGTGTTAGGGGTGCACACATCAGAAGTGGCGTTGGACAGAGGGGTTTTCTGACCAGGTTGTGGAGTGATTTTGCTATGACCGCAGACAGGACAGGTACTGCTGCATCAATTGAAAGTGACAGGAGACAACATTTGTCCAGTATGGTTACTAACTATTTTTCATCCCTTATCGATGTTCTCCCTCAACCGTCATTCCCATTTGATTACTGGGCCTCCAAATTAGACACCTGGCCAGAATTGGCAGAATATGCATTGCAGGAGCTTGCTTGCCCGGCAGCAAGTGTCCTATCAGAAAGAGTATTCAGTGCTGCAGGTTCAATATTAACCGAAAAAAGGACTCGTCTGGCTACCCAAAATGTTGACGATCTAACATTCATTAAAATGAACCACAACTGGATTTCGAAATCTTTTGCCCCACCTTGCCCGGCCGACACCTAGCTTTCCTATGAAAAGCTCTTGCCTGTGAATTACTTTTCTAATGTCTAATTTGCTGCAGCTGATTGTACAGCATACGACATGTTTACACCTCCCTAAATGGCAAAACTCCCCACACGGGGCCGTGGTATCGCGACTTGGCGCAAGCACCCGTGAGACTGCTGTTTGTCTGAAGAGGTGGGTGTGCTCGCTTTTGGTTGACGGCATTGCTACTGGGTCCCTCATAGTACAATGTAGTGTCTCTGGCGGTGGTGGTGCGCACCCAACGTCAGACACACCGTTGTAACATGAGGGGCCCTGGGGCGGTCCCGCCGGCCTCAAGAGAGTTCCCCCCTACCCCAGCTCAAAATGTGCTCTACCACGTGCAAAATTATGTCGCACAGCTCCACCAATCTTTAGTCTATTCGCTGACATCATTCAATGTCTGGCACTGACAATACAAATTTGTAGACATCTATGATGCAACTTAAAGTAGTCTGTGTCTGTGTCCTATATTGGCACCATTAAATAGTTACTGCCAAATTACTATGTCAGAAACTCAGTAGATGAGCCCACCCCTGTACCTAAGTATGCCACCTTTTTTTTTGTTTTGGTTGTTTTGCGAGACATTAACATCTATTTATATTTTGGGAGTACTGGGACAGACACTCCTTGCACTACTCCTCCACTTACCACCAAGCTGCCTGTGTATCCATGTAACCGCTGTAAAGCTGCCATGAGCCTATTGTTTGTTATTTTAGGCCTTTGATAGCCTGTCTGCGGTCCCTACTTTAAATACTCCTCCACTCATCACCAGCTGCCTGCCCGTGTATCCATGTAACCGCTGTAAAGCTGCCATGAGCCTATTGTTTGTTATTTTAGGCCTTTGATAGCCTGTCTGCGGTCCCTACTTTAAATACTCCTCCACTGACCACCAAGCTGCCTGCCCGTGTATCCATGTAACCGCTGTAAAACTGCCATAAGCCTATTGTTTGTTATTTTAGGCCTTTGATAGCCTGTCTGCGGTCCCTACTTTAAATACTCCTCCACTCACCACCAAGCTGCCTGTGTATCCATGTAACCGCTGTAAAGCTGCCATGAGCCTATTGTTTGTTATTTTAGGCCTTTGATAGCCTGTCTGCGGTCCCTACTTTAAATACTCCTCCACTCATCACCAGCTGCCTGCCCGTGTATCCATGTAACCGCTGTAAAGCTGCCATGAGCCTATTGTTTGTTATTTTAGGCCTTTGATAGCCTGTCTGCGGTCCCTACTTTAAATACTCCTCCACTCACCACCAAGCTGCCTGCCCGTGTATCCATGTAACCGCTGTAAAACTGCCATAAGCCTATTGTTTGTTATTTTAGGCCTTTGATAGCCTGTCTGCGGTCCCTACTTTAAATACTCCTCCACTCACCACCAAGCTGCCTGTGTATCCATGTAACCGCTGTAAAGCTGCCATGAGCCTATTGTTTGTTATTTTAGGCCTTTGATAGCCTGTCTGCGGTCCCTACTTTAAATACTCCTCCACTCATCACCAGCTGCCTGCCCGTGTATCCATGTAACCGCTGTAAAGCTGCCATGAGCCTATTGTTTGTTATTTTAGGCCTTTGATAGCCTGTCTGCGGTCCCTACTTTAAATACTCCTCCACTGACCACCAAGCTGCCTGCCCGTGTATCCATGTAACCGCTGTAAAGCTGCCATGAGCCTATTGTTTGTTATTTTAGGCCTTTGATAGCCTGTCTGCGGTCCCTACTTTAAATACTCCTCCACTGACCACCAAGCTGCCTGCCCGTGTATCCATGTAACCGCTGTAAAACTGCCATGAGCCTATTGTTTGTTATTTTAGGCCTTTGATAGCCTGTCTGCGGCCCCTACTTTAAATACTCCTCCACTGACCACCAAGCTGCCTGCCCGTGTATCCATGTAACCGCTGTAAAACTGCCATAAGCCTATTGTTTGTTATTTTAGGCCTTTGATAGCCTGTCTGCGGTCCCTACTTTAAATACTCCTCCACTCACCACCAAGCTGCCTGTGTATCCATGTAACCGCTGTAAAGCTGCCATGAGCCTATTGTTTGTTATTTTAGGCCTTTGATAGCCTGTCTGCGGTCCCTACTTTAAATACTCCTCCACTCATCACCAGCTGCCTGCCCGTGTATCCATGTAACCGCTGTAAAGCTGCCATGAGCCTATTGTTTGTTATTTTAGGCCTTTGATAGCCTGTCTGCGGTCCCTACTTTAAATACTCCTCCACTGACCACCAAGCTGCCTGCCCGTGTATCCATGTAACCGCTGTAAAACTGCCATAAGCCTATTGTTTGTTATTTTAGGCCTTTGATAGCCTGTCTGCGGTCCCTACTTTAAATACTCCTCCACTCACCACCAAGCTGCCTGTGTATCCATGTAACCGCTGTAAAGCTGCCATGAGCCTATTGTTTGTTATTTTAGGCCTTTGATAGCCTGTCTGCGGTCCCTACTTTAAATACTCCTCCACTCACCACCAAGCTGCCTGTGTATCCATGTAACCGCTGTAAAGCTGCCATGAGCCTATTGTTTGTTATTTTAGGCCTTTGATAGCCTGTCTGCGGTCCCTACTTTAAATACTCCTCCACTCATCACCAGCTGCCTGCCCGTGTATCCATGTAACCGCTGTAAAGCTGCCATGAGCCTATTGTTTGTTATTTTAGGCCTTTGATAGCCTGTCTGCGGTCCCTACTTTAAATACTCCTCCACTCACCACCAAGCTGCCTGCCCGTGTATCCATGTAACCGCTGTAAAACTGCCATAAGCCTATTGTTTGTTATTTTAGGCCTTTGATAGCCTGTCTGCGGTCCCTACTTTAAATACTCCTCCACTCACCACCAAGCTGCCTGTGTATCCATGTAACCGCTGTAAAGCTGCCATGAGCCTATTGTTTGTTATTTTAGGCCTTTGATAGCCTGTCTGCGGTCCCTACTTTAAATACTCCTCCACTCACCACCAAGCTGCCTGTGTATCCATGTAACCGCTGTAAAGCTGCCATGAGCCTATTGTTTGTTATTTTAGGCCTTTGATAGCCTGTCTGCGGTCCCTACTTTAAATACTCCTCCACTCATCACCAGCTGCCTGCCCGTGTATCCATGTAACCGCTGTAAAGCTGCCATGAGCCTATTGTTTGTTATTTTAGGCCTTTGATAGCCTGTCTGCGGTCCCTACTTTAAATACTCCTCCACTCACCACCAAGCTGCCTGTGTATCCATGTAACCGCTGTAAAGCTGCCATGAGCCTATTGTTTGTTATTTTAGGCCTTTGATAGCCTGTCTGCGGTCCCTACTTTAAATACTCCTCCACTGACCACCAAGCTGCCTGCCCGTGTATCCATGTAACCGCTGTAAAACTGCCATGAGCCTATTGTTTGTTATTTTAGGCCTTTGATAGCCTGTCTGCGGTCCCTACTTTAAATACTCCTCCACTGACCACCAAGCTGCCTGCCCGTGTATCCATGTAACCGCTGTAAAACTGCCATGAGCCTATTGTTTGTTATTTTAGGCCTTTGATAGCCTGTCTGCGGTCCCTACTTTAAATACTCCTCCACTGACCACCAAGCTGCCTGCCCGTGTATCCATGTAACCGCTGTAAAACTGCCATGAGCCTATTGTTTGTTATTTTAGGCCTTTGATAGCCTGTCTGCGGTCCCTACTTTAAATACTCCTCCACTGACCACCAAGCTGCCTGCCCGTGTATCCATGTAACCGCTGTAAAACTGCCATAAGCCTATTGTTTGTTATTTTAGGCCTTTGATAGCCTGTCTGCGGTCCCTACTTTAAATACTCCTCCACTCACCACCAAGCTGCCTGTGTATCCATGTAACCGCTGTAAAGCTGCCATGAGCCTATTGTTTGTTATTTTAGGCCTTTGATAGCCTGTCTGCGGTCCCTACTTTAAATACTCCTCCACTCATCACCAGCTGCCTGCCCGTGTATCCATGTAACCGCTGTAAAGCTGCCATGAGCCTATTGTTTGTTATTTTAGGCCTTTGATAGCCTGTCTGCGGTCCCTACTTTAAATACTCCTCCACTCACCACCAAGCTGCCTGCCCGTGTATCCATGTAACCGCTGTAAAACTGCCATAAGCCTATTGTTTGTTATTTTAGGCCTTTGATAGCCTGTCTGCGGTCCCTACTTTAAATACTCCTCCACTCACCACCAAGCTGCCTGTGTATCCATGTAACCGCTGTAAAGCTGCCATGAGCCTATTGTTTGTTATTTTAGGCCTTTGATAGCCTGTCTGCGGTCCCTACTTTAAATACTCCTCCACTCACCACCAAGCTGCCTGTGTATCCATGTAACCGATGTAAAACTGCAGTATTTTGCTTATAAAAAAGAAAATACTGGAGAGATATCAAATGCAGACATTTTAACATTAAAAACAAAAACACATACAACAAAAAACTGGTACAGTACAAAAATTGGCCACCAGCTACAAAAACTTTCTCCTGCAAGTAGTTAACTGAAAGGTTTTTTTCCATTGAAAACACAGATATGGCATCCACCGAGTGTTGTCCTGTCGCGTCTTCTTTATATTATTGCCAAGAAGCTGCAACTGAATAAAGCTGAGCTTCTACCTTCTGCCTCTTATTAACTGCTTTTTTTAAAGAAAATTGTCCACCAGCTACAAAAACTTGCTCCTGCAAGTAGTTAACTGAAAGGTTTTTTTCCATTGAAAACACAGATATGGCATCCACCGAGTGTTGTCCTGTCGCGTCTTCTTTATATTATTGCCAAGAAGCTGCAACTGAATAAAGCTGAGCTTCTACCTTCTGCCTCTTATTAACTGCTTTTTTTTTATAAAATTGGCTGTTCCGGCCTACTAAAGGTGTCTGTCTGCCCCTGCCTGGTGTTGTCCTCAACTGAATAAAGCTGAGCTTCAACCTTCTGTTCCAAATTACCATTTTTAAAAATGCAATTGGCTGTTCCGGCCTACTAAAGGTGAATGTCTGCCCCTGCCTGGTGTTGTCCTCAACTGAATAAAGCTGAGCTTCTACCTTCTGTTCCAAATTACCATTTTTAAAAATGCAATTGGCTGTTCCGGCCTACTAAAGGTGAATGTCTGCCCCTGCCTGGTGTTGTCCTCAACTGAATAAAGCTGAGCTTCTACCTTCTGTTCCAAATTACCATTTCTAAAAATGCCATTGGCTGTTCCGGCCTACTAAAGGTGAATGTCTGCCCCTGCCTGGTGTTGTCCTCAACTGAATAAAGCTGAGCTTCTACCTTCTGTTCCAAATTACCATTTCTAAAAATGCCATTGGCTGTTCCGGCCTACTAAAGGTGTCTGTCTGCCCCTGCCTGGTGTTGTCCTCAACTGAATAAAGCTGAGCTTCTACCTTCTGTTCCAAATTACCATTTTTAAAAATGCAATTGGCTGTTCCGGCCTACTAAAGGTGAATGTCTGCCCCTGCCTGGTGTTGTCCTCAACTGAATAAAGCTGAGCTTCAACCTTCAGTTCCAAATTACCATTTTTAAAAATGCAATTGGCTGTTCCGGCCTACTAAAGGTGAATGTCTGCCCCTGCCTGGTGTTGTCCTCAACTGAATAAAGCTGAGCTTCTACCTTCTGTTCCAAATTACCATTTTTAAAAATGCAATTGGCTGTTCCGGCCTACTAAAGGTGAATGTCTGCCCCTGCCTGGTGTTGTCCTCAACTGAATAAAGCTGAGCTTCAACCTTCAGTTCCAAATTACCATTTTTAAAAATGCAATTGGCTGTTCCGGCCTACTAAAGGTGTCTGTCTGCCCCTGCCTGGTGTTGTCCTCAACTGAATAAAGCTGAGCTTCTACCTTCTGCCTCTTACTAACTGCTGTTTTTTTAAAAAATTGGCTGTTCCGGCCTACTAAAGGTGTCTGACTGCCCCTGCCTGGTGTTGTCCTCAACTGAATAAAGCTGAGCTTCAACCTTCTGTTCCAAATTACCATTTTTAAAAATGCAATTGGCTGTTCCGGCCTACTAAAGGTGAATGTCTGCCCCTGCCTGGTGTTGTCCTCAACTGAATAAAGCTGAGCTTCTACCTTCTGTTCCAAATTACCATTTTTAAAAATGCAATTGGCTGTTCCGGCCTACTAAAGGTGAATGTCTGCCCCTGCCTGGTGTTGTCCTCAACTGAATAAAGCTGAGCTTCAACCTTCAGTTCCAAATTACCATTTTTAAAAATGCAATTGGCTGTTCCGGCCTACTAAAGGTGTCTGTCTGCCCCTGCCTGGTGTTGTCCTCAACTGAATAAAGCTGAGCTTCAACCTTCAGTTCCAAATTACCATTTTTAAAAATGCAATTGGCTGTTCCGGCCTACTAAAGGTGTCTGTCTGCCCCTGCCTGGTGTTGTCCTCAACTGAACAAAGCTGAGCTTCCACATTCTGGCTTTCGCCCTATACCATCAGATATTAAACTGCATTTGGCCTACTAGTGTGGTTATGCCCTTGAAACAGTGTCTGCTGCTCTTGGGTTTGCTACTCCACTGAACAAAGCAATGCCGCCTGTTTAGTCCTGTTACCAATTTTGAACTGCATTTAGCCTACTTTATTCTTTGGCCCTATATCTGTTTCCTCCTCATCCTGCCCATTGCCCAGCCACTGCTAGATGAGTCTGCTGGTACATTGACCTAGACCACTACATTCCCCTTATACTCTACACAGCCAGAATCTGACCCTGCTGAAAGTAAGGTTCCCCTTCCCGCATGTTATACCACCTTACACAGGGACAGAGAGGAAGGTGCAGATGAAAGTGCAGGTTCCTTCATCAGGTGGGGGGGCATACTCGTTGGCGACGTCACTGGCACAGGGCCCCTCAGAGTACGCAAAAGTGTCGCTGCTGGTGGGAGGCGCCCCCGCCATGCAAACACACATCGCTGTACTTTGAGGGGCCCTGTGCCAGTGCCAATGCGAACGAGTGGGCCCCCCCTGCTTGCTCAGGATCACAGCACTTGCAACGTTGAAATACTTACCTTTCCCTGCAACACCGCCGTGACGTAGTCCGCATTTCCTGGGCCCACGAAAAACTTGAGCCGGCCCTACTCCCCCCACAACTTTTGCCAAATGACCCCCAATTCCCTATGCCCAACTATTATTATAAAGTTAATTAAGATTGACAAGCTTCAGAAACAAGAATGGATGTTTTTGGCATTAAAATGGGCACTGTAGGTGTTTTCCTGGCCTCCACTCACTGCCGACTATGCTTCCCCATTGACTTGCATTGGGTTTCGTGTTTCGGTCGATCCCCGACTTTTAGCGATAATCGGCCGACTGCACTCGACTCGACTCTGGACAAAATCGGGTTTCACAAAACCCGACTCGATCTTAAAAAAATGAAAGTCGCTCAACTCTACTAATGACATTTTCAGAGATTTGTTGGACCAGTTTGTGGTAATCTATTTGGACAATATTCTAATCTTTTCTGACTCTACAGGAACATGAAGAACATGTCAAAGCTGTTTTAAGATGTCTGAAAGAGAACCATCTGTATATCAAGCTGGAGAAATGCGAGTTCCATCGTTCTGAGATACAGTTCTTAGGTTATATCATCTCTTCCCAGGGGCTGAACATGGAATCTGGTAAGATTCAGGCTATCCTTGACTGGCCGGTACCCAAGAAAGTTAAGGAGGTGCAACGCTTTATTGGTTTTGCAAATTTCTACAGACGTTTTATTCGAAATTTTTCTGATATTGTCCATCCCATTACTTCCTTGACAAAGAAGGAAGCCCTTTAAGTGGTCATCACAGGCTTAAGAAGCTTTTGATCGGCTTTAGATCTGTTTCACCTCAGCACCGCTGTTGATACACCCAGATCCAACACTTTCTTTCATTGTGGAGGTGGACGCTTCTGATAATGCCTTGGGGGCTATTCTCTCCCAAAGAACTGGATTGAAGGGTCTGCTACATCCTTGTGCTTTCTTTTCCCGTAGACTAACCTCAGGAGAGAAGAATTACGACGTGGGAGACAAGGAATTGTTGGCTATTATTGCGGCTTTCAAGGAATGGAGGCATCATCTGCAAGGAGCTGCACAACAGATCGTAGTGCTTACTGACCATCGCAATTTAGAGTTCCTCAGATCCGCTAGATGTTTTTCTCCTGGTCAGGCTCGTTGGAATTTATTTTTAATTCAATTTAACTTTGTTATTTCGTACTGTCCAGGTTCTCGTAATGGGAAGGCTGATGCTTTATCCCGAATCAATGCTGTGGATTCCGTACCTGGAGCCCCGTCCAAGACCATTCTATCTGATGCCAATTTCATCTGAGTTTATCCATGATCAGGACTTGTGAAAGAAGTGCAGGGAGGCTTATGACGGTGATGTATTTCTGGCCAACCCACCTGTTGATATTAATCTTGTCTTTAAGGGTGGCATGTGGTTCAGAGATCGACGTATCTACGTCCCTGAGGCCGGCCATCTGCAGATCCTCAAGTTGGTACATGACTCCAAGTTGGCTGGTCACAGGGGGGTACAGAAGACACAAGAGTTCCTAAGCCGATTTTTCTGGTGGCCAACTTGCCTGAAGGATACTAAGGACTATGTTCTCTCTTGCGAGGTATGTGCTCGTTACAAGACTCCTCGTATGTCACCTGCAGGTCTCCTGCAACCATTACCTGTTCCGTCCCGACCTTGGGGGTCTATATCAATGGACTTTATTGTGGAGCTGCCTACATCGGGGGGCATGAATACGATCATGGTAGTAGTTGATCGCCTGACTAAAGCCGCTCATTTTGTTCCATGCACCGGCCTCCCCTCAGCTAAGGATACAGTGAACTTGGTTATTCAGAATGTCTTCCGGCTGCATGGGGTCCCGGATGAGATCATCTCTGACTGTGGCGTACAGTTCACTTCAAGATTCTGGAAGGGGTTTTGCTCTGCACTCAATATTAATTTCTGGCTCTCTTCCGCTTACCATCCCCAGACAAATGGTCAGACTGAGCGTACAAACCAGATGTTGGAACAATATCTAAGATGCTATGTTAGCCATCTCCAAGATGATTGGTTGGAATTACTGCCATTAGCCAAATTTTCATACAATAATTCTCAGAGCGCCTCCACTAAGTTCACTCCTTTCTTTGCCAATCTGGGTTATCATCCATGTATCTTACCTAGGTCTCCGATTAATTCTCCGGTTCCAGTAGTTGAGGAAAGGCTGACTGAGATGAGGCAAAATCTGGAGGTTCTGAAGGAATCCCTGACCACGGCTCAAGAACGTTATAAGAGATCGGCTGATAGATTCCGTAAACCTGCACCCATGTTCAAGGTAGGAGATTCCATGTGGTTACCAACTAAGAATCTGAAGTTAAACGTTCCTTCACAAAAACTTGGACAGAAATTCATTGGCCCTTTCAAGATCAATGGTATTGTGAGCTCTGTGGCCTGCCGTCTGAAGCTGCCTAGGACTATGAAGGTACACCCAGTTTTTCATGTATCTTTACTAAAGCCTGTATCTCCTAATACCTTCCAGGGACGTGTTCTGCCACCACTGGTGATTGATGGGCAAGAACAATTTGTGGTGGAGGAAATTATTGATTCCAGGATTCGCAGGAATCGGCTCCAGTATCTTATAAGATGGCAGGGATATGCCCCTGAGGAAGACTCTTGGGAACCTGTGGAAAACATCAATGCCCAACAGAAGATCTCTTGTTTTCCTCAAAGATTCCCTGAGAAACCAGGTCCAGGATCGTCCTGAGGCCGCTTCTAAGGAGGGAGTAATGTCAGGACTCTGAACATTTTCATTACCTTTTGTGCATTACTGCCCTTTTCCAAGATGGCGTCTTTGGTCTCATGTGCACTGTGTCTTCCTGCTATAAAACTCCACCCCAGCCTTCAGTCTGTGCTAGAGTATTCTGCCTTGCATCCAGCTCCTGATGACTCACTGGCTTTGCACCTGCACCTGCTCCTGTGAACCTGTGTTGAGATCCTGCTACTCAGCTCTGAGTTTCTGCTGCATACATCGGTTTCCAGTAATCCTCCATCTGGCTGCTTGTGTTTGTTTCCATCTGCATTTGCTGGACATGTAAGCTGTTGCTGCTCTGCAAAAACCTGAGACTTTTACCCAGGCCTCCCTGGTTGTGCTAAGGTATTATTTGAACTGCCTTATAAGCATATCTATCTGTGTTTGGACTAAAACAAGGACTTATTCATGTCAAGTATCCTCAAGAATAATTGTGCTTCATAGACTTTCTGCGTGATTGCATTTTCCTCTGAAGTTTCCTATAGACTGTTAAGCTGCGTTTAATATTTACACCAAGTGTTGTGGACTTGAGTTTCTCTCTGCACCTGTTTGAATCACCGTGTGAAATATAGACTTTACCACTTATAAAACTGTGTCCTGTAGTTGTCAGGTATTCTTGAGGATACTTGACATGAATAAGTCCTTGTTTTAGTCCAAACACAGATAGATATGCTTATAAGGCAGTTCAAATAATATCTTAGCACAACCAGGGAGGCCTGGGTAATAGTCTCAGGTTTTTGCAGAGCAGCAACAGCTTACATGTCCAGCAAATGCAGATGGAGAAAACACAAGCAGCAGATGAAGGAGGATTACTGGAAACTGGTGTATGCAGCAGGAACTCAGAGCAGAGTAGCAGGATCACCACACAGGTTCACAGGAGCAGGTATATAGCCAGGGACTCACCATGGGTCAGGAGCTGGATGCAAGGCAGAATACTCTAGCACAGACTGAAGGCTGGGGTGGAGTTTTATAGCAGGAAGACACAGTGCACATGAGACCAAAGATGCCATCTTGGAAAAGGGCAGTAATGCACAAAAGGTAATAAAAATGTTCAGAGTCCTGACAAAGGGCAATAATGGGGTGGTGGGGAGGAGAAAATTATGGAGGTGGTGGAATGGTCACTGATGGGG
Source organism: Ranitomeya variabilis (assembly GCF_051348905.1). Lineage (NCBI taxonomy): Eukaryota > Metazoa > Chordata > Amphibia > Anura > Dendrobatidae > Ranitomeya > Ranitomeya variabilis. The sequence continues at coordinate 704,954,110 of NC_135234.1, read as the reverse complement.
TGATGGGGGAAAAAGCAATGATGGGGTGGTGGGCGAGAAAGCAATGATGGAGGTGGTGGAATGGGCAATGATTGGGTGGTGGGGAAAAGGCCATCATGGTGGTAGTGCAAAGGACAATGATGGTAGAAATGGCAATGATGAGGGTGATAGGGGAGGAGGAAATGATGGAGGTGATGGAATGGGCAATGATGGGGGTGGTGGGGGAGAAGGAAATAATGGAGGCAGTGGAATGGGCAATGATGGGGTGGTGGGGAGAAAGCAATGATGGAGCTGGTGGAAAGGGCAATGATGGGGTGCTGGGGGAGAAGGCAATGATGGGGAGGGGGAGAGGACAATAATGGGATGTGGGGGGAGGAGGACAATGAGGGGTTTGGGGGATTGGGAAGGGAGGAAGGGGGATTTATAATGGATTTAGGAACAGGGGGAGGTGGAGGAAGACGTTATTATCGCTTGTTATGTTTAACACAGTCCATTAGTATATAGTGTGCTCGCTTATTATACATAGCACAGCCCCTTAATATATAGTGTACTCACTTATTATGTATAGCACAGTCCGTTAGTATATAGTGTACTCGCTTATTATGTATAGTGCCATCCCTCAGTATATAGTATAGTCACTTTTTATGTATAGCACAGTCCCTTAGTATATAGTGTACTCGGTTATTATGTATAGCGCCATCCCTCAGTATATAGTGTAGTCACTTTTTATGTATAGCACAGTCCCTTAGTATATAGTGTACTCACTTATTTATAGCACAGTCCCTTAGTATGTAGTGTACTCACTTATGTATAACAGCATCCTTAGTTACATACTTTACTCTTTTATCATGTATAACACCGTCCCTTATTACCTACCATCCTCTCCAGTTATATATGGCGCCGTCCCTTATCATATAGCGCCGTCCCTTATCATATAGCTTCCTCTGCTGTTATGCACAGTGCTGTCTCTTACATACTGTATTCTTGTTATTTCTGTTATTCACAGCACCCTCTTTTATTACATAGTCCGCTCTCTTGTTAGATATAAAATGACTGCTGATGGAGAAGCCGGTGACCAGACTACCAGTCTATCATCTCCTCCATTAGAAAATAAGCTTTTCCATGCGCCATCAGCCATCATTGCATTATATATCTAACAAGAGAGGAAGGTATGTAATAAAAAACAGGGCTCTATATAATCCAATATGTTAGGGGCGGTGCTGTACATAGCAAGAGAAGGCACTGTATAATGGACAGCAATACACATAATAAAGAAGACTGTAATATACAGTATATATACATGTATTTGTGTGTGGATATATATATACACACACACAGTATTTTTCAGATTATAAAACACACCCCAAATTTTGAGGAGAAAAATAGGAAAAAATATTTTTTTATAAAATGTTGGTGCTTCTTATAATCCTTCCATCTTATTGCTTACTGGGGTTGGTGGCTGAGGTGAAGCAGGGTCCCAGGGTCGCTGCTAGAGGAGGCAGGAGTGAGCTGATGCTGCAGGCCACAGGCAGGGATGAGGGGGGCTCCGATGTGCAGTGCGCTGCTACGGGGGTCTTGTGCTGCTGCGAGGGTCTTGTGCTTTTGCCGGGTGTATCCGGGTGCCCGATGGTTGCTGGCCGGTGCTGCGGGCGTCTCTGGTGCCCAGCGGTGCTGCGTGGGTGTCCGAAGCTGCGCGGGGTCTGCTGACATTTTGCGACAGGCCAGAGCCCCGTCACTTACACGGTTCCATGTGTGGTGGTCTCCAGGAATACGTCCGCCGCTGGGGACGGGGCATTCACAGATGGTGATCTCAGGACCGAGATCTCGAGAAATGAGATCTCAGGGCTGAAATCTCCCTGCTCAAGAAGGCACATGTGCAGGCCCATCTGAAGTTTGCCAATGAACACCTGGATGATTCTGTGAGTGATTGGGAGAAGGTGCTGTGGTCAGATGAGGCAAAAATTGAGGTCTTTGGCATTAACTCAACTCACCGTGTTTGGAGGAAGAGAAATGTTGTATCAAGAACCCTGCTGCAGATTTACAGCAGGGGTCTGTGCATGAGATACAGAAGGACAGGGGGTAGAGGGGAGCGCTGTGGTGAGCTTACCTGTCGGAGCGCAGGACCAGAAACACCTGACCACCGGGGGAGGGGCCGGAGGTGGAGCCAGATGCCAAGTAGCGGCGGTGACCGGTGAAACCAGAGAGTAGTCTGAACGTGCCGAAGTCAAGTCAGGAGGAAGATGAAGTACTAAAGAGTGAGACGCTGAGAGTGGTCAAGACGTAGCAAAAGGTCACGTAGCCGGAGATAGCGATGCAGTACAAATGGGGCAGACAGGAGATTAGTAAGAGTACCAAGCCAAAAGTCAGAACCAGAAACAGACAGTAAGTACGGAATAACAAAGCAATGCACAGAACGAGAAAACGGACCAGATCATACATGAGAAGACAAACGGACAACACAGTATGCAAGCACACCAGGGGGTCAGACACACAGCCAGAACAGATGTATCACTGACAAGGATCCCCAGACAAAGGCGGGTAAATATAGCCCTCCCTAAACCAAAAGGAGGCCATACAAAATTAAACCTGAGAGGACAGGGGAGGAACCCTGTCCACAACCATGACATGTTGCCTATGATCCAAAAAACACCCAAAAGACAGTGGGGCCCTGGGCAAAAGTTTAAAGTGGGGCCCCAAATGCTCACATATTGCACCATCACATTGAAACATTTTGGTTGTATTTACATGCACTGAGCTGAGGAAGTGAAACGAGCGTGATCAACAATTTAAGGCGTTCGAGGCTTGTTTCCCAGCCTCTTTATACTGGCTGAGGAAGAATGATGAGCACAGAACGATCACTAGTAGATCAATCTGTCCCCATACAGTATCATGTTATCAGCAGCATATCTGGAGTTTGCACCGAGCGAAATGGTGCTGAAAACAATGATTTCTGTTCTGGCATAAACAATCAAATGAACAGACAGCATTTTGATTGTTTAGTATAATGCGCCTCGTAGTCCTCCACATACTATAATGCATTCCCTGTAGTCCTCCAGAAAGTATAATGCACACCCCATAGTCCTCCACATAGTATAATGTTCCCACTAGTACTCCACATAGTATAATACACTCCCCATAGTCCTCCACATAGTATAATGCACACCCCATATTCCTCCATATAGTATAATGCCCTCCCCATAGTCCTCCATATAATATCATGTACCTCATCATCCTCCACCTAGTATAATCTTTCCCATAGTCGTTCATATAGTGTAGTGCACTCCCCATAGTCCTTAATATAGTATAATGCACACTGCATAGTCCTCCATATAGTATAATGCACTCCCCATAGTCTTCCATATAGTATAATGCACTCCCCATAGTCCTCCATATACTATAATACAGTTCCCAGAGTCCTCCATATAGTATAATGCATCCCATAGCCCTTCATGTAGTGTAATGCACCCAATAGTCTTTCATATAGTGCAATGCACTCTATTATCCTCCATATAGTATAATGTACTCCCCATAGTCCTCCATATAGTATAATGCACTCCTCTTAGTCCTCCATATAGTATAATACACTCCCCATAGTCCTCAACATAGTGTAATGCATCCTATAGTCCTCCATATAGTATAATACATTTCCCATAGTCTACCATACAGTATAATGCATTCCCCCTAGTCCTCCATACAGCATGATGCAGTGCCCATATAGTACACATGGTATAATGCACTCCCCATAGTCCTTGATAGAGTATAATGCAGCCTCCACAGAGTATAATGCACACCCCATATTCCTACAGTGTTATGGCCACCATGTACTCATTGATTTAAAAACAAATAAAGGCAATACCCACCTTTCCCCATTACCCTTCTGCTCTGTTCTCTGCAGTATGTCTTTTCAGCAGCTCCACTGCTCGGCACGATTGCGGATGAACTGAATATTTGCCATCTGTTAATGTTATCTGTGATGCCATATCATGTGTGGTGGTTCCTCTGTTTGCCATTCTGGCTGTTGCTCACTTGCATGTTTGGATGGTTGTGCGCATCGCGCTGTAACCTGCCGTTTCCTGTCTCTGGGTGGGCGTCTTTATGGTGTGCGCATCGCTCCGTGGATTTTTCCCCGGCGCGCGCGCGCTTTCCATGACGCCTTATCCGCACTCCAGGACCTGGCGGCCGCAGTGCACTTGTGCCGACGAAAGCCATGCTGATTGGCCACATTTGGTCATGTGACCAAGTTCACCGGGTTATTTGAAGGTCCTGTAAGGGCCTGAGGTATACTCCCTTGAGAAAGCGGCCCCAAGTAGCCGCGAAACGTGCGACGGGACCCTCCATCCGACCCCCCTTGTTCCCACTCATCTGCTGGTAAGCATTGCACCTTTTGCTAGTTACTTCCACACTTTATATGAAAGATAGACAGGTGTTACTTTATCCTTAGTCACTTTATGGATGCATGCTGACCTCCAGGTGTCCACTTTTGGATGCACTGCTCCCTCAGGGTTATGGTTTTTGGACCTTAATGTTATTTTTTCAGGGACTCATGTGCAATGTGAGGTGGTGATAGGTGGGGTATATAGCAATCTGCATTGTTTATGGCTCTTTATGTACTGTTGAGATGTTTTATCTTTTCTACGAATTAATAAAGTTATATGACTATTTTTATGGGATGTAATCAGTTTGGTCCTTTTTCTCCTATTTTTGTCTCATAGTCCTTGATAGAGTATAATGCAGCCTCCACAGAGTATAATGCACACCCCATATTCCTACAGTATTATGGCCACCATGTACTCACTGATTTAAAAAGAAATAAAGACAATACCCACCTTTCCCCATTACCCTTCTGCTCTGTTCTCTGCAATATGTCTTTTCAGCAGCTCCACTGCTCGGCACATCATGGCGCACAATGAAGTGACGTCATCGGGCCCGCTGCGTCAGAAGCAGAAGGGGAATTATGGGAGCGTCACCAGATGCTCTCTCCTCCATCATTTATTTCAATTGTATCGGCATCTATGGCTCCATAGTGCCCACTGGGCTGGGGTCCCCTGGGAAAGTGGGGCCCTAGGCAAATGCCTAGTTTGCCAGCCCCTAACGCCGGCCTACACTGGCTGATGACCAGATCATGGATCATTATTTGAAATGCCCTATTTATTAATGATGGTTGGACCATACATGACAAGCACTTTCTACCGTTTGTGTCCCCCTATTTCCTTATGGATTGTAAGCTTGTGAGCAGGACCCTCACTCTTCCTGTAACTGTTGAACCATGTGTTACTTTGGGATATGTTTATTGTCTGTATGTGCCCTCACTTAATTGTAAAGTGCTGTGGAATATGTTCCCGTTATACAAGTAAAATTCTTAATATTAGAACTTGTAAGATTATGTGGTACATGGCTATTTTAATAAAGTATTGTGCTGTGTGACACGTTAAGGGTTACTATATTTGTATTTATATTAGGAGTATTAAAGAGATTGTCCAGGTTTGTGATGAAAGTCTGACGTCACTCTGTACATATTTAAGAATCCATAACTCATTCCAACCAATCCATAACTCTGTGACTGCAGATTACTGAATCCTCATAGCGTAGGCACTGCACGTGGTCAGGATTCTCTGATGCCGGCGGTGAGAGTGGGAGGTCATGCAATCGCAACTAAGTAATTTGCATACATGCGGTCATGTGCCGACTAGATATACGCTACCGCACACGTCTAGTTGGACTGTGGCCAGAAGTATGCAAATCCCTTACGGTCTTATGATTGCCAACTCTTGCGCCAGAACGGTAAAATACTAGCAGTCTGTAGCATGTGCTCTGTGAGGATTCAGAAGTATGCAGTCACAGAGCGACTGCAGACTTTCCTCACAATTCTGGACTGTAAGTATGCAGATCGCATATGAGTGATCACATGATGGCTACTCAAAAAGCTTGAGCTATGTATAAGAGGGGACACCAAACTGAACTTTTACCTTGGAAAGCCTAGAGAAGCCTCTGCCTTGCTTCTCTGCTTCCTTCTCTCTGTCCATACATGTCAGTCTTAAGGTCCCCAAACAAAGAGAAAAATCAACTGGCAAACAATCACAGACTATATCGGCCAATATAGGATTTGGTCAGCTGTTGTTTTCAGCCAGTGCTGATCATCGTCTCAAAAAATCTGACATGCCTGATCAGTGTCTTGAATAGTGTTGAGCATTCCGATACTGCAAGTATCGGGTATCGGCCGATACTTGCTGTATCGGAATTTCCGATACCGAGATCCGATACTTTTGTGGTATCGGGTATCGGGTATCGCAACAACATTAATGTAATAATGTGTAAAAAAGAGAATTAAAATAAAAAATATCGCTATACTCACCTGTCCGACGCAGCCGGGACCTCAGCGAGGGAACCGGCAGCGTTGTTTGTTTAAATTTCGCGCTTTTACTTGGTTACGTGAAGTCCCGGCTTGTGATTGGTCAGGGCGGCCATGTTGCCGGGACGCGGACCAATCACAGCAAGCCGTGACGAAATTACGTCACGGCTTGCTGTGATTGGTCCGCGTCCCGGCAACATGGCCGCCATTAACCAATCACAAGCCGTGACGTCACGGGAGGCTGGACATGCGCGTATTTTGAAAAGCGCGCGTGTCCAGCCTCCAGTGACGTCCCGGCAACATGGCCGCCATTAACCAATCACAAGCCGGGACGTCACTGGAGGCTGGACACGCGCGCTTTTCAAAATACGCGCATGTCCAGCCTCCCGTGACGTCACGGCTTGTGATTGGTTAATGGCGGCCATGTTGCCGGGACGCGGACCAATCACAGCAAGCCGTGACGTAATTTCGTCACGGCTTGTTGTGATTGGTCCGTGTCCCGGCAACATGGCCGCCCTGACCAATCACAAGCCGGGACCTCACGTAACCAAGTAAAAGCGCGAATTTTAAACAAACAACGCTGCCGGTTCCCTCGCTGAGGTCCCGGCTGCGTCGGACAGGTGAGTATAGCGATATTTTTTATTTTAATTCTTTCTTTTACACATTAATATGGTTCCCAGGGCCTGAAGGAGAGTTTCCTCTCCTTCAGACCCTGGGAACCATCAGGAATACCGTCCGATACCTGAGTCCCATTGACTTGTATTGGTATCGGGTATCGGTATCGGATTGGATCCGATACTTTGCCGGTATCGGCCGATACTTTCCGATACCGATACTTTCAAGTATCGGACGGTATCGCTCAACACTAGTCTTGAACAATTATCAACATTTGGTGGTTCATCATCTTTTGAAGCATACAATAGAGGTGTTCAAGTCAATCTCTAGTAAAAACAGATCTGTTCAAATAGAATAAAAACGGATACAAAACAAATGTATTTAACCCCTTCCCGACATTTGACGTACTATCCCGTCGAGGTGGGGTGGGCCCGTATGACCGCCGACGGGATAGTACGTCATCACCGATCAGCGGCGCTCACGGGGGGAGCGCGGCCGATCGCGGCCGGGTGTCAGCTGCATATCGCAGCTGACATCCGGCACTATGTGCCAGGAGCGGTCATGGACCGCCCCCGGCACATTAACCCCCGGCACACCGCGATCAAACATGATCGCAGTGTACCGGCGGTATAGGGAAGCATCGCGCAGGGAGGGGGCTCCCTGCGGGCTTCCCTGAGACCCCCGGAGCAACGCGATGTGATCGCGTTGCTGCGAGGGTCTCCTACCTCCTTCCTGGCTGCAGGTCCCGGATCCAAGATGGCCGCGGCATCCGGGTCCTGCAGGGAAGGAGGTGGCTTACCGAGTGTCTGCTCAGAGCAGACACTTGGTAAGCCTGCAGCCCTGCACAGCAGATCGTCGATCTGGCAGAGTGCTGTGCACACTGCCAGATCAATGATCTGTGATGTCCCCCCCTGGGACAAAGTAAAAAAGTAAAAAAAAAAATTTTCCACATGTGTAAAAAAAAAAAAAAAAAAAATTCCTAAATAAATAATAATAAAAAAATATATATTATTCCCATAAATACATTTCTTTATCTAAATAAAAAAAACAAAACAATAAAAGTACACATATTTAGTATCGCCGCGTTCGTAACGACCCAACCTATAAAACTGCCCCACTAGTTAACCCCTTCAGTAAACACCGTAAGGAAAAAAAAAAAAAAACGAGGCAAAAAACAACGCTTTATTACCATACCGCCGAACAAAAAGTGGAATAACACGCGATCAAAAAGACTGATATAAATATCCATGGTACCGCTGAAAACGTCATCTTGTCCCGCAAAAAACAAGACGCCATACAGCATCATCAGCAAAAAAATAAAAAAGTTATAGTCCTGAGAATAAAGCGATACCAAAATAATTATTTTTTCTATATTTTAGTTTTTATCGTATAAAAGCGCCAAAACATAAAAAAATGATATAAATGAGATATCGCTGTAATCGTACTGACCCGACGAATAAAACTGCTTTATCAATTTTACCAAACGCGGAACGGTATAAACGCCTCTCCCAAAAGAAATTCATGAATAGCTGGTTTTTGGTCATTCTGCGTCACAAAAATCGGAATAAAAAGCGATCAAAAATGGTCACGTGTCCGAAAATGTTACCAATAAAAACGTCAACTCGTCCCGCAAAAAACAAGACCTCACATGACTCTGTGGAGCAAAATGTGGAAAAATTATAGGTCTCAAAATGTGGAGACGCAAAAACTTTTTTGCTATAAAAAGCGTCGCTGGTTTCACACTTGCGTTTTTGTCTGCAGCGTTTTTTGCACAAAAAAACGCATGCGTTTTTTCCCTATATTTAACATTGAAAATGCATGCGGTTTTTTTGTACGCGTTTGGTCGCGTTTTCAAACGCATGCGTTTTTTTTCTGCATGCGTTCATTTTCAGAAATACAACCTGCAGTATTTTCTTGCGTTTTTAAGCACATGCATTTGTTTGCGTTAAAAACGCATGCATTTTTTCGAAAAAAAACAGAAAACACACTGAAAAGCCACCCACCACCATCAAGGTGATAAAGGGATCCAAACCCTAACCCTAACTCTACCCCTAACCTCACCCCTAACCGTTTAATGAACATTTTCTGACAGTCATAGTGCCACGTATTTCAGTGCCACGTATTTCAGTGCCACGTATTTCAGTGCCACGTATTTCAGTGCCACGTGTTTCAGTGCCACGTGTTTCAGTGCCACGTATTTCAGTGCCACGTATCACGTATTTCAGTGCCACGTATCACGTATTTCAGTGCCACGTATCACGTATTTCAGTGCCACATATTTTAGTACCACGTATTTCAGTGCCACGTATTTCAGTGCCACATATTTCAGTGCCACGTATTTCAGTGCCACGTATTTCAGTGCCACGTATTTCAGTGCCACATATCACGTATTTCAGTGCCACGTATTTCAGTGCCATGTATTTAAGTGCCACGTATCACATATTTCAGTGCCACGTATTTCAGTGCCACGTATTTCAGTGCCACATATTTCAGTGCCACGTATTTCAGTGCCACGTATTTCAGTGCCACGCATTTCAGTGCCACGTATCACGTATTTCAGTGCCACGTATTTCAGTGCCACGTATTTCAGTGCCACGTATTTCAGTGCCACGTATTTCAGTGCCACGTATTTCAGTGCCACGTATCACGTATTTCAGTGCCACGTATTTAAGTGCCACGTATCACGTATTTCAGTGCCACGTATTTCAGTGCCACGTATTTCAGTGCCACGTATTTCAGTCACGTTTAGGGTTAGGGTTAGGGGTAGGGTTAGGGTTAGGGCTAGGGTTGGAGGTAAAGTTAGGGTTGGGGCTAAAGTTAGGGTTGGGGCTAAAGTTAGGGTTAGGGTTTGGATTACATTTACGTTTGGATTAGGGTTGGGATTAGAATTATGGGTGTGTCAGGGCTAGGGGTGTGGTTAGGGTTACCGTTGGGATTAGGGTTAGGGGTGTGTTTGGGTTAGGGTTTCAGGTAGAATTGGGGAGTTTCCACTGTCCAGGCACATCAGGGGCTCTCCAAGCGCGACATGGCGTCCAATCTCAATTCCAGCCAATTCTGCGTTGAAAAAGTAAAACAGTGCTCCTTCCCTTCCGAGCTCTCCCGTGCACCCAAAAAGGGGTTTACCCCAACATATGTGTTATCAGCGTACTCGGGACAAATTGAACAACAACTTCTGGGGTCCAAGTTCTCTTGTTATCCTTAGGAAAATAAAAATTTGGGGGGCTAAAAATCATTTTTGTGGGAAAAAAAAAGATGTTTTATTTTCACGGCTCTGCGTTATAAACTGTAGTGAAACACTTGGGGGTTCAAAGTTCTCACAACACATCTAGATAAGTTCCTTGGGAGGTCTAGTTTCCAATATGGGGTCACTTGTGGGGGGTTTGTACTGTTTGGGTACATCAGGGGCTCTGCAAATGCAACGTGACGCCTGCAGACCAATCCATTTAAGGCTGCATTCCAAATGGCGCTCCTTCCCTTCCGAGCTCTGTCATGCACCCAAACAGTGGTTCCCCCCCACATATGGGGTATCAGCGTACTCAGGACAAATTGGACAACAACTTTTGGGGTCTAATTTATCCTGTTACCCTTGTGAAAATACAAAACTGGGGGCTAAAAAATCATTTTTGTGAAAAAAAAAAGAATTTTTATTTTCACGGCTTTGCGCTATAAACTTTAGTGAAACACTTGGGGGTTCAAAGTTCTCAAAACACATCTAGATAAGTTCCTTGGGAGGTCTAGTTTCCAATATGGGGTCACTTGTGGGGGGTTTGTACTGTTTGGGTACATCAGGGGCTCTGCAAATGCAACGTGACGGCTGCTGACCAATCCATTTAAGTCTGCATTCCAAATGGCGCTCCTTCCCTTCCGAGCTCTGTCATGCGCCCAAACAGTGGTTCCCCCCCCACATATGGGGTATCAGCGTACTCAGGACAAATTGGAAAACAAATTTTGGGGTCCAATTTATTCTGTTACCCTTGTAAAAATACAAAGCTGGGTGCTAAAAAATCATTTTTGAGAAAAAAAATAAAAATTATTTTCACGGCTCTGCGTTATAATCTGTAGTGAAACACTTGGGGGTTCAAAGCTCTCAAAACACATCTAGATAAGTTCCTTAGGGGGTCTACTTTCCAAAATGGTGTCACTTGTAGGGAGTTTCAATGTTTAGGCACATCAGGGGCTCTCCAAACGCAACATGGCGTCCAATCTCAATTCCAGCCAATTCTGCGTTGAAAAAGTAAAACAGTGCTCCTTCCCTTCCGAGCTCTCCCGTGCACCCAAAAAGGGGTTTACCCCAACATATGTGTTATCAGCGTACTCGGGACAAATTGAACAACAACTTCTGGGGTCCAAGTTCTCTTGTTATCCTTAGGAAAATAAAAATTTGGGGGGCTAAAAATCATTTTTGTGGGAAAAAAAAAGATGTTTTATTTTCACGGCTCTGCGTTATAAACTGTAGTGAAACACTTGGGGGTTCAAAGTTCTCACAACACATCTAGATAAGTTCCTTGGGAGGTCTAGTTTCCAATATGGGGTCACTTGTGGGGGGTTTGTACTGTTTGGGTACATCAGGGGCTCTGCAAATGCAACGTGACGCCTGCAGACCAATCCATTTAAGGCTGCATTCCAAATGGCGCTCCTTCCCTTCCGAGCTCTGTCATGCACCCAAACAGTGGTTCCCCCCCACATATGGGGTATCAGCGTACTCAGGACAAATTGGACAACAACTTTTGGGGTCTAATTTATCCTGTTACCCTTGTGAAAATACAAAACTGGGGGCTAAAAAATCATTTTTGTGAAAAAAAAAAGAATTTTTATTTTCACGGCTTTGCGCTATAAACTTTAGTGAAACACTTGGGGGTTCAAAGTTCTCAAAACACATCTAGATAAGTTCCTTGGGAGGTCTAGTTTCCAATATGGGGTCACTTGTGGGGGGTTTGTACTGTTTGGGTACATCAGGGGCTCTGCAAATGCAACGTGACGGCTGCTGACCAATCCATTTAAGTCTGCATTCCAAATGGCGCTCCTTCCCTTCCGAGCTCTGTCATGCGCCCAAACAGTGGTTCCCCCCCCACATATGGGGTATCAGCGTACTCAGGACAAATTGGAAAACAAATTTTGGGGTCCAATTTATTCTGTTACCCTTGTAAAAATACAAAGCTGGGTGCTAAAAAATCATTTTTGAGAAAAAAAATAAAAATTATTTTCACGGCTCTGCGTTATAATCTGTAGTGAAACACTTGGGGGTTCAAAGCTCTCAAAACACATCTAGATAAGTTCCTTAGGGGGTCTACTTTCCAAAATGGTGTCACTTGTAGGGAGTTTCAATGTTTAGGCACATCAGGGGCTCTCCAAACGCAACATGGCGTCCCATCTCAATTCCAGTCAATTTTGCATTGAAAAGTCAAATGGCGCTCCTTCCCTTCCAAGCTCTGCCATGCGCCCAAACAATGGTTTACACCCACATATGGGGTATCATCGTACTCAGGACAAATTGCACAACATTTTTTGGGGTCCAATTTCTTCTCTTACCCTTGGGAAAATAAAAAATTGGGGGCAAAAAGATCATTTTTGTGAAAAAATATGATTTTTTATTTTTACGGCTCTGCATTATAAACTTCTGTGAAGCACTTGGTGGGTCAAAGTGCTCACCACACATCTAGATAAGTTCCTTAGGGGGTCTACTTTCCAAAATGGTGTCACTTGTAGGGAGTTTCAATGTTTAGGCACATCAGGGGCTCTCCAAACGCAACATGGCGTCCCATCTCAATTCCAGTCAATTTTGCATTGAAAAGTCAAATGGAGCTCCTTCCCTTCCAAGCTCTGCCATGCGCACAAACAATGGTTTACACCCACATATGGGGTATCATCGTACTCAGGACAAATTGCACAACATTTTTTTGGGTCCAATTTCTTCTCTTACCCTTGGGAAAATAAAAAATTGGGGGCAAAAAGATCATTTTTGTGAAAAAATATGATTTTTTATTTTTACGGCTCTGCATTATAAACTTCTGTGAAGCACTTGGTGGGTCAAAGTGCTCACCACACATCTATATAAGTTCCTTAGGGGGTCTACTTTCCAAAATGGTGTCACTTGTAGGGAGTTTCAATGTTTAGGCACATCAGGGGCTCTCCAAACGCAACATGGCGTCCCATCTCAATTCCAGTCAATTTTGCATTGAAAAGTCAAATGGCGCTCCTTCCCTTCCAAGCTCTGCCATGCGCCCAAACAATGGTTTACACCCACATATGGGGTATCAGCGTACTCAGGACAAATTGCACAACATTTTTTGGGGTCCAATTTCTTCTCTTACCCTTGGGAAAATAAAAATTGGGGGCAAAAAGATCATTTTTGTGAAAAAATATGATTTTTTATTTTTACGGCTCTGCATTATAAACTTCTGTGAAGCACTTGGTGGGTCAAAGTGCTCACCACACATCTAGATAAGTTCCTTAGGGGGTCTACTTTCCAAAATGGTGTCACTTGTAGGGAGTTTCAATGTTTAGGCACATCAGGGGCTCTCCAAACGCAACATGGCGTCCCATCTCAATTCCAGTCAATTTTGCATTGAAAAGTCAAATGGCGCTCCTTCCCTTCCAAGCTCTGCCATGCGCCCAAACAATGGTTTACACCCACATATGGGGTATCATCGTACTCAGGACAAATTGCACAACATTTTTTGGGGTCCAATTTCTTCTCTTACCCTTGGGAAAATAAAAAATTGGGGGCAAAAAGATCATTTTTGTGAAAAAATATGATTTTTTATTTTTACGGCTCTGCATTATAAACTTCTGTGAAGCACTTGGTGGGTCAAAGTGCTCACCACACATCAAGATAAGTTCCTTAGGGGGTCTACTTTCCAAAATGGTGTCACTTGTAGGGGGTTTCAGTGTTTAGGCACATCAGGGGCTCTCCAAACGCAACATGGCGTCCCATCTCAATTCCAGTCAATTTTGCATTGAAAAGTCAAATGGCGCTCCTTTCCTTCTGAGCTCTGCCATACGCCCAAACAGTGGTTTACCCTCACATATGGGGTATCAGCGTACTCAGGACAAATTGTACAACAACTTTGGGGGTCCATTTTCTCCTGTTACCCTTGGTAAAATAAAACAAATTGGAGCTGAAATAAATTGTGTGTGAAAAAAAGTTAAATGCTCATTTTTATTTAAACATTCCAAAAATTCCTGTGAAACACCTGAAGGGTTAATAAACTTCTTGAATGTGGTTTTGAGCACCTTGAGGGGTGCAGTTTTTAGAATGGTGTCACACTTGAGTATTTTCTATCATATAGACCCCTCAAAATGACTTCAAATGAGATGTGGTCCCTAAAAAAAAATGGTGTTGTAAAAATGAGAAATTGCTGGTCAACTTTTAACCCTTATAACTCCGTCACAAAAAAAAATTTTGGTTCCAAAATTGTACTGATGTAAAGTAGACATGTGGGAAATGTTACTTATTAAGTATTTTGCGTGACATATGTCTGTGATTTAAGGGCATAAAAATTCAAAGTTGGAAAATTTCAAAATTTTCGCCAAATTTCCATTTTTTTCACAAATAAACGCAAGCTATATCGAATAAATTTTACCACTAACATGAAGTACAATATGTCACGAGAAAACAATGTCAGAATCGCCAAGATCCGTCAAAGCGTTCCAGAGTTATAGCCTCATAAAGGGACAGTGGTCAGAATTGTAAAAATTGGCCCGGTCATTAACGTGCAAACCACCCTTGGGGGTGAAGGGGTTAAAAAAGGAATCTTTGGATTCAGTTTGGTATCCATTTGCATCTTTTTGTGTATATATTCTTTTTTTTTTAAATCCTGAAATGGATCACAAGCAGACATGTGAACAGAACCTAATAATTGCTATGTTGAATGCTATTTTTATTTTTGATACCAAGTTGCATTTCCCAGTTTAGTGTGCTTCCATAAGACAGCTCCCCTATAGTGGTGTTCCTGGAACAGCCCGACACATTAGTATGAATCTGTGACACTACCACTACCCTCTTATTTTTAGAGCACTCATATTACTTTGTAAAGAAAAATGACAGCGTGAACTGTGATAGCTACCAGCTTGCTAATGTGACACATATTTCCAGTGCTATATGTAAATGTATGTATATGTGTATGTATATGTAAAATATATTCTTCCTTCAGATATGCCCCATGTGAGATTTATGATAATTTACTTGACTCCGTTAAGAAAAACACTAAAAATACAATCTGTAAACATATAGCAGACAGAATATCAGCAAATGGACATCATTCTTTCAGCTATTTTAATAAATATGATTTGTATAATTCAGTCGCTGTTTTTTTTACCCCTTTCACCAGGGCTCTGTTATGAATTACCGAAAAATTCATGTTGCACCAATATAACCACACATCTTCTGAATTTAGACACCCAGCACATTATCTAACGTTTCTGATTATGCAGCCAGAATGACAGAGAAAGTCGCATTTTAATTACTGATTGGCCATTTACTAAAGAGTTGCAAAGTGTTCTCCTGAACCAAAGATATGTCCGAGCTGTCCAAGCTTCAGTGGCTTCCTGGCTCAATGTCCAAATCAACAGGACACAGTTGGAGCTGATAGCTAAGAGCAGTGGGTTGGGGAGGAGATTCGTAAAGAAGCCAGAACACTGCTTTCTTCAGAATCACCTTGCTGCTAAAGATTCTAGCTCAGCTAGATTGTGGCCAGAATCTTGTCTTTAACCCCTTAACCCCGAGGTATTTTCGTTTCTGCGTTTTCATTTTTCGCTCCCCTTCTTCCCAGAGCCATAACTTTTTTATTTTTCCGTCAATACAGCCATGTGAGGGCGTGTTTTTTTGCAAAAAAAAGTGTAATCCCACAGTATTTTGTTTGGCTTTTTTACTTGGTTCACTAAATTCTAAAACTGCCATAATAATTCTCCAGGTCATTACGAGTTCACAGGCACCAAACATGTCTAGGTTCTTTTTTATCTAAGTGGTAAAAAAAATTCCAAACTTTAAAAAAAATTTAAAAAAATTGTGCCATTTTCCGATACTCGTAACGTCTCCATTTTTCGCGATCTCGGGTTAGGTGAGGGCTTATTTTTTGCATGTTGAGCTGACATTTTTAATGATACCATTTTGATCTTTTGATCGCCCGCTTATGCATTTTAATGCAATGTAGCGGTGACCAAAAAAACATTATTCTGGCGTTTTGAATTTTTTTCTCCCCACGCTGTTTAGCAATCAGGTTAATCCTTTTTTTTATTGATAGATTGGGCGATTCTGAACGAGGTGATACCAAATATATGCATGTTTGATTTTTTTTATTGTTTTACTTTGAAAGGGGCGAAAGGGGGATGATTTGAACTTTTAAGGGTACGTTCACACAGGACTTTTTTGCTGCTTTTTTTTGCTGCTTTTTTTTATGCTAATTTTCAGCTGCTTTTTACAGTACCAGTAAAGCCTATGAGATTTCAGAAATCTCATGCACACACGTTGGTTTTTTGTTTGATCAGTATTTTCTGCTTTGCTGCTTTTTTTGGACATAGGGCATGTCACTTCTTTCAGCGTTTTTGCTGTGTTTTTGCAGCGTTTTTTCACCCATTGACTTGAATGGGTGATGAAAAAACGCTGCAAAAACGCTGAAAAAACGCATGTAGCATTATTTGCTGCGTTTTTTGTGCAGAAAATCATGGCCAGCAGGAAGGGATCTCACAGCCAAGAGCTTAGGGGTGTGGTTAGTGAGGTGTGAAGAGCCATTGTGAGGTGTGAAGAGCCATTGTGAGGTGTGAAGAGCCATTGTGAGGTGTCCTAGCAGCTGAAAATTGGCATAAAAAAAAACTGCAGCAAAAATCTGCAGCAAAAAACTGCAGCAAAAATCTGCAGCAAAAAAGTCCTGTGTGAACGTACCCAAAAAACACACCTAAATTAGCATAAAAAAAAGCAGCAAAAAAGTCCTGTGTGAACGTACCCTTATATTGTTTTTATTTTTTTTATATTTTTAAAAACTTTTTTTTACTTCTGGCATGCTTCAATAGCTTCTATGGGAGGCTAGAAGCTGGCATAGCCTGATCGGCTCAGCTGCATATAGGTGATGAGGAGTTCACCCCTATGTAGCTGAATTACTCCCTTACTTGAGTGCCGACCACTGGGCGGTGCTCAAAGCAAGCCAGCAGTGACAACCATAGAAGTCTCGAGGAGACCTCTGGTTGTCATGCCAACCCACCGGTGACCCACGATCACGTGACAGGGCTCTCCATTGGGCGGATTCCAGCTCGATTACTGGAAGCGCTTGTTAAATGCCGCTGTCAGTGTTTGACAGCGGCATTTAACGGGTTAATACCAGCGGGTGGATCGCAATTCCACCTGTGGCTGTTCTGGACACATGTCAGCTGTTCAAAACAGCTGATGTGTCCTGGGAAAGATGTGGGCTCACCCTCGGATAACAGTATAATCTCCAAAATGAATAAAAACGCAAAGTACACTGTTACAAATTATTAGGCACAGTAGAATTTCTAAACATTTGATATGTTATAATTGAAAATGCTCATTTGTAGAATTTGCAGCATTAGGAGGTCACATTCACTGAATAAAAAAGCTATTTAACTCCAAAACATCCTAAACAGGCCAAGTTACATGTTAACATAGGAACCCTTCTTTGATATCACCTTCACAATTCTTGCATCCATTGAACTTATGAGTTTTTGGAGAGTTTCCCCTTGTATTTCTTTGCATGAAGTCAGAATAGCCTCCCAGAGCTGCTGTTTTGATGTGAACTGCCTCCCACCCTCATAGATCTTTTGCTTGATGATACTCCAAAGGTTCTCTATAGGGTTGAGGTCAGGGGAAGATGGTGGCCACACCATGAGTTTATCTCCTTTTATGCCCATAGCAGCCAATGACTCAGAGGTATTCTTTGCAGCATGAGATGGTGCATTGTCATGCATGAAGATGATTTTGCTCCTGAAGGCATGTTTCTGCTTTTTATACCATGGAAGAAAGCTGTCAGTCAGAAACTCTATATACTTTGCAGAGGTAATTTTCACACCTTCAGGTACCTTAAAGGGTCCTACCAGCTATTTCCCCATGATTCCGGCCCAAAACATGACTCCTCCACCTCCTTGCTGATGTCGCAGCCTTGTTGGGACATGGTGGCCATCCACCAACCATCCACTACTCCATCCATCTGGACCATCCACGGTTGCTCGACACTCATCAGTAAACAAGACTGTTTGAAAATTAGTCCTCAAGTATGTCTAGGCCCACTGCAATTGTTTCTGCTTGTGAACACTGTTTAGGGGTGGCCGAATAGTAGGTTTATGAACCACAGCAAGCCTTTGAAAGATCCTACACCTTGAGGTTTGAGGGACTCCAGAGGCACCAGTAGCTTCAAATATCTGTTTGCTGGTTTGTAATGGCTTTTTAGCAGCTGCTCTCTTAATCCGATGAACTGGCCTGGCAGAAACCTCCCTCATTCTGCCTTTATCAGCACGAACATGTCTGTGCTCAGAATCAGCCACAAATCTCTTAACAGTACGATGATCACGCTTAAGTTTTCGGGAAATATCTAATGTTTTCATCCCTTGACCAAGGCATTGCACTATTTGATGCTTTTCGGCAGCAGAGAGATCCTTTTTCTTTCCCATGTTACTTGAAAACTGTGGCCTGCTTAATAATGTGGAACATTATTTTGAAGTAGTTTTCCTTTAATTAGAGTCACCTGGAAAACCAATTATCACATGTGTTTAAGATTGATTTCAGTGATCCATTGAGCCCTCAGACACAATACCATCCACGAGTTTATTTGAAAAACAAAACAATTAAATCTTTATGACACTTAAATCCAATTTGCATAATAATTTGGAACACGGTGTATATGTATATATATAAAGTATGACCAGCTCTATCATCGCCTACTGTATTCTCACCCATCCCTTGTAGATTGTGAGCCTTCGCGGGCAGGGTCCTCTCTCCTCCTGTACAGTTATGACTTGTATTGTTTAAGATTATTGTACTTGTTTTTATTATGTATACCCCTCCTTACATGTAAAGCGCCATGGAATAAATGGCGCTATAACAATAAATAATAATATATATGTATATACAATTATAAATATATATATATATATATATATATATATATATATATATATATATATATATCTTCTTAATACTGTATATACTTACCTTGTAATCAGGGCCAGTTTTAGGCAAAGTGGGACCTTGGGCAAAAGATTAAAGTGGGGCCCCAAATGCTAACATATTGCACATCACTGAGAAGCATTTCTGTTGTATTTACGTGCGCCGCTAAACGAGTGTGATCAACAATATTGAAGTTGTTCGCTTGTTTCCCGGCCTCTTTACACCAACTGAAAAAGAATGATGGGAACAGAACAATCACTATTAGATCAATCTGTCTCCATATATTATCATGTTTTCAGCAGCACATCTACAGCTTACACCGGCGATGAGCTGCTGAGAACAATTATTTTTGTTCCCGCATAAACAAACCAATCACTCAATGAATATGCAGCATTTTGCTTGTTTAGTATAATACACCCCATAGTCCTCCACATAGTATAATGTGAACCACAGTCCTCCATATTGTAAAATGCACACCCCATAGTCCTCAATATAGTATAATACACTCCCTATAGTCCTCCATATATTAAAATATACTCCTCAGTCCTCCATTTAGTATTATACACTACCCATAGTCCTCCATTTATTATAATACACTCCTCATAGTCCTCAATATATTAAAATACACTCCTCAGTCCTCCATATAGTATAGCACTCCTTATAATCCTCCATATATTAACCCCTTAAGCCCCGAGGGTAGTTTGCACGTTAATGACCGGGCCAATTTTTACAATTCTGACCACTGTCCCTTTATGAGGTGATAACTCTGGAACGCTTCAACGGATCTTGGCGATTCTGACACTGTTTTCTTGAGACATATTGTACTTCATGATAGGTGTAACATTTCTTTGATATTACCTGCGTTAATTTGTGAACAAAAAGGAAATTTGGTGAAAATTTTGAAAATTTCGCAATTTTCCAACTTTGAATTTTTATGCAATTAAATCACAGAGATATGTCACACAAAATACTTAATAAGTAACATTTCCCACATGTCTACTTTACATCAGCACAATTTTGGAACAAATTTTTTTTTTTGTTAGGGAGTTATAAGGGTTAAAAGTTGACCAGCAATTTCTCATTTTTACAACACCATTTTTTTTTAGGGACCACATCTCATTTGAAGTCATTTTGAGGGGTCTATATGATAGAAAATACCCAAGTGTGACACCATTCTAAAAACTGCACCCCTCAAGGTGCTCAAAACCACATTCAAGAAGTTTATTAACCCTTCAGGTGTTTCACAGGAATTTTTAGAATGTTTAAATAAAAATGAACATTTAACTTTTTTTCACAAAAAATTTACTTCAGCTCCAATTTGTTTTATTTTACCAAGGGTAACAGGAGAAAATGGACCCCAAAAGTTGTTGTACAATTTGTCCTGAGTACGCCGATACCCCATATGTGGGGGTAAACCACTGTTTGGGCGCATGGCAGAGCTCGGAAGCGAAGGAGCGTCATTTGACTTTTCAATGCAAAATTGACTGGAATTGAGATGGGACGCCATGGTGCGTTTGGAGAGCCCCTGATGTGCCTAAACATTAAACCTCCCCACATGTGACACCACTTTGGAAAGTAGACCCCCTAAGGAACTTATCTAGATGTGTGGTGAGCACTTTGACTCATTAAGTGATTCACAGAAGTTTATAATGCAGAGCCGTAAAAATAAAAAATCATATTTTTTCACAAAAATGATCTTTTCAGTAGAAACCCCCCACAAATGACCCCATATTGGAAACTAGACCCCCCAAGGAACTTATCTAGATGTGTTGTAAGAACTTTGAACCCCCAAGTGTTTCGCTACAGTTTGTAACACAGAGCCGAGAAAATAAAAAATCTTTTTTTTTTCCACAAAAATTATTTTTTAGCCCCCAGTTTTGTATTTTTCCAAGGGTATCAGTTGAAATTAGACCCCAAAAGTTGTTGTCCAATTTGTCCTGAGTACGCTGATACCCCAAATGTGAGGGGGAACCACAGTTTGAGCGCATGGCAGAGCTCGGAAGGGAAGGAGCGACATTTGGAATGCAGACTTAGATGGATTGGTCTGCAGGCGTCACATTGCGTTTGCAGAGCCCGTAATGTACCTAAATACTGCAGTTTATAACGCAGAGCCGTGAAAATAAAAAATCCTTTTTTTTTTTCACAAAAGTTATTTTTTAGTCCCCAGTTTTGTATTTTCCCAAGGGTAATAGGAGAAATTGGACCTCAAAAGTTGTTGTCCAATGTGTCCTGAGTACGCTGATACCCCATATGTTGGGGTAAACCCCTGTTTGGGCGCACGGGAGAGCTCGGAAGGGAAAGAGCACTGTTTTACTTTTTCAACGCAGAATTGGCTGGAATTGAGATCGGACGCCATGTCGCGTTTGGAGAGCCCCTGATGTGCCTAAACAGTGGAAACCCCCAATTATAACTGAATCCCTAATCCAAACACATCCCTAACCCTAATCCCAACGGTAACCCTAACCACACCCCTAATTCTAATCCCAACCTTATTCCCAACCGTAAATGTAATCCAAACCCTAACTTTAGCCCCAACCCTAACCCCAACTTTAGCCCCAACCCTAACTGTAGCCTTAACCCTAGCCCAAACCCTAACCCTAACCCTAACCCTAGCCTTAACCCTAGCCCTAACCCTAGCCTTAACCCTAGCCCTAACCCTAGCCCTAACTCTAGCCCTAACCCTAACTCTAGCCCTAACCCTAACCCTAGCCCTAACTCTAACCCTAGCCCTAACCCTAACCCTAATGGGAAAATGGAAATAAATACATTTTTTAAAATTTTTTAATTTTTCGCTAACTAAGGGGGTAATGAAGGGGGGTTTGATTTACTTTTATAGCGGGTTTTTTAGCAGATTTTTATGATTGGCAGCCGTCACACACTGAAAGACGCTTTTTATTGCAAAAAATATTTTTTGCATTACCACATTTTGAGAGCTATAATTTTTCCATATTTTGGTCCACAGAGTCATGTGAGGTCTTGTTTTTTGCGGGACAAGTTGACGTTTTTATTGGTAACATTTTTGGGCACGTGACATTTTTTGATCGCTTTTTATTCCGATTTTTGTGAGGCATAATGACCAAAAACCAGCTATTCATGAATTTCTTTTGGTGAAGGTGTTTATACTGTTCCGCGTTTGGTAAAATGGATAAAGCAGTTTTATTCTTTGGGTCAGTATGATTACAGTGATACCTCATTTATATCATTTTTTTATGTTTTGGCGCTTTTATACGATAAAAACTATTTTATAGAAAAAATAATTATTTTTATATTGCTTTATTCTGAGGACTATAACTTTTTTCTTTTTTCTTTGATGATGCTGTATGGCAGCTCGTTTTTTGCGGGACAAGATGACATTTTCAGCGATACCATGGTTATTTATACCTGTCTTTTTGATCGCGTGTTATTCCACTTTTTGTTTGGCAGTATGATAATGAAGCGTTGTTTTTTGCCTCGTTTTTTTTTTTGCGGTGTTCACTGCAGGGGTTAACTAGTGGGACAGTTTTATAGGTCGGGTCGTTACAGACGCGGCGATACTAAATATGTGTACTTTTATTGTTAATTATTTATTTAGATAAAGAAATGTATTTATAGGAACAATATTTTTTGGGGGGGGGAATTTTTTTTTTTTTTTACACATGTGAATGTTTTTTTTTCTACACTATAGCATTGCCCCGGGGGGGGCATCATGTTATAGTGTAAGATCGCTGATCTGACACTTTGCTGTGCACTTTGTCAGATCGGCGATCTGACATGCACAGCTCCTGGCTTCCCGGCTCCTGCTCTGGGGCAGTCAGTGTGCCGGGGGTTAATGTGCCGGGGGTGGTCCGTGACCGCTCCTGGCACATGGTGCCGGATATCAGCTGTGATAGTCAGCTGACACCCGGCCGCGATCGGCCGCGCTCCCCCCGTGAGTGCGACCGATCGCATATGACGTACTATCCCGTCACTGGGAATGAAGTCCCAGGTCAACTTGACGGGATAGTACGTCATATGGGATTAAGGGGTTAAAATACACTGCTCAGTCCTCCATATAGTATAATACACTCCTCATAGTGCTCCATATAGTATTATACACTCCTCATAGTCCTCCATATAGTATTATACACTCCCCATAGTCCTCCATATATTAAAATACACTCAGTCCTCCATATAGTATAATACACTCTTCAGTCGTCCATATAGTATAATACACTCCTCAGTCCTCCATATAGTATAATACACTCCTTAGTCCTCCATACAGTATAATACACTCCTAAGTCCTCCATACAGTATAATACACTCCTCAGTCCTCCATATAGTATAATACACTCCTCATAGTCCTCCATATAGTATAATACACTACTCATAGTCCTCCATATATTAAAATACACTCAGTCCTCAATATAGCATAATACCCTCTTCAGTCGTCCATATAGTATAATACACTCCTGAGTCCTCCATATAGTATAATACACTCCTCATAGTCCTCCATATAGTATAATACACTACTCATAGTCCTCCATATATTAAAATACACTCAGTCCTCCATATAGTATAATACACTCTTCAGTCATCCATATAGTATAATACACTCCTCAGTCCTCCATATAGTATAATACTCTCCTGAGTCCTCCATACAGTACAATACACTCCTCATAGTGCTCCGTATAGTATAATGCACCGTCATAGTCATCCATGTAGTACAATTCACTTCCCATAGTATAATTCACCCCATAGTTCTTCATATATCATAATGTATTCCCCACAGTCCTTGATACAGTATAATGCAGCCCACATATAGCATAATGCTGCCACCCCACAAAATATAATGTAGCCCCCTGAGTATAATGCAGCGCTGCCATACAATATAATGTAACCCCCCATAGAATATAATGCAGCCCTCTAATATAGTATAATGCAGCCCCTCCATAAAATATATGGTAGCCCCCTCATAGAGTATAATGCAGCCCCCCATAGAATATAATGTATCCCCTCCATAGAATACAATGTAGCCCTCCTCATATAGTATAATGCAGCTCCCCATAGAATATAATGTAGCCCCCTCAGAGTATAATCAAGCCCCCCATACAATATAATCTAGCCCCCATAGAATATAAAGCAGCCCCTCATGAAATACAATGTAGCCCCCTCATAGAGTATGATGCTGTGACGCCCCAGAGTCCTGGTCGTCACAGTTGCATTGCTTTCCTCACGGGGAGAGTGATGTCACGCTTGGAGGCAAGGAAGGATAACTTTCACCAGGTAAACACAAACATGCAACATGTTCACACTCTAGGCCACAAGGGAGAGCTTTTGATCCTATTCCTAGGTGAATCCCCTATGTATATTGTGGTTTGGAAGGAAAGTTAGTCAGATAGTGCCAGAGAGCAGACTGGAGCAGTCTGAGGCAGGAAGAACGTATGAGAAGCCGTGCAGCCACGAAAAAGTGCTGCAGCTCCTGGACAGAGATACAGAAGGAAAGAACATCGTTCAGTGAGTGTGAAGGAGAGCGAAGCACAGGAGAGTGATATCAGGGGAGACCAGCAGCGAACAAGCTGCCTCCTTTTGAGGCGCAGATCGCCTCGGAACACCGAGGTTGTAAGGGACTCTAAGACTTACAGCAGAGACCGGCAGGACAGCTGAACTGTAAGCTACCTGTCCACCTCAATACCCAGGAGACAAAGTGACCCATAGAGCTCGGGTCATGATAGAGATCCTGTAAAAAGGCTCAAGTCACCTGTCATAAGGGTTTATGTCCTATCCTACACGGGGGACAGAGAGAAGAAATGTGAGGACCTTATCAGGAGCCATAGGCAGTAAGGGACTACAACACCACCGCGCTAGAGGAAGGCTTTTAACTCCACCTGGATAAGGGGACTCCCAACTTGCCTCCAAGCCGGCCAGACTCTGCCTATCCTGTGATCTAGTGCCCTGGACTGTGGCTGCCTGAAATCTTCAGTAAATCATATAAAGAGACTGCAAACCTGTGTCCTCGTTCTTTACTGCGTCATTCACCATCTTCCATCTACACACCGGGAGCCCTGGGGATTTACTTCACCTGTGGGAAGTTATACCATCTAGCTGCCATAACATCACCCCAGAGGACCCCTTAAAGCAGTGTCGGTCCCCACTGACTTAATACCACAGGAGGCGTCACGAACAGAAACTTTATTCAATTTCCCTTTTACATGGGCGCCCAGGGCCATGGACCGGGTCGCCACCGTGACATCTCCCTGTGAACACCGGACCCGGTACCGGGTACCCCACGGCCCTGGCGGGCAACTCAATGCAATTACCCCTCATAGAATATAATAAATTTAATACATAGATAAAATGTAATACATAGAATATAATGTAGCCCCTCATAGAATATAATGCAGCCCACCTCCCCATAGAATATAATGTAGCCCCTTAAAAGAGTATGATGCAATCCTCCCTCATAAAATCTAATACAGCCCCCCATAGAATATAATGTAGCCCCCGTAGAATATAATACAGCTCACCTCCCCGTAGAATATAATACAGCCCTCCCCATAGAATATAATACAGCCCCCCATAGAATATAATACAAGCCTCCCTGTCTTGTTCCCTATCATCGTTATGAAAGGGAAGATGATGTAAATTTCCCAGCTTTATAAAAACCCAGCCTCCTCTAACCTTGTGCTAAAAAACAGCAGCCATGGGTTGTTCTAAGCAGTTGCATAGCAATTTGAAAAATAAGATGTTGGAGGTCCACAAAGCAGGAGAAGGTTATAATTAGATGGCAAAGCATTTCAGGTTGCCCTTTCCTCAGTTCGAAATGTAATTAAGAAATGGCAGTTAACATAAAGGTCAAAATCAGGTCTGGAAGACGAAGCAAAATTTTGGTAAGATCTGCTCGTAGGGCTGCTAGAGAGGAAAACCAGAACCCCCGCTCGACTGCAAAAGACACTGTGGATGCCGTCTGCCCTAAAATCCAGGCGTGGCAGTCTTTTTAGGCTTGCATAAAAATGCAATCTGCCACAGTTTTGTGCACTTCTTAAAAAAAGGATATCGCTGAACAGAGGTAACTCTGCTGCCTTATTATAGTGAATAGCTCCTTCCGGGATTTCATCTGAATCACATCACTCAGAGATTTGGATGTAAATCCCAAAGTAAGTGCTTAACATAGAGCGCAGGATAAATGTGATCCCAAACGTTATGTAAAATGTTCCTAATGGAAGATTCAACTCAATCCACAAAAATAGTCTTCACTCAGGTCTGTCATCCATCAATGGAAATATAGTGTTAGGGCTGGCGGAACGCACTGAATAAATATAAAGATAAAGTGCGTTCGCAGCCCGGGGTCCACCGTGCAGAGATGGAACCTGCTGCTAGGTAATGGCGGCACTCAGAGGCGTAGCTTGGTTCAGGTGGGGGGGGGGGGGCGAAGCTTCTCAGTGCGCCCCTAACCAGGTATCTTTGATTACAACTTGGTGACGTGCCCTAATACTGGAGGAGAACCTCAGCAGATGACCGCGATGTTACTGAAGATAATCTCTATATAACGACCAATATGGATATCACCACCATATGGTCAGTGGTAGATACCAGTCCTACAGAATATAGATCACTGCACAGTTACATATGACTTACCGCTGACGTTCTTTATGATGGAGTTCGTCACTTTTCCCATCTTTCTCATCGGGCCCAGACGAACATGACAACTTCTTACAGCCAGGACTTGTCTGCAGAGAATACAACAAAGACACGTTTCACTTCTCATACTCCAGCCCCGTCACCATCTATTCCCCACCTGCACAAACTCCTCATCCTGCTGATACCCCAATACTGAGCCGCTGCTGCCCTATGTGACGCTATTACTGCCCGATACCCCAATACTGAGCCGCTGCTGTCGTATGTGTCCCTATTACTGCCCCTGATACCTCAATACTGAGGAGCTGCTGCCGTATGTGTCCCTATTACTGCCCCTGATACCCCAATACTGACCTGCTGCTGCCGTATGTGTCCCTATTACTGCCCCTGATACCCCAATACTGAGCTGCTGCTGCCGTATGTGTCACTATTACTACACCTGATACCCCAATACTAAGCCACTGCTGCCGTATGTGTCCTTATTACTGCACCTGATACCCCAATACTGAGCCGCTGCTGCCGTATGTGTCACTATTACTACACCTGATACCCCAATACTAAGCCGCTGCTGCCGTATGTGTCCCTATTACTGCACCTGCTGTGCGGTTCTCTGTGCCCTCTAAATTCTAAGTCCTCAATATAGTATAATGCACTCCCCATAGGCAGACTCTATAGCACAAGGTAGCACCCCGCAGGCAGACCGTGTAGTATTAGGCAGACCCCCCATAGGCAGACCCTGTAGTATTAGGCAGACCCCCATAGGCAGACCCTGTAGTAGTAGGCAGACCCTGTAGTATTAGGCAGGCCCCCCATAGGCAGACCCTGTAGTATTAGGCAGACCCCCCCATAGGCAGACCCTGTAGTATTAGGCAGACCCCCCATAGGCAGACCCTGTAGTAGTAGGCAGACCCCCATAGGGAGACCCTGTAGTATTAGGCAGAATACCTCATAGGCAGACCCTGTAGTATTAGGCAGACCCCCCCATAGGCAGACCCTGTAGTATTACGCAGACCCCCCATAGGCAGACCCTGTAGTATTAGGCAGACCCCCCATAGGCAGACCCTGTAGTATTAGGCAGGTCACCCATAGGCAGACCCCGTAGTATTAGGCAGACCCCCCATAGGCAGACCCTGTAGTATTAGCCAGAATACCTCATAGGCAGACCCTGTAGTATTAGGCAGACCCCCCATAGGCAGACCCTGTAGTATTACGCAGACCCCCCATAGGCAGACCCTGTAGTATTAGGCAGACCCACCCATAGGCAGATCCTGTAGTATAAGACAGCACCCCCATAGGCAGACCCTGTAGTATTAGGCAGACCTCCCCATAGGCAGACCCTGTAGTATAAGGCAGACCCCCCACAGGCAGACCCTGTAGTATTAGGCAGACCCCTTACAGGCAGACCCTGTAGTATTAGGCAGACCCCCCCCATAGGCAGACCCTGTAGTATAAGGCAGCACCCCCCATAGGCAGATTCTGTAGTATAAGTCAGCACCCCTTAAAAAATAAATAAATACTCACCTCTTCTTCCTGGTTCCTGCGCTGCTCTGAGCTCCCACTCATCTCTGCACTGGGCAGTGACTCATCGCGCCCTCTGTCAGCGTTGCCGATGTCAGACGCTGACAGGGGGATGATGGGGGAAGGAGCGCTCCTTCCCTCATCATTGCGGTCAGCTGTATCGGCTAAATGCTGGTACAGCTGACCCTGCAATGACAGGCGGGGGGCCCACTGCTGGCACCGGGCCCCCCACCTGCTCAGGGGACCCATAGTGGCAGAGCAGGGAGATCGATTCTCCCTGTTCTGGGGCATAAGGTAACTGTATTTGCACGCTCCGGGTGGGCCCCCTGTGAGCACCGGGCCTGGGGTGCCCTCACCCTCTGTCCCCCCGGTAGCTACACTACTGGCGGCACTATATGGCGGCATTACACCAGAATAGACATGGGTTCTGTCACCTGGTATGAACTGATGTGAACTCTGTTGCTTCACAGAGTCGCAGGGAAACAAAGGAAATGCTGTACCCTGTTAGCAGTCACAGGGTGCAGCAGATGGACACTAGTGAGATCCCTGAAACTCACTCCCAATACACTGGTGATTGATCTCACTCTGACCCTCGGTGGCTTTTGAGCCCACGCCTGAGGACGCCCTGAGTCAGATGATGAGATCAAGCGGGAGTTCCCACCCTACACTGACCAGTTGTCAGGACTAATTAAAGATTACCACACAGAGTGTGTACAGTGCCGCTCTGGTGGACGCCACTAACCACCCTAACTAGGGCTAGGAAAGCGCACTGATTGCGCATGGCGCCGCACTGGCGGTCACTGCTAACAGATGCAGTAATGTGTGCTTGATGTGCGGGAAAGCACTTTCAAGCGCAAGGTAGCTTCCACCATTCGCGAGTAGTCAACAACTCTTGGGATGGGAATGATTCGGAGCTTTCATCCATCGACAGGCATACATCCACGCACACACGTTAGCAGCCATGTGAACCTTTTACAGTAGTAGCGCTCCGGGACCTTCCTGATGGTCCAATAGGAGTCGCAACAGGACCTGAGCATGTGACCCCCGACCTCCAATGGGAAGTCGACCCATAGGCATGCTCAGTATGGGAAAAGCAGGACTTAGTCCCTGAATTGCCTGATCGCTGCTGATCAGTGCTGGCTACAAAGGCAGGACCTGGAAAGGCAGCAGTAACCAAGCTCACAGTATTGGCTTGAGCCAGATGCTGGGACCAACGTCTCCGCTGAGCAGGCTCCACTGTGGCTGGAGTAAAATGGGAGACAGCAGCAGAAATGGTTTGAGATTCCCCCTGTGCAGCGGTGGGAATTTGACACCTAACATTACCCCCCTCTTAGGGCCTCGCTACGTTCAAAGGCTGCAATGAGCAGCGGAGCCCAAATGTGCTCTACAGGTTCTGTCCTCTTGGCCGTGACCCTTCCAGTCCTCCAAATAGTATTTTTTGCCATGTACCAACTTGCACCCCAAGATAGAGTTCACCTCGTAGTCGTCCGTGGAGGAACCCAATGTCCCGGCAGATGACTCGGAAAACCGGCACATATAGACGGGCTTTAAGAAGGATACATGAAAAGTGTCGGTGATACCCAGGCGTGGAGGAAGAGCCAAACGGTAGACCACAGGGTTAACCTGTTCCAGAACCTTGAAAGGGCATATGTAGCGAGGCTCAAACTTAGTGGACGCAACTCGCAGCCTGATGTTACGGGCAGAGAGCCACACTAAGTCGTCAGGAGCAAAGGTTGGAGCGGGGCACTGGTGTGCATTGGCAGAAACCCTCATTTGAACCTTTTATAGTAGTAGCGCTTTGGGACCTTCCTGATGGTCCAATAGGAGTCGCAACAGGACTTGAGTATGTGACCCCCGACCTCCAATGGGAGCATGGGCATGCTCAGTATGGGAAAAGCAGGACTTAGTCCCTGAATTGCCTGCTCACTGCTGATCAGTGCTGGCAACAAAGGCAGGACCTGGAAAGGCAGCACACAGTATCAGCTTGAGCTAGATGCTGGGACAGACGTCTCCGCCGAGCAGGCTCCTCTGCGGCTGGAGGAGAATGGGAGACCGCAACGGACATGGTTCAAGATTCCCCCTGTTCAGTGGCGGGAACTTGACACCTAACATAGGGGCTAAAACAAAATTTTGGTGGTAAAAATGTAATTATTCTTTTCTTCACTGCCTAATGTTTTAAAATTCTGTGACCGACCTGTGGTATCAATATGATCACTGCACCTCTAAATGAATTCATTGAGAAGTGTAGTTTGTAAAATGGTGTCTCTTATGGGGGTTCTACTGCTCTGGCAGCTCAGGGGCTCTGCCATTGTGACATGGCACCCTCAAACCAGTCCAGCAAAATTTGAACTCAAACATGGTGCTTCTTTCATTCTGGGCTTTACACTGTGTCTCAAAAATACTTTTCAACCACATATTGGGTATCATTGTACTCAGGAGAAATTGCACAACACATTTGGGGTCCTTTTTTTTGTTACCCTTGTGAAAATAAAAAATGGGGTTAAAATAAAAATTTTGTGGGAAAATGTGATTTTTTAAATTTTCACAGCTCTACATTATAAACATCTTTGAAGCATCTGTAAGCTGCTCACCACACATCTAGATACATTCCAAACACGACATGGTGTCTGCTAATTATTCCAGGAAATTTTGCTTTCAAAAAGTCAAATCGCGTTCCTACCCTTCCAAGCCATGCTGTGTGCCCAAACAGTTCTTTTCCTCCACGTATTTGATATTGGCATACTCAGGAGAAATTGCACAACAAATTGTATAGTGCAATTTCTCTTATTATTACCTTAATGAGCAGGGCCACATGATCGCTCACCGGAAGACAGAGCTGCTGGCGCCAGAATGAACTAGATGCAGTGCCACCGAGGGGGCGCAGGTAGGTGGGTAGGATGTTTTTTTGTTTTTTTTAAATAGAAATCATGCAAACAAGGATAGGGGATAAATAGCCATACATACAATGACAGGGGTGGAGGAGCCATGCATACAATGACAGCGACGGGGGAGCCATGCATACAGTGACAGGGTCGGGGGAGTCATGCATACCAGGATGGGGATGAGGGGACAATGCATACCAGGATGGGGATGAGGGGACAATGCATGCTAGGATGGGGATGAGGGGACAATGCATACTAGGATGGGGATGAGGGGACAATGCATACCAGGATGGGGATGAGGGGACAATGCATACTAGGATGGGGATGAGGGGACAATGCATACCAGGATGGGGATGAGGGGACAATGCATACTAGGATGGGGATGAGGGGACAATGCATACCCGACTTATACTCGAGTCAATAAGCTTACCCAGTATTTCACAGCAAAATTAGGTGCCTCGGCTTATACTCGGGTCGGCTTATACTCGAGTATATACGGTAATTAATTTCCCAGTGAAAATAAAGTGATATTCCTAACAAGTAGAATGGCTTTGCCAGCATTGAACATTCAAACCATCAGATAATAGGTCAAAATATACTGGGGAGTGGGACCATAGGTAATACCAGAATTTGATTTATAATTCTGACTTTATTAAACTATCAAATTTGTAGCTGTATAAATAACCCAAATAATTGTATCATAAAGACCACCCTTATTCTCCTCAATAACCAGTAATGGATGACTGGCGTTGTTAAACAAACAACAAATGCAGTCTATTCTTTTTGATAAAGTATTACTAGTCACTAATGAGTCTTGACCAAAGGAACAATGCACTATTACAATTTGAAAGGAGGCTCTGAACATCAAGGACGACAAAACATGACAGCCTAGCCTACTGTTAAAAAAGCACTCCTCCCATCAAAGTTTTTATCCTCTTAATATATTGAAATCATCATATTATACAGCACTGTGTACTTACAATTGCTCATTTTGCAT
Organism: Ranitomeya variabilis; assembly: GCF_051348905.1. Classification (NCBI taxonomy): domain Eukaryota; kingdom Metazoa; phylum Chordata; class Amphibia; order Anura; family Dendrobatidae; genus Ranitomeya; species Ranitomeya variabilis. The sequence goes on along the minus strand of NC_135234.1, from coordinate 704,922,065 downwards.
TTCTACCCAGTTAATTACTCTTTTCTCAGCTTTATGTAGAAACATGAAGTCTCTTTCCCCTGCATTCTCTTCTTCACTTCCTGACCCAGCTGCTCCCTCCTCCGCCCCCTGCCATTGACTTTTGCAGTGACTTATGAGTCACACAGGGAAAATCGACCTCCTGTTTCTACAAAGAACTTAGTATCCGTTTCTGCCAGCTGACGGGATAGTATGTCAGCTGGCAGACTCCCCCGCTTTGAGGTGGGCTCCAGGGGTGAGCCCACCTCAAAGCCGCGACATGTCGGCTGCCATCAACAGCTGACATGTGGCCGCTATGGGCGCGAGTGGAATCGCAATCCGCCAGCGCCCATTAACTAGACAAATGCCGCTGTCAAACTCTGACAGCGGCATTTAACAAGCACCGCCGGCCGCGCCACTGGAAGCGCTCGCACCGCTGACCCCCGATCATGTGACGGGCATTGCCATAACAACGTGAGGTCTCCTTGAGACCTCTATGGATGTTGATGGCAGATTGCTGTGAGCGCCACCCTGTGGTCGGCGCTCAAAGCACTGCTGCATTTCTGCTACATAGAGGTGATCTGTGCTTCACCTCTATGAAGCAGAGGCGATCATTTAGTGCATGCTTCTAGCCTCCTATGGAGGCTATTGAAGCATGCCAAAAAAAAAAGTGTTTAAAAATATAAAATAAATAAAAAAATATAAAAGTTCAAATCACCCCCCTTTCACCAAAATCAAAATAAAACAAAAAAAGTCAAACCTACACATATTTGGTATCACCGCATTCAGAATCGCCCGATCTATCAAGAAAAAAAGGATTAACCTGATCGCTAAACGGCATATTGAGAAAAAGAAATCAAAAGGCCAAAATTACTTTTTTTGGTCACCACGACATTGCATTAAAATGCAATAACGGGTGATCAAAAAAAGTATCTACACAAAAGTGGTATAATTAAAAACATCAGCTCGGCACGCAAAGAATAAGCCCTCACCCAACCCCAGATCACGAAAAATGGAGACGCTATGGGTATCGGAAAACGGCGCAATTTTTTTTTTTTAGCAAATTTGGGAATTTTTTTTCACCACTTAGACAAAAAAGAACCTAGACATGTTTGGTGTCTATGAACTCATAATGACCTGGAGAATCATAATGGCAGGTCACTTTTAGCATTTAGTGAGCCTAGCAAAAAAGCCAAACAAAAAACAAGTGTGGGATTGCACTTTTTTTGCAATTTCATCGCACTTGGAATTTTTTCCCATTTTCTAGTACACAACATGGTAAAACCAATGGTATCGTTCAAAAGTACAACTCGTCTGGCAAAAAATAAGCCCTCACATGGCCATATTAACGGCAAAGTAAAAAAGTTATGGCTCTGGAAAGAACGGGAGCAAAAAATGAAAACGAAAAAACTAAAAAAGCTTCGGGGGTTAAGGGGTTAATCACTTGATGTCATAGACCAAAAAATTCAGAAATTCAGATTGTTAGAAAATTCAGGTAAATCTACCACTTTCACACAGCTTTGCATAGACCTGCTAAGATTAGTACTGTACGAAAATTATTTCCTCTATGAGGATACCTACTACATACAATGCCAGGGTACCGCGATGGGCTCGAACGTCGCACCGGCCTATGCTAATGCATACATGAATTCATTTGAGGAAAGCTTCGTCTATACTGATGCCAGGTATGAGGAACACATTAGCTGTTATTTACGCTATATAGATGACATCTTCTTTATCTGGTCGGGGCCTATTGAGACACTACAGGCATTCCATCAGACACTCAACTCCATATATCCGGAACTACAATTTACTATGCAGTTTGACTCAAATCAAATTTCCTTCCTAGACACTCTTGTCCGGAAGGATAATCAGGGCCTTCTGACAACTGACCTCTTCTGCAAACCAACCGATTGCAATAGTCTTTTGCACTACTCTAGCAGTCATCCAAAAGCTACACGTAATAGCCTTCCTCGTTCGCAATTTACCAGGGTAGCCAGAATCGTCTCCGATCAGGCTTTACTCCCTACACGCCTAGAGGACATGTCCCAAAAATTTAGGGAGAGGAAATACCCAAAACGTTTACTCGACCGTGAAAAAACACGGATCCTACAACCACAATCTTTGCCTCCGGGGAACACCAATGAGAACAGGATCCCATTTGTCCACACGTTCCACCCCCTTATGCCTAAAGTTGAGAGAGTGATCCATAAACACTGGTCCCTCCTAGAGAAAGCCTACCCCAACATCACAAGCTTCTCCACACCACCTCTCATGTGTAACAGAAGAGCTCCTAACATAAGGGACAAACTGGTTCGGGCTGACATAGGCAGCCTACGCCCCACTACAAACCAATCTGTACTGACCCCACAACGCACAGGGACATTTCCGTGTCTCAATTGCGCCTCGTGTTCAAATGTAATTAAGTCGGATAGTGTAACACATCCCAGGACAGGCAAAACCTACCCGATTCGTGGCTACTATACGTGTGACTCGAATTTCGTCATCTACGTTGTAAAATGTCCATGTGGCCTCCTGTACGTAGGAGAAACAACCCAGCATGTGAAGGACCGTATAGCCAGCCACAAGTCCACCATTCGGTGTTGTAAAACGTGGCTACCTATCCCGGAACACTTTATTAAATGCAGACACACAGTGGCGCAGCTCAAATATCAGGTCATTGAGCAGGTCCCTAGACCCAGAAGAGGTGGGAACCATATTAAACAACTGAAAATAAGGGAGGCATTCTGGATCCACAAACTTGAGACCCTAAGTCCCAAGGGTCTCAATAGGGAAATTGATTGGTTATTATAATGCTTCACTAACCCTCTAATCTTTTTACCTTCCAGACACGTTGAGCCTACTCTCCACTAGGTGAGTTTTCCGGTGCATATGGATAGATTTTTTTCGGTATCGCTGCTATAATTTTCCTTATTTTCCAAATTATTATTTTTTATTTTTTATTTTTTATTTTATTTTAATTTTTCATTTTACATACAATTTTCTTTGACTTTTATTTTATTCCAGTTTTTATTTTTAGTTTCCATTAATTTTTATTTTCATTGTTCCATCATCAGAATACTCATTTCCCCTTGTCAGGGTTTTTCTTTCTTGCTTGGTCCAGTATTTCCTTTTTCTTTTTTTCATTTTTTCCCCTTTTTTTCATTAATCACTATTTATTTTAATATTTTTTATTTTTAATCTTTTTATTTTCATTTTTATTTTTACTGTTTACATTTTATTTGCGGTTTTCATTTTCATCATTTTATTTCTATTCATATTTTCATTTTCTCAACCATCAATTCTATTAATATATCCCCAAATCGTCCCAGCTATATACATTGTCATGATACTCCTTTGGCGCCTATATACAGCCTCCGCAAGTGGTTTTCCACTAGCACTTCTAACAGTGCTGCTACACTCCCACCTCTGGGCAAAGTTTTGCCCTTACATACACTCAGGGCTTAGTGAGCATGTGCAGTGACGTCACTTCCGGTCCGGGACTTCCGGTCCGGCGATATTTCAGGGCGGCAGTTCCACCCACCCCCACACTGCAAGCCTCAGTCCAGGACAGCACAGCAAGGCGCGGGATGCGCCGCTGACCCCACAGGAGACCCCTAACAGGTACATATGTGGCGCCACCTCTCCTCCTCCGGCCGGTCGTTTCTGACCGCTTCTACCTGGTAACCTTGGTTACCACCCATTTACCCTTGTGTCTCCACCTACTCTACAGGCCCACCATGTATGACACGGCCCTTCTATAATAAGCTACATATCTCTGGGACAGCAGCCCTTACTGACCTCATTATAAGGTAAATTGACTTTTCATGCAAAGACTTATCTTAATGAGGGTTCCCTTGTTCTACATCAGCGTGGGCACTTCTAATGGGACACTTTTCTGTAGCACTTAATATCAGTTTTAGTGCAATCCATATATTGCCTGTACACACAGAGGCAACACATTATATGTATCATCTTACACTATGCCCGGATTAACACCTTATTACTGGCTCGGCCATTCATAATATTTAATTAACATTACACGTGTCTGGTACCCATCCTTTATTGTTGGGATCTGTATTCTGTACTCACATGTGATTTATGTACTAACACTGTGATCTTGTCACTGTGACAGGTTATGCCCTTTAAAAGAGAGATCGTTTGTTTTCCTCCACTACTGCCACCTTTATGCATATATATCATTGGACTAGAGGTAAAACCTTGTATAGTCTATTTACAATATCATTGCACTCTATGACAGAATTGTTTCGCCGCTCCTGATTGTGTGACCACTGTCATCCTTGGAGTTGTTTTGTATATATATTTTTTTGTATATATTAATCTTGCTTGCTTTTCCTTTGGTGATTTATTTTATTTTGTTTATATGCTTTATAGTTATGTGTCCTTATCCAATTTATGTCAAACCATTGTTTATATATAATTTTTGTTTGTTTCTCCAGTAACCCCATGAATAAGGCCCGGGAGGGTCGAAACGTCGGGTTTTGTTCTATCAATGTGGCAAACCATTACTTTGTTTTTTCTTAAATAAAATTGGCATAAACCATTTTTTCTGCAATACTTCAGTATCGAGTGTGCGGTAATTTTTCTTTATGATAGACTTGACCTAATGGTCAGTTTACCAGCACCTCACTGTCCTTCGACCTGAGTGCACACCATTTCCCCTATACATAGACCAAAAAGAAAACAGAATAATTAACTGAATAGAAGGGAAAAATGAGCAATTGTAAGTACACAGTGCTATATAATGTGATGATGACTGCAATATTTTGATGAGAGTGCTTCTTCAATAACATTGGTAGATCTTCACTTATAGACTCTGCTCCCTACATAGATGATCAATGCCCCTTATAGTTTTCAGAATCCCCCTCTATCTGCAGATGCAATTACAGCACATCAGTCGCTTGGCTATTATCTACATTTCCGTTTGAGATTTTCGGTATGTTGCTTGTGAGAAAAAAAGGAAATCTATATCAATGTCAGTCTGCTAATAGCAAGCAAGAGTGTTAATTCACATTTTAATCATGGCTTTATGGCATGCCCATTAGAAAGAAACATTTAGTCTGCAGAATAGTTGACATCCTATCGCATTGTTCTACAGGGAACCGTTATAGCTGCATAATGATGGGATGATTACGCTCAGTTGTTTGTCTCTTGGCTGTAGATTTAGGCTTAAAATTTCCTGTCTCAAATTCTCTGCATTGTTGGATTGATGCTGTCCAATGACTGCTCAGTGTTTTTAATGTCTGTAACCGTAAAGTAGCGAGTGTTCCATGGAGTGTTTTATTTTTCTGCGGTGGATAAGGTTTTCAGCATTTATTTTTCAAAGGAAAGCGATGACTACATTACAGCCAACAGTCTTGTAAAAGTGAGCGAGCTTGACCAATGTTTAGCAGATAGAAAGAATTGGGGGTGACCAAAGCCAAGAGATGAAAATCGTATATCATTGACTATTGGGAAGAACCAGATGGACCCTAGAATTGTCAGCAGCTTGTAATTTGTGCAGAAAGTGCCAGGACTCCTATAAATATAAATTCTATGACCAGGCTGCTGACAGATGGCACATCCTATAGTCCTTTGGAGAGAATATAAGGTCCTGACACCAAGACTACTAAATATTTACATCACTGATAATTATGTGATCTAGTCTATACAAGTAAAGGCGGATATTTGAAGCCTTACTAATACTTTCAGCGCCAACTTTGGAGAATAAGAAAAATAAATATTGTAGTAATATAGTTGTAGAAGGGAAGACCAGGCTGCCAGAGCTGCTGAAGCTGAACCTCTTGTTCCTGGGGGGAACGAGATTGCAGCCAGAGTGAGCCAGTAACCAGAGAGAATGGGGCGTGGCCAGTCAGTGTGAGGTAAAATGGGTTGCGTGGCCGCAGAAGTGGTCATCCTGCCAGAATGTTGCTTAGGCACAGACCGCAAACGCTGAGAGGGGAGCAACAGGTTGCAGCGTGAAGAGAAAGGCCGGCATAGTGAGGGACCACTATGAGTACCCTCAGGTCTAGTCTGCCATTGGGGCAATGCTCAGTAACCTCCCAAAGTTTACGGGAGATAACTTGATGTTGTGGGACTGGACTGAGTGAGTCAGGAGCATGCGGCGAATGCACCCGATAGCCCCTGCATTACAGGTGGAGATAGCGTTAATGGCCCTAGAAGGGGAGGCCCGGTGTTCTGTGATGTTCCGCCCTTCACATGAGCAGGATACATTTGAAAAATTGGTCCAGGTTTTGGATGAGATGCACGGGGACCCCACTAACGTTGGAGTGATGTGCATGCGTCTGTTTGGTCGCATCCAGCGAGAAGGGGAGACGGTGACGCAAAATATCAACACGTTGCAGGAGGTACATGCGCACATTGCAAAAAGGAAAGATGTGGGAACCATGGGAGTGGGGCCTCCTGATAGAATTTTGAGGGATCAATTTGTGTCAAGTCTTAGATATGCACCGTTGAAACAGGCAATGCAGGAATGTTTACGTTCTTGCCCACGTATGACTTTCTTAGAGGTGGGGGCAGAGGCGCGCGTAAGCGAGCAGGAGCAGGGGGTCATGGCCCTAGCAGGGATGGTACATAGCAATGATGTACCTACCCCGCCTGCAGCGGAGCCGGAGTGGGCACGAGAGATCCGGAAAGAGATACAAGAAATGAGGAATGAATGGTCCAGCTTCATGAGAGACCCTGTTCCAGTTCAAGAGCCACTGAGAGAAGCTTCCCCAAATAGAGGCAGGAGTGATGCGGGATCTCGCCTTTCTGCTGGACCCAGTCAGGGAATGAGACCCCATGGTGCTGAAGGGAAGCTGATGTGTTTTAACTGTTTTAACTGTGGGAAGACAGGACATTATGCTAGAAGCTGTGCGAGCTGGAGACGACCCCCACCAAGTTAAAACTAGTGGACTCTGTGGCTGGGGGACGCAGCCCGGAGCAGGGAAGATGACAAAAAGGGGAAGGAAGTCCCGAGAATACAGTTTCTGCAAGCCCTAGAATCTGGGCTGAGGTGAATGGGCGAGCTGTTCACTGCTTAATTGACACCGGGTCACAAGTGACTACTCTGCCGGAAGCCTATTTCAGATGACATCTTCCGGAGGCCAATCAGTTGCCCATTCCGGTCACAGGAGTGGTCTGGATGGAGATTAAAGGGAACCAGTCACCCCCCCCAGTCGTTTCAAACTAAAAGAGCCACCTTGTGCAGCAGTAATGCTGCATTCTGACAAGGTGGCTCTTTTAGTTCTGGGTGCTGTAACTAGAGAAATAATCAGTTTTATAATTTGTCCGAAATACCTGGTCCTCAGTCAAGTAGGCTGGCGTTTCCCCCCTGCTTCAGACAGCACACAACTGTCACTCATATCTTCTTGGCGCCAGGTGCCGCCTCCTTCTCACCGCTGTTTTAAAAAGTAGCCGGCGCCTGCGCTCTTATCCCCTGCCTGGTGCAGGCGCAGTGAGCGCTGGCCGTCTTTCCTCATATGCACGGCCGCCCTGCTTGTGATTCCCAGCCCCGCAGTGACTTATGATTTATTCACAACGCTTAATGGAGCGATGTTTGGGAGATTTGAATTTTGAGGCTACGTTGATCTACCTTGATGACATCATCGTCTGCGCGCCCACCTTTGAGGAACACCTACAGCGGTTAGAGCAAGTATTGAGCTGGTTAAAGAATCATGGCCTGAAGGTGAAGCCACAGAAGCCACAGAAATGTCATCTTTTCTGTAAGCAAATTGAGTATTTGGGGCATATTGTGTCAAGTGAAGAAGTAAGACCTGCATGAGAGAAAGTGGCGGCGGTGCAAGAATGGCCCACTCCTAAGACAGTGAAATATGTACGGGCTTTCCTAGGGCTCACTGGCTATTACTGGCAATTTGTGAAAAACTTTACCCAGGTAGCGAACCCCTTGCTGGAACTGCTGAAGGGAGTGATGGCCAGCTCTAAGAACCGGACCATCCAGTGGGGAGACCGGCAAGAAGAAGCCTTTCCAGCCTTGAAAATGGCCCTCACCGAAGCCCCTATACTTGCTTATGCTCATTTTTCACAGCCATTCATCCTTCACACTGACGGGAGTCAGTCGCAGGTACAAGGAGAAAAATAACTGGTGATAGCCTATGCGAGCCAGTCCCTGCATGATTCAGAGCAAAATCCGGACAAGTATAGCTCTTTCAAATTGGAGCTGGCCCTGGTATGGACTATGACTGAGAAGTTCGCGGAGTACTTATCCGGATCAGAGGTTCTGGTGAGGACGGACAACAACCCCTTAACCCACTTCGAGAATGCAAAGCCAAGGGCACTGAAACAACATGCATGGCCCGCATGGTGAAATATCGGAACAAGATTGTCTACTGGACCAAGGGCGAGAATATTCGTGTCGACACCCTCTCCAGGGTGACACATGAATGTCCTGGCCATGACCAAGATGAGGAGCTTGAGGTGGAGGAGATTCTTGATTCCGAAACCTGTCTACCTCGTGGGTGGCAACGCAGGGACAGATCGAGGAAGAGTCTGAAGATAAAGTACTCGGACGGTCCCAAGATGACTGGATCCAACTCCAACAGATGGAAAAGGAGACTGCTCAACTGCGACAGTGGGTGGCATTGAAGCAACTTCATAGTTAGGAGAGGAATGCACTGTCCTCAGGCGCATTGTGAATTCTAGGACAATGGGAATGACTCTGCTTGGATTGTTATATTGGAAGGTGCAGCTGTTGTGCGAAGAGGGAGTCACTTGGCAAGTAGTGCTCCTGGAGAAGTAGATTAAGAAGCCCCTATACCTGCTTATGCTCATTTTTCACAGCCATTCATCCTTCACACTGACGGGAGTCAGTCGCAGGTACAAGGAGAAAAATAACTGGTGATAGCCTATGCGAGCCAGTCCCTGCATGATTCAGAGCGAAATCCGGACAAGTATAGCTCTTTCAAATTGGAGCTGGCCCTGGTATGGACTATGACTGAGAAGTTCGCGGAGTACTTATCCGGATCAGAGGTTCTGGTGAAGACGGACAACAACCCCTTAACCCACCTCGAGAATGCAAAGCTAGGGGCACTGAAACAACGATGCATGGCCCGCATGGTGAAATATCGGAACAAGATAGTCTACTGGACCAAGGGCGAGAATATTCGTGTCGATACCCTCTCCAGGGTGACACATGAATGTCCTGGCCGTGACCAAGATGAGGAGCTTGAGGTGGAGGAGATTCTTGATTCCGAAACCTGTCTACCTCGTGGGTGGCAACGCAGGGACAGATCGAGGAAGAGTCTGAAGATAAAGTACTCGGACGGTCCCAAGATGACTGGATCCAACTCCAACAGATGGAAAAGGAGACTGCTCAACTGCGACAGTGGGTGGCATTGAAGCAACTTCATAGTTAGGAGAGGAATGCACTGTCCTCAGGCGCATTGTGAATTCTAGGACAATGGGAATGACTCTGCTTGGATTGTTATATCGGAAGGTGCAGCTGTTGTGCGAAGAGGGAGTCACTTGGCAAGTAGTACTCCTGGAGAAGTCGATTAAGATGGTGGCCACCAAGGCTCATGAGCGAGGGGCTCACTTCGGTGCAGAGAAAACGTTTCGGTAGCTACAGAGATTGGTGTATCACCCACGACTGAGGAATGTGGTGGAAGATGTGGGCCAACAGTGCAGAAGCTGTGAGCTGGCTAAACACCCAGAACAGTGGGCCCAAACACAGACCATTGTGACCTCCGCCCCTTTGGAAGTCTTGATAATTGACTACCTGACTGTAGGACCAGCGCATCTTGGCTACGAACATTGTCTGGTGATGACTGACCACTTCACCAATTTTGCAGTGGTAACTCCAACTAGAGATCAGACCGCCGAATCAGCTGCACAGGCTATCTGTCAAGATTTCATCCGCATGTGTGGCTGCCCAAAAAGAATCCACTCCAGTCAAGGTGCCTGCTTCCAAGGGTGAGTTATGGAAGATCTACACCGTTTGTACCAGATTGGGAAGTCCAGAACTACTCCCTATCACCCTCAAGGGAATGAGACCTGTGAGCACTTCAATCGAACATTAATCAAGATGTTATGCACTTTGGAAGAAAACCGGAAGATACGGAGATTACAGAGCTGGAACTGGACCCGGAGGAGGACTACCCACAGATGGGGTGTCCTCTTGGGTTAAGGAACATCAGCACCAATTGCAGACTCTCCGTCGATTGGTGCAGATGAAGTTTCAGGAACTTAAGCACCATGAAGCACCACCTATTCGCGGGACAGCTCTGAGACCCGGGTACCAAGCAGCCCCGGGGAAAATTGGAAAGCCGGTGGGAGCGGACTACACAGCAGGTGACACGACGGGTTGGTCCCGATGATTCGGTGCATGAAGTTCAACCTGAACAGGAGGAAGGAGCACCCACTAGAGTAGTCCATCGTAACATGTTGCGGCCCTGCTAGTCCAAAGAACCCAAAAATAGAGGAGAGTTATCAAAAGTCAGGGAGGTGCTCCCAGCTCCGGTCCCCGATGATGTGCTGCCTACCCACCCTGGGGAGATGAAAACAAAGTTGCCAATGCTGGAAATCGCTAAAGCAGCAGACCCACTGGGTCAGAGCATTTCTTTATCGCCCACTAGCTACGTCCGTCAGAGCGAAACACAGCTGGAGTGCCTCCCACCCGCCACGAGCAAAATCAATTTATCTGGCAAAGAATTATCCAAGAAGTCAAGAAGTGCAAATGACTGGTGAAGGAGCTCTTGGAATGGCGAGCTAAAGCAAGGCGGAGATGTAGAGAAGACAGGGCTGCCAGAGCTGCTGAAGTGCTGGGTCAAGAACTGCTGGGGCCGAACCTCCTGTTCCTGGGGGAAATGAGATTGCAGCCAGAGTGAGCCAGTAACCAGGGTGAAGGAGGCATGGCCAGTCAGTGTGAGGTAAAATGGGTTGCGCGGCAACAGAAGCGGTCGTCCCGCCAGAATGCTGCTGAGGTACAGACCGCAAATGCTGAGTGGGGAGTGACAGGCCGCGGCGTGAAGAGAAAGGACGGCATAGTGAAGGACTCACTGAAACCAATGGGTGCGCAGGGGAGCGTGCGATAGACGAAGCATCGCAGTACGAATGTCCGGGTGTTGGCTGATATCCAGAGAGGCGCACGCTGGGTAAAATATTGCAGCGCAGCCCTTCAGGTCATAGTGGCTGCTCAAGGAGATCTGCGCCGAGAGGAATCTTGTGGGGAGCTCTACTCTCCTACTGTATTGCTGCATCAAAAAATCTATTTGAAGAGGATCAAACCTTAGGCAAAGTGAGTCAAGCATTATGACAAATGTTATTATGACAAATATTGCCAAAATCTTTAATGGGGCCATCAGAACAGCCTCGTTAAAGGGGTGGTCTGGAACTAACCACTGATTTAATTAATCTCTATCTATTTAATGTAATAATCTAATCTCTTTTATACCAACTTCCTGTTTGATGACGCTTTGTTTGAGAATCACCAATGCTTACTGGATTACTCAAAAAAGACATCATCAGGTGACAGAGGCTGTGGTCACTGCCGCAGCCTCTGTCCTCACCAGGGCCGGACTGGCCATAGGGCACTTCTGGCAAATGCCAGAAGGGCCGGTGCCAGTGGTGGGCCGCTCAATCCGCCGCCCCCGCCGTCGCATTCAACTATACCGGCGTATAGACGCCGGTACAGTTGAATGCAATGATGGAGGAGAGAGCGTCTACAGACGCTCCTCTCCCATCATTCCCCGCTCTGCCTCTGACACTGCGGGTGCGCGATGATGTCATATCATCGCGCACCTGCTGTGTCCCGGGCAGACTGCAGCTGCTGAGACAGGAGCAGGAACCAGGAAGCAACGCTGGGCACGAGGAGAGGTGAGGAGAGTTTTTTTTTTCTGGACTGTGGGGCCATTCTCGGAGGAGGTGAGGGGAGGAAGAGAAGAGATGTGGGCTGTATATAGTTCTCTGTGGGCTGTGCTCTGTGCTGTATACTGCTGTGGGCTGTATATAGTTCTCTGTGGGCTGTGCTCTGTGCTGTATACTACTGTGGGCTGTATATAGTAATCTGTGGGCTGTGCTCTGTGCTGTATACTGCTGTGGGCTGTATATAGCTCTCTGTGGGCTGTGCTCTGTGCTGTATACTACTGTGTGCTCTGTGCTATATATAGTTCTCTGTGGGCTGTGCTCTGTGCTGTATACTGCTGTGGGCTGTATATAGTTCTCTGTGGGCTGTGCTCTGTGCTGTATACTGCTGTGGGCTGTATATAGTTCTCTGTGGGCTGTGCTCTGTGCTGTATACTACTGTGGGCTGTATATAGTTATCTGTGGGCTGTGCTCTGTGCTGTATGCTACTGTGGGCTGTATATAGTTCTCTGTGGGCTGTGCTCTGTGCTGTATACTACTGTGGGCTGTATATAGTTATCTGTGGGCTGTTCTCTGTGCTGTATGCTACTGTGGGCTGTATATAGTTCTCTGTGGGCTGTGCTCTGTGCTGTATATAGTTCTCTGTGGGCTGTGCTCTGTGCTGTATACTACTGTGGGCTGTATATAGTTCTCTGTGGGCTGTGCTCTGTGCTGTATACTACTGTGTGCTGTATATAGTTCTCTGTGGGCTGTGCTGTATATAGTACTCTGTGGGCTGTGCTGTATATAGTACTCTGTGGGCTGTGCTGTATATAGTACTCTGTGGGCTGTGCTGTGTATAGTACTCTGTGGGCTGTGCTGTATATAGTACTCTGTGGGCTGTGCTGTATATAGTACTCTGTGGGCTGTGCTGTATATAGTACTCTGTGGGCTGTGCTGTATATAGTACTCTGTGGGCTGTGCTGTATATAGTACTCTGTGGGCTGTGCTGTATATAGTACTCTCTGGGCTGTGCCGTATATAGTACTCTCTGGGCTGTGCTTTATATAGTACTCTGGGCTGTGCTGTATATAGTACTCTGGGCTGTGCTTTATATAGTTCTCTGTGGGCTGTGCTGTATATAGTTCTCTGTGGGCTGTGCTGTATATAGTTCTCTGTGGGCTGTGCTGTATATATTACTTTGTGGGCTGTGCTGTATATATTACTTTGTGGGCTGTGCTGTATATATTACTCTGTGGGCTGTGCTGTATACTACTGTGTGGACTGTGCTGTATACTTCTACGTGGGCTGTGCTGTATACTACTGCGTGGTCTGTGCTGTATACTACTGTGTGGTCTGTGCTGAATACTGCTGTGTGGGCTGTGTTATCTACTACGCGAGCTGTGCTATAGTATGCAGGCTGTGCTGTATACTATGCGGTTTGTGCTATATAATATGCGGGCTTTGCTATATACTATGGGGAGTATATTATATTCTATGGGGGAGGCCATGTTATGTACTATGTGGCTGTGTTATATGCTATTGTGGGGGTATATTATATTCTATGGGGGAGGCTGCGTTATATACTATGGGGGGCTGCATTATATTCTATGGGGGGGCTACATTATATATTATGGGGAGGTGGGCTGTATTATATTCTATGGGGGTTACATACTCTGGGGTGGCTGCATTATACTCTGTGGGGTGGCTGCATTATACTCTGGGGTGGCTGCATTATACTCTGGGGTGGCTGCATTATACTCTGGGGTGGCTGCATTATACTATATGTGGGCTGCATTATACTGTATCGAGGACTATGGGGAATACGTTATACTATATGAAGAACTATGGGGTGCATTATACTATGGGAAGTGAATTGTACTACATGGATGACTGTGGCGGTGCATTATACTATATGGAGCACTATGAGGATTGTATTATGCTATATGGAGGACTATGAGGATTGTATTATGCTATATGGAGGACTATGAGGAGTGTATTATACTATGTGGAGGACTGAGCAGTGTATTTTAATATATGGAGGACTATAGGGAGTGTATTATACTATATGGAGGACTATGGAGCACATTATAATATATGGAGGACTATGGGGTGTATTTTACTAAACAAGTAAAATGCTGCATATTCGGATTGTTTTTGCTGGAACAAAAAGCCTTGTTGTCAGCAGCACATTGCCAGTGTAAACTGTAGATGTGCTGCTGAAAACATGATACTGTATGGTGATCTATTAGTGATCGTTCTGTCTCATCATTATTCCTCAGCTGGTGGAAAGAGGCCGGGAAACAAGCGTTGAACAACTTCAGTATTGTCGATCAAACTCGTTTAGCGGCCTGAACTCAGCGCACGTAAATACAACAGAAAGGCTTCTGTGTGATGTGCAATATGTTAGCATTTGGGGACCCATTTTAAACTTTGCCTAGGGCCCCACTTTGCCTAAAACCGGCCCTGCCTACAAGTGTACAAAGATATTATACAGTCACCATGTGACAAGTGGGCCTGTGTAACTTCAAATGCCAGGGCTGAATTTTAGTCCCAGTCCGGCCCTGGTCCTCACCCTCAAACGAAGCATCATCAGTGACTTCCTATCCAGGCTGGTCTAGTTTCTTCTCTACTGAGCATGCATCTGTTGTCAATTCCGACATATGCTCTGTATGATTTTGTCACTGTGGAATATTCTTTTTAATGCACAGTGACACTGCACTCCCTTGTCAGCGCTGATAAGAAGTGACGAGACGGCAAGAAAGCACACAGTGATTACTGTAAGGCTATGTGCACACGATGCGGATTTAGTGTGGATCCGCAGCGGATTTTTCCGCACAGATCCGCACTGTGATCTACAGTACAATGTAAATCAATGGTAAAAAAAAAAAGCTGTGCAGATGGTGCGGGAAAAATCCGCGCGGAAACGCTGCGGATTTAAATGAAGTGCATGTCACTTTTTTTATGCAGATCTGCAGCATTTCTGCACCCTTCCATTATAGAAATCCGCAGTGGTAAAAACCGCACAAAATCCGCATCAATTCCGCATAAAAAACGCGGCAAATCTGCACCTGCGGTTTCTGCCTAGATATGCGGATTTTGTGCAGAAAATTCTGCACCCCATTCCGCAACGTGTGCACATAGCCTAAGGAGATTGCCCAGTGAGCAGGAGGTGCAGAGATCAGCAGTGCACCACCCCCGCAAAGGATGTTTAGGATAAAATCAGTGTTATTTTGGACTCACCCTTTAAAGGTTGGGACATATTGACTTAGTAGAGGGTATTTTTGTCTTCCTCTATGATGTATGGTGGAGTGCTGCTCTAAATAATGACATCCATTCCGGACGACTTAATGGTAGCACATGGTTGCCACATTTCCCCGACAGTTGCTGCAGCAAGGGGCTTTAAAGAAGCTGTATCTATTGGGGTCAACTGATCATCAGGGCAGTTTTATTATAAAAGGTCTTACAAATGGGGCAACCTCATAAACAGAATTAGAGACAATAACAATTGTGCATCTATGACAACGTCTCTGTCTTTGGACGTCTTGAATGTGAGCCATTCGTACATCACTCTTTGTCTCCAGTCCTTGAGAGGCGCTATCGGTGGCAACTGACAACATTTTCCTTCACTATAAATTATAAAGTGTTAGATTTAGCATAAAGTTACTGCCCTTCAAGAAGAAAAACGTTTTAAACAGATGGTGGCACTCTTTTACCCCTCACATGGCCCCAAACAGAATGTTCCGCATAAAGCTGTATTATATGCTAAGCAATACCTGGGAAAGAATTCAAGGTTCTCATTATGTTTTTTAAAATCAAACTAAGATTATGTGATTTGAATATAAATGTCTATTATGCATGCTCATAAAACATCTTGGCAGCTTTGTGCGGTAATTGTGTTAGAGACCCAGACAAATTATTTTGCACTGAATCCATTTATAATATTTATGGTTTGATTTAACACTAGGGGGCGGTATTCTTCCAGGAATAATTTCATAAATACTGTATATACCCTATGTTAAAAAGGAAAATATTTTAAATGTGCTTTGTCTTTGTTACATTTTTAATGTAACATGTGGCTGAGTACTGCTCAATATACAGTGTTTACACATTATGATAATATGAAGGTATTATAATATTATACTATTTGGTTACTGTCGTTTTGGCTTTTATATTTACATTTGTCATAGAATATATATAATATTTATAAATAGCAATTAAAGAGGAATGAATGATAAGAACATTTTGGGTGTGTGTGTATATCTGCTATATAATTGTTTAAGGGTCACTTCCGACTTTCTGTCTGTCTGTCACGGAAATCCCAAGTGGCTGATTGGTCGTGGCTGTTTTGCAGCGACCAATCAGCGACGGGCACAGTCCAGCGGCAAAATGGCCGCTCCTTACTCCCCGCAGTCAGTGCCCACTCCATACTCCCCTCCAGTCAGCGCTCACACGGGGTTAATGGCAGCGTTAATGGACCGCGTTATGCCGCGGTGTAATGCACTTCATTAACACTGCTATTAACCCTGTGTGACCAACTTTTTACTATTGATGCTGCCTATGCAGCATCAATAGTAAAAAGATCTAATGTTAAAAATAATAAAAAAATACAAAATAGTTATATACTCACCGTCTGTCGGCCCCTCGGATCCAGAATAGGCCTTTCCCGCTCCTCGCGACGTTCCGGTGACCGCTCCATGCATTGAGATCTCGCGAGATGATGACGTAATGGTCTCACGAGACCGCTACGTCATCAGCTCGTGAGACCGCAATGCACTCTTGGGACTGGAGCGCGCAAGGAGCATCGGTAAACGCTTTGCCTGGATCCGGGGGACAATGGAAGGTGAGTATATAACTATTTTTTATTTTAATTATTTTTTTTAACAGGGATATGATGCCCACATTGCTATATACTACGTGGGCTGTGCAATATACTACGTGGGCTGTGCAATATACTACGTGGCTGTGTAATATACTACGTGGCTGTGCAATATACTATGTGGGCTGTGCACTATACTATGTGGCTGTGCTATATACTAGGTGGCTGTGCAATATACTACGTGGCTGTGCAATATACTACGTCGGCTGTGCAATATACTACGTGGGCTGTGCAATATATTACGTGGGCTGTGCAATATACTACGTGGCTGTGCAATATACTACGTGGGCTGTGCAATATACTACGTGGCTGTGCAATATACTACGTGGCTGTGCAATATACTACGTGGCTGTGTAATATACTATGTGGCTGTGCAATATACTACGTGGCTGTGCAATATACTACGTGGCTGTGCAATATACTACGTGGGCTCTGCAATATACTACGTGGGCTGTGCAATATACTACGTGGCTGTGCAATATACTACGTGGGCTGTGCTATATACTATGTGGCTTTGTTATACACTACATGGGCTGTTATATACTACGTGGGCTGTGCTTTATACTACGTGGGCTGTGCAATATACTACGTGGGCTGTGCAATATACTATGTGGCTGTGCAATATACTACGTGGCTGTGCAATATACTACGTGGGCTGTGCAATATACTATGTGGCTGTGCAATATACTACGTGGCTGTGTAATATACTATGTGGCTGTGCATTATACTACGTGGCTGTGCAATATACTACATGACTGTGCAATATACTACATGGCTGTGCAATATACTACGTGGCTGTGCTATATACTATGTGGGTTGTGCTATATACTATGTGGCTGTGTTATACACTACATGGGCTGTTATATACTACGTGGGCTGTGCTAAATACTACATGGGATGTGTAATACACTACGTGGGTTGTTATATACTACGTGGGCTGTGTTATACACTACATGGGCTGTGTTGTACACTACGTGGGCTGTTATATACTACGTGGGCTGTGCTATATACTACATGGGCTGTGTAATACACTATGTGGGCTGTTATATACTACGTGGGCTGTGTTATACACTACATGGCCTGTGTTATACACTACGTGGGCTGTGTTATACACTACGTGGGCTGTGTTATATACTGCGTGCATGGGCTGTTATATACTACGTGAGCTGTGTTATATGCTACGTGGGCTGTTATAAACTACGTGGCTGTGTTATATGCTATGTGGGCTGTTATATACTCCGTGGGCTGTGCTATATACTCCGTGGGCTGTGCTATATACTCCGTGGGCTCATTGAGATAATGCCAAGAGTGTGCAAAGCAGTTGTCAAAGCAAAAGGTGGCTACTTTGAAGAACCTAGAATATAAGACATATTTTCAGTTGTTTCACACTTTTTTGTTAAGTATATAATTCCACATTTGTTAGTTCATAGTTTTGATGCCTTCAGTGTGAAGTTACAATTTTCATATTCATGAAAATACAGAAAAATCTTTAAATGAGAAGGTTTGTCCAAACTTTTGGTCTGTACTGTATATATACAGTGGGTACAGAAAGTATTCATACCCCTTAAAATTTTTCACTCTGTTTCATTGCAGCCATTTGGTAAATTCAAAAAAGTTCATTTTTTTCTCATTAATGTACACTCTGCATCCCATCTTGACTGAAAAAAAGCAGAAACGTAGTAGTTTTTGCAAATTTATTAAAAAAAGAAAAACTGAAATATCACATGGTCATAAGTATTCAGACCTTTTGCTCAGTATTGAGTAGAAGCACCTTTTGAGTTAGTACAGCCATGATTCTTCTTGGGAATGATGCAACAAGTTTCTCATGCCTGGATTTGGGGATCCTCTGCCATTCTTCCTAGCAGATCGTCTCCAGTTCTATCAGGTTGCATGGTGAACGTTGGTGGACAGCCATGTTCAGGTCTCTCCAAAGATTCAATTCGGTTTAGGTCAGAGCTCTGGCTGGGCCAGTCAAGAATGGTCAGAATGGTCACAGAGTTGCTCTGAAGCCGCTCCTTTGTTATTTTAGGTGTGCTTTGGGTCATTGTCTTGTTGGAAGGTGGCCAAGTCTGAGGTCCAGAGCACTCACACATCCAGGATTTCTCTGTACTTGGCTGCATTCATGTTTTTTTCAATGACAACCAGTCGTCCTGTCCCTGAAGCTGAAAAACACCCCCATAGCATGATGCTGCCACCACAATGTTTCACTGTCTGTTGGGATTGTATTGGACAGGTGATGAGCAGTGCCTGGTTTTCTCCACACATACCGCTTAGAATTATCACCAAAAAGGTCTATCTTCGTCTCATCAGACCAGAGAATCTTATTTCTCACTAGATGGTGGCCCGATTCTAACGCATCGGGTATTCTAGAATATGCATGTCCACGTAGTATATTGCACAGCCCACATAGTATATTGCCCAGTCACGTAGTATATTGCTCAGTGACGTAGTATATTGCCCAGCCACGTAATATATTGCCCAGTGACATAGTATTTTGCCCAGCCACGTACTATATTGCCCAGTAATGTAGTATATTGCTCAGTCACGTAGTATATTGCCCAGTCACATGGTATATTGCCCAGCCACGTAGTATATTGCCCAGCCACATAGTATATTGCCCAACCACGTAGTATATTGCCCAGCGATGTAGTATATTGCCCAGTGACGTAGTATATTGCCCAGCCACGTAGTATATTGCCCAGCCATGTAGTATATTGCCCAGTCACGTAATATATTGCACAGCCCATGTAGTATATTGCCCAGCCACGTAGTATATTGCCCAGCCACGTAGTATATTGCCCAGCGACGTAGTATATTGCCCAGTGACGTAGTATATTGCCCAGCCACATAGTATATTACCCAGTGACGTAGTATATTGCCCAGCCACGTAGTATATTGCCCAGCCACGTAGTATATTGCCCAGCCACGTAGTATGTAGTATTTTGGTTAGCCACGTAGTATATTGCCCAGCCACGTAGTATATTGCCCAGTAATGTAGTATATTGCCCAGTGACGTAAAATAAAAAATAAACATATACTCACCTTCCGAAGTGCCATTGCAGTCCTAGCGCCTGTGTACGGTGCACGCGGCAGCTTCTGGTCCCAGGGTTGGTATGAGCGCAGGACCTTTGATGACGTCGCGGTCACATGACCGTGACGTCATGGCAGGTCCTTCTCGTGCAGGACCTGTGATGACGTCGCGGTCACATGACCGCGACGTCATGGCAGGTCCTTCTCGCATAGCATCCTTGGCACCGGAACCTGACGCTTGCACTGCCAAGGACACCGCACCACGTCGGAGGGTGAGAATAACTTTTTTTTATTATTATTATTATTATTATTATTATTATTTGTAACAGATCTTTTTACTATTGATGCTGCATAGGCAGCATCAATAGTAAAAAGTTGGTCACACAGGGTTAATTGCTGCGTTAATGGAGTGCGTTACATCGCGGTCCATTAACGCTGGCATTAACCCTGTGTGGACACTGACTGGAGGGGAGTATGGAGCGGGCACTGACTGCGGGGAGGAAGGAGCGTCCATGTTGCCGCCGGACTGTGCCCGTCGCTGATTGGTCGTGGCAATGGTCGTGGGCGTTTTGCAACGACCAATCAGCGACTTGGATTTCCATGACAGACAGAGGCCGCGACCAATGAATATCCGTGACAGACAGAAAGACAGACAGACAGAAGGACAGACAGAAAGACGGAAGTGACCCTTAGACAATTATATAGTAGATAGTTTAGGGAGTCCTTCATGTGTTCTTTAGCAAATTCTATGCGGGCTTTCATATGTCTTGCACTGAGGAGAGACTTCCGTCGGGCCACTCTGCCATAAAGGCCCGACTGGTGGAGGGCTGCTGTGATAGTTGACTTTGTGGAACTTTCTCCCATCTCCCTACTGCATCTCTGGAGCTCAGCTACAGTGATCTTGGGGTTCTTCTTTACTTCTCTCACCAAGGCTCTTCTCCCACGATTGCTCAGTTTGGCTGGATGGCCAGGTCTAGGAAGACTTCTAGTGGTCCCAAACTTCTTCCATTTAAGGATTATGGAGGCCACTGTGCTCTTAGGAACCTTGAGTACTGCAGAAATTCTTTTGTAACCTTGCCCAGATCTGTAACTTGCCAGAATTCTGTCTCTGGGCTCCTTGGCCTGTTGCTTTGATCTCATGATTCTCATTTGGTCTGACATGCACTGTGAGCTGTGAGGTCTTATATAGACAGGTATGTGCCTTTCCAAATCAAGTCCTATCAGTTTAATTAAACATAGCTAGCCTCCAATGAAGGAGTAGAACCATCTCAAGGAGAATCACAAGGAAAGGGACAGCAGGTGACATAAACATGAGTGCCTGAGCAAAGGGTCTGAATACTTATGACCGTGTGATATTTTAGTTTTTCTTTTATATTAGATTTGCAAAAATGTCTACATTTCTGATTTTTTTTTCAGTAAAGATGGGGTGCAGAGTGTTCATTAATGTGAAAAAAATAAACTTTTCTGAATTTGCCAAATGGCTGCAATGACACAAAGAGTAAAAAACTTAAAGGGGTCTGAATATTTATATATACAGTTGTGGCCAAAAGTATTGACACCCCTGCAATTCTGTCAGATAATACTCAGTTTCTTCCTGAAAATGATTGCAATCATAAATTCTTTGGTATTATTATCTTCAATTAATTTGTCTTACATGAAAAAACACAAAAGGGAATGAAGCAAAAAGCAAAACATTGATCATTTCACACAAAACTCCAAAAATGGGCCAGACAAAAGTATTGGCACCCTCAGCCTAATACTTGGTTGCACAACCTTTAGCCAAAATAACTGCGACCAACCGCTTCCGGTAACCATCAATGAGTTTCTTACAATCCTCTGCTGGAATTTTAGACCATTCTTCTTTGGCAAACTGCTCCAGGTCCCTGATATTTGAAGGGTGCCTTCTCCAAACTGCCATTTTTAGATCTCTCCACAGGTGTTCTATGGGATTCAGGTCTGGACTCATTGCTGGCAACCTTAGAAGTCTCCAGTGCTTTCTCTCAAACCATTTTCTAGTGCTTTTTGAAGTGTGTGTTGGGTCATTGTCCTGCTGGAAGACCCATGACCTCTGAGGGAGACCCAGCTTTCTCACACTGGGCCCTACATTATGCTGCTAAATTTGTTGGTAGTCTTCAGATTTCATAATGCCATACACACGGTCAAGCAGTCCAGTGCCAGAGGCAGCAAAGCAACCCCAAAACATCAGGGAACCTCCGCCATGTTTGACTGTAGGGACCGTGTTCTTTTCTTTGAATGCCTCTTTTTTTCTCCTGTAAACTCTATGTTGATGCCTTTGCCCAAAAAGTTCTACTTTTGTCTCATCTGACCAGAGAACATTCTTCCAAAACGTTTTAGGCTTTTTCAGGTAAGTTTTGGCAAACTCCAGCCTGGCTTTTTTATGTCTCAGGGTAAGAAGTGGGGTCTTCCTGGGTCTCCTACCATACAGTCCCTTTTCATTCAGACGCCGACGGATATTACGGGTTGACACTGTTGTACCCTCGGACTGCAGGGCAGCTTGAACTTGTTTGGATGTTAGTCGAGGTTCTTTATCCAACATCCGCACAATCTTGTGTTGAAATCTCTTGTCAATTTTTCTTTTCCATCCACATTTAGGGAGGTTAGCCACAGTGCCATGGGCTTTAAACTTCTTGATGACACTGCGCACGGTAGACACAGGAACATTCAGGTCTTTGGAGATGGACTTGTAGCCTTGAGATTGCTCATGTTTCCTCACAATTTGGTTTCTCAAGTCCTCAGACAGTTCTTTGGTCTTCTTTTCTCCATGCTCAATGTGGTACACACAAGGACACAGGACAGAGGTTGAGTCAACTTTGGTTGCAAGTGTGATTTAGTTATTGCCAATACCTGTTAGGTGCCACAGGTAAGTTACAGGTGCTGTTAATTACAAATTAGAGAAGCATCACTTGATTTTTCAAACAGTGCCAATACTTTTGTCCAGCCCCTTTTTTATGTTTGGTGTGGAATTATATCCAATTTGGCTTTAGGACAATTCTTTTTGTGTTTTTTCATTTAAGACAAATTAAATGAAGATAATAATAAGAAAGAATTTGTGTTTGCAATCATTTTCAGGAAGAAACTGAGTATTTTCTGACAGTATTGCAGGGGTGTCAATACTTTTGGCCACAACTGTATATATATATATATATAGCGCTATTTATGTGCATGTAACTCATGCCATATCTTTAGCTAGACAGTCTGTGCTTCCAATAATGAAAAATATATGCTTGAATTAATATGCAAATGACAGAGGTTTAGGAAGTGCTTCCTGGTGTCCAAAGCACTTCAGCCTCATTTCCATATCAGTCAAATGCAGATTTCTCAGTAACAGAGTAATGGATTGTCTAGCTAAAGGTGTGCCAGGATTTGTCTTCGCAAGAGCTACATATAAATAGTTTTGGAGGTAAAATACTACAGCTAGATTCCCTACAAGTAAATCATGGCTTGATACATGTAGCTGTAAAATGCAGCAAACCTTATGGAATAAATAAATCAATGATCTGAGAATATATGTAAAATTACCTACGACATTCTCAATTTTACACCATATTAGGAATGAGGATATAAAAATCAAACCTCATAATCTGCTATTTAGTCGCTGTCTATGCAGATACCATGAAGTATATGCCTCTTTTTAGGTATCCAAGAAGTATCGTTTCTCCTTGTGGAGAGTGACATGATAAGCATGTCGAGGTGAGGAGACTTAAAGCCGCAATGCTCCTCTGGGAAATATGCAAATTGTCTCTTCAGAGAGGAAGAGGACTAGAACTCTAGTGCCACCTATTGGAAGTAGCAATCCTAACAGTCAATGTCGACCCTTTTGATTGAGAGGTGTCTCCCGGTCAGACGCCTCTCAATCAGCCAAACCAGATCACCACTTTGCACTGACGAGGGGCAGTACTCCAAAACACAGTGCCTGCAAATAGAGATTCTGGTTTGGCTATTATCCTAAGTCATGTGACAAGTCTCGTTAAACGGTCGACATTGACTGTTAGGATTGCTACTTCCAATAGGTGGCACTAGAGTTCTAGTCCTCTTCCTCTCTGAAGAGACAATTTGCATATTTCTTTTTAGGTGATATATTTTCTATCAAATATAACTTTTGGTGATCACTAATAGTTAATAATTCATAAGAAATTTCCTTTAACTACATTAATTCTTTATAATGACAAATCTTAACACCCAATTCAGGTTTTGGGATTAATAAAAACATTGCCTTAATGACCGTCAATACGTCTTTTAACTGACCTGACATAAGAGAATAGCCTCCCCATACAGGTAACAATCCAGCATCTGTCGGTTGTGCACTATAGCTGACAACTTTCTGCATCAGCAACGATCAGTGTTTGCACCGTCCAAATCTGTTTAACCCCATAGATGCTGCTGTCAGTAGTGACTACATCATTATATATGGTTTACAGAGTGTAGGGGCTTCCTCTTTATCCAAACTGGTGCCCTCAGATCATGATTGTGTGGTCCTGATGTTTGCCATGGCAATTCATGACCAAATAGTGGCCTTAGAGTCTGATGGCTGTAGTAACCTGTTCAGAAGTTAGGGGCATTTATGTGGTAAAAATACACATTTTCATTTCTGTTATACCACTTTGCATTAATTCCTGTAAAGCACCTGAAGGGTTAATAAAGTACCTGACTGCAGTTTTCAATATGTCAGGGGGTGCTGTTTTTAAAATGGTATCACGCTTGGGGGTTTCCCAATATATGAGACCCCTAAAGTCACTTCAAACATGGATAAGTCCATAAAAAAATAAATTTAGTAAATTTCCTTGAAAAAATGAAAAATTGCTGCTACATTTTTAAACCTCCTAAAATGCTAACAAAATAAAATAACATTTTACAAATGGTGCTGATCTAAAGCTGACATGTGGGAAATGTTATTTATTAATGGTTTGCTGTGGTATGATCATCTGGATTAAAGTGATAATCATTCAAATTTAGAAAATTGCTAATTTTTAACATTTTTCTCAAATTTTTGATATTTTTTATAAATAAACACAAAACATATTGACCTAAATTTACCATTATCATAAAGTATAATGTGTCATGAAAAAACAATCTCAAAATCACTGGGATTTGTTGAAGCATTGCAGAGGAGTTATTACCACATAAAGTGACACTGGTCAGATTTCAAAAATTTGGCTCCGTCACTAAGGGGTTAAGAAGAGAAAGGAAAATAACTTAGTTAGGACAGTTGTCGTTCATTACTTATCCTTAACTAAAGGCCAGAACATATACAGTCATGGCCAAAAGTGTTGGCACCCTTGAAATTGTTACAGAAAATGAAGTATTTTTCCCAGAAAATTATCGCAATTACACCTTTTGTTATACACGTTTATTTCCTTTGTGTGTATTGGAACAACACAAAAAAATCAGAGGGAAATAAGGCAAATTAGACATAATTTCACACAAAACCCCCAAAATGGGCCGGATAAAATTGTGGGAACCCTCAACTTAATATTTGGTTGCACACCAGTTGGAATAAATAACTGCAGTAATTCGCTTCCTATAACCATCAGCAAGCTGCTTACACCTCTCAACTGGAATTTTGGACCACTCTTCTTCGGCAAACTGCTTCAGGTGTCTCACATTTCAAGGCGCCTTCTCCCAACAACAATTTCAAGATCTTTCCACAAGTATTCAGTGGGATTTAGATCCGGACTCATTGCTGGCCACTTCAAGAACCACCCAGAAATGCAGGTAAATAAAGCCCTGGAAAGTTCTGAAGTATGTTTGGGGTCTTTGTCTTGCTGGAAGACCAATGACCTAGAACGCAAACCAACATTTTTGGCCATGACTGTATAACTTTCCATAGAGTTACAGTATATCTTTAGATTATTCACCTAAAGTGCGTAAACTCACTTCCTCTTGATTACTTATACTTCCGAAGGCGGGAACAGTGACTCTAGCGCTGATTGAGCACCTGGCTCACATGACGTGACAAGATCACTTGAGCTCCAGGAACATGAATGATGACACTGCTGGAATGGTGCCGGCATAAGAGGTGAGTATAAGTGTTTAATGGGGCAAACATTCAGATTGAGAAAGTGTTGTCCTAGCAGGGGACAACCCCTTTATTGTAACACTTCCCCTAACCTCACATAAAAAAATACAAGAAAATCTACTGCATTACAGAATTGTATGATGTTCCAGTATGTTCTTTGTGAAAAGGCTAATCGCGATCAAAGATGAATTTTTCTAGTGCAGTCGTAAGCCAAACTGCGGGAATCAAGACAATTGTGTACATTGAGGACATCATCTGATTGCAACTTTGCCTCCTTGTAATGGAATGAAAGGTCGGTGGCTCCCCTTGAAGATTCTAGCGCTGTTACTTGTTGATATGTATTATATTAAGTGCCTATATTAAGTGTAATGTACAAAGCACTGTATTTCATTAGAAATGATAGCTCTAGAGAGAGAGCATACTGCAGATGCAGCCAGGAAAGGGTTAACCGTTAGCCAGGCCCTGCAGAAGGCTGGAGTTATAGAGCAGAAAAGGTTCCCCTAGGAAGAGTTAATTAGTATGTGATCGGGAGAGAAAACGTGAGAAGCTGACAGACAGACAGGGCTCATACTGGTATAAAAAATGAAATAATTTATATTCACCATCAATGATCTCCCTTCAGCCCCCTTTCCAATGTTTATTTGCTACCCAATGGCCTCTAAAAGGCTTTGGAGGGTCATCGAGCTGCCATTTGCTGCCATTTACTTTGTGTAGAGACAGTATTGGGAAGTGGTGCCCATTGGGCAATGGGATCTACAGGGAGTCTAATCTTCTTTTCATTTTTTTTTTTATACCAGTCTGATCTCTTTTATCATTTTTATCCCCTTAAGAATATAAAATTAAATTCCACTTTAGCCAGCATGAGAGTGAGCTTAGGAGCTTAATACAAACTGTCTATACATTAAACTCAATCATAAAACAGTAGGCAGAAAGCTTTGAAGGTTCCCCTAAGAGCAGCTGCAGGCAACCAGAATTTTATCATTTAACCCTACTGCTATCTTGAGGGTTTGGGTCTCCGAAACTGAAAAAAATGAGACAAGCTTTTTTCTCTCCAGTAAGAATTGGCAGGCAGACTGTACTAATCTTACCATCAAAAAGTGACGGAAATCCTAATAGATGGAGACTAGTGCTGCTGCTGATGATTTTTACTAGAAGAGTATATTACACATTTCCTTCAGCAGAGACAGGTTAGCAGATCAAAAGGAAAAAGGAAAGGTGAAGTATTTAATAGTTAAGAAGAGACAATACTTTGTTTCTGAAATGCAGCAATGAGCCTTTTATAAATAGGATTATGCAAAGAACAATCTAATATTCCTGTAATCAGCATCTAGCACTTCAGACAATTGAATTCTACGAGTGTCCCAGGACCAACCATATCATATTTTAATTATTCAGATTATTATTAATAATACTTTGAATGTTTTTAAGTTATCCAAGTTACATATACTCATAGAAGTTGCATTTCCAGTACGCCACACAGACTTTTACTTCCAGTTTGTGCTTCAGAGTCGCTCTTCTTACCAAAGCTCCTCCTGTCTCTGATCATCTAGTCACCCAAAGTGTAAAAAAAGTAGTGAACAAAAAAGGATCCAGCTCCAGAAATCCCATAAAACGAATGTTTATTGAAAATTCTTAAAACCAAGGACCCCAGGGTCTTTAGTCATTACAATTTTGTGAAAGTCACAATTTTACAATTTCCATGTCTATTGGTACTAGAATACTAGGTGACAGCTCTCCTGTACCATGGAAAGACCGTGTAGCAACCCTTACACCCTCTCTGACCCAGATGTGACATTTCCTCCTATTTTCATTTATACCAGTGGAAGCAGCTAGGGACAAACCAGTTTAAAATATAATTTTAATAGGATTGTCCAGGATCATATTTTTCCCCAAGGTTGCAGCTGTACAGCATAACAAACTTGCATATGTTCATTATTCCCATACGTACTGCTGCCTCTCCACCGCCTCTCTGATCTTTGCTGACAGACTGCAGCGGTGATGTCACAACTACAGAGCTGTTGACCACTGCAGCCAGTCACTGTGCTCAGAGGTTCGTGCTTGCTACATCCAATGTTTCTAAATTCAGTGATTGGCTGCAGCTGCCGAAAGTGCTGTAGTTGTTTTATTACTGCTGCAGCCTGTCAACAAAGACTGCCAGCAGCAGAGAGGCAGCAATGGACCTGTGGAACATGAATATAGATCTGTTTGTTATTTTCTACAGCTGCAACCCTATGGGAAAAAAATTATCTTGGACAACTCCTTTAGCTAATAATTTTTAATGATCTTCTATTGGCACTTTAACCGCCTGATTTGCTGCTGCTGCACATATTATTGTGTCACTTTAACTTGCACAATATTATTGTAATGAATTCAGATTTGATTTATTTTTTTGCACATGATAATGGATCTGCCTTATGGCTTATTTATTAGCTCATGTCAACATCTGAGTATTTATAGGTGAGTCAATGGTTCTTTGCATCTGACCTGAAAGATAATTTCATCTTCACAATGTCCTTATTATTAGCATTATTCACTTCAATAACACTCACAGCCCTCTGTCCTCAGTGCAAAAGTAGACATACTGTAATAGAACGATTCATTTCCCAGCAGTGTAACATGCTTCATGTGTAAAATTATTCAGATTTAAAGTGGTTTAAAAGTATGGAACAAGGAAATAACTTAATAATAATCAGCATCACTGCTCTGGTATTCTCCCCCGGACTTGCAGTGATCCATCCGTCATTTACCTGACATCTGCTACCAATCAGTGGCCTTAGTGGTCAGGTGCTGTAAAAACATATAAATGCTGTAACGTGACCCCTGAAGGAATGGCAGGGACCATAAGAGCAGTGGCCCAGAGGATTGAACAGTTATGTTATTATTATTACTTATTTTTAGAGTACCTTTGATTCCATGGAGCTGTACATGAGAAGTAGTTACATAGAAATTATAAAATATGGTGAATAAACTAACAAATACAGACTTGTACAGAAAGGGGAGGACCCTGCAGTAGCGGGCTTATAGTCTACAGCAGGGGTGGACAATTCATTTTCCCGTGGGGCCACATGAGAGACCGTGACTGTTGTGGAGGACCGAACCAATAGGCTGAAATTAATTCTTCTCAATATTATTATTAACAAATTAATTATAATTATATTATATTAGTATTAATTGTATCACTTAATATTTAGCCAAATTAAGTATGCTGAGAACCCCCTATATACAGCGCCCCAGGGTCCTGGTCGTTGCAGTAATGTTGTTCTTCCACCAGGGGGAGTGATGTTAAGTCTGAAGGCAATAAAGGAGATCTTCTTACCAGGTATCACAAACCACACAACACACTTCACACTCCAGCCCACCAGGGGGAGCTATGCTCCTATTCATTAGGGCACTCCTCACAATTAGGTAAAACTGGTGGCCTGGATAGAAAGTTATGCAGAAGCTGACTGGGCTTCACCTAGGCAGCACCTGTCAGTCAGACAGAGAGGGAAGGAAGAACATCTAAGAGCTGCAGACAGAGTGGGTCCCTGACAGGGGTGGGATCCTGTCAGAGGCCTAGACAGCAGGCCACGGAGCTGCGCCTGCCCGACGTGCGGCAGCATCCTAAGGAAGAGACATTGGAAGAGAATTGAAGGCAGCAGAAGAAAAATGGAACGCACTCACCGGTCTGATAATTCTGATCCTTTATTCGAACATGGACAAACTTAGCAGGGAGGGGTGTGGAGGATGACGGACGACGGCCATTT
The DNA here is from genome assembly GCF_051348905.1 of Ranitomeya variabilis. Classification (NCBI taxonomy): domain Eukaryota; kingdom Metazoa; phylum Chordata; class Amphibia; order Anura; family Dendrobatidae; genus Ranitomeya; species Ranitomeya variabilis. The sequence continues at coordinate 704,892,574 of NC_135234.1, read as the reverse complement.
CGCGCACATAAGGGGCTTCTACGGGTCCTAACCGGTAGCCTCCCTATGTCCAGCATGAGACCCCCATAGTAACATAGTAACATAGTTAGCAAAGCCGAAAAAAGACATTTGTCCATGCAGTTCTGCCTATATTCCGTCAGAATAAATCCCCAGATCTACGCCCCCTTCTAAAGAACCTAATAACTGTATGATACAATATTGTTCTGCTCCAGGAAGACGTCCAGGCCTCTCTTAAACCCCTCGACTGAGTTCGCCATCACCACCTCCTCAGGCAAGGAATTCCAGATTCTCACTGCCCTAACAGTAAAGAATCCTCTTCTATGTTGGTGGAAAAACCTTCTTTCCTCCAGACGCAGAGAATGCCCCCTTGTGCCCGTCACCTTCCTACGTATAAACAGATCCTCGTAGAGATATTTGTATTGTCCCCTTATGTACTTATACATGGTTATTAGATCGCCCCTCAGTCGTCTTTTTTCTAGACTAAATAATCCTAATTTTGCTAATCTCTCTGGGTATTGTAGTTCTCCCATCCCCTTCATTAATTTTATCCTTCCTGAGCACCAGTGCCCAAAAGTGTACACACTACAGGCAGTATAATGCTCTCATCATGTGTATCCATACCTCTTTTAATGCACCCCATAACCCTGTTTTCCTTGGCAGCTGCTGCCTGGCACTGGCTGCTCCAGGTAAGTTTATCATTAACTAGGATCCCCAAGTCCTTCTCCATGTCAGATTTACCCAGTGGTTTCCCATTCAGTGTGTAATGGTGATATTGATTCCTTCTTCCCATCTGTATAACCTTACCTTTATCATTGTTAAACTGCATCTGCCACCTATTGGCCCAAGTTTCCAACTTATCCAGATCCATCTGTAGCAGAATACTATCTTCTCTTGTATTGACTGCTTTACATAATTTTGTATCATCTGCAAATATCAATATTTTACTGTGTAAACTTTCTACCAGATTGTTAATAAATATGTTGAAGAGAATAGGTCCCAACACCGACCCCTGTGGTACCCCACTGGTCAAAGCGACCCAGTTAGAGACTATACCATTTATAACCATCCTCTGCTTTCTATCACTAAGCCAGTTACTTACCCATTTACACACATTTTCCCCCAGACCCTAGCATTTTCATTTTGTGTGGCACAGTATCAAATGCTTTGGAGAAATCAAGATATACCACGTCCAATGACTCACAAAGAATAGAATCCACTTGTCCAGCATTGGACCCACACATCCTCCTCGTGTCCAGTATGAGTACCACATAGCCTCCACTCATCCCGAATGAGACCCCAAATCCTCTTCATATCAAGCATGAGACCCCATAGTCTCCCCATGTCCATCATGAGACCCCATAGCCTCTACATGCCCAGGATGAGAGCTTCATAACCTCCCCATGTCTAGCATGAGACCCCTATAGCTCCTCCATGTCCATCATGAGACCCACATAACCTTCGCATGTTCAGCATGAGAGCTAAATATCCTCCTCTCATCCATCATGAGACTCCATAGCCTCCCCATGTCCATCATGAGACCCCATAGCCTCCCCATGTCCATCAAGAGACCCCATAGCTTCCACATGTCCAGCATGAGAGCCCCATAGGCTCCCCATGTCTAGAATGAGACCCCTATATCTCCCCAATGTCCAGGCAAACATCCCATACACATGAAAAAAAAAAAACCACCGCATACTCACTTAGATCTTGTTCTGTCTCTGCTCTCTCCGATGCACTGACTCTCCTTAATGCACAGCTGATGAGATAAAATGACATTGTGTCAGCTGTCTCACAGCTAACTGGTGGAAGAATATATTCACCGTTGCCTGAATTCCAAGGATGCAGAGAGCACTAAGAGTGGATGGTGGTGGACAGGCTGGGGAGGGCATGGTGCGGCCCGAGGGCCACTGTTTTCAACCCCTCGGTTGTCTCAGTCTGTGGGTCAGATGGGAACAGCCAGAGTGCCAGATGTGGCCCATGGGCCACAATTTGCCCAGGTCTATTCTACTGGATAACGGGGAAGGAGACAGTAGGTTGTAGGGATTGCGGCGGCTCCGGTGGTGGTGAGCTGGCAGCGGTGTCATTGCAGGCTGTAAGCTTTAAGTTCCATCTGAAAGTTCCAAATGTGGGGATAATGGGATGTGTCGCGGCACAGAAATCCAGAGAATGTGGGATACTCGTTAGAAATCTTGGCTGGGATTGGGTGAGGAGTGTGGAGGACATAAAGGGGTCTTGGGAGTACCAGAGGTTGAGTTTTGGAAGATATCAGGAAATTAGTTAGAAGATGTACAGAGGAGACAGATTATAGACGGCTTTGTAGGTCAGTGTTTGTATGTTAGTATCGGTATTATTTAACATTTTCAAATATCCTGGAAAACCCTTTGAAAATCCTGGAAAAACTTGTCAGTGCTTATTATTTGCTGCATTACTTTCACACACTTTTAACAGGTTTTAGCAGTTAAAGCATTTCAAATGCTTGACTGGAGTAGAAGAATAATATATCACATAATCATAGTCACTCTGGCCTATTTGAGGTCACCCATTCCCTGCAGACATGAAATCTATCAGTACTGGATGTATGTGTTCCATACAGTATTTGCCAATTTTCAAGGGTAGAAAGCCAAACACAAGTACACAGGTTAATCCTCTTATACTATATACAACTTTTTCATTTTTGCTTTTCAGAATAGATCATTTTACAATCGTGTCTTTGTTACTGAAACTATTAAAAGGTAAACGTGTACTTTGAAGTGCCCAATCTTTTTGTCCATATCACTTATCAAATGAAAAATAAAAGCAGCTAATATTTGATGGGGCTTAGGCTTCTTTCACACTTCAGTTTTTTGGCGTCAGTCACTTCCGACATAATGACGGATCGACGTCACAATAGTTGAAAAAACGGATGTAACGGATCCGTTTTTTTGACGGATCCGTTACTCGGGGGTTGTATATACTTTTTGGAGCATGCGCAATTAAAAAAAATTTAAAAAACGGATTGGGGCGACGGATCCGCCGAAATGACGGTCGTGACGGATCCGTTGCCCATAGACGGCCATTCTATGGAATGACGGACGCGACGGATCCGTCGCGATCCGTCATTTCAACGCAGACAAAAAACGTTGCAATGACCGTCAATGTCTAGATGACGTCCGCCAAATTTTGACGGATCCATCGCATGACGGATGGAACGGACGACCATCCGTCACAATCCGTCGCTAATGCAAGTCTATGGGGGAAAAAACGGATCTGTCGAAAAAAAAAAAGGATCCGTTTTTTGAGGAAAATGACGGTTTTAGACTGACGCCAAACAACTGAAGTGTGAAAGAGGCCTTAGACATAGATATACGATCACTATATATAATGTATTTGGCTGTACAGTTTAAAATGTATCGCATTGTTGGCAGTGGATTCTACAGGGTGGATTATTTTTTCATAACAGCAGTTTACAATCCCTTGATAATTTGTTTAACCTTTTAACCCCTTAGTGACAGAGCCAATTTGGTACTTAATGACCAGGCCAATTTTTACAATTCTGACCACTGTCACTTTATGAGGTTATAACTCTGGAACGCTTCAACGGATCCTGCTGATTCTGAGATTGTTTTTTCGTGACATATTGTACTTCATGTTAGTGGTAACATTTCTTCGATATTACTTGCGATTATTTATGAAAAAAATGGAAATATGTCAAAAAAATTTAAAATTTAGCAATTTTCAAAATTTGGATTTTTATGCCTTTAAATCAGAGAGATATGTCACAAAAAATAGTTAATAAATAACATTTCCCACATGTCAACTTTACATCAGCACAATTTTGGAAACAAAATTTTTTTTTGTTAGGGAGTTATAAGGGTTAAAATTTGACCAGCAATTTCTCATTTTTACAGCACCATTTTTTTAGGGACCACATCACATTTGAAGTCATTTTGAGGGGTCAATATGATAGAAAATAACCAAGTATGACAGCATTCTAAAAACTGCACCCCTCAAGGTGCTCAAAACCACATTCAAGAAGTTTATTAACCCTTTACGTGCTTCACAGGAACTGAAACAATGTGGAAGGCAAAAATGAACATTTAACTTTTTTTGCAAACATTTTATTTTCACAAGTGTAAAAACAGAAATTTAACCATAAATGTTGTTGTGCAATTTCTCCTGAATACGCCGATACCCCATATGTGGGGGTAAACCACTGTTTGGGCGCACCGCAGAGCTTGGAAGAGAAGGAGCGCCGTTTGACTTTTTCAATGCAGAATTGGCTGGAATTGAGATCGGATGCCATGTCACGTTTAGAGAGCCCCTGATGTGCCTAAACAGTGGAAACCCCCCACAAGTGACCCCATTTTGGAAACTATACCCCTTAAGGAACTTATCTAGATGTGTGGTGAGCACTTTGAGCCCCAAAGTGCTTCACATAAGTTTATAAAGTAGAGCCGTGAAAATAAAAAATCGCATTTGTTTACACAAAAATGATCTTTTCGCCCACAAATTCTTATTTTCACAAGGGTAACAGGAGAAATTAGACCACAAAAGTTGTTGTGCAATTTCTCCTGAGTACATCGATACCCCATATGTGGGGGTTAACCACTGTTTGGGCGCACTGCAGAGCTTGGAAGAGAAGGAGTGCCGTTTTACTTTTTTGATGTAGAATTGGCTGGAATTGAGATCGGACGCCATGCCGCGTTTGAAGAGCCCCTGATGTGCCTAAACAGTGGAATACCCCCACAAGTGACACCATTTTGGAAACTAGACCCCTTAAGGAACTTATCTAGATGTGTGGTGAGCACTTTTAACCCCCAGGTGCTTCACGGAAGGTTATAGCGTAGAGCCGTGAAAATAAAAAGTCGCATTTTTTTTTCAAATATTATTTTTTTGCCCCCAAAATTTTTATTTTGACAAGGGTAACAGGAGAAATTAGACCACAAAAGTTGTTGTGCAATTTCTCCTGAGTATGGCGATATCCCATATGTGGGGGTAAACCACTGTTTGGGCGCACCGCAGAGCTTGGAAGAGAAGGAGTGCTGTTTTACTTTTTCAATGTAGAATTGGCTGGAATTGAGATCGGACACCATGTCGCGTTTGGAGAGCCCCTGATGTGCCTAAACAGTAGAAACCCCCCACAAGTGACCCCATTTTGGAAACTAGACCACTTAAGGAACTTATCTAGATGTGTGGTGAGCACTTTAAACCCCCAAGTGCTTCACAGAAATTTATAAAGTAGAGCCATGAAAATAAAAAATCCTTTTTTTTTCCTCAAAAATGATTTTTTAGCCCGCAATTTTTTATTTTCTCAAGGGTAACAGGAGAAATTGGACCCCAAAATTTATTGTGCAATTTATGCTGAGTAGGCTTATACCCCATATGTTGGGGTAAACCACTGTTTGGGCGCATGGCAGAGCTCGGAAGGGAAGAAGCGCCGTTTTGGAATGCAGACTTTGATAGAATGGTCTGCGGGCGTTATGTTGCGTTTGCAGAGCCCTTGATGTACCTAAACAGTAGAAACCCCCCACAAGTGACCCCATTTTGGAAACTAGACCCCCCAAGGAACTTATCTAGATGTGTGGTGAGAACTTTGAATGCCCAACTGCTTCACAGAAGTTTATAATGCAGAGTCGTGAAAATAAAAAATATATTTTTTTTCCACAAAAAAGATATTTTAGCCCCCAAGTTTTTATTTTCACAAGGGAACAAGAGAAATTAGACCCCAAGAGTTGTTGTCCAATTTGTCCTGAGTACACTGATACCCCATGTGTGGGGGGGACCACTATTTGGGTGCACGGCAGAGCTCGGAAGGGAAGGAGCGCCGTTTTGGAATGCAGACTTTGATAGAATGGTCTGCGGGCATTATGTTGCATTTGCAGAGCCCCTGATGTGCCTAAACAGTAGAAACCCCCCACAAGTGACCCCATTTTGGAAACTAGACCCCCCAAGGAACTTATCTAGATGTGTGGTGAGAACTTTGAATGCCCAAGTGCTTCACAGAAGTTTATAATGCAGAGTCGTGAAAATAAAAATACATTTTTTTTTCCACAAAAAAGATTTTGAGCCCCCAAATTTTTATTTTGACAAGGGTAACAAGAGAAATTGGACACCAAAAGTTGTTGTACAATTTGTCCTGAGAACACTGATACCCCATATGTGGGGATAAACCACTATTACGGCGCATGGCAGAGCTCGGAAGGGAAGGAACCCCATTTTGGAATGCAGACTTTGATAGAATGGTCTGCGGGCATTATGTTGCGTTTGCAAAGACCCTGATGTACCTAAACAGTAGAAACCCCCCACAAGTGACCCCATTTTGGAAACTAGAGCCCCCAAGGAACTTATCTAGATGTGTGGTGAGAACTTTGAATGCCCAAGTGCTTCACAGACGTTTATAATGCAGAGTTGTGAAAATAAAAAATATTTTTTTTCCACAAAAAAGATTTTTTAGCCCCCAAGTTTTTATTTTCACAAGGGTAACAGGAGAAATTGGACCCCAAAAGTTGTTGTCCAATTTATCCTGAGTACGCTGATGCCCCATATGTGGGGGTAAACCACTGTTTGGGTGCACGGCAGAGCTCGGAAGGGAGGGAGCACCATTTGACTTTTTGAGCGCAAAATTGGCTGTGGCGTTTAGAGACCCCCTGATGTACCTAAACAGTGGAAACCCCCCAAATCTAACTCCAACCCTAACCCCAACACACCCCTAAGGCTTCTTTCACACTTCAGTTGTTTGGCGTCAGTCAGCTCCGACATAGTGACGGATCCGTCACAATTGTTGAGAAAACGGTTCTAACGGATCCGTTTTTTTGACGAATCCGTTACTTGGGGGTTGTCTGGGAAAAGTATCTACTTTTTGGAGCATGCGCAATTGAAAAAGCGGATTGGGGCAACGGATCCGCCGAAATGACGGTAACGACGGATCCGTCGCCCATAGGCGGCCATTCTATGGAATGACAAACGCGACGGATCTGTCGCGAACCACCATTTCGTTGCAGACAAAAAACGTTACAATGGCCGTCAATGTCTAGATGACGTCCGCCAAATCTCGACGGATCCGTCACATGGCGGATGGAACGGATGACCATCCGCCACAATCCGTCGCTAATGCATGTCTATGGGAAAATAGCGGAACCGCCAAAAAAAATGGCGGATCCGCTATTTGATGAAAATGGTGGTTTCAGACTGACGCCAAAAGACTGAAGTGTGAAAGAGGCCTAACCCTAATGCCAACCCGATCCATAATCCTAATCACAACCCTAAGGATAATCGCAACCCTAACCTTAAAACAACCATAACCCTAATCAGAACCCTAAATCCAACACACCCCTAATCCTAATCTCAACCCTAACCTCAAACCTAACCCTAATCCCAATACACCCCTAATGTTATGATCCTTAGTGGCATAGGATCGCTGAACTGACCAGCTAAGTAAAATACAGGACCAGCTCTGGGATGTGGGAACTGGACTAACCGCAAACCTGATCCTAACCGCACACACTATAAGTAGCCGTGGAACGTTACCTGAAATCCTAGACTGTTATGACCCCAATGGCGAGGGTCTCAGAGGAACGTGGAAGTCTGCAGAATACAAAAATCCAGCTCATAGGGCAGTGGTAACTGGGTTGACCATATATCTACTCCTAACGCCAACACTAGAAGTAGCCGGGGATCATTCCTACGTTGATTCTAGATGACACGCGCCAGCCGGAGAATCTAGCTACCCCTAGTAGAGGAAAACAAAGACCTTTCTTGCCTCCAGAGAAGGGGACCCCAAAGCTGGATAGAAGCCCCCCACAAATAATGACGGTGAGGTAAGAGGAAATGACAAACACAGAAATGAATCAGGTTTAGCACAGAGAGGCACGCTTACTGATAGCAGAATAAAGAAAGGTAACTTATATGGTCAACAAAAACCCTATCAAAATCCACACTGGAAATTCAAGAACCCCCGAACCGTCTAACAGTCCGGGGGGAGAACACCAGCCCCCTAGAGCTTCCAGCAAAGGTCAGGATATAGATTTGGAACAAGCTGGACAAAAATACAAAACCAAAACAAATAGCAAAAAGCAAAAGGCAGACTTAGCTGATATAACTGGAACCAGGATCAGTAGACAAGAGCACAGCAGACTAGCTCTGATAACTACATTGCCAGGCATTGAACTGAAGGTCCAGGGAGCTTATATAGCAACACCCCTAACTAACGACCCAGGTGCGGATAAAAGGAATGACAGAAAAACCAGAGTCAAAAAACTAGTAACCACTAGAGGGAGCAAAAAGCAAATTCACAACAGTACCCCCCCCTTAGTGAGGGGTCACCGAACCCTCACCACGACCACCAGGGCGATCAGGATGAGCGGCATGAAAGGCACAAACTAAATCGGCCGCATGAACATCAGAGGCGACCACCCAGGAATTATCCTCCTGACCATAGCCCTTCCACTTGACCAGGTACTGAAGCCTCCGCCTGGAGAGGCGAGAATCCAAGATCTTCTCCACCACGTACTCCAACTCGCCCTCAACCAACACCGGAGCAGGAGGCTCAGCAGAAGGAACTACAGGCACAATGTACCGCCGCAACAAGGACCTATGAAATACATTGTGAATAGCAAACGACACAGGAAGATCCAGACGAAAAGATACAGGATTAAGGATTTCCAATATCTTGTAAGGCCCAATAAAACGAGGTTTAAATTAGGGAGAGGAGACCTTCATAGGAACAAAGCGGGAAGAAAGCCATACCAAATCCCCAACGCGTAGTCGGGGACCCACACCGCGGCGGCGGTTGGCAAAGCGCTGAGCCTTCTCCTGTGACAACTTCAAGTTGTCCACCACATGATTCCAGATCTGCTGCAACCTATCCACCACAGAATCCACCCCAGGACAGTCAGAAGGCTCCACATGACCCGAAGAAAAGCGAGGATGGAAACCAGAGTTGCAGAAAAAAGGCGAAACCAAGGTGGCGGAACTAGCCCGATTATTAAGGGCAAACTCAGCCAACGGCAAGAATGTCACCCAATCGTCCTGATCAGCAGAGACAAAACACCTCAAATAAGCCTCCAATGTCTGATTGGTTCGCTCCGTCTGTCCATTAGTCTGAGGATGGAAAGCAGACGAAAACGACAAATCAATGCCCATCCTACTACAAAAGGATCGCCAGAACCTGGAAACGAACTGGGATCCTCTGTCTGACACAATATTCTCAGGGATGCCGTGCAAACGAACCACGTTCTGGAAAAACACAGGAACCAGATCGGAAGAGGAAGGCAGCTTAGGCAAAGGAACCAAATGGACCATCTTGGAGAAGCGATCACATATCACCCAGATAACGGACATGCCCTGAGATAGCGGAAGATCAGAAATGAAATCCATGGAGATATGTGTCCAAGGTCTCTTCGGGACAGGCAAGGGCAAGAGCAAACCGCTGGCACGAGAACAGCAAGGCTTAGCTCGAGCACAAGTCCCACAGGACTGCACAAATGACCGCACATCCCTTGACAAGGAAGGCCACCAAAAGGACCTGGCCACCAGATCCCTGGTGCCAAAAATTCCTGGGTGACCTGCCAACACCGAGGAATGAACCTCGGAAATGACTCTGCTGGTCCACTTATCCGGGACAAACAGTCTGTCAGGTGGACAAGACTCAGGCCTATCAGCCTGAAATCTCTGCAACACACGTCGCAGATCCGGAGAAATAGCTGACAAGATAACTCCATCTTTAAGAATACCAACAGGATCAGCGACTCCAGGAGCATCAGGCACAAAGCTCCTAGAAAGAGCATCGGCCTTCACATTCTTTGAACCTGGTAAATACGAGACAACAAAATCAAAGCGGGAGAAAAACAATGACCAGCGGGCCTGTCTCGGATTAAGGCGTTTAGCAGACTCGAGATACATCAGATTTTTGTGATCAGTCAAGACCACCACACGATGCTTAGCACCCTCGAGCCAATGACGCCACTCCTCAAATGCCCATTTCATGGCCAACAACTCCCGATTGCCCACATCATAATTTCGCTCGGCAGGCGAAAACTTCCTAGAGAAAAAGGCACAAGGTTTCATAACAGAGCAACCAGGGCCTCTCTGCGACAAAACGGCCCCTGCCCCAATCTCCGAAGCATCCACCTCAACCTGAAAGGGAAGTGAGACGTCAGGCTGGCACAAAACAGGCGCCGAAGTAAACCGGCGTTTCAACTCCTGGAAAGCCTCCACGGCAGCAGGAGCCCAGTTAGCTACATCGGAGCCCTTCTTGGTCATATCCGTCAAAGGTTTCACAATGCTAGAAAAATTAGCAATAAAACGACGGTAGAAGTTAGCGAAGCCCAAGAACTTCTGAAGACTCTTAACTGACGAGGGCTGAGTCCAATCAAGAATAGCTCGGACCTTGACTGGGTCCATCTCCACAGCAGAAGGGGAAAAAATGAACCCCAAAAAGGGAACCTTCTGTACACCAAAGAGACACTTTGAGCCCTTGACAAACAAAGAATTTTCACGCAAAATTTTAAAGACCAACCTGACCTGCTCCACATGCGAATCCCAATTATCAGAAAAAACCAAAATATCATCCAGATAAACAATCTAAAATTTATCCAGATACTTCCGGAAAATGTCATGCATAAAGGACTGAAAAACTGAAGGCGCATTGGAGAGCCCAAAAGGCATCACCAAGTACTCAAAATGACCTTCGGGCGTATTGAATGCGGTTTTCCATTCATCACCTTGCTTAATGCGCACAAGGTTGTACGCACCACGAAGGTCTATCTTGGTGAACCACTTGGCACCCTTAATCCGGGCAAACAAGTCAGACAACAGCGGTAAAGGATACTGAAATTTGACAGTGATCTTATTTAAAAGCCGATAATCAATACAAGGTCTCAAAGATCCGTCCTTTTTTACCACAAAAAAGAATCCCGCACCAAGAGGGGAAGAAGACGGACGAATATGTCCTTTCTCCAGAGACTCCTTGATATATGAACGCATAGCGGTATGTTCAGGTACCGACAGATTAAACAGTCTTCCCTTAGGAAACTTACTGCCTGGGATCAAATCTATAGCACAGTCACAGTCCCTACGAGGAGGCAGTGCACTGGACTCAGACTCACTGAAGACATCCTGATAATCAGACAAATACTCCGGAACTTCCGAAGGCGTAGAAGAAGCAATAGACACAGGCAGGGAATCCCCATGAATACCACGACAGCCCCAACTTGAGACTGACATAGCCTTCCAGTCCAGGACTGGATTATGGGTCTGTAACCATGGCAGCCCTAAAACAACCAAATCATGCATTTTATGTAAAACCAGGAAACGTATCACCTCGCGGTGTTCAGGAGTCATGCACATGGTAACCTGTGTCCAATACTGCGGTTTATTTGCTGCCAATGGTGTAGCATCAATACCCCTAAGAGGAATAGGATTTTCTAATGGTTCAAGAGTAAAACCACAGCGCTTAGCAAATGAGAGATCCATGAGACTCAGGGCAGCACCTGAATCTACAAACGCCATGACAGGATAAGATGACAGTGAGCAAATCAAAGTTACAGACAGAATAAATTTAGGTTGCAAATTACCAACGGTGACAGGACTAACAACCTTAGCTATACGTTTAGAGCATGCTGAGATAACATGTGTAGAATCACCACAGTAGTAGCACAAGCCATTCCGGCGTCTATGAATTTTCCGCTCATTTCTAGTCAGGATTCTATCACATTGCATTAAATCAGGTGTCTGTTCAGACAACACCATGAGGGAATTTGCGGTTTTTCTATCACATTGCACCGAATTAGGTGTCTGTTCAGACAACACCATGAGGGAATTTGCGGTTTTGCGCTCCCGCAACCGCCGGTCAATTTGAATAGCCAGTGCCATAGTATCATTCAGACCTGTGGGAATGGGAAAACCCACCATAACATTCTTAATGGCTTCAGAAAGGCCATTTCTAAAATTAGCGGCCAGTGCACACTCGTTCCAATGTGTCAGCACGGACCATTTCCGAAATTTTTGGCAATACACTTCAGCCTCGTCCTGCCCCTGAGACATAGCCAGCAAGGCCTTTTCTGCCTGAATCTCAAGATTGGGTTCCTCATAAAGTAAACCGAGCGCCAGAAAAAACGCATCAAGATCAGCCAATGCCGGATCTCCTGGCGCCAGCGAAAAAGCCCAATCCTGAGGGTCGCCCCGTAAGAACGAAATAACAATTTTTACTTGCTGAGCAGAATCTCCAGATGAACAGGGTCTCAGGGACAAAAACAATTTACAATTATTCACGAAATTCCTAAACTTAAACCTGTCTCCGGAAAACAGTTCAGGAATCGGTATTTTAGGTTCTGACCTAGGATTTCTGATAACATAGTCTTGTATGCCCTGCACACGAGTAGCCAGCTGGTCCACACTTGTAATCAAGGTCTGGACATTCATGTCTGCAGCAAGCATAGCCACTCTGAGGTAAAGGGGAAGAAGAAAAAAAAAAACAACTCAGAATCTTCTTTCTTATAATCCCTCTTCTGCAATGCATTAAACATTTAATACTGGCCTGGCAAACTGTTATGACCCCAATGGCGAGGGTCTCAGAGGAACGTGGAAGTCTGCAGAATACAAAAATCCAGCTCATAGGGCAGTGGTAACTGGGTTGACCATATATCTACTCCTAACGCCAACACTAGAAGTAGCCGGGGATCATTCCTACGTTGATTCTAGATGACACGCGCCAGCCGGAGAATCTAGCTACCCCTAGTAGAGGAAAACAAAGACCTTTCTTGCCTCCAGAGAAGGGGACCCCAAAGCTGGATAGAAGCCCCCCACAAATAATGACGGTGAGGTAAGAGGAAATGACAAACACAGAAATGAATCAGGTTTAGCACAGAGAGGCCCGCTTACTGATAGCAGAATAAAGAAAGGTAACTTATATGGTCAACAAAAACCCTATCAAAATCCACACTGGAAATTCAAGAACCCCCGAACCGTCTAACAGTCCGGGGGGAGAACACCAGCCCCCTAGAGCTTCCAGCAAAGGTCAGGATATAGATTTGGAACAAGCTGGACAAAAATACAAAACCAAAACAAATAGCAAAAAGCAAAAGGCAGACTTAGCTGATATAACTGGAACCAGGATCAGTAGACAAGAGCACAGCAGACTAGCTCTGATAACTACATTGCCAGGCATTGAACTGAAGGTCCAGGGAGCTTATATAGCAACACCCCTAACTAACGACCCAGGTGCGGATAAAAGGAATGACAGAAAAACCAGAGTCAAAAAACTAGTAACCACTAGAGGGAGCAAAAAGCAAATTCACAACACTAGACGTCTCTTCACACCCTGAGAAACTGACTACCCCTAAAGAGAGAGCAAAAGCCTCACTTGCCTCAGAGAAGTAACCCCCAAAGATATAGAAGCCCCCCACAAATAATAACGGTGAGTTCAGGAGAAAATACAAAATGCAGAGATGAAATTAGATTCAGCAAAGGAGGCCCGCTCATCACTAGATACACAGAGGATAGCAGGAGTCTGAGCGGTCAGTAGAAAACCCTAAAAATATCCACGCAGAGATTGCAAGAACCCCCGCACCAACTAACGATGCGGGGGGAGCAACACTGCAATTCCAGAGCTACCAGCAAACAGAGAATCACATATTAGCAAGCTGGACAAAAGCTCATCATATACAGAGGAATATTTTCAATCTAAGATGAGCAAAAACTAGCAGGAAAACTTAGCTTCTCAAGACGAGACAGGAACTAGTGAAGCCAGGAGAGTTCAGAAAAGCACTGAATACACTGACAGCAGGCAAGGAATAATGGTTCAGGTGAGCTTAAATAGCCAACCTGACAAGCAAGTGACGAGACAGCTGATTCCAGCCATAACCGCAGTAAAACAAAAAGGTCACTAGAGGGAGACAAAAAACGGAGAACTCACACAGTGTTCACAACAGTAAACGGAGAACTCACACAGTGTTCACAACAGTACCCCCCCCTTGAGGAGGGATCACCGAACCCTCATCAGAGCCCCTGGGGCGATCAGGATGAGCCAAATGGAAGGCACGAACCAAATCGGCCGCATGAACATCAGAGGCGACAACCCAGGAATTATCCTCCTGACCATAGCCCTTCCACTTAACCAAGTACTGAAGCCTCCGTCTCGAAATACGAGAATCCAAGATTTTCTCCACCACATACTCCAATTCTCCTTCAACCAGCACCGGAGCAGGAGGATCAACAGAAGGAGCTAGAGGCACCACATACCTCCGCAACAAAGACCTATGGAACAGATTATGAATGGCAAACGATGCTGGGAGGTCCAAACGAAATGACACAGGGTTGAGGATTTCCAAAATCTTAAAAGGACCGATAAAACGAGGCTTGAACTTCGGAGAGGAAACCTTCATAGGGACATAACGAGAAGATAACCACACCAAATCTCCCACACGAAGTCGGGGACCCACACAGCGACGACGGTTAGCAAAGCGCTGAGCCTTCTCTTGTGACAACGTCAAATTGTCCACTACATGGTTCCAAATCTGTTCCAACCTATCCACCACAGAATCCACCCCAGGACAGTCAGAAGGCTCAACCTGACCCGAGGAAAAACGAGGATGAAAACCAGAGTTACAAAAAAAAGGCGAAACCAAAGTAGCGGAACTAGCACGATTGTTAAGGGCAAACTCGGCCAATGGCAAAAAAGTCACCCAATCATCTTAATCAGCAGAAACAAAACATCTTAAATAAGTTTCCAAGGTCTGATTAGTTCGCTCGGTTTGGCCATTCATCTGAGGATGGAAGGCCGACGAAAAAGACAAATCAATGCCCATCTTAGCACAAAAGGACCGCCAAAATCTGGACACAAACTGGGAACCTCTGTCAGACACAATATTCTCAGGAATGCCGTGCAAGCGAACCACATTCTGAAAAAATAGCGGAACCAAATCGGAGGAGGAAGGCAACTTATGCAAGGGCACTAAATGGACCATCTTAGAGAAACGATCACAAACCACCCAAATGACAGACATTCTTTGAGAGACTGGAAGATCTGAAATAAAATCCATGGAAATATGCGTCAAGGGTCTCTTTGGAACAGGCAAAGGCAAAAGCAATCCACTGGCACGAGAACAACAGGGTTTAGCTCGAGCACAAATCCCACAGGACTGCACAAAGGAACGCACATCCCGCGACAAGGAAGGCCACCAAAAGGACCTAGCCACCAAATCCCTGGTACCAAAAATTCCTGGATGACCCGCCAACACCGAAGAATGAACCTCGGAAATAACTCTGTTGGTCCATCTCTCTGGGACGAACAGTCTCTCTGGTGGACAACGGTCAGGTCTATTAGCCTGAAACTCCTGTAACACCCGTCGCAAATCTGGGGAGATGGCAGACAAAATAACCCCCTCTCGGAGGACGCCAACCGGCTCTGAAACTCCAGGAGAGTCAGGCACAAAACTCCTAGAAAGAGCATCAGCCTTCACGTTCTTTGACCCAGGAAGGTACGAAACCATGAAATCAAAACGGGAGAAAAACAATGACCAACGAGCCTGTCTAGGATTTAACCGCTTGGCAGACTCGAGGTAAGTCAGATTTTTGTTATCAGTCAAGACCACCACACGATGCTTAGCTCCCTCAAGCCAATGACGCCACTCCTCAAATGCCCACTTCATTGCCAACAACTCCCGATTACCAACATCATAGTTTCGCTCGGCAGGCGAAAACTTTCTTGAAAAGAAAGCACATGGCTTCATCACAGCGCCATCAGAGCTTCTCTGCGATAAAACAGCCCCTGCGCCAATCTCAGAAGCATCAACCTCGACCTGGAAGGGAAGAGAGACATCTGGCTGACACAAGAACAGAGCCGAAGAAAACCGACGCTTCAGCTCCTGAAAGGCCTCCACGGCCACAGGAGACCAATTAGTGACATCAGAACCTTTCTTGGTCAAATCCGTCAAAGGCTTAACCACACTAGAAAAATTACAGATAAAGCGACGGTAAAAATTAGCAAAACCCAAGAACTTCTGAAGACTCTTCACTGAAGCAGGTTGAGTCCAGTCCTGAATAGCCTGGACCTTGACTGGATCCATCTCAATAGTAGAAGGAGAAAAAATATAACCCAAAAAGGAAACCTTCTGGACTCCGAATAGACACTTAGAGCCCTTTACAAACAAAGCATTGGCACGCAGGACCTGAAACACCATCCTGACCTGCTTCACATGGGACTCCCAATCATCAGAAAAGACCAAAATGTCATCAAGATACACAATCATAAATCTATCCAGATATTCTCGGAAGATGTCATGCATGAAGGAAGGGGCATTAGAGAGTCCGAAAGGCATCACCAAGTACTCAAAATGGCCCTCGGGCGTATTAAATGCTGTTTTCCATTCATCGCCCTGCTTAATACGCACAAGATTATACGCACCACGAAGATCTATCTTGGTGAACCAACTAGCCCCCCTAATCCGAGCAAACAGATCAGACAATAATGGCAAAGGATACTGAAATTTGACCGTGATCTTATTCAGAAGGCGATAATCTATACAGGGTCTCAGAGAACCATCCTTCTTAGCCACAAAAAAGAATCCTGCACCCAAAGGGGACGAGGACGGGCGAATATGCCCTTTCTCCAAAGACTCCTTTATATAGCTCCGCATAGCGGCATGTTCTCGTACAGACAAACTAAAAAGTCGTCCCTTAGGGAATTTGCTACCCGGAATTAAATTTATAGCACAATCACATTCCCTATGAGGGGGTAGGGTACTGGACTTGGGCTCATCAAATACATCCTGGTAGTCTGACAAAAATTCAGGGACTTCAGAAGGAGTGGAGGAAGCAATTGACACCAAAGGAGCATCGCCATGAATTCCCTGACAACCCCAACTCAGCACAGACATAGCATTCCAGTCCAAGACTGGGTTATGAGCCTGTAGCCATGGCAGACCCAACACGACAACGTCATGCAAATTATATAACACCAGGAAGCGAATCACCTCCTGATGTGCAGGAGTCATACACATGGTCACTTGAGCCCAGTACTGAGGTTTATTCTTGGCCAATGGCGTAGCATCAATTCCCTTCAGTGGAATAGGGAACCGTAAAGGCTCTAAGATAAAAACACAGCGCTTGGCAAGTGACAAATCCATCAGATTCAGAGCAGCACCTGAATCTACAAAAGCCATAACAGAGTAGGATGACAGAGAGCAAATCAAAGTAACAGACAAAATGAATTTAGGCTGTACAGTACCAATGGTGACAGATTTAGTGAACTTTTTTGTCCGCTTAGAGCATGCTGAGATAACATGAGCAGAATCACCACAGTAAAAGCACAACCCATTCTGACGTCTATGATTTTGTCGTTCAATTCTGGTCAGAATCCTGTCACATTGCATAGACTCAGGCTTCTGTTCAGAGAATACCGCCAGATGGCGCACAGGTTTGCGCTCCCGCAAACGCCGATCAATCTGAATGGCCAAGGCCATTGACTCATTCAGACTCGCAGGCGTGGGGAATCCCACCATAACATTCTTAAGAGCCTCAGAAAGACCCTTTCTGAAAATTGCGGCCAGGGCACACTCATTCCATTGAGTAAGCACAGACCACTTCCTAAACTTCTGGCAATAAACCTCTGCTTCATCCAGACCTTGGGAGAGAGCCAGCAAAGCCTTTTCTGCCTGGTCTTCAAGATTAGGTTCTTCATAGAGCAATCCAAGTGCCAGGAAAAACGCATCCACATTAAGCAATGCAGGATCTCCTGGCGCCAATGAGAATGCCCAATCTTGAGGGTCACCCCGTAACAATGAAATAATTATTTTAACTTGCTGAACAGGATCACCAGAGGAACGAGGTCTCAAAGAAAGGAATAATTTGCAATTATTCTTAAAATTCAGGAACCTAGACCTATCCCCAGAAAACAGCTCAGGAATAGGAATCTTAGGTTCTGACATAGGACTGTGTATGACATAATCCTGAATACTTTGTACCCTTGCAGTAAGATGCTCCATACTAGCAGCCAAATTCTGAATATCCATGTCTACAGCTGAGTTCAGAGCCACCCAGATTTTAAGGGGAGGAGAGAAGCTGGACAAACTACAGAGAAGAAGAAAAAAAATACACACAAGGCTTCTCTTATCCCGCTTCGGCGATGCATTAACACTTTGTGGGCCTGCTGTACTGTTATGATCCTTAGTGGCATAGGATCGCTGAACTGACCAGCTAAGTAAAATACAGGACCAGCTCTGGGATGTGGGAACTGGACTAACCGCAAACCTGATCCTAACCGCACACACTATAAGTAGCCGTGGAACGTTACCTGAAATCCTAGACGTCTCTTCACGGCCTGAGAAACTGACTACCCCTAAAGAGAGAGCAAAAGCCTCACTTGCCTCAGAGAAGTAACCCCCAAAGATATAGAAGCCCCCCACAAATAATAACGGTGAGTTCAGGAGAAAATACAAAACGCAGAGATGAAATTAGATTCAGCAAAGGAGGCCCGCTAATCACTAGATACACAGAGGATAGCAAGAGTCTGAGCGGTCAGTAGAAAACCCTAAAAATATCCACGCAGAGATTGCAAGAACCCCCACACCAACTAACGATGCGGGGGGAGCAACACTGCAATCCCAGAGCTACCAGCAAACAGAGAATCACATATTAGCAAGCTGGACAAAAACTCATCATATACAGAGGAACATTTTCAATCTAAGATGAGCAAAAACTAGCAGGAAAACTTAGCTTCTCAAGACGAGACAGGAACTAGTGAAGCCAGGAGAGTTCAGAAAAGCACTGAATACACTGACAGCAGGCAAGGAATAATGGTTCAGGTGAGCTTAAATAGCCAACCTGACAAGCAAGTGACGAGACAGCTGATTCCAGCCATAACCGCAGTAAAACAAAAAGGCCACTAGAGGGAGACAAAAAACGGAGAACTCACACAGTGTTCACAACAGTAAACGGAGAACTCACACAGTGTTCACAACACCTAATCCCAACCCTAACCTTAACCCTAATCCCAAACCTAACCGTAATCCCAAACATAACCCTAATCCCAACCCTAACCCTAACTTTAGCCGCAACCCTAGTCCTAACTTTAGCCCCAACCTTAACCCTAAATTTAGCCCCAGCCCTAACCCTAAATTTAGCTCCAACCCTAACCCTAAATTTAGCCCCAACCCTAGCCCTAGCCCTAACCCTAACCCTAACCCTAGCCCTAACCCTAGCCCTAACCCTAACCCTAGCCCTAACCCTAGCCCTAACCCTAGCCCTAACCCTAGCCCTAACCCTAGCCCTAACCCTAACCCTAATTTTAGCCCCAACTCTTCTCTCCTGCCGGCCGGCAGATGGCAGCAGAGAGCGGGCGCACTGCGCATGCACCCGCCATTTTCTTTCCAGAGGAAGAAGCTGGCCGGCAAGAGGAGACCCAGGGACACCGGGTGAGTATGATAGGGTCCCCGAATCCCCCTATTTCTCTGTCCTCTGATGTGCGATCACATCAGAGGACAGAGAATTACACATCACTTTTTTTTTTTTTGCGGTCGCTGGTAAACAGTTAATTACCGGCGATTGCAAAACAGGGGTCGGTAAAAACCGACCCCGATCATGTTCTTTGGGGTCTCGGCTACCCCCAGCAGCCGAGACCCCAAAGATCTCCCAGGTGCCGGCCGGCGGTGCGCCCGCCATTTTTATGATGGCGGCGCCCATCGGGAGCCACGAGGAGCACCGGGGGAGACAGGTGAGTATCGGGGGGCCATCGGGGGCGACCGGGGACCTCATTTCTCTGTCCTCCGATGTGCGATCACATCGGAGGACAGAGAAATTAAATGGCACATCGCGTTTTTTTTTTTGTTTTTTTTTTTGCGATCGCCGGTAAACGGTTAATTACCGGCGATCGCAACTCGGGGGTCAGTAAAAAAACCCCGAATCATGTTCTCTGGGGTCTCGGCTACCCCCGGTAACCGAGACCCCAGAGAAAATCCGACTCTGGGGGGCGCTATTCACTTTTCCCACAGCGCCGTTAATTACCGGCGCTGTGGTTTAAGTACCCTTAGCGGCCGCCGTTAAAAGGCGTATCGGCGGTCGTTAAAGGGTTAAACTTCATTCTTAAATATCTAATTTATTTCATGGAAGTGAAGCAAATAGTATGTGGGACCTGGTGTAAAATAATTGTTCAATGATTTGATATTGATGGCCTAGACTTCGAATAGGTCATATATATCAGATTAATGCGGGTCCTAAACCTGGCACCCCCATTGTGCGTCTGTCAACCAGATGTAAACAGTGTGTGGAGCTGGTAAGGATTTTAATAATAGACAGCGTAGGACCATCCTGATCAGAGTCACCTTGTCGACGGTGGGATGCCTTTTATGCTATTTTTGATCAAAAGCAGTATTACTAAGAACTCTGTGTTATTTAAATGCGCTTTTGCTTTTTACTTATTTAGTTACAGCAGGGTTTTTGCTCATTTTGTTTCTTGTAGGTTTTGTATGTTTTATGGCCAATGTGAACATGCGTTTATGTGCTGCATGTATGCCAACTCAAATTAAGCTCAATTTTTGTGTCTGTTCCAGATACAGCAGACAGTCCCGCAACTGGGTCTACATCCTGCAGTCTTGGGCATCTGCTGAATATCCTTCCCTACCACCACCCCTCTGACATCTCCTCCTGCCAGGGTAGAAATAAATGGCAAATGGGCATGGATTCAGGGGTGATCAGGGGTGTGGCCAAAATTTTCCACCTTTGCCTCTTTCTGTTCTTCAAAAGTTGGGAGGTATACCTATGCTAGTGAGTAATTAAAGAGAAAAACTAGCTTCTGGGGTAATAAATTTGTGGAACTCAGTAATTTGGCGAACTCAGGTGTACAGCACATTTCTTTTTGCAGTTTGTATCCAGCTAGGAGAAGAATAAAAGTGTAGTAAATGGCCCTAAGAAAAGCAGGAGAAGTAGCTAAATGATAAGAGAATTAAGGCAAGACTAGTAAGGGAACAGTTGTAGGCTTTCAGCCTTTTCAGATTAAATCCCTATAATTAGGATGCATTCTGTAGTTGTAAACATGGATTGTCAAGTGAGTGCGCCTACTCAGGTTTCTGTTGCCCATTTGTGCGGAGCACCATCTAATAACGACATATATCTAGTGATGAGCGAATGTGCTCTGCACTCAACGAGCATTGGCTGGTGCTCTGATTTGAAGCTCGAATCCCCACCCCGCATGTTTGGCGCCTGTTACAGAGCCCATAAACTTGCGGAGATCGCCTGCCAGTCACTGCAAAGCCATAGAAATCTTGGTAGTGGCATTTCTGTGATTGGTTGAACACATGACCTCATCACAGGATATAAAATGACAGGCGCAGCCATGCTCGGCACATTACCGCCATTGCACAGCTCAAGGACAGTTCTTATTGGAGGGAGAGAGCAGTTATCCAGGCCTGTGTGTGCACAGTATAACTTATCAGAGTTCTCTAGTGTTGATACTGATGCTAATGCTGAACCATCCTACTAACAGTACTTCTAAGGGCTAATTCTGTGCTTTGCTGTTTATATCAAATACATTCTGCATTTAGCTTAGGGACAGTCGCAGGTGCAGGGAGAGTGGCAGAATCCAGCCTCAAGGAAGGGCTTAGGACTTTGCAGTCCGTTGCTAAATATATAGCTGCTGCACTTGACCACGTTATTTTTTGGGATTTTGGTAATGACATTCACTTGTCTGCTACTGAGGTAAACACAGAAATGCTTGGGGTTAAAGTCCGAGGCTGGTTTATTGCTTCATAAACCAAAATATAAAATAGTAACACAAAATGGCCCTATGTTGGATTAATGAAAACAAACAGCACATATAGGGTTTTCTCCACAGCGGCTCCAGCCTTGTTTGAAGCAACAAACTCCAGCTCACTCTTGAGCTCCAGACTGGAGACTTCATTGTCTCCAAACACACACAGAAAAAAACAAACACAGTGGCTTGACATGTAGCTTGCCAAACCACTCCATACTCACAAAAAACAACCCTGTCAATGCCGATTAACTCACACCAGGTACAGCAGAGGCATGGGTACACTGTCCAAGGCCTGGGTCAATTTCATGACACTCTCCCAGGGTCCAAGCCCTGATGACCTGGTATTTTAGACAAGGAGGGAAAAGTTTTTAAAAATGGTAAAGGAATACCTGTCCAACAAAACCAGCGTACTCCGTTATTCCTCTGTGACCTTCAACTATTGAGTCTCAAAGCTGGACACTTGGAATGAGCTGTCCCTCTAATCTTTGGAAGTATTGTGCTGCCCTGCTGCTAGTGTCTTATCTGAGCCAATTTTTAGTCCCGTCAGGGGGTTATAACAGACAGGCACTTTTGCCTCTCAACAGAAAGTAAAGTGCTGAGAGGGTGACTGTGATAAAAAAGAAGAAAGTCTAGATTAGCTCTGACTTTTCACAGCACCAGGTGACAGCAGCACATACACTGTTTTTAAACTTCAAAATTTGAATGAGGCCCCCCAGTTGTTGCCTTCAAGGGTTTGGATGACTGGATGACCCTTCTTCTAATTTTTTTCCTGGCTTTGCACAATGTAAGTAGAGATGGGCAAACCCGAACAGTAAAGTTTGGGGTCTGTACTGAACAACTACTGTTCGGACATGAGCCATGAGCATGTAATTCCCCAGGAAGTCCATGTTACTGCCCGGGTTCGGCTACCTGAACACCGGTGGCAATGCTCAGCGGTAAGACCATTACCACTGAGCACTGTGGTTCCTACACTGCGAGATAACAGCGTGAGCTTGCAGCTGTGATTGGAGGTAAAAAGTTTACCTGCAGTCACAGGTGTTGGCTGGTGGGACTACTACTCTCATCAGCCTAAGCCTGCTGCTGCTAATAACAGTGAGTTATTCATCAGTACCTGCGCTATAAATAAAAAAATAAGAATAAAAAATGATGTGAGTTCCCTTGCAGTCTTGATAACCAGCCAGACAAAGCTGACAGCAGCAGGCTGCAACCCTCCCATCTCTGCTTTAGCATGACTGGTTGTCAAAAATAGAGGGGTCCCCACATATCATCATGAAGTCTCTGAGCTCAACGCTGCACCGTGAGACTTTTTCTCATCGTTCTAGTGGTGGTCACTAAGGTCACCGCAGTTCAGGAGCCTGGCTGGGAATGCAGCCTCAGTGACGTTACTGAGGCTACACTCACAGCAGCTCATTCTCCAGTAGTTTTCAGCCTGGAAGGTCACATCTTGGCACCGTCCAGGTTAAAAACTATTTATCCCAGACATGGATTACAGTGTGGGACAGAACGTTGGACAGGTGAGGGATATGGTTATTTTTTATTTTTGCTTTTCTACAGTAGACCATGGCTTCAATGGAAAGGGTGTTAGGGTAAGTTCCCACAATCAGCAAACGCTGCAGGTTGGATGCTGCATGCTTGTGTAATGTCCAACCTACAGTATCCAGCTGTTACAGCATAGTGGATGGGATTTCAAGAAACCCCATGTCCACTATGCATCCACAGACACCTGCGGATTACCCGCAGAGATGGACATGCATCTCTCCAGACTGCAGCATGTCAATTTTCTCTTGCAAAAAGAAATTTCACCCATACAATGTATTTGACGGGGTGAATCCTTAAGATTCAGTGAACACATCCGGATTCACCTGTATTCAATAGATGGCAGTGCTTTGGACGCAGCAAACATGCACTGTCCAAAGTGCTGCCAGTTCCAGATCTTGGGCACATAGCCTTACATTAGGTGAGTATTTTTGTTGTTTATTATTTTCTGTTTTTTTTTTACAGGAGACCATGGCTTCCATGGAATGGGCTTTAGGTGAGTATAACTGTGTTTGTTATTTTTAAATAAAAAAGTAAAAGAGTGGTTTTGATTTAAAATAAAGGACTTTATTCTGGCTGTATGTTTATTTACAATATAACTATAGGATTAGTAATGGAGAGGCATCTTACAGACACCTCTCCATTACTAAGCCATGTGCTTGATGTCACCAGACAGTACAAAGATGACATCCCACAAATATGAACCCCACTTGCCATCATCACAGGGCAAGTGGGAAGAGCCAGGCAAAGCATCAGAACTGGCACATCTAATAAATGCGCCTTTTCTGGGGCGGCTGTGGGCTGCTATTTTTAAGTTAGGGGGACAATATCCATGTCCCATTACCAGCCTGAGAATACTAGCCCCCAGCTGTTAGATTAGCTGGATGTCACAAATGGGGGGACACCACACTATTTTTTTTATTAATTTATTTTGTATTTATTATTTTTTATTTATTTTAGCTAAAGCTATGAAGCAGTTTTGGCTGACTATTAAAAATACAGGGGAAGCCACGCCATTTTTTAAAGTTATTTATTTATGGCGCAGGCGCCGGCTGGTGAATACTCCCATCAGCCGCCGCCTGCTCTCGCTTTTAGTAACGGAAGCAGGCATAGGCTGATGGGAGTCATAGCCTCATCAGCTGATCCTGTGGCCATAGGTAAACTTTTTACCACCGGTCATAGCTGTGGCTCACGCTGTCATCTCATAGCGTGGGAACCGCAACTCTCTTCCCAGGGGGTAATGATCTTACAGTTGATCAGAGGCAGTGATTGCCACACTGCCATGCACATGACTGCATGGAAAACTGTGGATGTTCAGGCGCCCCATTCATTCGAGTGGGGTCCAGGTTCAGGCACTGTTTTGGTACCGAACTGAATTTTTTTAAATTGTTTGGCTGAATTCACTGGACCCAAACATCCAGGGTTTCGCCCATCATTATTTGTGAGTGTAGAAGTACCACAAATACACTTTATTAATTTTTTCATGAGGCACTCCAGTTGGTGTCTTCATGTGTGTATGGATGACCCTCCTTACAATTTTTTTTCTGGCTTTGCACTGTGTGCAGAGCCTTTGAGTGTAGAAGTACCATAACTACACTTTCTTAATATATGAATGAGGTACTACATTTGGTGCCTTGAAGGGTGTATGGATGATGCTGCTTGTAATTTTTGGCAGGCTTTGCACTTAATGCACAGCCTTTATGAGTCTAGGAGTACCAATACATGACAATTTGAACAGAATGTCTAAGAGGCCTTCTTTTATGTCTCAACAGGGTGTATCTGAGTCTTTCCATCATATCTTTGGCAGTTGTTGCTTCTTTCATAAATTACACTGAAATTTCCAATTTTTTTTTATAAAAAATTAAATTATGGATTGCTTAAATTAGTATTATTTTTAAGATCCTTTTTAAATTTTGCCTTATGTACAAGTCACAATACAGGAAAAAATGTTTCTTAACATTTTGTTTCCGTAGACTCCAAGTTCTCTTCGATTTTGAATATTTTATTGTCAGTTCTTAAAGTGGAGTAAAAGGTGACACCATTGTTTTCAGCAGCAATCTGGGAATGATAGATGCTTCCAGGGGTCTTCCTCATGCTGTTCTCCTTCCATTGATCAATTTTTCCATCCATTTCAACATTTTCACTGCCTACCCCAGACCTCCTTGTAGGGTCTGACGGAAAAATGCTCGGATTTCCCATTGACTCGCATTATACTTGTTACTCGAAACGATCATCCAGGCATTTTAGTGCTCGCTCTTCTCTACATAGACCCATACATGCTTAATCAATGGCATTGATTAGTATCATGAATGATTCTGTTGATGTTTACATTGCACAGCATGTGACATTTTTGCTGCAAAGACTAATATTCAAAAAAGGAAAGGAAAATTATAACTTCTATGGGCAGCACAAACTAGCAGGTGATTTTTTTTATCCCCTGGGTGTAACACTGGGGAGGATTCAGATTTTCCTAAATGAATTTAATATTGATATTGAATAAACAATATGTTTGTTTTGTGTGTGGGTTAAAACAACGCCAGTATGGGAAATAGGCATCTTAGGTTGACAAACGTTAAATGCCATGCTGCATATAAAATAACAAGTTCAATAGCAATCACAAGTTCAAGAGAATATATATAAAAAATAAAACAGACAAGGAAGAAAAATATCATGAAATATTGAGATGATGTCACTGTGTTCACACTGCTAAAATAAATGCATTAGTTATGAAAGGGAATGACTTAGTAACAAAAGAAATGAATAGAAATGTGTTCAGGTGGAAGGATTAGAAATGTGAGCTAAATTGGGAGATGCAGAGAGACAGAGAGAACAATGAACAAAATGACAGCAGGCAGGCATGTACAAAGAATTCATGGCGCCCCATAGCAGAAGGCCTTATTGGACCCCCCAACCTTAAAAAAATAAATAAATTGGTGTGATCAAAGGAAGATACATCTCTCAACATTTAAAGACAATGAGAGTGATTTGTAGTGTGTCAACAAAGTAATTTTGCCCATATTGAAGACCCTTAGTATCCTCACCCACTATGATACCCTTTTAAAGGCCCCCAAAAAGTATGATACCAACAAAAATGCCCTTAAAGCACAGATGATACCCACATAGTAAATTCCTCCATAGTATCCTTCATACACATAGTATGATGACCTCACAGTTTCCCCAGCGAAGTACAATGCCATAGTTATGCCCACCATCCAGTATGATGTCTCGACAATTCACCCACACACATTATCAGGCCCCTAGTGACCCTAACACAGTGTGATCAAGCCCATTACCACCCACACAGTATGATAGCTCCCACACTCCCCTAACACAATACACATACAATATCATGACCTCCACAGCCCTACACACAATATGATGGCACCAACAATCCCAAAACAGAGTATTACGGCCCCCATAACCCTCTATACAATATGATGGCCCCCACACAGTATGAATGCCCCCACAGACCACTCACAAAGTATGATGGCCCCCACAGTCATCTGCACACCATGATGACTCCCCACAGCCTTCCACAAAGTATAATAGCCCCATAGTTCTCCATACAGTATGATGGCCCCCACACAGTTTGATGGTGTCACACTTGCCCCACCGAGCATGATGGCCACTATACAGCCCCCTAACACAGTTTAAAGGACCGTACACAGTAGGATCACCTCCACAACACCCCACACACACAGTAAAATGCCCACCTAGCCCCACACACACAGTATGATAACTAACTGCTCACCCACAGTATAATGAGACCCTTCACATAGTATCATGGCCCCCACAGAGTATGATCACTCCCACAGCACCCTTATACACAGCATGATACCCCCATAGCAGTCCACAGACACTACCATTGTCCACACATAATATGACTCACAGCTCCTCACACAGTATGATGGCTCCCACACACTATGATCACCTCCACACCAAAATGTTAGGACATTTATAATTAATACTATTTAGAGATTTGCGTAATTTTGCATTTAGAAAACAAATGAACAATACAAAAGTGCAAACGTTTACATAGACTAAAAGTTCAATAGAGGAGGCATTAAATTAGTCTGTTGTTAGGGCAAGCATGATCACAAAGGATGGAGGTAACATTATATATAAACTTTCTACACCATTAGATATGGAATATTAAAAATGCAATTATCCCTTCTGACATTTTGATGGAAATCTGCTTTATAAATTCAGATGCTTATACAGGAAAATTAAGGTTCAGATTGTGACTCACTACACCCCTGTTAAAGCTAAGGAACACTATTAAATTTAAGGTCCAAACTTTTGTGCTGATTAATTTCTTCTCATATTTGTATAGGGGATTTCTTTTCATCTCATATGATACATTTTGCAATTCTGGCTGCACGTAGGCAAAGCAAGCTAACTTTTATAAAGCTGTCGGTAAATGTATAAACCCGTAGGCAGTGAACTCCCCCTAGTAGTGGCTACAGGTAGTCATTATGGCTATGACAGTGAACAGGGTTAACAGTTCAATGCCATGCACCCACCCTCTAAGTGCTACATTACAGTCTGAAACACTTCTTCTGTGGCAAGTACCTGGTATGTAATGATAATAATGGGCAATGAGAGACAAGGCTGTTCTTGCCACCGTCATTATAACAAACTATGTACAAGACAAGTCAAAAGACTTTTGTGGTTGCAAAAAGCTGAAACACTTTGGTCCATTATTGTATATAATAAAATAATATTTACAAAAATAAAATATTCAAATAAAGAAGACTGAATTGCTGCAGATTTTACCTGCTGAATTATTCAGTAAAAATTAGCAGTGATTTATAGCACCAAGGTAAGTGGATTAGATTTTACAGATCTGCAATTTTTTTAAATTTCTGATCTGCAATGAATCCAAAGCAAAATCTATATTTTCTACAGTCTTTTGTGGATTTATTTTTCTAGTCTATGTGAATTTAATCTTACAGCTCTGGCAAAAATTAAGAGACCACTGCAAAATGTTCAGCTTGTCTGATTTTTCTCTTCATAGGTATATTTTTGAGTAAAATGTAAATAGTTCATTTATTCTAGAAACTTCTGACATGTCTCCGAATTTGCAAGCAATAAATTTTGTATTTTTTTTCTGAAAAGTAGAAATGGTCAAAATTAAAAAAAAACCCGGTGCTTTCAGACCTCAAATAATGCAAAGAAAAGTTCATAATCATTTAGAAACAACAATACTAATGTTTTAACTCAGGAGGAGTTCAGAAATCAATATTTTGTGGAATAACCATGATTTTTAATCACAGCTTTCATGCGTCTTGGCATGCTTTCCATCAGTCTTTCACACTGCTTCTGGCGCAAAAATTTAAGCAGTTCTTCTTTGTTTGATGGCTTGTGACTATCCATCATCCTCCTGATTACATTCCAGAGGTTTTCAATGGGGTTCAGGTCTGGAGATTGGGCCGCCCATGACAGGGTTTTAATTTGTATATATATAAACATAAGGATGAATGACCTCGGGGAGATCAAAACATCTAACGCTGCGGAGACACCATCACGTGTTTCTCAACGCAGTGATTCAGAACACTGCCCCCATCCCTAAAGGGAAATATGCAAATGCATGTAGAAAAGCCGCGGAGACACCATCACGTGTTTCTCAACGCAAGCAATGAATAGTCAGGTCTTTCACCGGGAAGGAACAACCACGGGAAGGGCAGCATCCAAGAAAGGAAAACCACCTATGCCAAAACATGGTACCCTTCCACAGACAGCTGTTTCAGGGTATTTGCCCCTCATCAGTGTGGAGTAGGAAACTGGCTATTAGGAGCAGTGCCTAGTGAAAAGACTATAAGCATAAGGATGAATGACCTCAGGGAGATCAAAACATCCAACACCACGGAGACACCATCACGTGTTTCTCAATGCAGTGATCCAGAACACTGCCCCCATCCTAAAGGGAAATATGCAAATGCATGTAGAAAAGCGGCGGAGACACCATCACAAGTTTCTAAATGCAAGCAATGAATAGCCAGGTCTTTCACCGGGAAGGAACAACCACGGGAAGGGCAGCATCCAATAAAGGAAAACCACCTATGCCAAAACATGGTATCCAGGGTTTTGGGTGATCTCTTAATTTTTGCCAGAGCTGTATAATGCACATATTCAAGGTATATTTTCCAAAAGATCTTAGCGCACCAACGTTCCAAACCTAGGGATTGTAACAGCAATGGGAAAAGGTACTCATAAGGTGCTCATAGTATGTCATTAAAGGGGTTGTCCAGCCTGAGGGTACAATTATGACTAGAACTGTGCGATATGCATACATGCAGTGACGTGCCGACTGTACTTTGCTCAATGCAAATGAATTGAGCAAGGCTGGACACATCAGAATGTGGCCAGACCACTGCTCCTGGCGCTGGCAGTGGATAATCCTCACAGCGCACAGTGCACACTCTGTGAGGATTCACATGTCTGCAGTCACATAGAGTGACATTTGTGCCCTATGGTCAGACAATCCCTTTAACCCCTTCACCCCCTAGCCTGTTTTTACCTTCATAACCGGTCCAAATTTTACAATTCTGAGCAGTGTCACTTTTTGTGGCTATAACTCTGGAAAGCTTAAGCGGAACCCACCGATACTGAGATTGTTTTTTCGTAACATATTGAACTTCATAACAGTGGTAAAATATCTTCAATATGACTTGCGTTTATTTGTGAAACAAATCGGAAAATTGGTGAAAATTTGGATCATTTTGCAATTTTAAAACTTAATTTTTATGCTCTTAAATCAGAGAGTCATATTGCACAAAATAGTTTAATAAATAACATTTCCCACATGTCTACTTTACATCAGCACAACTTTTGAAACATAATTTTTGTTAGGACGTTATAAGGGTTAAAATTTGACCAGCGACTTCTCATTTTTCCAACAAAATTTACCAAACCATTTTTTGGGGGACCACCTCACATTAGAAGTGACTTTGAGGGGTCTACATGACAAAAAATACCCAAAATGACACCATTCTAAAAGCTGCTCCCCTCAAGGTGCTCAAAACCACATTCAATAAGTTTATTAACCCTTAAAGTGCTTTACATTAATTAATGGAATGTGGAAGGAAAAAATGAACATTTAAATTTTTTCACAACATTTTTTATTTAGACCCAATTTTTTTTATTTTTGCAAGCGTAACCAGGAAAAATGAATCCCAAAATTTGTTGTGCAATTTCTCCTGAGTATGTCGATACCCAATATAATGGGGAAATCCACCGTTTTGACACACGTAAGAGTTTGGAAAAGAAGGAGAGCCATTTGACTTTGAATGTAAAATTTGCTGGAATACTTACATGTCATGTTTAGAGAACCCCTGATGTGCCTAAACAGTGAAACACGCTCACAATTGACACCATTTTGGAAACTAGACCGCTCAGGGAACTTATCTAGATGTGTGGTGACTAGTGATGAGCTAGTGTACTCGTTGCTCAGGTTTTCCCAAGCACACTCGGGTGACCTCCGAGTATTTATGACTGCTCGGAGATTTAGTTTTCATCGAGGCAGCTGAATGATTTACAGCTACTAGCCAGGCTGAGTACATGTGGGAGTTGCCTGGTTGCTATGTAATCCCAACATGTAATCAAGCAGGCTAGTAGCTGTAAATCATTCAGCTGCCGCGATGAAAACTAAATCTCCGAGCAGTCATAAGTACTCGGAGGTCACCCGAGCGTGCTCAGGAAAACCAGAGCAACGAGTACACTAGCTCATCACTAGTGGTGACCACATTGAACCCCCAGGTGCTTCACAAAAGTCTATAATGTTGAGCCGTAAAAATAAAAAAAATCTAATTTTTCTCATAAAAATGTTTTTTAACACCAAATTTTGCATTTTAACAAGGGTAATAGGAGAAATTGCACCATACAATAATGATACCCCATATGTGGTGAAAAAACTACAGTTTAGGTGCATATAGGGCTTGGAAGGGAAAGAGCGCCATTTGACTTTTTGAATGCAAAATTTGCTGGAATAATTAGCGGACACCATGTCACGTTTGGAGAGCCCCTGATATGCCTAAACAGTGGAAACCCCCTCAAGTGACACCATTTTGGAAACTAGACCCCCCTCAGGGAACTTATCTTGATGTGTGGTGAGCACCTTTAACAACAAGGTGATTCACAGAAGTTTATAACATAGAGTTGTAAAAATAAAAATACCAAATTTTTCCCACAAATTTTATTTTAGCCCCCAATTTTTTCTTTTCACAATTATTTCTGCATCTCTTTATTCTGAGAGCTCTAACTTTCTTTTTTTTTTTTTTTTTTTGGCTGATTGAGCTGTGTGGCAGCTTATTTTTTGCGGGACAAGATGACATTTTCAGCGATACCATTTTTATTTACACTTTTTGTTTATCAGAATCAGCTGACACCCGATTGCGATTGTGCACACAAAATCGCATGGATGTAGTCATACGTCCAAGGTCGGTAAGTACCTACCAACCTGAAGGTGTGGATATGTTCAGTCATGAAAAGGTTAAAAAATCGCTCCCATCAAAATTTTTATCCTCTTAATATATTGCAATCATCATATTATATGGCACTGTGTAATAACAATTGCTAATTCTGCCTTTCTAATGATTTAATTCTTCTGTTTTCCATTAGGTCTATGACATCACATGATTAAAAACTGACTAATTGAATCCTTCCAAGCTCTACGTAGAAACAGGAAGTGAATTTTGTCTGTATGACTGATAAGTCAGTGCAAAACTCAATTGCAGGGGGAGTAGCTGGGTCTGGAGTTAAAGATGGGGATGATGTTACTACTCAGGTCTCTCTGTTCTCTTCCCCCATCGAGGGAAGAGGGGCACTACTGTGCACCGCAGTACACCAACCTGACAAACAAGGCTGCACAAACAAGGATAAACTGACAACACTAGGCATACAAAATATTCACTCACATGTAATAGAGGAATTCACCAGGGAGTGGAGGATGGAGAAAAAAGTAGAGGAAGGAAGGGAATTACCACACTTACCAACCACGCAACAGTCACAGATAACTCCTCCAAAAACTCCTCATATGAACACCTCTCTTCCTAAACCATGCAGCAAATGCTAGCTCTGATGTGTGTTTCAATCAGGACCCAGATTATAAAGGGGATGGGAGTGTCTAACTGTGCTCAGAGTTTCCAACATGGCTGTAACCCCATGACAGATGACTTCTGAAGGGAAAAGAGACTTCTTATTTCTACATAGAGCAGAGAATAGAGAATAAATAATTGAGTAGAAAGACAAAAAGAGCAATAGTAAGCAGGGTCAGTTTTAAACAAAGTGAGCCCCTGAGCAAAATTAAAAGTGTGGCCCCAGATGCTAAGACATTGCACCATCACACAGCAGTCTTGTGAAAACTATATATAACCAGGTGACTCCAGGAAAAATGTCTGTTATCTATAAAGAGTGGAATGCCTCCACAGGTTCAAAGAATTCATGAAAAAGGAGCTGGCTGGAGTGGTGCTCACCTTTCTACAGACTTCAAAAGATATACAGCTTCTGTGATACACAGTAAGTGGAGTACAGGGCTGGTTTTCTGTGGGCCAGAACTGAGTTCGCTATGCCCTGAAACTCCTCTTCTAAGCCCGAGTCAGACTGGTGTGTAGTGTTGCGGAATTAGTTCTTTCCTCAATGTTCCTTCAGTAGTTCTTCCTACCTCCCCATCCATGGCATCGGGTCCGGCTGTAGCTTCAGACAATACAGGAGACCTTGGGTCCAGGTTCAGCTTTACTGTGCAATTCGGTTACACCTGGCTGCTGCATACAGAATAAAACATAGTCCCAGTTTAGTTATATTCCCTTCGTTTTATGGCCTATTAGTTTTTGTCTCCATTCTGCCCGACTTGTCCCTAGAACAGCTGCTCTTGCAGACCCTAGGGACATTCCTTCCAGCATCACAGCTTTCCTGGAGACCACCATCCTTCCCTTTCTCTGCAACCCAACCGACATGTTCCTCACAGAGGGGACAGAGGTATGGCACTCAAATCCTCTTCCGGACCTCAGGCTCAAGACTGTCCGTGCATCCAAATGAAACTTTGGATATGTCCCCATGCTGTAGGGAGACTTGAACTGACAGCTAATGATGGGCAGACCCCTGGATGTTTTGGTTTGGCTGAAAATCATTACCACTGGTCAGACAGCAGCAGTTCCCAAGTGACAGCGTGAGCCTGCAGCTTTGATCGGA
Source organism: Ranitomeya variabilis (assembly GCF_051348905.1). Classification (NCBI taxonomy): domain Eukaryota; kingdom Metazoa; phylum Chordata; class Amphibia; order Anura; family Dendrobatidae; genus Ranitomeya; species Ranitomeya variabilis. The sequence goes on along the minus strand of NC_135234.1, from coordinate 704,859,129 downwards.
GGTAAAAAGTTTACCTCTGGTCACTGGCATCGGCTAATGGGACTACTGCTCCCATCAGTCTATGCCTGCTGCCGCTAATAACAGCGAGAGCAGGCGTGACTGATGGGAGTATTCATCAGTTGTTGCCTATGTGGAGTGCCCCCACTGTCGCAGGGCGAGGGGTACCCGGTACCGGGCCTCTCTGTCTCGGTTCTGGGATTGTCACGGTGGCTAGACCCGGTCCGTGACCCTGCTAAGGGGCGTCCAGTAAAAGTTGAGAGTGATGATGTGTGGTGCAGGGTACGATGAATAACGAGGACACAGAGTTGCAGTCTCTTTACCTCTTTACTGAAGGCTTCAGGATCCTCAATCCAGAGTACGGTTAACAGGGCTGGCTGAGACCGGCCGGTCCGATGGCACCTCCAGAGCTCCCTTTGCAGGTGGAAATCTGTGCCTTCCTTCTAGCGCTTGTGTGTTGTAGTCCTTCCCTGCTGAGCACCACGGGATAGTCCTCACAACTGTTGTGTCTGTTTCTGACGTTCCCTCACAACTGATTCTGATGTTCTTCTCCGTCCCCCAGATGATATGGCTAGGACGCACCCATATGACGGGTAGGCCTGGAGTTCTTCCGGGACCCTAGAGTTGCCCCTCTCCCACTGTTGCCCCTATGTCTGCTTAGGTGATTTAGGTGAGACAGCCCGCCTATAACTGACTGTCCTGCCATTGGTTTGAAGTAAGGCTTGGAGCCAGTACTTCCTCGGCGTTTCCGGCCACCGGCTACGCGCCTCAGTAGGATGTTGCCTCGATCTTACAGCACGACTCCTACTGGTGTTTTCTCCTTGTTGCATTGATCTCGTTTCTCACTCTTCACAATAAACCTCGCTTCTTGTCCTTTCTTGGGGTACCGCCGCAATGAAGTGCAGGCGCGGTCCCGTAACGTTCTTTCTGTTCGCTAGGCCTCTGTCAGGATCCCACCCCTGACAGGGACCCCCCTGAATCTTCCCCTGCAACACCCTCTGCCACAGGATGTTGCCTGGTTCCAACCCAGTCAGCTTTCTGTCTAACTTCCTATCTAACCCCCAGTTTTACCAGATTGTGAGGAGTGGCCTAATACATAGCGCCCTTAGCTCCCCCTGGAGGCCAGACTGTGAAGTGTATTGGTGTCTGTGATACCTGGACAGGTGAACTCCTTCAGTGCCATCACACGTACCAACACTCCTGTTATGATCCTAGTGGCTTAGGATCACAAATCTAACCAGCTAAGTAGAAAATAATAGGACGAGCTCTGGGGATGTGGTAACTGGACTAACCGCAAACCTGATCCTAACCGCACACACTATAGGCAGCCGTGGAACGTTTCCTGAAATCCTAGACGTCTCTTCACGGCCTGAGAAACTGACTACCCCTAAAGAGAAAGTAAAGACCTCACTTGCCTCAGAGAAATCCCCCAGAGATATAGAAGCCCCCCACAAATAATAACGGTGAGTTAAGAGGAAAAGACAAACGCAGAGATGAAACAGGTTAAGCAAATGAGGCCCGCTAACGCTAGATAGCAGAAAATAGCAAGGGATCTGTGCGGTCAGTAAAAAACCCTATGCAAAAATATCCACGCAGAGAATGCGAGAACCCCCACACCAACTAACGATGTGGGGGGAGCAACTCAGCACCCCAGAGCACCAGCAAGCAGGGAAATCACATATTAGCAAGCTGGACAAAAACTCATCATATACTAGGAAACATCTTGAACACAGATGAGCAAAAATAAGCAAACAGAACTTAGCTTCTCTTGGAGAGACTGATAACGGATGTAGACAGGAGCAATTAGAATAGCACTGAATACAACGGCAACAGGCAAGGAATGAAGGACCAGGTGGATTAAATAGGAAACCTAACTAGCAGATGACGAGACAGCTGATCCTGCCAGAAACCTGCAAAATAACAAAAAGAGCCACCAGGAGGAGCCCAAAGAGAGAACTCACACAGTACCACTCATGACCACAGGAGGGAGCCCGGAAACAGAGTTCACAACACACTCCCCTTAGCGGCGGAGCATCAGTACTGCAACGACCAGGACTCTGGGGCGCTGCACTCCTCCCCGGTTAAATCCAGTACTCCTGGACTGGGAAGAAAACAACAATACATTTCAGCAAAAAGACATACAATTTTTAGAAATGCAAAAACAAGTAAATTTTAACAGAGCTTCCCTTTATGGGAGGTGAGAACACTTGAACGTTACAAACATGGTTAAATATTTTAAATAACATACCATAAATAACTTCTATTACCCAACCGGGTATTCTACTTAGTGCAATCACTGAACAATAATTTAACTTTGCCTCTAAGGACGTATAAGCTGAATCCACTAAAGGCTTACTCATAAAACACTACAATGTTAATCAACTTTTCTTCATTTTTCCAACTTCACATTCGCAGGACCGCCTGTCTATCTGCCCCAGGCGTACTGCCTCTCGCTCTTTTGCAGGACCGCCTAGTTCCTCGTCTGGGCCTACTGCCTTTCTCTTTCTATACACAGTATAGGACTTATCAACCTTCTCTCAACACAAGATCACTGAGCCATCTCTGTATGGCTCCTAGGAGGACTCACCAACTAACCCCGTACGGGTTCACTTCCTGTCCTCATTCTCTAACACATTATTAAACATTTCCTACAATCAACTAACTAACTACATATAACTTTTACATATAAACATTATCATTACTTCTTTTAAGGCAACATTATACTTTAAGTGCTATTGGTGAACGTTCCCTTTAAGAGGGAACCAAGTCTCTTGGAGGTAGTGCAACTTCTCAAGCTGCAAGTTCGTGTAAGGCAGGGACTCCTATACTGTTTCCAGGAACAGTTTCTTCGCAAAGAGTCCCTTTTCTTGTAAAACCAGTAGGGGGCACCCTTAAGAAGGTGCAAACTATTTACAATAAGTTTGTAATCATGCAGTGTTCATGATCCAGTAGTTCTTTTCAACAGTGATAAACAGGAAACAAAACAAAAAGGGCAAAAATAGGGATCCCGGGTAAACTAAGGGATCCCTTTAAGAGTTAACCCTAGTCGGGTTGTAGCAGCAGAAAAACACCAAAAGACGAACAGTTAACTATATACATTTTGTAAAGCATTTATGCTTACTCAGGTTCCGGCTGATCCGGAGGTGGCCTCCTTCCGGGCCTCACCCGGCAAACGGCCCGTGACGGTATAGAAAAGCCTGATCCTCGTCCAGGCAGCGGCAACACTCCTCTCTGGGCCACCTTCCTCGACCAGGAGCGGGCGCGACCCATAGGTGCACTGTGGGCCGGGATATCCTGGGGTTCCGCGGTGGCGGATTCCGCTGCCTTTTCTGCAGGGGATTCATCCTCTGACATTCCGGCAGCAGCCTGGAGAGTGACGCACCGCTGAACGCCCCGAGCCGTCCAGCCGACCTCCCTACTCCATCGGGTATAGGTCACTGCGTCTCCAGGCTCTAAATCGCGGTCTTTGTCATATCTTCCACCGCAGGGCTCCACTTCCCTCCCTTCAACAAGGACCTGCAGCGGCTCTCCAATTTCCTGGATGACTCCCCTGCCCTCTCGGGAATTAAAGAATACCACTACACCCCAGTGTGACGGGGGAACCTCCTCAGCACCCGTCAGGTCGATCTGGACCGCAGGTTGGGGTCTATTCCTCCACGCCGTCATCAGGTGCCGCAGGTGTTCTGCCTCCGGCAGGATCCTCAGGCCCTGTGCCTGCAGCTCGCACTCTGCCGCAGCCGGGATAGAGGAAGCAGGGGACACCGGAGTTAGGCGGACCTCCGTAGGCTGGCCCAGCCGAGCGGTCACACGAGCGTCGGCCTCCCGGCGGCGTGCTATCTGCCTGGCCTCGGCTGCAGCTACACACTCCTCAGACGGCGGCCAGTTGGGTCTGCCCGGCGGTAACTCCGTGAGGGCCAGTCCCTGCAACGATGGCGAATCTGGGGCTGTGACGGGTAGTGCAGCCTCATGCTGGGTCGGGTCGTCCCCATGCGGTGCTTCCGACGTCGCCATCTTTGCCTCCTCCTCGGTATCTTCTTCCCGCGCTCTCTTTCGTGGGCGGCCCCGTCTCCATGGTCTCCACCCTCCGAAGAGTATAAGGAGGCGGACCTCAGCTGCTGACGGACACGTCCTCAGGATACAGAAATACTTAGACTGGGCGGCCATTGTCTTTCGCGCTCTTCAGCTTGTCTACACCCACTCCACGCCCTTCTTCTTCTCCTGCGCCCTCCTTAGCGCTGTAATGGCGGCGGTTTTCGTGGGAGCTTCGGGCGGCAAGTGGCAATACGCAGTCTTTGCAATAAGTCACAGTCCAAGCACAATAAATCACAGTTCCAAGGCACACATGACCTGATTCTTCAGGCTTAAGTAGATCCTGTTCGTGACGCCAAGTTGGAGCGCCCCCACTGTCGCAAGGCCGAGGGGTACCCGGTACCGGGCCTCTCTGTCTCGGTTCTGGGATTGTCACGGTGGCTAGACCCGGTCCGTGACCCTGCTAAGGGGCGTCCAGTAAAAGTTGAGAGTGATGATGTGTGGTACAGGGTACGATGAATACCGAGGACACAGAGTTGCAGTCTCTTTACCTCTTTACTGAAGGCTTCTGGATCCTCAATCCAGAGTACGGTTAACAGGGCTGGCTGAGACCGGCCGGTCCGATGGCACCTCCAGAGCTCCCTTTGCAGGTGGAAATCTGTGCCTTCCTTCTAGCGCTTGTGTGTTGTAGTCCTTCCCTGCTGAGCACCACGGGATAGTCCTCACAACTGTTGTGTCTGTTTCTGACGTTCCCTCACAACTGATTCTGATGTTCTTCTCCGTCCCCCAGATGATATGGCTAGGACACACCCGTATGATGGGTAGGCCTGGAGTTCTTCCGGGACTCTAGAGTCGCCCCTCTCCCACTGTTGCCCCTAAGTCTGCTTAGGTGATTTAGGTGAGACAGCCCGCCTATAACTGACTGTCCTGCCATTGGTTTGAAGTAAGGCTTGGAGCCAGTACTTCCTCGGTGTTTCCGGCCACCGGCTACGCGATTCAGTAGGATGTTGCCTCGATCTTACAGCACGACTCCTACTGGTGTTTTCTCCTTGTTGCGTTGATCTCGTTTCTCACTCTTCACAATAAACCTCGCTTCTTGTCCTTTCTTGGGGTACCGCCGCAATGAAGTGCAGGCGCGGTCCCGTAACGTTCTTTCTGTTCGCTAGGCCTCTGTCAGGATCCCACCCCTGACAGGGGCCCCCCTGAATCTTCCCCTGCAACACCCTCTGCCACAGGATGTTGCCTGGTTCCAACCCAGTCAGCTTTCTGTCTAACTTCCTATCTAACCCCCAGTTTTACCAGATTGTGAGGAGTGGCCTAATACATAGCGCCCTTAGCTCCCCCTGGAGGCCAGACTGTGAAGTGTATTGGTGTCTGATACCTGGTCAGGTGAACTCCTTCAGTGCCATCACACGTACCAACACTCCCCTTAGCGGCGGAGCATCAGTACTGCAACGACCAGGACTCTGGGGCGCTGCATATGTTCTAAATAAATAATTTAAAAAAATGGCAAGAGCTCTCTTTTATTTTTGATAGCCAGCCAGGCAAAACAAACAGCTGGGGGCTGCATCCCTCAGCTGTCAGCTTTAGCAAGGCTGGTTATCAAGAATAGAGGGGTCCCCACTCTGGATATCACCAGACAATACAAAGGTGACATCAACTCCACAAATTTGAACCCCACTTGCCACCGCTACAGGGCAAGTGGGAAGAGCCAGGCAAAGTGCCAGAATTGGTGCATCTAATAGATGCACCTTTTCTGGGCGGCTGTGATCTGCTATTTTTATGCTGGGGGGCCAATGTCTATGGTACCACCATCAGAATACCAGCCCCCATCTGTCTGTTTTAACTGGGTTGGTTGTAAAAAATAGGGGGTCCCACGCCATTTTTTAAAATTATTTAAATGGCGTGATAACCAGCCTTACTAAAGCGGACATATGAGGGTTGCAGCCCCCACCTGTGAGTTTTGCCTGCCTGTTTATCAAAAATACAGGGGAACCCACGTTGTTTTTATTTAAAAAAATTTATTTGGAGAGCAGGTGCCGGCTGATTAATAATTCTATCAGCTGCGTCTGCTCTCGCTGTTATTAGCAGTAGCAGGTGTAGGCTGATGCGAGCAGTAGTCCCATTAGCTAGTACCAGTGACCGGAGGTAAACTGCAGGCTGACGATGTCATTTGACAGTGTGGGAACCATGGTGTTTGCCGCACTGTCATGCACATGACAGCGCGACAAACACTCAGTGTTCAGGGTGCCGATCCCAAACAGTAAGGGTATGTGTCCACGTTCAGGAAACGCTGCGCTTTTGACGCAGCGCTGAGCCGCAGCGTCAAAAACGCAGCGTCCAGATGTTACAGCATAGTGGAGGGGATTTAATGAAATCCTGTCTCCACTGTGCATTAAAAAACGCATGCGTTTTTCCCACAAAAACGCACATGCGTTGCGTTTTTTCAGAACGCAGCATGTTGCTACAATGAGCAAAACTTCTCACTGGAGATTGACTGCACGCCAGCACACACATGGGTAAGCTCCAATTGCGGTATGCCACTTAGGCACTTTAATAACCATCGGCACTTTAATAACCATCGGCACCTTACGGGCATTTGTGCAATATAGATCAATATGTATGGAGTTAGGACTGAGTGTGCCTCATGAGTCATTTGGTCATTGGGACTTTCTGACCATTCCTGCCCCTCATATTTAGTAGCATTTGTATGCCGTGCAAAGTATTTGGACTATTACTACTTTATACTGCCGCTGGTTGGTACCCTCCTTGTCGGATATATATTAGTCTGTTCACATGTGGTCATTTTCCAGTGTAGTCATTCACCTTATCCCCATCTTGACATATTATGTTTTTCATTGTTGTTGTATTTGAAATAAAGTTTACCTTTTGTGACAAATCTATTGTCATGTAGATTTTATACATACAGTCTTTCGGTTATTGTCAATACGTATATACTTGGGAGTTTTGCTCCCTTGGTTTTCTCCCCATTGGGGTGCTATTGGCACTCCAGCTAGAAGGGAGTGTGGTATTAGAGGCTATATCCACAAGTTCGGTCTTTGTAATAAAATGAGCAAAACACGCAGGAACACCGCAGGTGACCTGCCAGTGACCTCAGGTGCATTTTTGGTCAGGATTTTACCTGCATAAAATCCTGACCAAAGCCTGAAGCAAACCTGAACGTGGACACATACCCTTAGGCTATGTGCACACGTTGCAGAATCATGTGCGGATTTTTCCACACTGGTTTTGCAAAATCCGGAGGTAAAACGCACTGCGGAATTAATGCGGGTTTTATGCGGATTCCAGCTGCGGATTCCTATTGTGGAGCAGGTGTAAATATCCGCACAAAGAATTGACATGCTGTGGAAAATACAACGCAGCGTTTCCGTGCGGTATTTTCCGCAGCATAGGCAGAGCGTATTTGGTTTTCCATAGGTTAACATGGTACTGAACACCGCATGGAAAACAGCTGCGAATCCGCAGATCCGCAGCAAAATCTGCAACGTGTGCACATAGCCTAACACAGACTTCCTAGTGACGTTAGTGTTCTGTGTCCGTGCCCAAACGGTAGGTGTACTGACAACACCTGCTCGCCTCTGCTGTATCTTTCTTTGAACATCAAAGATTCGGGAAGGACAAAACAATGGGGAAAAGAAACAGAAAGCACTACCTAAGCATAGTAAATATACACAGCTGTTAGGAAAAATGAATATTTGTTAGTCTACTCACCTGTGTGGGTTGTGCAATTAGGCACAACTTTAGACATCATTTGATTTACCACAAGGGTTCCTTTAGCAGTATGCTGCCATTCCAGCAGTCCATGTAGGTAATTATTCCTTCCCAAATAATTCCTTACCATGTGAATGTATAGAAAAAAGGGCGAAAAATGGTTATTTCTGGCAGGCGTTTCCCTTCTAAAAGGAGACTCCAAAATGAATCATGAAAAACCAACAGGATGTCTTCATAAATGGTGACTAATATAGAGTTCTTATTTGTAAATAAAATTAGATTTATTAACCCCTTAATGACTGCCGATGTGCCTTTTATCTGCGGCAGTTAAGGGTACTCGGGGGTAGCTTAGACCCCAGAGAACATGATTTGGGTCGGTTTTCACCAACCCCGGTATTGTGATCGCCGTTATTACAGCGACCGCAAAAAAAAGTCAGATTTTCCATTTACCGTATTTTCCGGCGTACAAGACGACTTTTTAACCCCTGAAAATCTTCTTAAAAGTCGGGGGTCGTCTTGTACGCCGGGAATCGCCTTGTACGCCGGGTGTATATGGTGGGTGGGGGGGGAGTGATCCTGATGACGACGAGGGGGCGTCTCACAGAAAAGTGAGTATCCCCCATTACCTTATCATAGCGCTGCAGCGTGGGGTCTCTGTGCTGGGAGCGGCGGCGGCTGCTGTGCTGTGGCGGCTCCTCTTCTGCAGTGTGGGGCCTGTGGGGCGGTGGCGGCGGCGGCGTATCTTCATGCAGTCGGGGCTCCTCCGGCATCTCAGCCTGGAAGCCCCGCCGGCAACTCCATCGGTACAATGCGCTGGCCTCCGGGAAAATGGCCGCTGCTTAGATTCAGATCTCGTTGAGATCTGAATCTGAGCATGCGCAGCCCCCAGCGGCCGGGCCACCGCATCGCACCTATTGAGCTGCCTCCGGGAAAATGGCCACTGCTCAGATTCAGATCTCGTCTCCCGAGATCTCGGGACGAGATCTGAATCTGAGCAGCGGCCATCTTCCCGGAGGCCACCTGACCGCATTGTACCCATGGAGTTGCCGGCGGGGCTTCCAGTCTTTGAGATGCCGGAGGAGCCCCGACTGTATGAAGATACGCCGCCGCCACCGCCCCACAGCACCAGAGGCCCCACACTGCAGAAGAGGAGCCGCCACAGCACAGCACAGCACAGCAGCCGCCGCTCCCAGCACAGAGACCCCACGCTGCAGCGCTATGATAAGGTAATGGGGGATACTCACTTTCCTGTGAGACGCCCCCTCGTCCTCATCAGGATCACTCCCCCCCCCCCCAAAAGGCACATATTCACCGGCCCTATAAGACGACATAGGGTGTATAAGAAGACCCCCGACTTTTAAGAAGATTTTATTTTTTAACTGGTAAAGTTGGGGGGTCGTCTTATACGCCCAGTCGTCTTATACGCCGGAAAATACGGTAATTTCTCTTTCCTCTGATGTGATCGCACATCAGAGAGAGATATAGGGTCCCAGATTCCCCCAGATACCTCCATTGTCTCTGGATATTTCAGCATCCCCCCGTGAAGTCCCCCTGGCGTCTTGTTCCGGGGGAAAAAATAGCGGGTGAATGCGCAGTGCTCCCGCTGAGATATGCTGGCCAGCACCCGGCAACAATAGGAAATTATTCCTATTGGTTCATTTTGATCACTGTGATAGACCCTATCACAGTGAACAAAATATAACAAATAGTATATAAAACACAACATTATCACCCCCTTAGTTAGGGAAAAATAATAAAATAAAAAATATATATTTATTTCCATTTTTCCATTAAGGTTAGAGTTGGGCTAAAGTGAGTTGGGCTAAAGTTAGGCTTGGGCTAAACTGAGTTGGTCTAAAGTTAGGGCTAGGGCTAGGGTTAGGGCTAGGGTTGGGATTAGGGTTAGGGATGTGTCGGGATTAGGGTTGGAGTTAGAATTGGGGTTTTCCACTGTTTAGGTACATCAGGAGGTCTCCAAATGCGACATGGCACCACCAATGATTCCAGCCAATTTTGTGTTCAAAAAGTCAAACGGTGCTCCCTATCTTCTGAGCCCTGCCATGTACCCAAACAGTGGCTTTTCCCCACATATGGGGTATTGGCGTACTCAGGAGAAATTGCACAACAAATTTTGCAGTCCATTTTCTCCTGGTACCCTTGTGAAAATAAAAAAAATGGTTCCAAAATAAATTTTTTGTGAAAAATTAAAATGTTGATTTTTTTTCTTCCACATTGCTTTAGTTCACCTGAAGCACATGAAGGCTTAATAAACTTCTTGAATGTGGTTTTGCGCACCTTGAGGGGTGCAGTTTTTAGAATGGTGTCACGTTTGGGTATTTTCTGTTATATTGACCCCCCAAAGTCACTTCAAATGTGAGGTGGTCCCTACAAAAATGGTTTTGTAAATTTTGTTGGAAAAATGAGAAATCGCTTGTCAAATTTAACCCTTATAACTTCCTAACAAAAAAAATTTGTTTACAAAATTGTGCTGATGTAAAGTAGTCATGTGGGAAATGTTATTTATTAAGTATTTTGTGTGACGCTACTCTCTGATGTAAGGGCATAAAAATTCAAAGTTTGAAAATTGCTAAATTTTCAAAATTTTCGCCATATTTTCGTTTGTTTTTTTTTCCAGAAATAAATGCATGTTGTGTCGAAGAAATTTTACCACTAACATGAAGTACAATATGTCATGAAAAAGCAATCTTAGAATCAGTGGGATCCGTTGAAGCGTTCCAGAGTTATAGAAATGCCCTAACTAGAAATTTTATTATTAAAAACCGAGGCAAACTCGAAAGTGAAAACAAAAAAAGACACAAAAGGTGCTCAAAACCAAAACCAAATGCCCTTAACCTAAAAGGGGATTACTAGAAGACCCTAGCAAGAGGCTATGTATAGACCCCTACCTGACTGCGGAGGTTGGCGCCCTATGGGGAAACGTTGTGGCGCCCCCACTCAACGATGGCTGACCCTGCACGCCCTAATGTGACCTGCAGCCACTAGTGAGACCCCTACCCACAGGCTAAAGGGTCCTCTATCACTATACAAAGAACATCTAAGCTAGGGAAAAACTAGGTCCCCAGTGAGTATAAAAACATAGTATGAACACATGGCGGGTATAAATGGTGCAGTACCGTTCCGTTGATGAACACGTCTATTCCAGCCAGAGTGATATACACAAATAAAACGTTTGTTGAATATTCCACCTATTAACCCCACAAGGGGAACCAAAAACTCAGATACTAAGGAGACCCCTCTTATATTTAATCTTGATAATTAATAAGACAGTATAGGTCTCCTGCAGGTACCACCAGTACTAATGCCAGGCATGTACTGCATGAAAAGGATAATAATCAGTGGAATAGGTGAGAAACAATACTCATCTCTGGTCGTGTTGACGGTAACTCTTTACCCGCCATAACTTAAAGACGCCTCAACGTGTTTCGCCCACTTAGGCTCCTCAGGAGGCCCGATATTTTGATGATACGTGTCATATCTAAATGATAGATGACACGTATCATCAAAATATCGGGCCTCCTGAGGAGCCTAAGTGGGCGAAACGCGTTGAGGCGTCTTTAAGTTATGGCGGGTAAAGAGTTACCGTCAACACGACCAGAGATGAGTATTGTTTCTCACCTATTCCACTGATTATTATCCTTTTCATGCAGTACATGCCTGGCATTAGTACTGGTGGTACCTGCAGGAGACCTATACTGTCTTATTAATTATCAAGATTAAATATAAGAGGGGTCTCCTTAGTATCTGAGTTTTTGGTTCCCCTTGTGGGGTTAATAGGTGGAATATTCAACAAACGTTTTATTTGTGTATATCACTCTGGCTGGAATAGACGTGTTCATCAACGGAACGGTACTGCACCATTTATACCCGCCATGTGTTCATACTATGTTTTTATACTCACTGGGGACCTAGTTTTTCCCTAGCTTAGATGTTCTTTGTATAGTGATAGAGGACCCTTTAGCCTGTGGGTAGGGGTCTCACTAGTGGCTGCAGGTCACATTAGGGCGTGCAGGGTCAGCCATCGTTGAGCGGGGGCGCCACAACGTTTCCCCATAGGGCGCCAACCTCCGCAGTCAGGTAGGGGTCTATACATAGCCTCTTGCTAGGGTCTTCTAGTAATCCCCTTTTAGGTTAAGGGCATTTGGTTTTGGTTTTGAGCACCTTTTGTGTCTTTTTTTGTTTTCACTTTCGAGTTTGCCTCGGTTTTTAATAATAAAATTTCTAGTTAGGGCATTTCTATATGAATATAAATTATTCCCCCGTGCTACAATATTTTTTCTTTTTGAGCGTTCCAGAGTTATAACCACATAAAATGACAGTGGTCAGAATTGTAAAAATTGGATTGGTCATTAAACACAATATTGGCTCTGTAACTAAGGGGTTAAAAATATATAAAAAATATAAAAATAGACACAAAGCATATCGGCTTATCCAAGCCTTCATCAAGTGTCTGGAGGTGAATAATTCCTATCACAAATTTATATCTTTCCATCTTTCCCTATTTCAGTGGGTGGGGCTCCCCATATACAGCTCTGGCAAAATTAAGAGACCGCTGCAAAACTTTCTGTTTGTCTGATTTTTCTCTTTATGGATATATCTTTTTAGTAAAATATAAATTGTTCTTTAATTCTATACACTACTAACAACATGTCTCCGAAGTTCCAAGCAATAAATTTTGTATTTATTTTCTGAAAATGAGAAATGGTCAAAATAACAAAAAAATGCATTGTTTTCAGACCTCAAATAATGCAAAAAAACCAAGTTCATAATCATTTAGAAACAACAATACTAATGTTTTAACTCAGGAAGAGTTAAGAAATCAATATTTTGTGAATAACCATGATTTTTAATCACAGCTTTCATGCGTCTTGGCATGCTTTCCACCAGTCTTTCACACTTCTTTTGGGTGACCTTATGCCACTCCTGGTACAAAAATGTAAGCAGTTCTTTGTTTGATGGCTTGTGACTAGGGTTGAGCGACCTTTAGTTTTTTAGGGTCGAGTCGGGTTTTGTGAAACCCGACTGTCTTAAAAGTCGAGTCGAGTGAAATCGGCCGACCACAGTGAAAAGTCGGGTTTCGGCCGAAACACGAAACCCAGTGAAGATAATTTTTTTTTTTTTTGTCTCTCTCTCTCTCTCTCTCTCTCTCTCTCTCTCTCCCCCCCCCTCCGTCCCAGAACAGAAAATTTCGATTTGCACATTCCAAATCGCTACTGCGCACAAGCGATAACATGACGATAGGCGTTCACTCCCCTAACACCTATGTCATCACTCTGCCCACGCTCATTCATTGGCTGAAAAAATGGCGCTAATCACGTCATACGAAACGCGACTTTGGCGCCAAGATCGCGTACCGCATGGCCGACCCCCACAGGGATCGGGTCGGGTTTCATGAGACGCCGACTTTGCCAAAAGTCGGCGACTTTTGAAAATGAACGACCCGTTTCGCTCAACCCTACTTGTGACTATCCATCTTCCTCTTGATTACATTTCAGTGGTTTTCAATGGGGTTCACGTCTGGAGATTAGGCTGCCCATGACAGGGATTTGATGTGGTGGTCCTTCATCCATACCTTGATTGACCTAGCTGTGTAGCATGGCGCATTGTCCTGCTGGAAAAAAACAGTCCTCAGAGTTGGGGAACATTGCTTGAGCAGAAGGAATCAACTGTTTTTCCAGGATAACCTTGTATGCGGCTTGATTCATACGTCATTCGCAAAGATTAACCTACCCAATTCCAGCCTTGCTGAAGTTTTCCCAGATCATCACCGATCCTCCACCAAATTTCACAGTGGGTGCAAGACACTGTGGCTTATATGCCTCTCCAGGTCTCCATCTAACCATTAGATGACCAGGTGATGATTTGGGGATGCTTCAGCAAGGCTGGAATTGGGCAGGTTAATCTTTGCGAATGACGTATGAATCAAGCCGCATACAAGGTTATCCTGGAAAAACAGTAGATTCCTTCTGCTCAGGCAATGTTCCCCAACACTGAGGACTGGTTTTTCCAGCAGGACAATGCGCCATGCCACACAGCTAGGTCATGGATGAAGGACCACCACATCAAATTCCTGTCATGGCCAGCCCAATCTCCAGACCTATAGATATGGAGCACCTTATGGGGCCCATCATGAACTGTGTGGAGCATTATATGGAGCTCCTGATTCAATATGGATATTCAAAAACATTTATCTACTGATGTCTCAATTAATTTTACTTTTATTGGTACCTATTTTTACTTTTGACATTTACCGGTCGCTGCTGCATTTCCCACCCTAGACTTATACTCGAGTCATTAAGTTTTCCAAGTTTTTTGTGGCAAAATTAGGGGGGTCTGCTTATACTCGGGTCGGCTTATACTCGAGTATATACGGTAATTTCTTTGAATAGTCCTTAGCTTAACTTTTGGGTAACACTGATACTGGTTGCCATCCCGAGAAACAAAGACAATGAAGAAACAGCTAAACATAATAAAAAATGGAAGTTCTCACATTTAAATCACTGACCAAGTAGAAAACATTACAGTTTTATGATACCACGATGGATAGTATATGGGGTTGTGCAGTAAGAGTTCTGCCCATATCTCGATTAAATCTCAGACTCACCTTGGAAATGTTTCAAGAAGAAACAACCCGGACAGATGCTAAGGGCAGTTGAAAAACCCTGTCTGCTTTTCAACATTTCCAGAGATGTCACCTGGGAAAATGCAGCCGACAGTTTCCAAGATGTCAGGATGCAAGAGAAAGACTTTCATGAACATGATTTGTGTATGTGTCCTACAAATGTCCAAGAAGAAAAACTAAAAAGAACAAAGTTTACACATGACAGAACCTGAGGAAAGTAAAGGGAATAGATTTAATGATGAGGGGAAAAACAGTTCTCCACTTAAGAATTGAGACGTTAAAAGCCGTGCATTATATTTCTTCAAACAGGTGAGCAGCCATCGTCTCCAGCACACACAACCTTGTAATATCTCCTTTAATCCATCATGCATTTTAAATGCATTTTTCAGAGAGAGCTATTTTTGCTTTTCAACATTTCTCAGATGATGACAGTAATTTGTTTCCATGGCAATATCATTTTTTTTCCTCACCACTTCCTTCAAGAAATAGAGGACTATACATCTAATCAAACACTAACATTAGATTTCTATCATATTTTAATAGGAGCATTAATTTGATTCATACTAGAAAAAATTAAATAACATTACAATATGAATGAGACACAAAAGATAAGAATTAGCCAGCCGACAGCCTGCCATGCTAATAATACATCTAATCTTACTTTAAAGAGTGATTGTATTTAGAAATACATTTTCCTTTGTGAACAGTCAACAGAATACTATGCCGATTATACTAAAAGGAAGTTTCGTGAAACTACTGCAGCCCACACGACAGCCCACATGTCTGTAAAATGGCAATGAGCTATTTAAATGGTGACAGTACTTTCAGACACCTACGGTAGATCTCATTTGCTAGATACTGTGATAAATTGACAATTTGGCAATTATCTTGTCTTCTTTATTCCCCCCACCCCAAAAAAACAAAAAACAAAACCAAACACTCCAAAGTTCTAGCCACTAAATGTTTCCACTCTGGCTAAGCTAAATTGAGGTACACTGCCTGTTGTGAAGTGTAATCAGTCTCTAGCAGCAGAGACTTGGAAAAAGGAATAATGCTGAACTGTATTTTCTCTTTACTTTATTGATTGGTTGTTGCCATATCCTGTATACTAACAAGGTCTTGGCAAAACACACCTTTTGGTCACAAACATTTCTGAAGGCAGGAGATTCCACAAATTAACTGTTGATGAGGCATACCTATTAATTTGAAGCCATTCTAAGTGACTAGCTGATTAAGCTGAATGGCAAGGGAGTCTAAAGCTGCCATAAAAGTAAAAGTTGGGTACTTTGTAGAATCTAAAGGTTAACACGTATTGTGGTTTGCTTTGCAGGTTCTTCTTTATTTTTTGGTTTCCAGCTGTGTCCTCTCGTGGTTTTTCTGCTGTCTGAATATACAATTTGCACATTCCAATAAGAACTAACGCATATACAATTGTGTCAAAACCTTTGATGCGTACCTTATATGCAACAAGAGTAGTTTAGTTGCTGTGTGGGATGATGGCAACAATGCATTAGAAAGGAGCGAATCAATTCACAACAAATTGACTTTGTCACAAATTTCATTAAAAATTCAGATTCAACATAATCCAAATTTTTAATGATTTGATTTGCATGAATCCAGAAAAATGCCAATGAGCAGGTTGTCATTTTATTGGATTCATTTGAGAGCCGATAACTTATTAAAAAAACAATATAAAATGATATTAATCTGTCCTGCCACTGCAGTCCCCTGCCCAGTCCGCTGCTCTTTTATTTGGATCTTTAGTTCTTTGGGTCTTCCAGCGATGATTAATTCTCACGCGGTCTTGTGCGTCACACCCCACATGACCGCCTGAGGCTTAGTAAGTACTTGAAAACCCAAAAATGAAAAAAAATCTGGTGGACTGGTTTAGAAGCTGCGATGGAAGGACAGAGTAATATAATCTTTTTGTAGTGGCTGCGTCCTTGCACACTTCTCCCCTCCCCTAACAGGCATGCCGACTCTCTCACCATTCAGCACTTCCTCATCCTTCAGCTGCTGCCAGGATTCGCTTGCAGATCCCTGGACACTGGCTTGTAGACATTTATTATTTAAGGCACCTCCACCTGAATGGAAGTGCCTGAGCAATGTGTTAAGTCAGCTGTCTGTACGCTTGCTAGTTGTCAGGTCTGCAGTACCCGCCAGTCAGTTTGCCTGTCTAGTACCTGCTTGTACTATGTCCCTGTATTTCAGCCGTGCCTGCATGCACCAGCCTGCTCGTATATCAGCCATGCCCACCAGCAGTGGCGTAACTACAAAGTTATGGGCCCCGGTGCAAACTTCCAAATGGGGCCCCCCCCAAGCCCCCCCACCTTCCCCTAGATACGCCTCGGACTGTATCCAGCACAGCCCGCACAGGGATATATAGAGCACAGCCCGCACAGGGATATATACAGCACAGCCCGCACAGGGATATATACAGCACAGCCCGCACAGGGGTATATAGAGCACAGCCCACACAGGGGTATATAGAGCACAGCCCGCACAGGGATATATACAGCACAGCCCGCACAGGGGTATATAGAGCACAGCCCACACAGGGGTATATAGAGCACAGCCCGCACAGGGATATATACAGCACAGCCCGCACAGGGGTATATAGAGCACAGCCCGCACAGGGATATATACAGCACAGCCCGCACAGGGGTATATAGAGCACAGCCCGCACAGGGGTATATAGAGCACAGCCCGCACAGGGATATATAGAGCACAGCCCGCACAGGGATATATAGAGCACAGCCCACACAGGGATATATAGAGCACAGCCCGCACAGGGATATATACAGCACAGCCCGCACAGGGATATATACAGCACAGCCCGCACAGGGGTATATAGAGCACAGCCCACACAGGGGTATATAGAGCACAGCCCGCACAGGGATATATACAGCACAGCCCGCACAGGGGTATATAGAGCACAGCCCACACAGGGGTATATAGAGCACAGCCCGCACAGGGATATATACAGCACAGCCCGCACAGGGGTATATAGAGCACAGCCCGCACAGGGGTATATAGAGCACAGCCCGAACAGGGGTATATAGAGCACAGCCCACACAGGGATATATAGAGCACAGCCCGCACAGGGATATATAGAGCACAGCCCGCACAGGGATATATAGAGCACAGCCCACACAGGGGTATATAGAGCACAGCCCGCACAGGGATATATAGAGCACAGCCCACACAGGGGTATATAGAGCACAGCCCGCACAGGGGTATATAGAGCACAGCCCGCACAGGGGTATATAGAGCACAGCCCGCACAGGGATATATAGAGCACAGCCCGCACAGGGATATATAGAGCACAGCCCACACAGGGGTATATAGAGCACAGCCCGCACAGGGATATATAGAGCACAGCCCACACAGGGGTATATAGAGCACAGCCCGCACAGGGGTATATAGAGCACAGCCCGCACAGGGGTATATAGAGCACAGCCCGCACAGGGATATATACAGCACAGCCCGCACAGGGGTATATAGAGCACAGCCCGCACAGGGGTATATAGAGCACAGCCCGCACAGGGATATATAGAGCACAGCCCGCACAGGGATATATAGAGCACAGCCCGCACAGGGATATATAGAGCACAGCCCGCACAGGGATATATACAGCACAGCCCGCACAGGGATATATACAGCACAGCCCACACAGGGGTATATAGAGCAAAGCCCACATCTCATTCCCCCCCCCGATAATGGCCCCACAGTCCAGTTAAAAAGGAAAAAAAAAACTCTCCTCACCTTTCCTTTTGCCCGCACTGCTCCCGGCGGCTGCAGTCTGCCCAGGACACAGCAGGTGCGCGATGATATGACGTCATCGCGCGCCCGCAGTGTACTGTCAGAGGCAGAGCGGGGAATGATGGGAGAGGGAGCGTCAGGTGACGCTCTCTCCTCCATCATTGCATTGAACTGTACCGGTGTCATAGACGCTGGTATAGTTAAATGCGGCGGCGGCGGCACTGGTGGGGGGGGGGACAGTGCAGCGGGTGGCCCACTACTGGCACCGTCTCTTCTGGCATTTGCGACCGCTGCGACCGCGGTAGTTACGCCCCTGCCCACCAGCACCTGAATGCCTGTACATGAGCCGTGCCCCCCAGCACCCGCCTGCAGGCATATCAGCCTTGCCCACCTGCACCAGCCTGCCTGTACAGTGTACACCAGCAGTGCTTGTCAGCACCTGCCTGCCTTACATAAGCCACACCCACCTGCACCATGCTGCCTGTATATAAGAATCACAAATTTGTCCTGAACTTAGAAACCCATTGGTACATCTATAGTCATATACAACCCAGACAGCAGTAAATACACCACTGACTCAATGAAGCCAACCAATTAAAAAATCATTAAAATGTATAATTTATTAAATAAAAAGTTCAAAAAATACAAATGACCACATTAATAATTTTCACAAACATATACCCCAAATCAGAGAGGAACACCTTAACAAGACCCTAAGCATAGAGATCTTGTGGTGCAGCATACATAGGAAAATGAACTAGTTGTGCAAGCAATTCATATAATCATATGTAGCGCCCCCACTGTCGCAGGGCCGAGGGGTACCCGGTACCGGGCCTCTGAGTCTCTGTTCTAGGGTTGTCACGGTGGCTAGACCCGGTCCGTGACCCTGCTGAGGGGCGTACAATGAAGGTAGAGGGGATGGTGATGATGTTGTGGTGGTGCGGTGCAGGTTAAATAACGAGGACACCAGGTTGCAGTCTCTTTACCTCTTTACTGAAGGCTTCGAGTTAGCCAATCCAGAGCACTGTTAACTGGGCTGTCTGAGACCGGCCGGTCCAAAGGCACATTAGGAGTTCCCCTTGACAGGTGAGAATCAGCGTCTACCTGCTAGCGCCTATGTGTTGTAGTCCTTTCCTGCTGAGCACCCCGGGATAGTCCTCACAACTGATTCTGTCTGTCTCTGATGTTCGTTCTCTCCGTCCCCCAGATGATATGGCTAGGACGCACCCGTATGACGGGGTAGGCCTGGAGTATCCGGGACTCTAGAGTCGCCCCTCTCCCACAGCTGCCTCCGTTGTCTGCTTAGGTGTTTAAGTGAGACAGCCAACCTATAATTGGCTGTCCTGCCGTGGTTTGAAGTAATGCTTAAAGTCTCTTACTTTCTCGGCGTTCCGGCCACCGACTGTTTGCGCCTCAGAAGGATGTTGCCTCGATCTTTCAGCACGACTCCTTCTGGTCCTATTGCCTCTTTGCTGTATTCCCCTTGCTCACTTGTTGCGTTGTTCTCTTAGGAGTCTGCCAGGATCCCATCCCTGACAGGTCCTCTCTCTAGCTCTTCCCAGTTACTTCTCTCTGTCTTCCTGTCCAACCCCCAGTTTTACCAGAGTGTGAGGAGTGGCCTACTAGATAGAACCACTCCCCCTGGTGGCCGGAGTGTGAAGTGTAGTGTGAGTGTTACCTGATCAGGTGAACTCCTTTAGTGCAATCAGACGCAACATCGCCCCCCTTAGCGGCAGAGCGACGTTACTGCAACGACCAGGACTCTGGGGCACTGCACTTACTACACCTTAAAAGTGCACTCTAGAAAGCCCATAGTATTACCTTTCCCTAAGTCGCTCAATATATGATGAAGACATGCAAATAGTCCATCGGGTGTTCCCCTCTGGCGCCACGACGCGCGTTTCGCCCTCTGCTTCTTCCAGGGGCGTAACTAATGGGGTTAGGAGGGTCTTTTTATATTGGGCCAGAGCAAATGGCTGAGCCGATGATGGGAGGGCTAATGACACTAGGTGGAAGTCCAACGGGGGCTCCAGGGCGCATGTGGCCTTCACAATACTCCATGAGTAAAGACACTTCCTGACATGCACCAGGAGGATCGCATGTTGGAATGCATGCAGGTCCCACGAAGGCGCCGTCGGAAGTGTATGGAGGAGTGACGGCTAGCGTATGCGCACCGCCTCCCGGGACATCCTGAAAACACTATATTATGTCAGACCTCTATCAAAGGTGAACCTAATGCACGTACGGACAAACGGAGAGGAAATAAACATAAAGGTGCTCCTAAGTGTCTATTTTGACAGAATTAACACAAATGTGCATATAAAGTGCAAATTAAAAGATAAAATACAATACTAAATCAAATACAGTGCCGAATCTTCCTACCAATGAAAGAATTAAGATATAAGAAGTGAGTGAATAAAGTGACAAGTGCTGATTACTAATATGGATGCTGTCTAGCACCTTTTTTTTCTTTTTTGGTCCTTGCTCTATAGTACTGAATGTTGCTGTGTACTGAATTACTAATTTATATATATACAAATTGCTTGCAGTTCATTTTCCTATGTATGCTGCACCACAAGATCTCTATGCTTAGGGTCTTGTTAAGGTGTTCCTCTCTGATTTGGGGTATATGTTTGTGAAAATGGTCATTTGGATTTTTTTTTAACTTTATTTAATAAATGATACATTTTAATGATTTTTGAATTGGTTGGCTTCATTGAGTCGTTAACAGGAAGCAGAATATGGAGGATACGTAAACTAGGCTCTAGCAAACTAGGAAACAACGTTGAGGCAAGGAGTAGCCATGTCTATACATAACAAACAAATGTAGGCTTTAGCCTAGGAGAGGATTCATATTAGATAGGTGCTCAGCAAACCAGAGATCGCATTGTCATTGGCTGCTGGGCATGCATGAATTGGCCAAATTATGTGCTAAGCATCTCCATTTTTTCTTATTTTCTAAAGCAATAATGCTCTACAAAAATCACCATCACTTCAGTAGTCGATTTAGAAGCGAACTGTCCTTATGAAACTATCCAGAACACCTTGATAAGGAATTATTAAATTCTAAGAGTTAGAAATGTGAAGTATCAGCAAGTTCTATCCTCCCATCCACAAGGTCGTAATATTTTGCAATAAGTTTACAAGTATTCATGAAATATAGATGGGCTGTGGATCACAGGGATCTTCGACGAATATGCAATCAACTCATTCTCTTGCTTAGCTGCCAGTTCACCCTGCAAAAATCCCTGCCAAGGTGGTTTGGGAACTCCTTATTTTTGAAACGCAAAGGTTTTTTAGATAACAAAATGACTAAGTTCACAGACTTATAATCATTATTTTTATTCTAAAACCAGCACCGTTATACCAGTTATATCATAAAATATATCTTCTTTAGACCCTTATACAGACATCTTCATGTTCTATGGAGTCTTAAAACTGTTGTCTTGGCACAACATATTGATGAACTATCCTATAATAGGTCATAAATATCAGATTGGTAGTGGTCCAACAACGGGCACCATCCTTCCCCCAACAATTAGTGGACAAATCACATAAGTAATCAACATAAAGAAAACCCACAAAAAACTCAGCAAAAACACTGAAAAACGGATATTTTGAAGCAGCAATTTTACTGCCAAGAGAACAGATTTTGTCTGCTGCAAAAACGGAGCATGTGAACATAGCCTCTTCTTTCAGGATCTACTTTGAAGAAGTAACAGACACTTTTTTTTCCACCAGGTACTTTTCAAAATGTATTTAACAAAAAAAGCTTAACAGTAAAGCGGATTTTCCATGGAAATAAAGAGTAAGAGTTTGCCAAGTAGTTTTCAAGAGTTTTTTTTTTACGATTTTGGAGGTGATCGCTGTAAAAAAATTTTTTTAAAAATCTCCATGTGAACATTAACTTAGTTATCTGAACAAAAGCAAAAATTGGCCACTAAAATGAACAACAATTGATTGAATCTAATTGTGAAGTGTAGGGAGAGGCTGTCCGGAATTGAAGCGGCTTTTCCTTGCGCTGCTGACAGAATCCCACCAATGAACTTAGGAGATGAACCAGGTGAGCAAGTACTCACTGTTGGATTACACCTAATTTGTGCTCTCTTTGCTTCCCAGTCACTCTCAGCAGTCTAGGGAGATAATGTAAACTTCAGATTTATTCTCTATTACTATCTAGGGGGTGACAGAATCTTGGTCCATAGCAAACAAGGTCATCCATTGCAATGCTCAGAAGAAATTTGGGAAACCTAGTCTCTCAAATGTTTCAAAAACTTCTAAGCACATTATGGTAATACATTTTGTATCATTCAGATTCAAGAAAGCCTTTTTAAAGGGAGCCTGCCCCTAGGTTTTGCCAAAATAAAGTACAGCCACCACCTTTAAGTTCACATTTACAGCGTTTCAGTATACTTTATCTAAGTCCCCAATCCCCTCTGAATAGCACAAAAAAGACCTTTCACTATACCCACATATGGTGTGGTACGTTCCAATGGGCTTTTCTTGTCTTAAACCAGAGCCTTCTCTCTTGCTATAATTGCCATCCCCCTTCCCTGCTTCATGTGCATGATGTGTCCTACATCATCCACACAGTGTCCTTCATCACACTCCTACACAGAAACACTTCTCTCTGCCCTGCTAAGGGCAGAGCAAAGTATTGTAGTGCACATGCGCTGGCTTTACTTCTGGGTCATCGGCACTCTTTAGCAGTGGTGTACCGCCAATGGCGGCAGGCCTTGCAATTGCTATGGGGCCCCCTCCGTCCATCAGTGTGAGCAATGATGATGGAGGAGGGAGCGTCAGCTGATGCTTCCACTCCCATCATTCTTCCTCAGCATCTGACGTGTCAGAGCTACGGGCGCGATGACATCATTATAGCTCCCACTGTACTTAGATGTGAGGGGCCATTTCCCTGATGTAGCTGTGTCACACAGTGATACGCGTTGAATATTTGGGTGTTTGGGATGCACAACCTGATGATTTCCTATGGGCAATATGGTCTGACATTGTCATAATATACTCTTTCTATTTTTATGCGTTTATATCTCTGCTTAGGGGATTTGTTTGGATGACATAAGTCATGTGCTATAATTGCATGTTCACATCAGGCGCCTAATATGGCTATAAGGTTTAACATTTCTATGTGCTATTGTTGAATTGTGGATAAACTGTATTATTGGTTCTATCTCAACTGCATACAGCACTTTATGCAACCCCTTTATGTTATGGTATATGTGTTACCTGCAGTGTGCATCACAATATATTATTTAAGTCCATCCCCTGGAGATTTGATATGTACCTTCCATGTTATAATTCACTTATTGTGATTCTGTATTGATTGTTATATGTATGGCTGGACGTGTTCATCAGGTTTGGGTGTTTTTATAGGGTTTTAAATGATTGTGTTAAATAAAGTGTTACTTTTATGATATAACGCCAGGTGTGCACGTCATTATTGCATTTCTTTTTCTCTCCTTTTTTTGCTTTGCTCCAATACATGATGTCGCACCCTATCTTTACTATATAATATAGTGGTACATCCATCTCCCCTTGTTGTGCTTCACACCACAAGCTCAGTAGACCGGAGCATTGGGTGTAACGAGGAGAGGTGAGTATAGTGTTTATTTTTTTTTTAATCAGTGACTAGTGGCCATAATAGAGTATGGAGGACCATGGAGAACCATGAAGGACCATGGAGGGTGCATTATATTATATGAAAGTTCATGGGAAGTGCATTATATTGTATGGAGGACCATGGGGGTGCATTATATTTTATGGATGACCATGGGGGGTGCATTATATTTTATGGAGGACCATGGGGGTGCATTATAGTGCATGTATAGTGTAATGGGCCCCTTATAGTCCTCCATATAGTATAATGCACTCCCCATGGTCCTCCATAGAATATAATGCACTCTCCATCATCCTTTATACAATATAATGTACTCTCCATGGCTTCCATACATATAAAGCACCCCCATGGTCCTCATGGAAGGTTATGTGGAGCCATTATAATATTTTGAGGGTTACTTGGGGGGCCATTATACTGTGTATAAGCAATTTTACAGTGTGAAAGGTTGCATGGGGCCTATCATACTGTGTGGAGGGCTGTGTGGGGGCTATTATACAGTGTAGAGAGGTGGGGTGCAGTAGGGTCATTATACTGTGCATGCGGAGGCTAATGTGGAGGCATTAAATATGGGGGTATCATACTGATCTTGGGGGACAGTTTTGTTGGCATCATACTTTACAGGGGCAACTAAAGAGGAATCTAGAACTTCAGCAGGAGGAACGTACTTTGTAAAGGCTGGAAAATTGTGAGATATGCTCTTCTTTGACCCCGACAATTATTTAATTTTTTTTTAGGGAGGGCCCAATTAGAACAACTGCTATGGGGCCCCATGATTTCTATGTTCGCCCCTGCGCTTTGGCTTTTTCCGACACATGCAAAGCGTGCCTGACCAGGAGCAGGATTGGGGGACACTGTTTGAATGATGTAGGACATGTCATCAACATGAAAAAGGGCAAGAGGATAACGATTGTGGGAACTGAAGTGCAAGGTCAAGACCAGAGACCACCATCGGACCGGATGGCGTCGCCTGTGAGTAGATTAAGGCGATGTGCAACGTTTCACGTTTTTTCAGCTGTTTTCAGCAAAGAGCATGCTTAAAAAAAGCTTACATTAAGCATCCCATCATTTTAATGCATTCTGCAATTTTTGTGCACATGCTGCGTTTTTTTGCCGCTATATTATTGCATTGGGAAGCTCCGGGAAAAACGCGAAAAATCCGCAAAAACGTGATAAAAACGTGAAAAAAAAGTGAACAAAACGGCGAGCGGATTTCCCTCAGAAAAAGTCCGGTTTTATTCAGGAAAATTCTGCTGACATTCCTGAACGTGTGCACATAGCCTCAAAGTTCTTTTTTGTGCTATGCAGAGCTCATTGAGGACATACATACAGCATACTAGAATGCTGTAAAATAGGCCTTAAGGCTAAGTGCACACGTCGCAGAATTGCCGCGGAAATGTCCGCGGCAATTCTGCAACTCCTGCCGCGGGTATATCGCACGTGGAATTGGCATGCATATTCCTGCTATACACTAGCATTTTGCAAGCATAATTAGCTTGCAGAATGCTAGCGTTTTCCAAGCGATCTGTAGCATCGCTTGGAAAACTGATTGACAGGTTGGTCACACTTGTCAAACATAGTGTTTGACAAGTGTGACCAACTTTTTACTATTGATGCTGCCTATGCAGCATCAATAGTAAAAAGATATAATGTTAAAAAAAATTTAAAAAATGGTTATTCTGGTTATTCTCACCTTCCGACGTCACCCGATCTCCTCAGCCGTGCACGCGGCGGCTTCCGTTCCTATAGATGCTTTGTGTGCAGGACCTGCGATGACGTCACGGTCATGTGACCATGACGTTATCACAGGTCCTTCACACAAAGCATCCATGGGAACGGAAGCGGCCGCGTGCACCGCTGAGAGGCGGGAGGACTCCGGGGGCCATCAGAAGGAGAGTATATCACTATTTTTTATTTGAATTCTTTTTTTTTTAACAATTATATGGTGCCCAGTCCCTGGAGGAAAGACTCCTCTCCTCCACCCTGGGTACCAACCGCACATGATCCGCTTACCTCCCGCATGGTGGGTATAGCCCCATGCAGGAAGTAAGCGGATCAATGCATTCCTATGTGTGCGGGATCCCCGTGATTCTGCAAATTAATGAACATGCTGCGTTTTTTTCTGGAATGCGTTTCTGCTCAGGAAAACAATGCAGCATGTGCACAAAAAATACGGATTGCATTCTATTAAATAGGATGCTTAATGTGAGCGGTTTTTTTTGCGGTTTTATAGCGAAAAACCGCAAAAAACGCAAAAAAACACGACTTGTGCACACAGCCTAAAAGTGGTGGCCACACATTATATAGGGAAAACCTGGTGACAGGTTCCCTTTAACCCATTAATGGATCAAGAGTTTAGTCTTGCAATATTAGTGCAGCGCCCCAGAGTCCTGGTCGTTGCAGTACTGTGGCTCCGCCACTAAGGGGAGCTATGGTACGTCTGATGGCACTGAAGGAGTTCATCTGATCAGGTATCACAGACACCAATACATTTCACCGCCGGGCCTCCAGGTGGAGCTAAGGGTTCTATTTACTAGGCCACTCTCCACACACTGGTAAAACTGGGGGTCAGGCAGGAAGTTAGACAGAAAGCTGACTGGGTTGGAGCCAGGCAACACCTTGTGGCAGAGGGTGTTGCAGGAGAAGATTCAGTAGGGTCCCTGTCAGGGGTGGGATCCTGACAGAGGCTTGGCAACTTGAGCGAACGTAACGGGACCGTGCCTGCTCAGTATAGCGGCGGTGCCCAAGGAGGGATTGGAAGCGAGATAGATTGTGCTGAGTGAGAAACGAGATCAAAGCAACAAGGAGAATACCAGTAGGGGTCGTGCTGTAAGACCGAGGCAACATCCTACTGAGGCGCAAACAACCGGTGGCTGGAACGCCGAAGGAAGTATCTCTATATACAGCTTCAGGCAATACTTCGAACCTACGGCAGGACAGTCAGTCTCAGGCGGGCTGTCTCACCTAAATCACCTATGCAGTCTTGGGGGGCAACTTGTGGAGAGGGGCGACTCTAGGGTCCCGGAAGAGCTCCGAGCCTACCCGTCAAACGGGTGCCGTCCTAACCGTAACAACAGGGAGGGACGGGAGATTAGCAGAACATCAACTAATCGTGTTGTGAGGGAACTTAAGAAACAGACACAACAGTTGTGGGGACTTTCCGTAAGCACAGCAGGGAAGGACCGCAACACATAGCGCTAGAAGGAAGGCACAGATTTCCACCTGTAAAGAGAACTCTGGAGGTGCCATCGGACCGGCTGGACTTGCGCAGCCTGGTTATCCGGATTCCGGACTGAGGACCCAGAGATCTTCAGTAAAGAGGTAAAGAGACTGCAACCTGGTGTCCTCGTTATTTACTGCACCGCACCACCACCACTATCCACCACTACCACTGACTGTGCGCCCCTCGGCAGGGTCACGGATCGGGCCTAGCCACCGTGACAACCCCAGAACAAGAGACTCAGAGGCCCGGTACCGGGTACCCCTCGGCCCTGCGGCGGTGGGGGCGCTACAATTTTGGCGTCACGAACAGGATCTACTTAAGCCTGAAGAATCAGGTCATGTGTGCCTTGGAACTGCGATTTATTGTGTTTGGACTACTTTATTGCAAGAACTGTGCTGCGCCATTTACCGCCAAAATCCGCCGCCATTGCAGCGCTGAGGAGAGCGCAGGAGAAGAAGAGGGGCGTGGAATAGGCGTAGACAAACTAAAGAGCGCGAAGGACAATGACCGCCCAGTCTAAATATTGTTGCATTCTAAGGGCGGGCCCGTCGACAGGAGAGATCCGCCTCTTGATCTTCTATGGCGGGCGGAGACCGAAGAAACGAAACTATGACTCAGATGAGGTGGAACTGGAGACCAGGGAAGGCCTGCAGAAAAGAATGGCCCCGCATCGACCCCTGTCACCAGTGGATTACTCCGATATGCCCCCGCTGGAGGACTTGTATCCTTGGGAGCTGCCGATGGGGCATCCCGTGCCTGGATGGTCCCCGGTTCATACGCCTTCCACAGGAGAGGGGAGCGGCGCAGGAGGAGCTACCGCAAGTGAAGGTACCCAGTGCCGCGACCCCCGGGGAGGCCACCTCACCCCTGCACACGGCCCGGCCACTGCTGCGACCAGTGACGCCCCGGTGTCCCCGCCGTCTGGCACCAATGCACCGGGGGGGCATGACCTCGGGCCCTTCCCCTGGGGGGAATATCGAAACCACCTGATCGCAGAGTTCCAGCGAGAAGTGGAGCCGGAGGCGCGCGGAGAACTGCTGGAGGGCTCCCTGCCGAAGTGGGGCGTCGTGATCGTTTACCTGCCTCAGACGGGAAAGGGCTTCGTGCAGGAGATCGGGACAACCCTGAGAGTCCGCATCACCCGGGATGAAGTGGAGCCCTGCCTGTGCGGGGACGGCGCCAAGTCCTTCCTGAAGCCGGGGGATGTGGTCACGTACCGCCGGCACCTAAATGGGAGTAGCTGGTGGGCCCGGGATATGCAGCGCTGCACCGCCGTTCTGGCGGTATCCCGCACTGAGGGGGAGGAGCTCGCCGCTGAAACCGCCGCTGCCGCCGCCGCTGCTGCCAGCATCATTCATCGGCCCACACAGACCCTTATTGCAGCGCACGACCTGGTCGTGCAGAAGACCCGAACCCACGGGGTGCACCTGGCCACGGGAGTGAACTTGGAGTCCGACCCGCCTGGGCCGCAGAGGGCCACCTGCCAGGTGAAGCCTCGGTGGGGGATACCGAAAAATGAGTAAGATACTGCATTATTTGTAAATAGTTCTTCAAACTGTCTGTTTCCCGATTTTTGCTGCTAAACCCATTTAGGGTTAACTCTTAAAAGGGATCCCTTTGTTGACCCGGGATCCCTATTGTTTTGTTTGTTTTTCTAAGTTTTGCACAAGTTTTCAGAACTGCCGCAATCATGAACAGTGCATGATACAAACTTTTTGTAAATAGTTTGCACCTTCTTAAAGGTGCTCCCTACTGGTTTTACTTAAAGAGAGACTCTTTGCGAAGATACCGCACCGGAGCCTTTGATGAGTATGGACTGGTAGCCTGAGAAGATATGCTACCTCATAAAGACTTGGCCCCCTCTTAAAGGAGATGTTCATCTGTGTACTTATGAGTAATACTGCCTTAGAACAGTAAAGTGATAATGTTGATATGTAATCGTTAATGTAACTAACTAGTTAATTGTAAAAGAATGCTGATAATGTTCCCCGAAGGAAAGTGAAAGTTAGAAGAAAGATGCAGTGGGCCCGTAGGGGTAGACGTAGTGTCCTGCATACATGTCAGTAAGAAAGTAATGAGAAAGTTTAATGTTTTATAGAAAACTAGCTGTACTACCCGGCTTCGCCCGGGTTAATGACTGCTGTTAGCAAAATAGAATGTGTTAACAAAAATTTATTCTGCACACAAAAACCACAAAACAAATAGATAGAAATGTAATTATTAAAAGGCAAAAACTAAGCAAATAGAAGCATTTCACAACATATATTAGCTTTGTTATACTGAGAATGTCTTTGTTGCCTATATTAACCAATCAGAGCTCAGGTTAATTAACTGTAGCAAAATAGAAGCTGAGCTGTGATTGGTTGCTATTGGCAGCCTGATAAATCCCCAGCCAACAGGAAGCCCTCCCCCCTGGCAGTATATATTAGCTCACACATACACATAATAGACAGGTCATGTGACTGACAGCTGCCGTATTTCCTATATGGTACATTTGTTGCTCTTGTAGTTTGCTTATTAATCAGATTTTTATTTTTGAAGGACAATACCAGACTTGTGTGTGTTTTAGGGCGAGTTTTATGTGTCAAGTTGTGTGTGTTGAGTTGCGTGTGGCGACATGCATGTAGCGACTTTTGTGAGATGAGTTTTGTGTGGCGACATGCGTGTAGCAACATTTTGTGTGTTGAGTTGCATGTGACAGGTTAGTGTAGCAAGTTGTGTGCAGCAAGATTTGTGCATGGCGAGTTTTGCGCGTGGCGAGTTTTATGTGTGGTGCATTTTGAGTATGTGCAAGTTTTGTGTGAGGCAACTTTTGCATGTGGTGCAACTTTTGTACATGTGGCAATTTTTCTGTGTGTGCAAGTTTTGCATGAGGTGAGTTTTCCATGAGGTGAGTTTTGCACGTGTGGCGAGTTTTGCGTGAGCCTAGTTTTGCATATGGCGAGTTTTGCATGTAGCGAGTTTTGAGTGGTGACTTTTGTGTTTCGACTTTTATGTGGCGAGGTTGGTGTGTGTGTGTGGTGAAATGTGTGCTGAGGGTGGTATATGTGTTCAAGCACGTGGTAGTGTGTGGCGCATTTTGTGTTTGTGTTCATATCCCCGTGTGTGGTGAGTATCCCATGTCGGGGCCCCACCTTAGCAACTGTACGGTATATACTCTTTGTCGCCATCGCTCTCATTCTTTAAGTCCTCATTGTTCACATCTGGCAGCTGTCAATTTTCCTCCAACACTTTTCCCTTCACTTTTTCCCCATTATGTAGATAGGAGCAAAATTGTTTGGTGAATTGGAACGCGCGGGGTTAAAATTTCACCTCACAACATAGCCTATGACGCTCTCGGGGTCCAGACGTGTGACTGTGCAAAATTTTGTGGCTGTAGCTGCGACGGTACAGATGCCAATCCCGGACATACACACATACATACATACACACATTCAGCTTTATATATTAGATATACCTGTATGTAATCTCCTGTATATAGTATATACCTGTGTGTCATCTCACCTATATATAGTATATATCTGTGTGTCATCTCCTGTATATAGTATATACCTGTATGTCATCTCCTCCTATACATAGCATATACCTGTGTCATCTCCTCCTGTATATACTATATACCTGTAGGTAATCTGCTCCTGTATATAGTATATACCTGTGTGTCATCTCCTCCTGTATATAGTATATACCTGTATGTCATCTCCTCCTGTATGTAGTATGTACCTGTATGTCATCTCCTCCTCTATATAGTATATACCTGTGTGTCATCTCTCCTGTATATAGTATATATCTGTGTGTCATCTCCTCCTGTATATAGTATATACCTGTGTGTCATCTCCCCTGTAAATAGTATATACCTGTGTGTCATCTCCTGTATATAGTATATAGCTGTATGCCATCTCCTCCTGTATTAGCCCTCGTTCACACGTTATTTGGTCAGTATTTTTACCTCAGTATTTGTAAGCTAAAATGGCAGCCTGATAAATCCCCAGCCAACAGTAAGCCCACCCCCTGGCAGTATATATTAGCTCACACATACACATAATAGACTGGTCATGTGACTGACAGCTGCCGGATTCCTATATGGTACATTTGTTGCTCTTGTAGTTTGTCTGCTTATTAATCAGATTTTTATTTTTGAAGGATACCAGACTTGTGTGTGTTTTAGGGCGAGTTTCGTGTGTCAAGTTGTGTGTGTTGAGTTGCGTGTGGCGACATGCATGTAGGGACTTTTGTGAGATGAGTTTTGTGTGGCGACATGCGTGTAGCAACTTTTTGTGTGTCGAGTTGCATGTGACAGGTTAGTGTAGCAAGTTGTGTGCAGCAAGTTTTGCGCATGGCGAGTTTTGCGCGTGGCGAGTTTTATGTGTGGTGCCTTTTGAGTATGTGCAAGTTTTGTGTGAGGCAACTTTTGCATGTGTTGCAACTTTTGTGCATGTGGCAATTTTTCTGCGTGTGGCAATTTTTCTGCGTGTGCAAGTTTTGCGTGTGGCGAGTTTTGCACGTGTGGCGAGTTTTGCATGTGGAGAGTTTTGCGCGTGGCGAGTTTTGAGCGGCGACTTTTGTGTTTCTACTTTTATGTGGCGAGGTTGGTGTATGTGTGGTGAAATGTGCACTGAGGGTGGTATATGTGTTCGAGCACGTGGTAGTGTGTGGCGCATTTTGTGTGTGTGTTCATATCCCCGTGGTGGTGTGATTATCCCATGTTGGGGCCCCACCTTAGCAACTGTACAGTATATACTCTTTGGTGCCATCGCTGTCATTCTTTAAGTCCCCCTTGTTCACATCTGGCAGCTGTTAATTTGCCTCCAACACTTTTCCTTTCATTTTTTCCCCATTATGTAGATAGGGGCAAAATTGTTTGGTGACTTGGAAAGCGCGGGGTTAAAATTTCACCTCACAATATAGCTTTGACGCTCTCAGGGTCCAGACGTGTGACTGTGCAAAATTTTGTGCCTGTAGCTGCGACGCCTCCAACACTTTTCCTTTCACTTTTTCCCCATTATGTAGATAGGGGCAAAATTGTTTGGTGAATTGGAAAGCGCGGGGTTAAAATTTCACCTCACAACATAGCCTATGACGCTCTCGGGGTCCAGACGTGTGACTGTGCAAAATTTTGTGGCTGTAGCTGCTACGGTTCAGATGCCAATCCCGGACATACATACATACATACATACATACACACACACACACATTCAGCTTTATATATTAGACTAGCTGTACTACCCGGCTTCGCCCGGGTTAATGACTGCTGTTAGCAAAATAGAATGTGTTAACAAAAATTTATTCTGCACACAAAAACCACAAAACAAATAGATAGAAATGTAATTATTAAAAGGCAAAAACTAAGCAAATAGAAGCATTTCACAACATATATTAGCTTTGTTATACTGAGAATGTCTTTGTTGCCTATATTAACCAATCAGAGCTCAGGTTAATTAACTGTAGCAAAATAGAAGCTGAGCTGTGATTGGTTGCTATTGGCAGCCTGATAAATCCCCAGCCAACAGGAAGCCCTCCCCCCTGGCAGTATATATTAGCTCACACATACACATAATAGACAGGTCATGTGACTGACAGCTGCCGTATTTCCTATATGGTACATTTGTTGCTCTTGTAGTTTGCTTATTAATCAGATTTTTATTTTTGAAGGACAATACCAGACTTGTGTGTGTTTTAGGGCGAGTTTTATGTGTCAAGTTGTGTGTGTTGAGTTGCGTGTGGCGACATGCATGTAGCGACTTTTGTGAGATGAGTTTTGTGTGGCGACATGCGTGTAGCAACATTTTGTGTGTTGAGTTGCATGTGACAGGTTAGTGTAGCAAGTTGTGTGCAGCAAGATTTGTGCATGGCGAGTTTTGCGCGTGGCGAGTTTTATGTGTGGTGCATTTTGAGTATGTGCAAGTTTTGTGTGAGGCAACTTTTGCATGTGGTGCAACTTTTGTACATGTGGCAATTTTTCTGTGTGTGCAAGTTTTGCATGAGGTGAGTTTTCCATGAGGTGAGTTTTGCACGTGTGGCGAGTTTTGCGTGAGCCTAGTTTTGCATATGGCGAGTTTTGCATGTAGCGAGTTTTGAGTGGTGACTTTTGTGTTTCGACTTTTATGTGGCGAGGTTGGTGTGTGTGTGTGGTGAAATGTGTGCTGAGGGTGGTATATGTGTTCAAGCACGTGGTAGTGTGTGGCGCATTTTGTGTTTGTGTTCATATCCCCGTGTGTGGTGAGTATCCCATGTCGGGGCCCCACCTTAGCAACTGTACGGTATATACTCTTTGTCGCCATCGCTCTCATTCTTTAAGTCCTCATTGTTCACATCTGGCAGCTGTCAATTTTCCTCCAACACTTTTCCCTTCACTTTTTCCCCATTATGTAGATAGGAGCAAAATTGTTTGGTGAATTGGAACGCGCGGGGTTAAAATTTCACCTCACAACATAGCCTATGACGCTCTCGGGGTCCAGACGTGTGACTGTGCAAAATTTTGTGGCTGTAGCTGCGACGGTACAGATGCCAATCCCGGACATACACACATACATACATACACACATTCAGCTTTATATATTAGATATACCTGTATGTAATCTCCTGTATATAGTATATACCTGTGTGTCATCTCACCTATATATAGTATATATCTGTGTGTCATCTCCTGTATATAGTATATACCTGTATGTCATCTCCTCCTATACATAGCATATACCTGTGTCATCTCCTCCTGTATATACTATATACCTGTAGGTAATCTGCTCCTGTATATAGTATATACCTGTGTGTCATCTCCTCCTGTATATAGTATATACCTGTATGTCATCTCCTCCTGTATGTAGTATGTACCTGTATGTCATCTCCTCCTCTATATAGTATATACCTGTGTGTCATCTCTCCTGTATATAGTATATATCTGTGTGTCATCTCCTCCTGTATATAGTATATACCTGTGTGTCATCTCCCCTGTAAATAGTATATACCTGTGTGTCATCTCCTGTATATAGTATATAGCTGTATGCCATCTCCTCCTGTATTAGCCCTCGTTCACACGTTATTTGGTCAGTATTTTTACCTCAGTATTTGTAAGCTAAAATGGCAGCCTGATAAATCCCCAGCCAACAGTAAGCCCACCCCCTGGCAGTATATATTAGCTCACACATACACATAATAGACTGGTCATGTGACTGACAGCTGCCGGATTCCTATATGGTACATTTGTTGCTCTTGTAGTTTGTCTGCTTATTAATCAGATTTTTATTTTTGAAGGATACCAGACTTGTGTGTGTTTTAGGGCGAGTTTCGTGTGTCAAGTTGTGTGTGTTGAGTTGCGTGTGGCGACATGCATGTAGGGACTTTTGTGAGATGAGTTTTGTGTGGCGACATGCGTGTAGCAACTTTTTGTGTGTCGAGTTGCATGTGACAGGTTAGTGTAGCAAGTTGTGTGCAGCAAGTTTTGCGCATGGCGAGTTTTGCGCGTGGCGAGTTTTATGTGTGGTGCCTTTTGAGTATGTGCAAGTTTTGTGTGAGGCAACTTTTGCATGTGTTGCAACTTTTGTGCATGTGGCAATTTTTCTGCGTGTGGCAATTTTTCTGCGTGTGCAAGTTTTGCGTGTGGCGAGTTTTG
This sequence comes from Ranitomeya variabilis, assembly GCF_051348905.1. Taxonomy (NCBI): domain Eukaryota; kingdom Metazoa; phylum Chordata; class Amphibia; order Anura; family Dendrobatidae; genus Ranitomeya; species Ranitomeya variabilis. Next base: position 704,824,511 of record NC_135234.1, on the reverse strand, counting down.
CACGTGTGGCGAGTTTTGCATGTGGAGAGTTTTGCGCGTGGCGAGTTTTGAGCGGCGACTTTTGTGTTTCTACTTTTATGTGGCGAGGTTGGTGTATGTGTGGTGAAATGTGCACTGAGGGTGGTATATGTGTTCGAGCACGTGGTAGTGTGTGGCGCATTTTGTGTGTGTGTTCATATCCCCGTGGTGGTGTGATTATCCCATGTTGGGGCCCCACCTTAGCAACTGTACAGTATATACTCTTTGGTGCCATCGCTGTCATTCTTTAAGTCCCCCTTGTTCACATCTGGCAGCTGTTAATTTGCCTCCAACACTTTTCCTTTCATTTTTTCCCCATTATGTAGATAGGGGCAAAATTGTTTGGTGACTTGGAAAGCGCGGGGTTAAAATTTCACCTCACAATATAGCTTTGACGCTCTCAGGGTCCAGACGTGTGACTGTGCAAAATTTTGTGCCTGTAGCTGCGACGCCTCCAACACTTTTCCTTTCACTTTTTCCCCATTATGTAGATAGGGGCAAAATTGTTTGGTGAATTGGAAAGCGCGGGGTTAAAATTTCACCTCACAACATAGCCTATGACGCTCTCGGGGTCCAGACGTGTGACTGTGCAAAATTTTGTGGCTGTAGCTGCTACGGTTCAGATGCCAATCCCGGACATACATACATACATACATACATACACACACACACACATTCAGCTTTATATATTAGATGTTTGATAATGTTGATAGAAAATGAGGACAGAAAGTGAACCCGTAGGGGTTAGTTAGTGAGTCCTCTTAGGAGCCATATAGAGATGGCTCATTGATCCTAAACTGAAAGTAATGTTATGTTCTATACTGTGTATAGTAGTTGAAGAGACAGAAGGCTCGGGCTGAAAGGAGCGGTCCTGTAAGAAAGGAGAGGCAGTAGGTCTGGTGCCGTTAGGACAGGCGGTCCTGCAGATTTAAAGAAGGAGAATGTAAAAGTTAAATTGCCTTATAATGTGATTATAAGAAGGTCTTTAGCGGATTCAGAGTGTACGTCCTTAAAGGCAATGTTAAATTATTGTTCAAGAATTTGTACTAAGTAGAATACCCAGTTGGGTAAGAACAGTTACTTATAGCATGTTGCTATGATATTTAACCTTGTTTGTAACGTTCAAGTGTCCTCATCTCCCATAAAGGGAAGCTCTGTTCAAGTATACTTATCGTTATTTGCACTCAACAAATTGTATGTCTTTTTGCTAATCTGTATTGTTGTTTTCTTCCCAGTCCCGGAGTACTGGATTTAACCGGGGGGGAGTGCAGCGCCCCAGAGTCCTGGTCGTTGCAGTACTGTGGCTCCGCCACTAAGGGGAGCTATGGTACGTCTGATGGCACTGAAGGAGTTCATCTGATCAGGTATCACAGACACCAATACATTTCACAGCCGGGCCTCCAGGGGGAGCTAAGGGTTCTATTTACTAGGCCACTCTCCACACACTGGTAAAACTGGGGGTCAGGCAGGAAGTTAGACAGAAAGCTGACTGGGTTGGAGCCAGGCAACACCTTGTGGCAGAGGGTGTTGCAGGAGAAGATTCAGTAGGGTCCCTGTCAGGGGTGGGATCCTGACAGAGGCTTGGCAACTTGAGCGAACGTAACGGGACCGTGCCTGCTCAGTATAGCGGCGGTGCCCAAGGAGGGATTGGAAGCGAGATAGATTGTGCTGAGTGAGAAACGAGATCAAAGCAACAAGGAGAATACCAGTAGGGGTCGTGCTGTAAGACCGAGGCAACATCCTACTGAGGCGCAAACAACCGGTGGCCGGAACGCCGAAGGAAGTATTTCTATATACAGCTTCAGGCAATACTTCGAACCTACGGCAGGACAGTCAGTCTCAGGCGGGCTGTCTCACCTAAATCACCTATGCAGTCTTGGGGGGCAACTTGTGGAGAGGGGCGACTCTAGGGTCCCGGAAGAGCTCCGAGCCTACCCGTCAAACGGGTGCCGTCCTAACCGTAACAACAGGGAGGGACGGGAGATTAGCAGAACATCAACTAATCGTGTTGTGAGGGAACTTAAGAAACAGACACAACAGTTGTGGGGACTTTCCGTAAGCACAGCAGGGAAGGACCGCAACACATAGCGCTAGAAGGAAGGCACAGATTTCCACCTGTAAAGAGAACTCTGGAGGTGCCATCGGACCGGCTGGACTTGCGCAGCCTGGTTATCCGGATTCCGGACTGAGGACCCAGAGATCTTCAGTTAAGAGGTAAAGAGACTGCAACCTGGTGTCCTCGTTATTTACTGCACCGCACCACCACCACTATCCACCACTACCACTGACTGTGCGCCCCTCGGCAGGGTCACGGATCGGGCCTAGCCACCGTGACAACCCCAGAACAAGAGACTCAGAGGCCCGGTACCGGGTACCCCTCGGCCCTGCGGCGGTGGGGGCGCTACATTAGGAAATGTATATTTTTCAGTTACAAAACAATAGTTCTATTACCTTTTCCTGCGGCATGTGAGTCCTTTTACACAGGCCCATCCGAGTTTCTCAACACTTTCTAGTTCTTTTTGTTCTTTTCAAAATCTAAAATATTATTAATAAATATTTCAAAGGTTTCTTCTTTGCCTTTGTACACAGTAGGGTTTCATTACTGACTTTACTACTTCAAAGATTGCACTGTGATCAGAATTGCGCAGATATAGAGAAAAGGTTCACCGCTTCTAAGGTACTGCAAAAACCGTTTAACATTTCTAGATTGGCTTTTGTAAAGAAATTTAGGACCAATGTAAAGATCTAATAAAAACTTCATCCCCCATCTTCTCTGTGAATGAAGGAAGCATATATGAGAGCTAATTCACATGCCACAGTGCTGAAAGTGAGAAACATTATCAAAGTGCTTTTAAGTAAGATAACATATTGTCACAGGGGTGTCATGTCCCCCTGGAAGACCTGGAATTAAACGGTCACATCGGGTAATGAATCACAGGTCTTCTTTAGAGATGGTGTGATTTGTGTCCCATATTAATTGGATTCAGTTACTTCTGATGTTGAAGAGGTTAATGACCCTTTCTATGCTGGTCAGAAACCTGCAACTCCATTTCAGCTGCTTCTGATCTGGTCATTACTTCTTCCTATATAAACTAGTCAGACCTTCTTGTCTCTGCTGGTGAAAGATTCATCTTCCTGTGCTGTGTGCTAACGCTAACTGGTTGGAGTAGAGTTATTGTACAAGTGTTCTTTGGTTTGCTGTAGTACGTGAGTGCTTATCTCCTGATCTGTGTTCCCATTTAGTTTATCCCACCCTGTCCCTATCCTCCTCTCTATTGTTGGATAGAGGTATTATGTTATCCCTGTGCAATAGCCCTGGTATGGAGCTATTCCGTTCCCTGTTATCCACCCCCATGCAGTGTCCACAGCCGATTGAATAACCACAGACAACAGGTTTCGGGGATAACAGCTGCTTTACTTCAGGAGAACGGGGAGATGTAACATGAAGTAATGGTTTACAGTTCACATGGGCAATCCACGGCCAGTACAGTTCAGGCTTGGATTTTGACACACAATTGAGGTTCTGGAACTTTAAGAACCTGTGTTAGTTAGAAGCAGTACTTACAGGTAATTATATGAGAGTTCAAAGTCTTTTGGGGCATACAGTATAAGTAGAAAATGAGATATATAGTCAGGGTATTTACAGACCTGGTGTCCTGTATCCATTTTACAGCTTGTGGCGGTCCATGCAGAAATATACTTGAAGTAAATAACGGATAATTTGTGGTGAGGCTGGAGACCCTCAATTTCCTCAGCACGCGGGGCAATAGGTTCTTCTGTGCTCTTCAGTGCGACCTAATGCTGGAGAAGCACGGGTAAATCTGGACAGTGCAATACCCAGGGTTAAAAAGAAATTTAAAAGTCTTTAGCCATCTTGGCTGTAGAAGCCAAGGGAAAAATCCTAGGCATTAGGCTTGGCTGTATGTCTTGAGATTAATAAGATTAAGAGGAGGATGAACCTCCAGGCATGGAGCCTGGAGGGGGTGAGGAGACTCCTCACATGAGGTCTGCTCTGGGTCACATCTTGTACCAGACTCCCCAGAGAACTTTTCAGATCCCTGATTTGTTTAGAAAGAGACTGGAGGTAGCTCCTCCTATTGAATCTTGGTGACAGGGTCACTGACCAATAGGATCTATGCTCAATTCTGTGTGAGATCATACATTGTCAGAATAATATAGATCATGCATTTCACTAGCAGATGGTGCTGGAACACACCAAAGGAAAAGTGCACTTAAAAGAACACTGAAACACATATCGGAGGAATATATGAGATTAGTGAGTTTTGGATTCATTTAAACCATATAACAGTAAGAGGATAGCTTAGGAGTGAGTTTCTGTATACAAAAGCTACTCACGGTCCAGGGTTACTTTAAGGGACATACACAGTCTGGACCGGGTCACTACACCTGTTTTGCCTTTGTGTCTTGTTTACATTTCATTTCTGTCCCATGCCTCATGTGGTTGGGAGGGGACAGATCACGGTTTAACAGGAGCATAGTAAGGTCATAGACTCGGGCCTCTCTACCTTCTAAAGTACCCCCAGGACAGGGATATTTAGGGTCCTAGTTCCATGGACAGTTTGAGGCCCCCCTTCCTTATCAAAGACCATCACAGCGTGATATTTTCACTGGCCCCACATTTTGTATCTTGGTATGGATCCCGTTGCAGTCCTTGCCAAACATTTGCAGGGTCTGTCGCTTGAACTGTCAGACCTGTAAGCTAGGGTCACCTGTAAGCTGGGGTCTCACAGCAGCAGACTATTCTGGCAGACTGTCAGGCTGAACCCAAACCTAAGGTGGCCCTCCCAGATAAGTTTTCTAGGGGGACGGGTTAAATTTATCATGTTCTGCGAAGCCTGCAAGCTTTATTTTAGCCTTCATCCTTGTTTGTCTGGGAATGAGGAGCAATGGGTTGGAATGGTTATTTCTGTCCTTCATTGAGATCCTCTATCCTGGGCCTTTTCACTTCCGTCAGACTCACTGTCTCTCAGGCCAGTTATTTTTTTTTTTTTTTTTAGGCTCTAGGCCTCGTGTCTCCCTTGCTGAGTCTAAGCTATGTAACCTCCAGCAGGGAGACTAGCTGGCAGAGTAATTCTGCTCTGAGTTGCGCATATGGGACACTGACACCCGGTGGAATGATCCTGCTCTTAGGAGTCAGTTTTGTCAGAACCTGTCTGAAAGACTAAAAGATGCACTAGCACTTTACGAAACTCCTGAGTCATTGGAGGGTGGCATGGCTCTGGTCATACGCATAAACGCCTTAGGGATAGACCTGTTGTGACTCCGCCCCCATTGTACTTCCTAAAACTGAGGTTCTGTTTGTGTGCTCTGAAGAACCAATGCAGTTAGGAGGAACCTCCCTTTGGGTCTTGCAGTTTACTGCAAAATGGGGTTGTTTTTTCTGTGGTCAAAAGAGGCATTTCATTGGGGTCTGTCCTTCAAAAAGCCGTTTGAAAACTTCTAACCCCAGGTTGTGTGGTGGATTACAACTGGGTGTATATATCTCCTCTGTATGTGCATCTCAATTTTTCTTACCCGCAGAAGTGATTATTGGTGTGAAAACTGAGAAAATATATATCCTCTTGAATAGTAAGGCAGGAGCCAATATGGTGGATGTTCAGTTAGTACAGGACCTTAGTCTTCCTTGTAGTTCTTCGGTAAAGCCCATCCCCATATTTGAAATTGACTGTAGTCTGCACCTCTCGGCCAGGGAGGAAATTTTATGTTAGTGCATAATGTGAATCAGCACATAGGGGCTCATCACAGGGAGCTCCTTTCTTGCTATATCTTGGAAGGTCTCCTTACTACTATTGTGTTAGGCCTTCCCTGGCTTACTGTGCATAATTTAGTTATTAACGCAGTCCAGAGAAATAGTCAAATGGATTTCTGCTAGAAAAATTGCCTAGGTACCATCATTTCTACTGTTTCCACTAAAACCATACCCTCTTTTCTGTCTGATTTTGTAGATGTGTTCTTAGAAGAGGGGTGCCAGGAAATGCCTCTTCACCGTGTGTATGATTGCCCTGTAAACTTAAGGCCCCGTCTCACTAAGCGATTTACCAACGATCACGACCAGCGATACGACCTGGCCGTGATCGTTGGTAAGTCGCTGTGTGGTCGCTGGGGAGCTGTCACACAGACAGCTCTCTCCAGCGACCAACGATCAGGGGAACGACTTCGGCATCGTTGAAACTGTCTTCAACGATGCCGAAGTCCCCCTGCAGCACCCGGGTAACCAGGGTAAACATCGGGTTACTAAGCGCAGGGCCGCGCTTAGTAACCCGATGTTTACCCTGGTTACCAAAAAAAACAAACAGTACATACTCGCCTTTCGCTGTCCGTCAGGTCCCTTGCCGTCTGCTTCCTGCTCTGACTGAGCCGCCGTACACTGAGAGCAGAGCGCAGCGGTGACGTCACTGCTGTGCTCTCACTTCTCACTGTACGGCCGGCAGTCAGTGAGAGCAGGAAGCAGACGGCCAGGGACCTGACGGGCATCAGATGGTGAGTATGTAGTGTTTGTTTTTTTTTACATTTACGCTGGTAACCAGGGTAAACATCGGGTTACTAAGCGCGGCCCTGCGCTTAGTAACCCGATGTTTACCCTGGTTACCAGTGAAGACATCGCTGGATCGGTGTCACACACACCGATTCAGCGATGTCAGCGGGGCCTCAACGACCAAAAAAAGGTCCAGGCCATTCCGACACGACCAGCGATCTCGCAGCAGGGGCCTGATCGCTGGTACATGTCACACATAGCGAGATCGCTACTAAGGTCGCTGTTGCGTCACAAAACTTGTGACTCAGCAGCGATCTCGCTAGCGATCTCGCTATGTGAGACGGGGCCTTTACTCCCAGGAGTGAAATTACCCTAAACCAGATTATACAATCTGTCTGGCACTGAAAGGCAGGAAGGATTATATCTCTGTGAGTCTTGCTTAGGGACATATTAGATATTCCTCTTCGCCCATAGCGGTGGGGTTCTTTGTTAAAAAGAAAGATCGGGGCCTGCGTCCCTGTTTAGATTTTTGTGAGTTAAATTCAATCACTATCCGGGACACTCATTCCCGACTTATTTAATCAGATTGTTGGGGAAAAATGGTTCTCTAAGCTGGACCTCAAGGGAGCCTATAATCTTATTAGGATCAAGGAGGGAGATGAGTGGAAGACGACCTTTAAATCCTAAGATCCTCTTCTCACTGAACGGTATGATTCCTGGACTTGAAAGCCTTTTTCTTGCAGGGTCCCCACTTGCCTGTGATGTTTTGTCACCTCTGTAACTAGTCCCTCTTCATGCTGAGCCTTGTATATTCCCATACCTCCCAACCGTCCCGGATCCCGCGGGACTGTCCTGATTTTGACAGTCAGCCCCGCGATCCCGGGAGGGACATTAGTTGTCCCGCACTACGCAAGGTTTGTTGCTGTTTTTTTTTTTTTCTTTTTTTTAATAAAAGCTGGGCCACCTCCCGCCCGCCCCCCCCACCCCGCCCCGCCCCACCCGCCTCCCACCCACCCTCCTTGAAAACGATACTCACCCTCCTCCAGCGATGCCTGGTTCCGGCTTCTGCAGCGCTCCTGAATGAGCTGTCACGTTGTACCGCTCATTAGAGTCATGAATATGCGCATATTCATGACCTATAATGACCGGTATCACATGACCACTCAGGCAGGAAGAAGGTGCACTGCTGAGCCGGGAGTCGGGACAGAGCGAGAGGGATGGCCGCGCGGTGAGGAACAGGTAAGTATGAGGGGGGGGGGAAATGAGCCATGCATACAGAGGGGGGAGGGAAATGAGCCATGCATACAGGGGGGGGAAATGAGCCATGCATACAGGGGGGGGAAATGAGCCATGCATACAGGGGGGGGGGAAATGAGCCATGCATACAGGGGGGGGAAAATGAGCCATGCATACAGGGGGGGGAATGAGCCATGCATACAGGGGGGAATGTGAGCCATGCTTACAGGGGGGGGAATATGAGCCATGCATACAGGGGGAATATGAGCCATGCATACAGGAGGGGGGGTCATTATACAGTATTAAGCATCATGTGTGGCCATTATACAGTATGGAGCATAATGTGGCCATTATACAGTATGGAGCATTATGTGTGGCCATTATACAGTATGGGGCACTGTGTGGCCATTATACAGTATGGAGCATCATGTGTGGTCATTATACAGTATAGAGAATCATGTGGGGCCATTATACAGTATGGAGCATCATGTGCGGTCATTATACAGTATTGAGAATCATGTGGGGTCATTATACAGTATTGACCATCATGTGGGGTCATTATACAGTATGCAGCATCATGTGCGGTCATTATACAGTATGGAGCATCATGTGTGGTCATTATACAGTATGGAGCACTGTGTGGCCATTATACAGTATTGACCATCATGTGGGGTCATTATACAGTATGGAGCATCATGTGCGGTCATTATACAGTATGGAGCATCATGTGTGGTCATTATACAGTATGGAGCATCATGTGTGGCCATTATACAGTATGGGGAACTGTGTGGCCATATTTTTTTGTTTATAATTATTGTATATGAAACAGTGTGATCAGCAGTGCTAAATGGGTGTGGTTGGGACGTGGATATGGGTGTGACTAATTATGAATGGGTGTGGTCAGAGGCGTGGCCTAAAATTTGCCGCGGCGCGCCTTGCGCGCCACAAACTTTGTCCCTCTTTCCCGTCTTCAAAAGTTGGGAGGTATGTATTCCACCACTGGTCCACCTGTGCTCTCCCTTCCACCTCTTTTCCAACACTAACTCTCTCTCGCTTCCTGTATCCCTAAAGACTCCCCACTGGTCCCTCTAGGAATCCTCTTCTCTCCAGGGGCCAGCCTTGCAGTTAACTCTGCAGAAAGCTTACACAGACCACGGCCATAGAGATAAATACTTGTTATGATAATTAAGAACATAAAACATATTATAACATTCACTTCAATTATGTTTTCTTAGGAGGGACATCACAGCTTGTCCACTCCCTTACACAGAGAGGGAGCAGGAGCTACTGTAGCTTGTTCCAGTCATCTCTGCTGCTCAGCCAGGAGGCTCAATGTGCCATGTAACTGGGGCTAAATAAATAAAAAGCAGTAAATTATACATACATTAAACAGAGCCACTGACAATCTAAATAGCTGTTACCAATTCTGCCCTTGTTAAAGAAAAATGTGTATGAAATATCACAATAATTGTTACGGAAAGGGAAACCATTTTTAAAATGTATTTTAGTTGTCTTTTGTGGTCACTAAAAAAAAGAAAAGAAATGTGAAAACAAACAAGTATATACTTAAACAGAATATCAAAATAACATTAAAAAAACTGCATGTTCAAAAATAAAAAAGTACCTGATCAGGAACAGGTGAAAATGGCCTGGTCCTGAATGTCACATGAGTAATCAAGTAGTTTGGCTTTTGCTAGCTACCATGTGTTAGGAAAAGTGTGTTTTGTGACAAACTCTTCTCTACTGTCCACACAGTTGAATTTGCTACAAGGTGCCTGTCTTCCAAACATGCTCTGCTATTCCTGAACACTGTTTGCACCTGCAGTTCTGCTGCAACAAGACTCCTGACTGCCAATTTGACTATGCCATTCCTGTGTGCTCTTCACACACTTGGCTCTGCTACACCAAGGTGCTTGCTTGACTTTTATAGATGACACTGCTGCTCCACATTACCATATTCAGTCACTCCATGGTTCTACAAGGTTCTGCATACTGTCCGGTTATCCTGCTTCTCAGTATCTCTGCACCAATGCCTCTTCTCTGAGCTGCCTGTCAAGACCTTTGGCTTAGTGAATCCTCCTTGGCAAGTGAGCCATAACAGTGTCTTTATTGCACTAATGATTGACATTCCCTACAGATGATTTGTTCTCTGTGCACTTTCAGATGATACAATCAGGAAAATATCATAGGATGATTAAAATACTGTTATAAAGCCTAGTGGGAATGTCTCCTGGTCATATTTCAAAAGTCTCAGAAACAGTATTGTCTCTGAAAAATTATGAAAGTTGTCCTGTTATATTTTAATCCATAAAACAAAATATTCTAGTTTGGCTTTGTGTGCACCTTACTGACCAATTTCAGAAGATGCTGAGGGACACACACTTACCATAAGCATTAGTTTTAAAATACATAGAATAAATAGGAACTGGTGGATTATTTTGCCAAGTATTTAAAGGGATCGATTTAAAGAAGGCGAGTAATTTTATTACAATAATTCAATGATTACAGAAAATAGGAAATAGTGTGTTATTGCATACAGTTTTGCATAATATCCATCACAAAGGTAAAGTACTGACAATACACACTCCACAAGAAAAACTTCACCAGGAAAAGAGCATCATCTATCCGGAAACGTCAACCGTGAGAAGCCAAATGGCGAAGACAGTGAATTCCTGGGATATCCACACTATAGACCCACACGGGCATCCCATCCGGTCTATAGGTTACAGGCTTCTGTACCGGGTCCTTCGGTTCACAGGGGGATGTCACGGTGGCTGACTCGGCCCGTGGCCCCGGGACGTCCGTGTAAAAGGGGAATGTTCGTGACGCCACCTGTGGTATTCGGTCAGGGTGACCGACGCTGCTTTAAGGGGTCCTCTGGGGTGATGTTATGGCAGCTAAATGGTATACCTTCCCACAGGTGAAGTGTATCCCCAGGGCTTCCCGATGTGTAGATGGTGAATGATGAATGGCGCAGTGAAGAACGAGTACATAGGGTAGCAGTGTCACGGGGAGACTAGGTGAGCGAGAGCTAATAACCCGGGCCCCTGCAATTTCCTTCAGACTAGGGAAATCCTGACTGACCCTTTACCTGGAGTTTACACTGATGGTGTGCATGTCCAGGCCTCGACCCTCACCCTGTCTCCTGTTTGAACCCTAGGCTGAAACCTTCGCCCACCACCCAGTGAAGAGGTAATACACCAATACCCACAGTTAGCACAGACAAGGATAAAGGAAAATATATACCACGCCGCAGTCACTCAGGAATACACTATAAATGTGCAGGGCAAAATAAATACAAATATAGGAAAGAGTAAATAAGACAAAGGAAAATACACCACCAGCAACGAATCTCCAACAACCAGCTCTCCACTCCAGACCGAGATAACAACGCACAAGACAGAAGCTATAATCGGCGATGCCCAATGATCAGGAGAACTATTTAAAGGCAATGGGCATGGCCCAGCTTCCAATCCGAGGATCAGGTAAATTAACCCCGGAACAGCTAGATAAAATCTAGCCGACACCAATGAGCACATAGTGGTCAAAAGCGGAATTACCGCTGTCTGTCGAACGACCTGGTCTGAACAGCATCCGACATGACAGTACCCCGCCTTCTACGAGGGACCCCAGGGCCCTCACGGCTTATAGGACCTGGCTTGTCTGGATGGCGACGATGAAAAAACCTGACCAGCCGATCCGCATGAATGTCTGAGGCTGGTACCCAGGACCTCTCCTCAGGCCCATAACCACGCCAGTGAACCAAGTACTGTAAAGTGCGGTGCACTACACGAGAGTCAACCACCTTGGAGACTTCAAATTCCAAATTACCATCCACCAAGACTGGAGGTGGCATAGGCGCTGCGTCCACAGAACCCACCACCTTCTTTAGAAGACACCTGTGGAACACGTTGTGTATCTTATACACCGTAGGGAGCTCCAATCGGTACGCTACTGGGTTAATGACGGCGGTGACCTTAAATGGACCAATAAACCGTGGACCCAATTTAAGGGACGGTATTTTGAGTCTTATGTTTTTTGTGGATAACCACACCCAGTCATCCACACTCAGGTCCGGACCTGGCACACGCCTACTGTCAGCCACACGTTTTTACCTAGCACCCACACTCAACAGGCGCTGTTTAACTCTCCTCCAGACTGACGACAATTGTGCTCCTAACTGGTCTTCCTCCAGAACGCCGGAAGAGCCCCTCTGACTCAAAGTACAAAATTGAGGATGTAGCCCGTAAACACAAAAAAATGGAGACTCCCCAGACGACTCCTGGCGGTGATTATTGATGGCAAACTCAGCCAAAGGAAGGAACGTAGACCACTCCTCCTGGTTATCAGAGACAAAGCAGCGTAAGTACTGTTCCAAATTTTGGTTCATACGCTCAGTCTGACCACTTGACTGAGGATGAAACGCCGAAGAATGAGACAACTTGATCCCTAGTCGAGAGCAAAATGCTTTCCAAAATTTAGCCACAAACTGAGACCCCCTATCAGACATGATGTCAGACGGAACCCCATGAAGTCTGACCACCTCCTGCACAAATACCTGAGCCAGAGTCTTAGCGTTAGGCAACGAAGGCAAAGACACAAAGTGCGACATTTTTGAAAACCGATCAACTATCACCAAGATGACCGTGTTCCCAGCTGATGAGGGCAAATCAGTGATGAAATCCATGGAGATTTCCGTCCATGGCTTACTAGGTACCTCAAGAGGAAGTAGTGTGCCAACAGGACGGGAGCGGGGCGTCTTAGCCCTAGCGCACGTGGTACAAGCTGACACGTCCTGTCGGATCTTGGGCCACCAAAACTGACGTGACACCAACTCCAAGGTACCTCTAACCCCTGGGTGGCCAGCCAGGACAGCATCATGAAGCTCCGCCAAAACCTTTAAGCTGAGATGAAGCGGTACAAAAGATTTGTTGATGGGAAGCTCAGATGGTACCTCCTCCTGAGCCTCGGCAATCTCAGCCTCAACCTCGGTAGTGAGAGCCGAAACCACAACACCCTTTTGGAGGATGGGTACTGGATCCTCCCGAGGTTCTCCCCCCGGAAAACACCTGGACAGAGCATCCGCCTTAGTGTTTTTAGACCCCGGTCTGTAAGTGACAACAAAATTGAACCGCGTGAAAAACAATGCCCAGCGAGCCTGCCTGGGGGACAGACGCTTGGCTGACTCCAAATACAGCAGATTCTTATGATCGGAAATAACAGTAACCTGATGTACCGACCCCTCCAAGAAGTGTCGCCATTCCTCAAAGGCCAACTTAATAGCCAACAACTCCCTGTTGCCGATATCGTAGTTACGTTCGGCGGACGACAGTTTCTTGGAGAAATAGGCGCACGGACGCAAACCACTCAAAGATGAGCCTTGAGATAGTACCGCCCCCATACCAACCTCAGACGCATCGACTTCCACAACAAAGGGTTTTGATACGTCTGGCTGCACAAGAATGGGGGCTGAAATAAAACTGTTCTTAAGAAATTCAAATGCGCGCACAGCAGCCTCAGGCCAAACGGAGAAATTGGTACCCTTTTTAGTCATGTCAGTTAGCGGTTTAGCAATGATGGAAAAATCCTTGATAAATTTCCTATAGTAGTTAGAAAACCCAAGGAACCGCTGAAGTGCTTTCAGGTTATCAGGACGTTCCCAATGCAGCACCGCCTGCACCTTAGCGGCATCCATTTTAAAACCAGAAGCAGACACAATATAACCCAAGAAAGGTAACTCCTGAACAAAAAAATACACATTTCTCAAGTTTAGCATACAGCTTATTCTCTCTGAGAAGCTGTAACACCTGCCTGACATGATCTAAATGAGCATCACGGTCGCAAGAATATATGAGAATGTCATCTAGGTACACGATAACGAATTTCCCCAAAACATGCGAGAACACATCATTGATGAAATGTTGGAACACTGCTGGTGCGTTAGTCAACCCAAATGGCATCACCAAATTTTCAAAATGACCCTCAGGGGTATTAAAAGCCGTCTTCCACTCATCACCTTGCCGGACTCTTATGAGGTTGTACGCCCCCCTGAGGTCAAGCTTGGTAAACCACTTAGCACCCGCCACCTGGTTGAACAAATCTGGTATCAGTGGCATAGGGTATGGATCACGAACCGTAATCTGGTTCAACTCCCTGAAATCCAAACACGGGCGTAATCCACCATCTTTCTTCTTCACGAAGAAGAACCCTGCTGCCACCGGCAAGGATGACGGCCTGATGTGCCCTTTGCTCAAGCTTTCAGCAATATAATCTTTTAACGCTTGTCTCTCCGGACCGGAGATGTTAAACATCCTTGCTTTAGGCAACTTGGCCCCTGGCTTAAACCTGATAGAACAGTCATAGGGACGATGTGGCGGCAACTCTGAACAACCCTTCTCAGAGAACACATCGACAAAATCCAGAAGTGACTCCGGAACGCTTGAAGTCACCGCAGCCACACATGTGGCCAGGCAATTCTCCTGGCAGGACTCGCTCCACTGAATTATGTCCTGAGTTTTCCAGTCAATTACCGGGTTGTGCATAGACAACCAAGGAAAACCCAAAACCACCTGAGCAGGAAGATTCCTGAGCACCTTACATGTAACCCGCTCGGAATGTAGAACCCCAATGTGGAGTTTCACCTCAGCCACAAATTCAGTAATCTCCCCCTGAGAGAGAGGAGCAGCATTGATGGTGACCACGCGGATAGGATGAGACAGTTTTTCAATCCTAAAACCTGCTGTGCGCGCAAACTCCTCATCAATGAGATTTGTGGCTGAACCACTATCCACAAAAACAGTAATTGGCAGCTCACTGCCAGCGATATAAACCTTAGCAGGGAGCATGCATTGAGAAACCACCATGGAGGATATACTTAAGCTCAGATTGGTCTCCTCCACACCCTCTGAGCTTAGAAGTTTTCCGCCGTTGCGTTTTTCTGAGATAGCAGAGGACAGATGTTAATAAAATGACCAGTTTTACTACAGTAAAAACAGGCTCCCTGCTTCCTGAGCTCAGGGGCTCGACGCTTCACATGTGACACCCCTGCGATTTGCATAGGCTCCGTGGGCTCACCTGCAGCAACCTCACGTGAACCTAAACCCTCTCCCATAGGCGGTGTCTCATGCTCCCCCTGACGCAAATGGCGATCAATGCGGACAACCAGACTCATAGCGGAATCTAGAGAAGCAGGAGTCTCGTACATCAGAAGGGTTTTTTTAACCCTTCCAGAAACCCCATGAATAAACTGACTCCGCAATGCTGGATCATTCCATTGTGTATCAATCGCCCAGCGACGAAATTCAGAACAGTAATCCTCTGCAACTCGCTCCCCCTGGCGAATAGTGCGTATATTAGATTCTGCTAGAGCCATTCTGTCAGGTTCATCGTAGATTTTTCCAAGAGAGGAAAAAAAACTCTCCACAGAGTCAAATGCAGCAGAATCAGATGACAAAGAAAACGCCCATGCTTGGGGATCCCCGCTTAACAATGTCAACACCAGGCCCACACGCTGAGCCTCATTACCCGAGGAGATCGGGCGCATACGGAAATATAGTTTGCAGGCTTCACGAAAAGAAACAAATTTACTGCGTTCCCCAGCAAATTTTTCATGCAAAGGGAATTTAGGCTCAGCAACTCTTCCTGTCGCTCCAGCTTGCACATTAGATACTGCTAGTCCCTGTTGCTGTACTGCCCCCCTCAACTCAGTGACCTGTAGGGACAGCGCCTCCAACTGGCGGGTTATGGAAGTCATGGGATCCATGACAAAGCACAAAAAAAAGGAAACCCTTTTTTTTTTGTTGTTGTTGTTGGGCCGATTATAATGTCACGGGGAGACTAGGTGAGCGAGAGCTAATGGTGTGCTGTGAGGGTGTGCATGTCTCGAACCTCACCCTGTCTCCTGTTTCAACCCTAGGCTGAAACCTCCACCCACCACCCAGTGAAGAGGTAATACACCAATACCCACAGTTAGCACAGACAAGGATAAAGGAAAATATACACCACGCCGCAGTCACTCAGGAATACACTATAAATGTGCAGGGCAAAATAAATACAAATATAGGAAGGCGTAAATAAGACAAAGGAAAATACACCACCAGCAACGAATCTCCAACAACCAGCTCTCCACTCCAGACCGAGATAACAACGCACAAGACAGAAGCTATAATCGGCGACGCCCAATGATCAGGAGAACTATTTAAAGGCAATGGGCATGGCCCAGATTCCAATCCGAGGATCAGGTAAATTAACCCCGGAACAGCTAGATAAAATCTAGCCGACGCCAATGAGCACATAGTGGTCAAAAGCGGAAGTACCGCTGTCTGTCGAACGACCTGGTCTGAACAGCGTCCGACATGACATGCAGTCTCTTTACCTTTACTGAAGACTTCAGCATCCACAGTCCAGAGCACCATATCACAGGTGTGATATTCTTTAACTACATATCGTTGTCAGTTTCTTATCTGCTCCTGTTGGGAATATTTATCTCTATCCACCTGCATTGACTGGGTGGTTCATTACTGGGCATTGCAGTCAGGGTGTGTTCCGCCTCTTTTGGGTATATTTATTTCCATTTGCCTGTTGGATATGGGGGTTTATATGCAGATCCATTACAGCATTTCTTGCTTTAGCCACATGAGCCGGGAGGTAAACTTATATTTGTGGTTTTGTGCAGGCATGCGAGTGTACTTTAAAATACTATATGTTATTGTATATGCATAGACCAAGTTTTCATGTTGTATTGTTTTAATTATGTTTTAGATTTTTTTGTGTGGTGTGCCAATAAATTTCTTGTTTCTTATATGTGACTCATTTGTGTTTCATGCTCCTGTGGTGTGCATCTTCTAGGTGGCTTTCTTTCCCCTTTGTTCTCTTTTGCGATATTATGTTTTGCCACTTTTGCACCCCGGGTAGGATCTATTCATATACTATAGTAGTGTTCTCGGTGCCTCTTGTTTTTTCCCCGAAAGCAATACCACTACGACAACCAGGACCCTGGGGCGCCGCACTCCCCCCCCCCGTTAAATCCAGTACTCTCGGACTGGGAAAAGAAAACAACAGTTACAGGTTAGCAAACAGACATACAAATTTTTGAAATGCTATAAAACAAATTAATATGAACTGATGCTTCCCTTTATGGGAGGTGAGGACACTTGAATGTTGCATAACAAAAACATATTTACATTGTGTGCACACTTTTAATAAGAGTGGAAAGCAGTCACTAACTATGAAATACAATTACCTGAATGGGTATACCATCTGTTAAGTGCAAAGGCAAATGTTCTATCTTTATTCAAGTGGAAATCAACATCTGATTACTTTTATTCTTCTTTAAGTGCAAAGTTTTCGTCCAACCCCCGCAGGTTACTTTATTTTCTCTATTTTATTCAAAAGTGTATCAAGATATCAATACTCACTATCGGCTATGTTGAAACACCATTCTGACTAAATTCAAACTTCAGCTTTCTTTACTACATTAACCATATTAACTCTTCAATATACTCTGTCAAAGATCAACTAGCAAACATTCCCTTTAAAGGTTTAAACAACACTCAAGTCTTTCTTAATGAGGTAGTGCAAAGTATCAATACTTAAATCAGTCAATAACGCTGTAACAGCAGGAACGATGTGAGGGACCCATTATTAACCCCCAACATTGGACTTGGGCGGGCTACAAGGCGTGTATCCAGACCTGGAATCCTGCCGTGCCAAATGGGTTTTTCTTCAGGTCTCTGTAAAATGAAGCAGTTCTCACAACAAGATTAGAAACAGTCTCTTTTAGAAGCAGTCTCTGTAAAAGCTTCCTTTGTAAAACCAGTAGGAAGCACCTTTAAGAAGGTGCAAACTATTTACATGACAGTTTGTGAATCATTCACCGTCCATGATTCCAATGTTCTTTAAGGCAACTTGTGCAAAACACAGGATCCCTTTAAACGTTGGACCCCTTTAAGTGGAAACCCTGATAGGGTTTAATAAACTTGTTGTAAACAGCAAAAGAGTTAAATTAACTTTTAACTATGTACAGTCATTTTCAGATTTCCTTTGTTTTATTTTGGTAGTACTGGCAAAGGCAGTCCCTTTGGATATGGGCGGCTACCAGGTACCACGTACAGTGCGTCTTGGCTCCGGATAGGCATCTGGGTGCCTACTGTCCTTTGCTCCACGACAGTCCATGCGCATCTTGAGCACAGGATGATGGGTGTGCTAAGAGAACTAGATGCAGCAGTCACCTTACCAGGTGAGGCGCTGGCGAGCTACGTGGAGCCGCTGGTGGTGATGGCGGGGAGTCGATAGGCACTAGGAGGGTCTCGCCGGGGCACGTTTGCTTACCTGCCACCGCGGTGTCTCCGATGCCGGTCTCCTCTACTGCAGGCTGAGGCTCCGCTGGTTGGTTGCACAGCCGCTCCTGGATGCTGGTGGCCGCACGATACCACGAGTTCCGGAGCTGACGACACAGCTCTTCCACCTCTGCTCCAAGAACCTCTGAGTTCAAGAGTGACAACTAGTGTTGAGCGATACC
Source organism: Ranitomeya variabilis (assembly GCF_051348905.1). Lineage (NCBI taxonomy): Eukaryota > Metazoa > Chordata > Amphibia > Anura > Dendrobatidae > Ranitomeya > Ranitomeya variabilis. The sequence goes on along the minus strand of NC_135234.1, from coordinate 704,806,242 downwards.
GTCCGATACTTGAAAGTATCGGTATCGGAAAGTATTGGCCGATACCGGCAAAGTATCGGATCTCGCCGATACCGATACCCGATACCAATACAAGTCAATGGGACTCAAGTATTGGAAGGTATCCCTGATGGTTCCCAGGGTCTGAAGGAGAGGAAACTCTCCTTCAGGCCCTGGGATCCATATGAATGTGTAAAATAAAGAATTAAAATAAAAAATATTGATATACTCACCTCTCCGACGCAGCCTGGACCTTACCGCTGTGAACCGGCAGCCTTCTTTGCTTAAAATGAGCGCGTTCAGTACCTTCCATGACGTCACGGCTTCTGATTGGTCGCGTGCCGCTCATGTGACTGCCACGCGACCAATCAGAAGCCGTGACGTCATCCCTCAGGTCCTAAATTCCTAGAAGGGAATTTAGGACCTGAGGGATGATGTCGCGGCTTGTGATTGGTCGCGTGGCGGTCACATGAGCGGCACGCGACCAATCAGAAGCCGTGACGTCATGGAAGGTGCTGAACGCGCTCATTTTAAGCAAAGCAGGCTGCTGGTTTGTAAAATCCAATAATAATATATATAATCACTTACATATGGATAATTACATGAAATCAAATAAAGAACCAAGGGTATAGGGAAAGTGTATGATACAGTTTCTGAAGGTCTTGTCATTGACCATCTGTCCTCTGCATGTCAAAAGCTAGAGGGTGTTTGTGAAGCCCAACCTATATTTGGATGTCTAGCGTTATTTCTAGCCGGTAAACAAGTGTAACTAAGCAACCTAACAAGAGGTAATGCATAGAATGATAAGGAATATTCTGGAATCTACTTTTATGGTATAGACCATTGGCATGGAACTGGGTTACCTTATATGGATATTATGTAGGAGAAAATAGAAACCCATGAAAGTCTATGGGACGGATTTGTATATAAACCGTCTCTTCTCAGCATATGTGGGAGTCCTCATACCTTGAGACTCTCTACATGGACGAACACATCATCACACAAGACCATATGTAAGATCAATGCTTGCTTTCATTTTCTTTTAAATCTAATACTTAAGATTTGTGTGCAATGAACTTATAATTTACTTTTTCTTCATTTTTGTAATCACTCTTTTTGAATGGACATTAAATGAGTTCTGTTTTATCCAAACAATTCTATTTTTACTTTTCTTCCCAATCCTCACTAAGATACATTTTTTCTAACATTTTGGCGAGCCTTAGCCAGATCTGATTTTTTGTCTTTTCTGTGAGGAATTTCAGCCTTTTCAGGGGGGAGGTTGCTAAAACACCTGTTTTGAGTTGTTAAAAGGCACAGAAATTCTACTTTATCGTGTTACAAAAGTCAGACTGAACCTACACACAGAAGTGAGGATACAAGCTGCAAGTCCCATATACGGAGCTCTGAAGGATCCATAAAGACAGAGGATCTTCCATTGACTATTGGACCAATCCAGGAGGAAAAGAATTTCCATAGGTAAGAGAAATGGAGTTTATCCATGAATACTCTAAGAAGAGTAATATACAGTTTCAGTTTGTTCATAGCCATACAAATGCACAATTATGGTCTAGTCTGTATAGCCAATGTGAAGCAGAGAATCTTAAAATTGATAAGAAGTTTTTTTCTGTAAAAAAGTTGCAAAGGAAGCTGCAGAATGTAATGCACATGGTCCGAGTGTACAATAATTTAGTTTTTGATAAAACTGAAACACAGACACAAATATGTACTATTACACAAGACATTGGTCATACTGACATGCAAGGTGTCACACAAGAAGCTGATGGAGATTACTTTGACTGTCCAAATTGTTTGATATTGTCTGAACATATTGAACAATTGGAAGATCAAATTGATACCAGAACAGAATTATTGTCCAAATTGAGACAAGATATTAAAAAAGCTTCTGTTGTTACACGATCAAAAGACCAAGAAGACAATGCTGCCGCATCATTTATACCTGACACACAAGAATTAGATGAATCAGTAGATTTACATGCAGAAGAATTACAACGGAAAAAATTCCATGACAGAGCTGCACGCATTAATCTAAAAATACACGATCAGTTAATGAAAATTGCAAAAGACATTCCAAAATTCAATGACAAGATGGATGCCTTTTACAATGCAGACATTTTTGAATCAAACACAGACAAATACAATCTTAATGATGAACAGAAAAACAAGATTTTCAAAGTATGGTTACCCTCACATATGGGAAGAAGGTTACAGACCACACCCAGATTAAATGAGAATCATGAATTGACACATAGTACAAGAGAGGACAGACTTAGGCAATTAAATTCTTACATCACAGGAGAGGCCACTCCGAATGCTGAAATTTTGGAACAATTAAAAACTAATATTAATGAGGATCCATTTGTATTTTTGGTAAAATTTGAGCAGGCCTATAGAATGGTGATGGAAATTGGGCCTAATCAGGAACCAACATCCATGATCAGATTTTTTGTGAAAAAGTTCAAATATTTGGATCCTGCCTCAGAACAAATGGCTAGTACTCAGCCATCATTGCAAGAAGCAACAGTTTTTATCGACAGAGTAAGGAGATCCATGAAGCAAAATCAGGTGAAGGCTAAAATAGCAGTAATTCATGAAAAAGAGGATAGTCAGCTGAAACCTAGACCCACAGTAACATTCAAGAGCAGAGATTACGTAGAACAAAGAGGTAAAAATACTACACAAAGAAACAATATCCATTGTTATTTCTGTGGTATACCTGGACACTTAAAGTGGCAATGCAGAAAATTCTTGAGAGCAGAATCAGAGACAGGTACACAAGGGACAGGTAATCTTGGAAGGGAAAATGGTCTCATGCCAAAATTATCCACCAGACCTTCTGCACCTCCATTACAGTCTAATGCCCCCACTCACACTGACAACAGACAAACGCAGTCTCCATATGCACCATTAATCAGACAGATCCGAGAGATGACAGTTAAGGAGACTGAGTCCAGAAATAGAATGCCGAGTGCTCTTAAAAAGGACACTGGACTTCTCCCATCTCCTTCATCCTTCTGACAATCACAGACAATTCCAACACCTCATCCACTGGAATTTGTGACTCGAGTTACATTAGATGAATGTGGAAGACCATTTGTCAAGGTAAATCTAGCAGGACAGAATGTTGTATTTCTCATTGATACAGGAGCTCAGTTAAGCGTCACAAATCTTGATCTGAAGCTACAACCAGATTCACCAGTTTGTACAATTGTTGGTTTTAGTGGAAAAGGTGGAACTAGAGCAACCTTAGTTACTGATGTGATATTGGAAATACCTAGTTCTTTCAAAACAGGAATTGACATTTGGTATTGTCGTGACTCTGAAAATATACTTGGCACGGATTTTATGCAGAAATTTGGATGGGTTGTTGATCTAGGAAATCAGGTGATCTGGAAGGATTCTAATGGTTGTAAACCTGTAGTCATTGATCCTAGTGATTATAGCCATGTTGGAAGTGTTTGCTTAAATGATGTTGTGTCAACAGATCATCTGTGGCCTGAAACTGGTGGTGATGAGGTATTGACAGAAATTGTACAGCTTTTTCCTTCTCTTTGGGCTCAGTTCAGGAATGAAGTTGGGACCATGAAAGATGTTGTTGTAAATGTCGAGGGGCGTGATCCCCCACCTCAGCGTCAGTATAAATTGCCTCCAGAATCAATTGAGTCTATGTCAAAGATCATACAGGAATTGTTAAAACAAGGTGTCATCCGAAAGGCTAATTCTGTAAGTAACAATCCTTTGTGGTGTGTTTTGAAATCTGATGGTTCTTATCGGATGATATTGGATCTGCGGATGTTTAATAAACATACTCCCAATGTAGCACCCATTGTTGCAGATACTCATGACATGATGGCAAGGTTGAATGCAAAGGCAAAATACTTTTCTGTACTAGACATCAGTAATGGTTTTTTCAGTATACCTCTTGAAAAGAGTTGTCAATACAAGTTTGCTTTTACTTTCTTGGATGAGCAATACCTGTTTTGCAGGTTACCTCAGGGAGCTCATTTGTCACCGAGCATCTTTCATCAGGCATTGGCAAAGGTATTGTCTAAATTTTCAAGGCCGGACTGTATTTTACAGTATGTGGATGATATTTTGTTATCCACAGAAGATAAGGAGTCACATGTTTCACTTCTGAAAGAGTTGTTTGAGCTGCTGCATGATGCTGGGTTGAAATTGAACACAAAAAAGGTCAAATTGCTGCAGACTGAGGTCAGATTCTTAGGGGTATTGTTGAGCCCAGGTAAAAGACAACCATTGCAGGAACGGATCGATGCAATTGCTTCTTTGCCAGTTCCAACATCACACAAGGCAGTACGACATTTCTTGGGTCTTATAAATTTTTCAAGGGAGTTCATTGAGAATTTTGCAGACAAAGCCAGGCCTTTGTATGATCTTTTAAAATTTGAAAATAGTGAGTATTTTGGTCCTTGGGGTGATGAACAACAAACCTCATTTGAACAATTGAAAATGAATTTACAAACTGCACCTGCTTTGTCCACAGTAGATCCTACGGCTCCATTTGCTTTGCAAGTGCACACATCAGAGACTTCTGTGTCTGCTGTGCTGCTACAGTTGCAAGGAGAAGAGTGGAGAATTTTGGGCTATTTTTCTAAGCTTCTCTCACCTGTTGAAAGAGGGTTTGAGACATGTGCAAGACACCTGGTAGGTGTGTACTTTGCAGTCAAAGCAACTGAACACATTGTTGGGTTCAACAAAATTACTTTGCAAACTCCTCATTCTACACTAAAACTTCTCTTTGAAAATAATATCCCAGGTGTGTCACATCAGAGATTTGCTCATTGGTTATTGTCATTGTCTCCCAAACAAATTGAGGTAGATTACAAAGCCAAATATGTTCTTCCTCAGTTGATGCAATATGAAGGACAAACTCATGATTGTTTGCAGTCTTTTCAGGATCCATGTCCATCGCTTTTCAGACGGAAGGCAGAGGCAACAGATGAACCAATTTTTGTTGATGGTTCCAGATTTTATGCAGATGGACATTACTATGCAGGATATTCCATTTTTTATCCTAAAAGAGAACAGGTTGTAAAACACAAATTACCAAGTCATTTTTCAGCTCAAAGGGCAGAGCTAGAAGCAGTGAAAATGGTGCTACAGCTGAACGAAGCTGATGATCAGTGTCCCATTGTAATCTATAGTGATAGCTCCTATGTTGTTAGATCACTGACAGATTATTTGCCAGTTTGGGAAAAAAGAGGCTATGTAGATTCTTCAAATAAGACTCTTGTACATAGTGACACACTGAAAACAATTTTCAAAATAGCATCAAAAACCCCTAATGGTTTTGCTATTGTCAAAGTACCAGCCCATAAAAAAACTGATGATGAATTATCTGTAGGAAATGCTACTGCAGATAGGTTAGCCAAAGAGGCAGCCCTGACAGGAGAAGAAGTGTTTCAACCAGAGACTATTGAGCTTTTAGCAGTTCAAAGAACGGACACGCATATCCCTTCTTTTGCGGAAGAACAGGAGAAAGACACATCTCTTGTTGCTTCCCGGGTTGATCCAAAACCTCCCTTTGTTTGTGAAAACGGGGTTTTGTGTCATGACTTAAACGGGGAGTTGCGTCCTGTTGTACCAAAACATCTACAGGCTGAGTTCACAAAATATAATCATGAAAGTTTGGGTCATTTAGGCCAACAGAAATTGTTAGACATTCTCAGAGAGAAATTTTACTGGGAAAAGATGGAAGAGACAGTACAAAGTATTGTCCAATCATGTCTCATTTGTGCCCAAATTAATCCAAGACCAAAAGGACAGAAACCGCCACTACTCCGAACCGCACCTGCAGATGGTCCATGGTCTACACTACAAATCGACTACATTGGTCCATTACCATCAGGTAAAAATGGTCTCAGGTATGCATTGGTTGTGGTAGATGTTTTTTCCAAATGGGTTGAAATTTTACCTGTCAGAAAAGATGATGCTTTGTCTACAGCTAGAGCATTAGTTAATCATGTCTTTTGTACTTGGGGGATCCCAAGAATGATCTCCTCTGATCGAGGAAGTCACTTTACAGGAAAAATCATGCAAGCCGTTTGTACTATTCTAGGGGTACAACAACAGTTCCATGTACCTTACCATCCACAGTCTGCTGGTATTGTAGAAAGGATGAATAGGACAATAAAATCCAGAATTGCCAAGATGCTATTGGACAAAGGCAATACTTGGGTTGATGCCGTACCTTTTGTATTGTTGAGTGTGAGAGGAACAACTTCTTCCACAACTCAGTTCACTCCTTTTGAACTAATGACAGGAAGAAAAATGCCATTGATTTTTCCACATGAACCATTTTTGTCTACATCTCAAAAAGATGCTGTTGCAAGGTCCAAATGGTTGCAATTGTTGCAGGAAAATTTGAAAACAATTCTTCCTCATGCTGCATCAAGAATGCAGAGAATGGAGCCACCATATGAGTCTAAATTCAAAAAAGGGGCTCAGGTGATGATCAAAACTTTCAGGAAGAATGGACCTTGGGAAAGTAACTGGGAAGGTCCCTTTGATATCATTGAAACCATGGGACAAGTTATGATTCTTGTGCAACGAGCATCAAACGTGGTTAAAAATACCCGCAGGCAACAAAGAGTGTGGGTACATGTTGATCAATGCAAATTGTATATTGCAAAATAATGATACTGCATTTCTTTTAGGAAGAAATGAATTCCAATAAGAGCTGGAATACGGAACACCATGACCTTGATGGAAGGGATTCAACACCAATCCTTCGAGAAAAGACGACAGTTCCCAGGAAAAGTTACTATCTGATGGGAATCGCATTTCTGCTGCTATGTACTATTTCAACTGTGATCTACGCAGAAGACATCTTACATCGTGAAACAGACACTAGTGAAGTGAATGAACCTTTCAGAAGAACTCTACATTCGAGGAAACCAAGAGGATCAAGTTTACAAAACCTTAAAGATGAAGACATACCGGACAATTCAGTAGATATTACTGGAAACATCTGCATGGGTTATGGGGTGAAATGCTGTATTGAGCTACACTTCATACACAACACTGACATAATATTACATGCTACTACAGGACCTAAGGCTGGGTTTATACAGTTACAAGGAGATTATGTACACAATAATAAGACGGGTACATGGGAATGTAATCCTACAGATGTGTTATACTGGAATATAGAGATAAGAGGTGAAGAAAAAGCTGTGTGGTCAGGTGATATTACAAATGATATGATCACAAAAGGGAAAGTTGGAACATCCAAAACAGATATTTGGTTGAAAACACAACTTTTTGGGAAAACTTTAGATCCTTCATTACTTTCTATTACAGAAGGAGATGAAGATTGGGTAAAAACATGGAACTTCCAGATAACTAGAGAACCAGTACAAGTACAGGTATCTGTAATTTTTACAGTAACAAATACTATAGTTCCAGAAGTAAGGGTTACACCACAAACAGTACATAGCCAAGAAAATATGTCTCCTTTGTCATTAAAATGCAACACAAGGTTAGAGTTACCTTCGGAATCTCTGTTAACCTGGACCAAAGATAATTTATTTTTGGGAAGTTTTGCAAGTGGTCCAACAAATGTTATACACAGAGGTCAATCCGGAAATGTGAGATGGTTGAATAAGAATTTTATTTTTTCTGTAGATAATCCATCTCCTAAGGATTCTGGACTTTACCAATGTTGCGTTTTAACGAAAAATAATTACAAACAATGCAAAAATGTAAATGTAAATATATGGTCAACAGTAGATAATGTTTGCACACAGACACGATTTCAACCATCTACTCCTTTCCAAATTAACCAATTCCAATCTAAACCTATATTACGAGATGGAGTGTTTATGACTATGATATGGACTTTTAACATGTCTAATTGGAAAATTTCTTCTAGATATCCTCAATGTCAATCACATCTCATTAATATGGAAATGGGAATAGAACAATGGTTTGGGAAAATAACTCCAACACAAGTTAGAAGTAAGAGGGGAGTGTTGGAAGGAATTTTGGGGGGATTAGGTACAGTAGGAAGTCTAATTAACACTATGGACATACATACACTTAAATCAGATTTGGAAAATATTGGGTATATCGGAGGTAAAGGAGTAAAGATTCAGAAAAGTTTGAATCAAGTTCTTGAGAAAATGGTTTTGACTACTGCTTCTGTATTGGGGTCTTCTGTCTCACATCTACAAGATGCTACTTTAGCATTAATAGAAAGTGAACAGGAATCTCAAGTGGCCAAAACATGTCTAGAAATTCAGATTGAATATTCCACCAATCTAAAAATGATTGCACAAGCCTTACAAAGTGGAATTACTCCTTTAGGACTAATGGGAAATTTGCCTACAGAATATAGTTTTGCATTAAATCATACAGATTTGTGGGTAAATAAGTGGTTAGGATGTGACCAGGATATTTGTGTAGGAACATCACTGATACCAGTGTCAGGAAGAGAAGAAACCCTAGTTCCTATAACTGTTCTGGGAATTCCTGTTAGTCACACACAATTGCTATATTATCAATTACAGTACACAGATTTTGCATTTGACGGAACAAACACTGAACAATTGGACATTTCTTCATGTTTAAATTTTGTTTCTAAGGTAATGTGTTTACCTGGACAGGATAAAGTCATTTATCATTCATGTTTCAATAATCATACCTCATGTCATGCCAGAGTTGAGAATGTACACACGATCCATGACTTGGTGACACCAGTAAGCGCTAATAAGATTTGTTTCCAAGTTATGTCAGAGAAAGCTGCATACTTTCCATCTTGTGTACATGCTGAAAATCTGACAATAGGTTTATATTGTATCGAGGGAAATGTGAAAACTCTCTCAAAGAAGGAAGGAAGTATTAATATTACATTAATAGGTTCAAGAAACCTAAAAATCCTTCCAATACAGTTCAATTTGTCCCAAATAAATAATTTTCCTTGGAATATGTGGACAAATGAGATAAAGAAAGACAAGGGTTTGTTAAATTTGTTAACAAAACAATTAAAAGAAGCTGAAATTGTATTCAGACATGAGCAAGGTAATTTAAATGATATTGAACATGAATGGACAAGTATGTCAGGCTCATCTTGGTGGAAAAATTTAGGAAAATCAGTAACTAGTTGGTCACAGTCTTCAACGAAGATGGCAGTAGGAAATGTATTATCTAATCCGATTGTTATTATATTTATTATAGTTTTGCTGTGTGTAATATATCAAATAGTTATTATGTGTAAAATTAAGAACATTTATAAAAAGATAAAGACAGAAATGAAAAAGGAAGATGACATTTTAAGAGAAATGCTGAAAAGAAAAATATAATTCTCTAATCTAATTTTAGTTTTCAAAACTCAGGTGACATTCGAGACAGATGTTAATACAAGGTTTTCAGAATAAAGAATGAATGTGATACGAATGGTGAGAGAAAGATTTTAGGGTTAATTATGATATTCTCAAATCATAATCAGGGGGGAATGTAAAATCCAATAATAATATATATAATCACTTACATATGGATAATTACATGAAATCAAATAAAGAACCAAGGGTATAGGGAAAGTGTATGATACAGTTTCTGAAGGTCTTGTCATTGACCATCTGTCCTCTGCATGTCAAAAGCTAGAGGGTGTTTGTGAAGCCCAACCTATATTTGGATGTCTAGCGTTATTTCTAGCCGGTAAACAAGTGTAACTAAGCAACCTAACAAGAGGTAATGCATAGAATGATAAGGAATATTCTGGAATCTACTTTTATGGTATAGACCATTGGCATGGAACTGGGTTACCTTATATGGATATTATGTAGGAGAAAATAGAAACCCATGAAAGTCTATGGGACGGATTTGTATATAAACCGTCTCTTCTCAGCATATGTGGGAGTCCTCATACCTTGAGACTCTCTACATGGACGAACACATCATCACACAAGACCATATGTAAGATCAATGCTTGCTTTCATTTTCTTTTAAATCTAATACTTAAGATTTGTGTGCAATGAACTTATAATTTACTTTTTCTTCATTTTTGTAATCACTCTTTTTGAATGGACATTAAATGAGTTCTGTTTTATCCAAACAATTCTATTTTTACTTTTCTTCCCAATCCTCACTAAGATACATTTTTTCTAACACGGTTACTACCAGGGCGCGTCAGAGGGTGAGTATATCCCTATTTTTTATTTTAATTCTTTATTTTTTACATGGATATGGATCCCAGGGCCTGAAGGAGAGTTTCCTCTCCTTCAGACCCTGGGAACCATACACTGGGAACTTCCGATTCCGATTCCCGATACCACAAAAGTATCGGATCTCGGTATCGGAATTCCGATACCGCAAGTATCGGCCGATACCCGATACTTGCGGTATCGGAATGCTCAACACTAGTGACAACGGGATCTTCCCTTCCTCCAATTGGTGCGAAGCGTCGCGGGTTTTCTCCCCCTTCTCCGGGTGACCTCCGCTCGCCATCTTGTCCTCCATGTTCCTTCTTGCTGGGTCCTCATCCCTTTTCTGCTCTCTCTTCCAGGGGCAGAGCTTCTTCTTTCTCTTTCTTCCGCCATTCAGGATCAGGAGGCAGATCTCTGTTGCTGATGGACACGTCCGCATGGTACAAAGATACTTGGACAGGGCAGCCATTATTTTTTGTGCTTCTCAGTTAGTTCCCGCCCACGATAGCACGCCCTTCTTCTCCAGCGCTCCTCATGGCGCTGTAAAGGAGGCGGTTTTGGCAGGAATTTTTGGCGACAAATCACAGTCCATTAGTTATACAGTCTTTTAGCACAAATCACAGTTAGGCACAGTTCTGGCAGTCTCTAGGCGCACATGACCCGATTTACGGGGTTTAGTAGATCATGTTCGGGGAAACCCCAAAGTTGGATCGCCCCCATGGGGCCGTGGGGTACTCGGTACTGGGTCGTTCGGTTCACAGGGGGATGTCACGGTGGCTGACCCGGCCCGTGGCCCTGGGACATCCATGTAAAAGGGGAATGTTCATGATGCCACCTGTGGTATTTGGTCAGGGTGACCGACGCTGCTTTAAGGGGTCGGCTGGGGTGATGTTATGGCAGCTAGATGGTATACCTTCCCACAGGTGAAGTGTATCCCCAGGGCTTCCCGATGTGCAGATGGTGAATGATGAATGGCGCAGTGAAGAACGAGGACACAGGGTTGCAGTCTCTTTACCTTTACCGAAGACTTCAGCATCCACAGTCCAGAGCACCAGATCACAGGGCAGGCAGAGTCCGGCCGGTTTGGAGGCAAGTCCAGAGTCCCCTTGTCCAGGTGGAAATCAGTAGCCTTCCCTTGCACTGCAGTGTTGTAGTTCCTTACTGCCTAAGGCTTCACATAAGGTCCTCACAGATGTAATGTCTTTCTCTCTGTCCCCCATATAGGATAGGACAAACTCATATGACTGGTGGCTTGAGGCTGTTTATAGGGACTCTAGCACACCCTGGCCTCCAAAGGTTGCCACCGTGCCTCCTGGGTGTAGGCAAAGAAACTACACAGATAAGCAGTCTAGGATTCCCATAAAAACTATATCTTTATTAATAATATATGATAAAATTACATAAATATCAGAACAGGTAGATGGACAGCAGAGAAAAACAGGATTGCGACATGGACAACAGACGAAAAGCCCATAGGCTCCGGGCAGACTGGATTACTGAGCCATTAGTGCGGTGTAAGTACACACTATGTATAGAAAACGGGGCCTAAAGTAAATACTAATGAAAAATCAATGCCCCCCACCACCGCCGCTAATGGCCATATGAAAAGAGACATAGTGCATGGTACAAATACCTTGTAAAGTAGAACCAGCAGCCAGGAGCACACCCGACGAGCGTTTCGGAGCAATACTGCTCCTTCCTCAGGGGGCGTGGAGGATGTACCATTCCCGGCATGAAATATATAGTACAGGGCCGGAAATGACCGGACAACGGCCACTGACGCGCCGCCCATCGCCGGCGCTGATGCGCACAGCGTCCGCATCACCAGCACGGAGCAAGCACGTGGGGCCCCACGTGATTGCTCACCGCATAGCCATGGGAACGCTGGGACGCAACAGACATGCGGCAATGCGCATGCGCGAGGCCGCCGCCGCCATATTGGAATAGGGAGATACAAAGGGCAAAATAACCGTACACGGCCACAGAAAATCTAAACAACAAGCAACATCATACAGGTACAACATGCAAAGAATATGACAGAGAATTAAAATACATATGCATGGCTACATAGCGGACCTGTGCCACACGAAAAATACAGAATGAATACAATATGTAAGGTATGGACGTACTGTCAACCAGAGACATCACAAAAAAGATAACGCTACAATGTGCAGTGCTCTATGTAGCAATGTTCAATATAGCCATAGAACAGTTAATCCGGCAAAAATGGTATTCCTATATGGATATCCTGTTGATAGAAGACAGCACCATCCTCAAATCAAAGCAGCCGTATAATGGACACATCCCCACAGCAACAATATTCTATAAATAGCAAAAAACATACAATGTTAAAAACATTAAAAACACACAACCGTGTCCCAGCATTGATTTGTTTGTATGGGTGGTGACGGAGGATTTAAAATCTATACCTAAATTTGGGGGTAGGGATAATTTGACTAGGGAAGAGAGAGTCCGTCTCAGGACTATACAGAACCTTCCTGGTGTAGTGCTCAAGCCGGCCGACAAGGGGGGAAACGTCGTGGTCTGGCCCACCGCTATGTACGAAGGGGAGGCTTTTCGCCAATTAAATAATGCCGTTAATTATAAGAAACTAACGTATAATCCCCTCTCTGCATTTATTGCCAAATTAGAGATCATTCTCAAAAGGGCTGTAGACCACGACGTTGTTACCAAGGAGTTGGCTTTGGCACTGCAAGTTAAGGAACCCACCATCCCTACACTATACCTCCTACCCAAAATTCATAAGGGTGTCAGTCCACCACCCGGCAGACCAATCGTGTCTGGGAGGGGGAATTTCCTTGAAAAAATAAACAAGTGGATTGATTTGTACTTGCAGCCTTTAGTATTAAATCTCCCTTCCTTCCTGAAAGATACAGGGGACCTACTGCGCAGGGTCGACGGCCTGTGTTTCGAGGGTGATACTCTTTTAGCTTCTGTGGATGTTGAGTCCCTCTATACCAACATCCGGCATTCCGATGGTCTTCGGGCAGTTCGTTATTTTTTGGGTATGTCCAATCTCCCTTTATCTTTGAGGGACCTCATCCTGGAGCTACTTGAGTTCACCCTCACCCACAATTTTTTTCTTTTCAAAGGATCCTTCTACCTACAGCTCCAGGGTACAGCCATGGGAGCGGCCTTTGCGCCATCCTATGCTAATCTGTTCCTGGGGCTGTGGGAGAGGGATCTATTCCTGTCAGACGAACAGGGATTGATGGAGCGTGTCCTTTTGTGGACACGCTACATTGATGATATCTTCTTCGTCTGGCAGGGCACGGCCGTCGACCTTGCCCAGTTTATTTCTGCATTAAATGACAATGATCTTAACATACGTCTTACCCCGGTGTGGGATGGAGAGAGAATAGATTTCCTTGATGTTACCATTCATAAGGATGAATTTGGCCTTCTACAGACGGATATTTTTAGGAAACAGACAGCTACCAACACTCTGTTGCATGCCACCTCCTGCCACCCGCGCCATATGATTAGAGCTGTTCCAGTGGGGCAGTTCCTCTGTCTCCGGAGGATCTGCTCCACTGATGCAGATTTTGAGATAAGGGCAGATGAACTTAAAGCTCGTTTTGCTGCGAGGGGTTATAGTCGCCGTAGTATAAAACATGCTTACCATCGTGCTAAACATTCCATCCGCAACAATCTTCTCTATAATCAGACATCCAAACAGTCCAAACATAACAACATGGTGAGGTTTGTAACATCTTTTAACCCCCAACATGAGAAGATACGTGCGGCACTTACTAGGGCTTGGCCTATTCTAAAAGTAGATCCTATAATGGGCAAATTTTTGCCTGACTGCCCTGCAGTTTCGTTCAGACGAGCTAAGAATCTGCGTGACCGGTTGACACAGAGTCACTATGTGAGTAAATCGGCCCCCACATTTTTGGATCTCATGCGTCCTGGGGGTGGATGTGGTCCGTGCGGTAGGTGTGTGGCCTGCCCTAATGTAGAGAAGTGTACCTCGTTTACTGATTCCCGAGGTACTAAGACGTATAACATCAAACAGAATATCTCGTGTGTCTCCAGGTACGTAATTTATTACGCCACATGTCCATGTGGACTTATCTATATTGGGCTGACTACACGTCAGCTCAAGGTAAGGATCAGAGAACACGTGCTTGGTATTCTGGCGGCGGCCACGTGCACGGATCCATCCATCCTCAAGACATTACCCCGGCATTTTAGGGATTTTCACCACTGCGATGCTACCGGACTTAAGGTCCGGGGTATTGATCTCTTGAATATCAACATTAGGGGGGGAGGTCTCAGCAAACGTCTAGCTCAAATGGAGACTAGATGGATCTGGATGCTTCAGACCACTAGTCCCAATGGACTAAATGAGAACATCTCCTTTGTTCCTTTTCTGTGATTGATCGCCCTATGCATCTCTTGGTTGCGTTATGGTATACGGTTGTGTGTTTTTAATGTTTTTAACATTGTATGTTTTTTGCTATTTATAGAATATTGTTGCTGTGGGGATGTGTCCATTATACGGCTGCTTTGATTTGAGGATGGTGCTGTCTTCTATCAACAGGATATCCATATAGGAATACCATCTATGCCGGATTAACTGTTCTATGGCTATATTGAACATTGCTACATAGAGCACTGCACATTGTAGCGTTATCTTTTTTGTGATGTCTCTGGTTGACAGTACGTCCATACCTTACATATTGTATTCATTCTGTATTTTTCGTGTGGCACAGGTCCGCTATGTAGCCATGCATATGTATTTTAATTCTCTGTCATATTCTTTGCATGTTGTACCTGTATGATGTTGCTTGTTCTTTAGGTTTTCTGTGGCCGTGTATGGTTATTTTGCCCTTTGTATCTCCCTATTCCAATATGGCGGCGGCGGCCTCGCGCATGCGCATTGCCGCATGTCTGTTGCGTCCCAGCGTTCCCATGGCTATGCGGTGAGCAATCACGTGGGGCCCCACGTGCTTGCTCCGTGCTGGTGATGCGGACGCTGTGCGCATCAGCGCCGGCGATGGGCGGCGTGTCAGTGGCCGTTGTCCGGTCATTTCCGGCCCTGTACTATATATTTCATGCCGGGAATGGTACATCCTCCACGCCCCCTGAGGAAGGAGCAGTATTGCTCCGAAACGCGCGTCGGGTGTGCTCCTGGCTGCTGGTTCTACTTTACAAGGTATTTGTACCATGCACTATGTCTCTTTTCATATGGCCATTAGCGGCGGTGGTGGGGGGCATTGATTTTTCATTAGTATTTACTTTAGGCCCCGTTTTCTATACATAGTGTGTACTTACACCGCACTAATGGCTCAGTAATCCAGTCTGCCCGGAGCCTATGGGCTTTTCGTCCGTTGTCCATGTGGCAATCCTGTTTTTCTCTGCTGTCCATCTACCTGTTCTGATATTTATGTAATTTTATCATATATTATTAATAAAGATATAGTTTTTATGGGAATCCTAGACTGCTTATCTGTGTAGTTTCTTTGCCTGTGGCTGGCAGTTTTTTCCTGACTACGGTCTGGTTATATATGTAGTCAGGTACCCTTTGATATTTATCACATCGCCATTTTTGGATATAGGTACCACTACATTATTATGTTTCTAACACATTTTCTGTACCTCCTGGTTGTAGGGCGGACAGGTAACTTGCAATTAGCTGTCCTGCCGGTCTCTGGAGGAAAGCATAAAGGTCCTTACTCCCTCGGTGTTCCGAATACCGGGCTTCTGCGCCTCAGAAGGAGACAGCCTGTGTAGGGCTGTGTTGTGAATTCCGTTCTCGGACTCCCTCCTGTGGTCATGAATGGTACTTTGGTTAGTTCTGCTCTTGGACTCCCTCTGGTGGCTTTGAGCGGAACTGCTGGTCTCTGAGGTTTGCTTTCTCAGCTGACCTCGTTTACTGTTAGGCTGGCTTCCCTATTTAACTCTACTCAGATCGTTACTTCATGCCAGCTGTCAATGTATCAGTATTGGTTCAGATCTCTCTTGGACTTCTCTGAGGACCTGTCTACTCCAGCAGAAGCTAAGTCTTTGCTAGTTCATTTGTTGTTACTGCTTCCTGAATATATTTCTTAGTACTGCTAATTTCTAGTCCAGCTTGCTATCATGACATTCCCTTGCTAGCTGGAAGCTCTGGGGTGCAGAGTGGCACCTCCACACCGTGAGTCGGTGTGGGGAGTCTTTTTGCTTACTCTGCGTGGTTTTTTGTAGTCTTTTGTGCTGACCGCATAGTTCACTTTTCTATCCTCTGACTATTTAGTGAAAGTCTGGCCTCCTTTGCTAAAACCTGTTTCATTCCTGTGTTTGTGACTTTCCTCTTAACTTACAGTCAATATATGTGGGGGGCTGCCTTTACCTTTGGGGAATTTCTCTGAGGCAAGGTTAGGCTCTATTTCTATCTTTAGGGGTAGTTAGCTCTTAGGCTGTGAAGAGGCGTCTAGGGAGAGTTAAGTACGCTCCACGGCTATTTCTAGTGTGTGTGATAGGAGTAGAGTTTGCGGTCAGCAGAGTTCCCACTTTCCCAGAGCTTGTTCCGATTACTAGTTTACTCATCAGGTCATTCCGGGTGCTCCTAACCACCAGGTCCATAACAGGGCTGGTCCCCTTCTGGTATCCTCTCCTTTCCTATGACTTCCTTCACGCTCGCTGCAATACAGTTCTGCCTTCTGTGTGTCTCTTCCTAGGAGCTGCAGCTCTGAGGGCATGCACAGCTCCGTGTCCTTTCTCCTTCATTCACTGACAGGATCCCACCCCTGTCAGGGACCAACTAACTGAGCTGAGCTCAGTTAGCAACTAACTAACTTTCCCTACAGGCGACCAGTTTTACCTATGTGGGGAGTGATCTAATAAATAGGAGCAGAAGCTCTCCCTGGTGGCCTGCAGTGTGAAATGTGTTGCATGTTTGTGATACCTGGATGCAGTTATCCTTCTTTGCCTCCAAACGTAGCATCACTCTCCCCGAGAGGAAAGCAATACCACTGCGACGACCAGGACCCTCTGGCGCCGCACTTTCCTGGCACCGAATATTCTAAGCTAATGTAAACATACACTTTCTTACTGAATACTGATAACGAAAATATGTAGTAATTGGAGGAATCACTTTCTCACTAACATTAATCACAAAGGTATGCAGTAATTAGCTAATACTGGATGATACTATAAGCATGTTCTCTCTGAACACTGATAACAAAGCTATGCAGTAATTGGTACACCAGGTGTTAAGAAAGTTACAGAAAATACAAGCTAATAGAAACTGAACTGTTACTGCTTAAAGGGTTCCTTAAAGACAGACTAGCAATATGGATTCCCAATGGTCATTAATATCTTAGCACTACATGGATCTACAGTATTAAGACTCCTTCACATGTCCTGGTGATTCCTTTACAGAAGAAAACAGTTCTGGTGTGATCCGTAGTCCATGTGCTATCCATGTGGCCGTGTGCTGCATCCGTGTGTCTGTATCCATGGGACATCCATGTGATATCCATGTGTCCATGTGCTGTACATGTGTCAGTGTGATGTCAGTGTGCTGTCAGTGTGACACATATGGAATAAAATGCAGCATAGAAATTAAAGAATGTTATGTATTAAAGACGTTCAAAGATAAAGATAGTGATAAGGAATATGATAGAGAGATAGATATAGAATGATAGATAGATAGATAGATAGATAGAAATATGACAGTGTGCTATATAATCAGTGCTTTGTGTTTTTTTTCTGAACTTGTTTTATATTTATAAATAAATTAATTACCGTATATACTCATTATAAGCCAAGTTTTTCAGCACATTTTTTTGCTGAAAAAGCTCCCCTCGGCTTATACTCAAGTGAGGATCCCACTTACCGTATTTTTCAGACTATAAGACGCACTTTTTTCCTACAAAAATTTGGAGGAAAATGGGGGGTGCATTTTATAGTCCTGATGTACCTGCTGTGGATGGGGAGGTGAGAGAGCAGCAGCGGCAAAGCAGCGGGTCACAGGAACAGGAGCTGGCTGCTGCGGTTAACACTTGTACCCACTGCAGCAGCCAGCTGCAATTAATATTTACTGCTTTCCATGCCCATGGGAGTGGAGAGCAGTGAATATTAATTTCTCTTTAATAGTTGACAACCTGTTAGCCACAGCAGCCGGCTTCCTGCAGCTGCTGGGCTCTGAAGTGAATATATGATAATTTAAAAAAAGGCTAGGGCTCCTGAGTAAATTTCATAACCAGAAGTGGGAAAGCCGACCGGTGGGGGCTGATAATAATCTGGGAAAGGTCAATTAGACCTAAATGTTCCAATGTTATAATAACAGCTCACAGCTAGTTGCTTAGCCTCTACTGGTTGGTTTACAGGAAGACTGTCATGCTGTGATGGTCTTCGGTAAGGAAGTGGGGGCCTCAAACTGTCTGTGGAAGTGGGACTCTAACTATCCCTGTCTCGGGGGTATTATGAAAGGTAGTGAGGCCAGAGTCTCCAACCTTACTATGCTCCTGTTAATGACCTAAGCCGTCCCCTTCCCCTCTCCCAGGAGTCCTGAAGCAGATACAGTGCCTAAAAGTAGTATTCAACCCCCTGCAGATTTAGCAGGTTTAATAAGATGCAAATAAGTTAGAGCCTTCAAACTTCAAACAAGAGCAGGATTTATTAACAGATGCATAAATCTTACAAACCAAAAAGTTTTGTTGCTCAGTTAAATTTTTATAAATTTTAAACATAAAAGTGTGGGTCAATAATTATTCAACCCCTAGGTTTAATATTTTGTGGAATAACCTTTGTTTGCAATTACAGCTAATAATCGTCTTTTATAAGACCTGATCAGGCCGGCACAGGTCTCTGGAGTTATCTTGGCCCACTCCTCCATGCAGATCTTCTCCAAGTTATCTAGGTTCTTTGGGTGTCTCATGTGGACTTTAATCTTGAGCTCCTTCCACAAGTTTTCAATTGGGTTAAGGTCAGGAGACTGACTAGGCCACTGCAACACCTTGATTTTTTGCCTCTTGAACCAGGCCTTGGTTTTCTTGGCTGTGTGCTTTGGGTCGTTGTCTTGTTGGAAGATGAAATGACGACCCATCTTAAGATCCTTGATGGAGGAGCGGAGGTTCTTGGCCAAAATCTCCAGGTAGGCCGTGCTATCCATCTTCCCATGGATGCGGACCAGATGGCCAGGCCCCTTGGCTGAGAAACAGCCCCACAGCATGATGCTGCCACCACCATGCTTGACTGTAGGGATGGTATTCTTGGGGTCGTATGCAGTGCCATCCAGTCTCCAAACGTCACGTGTGTGGTTGGCACCAGAGATCTCGATCTTGGTCTCATCAGACCAGAGAACCTTGAACCAGTCAGTCTCAGAGTCCTCCAAGTGATCATGAGCAAACTGTAGATGAGCCTTGACATGACGCTTTGAAAGTAAAGGTACCTTACGGGCTCGTCTGGAACGGAGACCATTGCGGTGGAGTACGTTACTTATGGTATTGACTGAAACCAATGTCCCCACTCCCATGAGATCTTCCCGGAGCTCCTTCCTTGTTGTCCTTGGGTTAGCCTTGACTCTTCGGACAAGCCTGGCCTCGGCACGGGAGGAAACTTTCAAAGGCTGTCCAGGCCGTGGAAGGCTAACAGTAGTTCCATAAGCTTTCCACTTCCGGATGATGCTCCCAACAGTGGAGACAGGTAAGCCCAACTCCTTGGAAAGGGTTTTGTACCCCTTGCCAGCCTTGTGACCCTCCACGATCTTGTCTCTGATGGCCTTGGAATGCTCCTTTGTCTTTCCCATGTTGACCATGTATGAGTGCTGTTCACAAGTTTGGGGAGGGTCTTAAATAGTCAGAAAAGGCTGGAAAAAGAGATAATTAATCCAAACATGTGAATCTCATTGTTCTTTGTGCCTGAACTACTTCTTAATAATTTAGGGGAACCAAACAGAATTCTGGTGGGTTGAGGGGTTGAATAATAAATGACCCTCTGAAAAAACTTTTCACAATTTCAAAAAAAAATAAACAAAGAAATAACACTCTTTTTTGCTGCAGTGCATTTCACACTTCCAGGCTGATCTACAGTCCAAATGTCACAATGCCAAGTTAATTCCAAATGTGTAAACCAGCTAAATCTGCAGGGGGTTGAATACTACTTGTAGGCACTGTATGTTAGTGCATATACACGTAAGGCAAACAGGGATAACAAAAAGCAACTTACATTCAAAGACACTCACCGAGGTTAGAGAGGAATAAGGGGAAGGATATGAAGTAGTGATGAGCAAGTATGCTCGTTACTTGAGTTTCTCGGAGCATGCTCGGGTGGGCTCCAAGTATTTCAGCATGCTCAGAGATTTAGTTTATGTCGACGCAACTGCATGATTTGCGGCTGCTAGACAGCTTGAATACATGTGGGGATTTAAAGACCGGACCTGGTACCGAGTACCCCGCTGCCCTGGCGAGTGATCCAAATGCATTACACACGGATGACTATACGGAGAACACTTGTGCGACTCTCGGCCGGGAAATTCAGACCGATTTTTCATACGTTAAGGGTATGTGCACACATTGCAGATTCCATTGTGGATTTTTCCGCTCGGATTCTGCAGAATCCGCAGGTAAAATGACCTGCGTTTTACCTGCGGATTCCCTGCGGGTTTTCTGCAGATTTTGTGTAGATTTTGTGCGGATTTCACCAGCGTTTTTCTATAATGGAATAGGTGTAAAATGCTGCGGAATCCACACAAACAATTGACATGCTGCGGAAAATAAACAGCAGAATTTTCCAAAGTATGGGCACAGCGGATTTGGTTTTCCATAGGTTTATATGGTACTGTACACCACATGGAAAACTGCTGCGGATCCACAGAGCCAAATCTACTGCGGATCCGCAGCCAAATCCGCAACGTGTGCACATACCCTTAGTGCAGGGGTGGGGAATCTTTTTTCTGCCAAGGGTCATTTGGATATTTATACCATCTTCGGGGGCCATTCAAACTCTACCCACAAAGTACATCCTGACTCTGGCACTGGTGCATGCCTTTCAGTGTTCAGTAGTGAGCACTGTGTGTGTGTGCTTACAGAGCAAGAAGAAATTAATGAGCTTGTGGCAATCAAAATACAGCTCCTTGCCCAAGAATGTGGTCCCTGAGAACCTGCCCGAGGGCCTGGGGTTCCCCACCCTTGCCTTAGTGTGACCCCAGCCTTGGGCAGATTATTTTCTGCTCCAAATCTGCAAGTCAAAAATACTCAACATGTGCATGACACATCAGATTTCTCATTCACTTTGCTGGCATAAAGTTTTGTCACAAATCCAAGCAGAAAAACCACAACAAAAATGCACCAAATCTTCAACGTGTGCACACAGCCTAAAATTTTGACCACCTTTTTGGAGGCTTTTATAACAACGAAATGTACTCCAGACCACGGAATAGTCTATGGGTGAGCTAAATAATACCGATACATTTTTAACATGTTTTTTGAGGGTTATGTAACAACTAAATGGACTCAAGATGACAGAATAGTCTATGTGCGAGCAACATAACACCGATAAATTATGAACACGTTTTTTGTGGCTTTTATAGCAACAAAATGTACCAAAGAAGATGTAATACGCTATGGGTGAGCAATTTAATACTGATACGTTTTTAACACGTTTTTGGAGGGTTATATTCCAACAAAATATACCCAAGAAGATGTAACATCCTATGGGCGAGAAATATAATACCGATAAATTTTGAGCACTTTGTTTAGGGTTATATGCCAGCAAAATGTAATCCAGACCACAGAATACCCTGTGGGTGAGCAATATAATACCAATAAGCTTATGGGTGACCAATATAATAATGATAAAATGCTGAAATTTTTTTGGGAGGGTTATATACCAGCGAGATGTCCCCAATAACACGTCTTATTGTATGGCTCTGAAATGTAACCAAGCAACATATTTAAACATTTTTTTTGTAGTCTTATATATCACAAAACTGTACCCCAGAACACGAAACAGTATAAGGGTAAGAAATGTAAAGAAACAAGCAACATTTTTAAACATTTTTTCTACTGTTATTTACCACAAAAATGTGACATAAAGCACACAAAACTGTATGGATGAGTAATCTAATCCTGATTTATTTTTCTACTTTTTAAATACCACCATAATGCAACAATAACCGTGTTAAACTGTATTTTACAAAAATATTCAGAGTTTGAGTTGATGTACTTACATAGTCATAAAGGATTTGCAGAAAGTGCAAAGCTAGACAGCATATATGATTAGGGTCATCAATAGACCCTTAAAAGCAACAACTGGCAGGCTGCATTAAAATATTGAATATTACAAACATTTTATGTGCTGCCGTCTTCTGGTGGTGTGGAAAAGTGTGGGCTAATCCAGGCATTGTTCATGTTTATGAGAGTGAGCCTGTCTGCATTCTCTGTTGACAGGCAAAAGTGCCTGTGTGTTATGCCCCCCGGCAGCACTAAACCGTCACTCAGACAAGACGCTAGTGCACCCAATAGTTGAAATTTGCAGTGGAATTAGGGAGATCACTGGTTTGGTCAGCCAGGCATTGCTTGACCATCTTTAAAAACTTTTCCCTTTTTGTCAAAAATATCCGATCATTAGGCCATGGAGATAGTGCTGGTGTCATGAAATTGGCCAATGCCTTCGACAGGGTACCCCTACCTCTGATGTGTGTCTCCCTGGCCTCTCTTCCTTTGTTAGGCAAGGAAGCTTGCCCCTTGCTGCTAGCATTGTCTGATGGGAATTTTTTCAACATATTTTTCACAATGGCCTTCTGGTATAGTGCCATTTTTGAAGACCTCTCCACCTCAGGAAGAAGAGATGCAAAGTTTTCCTTGTAGCATGAGTCTAGCAGGGTGAACAACCAGTACTCTTTTTTTGCCAAGATAAATGTAACAGGAGGGTTATGGGAAAGGCAGCGGTACATAAAGTCGGCCATATGTTCCAAGCTTCATACAGCCAACACTTCCCTGTCTCCACCATGATGACAACTCTCCATCTCCTCCTCCTCCTTCTCCTCCCTCTCTTCTTCCTCATTCCCATCCTCAGTCCATCCACTTAAAAGGCCTAAAGTTAAAGAATACACATTTCCTTTGTATTTTAGGCTCATTTTTTTTCATCTTTTACATTTTAAAAGCTATAAAAGGGAAAATGGGTTGATGCAAAAGTTTCGGCACCCTGCATGTTTAGACCTATTAGCACCCCCTTTTGAAAGTATCACAGCTTGTAAAGGCTTTTTGTAGCCAGCCAGGAGTTTATCAATTCTTATATGAGGGATGTTCATCCATTTTTCCTTGTAAAATTCTTCAAGTTCTGTGAGATTCCTGGGTTGTCTTGCATACACTGCTATCTTGACATCTAGCCACAGATTTTCAATGATCATCAAACCAGGGGACTGTGAGGGCCATTATAAAACCTTCAGCTTGCACCTTTTGAGGTCACCTACTGTGGTTTTTGACGTGTTTAGGACAATTACCCATTTGTAGAAGCCATCCTCTTTTCAACTTCAGCTTCTCTACGGGTGCTGTTATGTTTGCATCAAGAATTTGTTGAAATTTCATTGAAGCCTTTCTTCCCTTTACCCATGAAATATTCCCCATGTAATTGGCTGCAACACAACCCCAATGCATGGTTAATCCACCCCCATACTTAGTAGTTGGCAAGATGTTATTTTCCTGAAATTCTGTGCTCTTTGTTCTCCACACATATCTTTGATCATTGTGGCTAAAGAGTTCTATTTTAACCTCATTGGTCCACAGAACTTGTTTCCAAAATGCATCAGGCTTGTTTAGATGTTCTTTTGCATACTTCTGATGCTGAATTTTATGTTGAGGATGCAGGGTAGGTTTTCTTCTGATGACTCTTTCATGAAATCCATATTTGTGCAGATATCTCTGAACAGCAGAACAATGTATCACAACTTCAGAGTCTGCTAAAGCTTTCTGAAGGTCTCTTGCAGTCAAGCGGGGGTTCTGATTTGCCTCTCTAGAAATCCTACGAGCAGCTCTCATCGAAATTTTGCTTGCTCTCCCAGACCTTATCTTGCCATTGCTTAATTACATTTCGAACTGAGGAAAGGGCAACATGAAAACGCATTGCTATCGTTTTATAGCCTTTTCCTGCTTTGTGAGCCTCCACCATTTTCATTTTCTGAGTGCTAGGCAGCTGCTTAGAAGAACTTATGGCAGCTGTGTTTTGGCACAAGGTTAGTGGAAGCTGGGTTTTTATAATGCTGGGAAATTTGCATCACCTGGCCTTTCCTAACGATGATAGTGAGCAAGCCATAACTCCAACAGACTGAATAAGGTCTGAAACCTTGGTCAAACTTATCTGACCACACAAATCTCTAAAGGTGCCCAAACTTTTGCATAGACCCATTTTACTTTTTGTAATTTTTTAAATGGAAAAAAAAAGAACAATGTATTTTTTTTCTAAAATACGAAGGAAATGTGTCATCTTTAACTTTACACCTTTTAGAGATAATTTCATCTTCAACTTGCTTAACTGTTCACAATAACAGTAATTTTGACCGGGGGTGCCCAAACTTTTACATTTAGTGTATCAACAATCCATGTTCCTTATGTCTACATATTCGTAGAATGTCAGTCCGCAAGGACAGGGTCCTCTCCCCTCTGTACCAGTCTGTTATTGTAAATTTGTTTACTGTAAACGATATCTATAACTCTGTATAACTCTGTATGTAACCCCTTTTCTCATGTACAGCACCATGGAATTAATGGTGCTATATAAATAAATAATAATAATAATTTTCAGATGAGTGATAAAATAACCATCCATATTCAAGGATTCAGCTACTCACTGAGCAAAACAGCCACTGCCTACAATTACTGGGCACCCCGTAGGTCCCCCATCCCCAAGGTTTCCAGACAATACATGTAACTTTAATACGTTTTAATATGTGTTAGACTAAGGAGATTATCCTATTTTTATTAGTATTTGTCATTAGGGTTGGGGCTCTGTTCTTCTTGTTGAGCTTTGATTCTCCATTTTCCTGCAGAGTCATAGCTAAGGAGTGGCTAATGGGGCATTTGCCACTGATGCTGGGAGTATGAACATAGTCAGCTGTACATTTGCCGAAAAAAATAATTATTTTTGCCCTCAGCTGCCATGGTCAGTTGCAGTGGACTGGACACCATTACAATCTGGCATAAGCAAATAGGAAGACAGTGTAATTACTTGGTCACTGGTGGCGCGAATAAAGGGAGGTATTGGTTGGATAAGAACTTTTTCTGGCCAAGTTGCTGTCCAGTTGTCACGAAGTGACTGTCCTAGCGTGACACGACCCAACGGGAGGTCGCTCACAAAACGGCGAAACATACAGGGGAACACCGGGGAAGATAAAGAAAACAAAGGGACAAAGAAACAATAGCACCAAACTTAGCTTTCTCTGCTGCAATGCACCGAACAGCAGAGTGAGGCACCAGATAAGAATTCAGCTGAACAACAGCAGCACTCAGCAAGCTCTTTCTCCAACTTGGTTGATCTCCAGAAGGACCTGTATAACCAACAGTCAGCTGATGCATCAGGTGACCTTTTGAAGGATGGTGGGAGCGATCACAAACATCAGCTGACCATCAGCAGCAAAGCAATGCAATAACACCAACGGCCACTGGGAAAGGAAAACTGCATTAACCCCCGAATGACCTAAAAGGAAAAAAGGTTTTAATCTGAGGGCAACCAGATCTGCCACAGATCCAAACCTGGATTGTGACAGTACCCCCCTTTCAATGAGGGGCCTCTGGACACTCAACACTGGACCTCACCAGATAACAACCTACGGTGAGGATACCTCGATCCACCAGATTTCATCTCAGCAGTCACCTGACCCACAGGTTTATGGCAAACGTGGCCTGATGGAAATGACAACAACGTAGGCTCCGAAGGCGCCACAGATCTCCAGAGCGCCGACCTGGAGAATGAGTTGTGTACATGCATAACTGGGGGTAACTCCAACTGGAAAGTCCCCTGGGCTGAGAATGGCTGACACTCGATATGGCCCAAGCACCCTGGAACTCCAGGTCCCAGTTGCACACTTCCACCTGATGTTTTCGGTGGACACCCAAACGTACTCATTCACACACAGGTCTGGACCTGAACGTTTATTTCAATGCTTATGTCTGCCACAAGATGGTGAATTTTTTTAAGGAATTGACAACAGTGGCATCCCCCTGTGTCACCACACTCACACCCCCACCAAGCTCAGAGGGAACCACCACCCTCCTCTGACCCCCTCCTCCTAAGGGGACTATGACACTCAGGGTTAGCATGTGGTGAGGGTTGAGTCCTGCCCCTACTCCCTGGCAACACCTCTGCTGCTCCCACTGGAGAAGAAGGGGTAGGTTGTAGAAGGATGGCAGAGACAGTAGCCCCCGGGCAGCAGTCCTCACACGACTGATCCCAGCTGACCACTTCCTTTGACCGCCAGTCAATGACCGGGTTGTGTTTTTTCAACCAAGGGAGTCCTAAAACGATGGTTATTGGCATTCCCCCCAAGATGTAGCATGACAGGGACTCCTTATGACGAGTCCCTATACAGAGGTGTATATCATCCACGACTTGGGTCACCCACCCCTGGCTGAGTGGTACAGAGTCAATGGCCTGGATGCTTAGAGTTTTAGTTAGTGTCCTACATCTCAGGCCATGGGTCTGAACAAAAAGAGCATCCACCAGATTGACACCTGCTCCACTGTCCACAAGCACTGGTATACAGTCAGTTACCCCGCCAACCACTACTTCAGCAGACAAGGTACACTGAGGGAAAGAAATGGAGGAAATATACACACCCTGGTGCCCTCCCTCCACACGTCCAGGGGGACACGGCCCTTCTTAGGTGGTACAGGTATTTTGGTGCAAGCTGGGCAGACATTGATGAAATGACCAGCCTGCCCACAGTAAAAACATGCCCCCACCCCACGGCGAACCGCAGGCAAAACCGTTTGGAAACCGACTCCTCCCACCTGCATGGGTTTGCCGCCTGCTCAGGTGTGTCCCCCTCCCTAGCAAGGACTACCGGGGGCATATTTGGCGTATGCCTCTCCCTCAAGCGTCTATCCACCCGGATGGCAAGGGAAATGGCGGCCTCCAATGACCTGGGGGCGGCGTACTGCACAAGAGTATCCTGCAACCTTGGAGACAAACCCTGCCTAAAATAGCTCCTAAGGGCAGGGTCATTCCACTGTGTGTCAGTGACCCACCTTCTGAACTCCGAGCAGTACTCCTCAGCCGGCCGGCCCCCCTGCTTGATTTTATGCAGTCGGGATTCCGCCAGGGAGACGCCATCAGGATCCCCATACACAAGCGCCAATGCCGCAAAAAACTCATCCACGGACCGTACAGATGGAGAACCGGCGGGCAGGGAGAAAACCCAGGATTGGGGATCACTCTTAACACACGCTGTTCCTCACTACTGGAAGAACGAGGGCAGAGCCTGACATACAACTTGCAGGCCTCCTGAAAAACCGAAAATGTATCTTTCCCTCCAGAAAACCTGTCAGGGAGAGATATCTTGGGTTCTGGTTGAGCATGTACCTGGGCCGAAGCCCAAAACCCCAACAATTGCTGCAGCTGCTGCACCACCTCACCACGCAGTACCTTATACTCCTCTGTGAGGGTCTGAAGCAATTGGGCAAAGGCCTGCATTTGAGCCATGGCTCAATAGAATAAATGGGACATTTGGTTATAATGTCACAAAGTGACTGTCCTGGCATGACACGACCCAACAGGAGGTCACTCACAAAACGGCGAAACACACAGGGAAATAACACCAGCGGCCTCTGGGGAAGGGAAACTGCATTAACCCCCGATGACCTAATTGAAAAAAAAAAGGTTTTAATCTGAGGGAAACCAGATCTGCCACAGATCCAAACCTGGATCGTGACACCAGTATATAGCACAGCAACCTGAATGAACAGACAATTCACCTGCCACTACTAAGAATATATGTAATCATGAACCATGGACGTAAAGAAATTTCATTGTACATCTGCACTCGACAGTAATGACATTCTGTATGAAATGTAATCAGCAGTGGCACCTTGGAATAATGATCACTTTTCATCAGCATACTGCTAAGAATCACAGATTCTAAATTACTTATATAATTAAATCAATCTGATTGTGATAATTATTGCTTTTATTACAATCATTTCCCACATCTTTTGTTTTCTCATTTTATTAAAAAAATAGGGCAAGTGGTTACATCCTCGATAACCTCCTCATAAAAATGAAAACTAGACAATTTGATTTCAGCATGCCGCATCGCTCTTGAAATTTTATGATTAGGTTGGTTTCTGGAATAATATTTATTTTGCCACATTAAGTTACCGTAAATAGGCAATGTCATTACATGGAAAACCAGCTTCTGATTACAGATGTAGACTTATCAGCTCATCACTCACGTACAGGCAATGCTCCCGAGTACCGGAGGATCGGCCTCTTGTCTTAAGTTGCTGCGGATGTTATTGCTGCTATTCCATAATCTTTAATTAGACATAGCATATCCCATCTAATGAAAAAAGTCACTGTAGATGCACAAAATATATCCATTGTAACAGAGCAGTTGATTGCATTCAGACTGCAGCATGCCAAGCTCTTATTACCTAGATAAAATTTCTACCTCTTGCATTGTTTCACGTTATGAGATGGATTATTTTAAATATTTGAGATTTTGATAATATTTAAGTTCATATTACATACTAATTTCTATTTTTCTCCAAATAATGTAAGTAATATTCACACATACTTGGTGCATCTTTTATACATTGTAACTACAGAGATATTTTGTGGAACCTGAGCAATTCTGGCTGTAGATTTTCCACTGCCAATAATTTGGGGGGATAACCCCTACAAACTATATTAAAGAGGTTGTCTGCTACAATATTGTATTTTACCAAAGGGTTCATGGTGGCAACGGATATATAAAAAATGCCATACATAGACTAATGTACATATGTATACATACAGTATTTTGAAGATGTTCTTCATAGATGAGCAGCGCACTCCGCATACAGAAGATCACATGTCTAATACAGATAAAGGCAGCTGTGCCACATTAAATAATACTCCTGGAGAACTTGAGGGACACAATTTGGGCATCACTGACCAATAACTTTGGTTTTCCTATTCCCTTCTTTTTCCATAATGTTCATATGTGGCTCTCAAGTTTAAAAAAAAAGTGTTTCGGATGTCTTAACAGTACCATGTGCAAATTATCGTATATACTCGAGTATAAGCCGACCCGAATATAAGCCGACCCCCCCCTAATTTTGCCACAAAAAACTGGGAAAACTTAATGACTCGAGTATAAGCCTAGGGTGGAAAATGCAGCAGCTACCGGTAAATGTCAAAAATAAATACCAATAAAAGTAAAATTAATTGAGACATCAGTAGGTTACGTGTTTTTGAATATCCATATTGAATCAGGAGCCCCATGTAATGCTCCATACAGTTCATGATGGGACCCATAAGATGCTCCATACAAAATACGCCCCATATAATGCTCCATATTAAAATATGCCCCATATAATGCTGCACAAAGGTTAATAATGGCCCCATAAGATGCTCCACACATTATACCCCATGAGAAACTCCACACATTATGCCCCATAAGATGTTCCATACATTGTGGCCCCATAAGATGCTCCACACATTATGGCCCCATAAGATGCTCCATACATTGAGGCCCCATTAGATGCTCCATACATTGTGGCCCCATGAGATGCTCCACACATTGTGACCCCATACCATGCTCCACACATTGTGGCCCCATGAGATGCTCCACACATTGTGGCCCCATGAGATGCTCCACACATTGTGGCCCCATGAGATGCTCCATACATTGTGGCCCCATACGATGCTCCACACATTATGGCCCCATGAGATGCTCCACACATTATGCCCCATAAGATGCTCCACACATTTGCCCCATTTGCTGTGTTTGCTGCGATTAAAATAAAAAAAAAATCACATTCTCACCTCTCTTCGCTCAGGCCCCCGGCACTTGCGATAGTCACCTTCCACGTTCCACCGCTGCGTGCTGCTCTGTCTTCCATCCTCCACACTGACTGTTCAGGCAGAGGGTGGCGCACACACTAATCGCGTCATCGCGCCCTCTGACCTGAACAGTCACAGCCAGAGGATGGAAGACAGAGCAGCGCGCAGCAGTGGAACGAGGAAGGTGAATATCGCGCAATGCTTACCTCCCCCGATATACTCACCTGCTCCCGGCACGGTCCCTGGCAGCGTCTCACTGTCAGATGGTCTCCGGGAGCCGGCGGCATCTTCCTGTGTTCAGCGGTCACGTACCGCTCATTACAGTAATGAATATGCGTGCATATTCATTATTTTAATGAGCGGTACCACGTGACCGCTGAACACAGGAAGAGCTGCCCGGAGACCATCGGACATGCAGGGACAGCGCCAGGAGCAGGTAAGTATGTGACCGCGCCGCTCCCCCTCACCCGCCGACCCCCCCGCCGACACTGACTCGAGTATAAGCCGAGAGCGTCACTTTCAGCCCAAAAAAGTGGGCTGAAAATCTCGGCTTATACTCGAGTATATACGGTAGCTTAAAGTGAACCTGACAGCTAATCCATGCTACCCAACTTGTGGGCAACATGTATCAGGCAGAGGCTGTATTATATCAGCCAGGTATGTTTGACTCTGAAACACTGAAGCGTTTCAGAGAAAAATACAGGTGCTTCTCACAAAATTAGAATATCATCAAAAAGTTAATATATTTCAGTTCTTCAATACAAAAAGTGAAACTTATAAATTATATAGAGTCATTACAAACAGAGTGATCTATTTCAAGTGTTTATTTCTGTTAATGTTGAGAATTATGGCTTACAGCCAACGAAAATCCAAAAGTCATTATCTTAGTAAATTAGAATACTTTATATCACAAGCTTGAAAAATGATTTTAAAATCCAAAATGTTGGCCTACTGAAATGTATGTTCAATAAATGCACTCAATACTTGGTCGGGGCTCGTTTTGCATCAATTACTGCATCAATGCGGCGTGGCATGGAAGCTATCAGCCTGTGGCACTTCTGAGATGTTATGAAAGCCCTGGTTGCTCAGTTCGTCAGCATTGTTGGGTCTGGTGTCTCATCTTCATCTTGACAATACCCCATAGATTCTCTGTGGGGTTAAGGTCAGGCGAGTTTGCTGGCCAGTCAAGCGCAATAATACTGCAGTTTTTAAGCCAGGTATTGGTACTTCTGGCAGTGTGGACAGGTGCCAAGACCTGCTGGAGAATGAAATTTCCATCTCCAAAAAGCTTGCTGGCAGAAGGAAGCATGAAGTGCTCTAAAATTTCCTGGTAGATGGCTGTGCTGACTTTGGTCATGATAAAACACAGTGGACCTACACCAGCAGATGACATGACTCCCCAACCATCACTGATTGTGGAAACTTCATATTAGACCTCAAGCAGCTTGGATTGTGGCTTCTCCACTCTTCTTCCAGACTCTGGGACCTTGATTTCCAAATGAAATGCAAAATTTACTTTAATCTGAAAACAACACCTTGGACCACTGAGCAACAGTTCAGTTCTTTTTCTCCTTGGCCCAGGTAAGACGCTTCTGGCGTTGTCTATTGGTCATGAGTGGCTTGAAACAAGGAGTGCGATAATTGTAGCCCATTTCCTCGATACATCTGTGTGTGGTGGCTCTTGAAGCAATGACTCCAGCAGCAGTCCACTCCTTGTGAATCTCCCCAAATTTTTTTAATGGCTTTTTCTTAACAATCCTTTCAAGGCTGCGGTTATCCCTGTTGCTTGTGCACCTTTTTCTACTACCCTTTTTCCTTCCACTCAACTTTCCATTAATATGCTTGGATACAGCACTCTGAACAGCCAGCTTCTTTAGCAATGACCTTTTGTGGCTTACCCTGCTTGCGGAGTGTGTCAATGACTGCCTTCTGGACATCTGTCAAGTCAGCAGTCATCCCCATGATTGTGGAGCCTACTGAAACAGACTAATGGACCTTTTTAAACGCTTAGGAAACCTTTGCAGGTATTTTGTTAATTATTTATTTTACTGAGATAATGATTTTTGGGTTTTCATTGGCAGCAAGCAATAATCATCATCATTAACAGAAATAAACATTTGAACTAGATCACTCTGTTTGTAATGACTCTATATAACATATTAATTTCACTTTTTGTAATGAAGAACTGAAATAAATTAACTTTTTTATTCTAAATTTATGAGAAGCACCTGTATATGTTAAAAGCTGCCATAGACAGACAGTGCTGTAGACTGGTCAGACAGGCAAGCCACTGGCAGGTTATTCCTGCCCGCTGCTCTGGTTTTACAGGTCTCTACCACCTGTACTAGTCTACAGTGCATCTCGGCCCTCGGTACCTTTTAAAGTCTGTTTTTCTTCGAAACACTGCATTGTTCCAGAGTCAAACATATCTGGCTGAGATCATACAGCCAGTGCCTGATATACTGTATGCTACCCATGGATTGGGCAGCATGAATCAGCTGACAGGTTAACTTTAATACCATTTTGAGTAGTTCCAAACATCTTATCTAGATTCATATAGTACAGACCAAAAGTTTGGACACACCTTCTCTTTAAAGATTTTTCTGTATTTTCATGACTATGAAAATTGTAAATTCACACTGAAGGCATCAAAGCTTTGAATTAACACATGTGGAATTATATACTTATCAAAAAAGTGTGAAACAGCTGAAAATATGTCTTATATTCTAGGTTCTTCAAATTAGCCACCTTTTGCTTTGATGACTGCTTCGCACACTCTTGGCATTCTCTTGATGAACTTCAAGAGGGTGTCACCAGAAATGGTTTTCATTTCACAGGTGTGCCATGTCAGGTTTAATAAGTGGGATTTCTTGCCTTATAAATGGGGTTGGGACCATCAGTTGTGTTGAGCAGAAGTCTGGTGGATACACAGCTGATAATCCTACTGAATAAATTTAGAATTTGTATTATGGAAAAAAAAGCAGCTAAGTAAAGAAAAACGAGTGGCCATCATTACTTTAAGAAATGAAGGTCAGTCAGTCCGAAAAATTGAGAAAACTTTGAAAGTGTCCCCAAGTGCAGTTGCAAAAACCATCAAGCGCTACAAAGAAACTGGCTCATATGAGGACCGCCCCAGGAAAGGAAGACCAAGAGTCATCTCTGCTTCTGAGGATAAAGTTATCTGAGTCACCAGCCTCAGAAAACGCAGGTTAACAGCAGCTCAGATTAGAGACCAGGTCAATGCCACACAGAGTTCTAGCAGCAGACACGTGTGTACAACAACTGCTAAGAGGAGACTTTATGCAGAAGACCTTCATGGTAAAATAGCTGCTGGGAAACCACTGCTAAGGACAGGCAACAAGCAGAAGAGACTTGTTTGGGCTAAAGGACACAAGGAATGGACATTAGACCAGTGGAAATTTGTGCTTTGGTCTGATAAGTCCAAATTTGAGATCTTTGGTTCCAACCACCGTGTCTTTGTGCGACGCAGAAAAGGTGCGACGGATGGACTCTACATGCCTGGCTCCCACCGTGAAGCATGGAGGAGGAGGAGATGTGATGGTGTGGGGGTGCTTTGCTGGTGACACTGTTGGGAATTTATTCAAAATTGAAGGCATACTGAACCTGCATGGCTACCACAGCAGCTTGCAGTGGCATGCTATTCCATCCGGTTTGCGCTTAGTTGGGCCATCATTAATTTTTCAACAGGACAATGACCCAAACACACCTCCAGGCTGTGTAAGGCCTAGTTGACCAAGAAGGAGAGTGATGGGTGCTACGCCAGATGACCTGACCTTCACAGTCACCAGACCTGAACCCAATCGAGATGGTTTGGGGTGAGCTGGACCGCAGAGTGAAGGCAAAATGGCCAACAAGTGCTAAGCGTCTCTGGGAACACCTTCAAAATTGTTGGAAGACCATTTCCGGTGACTACCTCTTGAAGCTCATCAAGAGAATGCCAAGAGTGTGCAAAGCAGTCATCAAAGCAAAAGGTGGCTACTTTGAAGAACCTAGAATGTAAGACATATTTTTAGTTGTTTCACACTTTTTTGTTAAGTATATAATTCCACATGTGTTAATTTTTGATGCTGTGTTTTGATGCCTTCAGTGTGAATTTACAATTTCCATAGTCATGAAAATACAGAAAAATCTTTAAAGAGAAGGTGTGTCCAAACTTTTGGTCTGTACTGTATATATCAGAAAAATTTGTCAATTGTCAAGAACAGACACAAAAGTGTAATGCTTTTAATAATAACAAGCAACTTTTCAATTTACTACTGCATAATAAATAGAAAAACACATATAGCCAGGGAGATACGACATGTTAGCGTATAATATCATAAATATATATATATATATATATATATATACCCCATAGCAAATCACAGGACGTATGCAGACACACTGAAATTCAACTAGAAAAGCACCACAACACTAATCAGTGTAATAAAGTCCAAAGACTAGAATACATTGCAAAAAAATTTATTTATTAACAATTACAAAAGAGAAATGGCAGAAACATGGCTAAAAAGTGACAGATTACCAGAAACAGCGGTGAGAGAGCATGTGACCGCCCTAGGAGACAGCACCAGGTTACAAACAATAGTTAAAGAACCATAAATGCACAGTGGCAGCGTCTCTCATCACATACCTGGTGGCACAGGGACGCACACGGGGAGAGCGGGGGAGTGAGCGTGTGCGTCCCTGTGCCACCAGGTATGTGATGAGAGACGCTGCCACTGTGCATTTATGGTTCTTTAACTATTGTTTGTAACCTGGTGCTGTCTCCTAGGGCGGTCACATGCTCTCTCACCGCTGTTTCTGGTAATCTGTCACTTTTTAGCCATGTTTCTGCCATTTCTCTTTTGTAATTGTTAATAAATAAATTTTTTTGCAATGTATTCTAGTCTTTGGACTTTATTACACTGATTAGTGTTGTGGTGCTAATTTACTACTGCAGTCTATCAGTGGTCTCCTGTCCCTTAGGTAAGGAACCCAGTGCTTACAAACTCTCTCTGTGTCCCTCTGATGTTGCAGAGGCGAAGCTGCCACAGCAAGGGAAAGCACATTGTTAAGGTCAGTGGTGCTACAACAATGACACTTATCTGAATTGTCAATTAGTCAGGAGCACAATGCCATCCCCTCCGGCAAGCAAGAAGCATGGAGAGGTGTATTCCTAATTGAGAACATGGGAAAACCTCTTTAAGGGTATGTGCACACTTTAAGTATTTGGTGCAGACATTTCGGCACCATTTCTGCAGCTCTTGGCAGCATTTTTGCTGCTTTTAAACCTGGGTTTTTATGCAGATTTTTCCCCACTCATTAGTATGGGTGAAATCTGCATCAGAAATCCAAAAAATAACCTTAAATGTTTGTTTTTGATAATTGAGATAAAATACAATATTTATTTATAATACTCTAAAAACCATGAAACAGCCACAACCAATTATACACAAAGATAACACACAACCGTGCACTCTAAAGTACCCCTATATCTAATAATGCTATATCAATTTCTTCCTGTCAGTGGAGGTTGGCACCCTACACATTGATACGAGAATGGCGCCCCCAGTCACCGTCGGCTCGCCCTATGGCTCCTCAAATCAGCCCTATTTTTGGTGTCTCATATAGGCCGGCATCTATACATGACAGGAAATTGTATAGGAAAAAGTTTAAACCTTTTGGATAGGCTTAATTTTAGGGTGCAGTACACGGACAAAGACAATGGTGCAAAACAAAAAGTGCATGTGAAAAAAACTCAGTGTGACATTACTATTGCTGTCCCTTGCTGATATTCAGCTGCCTAGCTGTGGGGGTTGGCACCCTACTTGTCAGCGGATATGGTGCCCCCACTCAGCGGCGGCTGACCCTAAGTCAACTCTACTGATAACTAGGTGTCAACTACACCAAATCACACAAATCATTGCCAAATCAGGATAATCCTGTGAACCATGTAGAAAAACAGCAATGATTTGTTCTGGTCATCAGATAAAAATTACATGCATATGCAAAGCATGACAGCAAAGAGTAAGGAACATGATACTAATCAAATGATGTTGAATAATACGCCTCAATGCGTTTCACTGCATCGGATCATCAGGAGGCCATGATATGTAGATGCTGCATGGAATCAAAACTCATCCACTTATATACATATCCCAGTAACAACATGGGCAGTGCTTTAAGGTGAACTCCAGAGCCAGAACCCGAGCCGCCATTTAATTGTAGTCCAAATACAACACCGGGATATCAGTGACGATGGGGAACAGTAGACACACAAGTCCTTAGCTGTCATGGCCCTATTGACTCTAGCTACAGTGCCGCAGGCATTAAAGTCTGTAGGCGTGATACCGGAAGTGCTGTCGGCGTGCGTCTCAGCTGGACTGCATGTTAATGCGCATGTCAGCTGGACCGCATGTTAATGCGCTTGTCAGCACGTCACCGTTCGCCGAATCAGCATTATGTATTCAGGTCGGATCCTCTCCTGCACATGACAGAGTGCAGGGCGAGCTGAACTGACGTCACGGTCAGGACGTTCATGCCCACCGCATGTCACTGCACATGTCGGTATGCCCCTGCTCTCAAATGCTAACAGCGGCATAAATGTCGACCGCACAGCGCAGCTCCTGGCATATTACGGCCACCGATCACTATCACGCCACTATAGGAGCGTTCCCACCTCTAATGTCACATGATTTGGCCATATGCACACCCCACAGCGCTACGCCCCAGAGAACGTACCGCTCACCCAAAAGCAGGCAGGGGTGCTAGCTTTGCTTTAACCCTTTAAGCTCCAACAGATTAATATACATATATCTGAATGCATTGATGACATGGGTGATAATAAAAGACGCAGTCAATATAGACTATAAATAATGCAGATGACAGATATTTTATATTGTGCCTAAATTAGGGTTATGATGGAATTGCCACCTCACCTAATGATACAATAAAGCAACCTTACTGAAGATAGTATGTAATAATATGCATATAATGGAAAGTATAATGGAAGAGCATAAAAGGATTAATTAAATAAAATTGGTATATAGAGATATCAACAATTTTTGCAGTCAATGCTGCAATACCCTATAACACACAGGGAAAGAGAAATGAGGCATAGCTAGCCACACTTTTCCCAAGAGCGATACCCTAACTATTGCACAGCCTGTTTTTTTAAAAGAGGCCCCGCCAATCCATATATGATCATAACAGTACACATATTTACAAGAAGCAAGCATAAGAGACATTTTCATTTAAGCCCAATGGGGCAATGCAGTTTATGCGATGGATCCAAGCGCATTCCTTCTGTAGCAAAAATTTATCAAAATTCCCTCCTCTCGGGTTTGGTGTATATACCTCAATAATACAGAAAGAAATCTTGTCTACCCTACCACCCTGTAATTCATTGATGTGTCTGGCTATCGGGGTATCCCGTTTATGCTTAATGTCACCCGCATGTTCGCCAACCCGCTGCCTAAACTCTCTTTTAGTGTTTCCAACGTAGTCTTTTGGACAACTGCATGTGGCAATATAAATAACTCCACTAGTTTTGCAGTTGGCGAAATTACGCAGATAGAACCTCTTCCCAGTGGCGGAACTAGTGATGTACTTTCCTGGTCTCATGAATCTACAGTTTACACAGCCTCCACATTTAAAGAAACCACATGTTTTTCGATCTAGCCACGTACCTACTGAGGCGCGTCTCTTAAAATGACTATGCACCAAATTGTCTTTTAAAGACAAGCCTTTTAGAGCAGAATGCCCGAGTGGGCTACTTTCTAAGAACCAAGGCAGTTTAAATCAGGGACAGATATAATCTGTCAAACTATGTCCTATCAAGTGATGACTACAGTCTACTCAGAAAGGGCATTAATTTTGTCCCTACAAACAATTTTGACTGTTTTGGCTGGATGAAAGATTTAAATCTTTTTTGTAGGAAACTAAGGTGGAAGAAGTTTTTCGCACATAATAATCAAACTGAGTGTGATCGTTTAGGCTTGACTAGTGATGAGCTAGAAGGCTATCGAGCCCTTGTTGTAATTTCGCCAACTGCAAAACTAGTGGAGTTATTTATATTGCCATATGCAGTTGTCCAAAAGACTACGTCAGAAAGACTAAAAGAGAGTTTAGGTGACGTGTTGGCGAACATGCGGGTGACATTAAGCATAAACGGGATACCCCGATAGCCAGACACATCAATGAATTACATGGTGGTAGGGTAGACGAGATTTCTTTCTGTGTTATTGAGGTATATACTGTACACCAAACCAGAGAGGAGGGAATTTTGATAAATTTTTGCTACAGAAGGAATGCGCTTGGATCCATCGCATAAACTGCATTGCCCCATTGGGCTTAAATGAAAATGTCTCTTATGCTTGCTTCTTGTAAATATGTGTACTGTTATGATCATATATGGATTGGTGGGGCCTCTTTTCAAAAAACAGGCTGTGTCATCATAGTTAGGGTATCGCTCTTGGGAAAAGTGTGGCTAGCTATGCCTCATTTCTCTTTCCCTGTGTGTTATAGGGTATTGCAGCATTGACTGCAAAAATTGTTGATATCTCTATATACCAATTTTATTTAATTAATCCTTTTATGCTCTTCCATTATACTTTCCATTATATGCATATTATTACATACTATCTTCAGTAAGGTTGCTTTATTGTATCATTAGGTGAGGTGGCAATTCCATCATAACCCTAATTTAGGCACAATATAAAATATCTGTCATCTGCATTATTTATAGTCTATATTGACTGCGTCTTTTATTATCACCCATGTCATCAATGCATTCAGATATATGTATATTAATCTGTTGGAGCTTAAAGGGTTAAAGCAAAGCTAGCACCCCTGCCTGCTTTTGGGTGAGCGATACGTTCTCTGGGGCGTAACGCTGTGGGGTGTGCATATGGCCAAATCATGTGACATTAGAGGTGGGAACGCTCCTATATTGGCGTGATTGTGATCGGTGGCCGTAATATGCCAGGAGCTGCGCTATGCGGTCGACATTTATGCCGCTGTTAGCATTTGAGAGCAGGGGCATACCGACATGTGCAGTGACATGCGGTGGGCATGAACGTCCTGACCGTGACGTCAGTTCAGCTCGCCCTGCACTCTGTCATGTGCAGGAGAGGATCCGACCTGAATACATAATGCTGATTCGGCGAACGGTGACGTGCTGACAAGCGCATTAACATGCAGTCCAGCTGAGACGCACGCCGACAGCACTTCCGGTATCACGCCTACAGACTTTAATGCCTGCGGCACTGTAGCTAGAGTCAATAGGGCCATGACAGCTAAGGACTTGTGTGTCTACTGTTCCCCATCGTCACTGATATCCCGGTGTTGTATTTGGACTACAATTAAATGGCGGCTCGGGTTCTGGCTCTGGAGTTCACCTGAAAGCACTGCCCATGTTGTTACTGGGATATGTATATAAGTGGATGAGTTTTGATTCCATGCAGCATCTACATATCATGGCCTCCTGATGATCCGATGAGGTGAAACGCATTGAGGCGTATTATTCAACATCATTTGATAAGTATCATGTTCCTTACTCTTTGCTGTCATGCTTTGCATATGCATGTAATTTTTATCTGATGACCAGAACAAATCATTGCTGTTTTTCTACATGGTTCACAGGATTATCCTGATTTGGCAATGATTTGTGTGATTTGGTGTAGTTGACACCTAGTTATCAGTAGAGTTGACTTAGGGTCAGCCGCCGCTGAGTGGGGGCACCATATCCGCTGACAAGTAGGGTGCCAACCCCCACAGCTAGGCAGCTGAATATCAGCAAGGGACAGCAATAGTAATGTCACACTGAATTTTTTTCACATGCACTTTTTGTTTTGCACCATTGTCTTTGTCCGTGTACTGCACCCTAAAATTAAGCCTATCCAAAAGGTTTAAACTTTTTCCTATACAATTTCCTGTCATGTATAGATGCCGGCCTATATGAGACACCAAAAATAGGGCTGATTTGAGGAGCCATAGGGCGAGCCGACGGTGACTGGGGGCGCCATTTTCGTATCAATGTGTAGGGTGCCAACCTCCACTGACAGGAAGAAATTGATATAGCATTATTAGATATAGGGGTACTTTAGAGTGCACGGTTGTGTGTTATCTGTGTGTATAATTGGTTGTGGCTGTTTCATGGTTTTTAGAGTATTATAAATAAATATTGTATT
The DNA here is from genome assembly GCF_051348905.1 of Ranitomeya variabilis. Lineage (NCBI taxonomy): Eukaryota > Metazoa > Chordata > Amphibia > Anura > Dendrobatidae > Ranitomeya > Ranitomeya variabilis. The sequence continues at coordinate 704,765,879 of NC_135234.1, read as the reverse complement.
TTATCTCAATTATCAAAAACAAACATTTAAGGTTATTTTTTGGATTTCTGTATATAAATTTTGTCTGACCTTAAGGCTGTTTATAGCTTATGTGGTATTCATGAAATCTGCATCAAAAACACTGAATGAATTGACATGCTACAGATTTAAATCTACAAATCAAAAATAAGCAACATGTGCATTAGATTTTAGGATTCTCATTCACTTTGCTGACATTAGAAATCCCTTTAGGTGCTGCGACAACTCTGCACAGAAAAACACGCTGCAAAAATGCAACATGTGCACAAAACCTAAACGGGAACCTGTCAGGTCAAAATGAGAAATTGAGCTTTGATTTCATATGCAAAGTAGCCATGAAGTGCACTGATGTGTGCCAATGCACTTGGAGTTCATTGACATGCCCCGAAAGCACTACCTGGATAATTTGCATGAGATTTCAAACCTTAAATTGTCAATGATGATACATCAGATTACTTCACGACAGGTTTTATTTTTATCATTTTTCATTTGTCTACAATGGCATGTAAAAGTTTTGGATCTCTAAAAGAGACTGTGAGGGCCATTGTAAATCCATCAGCTTGCTCCTTTTGAGGTAGTCTGCTGTGGATTTTGACGTGTATTTAGGACCATTATCCATTTGTAGAAGCCATCCTCTTATCAACTTCAGCTTTTTTACAGATTATGTTATGTTTGCATCAAGAATTTGTTGAAATTTCATTGAATCCTTTCTTCCCTCTACCCATGTAATGATCCCCATGCAACACAGCATCAAAGCATGATTGATCCACCCCCATGCTTAATGGTTGGCAAGATGTTCTTTCCCTGAAATTCTGTGCCCTTTTTTCTCCACACATACCTTTGATCTTTGTAGCCAAAGAGTTCTATTTTAACTTCATTGGTCCGCAGGACTTGTTTCCAAAATGCATCAGGCTTGTTTAGATGTTCTTTTGCATACTTCTGATGCTGAATGTTATGGTGAGGACGCAGGAGAGGCTTTCTTCTGATGACTCTTCCATGAAGGCCATATTTGTGCACGTGTCTCTGAACAGTACACTCCCTGACAGAAGTTATGTCGCTTATCCATGTTATGTAAATAAAAGCTTATAACGTGACGTTAAATTCATCCATTGGTTGTATAAATTATTCTTTTGAAAGCTGAAACCCTCCGAAATGTGGTTTAGGTTAAGAAAATAAATTGGCATCAATGCAGAAATATTGATCAGTTAATGGACACAGAATGGTCAGATTTTGGCAAGACAAAAGTTTGTCGCCCACAGAAAGTAATGTGATATTCAAACAAATAATTAACTTAAAATACAAATATTTGTTGCATAACATTGGTGTATAAAGTTGTGGTGCTATTAGAGTCATATTTAATATTTTGTGTGACTTCCATGAGCTTTAAGGACTGCATCCATGCTGTTCAACAATAATTCATACAATTTATTAATTAAGTCATCAGGAATAGCAAAGAATGCAGTCTTGCATGCCTCCCAGAGTTCATCTAGATTCTTTGGTTTTGTCTTCCAAGCTTCCTCTTTCATCCTACCCCAAACATGCTCAATGATGTTCATGTCTGGTGACTGGGCTGGCCTGTCCTTGAGCACCTTGATCTTTTTTACCTGGAGGAACTTTGTTGTAGAGATGGATGTATGAAATGGAGCACCATCCTGCTGCAGAATTTGACCCCTTTTATGATTTGGAATATAAGAGGTAGCTAATACTTTTTGATATTTTAGGCTATTAATTGCCTTCCACCTTGCAAATGTTTCGCACACCCCCATACTGAATGTAACCCCAGACCATGATCTTTCCACCACCAAATTTAACTGTTTTCTGGGTGTATTTTGGATCCATACGGGCTCCAGTAGGTCTCCTGCAGAATTTGCTGCAGCTGTGGTGTAATTCTACTGAAAATTCATCAGAGAAATCCACCTTCTTCCACTTTTCCAGCATCCATCTGTTTAGCAGGCTGTGGGACTTTGCAAATGCCACACAGTTTTTTATTTGCCTTTTGTTTAGTGCTGGCTTCTGGGCACTGATTCGACCATGGAGGCCTTCGAGACAGAATCCTACAAACTGTTCTAGTTGACACAGGGACTTGAGGTGGCCAGGCCTGTTGGAGCTCTGCTGCAGTGGAAGAGGGCCTTGCTTTGGATTTTCTAACCAACAAACGTTCCTCTTGAGCAGTTGTCTTGTGGGGTCTGCCAGACCTGGGCTTGTCAAACACATCTCCAGTCTCTTCAAATCTTTTTTAAATTCTTTGTACTTGATGCTGAAACACATTAAAGGTGCCAGCCACCTCTGTAGTGGATCTGGTCTTCAGCCTCTTGATAATCCAGGCTTTGATCGCAGGGTGGATTTTTAGCATGTTGTCAGAGCTCAAGTGGCAGTTCAAGTGAAGGTCTGGGGTGCTGGGTTTCTTTTTATACACACACACTAATTAGCCGATCATTTACTGAGCACAGGTGAGGATGTAAACTAGGATTGGGTGCATTATATGACCAGCGACAAAACTTTTGTCTTGCCAAAATCTGACCATTCTGTGTCCATTAACTGATCAATATTTCTGCATTGATGCCAATTTATTTTCTTAACCTAAACCACATTTTGGAGGGTTTCAGCTTTCAAAAGAATAATTTATACAACCGATGGATTAATTTAACGTCAGGTTATCAGCTTTTATTTACATAACTTCTGTCAGGGAGTGTAGCACAATGTACCACAACTCCAGAGTCTGCTAAATCTTTATGAAGGTCCTTTGTAGTCAAGCGGGGGTTCTGATTTGCCTCTCTCACAATCCTACAAGCAGCACATGAAATTTTGCTTGGTGTTCCAGACCTTATCTGGACCTCCACTGTTCCTATTAACTACCATTTTTTAATTATATTTCGAACTGAGAAAAGGGCAACTTGAAAACGCTTTGCTATCTTCTTATAGCCTTCCCCTGCTTTGTGGGCCTCCACCATTTTTGTTTTCAGAGTGCTAGGCAGCTGCTTAGCAGAACTCATGGCTGCTGTTTTTTGGCACAAGGTTAAAGGAGGTTGAAATTTTATAAAGATGGGCATTAGCATCACCTGGCCTTTCCTAATGATGATAGTGAATAAACCATAACCCTAACAGGCTAATTAAGGTTTGAAACCTTGGTCAACGTTATCTGAGCACACAAATCTCCAAGGGTCCACAAACTTTTACATTAGTTAATTTTACTTTTTGTAATTTTTAAAATGTAAAAAATCACAATGTATTTTTTTGTCTAAAATACAAAGGAAATGTATCATCATTAACTTTAGGCCTTTTAGAGCTCATTTCATCTTTAACTTGTTTAACTGTTCACAATAACAATAATTTTGACAAAGGGTGCAAAAACTTTTACATGCCATTGTATACAGCTATAAGAGGAATCGTTGGCACCCCTGAAAAGCCCCTACGTGATGACTTTAGAGAGGAAAGACTGCCATCTGCAGGAAGGACAAAATCAAGTGGAACCAATTAGCACCAGAAGAATTGCAAGGGGGACCAGTTCTTGTCCGGGACCTGGTCAGATGCATCACATCCTGGGTAAAAAGCCTTGCGCACCAAATGGTAGAAAGATTTGGCGCCAAGGAGAAGAGCGGACGCACACCTGGGACAGCACTGAGGCCAGTGTAACAGGCCGCAGCTGAGAGCACATGCACCAAGGTGCTGGTCATAGCCAGACAAGGTCCAGACAATGCCCGGTGAGATACCGAGGCCCAACTATGCTAGCCAAGATCCAGAGGCCCAAACTACGCCAGTCAAGACCCAGATTTCAGACTGTGCTGGTGAAGACCAGAACCAACGCCTTACGTCTGTCAAGCTTCAGAGGCCAGATGACACCTGTTGAGTGTTAGTACCCAGTCCTTTCCGCCTCAAGCCTAGGAAACACCCGCCGATAATCAATCACCGAAGATCCGTGAGGAGACGACAACCAGAGAAGAATGCCTGCAGTCACAGAGGGACATCAAGAGTGAGCAGGATCATCATATCCAGCTATGACATACGGTACTAGGGTTGGCCTAGGTTAGGACAACAGGTATGGAGGGGGCTGGCTGGTGCGCAGCAAGGCTCAATGCTCCTTGGTAGACTTTGTCAAAAGGACTTGCGGCCTAGTGGGAAAACCCTGTGACTCCCGCTAGGGCCAGTATTCCAAGAAGAACTGACGTCGTACCTCCCACCAATGGGAGTACCACCCTTGTAAGGAGAACATTAGCATAAAATTTCGACCAAATTCGACTGTTCCTGCCTCGTGCATTTTGGTCACCTGTATTACACAGCCATACCGCTAGCTTCACAAAAAACAATATCCATACTAGGGGTCGAAACACTGCTGCTTTTTTTGTATTTGTGATACCATAATAAAGCAAAGCGATCAATAAGCTTAAGTCACCTTCTCTCACTTTGATTAGTAAAATCTTCCAGACAGGTTCCCTTCTTGTTATATCTTCAAGGCTATTAGATCTACCGACTGTACAAACGAAAATTTCAATCAATTATTGATGTAGATTTAGTGATTTTAAAATATTGTTGATAAACCTGTATAATTACAATATGTTACCATGAAATATTAGTCCTTGATATGTTGCTGCCTCTGTATTATTCTCAGGTCTATGCTGGGTACTTTCAGTCCAGTTTAATTGTTGCCTCTCCCTGGGACTTTTTATTTCATTAGAAAGCATTTGGAAATAGTTGGCACTTAGCAGTGGACTCCACAAATACCACACATCCTCTAGAGAATCTGGTTTCTGGCTTGCTGCAGTCTTAGTGATTTAGGCCTCTGTAATAGAAATGCTGCGACTGTTTGGTTGATTTAATGTGAAGGAGCTTGAACCACAAGGCTCTTTCTGAGATTAAAAAGAAATGTGAAAGCAGAAATGAAGAGGGGTTTTCTTTTTTTTCTTTTTTTTTCGGTAGCCTACAAAACCAATTATGGATCGGTCTGCACACTGACAATTTTGACCCTGGCTTACGTCTGTAAATTACAATAGCTGAAGAACAGACAAACTGTATGCGATAATATTCACTGTAAGGAACATGAACACATACAAGAATGAACTGTAAGTGATTATGTAATGCAGAGGTCCCCAACGTTTCTGACCTTGAGAGCCACATTCAGCTCTGACAGAGGGTCGTGAGCCACATTCAGCTCCCGCCCCCTCACAATAGTGGCAAGTGCAACCAAAGCCCCCATTACAGTCATAATGGTAACTAAAGCTTTTCAACAAAAATCACCCCAAAGCAGTATACAAAGATCCAGGGGATCCCACAATACCCCACATTCAGTATTCTCCTATAAAGCTCTCCCAAGACACTGTCACATCCAGCTTCAAACACCTCCTCTGACAGGTGGTAACATCTTGTCTCCAGCGTAGCATACTTAAATTATCTCAAAACCCCTAAGGCTAGTTTCACACTAGCGTTTACTGCATAACGTCGCAAATCCGTTTTTTTGCCGAAAAAACGGATGCGTCAAAAAAGTGAAAAACGGTGACAAACGTATGCCACGCATCCAGCATTTCGACGGATCCGTCGCAAATCCGCTAAACGTTTCCGTCGAAAATACTGGATGCGTTGCATACGTTGCATACGTTTTACCATCCGTTGTATCTGTTTTTCCGACGGATCCGTTTTTAAAAGGGGAGGCTCCCAAAATTTGATTGGCTACTGGAAAATTTGAAAAACTATATAGTACTGTATTTACAGCCCATCTTTGTGGGTTTTAGTTTTGTGGCAGCGATGGAAGGTGTTCTTGTGAGGATTGCTAGTTTGGTTACCGACGTTATCTTTGAGACGAATCGCCTGGATATCATAGTGCGGGAGAAGGAGGCGGCAGCGGAAAGGCGTAGGATGCTTCTGCAGCAACGGAGACGGAGACGACTGTGGATTCATCCGATTAATCAACTACGGATGACCCGGGGTGTCCAGTCCACTCTCTACCTGGAGTTGCGGCACAATCCACACAAATTCCACAACTACGTGCGGATGAGGATTGAACATTTCGATTTTTTGCTTGCAAAAATGGAGGATGTCATCCGAAGACAGGACACAAGGATGAGGCTTGCCATCACACCGGCGGAGCGGCTGATGGTGACCCTGCGGTAAGCCTCTTTTTTTTATTTCATTGCTGATATTGGATGTTATATTACACGCTGCAGACAATACTGCGCTGCCATATTGCGCACTATTTTCTGCAGCATGTAATTTTGGTTTTCTTGGCGGACATTCCACTGCTTTATTTAAATGTCATTGCTGATATTGAATGTTTTTCTGCATTTTTTTTTTTTTGGGGGGTTTTTTGGGTTTGATGACATGCAACTGCTTTTTTTCTGTCATTGGTCATTTTGAATGTTATATTACACGCTGCAGACAATACTGCGCTGCCATATTGCGCACTATTTTCTGCAGCATGTAGTTTTGGTTTTCTTGGCGGACATTCCACTGCTTTATTTAAATGTCATTGCTGATATTGAATGTTAGATAACAGACTGCAGAAAATACTGCGCTGAAATATTGCGTTGCATTTTCTGCTTTTTTTTTTTTTGTTTTGTTTTTTGGGTTTGATGACATGCAACTGCTTTTTTTCTCTCATTGCTCATTTCGAATGTTATATTACACGCTGCAGACAATACTGCGCTGCCATATTGCGCACTATTATCTGCAGCATGTAATTTGGGTTTTCTTGGCGGACATTCCACTGTTTTTTTACACTGGTTTCATGCTGGTTTTATTGGGTGTCCCGTCCTTAAAAAAAAAATAACAGTGCCATATTAAAACTTGTTGGTCTGTGCAATTTTTTCTAACATTTTTTTTTTTTTTTTTTTAAAGTTTCCTAGCTACGGGTGAATCTATGACTTCGCTCCATTATCAGTTCAGGCTGGGCATTTCAACTATCTCTGGAATAGTGAAGGACACATGTCGGGCTGTTTGGACCACTTTGCAACCAGAGTATATCCCCCAACCATCCATGGAAATCTGGTTGCGAAGTGCTGAAGAGTTTCTGCAAATTTGCAATTTCCCTAATTGTGTGGGTGCAGTTGACGGGAAACATATAAGGATTGCGAAACCGGCAGGAACAGGATCGGAGTATTATAATTATAAGAAGTATTTCTCCATCGTCCTTATGGCTATTGCAGACGCCAACTGCAGGTTCCTTGCCGTGGACATCGGAGCATATGGACGGTCCAACGATTCGCAAGTTCTTAAAAACTCTCCGATGGGTCGTTGCCTTTATGGAGAGACCTACGATTTCCCGCCAGCCACACCACTGCCAGGAACAAATGACCCAGCCCTGGAATATGTTTTTGTAGGTGATGAAGCCTTTCAACTGTCGCCGCACCTACTGAAACCGTACAGTAGCCGGAACTTAAACCATACCAAGCGGGTCTTTAATTACCGGCTTACTAGAGCACGAAGAGTAGTGGAGTGTTCCTTTGGCATATTGACGGCGAAGTGGCGAGTTCTGCTGACGGCTATCAAGCTGAAAACAACAACTATAGACGAGGTAGTTAAAGGGAACCTGTCACCTGAATTTGGCGGGACCAGTTTTGGGTCATATGGGCGGGGTTTTCGGGTGTTTGATTCACCCTTTCCTTACCTGCTGGCTGCATGCTGGCCGCAATATTGGATTGAAGTTCATTCTCTGTCCTCCGGAGTACACGCCAGCGCAAGGTAATATTGCCTTACACAGGCTTGTACTATGGAGGACAGAGAATGAACTTCAATCCAATATTGCGGCCAGCATGCAGCCAGCGGGTAAGGAAAGGGTGAATCAAACACCCGAAAACTCCGCCCATATGACCCAAAACTGGTCCCGCCAAATTCAGGTGACAGGTTCCCTTTAAAGCCTGTGTGGTGCTCCACAACTTTGTCCTGTCAAAGGAGCCCGTTTCTTTGGATGATGAAGAGTTGGAGACCACCTTGTGGGACTACCGCAGCAGCTCGGTTCGCTCTACAAGTTCAGTTACAAGGATGAGGGACCAGTTTGCCGATTATTTTGTCTCACCTGTCGGGCGGATCCCGTGGCAAGACATGATTGTGTAACCTGTTTCCCATGTGTAACCTGTTTCCCATGTGTAACCTGTTTCCCATGTGTTTTTTTTATGTAAAAAAAGTGTTTCAGCCCCCCCCCAAAAAAAGGCCCAAAAGCGTGGTTTTCTTGCTAGTAAAACCATTATGTTATACCTTTTACATGTCTGGTGTTTGTTTTTATTAAACCTTTTTTTATTATATTACCTTATTAAATCCACACACACACAAAGAGTAGAATTGTAATCAGAAATTTATTTTATCTTTTTTTTTTTTGTTTTGCAAAAAAAATATATTTTTATTTTCCAACTTTTTTTTTGAAAAATTTGAACATTTTTTATAATATTATTTACATTAATAACACTTTACAAATTTTCAAAGTGTTGGGTGGAGATATGAGAGGAGGAGGGGCAGGAAGGTTGGACCACGTCGATAGGTGGGGAAACCCTACTTGTTTGGGGTGCAGTGGAAGGGGGGGTTAAACCAAGAGGCTGACCAGATGGGGGTGGTGTTGGGGTAGGGGGAAGAGAAAAGTTGAGTAAGGAAAACATTGGGGAAGTAATTTGGTCTGGGGGCCGGGATTGTTGTGGGGACTGGGTCGGGTATTGTGACTGGGTAGGGTAGTGGGACTGGCGTGGGGTTTGGTAATGGTGCTGGTGTGGGGATTGGAGCTGGTTTTGGTAATGGTGCTGGTGTGGGTATTGGGGCTGGGTTTGGTAATGGGGGGTATGGTGTGGAAATGGGGCCTGGGGTGGAATTGGAGTGGAGGTGTGGGGAGGTGTGTGGGTCGATTCATTAATGGCCTGCAGTGCAGCATTATGGCAGGTATTCATTACCCGCATCTGTTGCTCAAAAGAAAGCTTCTCCATGCTCATGAGCATGGATTGGAAAAAAAGATTGGCCGGATCGGGACTTACAGCTGAATGCAGCCTATCCAAGCGACTGCTGGTTTCACGGCTTGTTTCACTGATGCGTGACTGCACCATGTTGAAACCAGCAGTCACTTGCTCTCCCAAAATTTTGAAAGAGCCTTGGAAGGATGCATTCAGGTGTAAGAACTCAGGAGCATAGCTCCTTTCCTGACCCCTCTGTCGCTGCCGCCACGAACCTAATGGTGGTGTCGAGGTGGCAGGATCAGAGGGGTGGGGTAAAGGGAACGCTAACTGTTCAGCATCAGATGCGAGCAATGAAGCCTGCAATAATGCTCCACTGCTTGGGGCGGATGAAGTAGAGGGGTCAGAGGAGGGGACAGAGGGGTCAGAGGAGGGGACAGAGGTGTGGGGCCTACCGACGTGGCCCTCAGTGGCGGACTCAGGAGGGATCGCTCCAGAGGGCGCAGAGGAAGATGCAGGCGCCCGGTGGCTGGAGAAGGTGCTGTGAAAGAAAAAAAAAAAAAAATTAATACATTGGAATGAAAAAGCCCTGACTGAAAGCAAACTAAGTAGACAGGTTAACATGGTTATTAGTGGGCTGTAGAATACTTACACTCTGCTTAGCATGGTTCGCCTCAGGAAGGAGAGGGCCTGGCCATATTTATATTTGCTCCTCTTCCTTCCTGCAGAGCCACTCGGGGCCTTCATCTCATCGTTGAATTCCCTCTTAAAGCGATCCCTCAGTGACCGCCACCGCTTCCTAATCTTTCCAACTGTGAAGACAAGAATCAAAAGAAAAAACAAAAAATTGGTAAATGCAATACATTACAGTCAGCTCAAAACATCACTGGAAAGTGAATACTTACCTAGTTTGCTCTGCTGCTGAGGATGAAGGCTCTCCCGCCTTGGAAACAGGTTGCGACACACTTCGTCCCAGAGCCGACGGGTGACACCGGTATCAGCATGCCTGCGGTCAGCCATGTTCCACAGCGGCTCCCGCTCGCGAACCTCCTCGATGAGATTCTCAATATCAATGTCGTCATCATCATCATCATCCTCTTCTGCGGGAGCACGCTGTGAAGCCTGTGCCAAAAAAAAAAAAAAGGAAAACAAACAAATTAGTACACTGAAACACTAAAGTACCAATAGAATACCCCTCCCAAAAAAAAAAAAACTCACTGATGGCCGACCGCGGCGACGAGTCCGCCGACTCTGGGAGTGTCTGGGAGAGCCTTCAGCGGCAGCAGCAGGAGCAGCAGCAGCAGCAGCCTGAAATAAAGGAAACAAATTCTCAGTAATGTAGGCATATATTTTCTGTGTTTAGTTATGTATGAAAATCTGTTTTGTGTATGGTGCAGTGTGATGTGCGAAAAAACTGTTTCACCACTACTTACACTTGGTTCCTCCTCCACTAGCATCTCTCCACCCGTCTCGCCCCCTTCTGACAGCTCCTCATCTGATTCAGCTTCCTGTTGAAACATAATTTATGCATGTGGTTAGACATCAAAATGTAATTTTAAAAAACCAAAAAAAAATAAACCCATTTTTTGCGTTAACTTTTACCGATACACGCTGTTGCTGTGGAGGAGGGCTGTCAGAAGAGGACATTGTTTTGTGGTCCTGGTGGGCAGCGGCTGTGGTCCTGGTGGGCAGCGGCTGTGGTCCTGGTGTTTCTGTAAGTTAGGCCGGGGTCACACTAGACCGTAATACGGACGAGTGCTATGCGATAAAAAATCGCATAGCACTCGGCCCAATGTTAATCTATGGTGCAGCTCCCATCATCCGATATTTTCTCCACCGTATTTCGGATCCGAGGGAACTTGCAGCAGGCTGCGATTGTCAGCGTATCTCGGCCGAGACTCGCCAATGAAAGTCTATGGGTGCGAGAAAAAATCGGATTACACACGGACCATGCGTGTGCATTGCGAGAAATACGCAGCGGTGTTCTATAGAAAAGCCGGTAATTCAATTGCCGGCTTTGCATTTCTCCTTCACAAACCCGACAGGATATGAGACATGGTTTACATACAGTAAACCATCTCATATCCCCATTTTTTTTGCATATTCCACACTACTAATGTTAGTAGTGTGTATGTGCAAAATTTCAGCACTGTAGCTGCTAAAATAAAGGGTTAAATGGCGGAAAAAATTGGCGTGGGCTCCCGCGCAATTTTCTCTGCCAGAATGGTAAAGCCAGTGACTGAGGGCAGATATTAATAGCCAGGAGAGGGTCCATGGTTATTGGCCCCCCTGTGGCTAAAAACATCTGCCCCCAGCCACCCCAGAAAAGGCACATCTGGAAGATGCGCCTATTCTGGCACTTGGCCACTCTCTTCCCACTCCCTGTAGCAGTGGGATATGGGGTAATGAAGGGTTAATGCCACCTTGCTATTGGAAGGTGACATTAAGCCAGATTAATAATGGAGAGGCGTCAATTATGTCACCTATCCATTATTAATCCAATTGTTTGAAAGGGTTAAAAAACACACACACACATGATTTAAAAGTATTTTAATGAAATAAACACAGCGGTTGTTTTAATATTTTATTGCTCTCTCATTCCATTTTCAGACCCTCGCTTGGCAAAACAATAAACACACAAGATACATACCCTCTCTGATGAACTGTCACGTCCCACGAAGTAATCCATCTGAAGGGGTTAACTAATATTACAGGCAGAGCTGCGATAAACCACTCGCTCGTGCCTGTAATCCCCGGGTGCTGAAAGGAAAGCAGTGATCTATACTTACATTCAGTCGCGGTGATGCGCCCCTGCTGGATGTTCTCATGAACTGCAGCCTGGGAACTTTTTCCCACGCTCCAGGTCATATGAGGACATCCACCAGGAGGCGCATCACCACGACTGAAGGTAACTATAGGTCATTGACCTACATTTCCTTCAGTCGCGGTGATGCGCCCCCTGGTGGATGTCCTCATATGACCTGGAGCGTGGGAAAAAGTTCCCAGGCTGCAGTTCATGAGAACATCCAGCAGGGGCGCATCACCGTGACTGAATGTAAGTATAGATCACTGCTTTCCTTTCAGCACCCGGGGATTATAGGCACGAGCGAGTGGTTTATCGCAGCTGGTGCCTGTAATATTAGTTAACCCCTTCAGATGGATTACTTCGTGGGACGTGACAGTTCATCAGAGAGGGTATGTATCTTGTGTGTTTATTGTTTTGCCAAGCGAGGGTCTGAAAATGGAATGAGAGAGCAATAAATTATTAAAACAACCGCTGTGTTTATTTCATTAAAATACTTTTAAATCATGTGTGTGTGTGTTTTTTAACCCTTTCAAACAATTGGATTAATAATGGATAGGTGACATAATTGACGCCTCTCCATTATTAATCTGGCTTAATGTCACCTTCCAATAGCAAGGTGGCATTAACCCTTCATTACCCCATATCCCACCGCTACAGGGAGTGGGAAGAGAGTGGCCAAGTGCCAGAATAGGCGCATCTTCCAGATGTGCCTTTTCTGGGGTGGCTGGGGGCAGATGTTTTTAGCCACAGGGGGGCCAATAACCATGGACCCTCTCCTGGCTATTAATATCTGCCCTCAGTCACTGGCTTTACCATTCTGGCGGAGAAAATTGCGCGGGAGCCCACGCCAATTTTTTCCGCCATTTAACCCTTTATTTCAGCAGCTACAGTGCTGAAATTTTGCACATACACACTACTAACATTAGTAGTGTGGAATATTAAAAAAAAAGGGGGATATGAGATGGTTTACTGTATGTAAACCATGTCTCATATCCTGTCGGGTTTGTGCAGGAGAAATGCAAAGCCGGCAATTGAATTACCGACTTTTCACAGATATCGCGCTGAATGAAATATAAATACAGAATATATATATATGTGTCTCAATGACATATATATATATATATATATATATATATATATATATATACTGTATATATGTTTTCCCGAACATTTGAGCACATAAATCCATTAGATGTCGGTTTTGCAAGCCTGCGAGAAAATCTCGGCATACGGATGCCATACGGATGTCACACGGATGTCACACGGATCATTTGATGCGAGGAAATCGCATCCTCGCACTGCACACGGATCACTGTTTTTGAAACATTTGTGCGATTCTCGGCCGTGAAAAACGGACCGTTTTTTTATACGTTAAGTGTGTCCCCGGCCTTAAAGAGACACTTGCAATCTGCTCGACACATTGAAGTAGCAGATTGTGGGTCTTCAAAACTTACTTCTAACACTTAGCTGTGGTCCTGGTGGGCAGCGGCTGTGGTCCTGGTGGGCAGCGGCTGTGGTCCTGGTGGGCAGCGGCTGTGGTCCTGGTGTTTCTGTAAGTTAGGGTCCCTTTCCACTTGCGAGATAAAAAACGGTCCGTAATCTGGACCGAAAAAACGGATGGAACGTATGCGATTTTCATGCGAGTGTCATGCGAGTACAATGCGATTTTTAATCGCATCATCCGTTTTTTATAATCGCATCATCCGTATGACATCCGTATTACTGTCCGATTTGTACGCACCGGTGTCCTTTGAAAAGCCGGCAATTCAGCGCGGTGTACAGTAAAATCACACTGACAGGTTAGAATAGAGTAGATATATACACATAGAATAGGTATATATACATATATATATGTCAGTGAGACACCTATATACAGTGCCTACAAGTAGTATTCAACCCCCTGCAGATTTAGCAGGTTTAATAAGATGCAAATAAGTTAGAGCCTTCAAACTTCAAACAAGAGCAGGATTTATTAACAGATGCATAAATCTTACAAACCAAAAAGTTTTGTTGCTCAGTTAAATTTTTATAAATTTTAAACATAAAAGTGTGGGTCAATTATTATTCAACCCCTAGGTTTAATATTTTGTGGAATAACCTTTGTTTGCAATTACAGCTAATAATCGTCTTTTATAAGACCTGATCAGGCCGGCACAGGTCTCTGGAGTTATCTTGGCCCACTCCTCCATGCAGATCTTCTCCAAGTTATCTAGGTTCTTTGGGTGTCTCATGTGGACTTTAATCTTGAGCTCCTTCCACAAGTTTTCAATTGGGTTAAGGTCAGGAGACTGACTAGGCCACTGCAACACCTTGATTTTTTGCCTCTTGAACCAGGCCTTGGTTTTCTTGGCTGTGTGCTTTGGGTCGTTGTCTTGTTGGAAGATGAAATGACGACCCATCTTAAGATCCTTGATGGAGGAGCGGAGGTTCTTGGCCAAAATCTCCAGGTAGGCCGTGCTATCCATCTTCCCATGGATGCGGACCAGATGGCCAGGCCCCTTGGCTGAGAAACAGCCCCACAGCATGATGCTGCCACCACCATGCTTGACTGTAGGGATGGTATTCTTGGGGTCGTATGCAGTGCCATCCAGTCTCCAAACATCACGTGTGTGGTTGGCACCAAAGATCTCGATCTTGGTCTCATCAGACCAGAGAACCTTGAACCAGTCAGTCTCAGAGTCCTCCAAGTGATCATGAGCAAACTGTAGATGAGCCTTGACATGACGCTTTGAAAGTAAAGGTACCTTACGGGCTCGTCTGGAACGGAGACCATTGCGGTGGAGTACGTTACTTATGGTATTGACTGAAACCAATGTCCCCACTGCCATGAGATCTTCCCGGAGCTCCTTCCTTGTTGTCCTTGGGTTAGCCTTGACTCTTCGGACAAGCCTGGCCTCGGCACGGGAGGAAACTTTCAAAGGCTGTCCAGGCCGTGGAAGGCTAACAGTAGTTCCATAAGCCTTCCACTTCCGGATGATGCTCCCAACAGTGGAGACAGGTAGGCCCAACTCCTTGGAAAGGGTTTTGTACCCCTTGCCAGCCTTGTGACCCTCCACGATCTTGTCTCTGATGGCCTTGGAATGCTCCTTTGTCTTTCCCATGTTGACCATGTATGAGTGCTGTTCACAAGTTTGGGGAGGGTCTTAAATAGTCAGAAAAGGCTGGAAAAAGAGATAATTAATCCAAACATGTGAAGCTCATTGTTCTTTGTGCCTGAACTACTTCTTAATACTTTAGGGGAACCAAACAGAATTCTGGTGGGTTGAGGGGTTGAATAATAAATGACCCTCTGAAAAAACTTTTCCCAATTTAAAAAAAAAATAAACAAAGAAATAACATTCTTTTTTGCTGCAGTGCATTTCACACTTCCAGGCTGATCTACAGTCCAAATGTCACAATGCCAAGTTAATTCCAAATGTGTAAACCTGCTAAATCTGCAGGGGGTTGAATACTACTTGTAGGCACTGTATGTATATTTATATTTAATGCAGCGCTAGATAGCATAAAAGCCGCTAATTCAATTGCCGGCTTTTAATTTCTCCTTCACAAACCCGACATGATATGAGACATGGTTTACATACAGTAAACCATCTCATATCCCCTTTTTTTTGCATATTCCACACTACTAATGTTAGTAGTGTGTACGTGCAAAATTTGGGTGCTGTAGCTATTAAATTTAAGGGTTAACTCGCGGAAAAAATTGGCGTGGGCTCCCGCGCAATTTTCTCCGCCAGAGCGGTAAAGCCAGTGACTGAGGGCAGATATTAATAGCCAGGAGAGGGTCCATGGTTATTGGCCCCCCCATGGCTAAAAACATCTGCCCCCAGCCACCCCAGAAAAGGCACATCTGGAAGATGCGCCTATTCTGGCACTTGGCCACTCTCTTCCCACTCCCTGTAGCGGTGGGATATGGGGTAATGAAGGGTTAATGCCACCTTGCTATTGTAAGGTGACATTAAGCCAGATTAATAATGGAGAGGCGTTAATTATGACACCTATCCATTATTAATCCAATTGTAGGAAAGGGTTAAAAAACACACACACACATGATTACAAAGTAGTTTAATGAAATAAAGACAGCGGTTGTTGTAATAATTTATTGCTCTCTCAATCCATCAGGAACACCCTCGCTTGGCAACATAATAAACGCACAAGATACATACCCCCAGATGTCAGATCACGTCCCACGATGTAATCCATCTGAAGGGGTTAACTAATATTACAGGCACGAGCCCTGCTAAATGCAGCTGTGCTCGTGCCTGTAATTCCCCGGCGAATGAATGAAATGTAGGTCATTGACCTACATTTCCTACAGTCGCGGTGATGCGCCCCCTGGTGGATGTCCTCATATGACCTGGAGCGTGGGAAAAAGTTCCCAGGCTGCAGTTTATGAGAACATCCACCAGAGGGCGCCTCACCGCGACTCAATGTAGGTACAGATCCTGCTTTCCTTTCAGCACCCGGGGGATTACAGGCACCAGTGAGTGGTTTATCGCAGCTCGTGCCTGTAATATTAGTTAACCCCTTCAGATGGATTACCTCGTGGGACATGATCGGACATCAGAAGGTATGTATCTTGTGCGGTTATTATTTTGCCAAGCGAGGGTTTCCTGATGGATTGAGAGAACAATAAATTATTACAACAACCGCTGTGTTTATTTCATTAAACTACTTTTAAATCATGTGTGTGTGTTTTTAACCCTTTCCTACAATTGGATTAATAATGGATAGGTGACATAATTGACGCCTCTCCATTATTAATCTGGCTTAATGTCACCTTACAATAGCAAGGTGGCATTAACCCTTCATTACCCCATATCCCACCGCTACAGGGAGTGGGAAGAGAGTGGCCAAGTGCCAGAATAGGCGCATCTTCCAGATGTGCCTTTTCTGGGGTGGCTGGGGGCAGATGTTTTTAGCCACGGGGGGGCCAATAACCATGGACCCTCTCCTGGCTATTAATATCTGCCCTCAGTCACTGGCTTTACCGCTCTGGCGGAGAAAATTGCGCGGGAGCCCACGCCAATTTTTTCCGCCATTTAACCCTTTATTTCAGCAGCTACAGCGCTGAAATTTTGCACATACACACTACTAACATTAGTAATGTGGAATATGCAAAAAAAAGGGATATGAGATGGTTTACTGTATGTAAACCATGTCTCATATCCTGTCGGGTTTGTGCAGGAGAAATGAGAAGCCGGCAATTGAATTAGCGGCTTTAATGCTATCTAGTGCTGCATTAAATATAAATATACATATATAGATGTCTCACTGACATATATATATGTATATAGACACATTCTATGTGTATATATCTAGTCTATTCTAACCTGTCAGTGTGATTTTACTGTACACCGCGCTGAATTACCGGCTTTTCAAAGGACACCGGTGCGTAAAAATCGGACAGAACTCGCATGGTGCGAGTGCTGTGCGATTTTTTTCTCGCACCCATTGACTTGCATTGGCAAGTCTCGTCCGAGAATCGCAGCAATACGCAGCATGCTGCGATTTTTTTCTCAGCCGATCCAGATTTTTCTCAGTCCGATTTCGGCTGAGAAAAAAATCGCAAATCAAAAGACACCTATTAACTAACATTGGTCCGAGTGCAATCCGATTTTTTATCGGATTGCACGCGTCCGTTTTCCTCGCAAGTGGAAAGGGACCCTTAAAGAGACACTTGCAATCTGCTCGACACATTGAAGTAGCAGATTGTGGGTCTTCAAAACTTACTTCTAACACTTAGCTGTGGTCCTGGTGGGCAGCGGCTGTGGTCCTGGTGGGCAGCGGCTGTGGTCCTGGTGGGCAGCGGCTGTGGTCCTGGTGTTTCTGTAAGTTAGGCCGGAGACACACTGGTGCGAGATACGGCCGAGTCTCGGTGGTTACAAGCAAGCTGTGGCACCTGCACTCCGGAGCGGAGCGTGCAGCTGCATAGCAATACATGGAGCCGCACGCTCCGCTCCGGAGTGCCGGTGCCACAGCTTGCTTTTAACCACCGAGACTCGGCCGTATCTCGCACCAGTGTGTCTCCGGCCTTAAAGAGACACTTGCAATCTGCTCGACACATTGAAGTAGCAGATTGTGGGTCTTCAAAACTTACTTCTAACACTTAGCTGTGGTCCTGGTGGGCAGCGGCTGTGGTCCTGGTGGGCAGCGGCTGTGGTCCTGGTGTTTCTGTAAGTTAAAGAGACACTTGCAATCTGCTCGACACATTGAAGTAGCAGATTGTGGGTCTTCAAAACTTACTTCTAAGGCTGGGGTCACACATGGCGTAAGACAATACGCCACGTATTATACGTCCGTACTACGGCCGTAATACGGAGAAATGTTCCCAAAATAGTGATCCGTAGTCAGGGTGTGTCAGCGTATTTTGCGCATGGCATCCTCCGTATGTAATCCGTATGGCATCCGTACTGCGAGATTTTCGCGCAGGCTTGCAAAACCGACATCTAATGGATTTATGTGCTCAAATGTTCGGGAAAACATATATACAGTATATATATATATATATATGTCATTGTGACACATATATATATATTCTGTATTTAGATTTCAATCAGCGCGATATCTGTGAACAGCCGGTAATTCAATTGCCGGCTTTTCATTTCTCCTGCGCAAACCCGACAGGATATGAGACGTGGTTTACATACAGTAAACCATCTCATATCCCCTTTTTTTTTGCATATTCCACACTACTAATGTTAGTAGTGTGTATGTGCAAAATTTCAGCGCTGTAGCTGCTGAAATAAAGGGTTAAATGGCGGAAAAAATTGGCGTGGGCTCCCGCGCAATTTTCTCCGCCAGAGCGGTAAAGCCAGTGACTGAGGGCAGATATTAATAGCCAGGAGAGGGTCCATGGTTATTGGCCCCCCCGTGGCTACAAACATCTGCCCCCAGCCACCCCAGAAAAGGCACATCTGGAAGATGCGCCTATTCTGGCACTTGGCCACTCTCTTCCCACTCCCTGTAGAGGTGGGATATGGGGTAATGAAGGGTTAATGCCACCTTGCTATTGGAAGGTGACATTAAGCCAGATTAATGATGGAGAGGCGTCAATTATGTCACCTATCCATTATTAATCCAATTGTAGGAAAGGGTTAAAAAACACACACACACATGATTGAAAAGTATTTTAATGAAATAAACACAGCGGTTGTTGTAATAATTTATTGTTCTCTCAAATCCATTTGCAGTCCCTCGCTTGGCAACATAATAAACGCACAAGATACATACCTTCTGATGTACTGTCAGGTCCAACGATGTAATCCATCTGAAGGGGTTAACTAATAGTACAGGCAGGAGCCCTGCTATAATGCAGCTGTGCTCCGTGCTTGTAATCCCCGGCGAATGAATGAAATGTAGGTCATTGACCTACATTTCATTCATTCGCGGTGAGGCGCCCTCTGGTGGATGTTCTTATGAACTGCAGCCTGGGAACTTTTTCCCACGCTCCAGGTCATATGAGGACATCCAGCAGGGGGCGCATCACCGCGAATGAATGAAATGTAGGTCAATGACCTACATTTCATTCATTCGCTGGGGATTACAGGCACGGAGCACAGCTGCATTAGCAGGGCTCCTGCCTGTAATATTAGTTAACCCCTTCAGATGGATTACATCGTTGGACCTGACAGTACATCAGAAGGTATGTATCTTGTGCGTTTATTATGTTGCCAAGCGAGGGACTGCAAATGGATTTGAGAGAACAATAAATTATTACAACAACCGCTGTGTTTATTTCATTAAAATACTTTTCAATCATGTGTGTGTGTGTTTTTTAACCCTTTCCTACAATTGGATTAATAATGGATAGGTGTCATAATTGACGCCTCTCCATCATTAATCTGGCTTAATGTCACCTTCCAATAGCAAGGTGGCATTAACCCTTCATTACCCCATATCCCACCGCTACAGGGAGTGGGAAGAGAGTGGCCAAGTGCCAGAATAGGCGCATCTTCCAGATGTGCCTTTTCTGGGGTGGCTGGGGGCAGATGTTTGTAGCCACGGGGGGGCCAATAACCATGGACCCTCTCCTGGCTATTAATATCTGCCCTCAGTCACTGGCTTTACCGCTCTGGCGGAGAAAATTGCGCGGGAGCCCACGCCAATTTTTTCCGCCATTTAACCCTTTATTTCAGCAGCTACAGCGCTGAAATTTTGCACATACACACTACTAACATTAGTAGTGTGGAATATGCAAAAAAAAAGGGGATATGAGATGGTTTACTGTATGTAAACCACGTCTCATATCCTGTCGGGTTTGTGCAGGAGAAATGAAAAGCCGGCAATTGAATTACCGACTTTTCACTAACAGCGCTGCGTATTTCTCGCAAGTCACACTGCTGGTCCGTGTGGAATCCGTATTTTTCTCGCCCCCATAGACTTTCATTGGCGTATTATTTGCGCAATACGCTGACAAACGCAGCATGCTGCGATTTTGTACGGCCGTAGAACGCCGTATAATACTGAACCGTAATATACGGCTAATAGGAGCAGCCCCATTGAGAAGC
Source organism: Ranitomeya variabilis (assembly GCF_051348905.1). Taxonomy (NCBI): domain Eukaryota; kingdom Metazoa; phylum Chordata; class Amphibia; order Anura; family Dendrobatidae; genus Ranitomeya; species Ranitomeya variabilis. The sequence goes on along the minus strand of NC_135234.1, from coordinate 704,745,690 downwards.
ATTGTGCCGTATGTAATGCGAGTTTTACGTACGCAGTTTTTGCGCTCTTACGTACGTAAAACACGCATGTGTGACCCCAGCCTAACACTTAGCTGTGGTCCTGGTGGGCAGCGGCTGTGGTCCTGGTGGGCAGCGGCTGTGGTCCTGGTGGGCAGCGGCTGTGGTCCTGGTGGGCAGCGGCTGTGGTCCTGGTGGGCAGCGGCTGTGGCTGCGGTCCTGGTTTATCTGTTAATATGTATAATGGATCTATAGTTAGACCACCCCCTGAACTAGGTAATGTTCAATGATAAACACCCTACTGAAATGATGTCAGAAATGTTCATACAGGTGAACAACAAAAACCCCCAAAAAGTTGCACGTTATACCATTCATTTCCATGTCCCAAAAAATAAAATTTTAAAATGTTAACACTATGAAAAAATATATTTGACACATTTTATTTAAAAAAAATAACCTCCCCCCCCCCAAAAAAAAAAACAAAAACTTTACAAGTTAACCTTTATTAAAAAAATGAGCCCTCAACCAACCCTGTATTGCATGTGTAACCATTGGTACATACACCAGTTTTAAATTTACCTTTATGAAATAATACTACGGACATTTTTTTAAAACACATTTTATTATTATTATTTTTTTTCTCTCTTTTTTTAAAAATCACAATTAGGAGCTGACATGCTCTTTATTTTAAATACAAGTACTTCAACTGCTAATGGTTATAACAGTAATTAAAATAAAATCAACACTTTTATTAAATAGAAAAACCCCACACTCACACATTCAAACCACAAGCTGCAGACCGCTAGACTTTTTTAAAAAACACATCAGATTTAAAAAAAAAAAAAAAAAAAAAAAACACATTTAAACCACATGCTGCACAGACCACTATACAGTCCATACATCAGAAAAAGGCAAATAACCAATTACAGCATGGACAAATGCACATGCAATCAACAAGACGTACACAAAAAACATGCATGGTATGTTTCCACATTCCGGATTGCATCAGAATTTGGTCAGGATTTCCCATCAGTATTTGTAAGCCAAAACCAGGAGTGTAAAAATTAGGTAAAGTATAATAGGAAAACAGGCACACTTTTGATTTTATCACCCACTCCTGATTTTGGCGTACAAATACTGATGGAAAATCCTGACCACATCCTGATGCAATCCTGCACATGGACACATACCCTCCCACATGAACAGGCATAAAATTGGCAAAGGCATAATATGGTGCAGGCACATGATACAAAATCACACAGCCGTAAAAAAAATACACACATACACATGCACGCACATAGCTTTATGCAAATACACATATGTACAACAAAGGCAGAAAGGTGAACCCAATCAGAAGACGCATACACACACACACACATACAAAAGGCTGACAATCCTTTGGCTGAAGCAGCAGGTCTTCACAGTGGCTGGAATCAGGCTGCATCTGGACTCTAGCATGGCACTGGCTGGTGCAGGACGATGGCAGGCCTCAGGTTCTCTTCAGGTTTTAAGCTCTTTCTGTAGTCAGTACCTCATATACACACACAAATGCACAGGCACACAGATGCACACAAAAATTGCAATACTCACACTGGCTCTATGGTGGCTGGCTCCTGTGGCTGGAGTCCTGTGGCTGGCTCGGGTCTTGTGGCTGGCTGGGGTCCTATGTCTGTCTCCTGTGGCTGGCTCTATGGTGGCTGGCTCCTGTGGCTGGCTCCTGTGGCTGGCTGGGGTCCTGTTGCTGGCTGGGCTCTTGCGGGCAGTCTTCTCTCTGGCTCTTGCTGGCAGTCTTCTCTCTGGCTCTTGCTGGCATATGTGGGGTTGAAGGCCCAGGCCAGGTTTATATAGATTTGGGGGTGTCTGACCAATTGGCAACAAAATACTTCTTCTGAGCATGCTCAGTGTAAAAAAAACGTATTGCAGCGCTGTATTGCGTCGTACGACGTGTCCCGACGCATCCGTCGCTCATAGGCTTCCATTGCAGCCAACGACGTATGCCGCAGGATGCGTCGCGACACGTTTTTTAGGCGGAGACAAAAAACGTTACAATCTACGTTTTTTTGAGACGACGTGTCGCCAAATTTCGACGCATCCGTCGTAAAACGTACACGACGTATGCCAATCCGTCGCCATACGTCGCCAATACAAGTCTATGGGGAAAAAACGCATCCAGCAAAAAGTTTTGCTGGATGCGTTTTTTCTGAAAAAAGACGTTTTGAAACGTAATGCAGTTAACGCTAGTGTGAAAGTAGCCTAAGACCAGTATATGTGCATCCAGATCTGCTCTTCCGTGCACCGCTGCTCACAAAATTCACCATTTTCAGATGTGCTCTTCATACCTGTTTGCTAGAACTGGAACTAATGTACCAAGCTGACAGACAGCTGCGAGCCACAATTCATGGGACCACGAGCCACATGTGGCTCCCGAGCTACAGGTTGGGGACCCCTGATTTAATGCGTTGGTTTTCATTGTTTTTAAAGTGATTTATGAAAAATTTGATATATCTGCCAATGACAGAAACTCTTAAGACTGTTTTCACACTGCGTTGTGGTGCCTATTTGTTGGTCCCGTCAAGAGTTACTTCCAAACCTCCAGCAAAACAGGATTCGGGCATATGTGACAATAGGGCCATAGACTTTAACGTTGCCAAAAGAGCGAACTTGTGCTCTGTCATGCATCATTTTCAGATGTGTATGCCTACTAGAGGCGGATACTCAGATGTAATAAACTGCCCAAAGATGATGCACAACAGAGCACACGCTTGTTCTGTCGGCATCAACATAGTCTATGACCCTGTCAGAGCATATGCCTGAATCCCATTTTGTGGTTGGTTTGAATATTTGCCCCGACAGGACCAAAGAACGGGTGCCACAACGCAATGTGAAAACACCACAATATACATTTCCCCTTTCCACTGATATGCTCCACCTCTGCACTCTCAGTAAGCATTATCAGAAAGTAATCACCTCTCCTATGTACTATACAATGAGCCCAACTGTAATCACTCCCCAGCACCTTATCTCATAGTCTTCTATGCTCACACATACGCTGTAGTGCAGGCTATCACTCATGATGCAGGGGACTGATCACAGCACACTCACTGTATAGGGAGCGGTAACTGGAATAATCACACCCTTCACCGTCCCAGTGAGTGGCTGCAGAGCGAATATAACTTCATTTTCTCCCTGTAGTCACTGATTCAATAATCCTGCCAAACATGACTAACTTGATATTTACCTGCAGATTACGACTTTCTTTTAGCAATTCACATTTTTGTTTCAGAGAAACAGGTCACTGAGAGAAGAGTGATCTGTTTGTCAGTGATAGGAAGCCGGCTGTGGGTGGTGAAAGAGGTTAATGGGTGAAAGAGCTCTCTCATCCTATCCTGTGCTGGGGCGTGCTGTCAGTGCTTTGACTGACAGCTCGTTTGACCTATCTGACTGGGAGAGATTTCCACAGGTGCTCCCTCTTCTTGGTAATTGCCCTGCTACTTAGGTGAGCTGTCTAGCACAGGTCATGGCCAGTCAAAAGCTTGTTCTAAGCTTGTGCTCTCTGGTGCGTGTTCGCCTGATCCCTGTGCTGTAAGTTCTGATCTTCTGCTGCTGACCTTTGGACCATGTTCTGACTACCCGTTTGTTATTGCCTCAATGCTTATCCGCTATTTCTCTGGTATTCTGATCCTTGCATGTGACCTGACTTACGACTTTGTATTTTCCCTTTGTTTACTACGTACTCTTTTGGTATTGACCCCTGAACGCCTGACTTCGCTGACTCACGGCCTGTCCATGGATTGTGACTAGCGTCACACCCTGTACTTGCAGCTCTATAGCATAAAAATTAGTTAAGTACATTTTTAGCAAAAAGGTCAAGCAAGAGGCCATGAATTACTTATATTACTTATTTTCTAGCATTAGAAGCCCTTTTAACACAATGTCTTAATCGTGCTTATCTTAACATTCGTTCAACTAAGGCGATGGTTTGTCACACATTTTCTCACAATAATCATAATTTCCTTACATATGTTTTTTAGTGATGTGAAAACTCCGATGATGGGGCTTGATAGTAAACTGACCTTCAAAGCCTTTTTTATCACCTAAGATCAAAGTGTCGAAATACATACATAAGACTGAAATACATCAGTCATCACTTTCAAGACTTTACGCCGAGGGCATTCAGATGTATTATTCACACAGATCTTTCCGAATAGATTTCAGGTACAAAGCTTTCTATGTACTAGAATATATTGTATGAATTTGTGAGTCAAAACAAAAAGAGTGCATTGCCTTGATAATCGCAATCCATTGACTACTTGCATGAGACTCTATATCTCTATTTATGTCTTTGTAAATAAACCGATTCTATTGTGTATAAGAGTGGATGCATGGCAAACATCAGATACTTGCACTTTTAAAGAGTTAGAGTTATTCCCAGTTTAGCAAGTTATACTTTATCCACAGAATTGAGGAGGCTTAGTGATTGTCAGGGGTCTGGTCATAGGGACCTTCATGAATCCTGAGAATGGCTCTATGGAACCAAGGAACCAGTCTTAAATGAAGTGGCAGAGTACATGCTCACCCTTCATTCCGTTTATTGTGTATGAGACTGCCAGAGAAAGCCACAGTTGGACCCCCAGAAATCAGTAAGTTATCCCTTATGTTATAACTTACTATCTTCGTGATAACCCTTTAAACTACACTAAATAAGAGATATACTAAGTGTCGGACCTAGATTTCTTGAACCCTCAAAATGAGACAGTTGTGAGAGCCCAATCTATAAATATACAGAACATGCTATCATTGCACACACACCAGAATTGTCTTAAAGGGAACCTGTTACCCCCAAAATCGAAGGTGAGCTAAGCCCACCAGCATCAGGGGCTTATCTACAGCATTCTGTAATGCTGTAGATAAGCCCCCGATGTATCCTAAAAGATGAGAAAAAGAGGTTAGTTTATACTCATCCAGGGGCGGTCCCGGTCCAGTCTGATGGGTGTTGTGGTCCGGTCCAGCGCCTCCTACCTTCATCAGATGACATCCTCTTATTGTCTTCACGCTGCTGCTCCAGCGCAGTCATACTTTGTCTGCCCTGTTGAGGGCAGAGCAAAGTACTGCAGTGCGCAGGCGTCGGGCCTCTCTGACCTTTCCCGGCGCCTGCGCACTGCAGTACTTTGTTCTGCCGTCAACAGGGCAGACAAAGTACGCCTGCGCCGGAGTCGCTGCGAAAAGACAAGAAGAGGACGGCATCGCAAGAAGATGGGAGGCCCAGGACCGGACCGCGATGCCCACGTACCGGGACCGCCCCTGGGTGAGTATAATCTAATCTCTTTTTCTCATTTTTTAGGTTACATCGGGGGCTTATCTACAGCATTACAGAATGCTGTAGATAAGCCCCTGATGCTGGTGGGCTTAGCTCACTTTCGATTTTGGGGGTAACAGGTTCCCTTTAAGTGCTAATAGATTATTTGGCATCAGACCATAAGAAATAGACCCTGATGACTAGTGATTGGCTCCACTGTCATCTCCATATGAGTTTCTTTTTACTGGACATTTGGGTCTTATTATTGTGCCAGAGCCCGGCAGATCCTCTCTTAAGCTGACCATACACATTAGATGACTGCTGAGAAAACAATATTTCGGCTGATAGTTAGGCCGAATTCATCTTGATCATCTCTTGCATACACAAGAGTATTCATTCAGCTGAGTGCTCTTGTGTTCTCTTCGAGAAAGCCGCCGACTGACATCTCTCTGAGAGAACATTGGCAGTCTGAAATGAGACACTCACGATTGACATAACCCCCAACAATCAGCTGGTCATCGTCCCCATACACATTAGAGCAATGTTTCCAAAACTCCAGATCTCACGGTACCCCACAGGTCATGATGTCAGGATTTCCATAGTGTTGCACAGGTGAGAAACATCTTGTTGCCTTGAGGATACTTCCACCACCTGTGCAATACTAAGGAAATTCTGAAATCATGACATGTTGAGGGCCGTGAGAACTGGAATTTGAGAAACACGGCTTTAGAGTCAAAATCGATCAATATCGGTGGGATTGGCTAACATTTCTCCAATGTGTATGGGGGCTAAAGACTAGTGGGACTGACCTCTACTAATAATACCTTATTCATATAATAGTTTCAATCGGTAAATCCCAGTGTGGTAATATGAACATAAGATATGTCAAACATGGATCTGATATTTTTTACTGCAATAACATCATATAGAAACATAAACAATCTTCTATTACCCACAGTTGATAATTACTGCAACCAACTAAATTCAGTGTTGAACGCTCTCCAATGTTCTGTTCCTACCCTCTTGATGTAAATCGTGGATAAGGATGGTAAGAACAGATTTACAAGCTATCTTTTAAAAAAAGAGGTCTTCCTGCCAATACCATGTCCAGTACTATGTGATTTCTCATCCTACACAATAACATTGTTCCATAAACGTGACTTAAGGTCATCTATTAACTAAACTGACCATCCCAGTCTGTTGAAATAATGATGATGTACAACCGGCACAGTGACTGCGCATTCCTGCCATTTGGCGATTTAATTGAAACTGATAGAGCCGCTCATCTGACTGAGCTTGGAATATATTAGCAGGAAGAATAATATAGTTCAAGGGTAATCATAACATTGATAATACTTCTGAGAGAGTGCCATTGTAATGAACTAGAACAAAGCCAATAGAGATGACAACATAAAAACTCTTCTCTTCTCCCTTCTGAATAACGCTAACTGGGCTAGTTATTGTTCCTTGGACATACAAAGACAACACATAAGTAAGTGGACACCTTGATTTTCAGACAATGTGTTTTATTTTAAAATATCCACTTGATACAAATGCCAGACATACATATTCAAACTGTCGTCCCACTGCATGCTCTCTTCAAAGCCTTAACCTGGTCAGGGCGTGAGACTGAAATAGGAGAGACTTTGTCTGTCTGCAGATCCTTTAAGCATCTGTAATGGGCCACACATGGTATAGTGGTAGCATCTTTCGAACACCAGCATATATACGGTCTTCAAGAATAGGTCATACTGTATATGGAGTACTTAAAGGGAATCTGTCAGAAAGCTTTTGCTACCTCATCTCAGAGCAGCCTAATGTAGGCAGTGTTGGACTTGGAGGTGCAATCCAGCTAGTTGGAGCGCCCCCAGACGCAGGGCCGCAGGGTACTCGGTACCGGGCCTCTCTGGCTCTGTCTTGGGGTCGTCACGGTAGCTAGACCCAGTCCGTGACCCTGCTAAGGGGCGTCCAATGAAAGATGTGGTGATGGTGCGTGGTGCAGGTCGCGATGAATAACGAGGACACAGGGTTGCAGTCTCTTTACCTCTTTACTAAAGGCTTCAGGATCCTCAATCCAGAGTACTGCTAACAGGGCTGGCTGACACCGGCCAGTCCCATGGCACATCCAGAGTTTCCTTTGCAGGTGGAACTCAGTGCCTACCTTCTAGTGCCTGTGTGTTGTAGTACCTCCCTGCTGAGCACCACGGGATAGTCCTCACAACTGTTGTGTCTGTATCTGATGTTCTTTCTCTGATGTTCTTTTCTCACAACTATCTGATGTTCTTCTCCGTCCCCCAGATGATATGGATAGGACGCACCCGTATGACGGGTAGGCCTGGAGTTCTTCCGGGACCCTAGCGTCGCCCCTCTCCCACAATTGCCCCCTATGTCTGCTTAGGTGATTTAGGTGAGACAGCCAACCTAAAATTAACTGTCCTGCCACTGTTTGAAGTATTGCTTGGAGCCTAATACTTCCTCGGCGTTCCGGCTACGCGCCTCAGTAGGATGTTGCCTCGATCTTACGGCACCACTCCTACTGGCTTTATCTCCTTTTTGCTGCGATCTCGTTTCTCACTTCTCCACGATAAACCACGCTTCTTTTCCTTTCTTAAGATGCCGCCGCATTCGAGTGCAGGCGCGGCTCCGTAACGTTCTGTTCTGTTCGCTAGGCCACTGTCAGGATCCCACCCCTGACAGAGACCCCCCTGAATCTTCCCCCGCAACACCCTCTGCCACAGGATGTTGCCTGGTTCCAACCCAGTCAGCTTCTGACTAACTTCCTATCCAGCCCCCAGTTTTACCAGATTGTGAGGAGTGGCCTAATACATAGAACCCTTTGCTCCCCCTGGTGGCCAGAATGTGAAGTGTAAAGTGTGACTGTGATACCTGGTCAGGTGAACTCCTTAAGTGCCATCAGACATACCATCACTCCCCTTAGCGGCGGAGCATCAGTACTGCAACGACCAGGACTCTGGGGTGCTGCACTCCCCCCCCCCCCCCCCCCGGTTAAATCCAGTACTCCCGGACTGGGAAGAAAACAACTATACATGTCAGCAAAAGACATACAAATTTTGAAATGCAATGAACAAGTAATAATAACAGTGCTTCCCTTTATGGGAGGTGAGGACTCTTGAACGTTACAAACAAAACATAGTTAAATATTTTGAATAACATACTATAAATAACTTCTATTACCCAGCCGGGTATTCTACTAAATGCAAATTCTGAACAATAATTTAACTTTGCCTTTAAGGACGTATAAGCTGAACCCACTAAAGGCTTACTATAAAACTCTAAAATATAAATTAACTTTTTCTTTATTTTTCTCTTCTAAGTGCAACATTTTCTTTTTACTCTCTGATTTTTCATATGCAGGACCGCCTGTCTATCTGCCCAGGCCTACTGCCTCTTAGTACAGGATCACTGAGCCATCTCTCTATGGCTCCCAGGAGGACTCACTCACTAACCCCTAAGGGTTTACTTCCTGTCCTCAATCTCCAGCAACATTATCAAACATTCTCTATAACTAACTAACTACATATTACTTCTATGTAAAACATTATTACTGTCTACTTTTTTTTTTTTTTTAAGGCAACATTATACTTTAAGTGCAACTAGTGAACGTTCCCTTTAAGAGGGAACCAAGTCTCTTTGAAGTAATGCAGACTCTCTCTATCTGCAAGTCCAGTTAAGGTAAGAGCTTCCATGCTGTACTCAGGAACAGTCTCTTCACAAAGCTCTCCTTCTTGTAAAACCAGTAAAGGGCACCTTTAAGAAGGTGCAAACTATTTACAATACAGCTTGTGAACCATTCACCGTCCATGATTCGGCAGTCTTTGTAACATTGTGGAACAAAAGCGAAAAGGAAAACAAAAGCAAAAATAAAAAGCAATAGGGATCCCGGGTAAACGAAGGGATCCCTTTAAGAATAACCCTAGTAGGGTATTAGCAGCAGAGATCACGGAATACAAACAGTTAACGAACTATATACACTTTCAGCAGCTTAGGCTTATAAATCAGGAGGTGGTTTCCACCAGGGCTTTACCTCACAGGTAGCCCTCTGGGGCTTAGGGAGGCTTGGCCCCCCATCCACCCCCCTCAGCCGAGGACAGGTGGTGCTCACGGTCACACGTTGGGTTGAGACCGCCGGATGATCCATGGCGCAGGCAGTAATCGGCCCCTCGACAAGGGGTCCAGTCTTCTGGGCCTCAGGGGTGACCGGAAGAGATGCGCACCGCTGGACATCATGAGCCCTCCAACCAGTCCCTCGCTGCCACCGGGTATAGACTACAGCATCTCCAGGCTGCAGGTCGCGGTCCACATCGATCATTCCGTGGCAGGGTTCCACTTTGCCCCTGGCAACATGTACCTTCAGCGGCTCCCCGATCTCCTGAATAACCCCTCGTCCTTCCTGGGAGTTGAAGGTAATCACTACGCCCCACTTCGGCGGAGGATCCTGCACTTCGGCTCTCAAGTTGATCACGGACACTAGTTGGGCTTCCCTCTCCTTCCTCTCCCGCCACGCGGCCACCAGGCGCCGCTGGTGCTCCATCCATGGCATCAGCTTCAGATCCCGCTCCCGCGGTTCACGGCCCGGTGATGGGGTCCGTGAGTCCTGCGCGGTAGGGTCAGGTGAAGAAGGGAACGCAGGGGACAGGCGAACCTCTGCAGAGTGGACCAGCCAGGAACTCACCCGGGCGTGGGCTTCTCGGCACCGCTCCTCCTGCCGGGCTTCGGCCGCAGCCACCCATTCGTCCGGCGAGCGGCTACTGGGTCCTCCTCTCACGTGCAGCTCTGCAGCGGCCAGCGCCCGCTGTAGCGGTGGGTACTGGCTTGCTCCCACCGATGTGGGCTGGCGCCGGGTCGAGTCGTCCCCACATGGCTGCTTGGAGGCCGCCATGTCTGTCCCTTCTTTTTGGTCATCTTCCCACATTCTCTTTCGTGGGCGGCCCCGTCTCCATGGTCTCCACCTGTTGTGAACTATACTTTTTGGCTCCCTCTTGTGGTCACTAGTGATTTGGCACTTGGATTGTCTTTTACCAGGTTGGTGCTCACCTGCTTCGTTAGGCCTGGGGTGTTGCTATTTAAACTTCCTGGATTCTCAGTCCAGTGCCTGGCATCGTTGTAATCAGTTCACTTCTGTTTGCTCCTGTCTTCAGGTCCTGGTTCTTTGCAAGATAAGCTAAGTCCTGCTTTCGTACTCTTGATCATTTGCATTGTTCATATTTTTTGTCCAGCTTGTACAATATGTGATTCCTGTTATTGCTGGAAGCTCTAGGGGGGCTGATATTCTCCCCCCACACCGTCAGTCGGTTTGGGGGTTCTTGGATATTCAGCGTGGATATTTTGCAGGGTTTTTTGCTGACCATATAAGTCTTCTTACTATATTCTGCTATTAGTCAGTGGGCCTCTCTTTGCTAAATCTAGTTCATTCTTACGTTTGTCTTTTCTTCTTACCTCACCGTTATTATTTGTTGGGGGCTTGTATTACTTTGGGGTCTTTTCTCTGGAGGCAAGAGAGGTCTTATTTTCCCTGATAGGGGTAGTTAGTTCTCCGGCTGGCGCGAGACGTCTAGGACCAACGTAGGCACGTTCCCCGGCTGCTGTTAGTGTTTGCGCTAGGATCAGGTATATGGTCAGCCTAGTTACCACTTCCCTATGAGCTGGTATTTATGTTTTGCAGACTTTGCTGTAATCTTTGAGGTTCCCTGCCATTGGAATCATAACACCACCCTCCAAAGAGAATGAGGAGGCGGACCTCAGCCGCTGACGGACACGTCCTCAGGATACAGCAATACTTAGACTGGGCGGCCATTGTCTTTCGCGCTCTTCAGCTTGTGTACGCCCACTTCCACGCCCTTCTTCTCTTCCTACACTCCTCTTAGCGCTGTAATGGTGACGGTTTTGGCGGGAATCAGCAATGCACAGTCTTTGCAACAAGTCACAGTTCTAGCACAACTCAGACACAGTTCCAAGGCACACATGACCTGATCCTTCAGGCTTAAGTAGATCCTGTTCCTGACCCCAAGTTGGAGCGCCCCCATACGCAGGGCTGCAGGGTACTCAGTACCGGGCCTCTCTGGCTCTGTCTTGGGGTCGTCACAGTGGCTAGACCCGGTCCGTGACCCTGCTAAGGGGCGTCCAATGAAAGATGTGGTGAATGTGCGTGGTGCAGGTCGCGATGAATAACGAGGACACAGGGTTGCAGTCTCTTTACCTCTTTACTGAAGGCTTCAGGATCCTCAATCCAGAGTACTGCTAACAGGGCTGGCTGAGACCAGCCGGTCCCATGGCACATCCAGAGTTTCCTTTGCAGGTGGAAATCAGTGCCTACCTTCTAGCGCCTGTGTGTTGTAGTACCTCCCTGCTGAGCACCACGGGATAGTCCTCACAACTGTTGTGTCTGTATCTGATGTTCTTTCTCTGATGTTTTTTTCTCACAACTATCTGATGTTCTTCTCCGTCCCCCAGATGATATGGATAGGACGCACCCGTATGACGGGTAGGCCTGGAGTTCTTCCGGGACCCTAGCGTCACCCCTCTCCCACAATTGCCCCCTATGTCTGCTTAGGTGATTTAGGTGAGACAGCCAACCTAAAATTAACTGTCCTGCCACTATTTGAAGTATTGCTTGGAGCCTAATACTTCCTCGGCGTTCCGGCCACCGGCTACGCGCCTCAGTAGGATGTTGCCTCGATCTTACGGCACCACTCCTACTGGCTTTATCTCCTTTTTGCTGCGATCTCGTTTCTCACTTCTCCACGATAAACCGCGCTTCTTTTCCTTTCTTAAGATGCCGCCGCATTCGAGTGCAGGCGCGGCTCCGTAACGTTCTGTTCGCTAGGCCACTGTCAGGATGCCACCCCTGACAGAGACCCCCCTGAATCTTCCCCCGCAACACCCTCTGCCACAGGATGTTGCCTGGTTCCAACCCAGTCAGCTTCTGACTAACTTCCTATCCAGCCCCCAGTTTTACCAGATTGTGAGGAGTGGCCTAATACATAGAACCCTTTGCTCCCCCTGGTGGCCAGAATGTGAAGTGTAAAGTGTGACTGTGATACCTGGTCAGGTGAACTCCTTAAGCGCCATCAGACGTACCATCACTCCCCTTAGCGGCGGAGCGTCAGTACTGCAACGACCAGGACTCTGGGGCGCTGCTCTAGTCACAGCAATGATAATCACCAGGTGATTAAACCTTCAGTCTAAGTAAACAACAGCACACAGCCTGACAAGGGACACATCGTTGAATTCTGTGTTCTAACCCCTACCGTATCCTGTCTTCAGATTACAAAGCAAGAACCTGCTGACAGATTTCATTTAAATGAGTCAAGGGGAACTATGAAAGGGAAAGAAAAAGGAATGGTTGAGAAAAAATATATTTTTTTTTCCTTTGACACTGTGCCAATTTTGGGGGAAAGCATAATATTCTTAACCCTTTAGTGACCAAGCCAATTTTGACCTTAATGATCAAGCCAAATTTTTACAGTTCTGACCACTGTTACTTTATGAGGTTATAGCTCTGGAACACTTCAACGGATTCCACTGATTCTGAGACTGTTTTTCGTGACATATTGTACTTCATGTTAGTGGTAAAATTTCTTCTATATGACTTGCGTTTATTTACAAAAAAAATGGAAATTTGGCAAACATTTAGAAAATTTTGCAATTTTCAAACTTTTAATTTTTGTGCCCTTAAATTAGAGTGCTATGTCACACAAAATAGTTAATAAATAACACTTCCCACATGTCTACTTGACATCAGCTTAATTTTAGAAACTTAATTTTTTTTTGCTAGGACGTTATAAGTGTTAAAAGTTGACCAGCGATTTCTAATTTTTCCAACAAAATTTACAAAACCATTTTTTTAGGGACCACCTCACATTTGAAGTGACTTTGGGGTGTCAATATGACAGAAAATACCCCAAATGACACCATTCTAAAACCTTAACCCCTCAAGGTACGTTAAACCACACTCAAGAAGTTTATTAACCCTTCAGGTGCTTCACGAGAAATATAGCAATGAGGGAGGGAAAAATTAACATTTTTTTTTTCCCAAAAAAAATTTACTTTAGACCCAAACATTTTTATTTTCACAGGGGTATTAGGAGAAAATGGACCACAAAATTTGTTGTGCAATTTCTCCTGAGTACTCTGATACCCCATATGTGGAGAGAGCCACTGTTTGGTATGGCTCAGAAGATAGGGAGCACCGTTTGACTTTTTGAACACAAAATTGTCTGGAATCGATGACGGGCACCATGTCGCATTTGGAGACCCACTGATGTGCCTAAACAGTGGAGACCACCAATTCTTACTCCAACCTGTCATGGTTTGTTTGGAAGTTTTGGCCTTTTGGCCTCTCTCTGGCTGTGAGAGGGCTTTAAATAGCCTCAGCTGGGCTCCGGTCTTTGTCAGTTGTACTTCTGCCCTCGGCTGAGTAGTTTGACCCTTGTGTGCTTGTGTCTTGTGCCTGCTCTTTGTATGTTATCCTGTTACTTACACAGTTCATTTCCCCGTTTAGGCTTTTGTCTATTGATTCAGTACTGCTTGTTCGTTTGCCTGGTTTCTGACTTCTGCTCCATCCTGACTGCCCATTTTGCCTGTCCCCCTGGTACTTCTGCTGCCCTTTACGGTTTCTGACACTTGGCTTGTATTTGATTCCTCTTTTGTACCTTGCTGTTGTACCTTGCTGTCCTCTCAGTATTGACCTCGGCTCTCCTGACCTACTCCTGTTCTGTCGGTGACCACCGTTCACCGCTATCTTCCCCGGGAGTGTTGCGGCATAATAAGCCTGCAATCCTGTTACCAAAGAGAAACCTGGAGCTGTCAGCTTACCCATGTATGTAGGGTGCTGTGGCGTGTGGTGCGCTGCTGGAGGTTTACTTGCAGATTGCAGATGGCCGGGGCTGCGGCACTGTCTGTGCCAGGTGGTGGAGCGCAATGTGGGACCAGGGACGCTCCGGCCGGTAGCGCTTCCTGGAAACCACGAGGAGTGAAAAAAATGTCCGGTAGGCTCCTCCTACTTGTGACGTCACTTTCAGTATGGAGCGCTGAGGCGCTCAAAAAAGGGGGAAAGGGAGACTAACCAACGCGTTTCAAAGAGGCTACACTCTTCTTCATCAGGGTTCTCTCTATCTTCTCTATTCTACTAGTGCGCAGAAATAAGTCTCTGTCCAAGGGAAAAAAATTGGACATGTGTGCAGCTCCATTGGTCCATCTGCGATCCGATGCTTTGACAAATCGCACTTGGACAGACAATATGGTCATCTTCAAGAGTGCTTAGTAAGATTAAAATATCTGATTTTTATTTCATATAATTAAAAGACATTAATAGTCCAAGACACATTTCAGACAAAGAGTATTGTTCTTATTACTTCGAACAATATGATGGTGAAATGTCGAAGTCACAGTACTTCTCCCATGGTAACTGGATTTTGTATGCATTACATATCTATATATATAATTGTCTAAGGGGTACTTCCGTCTTTCTGTCGGCAACTTCCGTAACGGAAATCCCGCGTCGCTGATTGGTCTCACCAGCTGCCTGTCTTGGCTGCCGCGACCAATCAGCGACGGGCACAGTCCGATGAGTCCCTCCCTACTCCCCTGCAGTTAGTGCCCGGCGCCCGCATACTCCCCTCCGGTCACCGCTCACACAGGGTTAATGCCAACGGTAACGGACCGCGTTATGCCGTGGGTAACGCACTCCGTTACCACTGCTATTAACCCTGTGTGTCCCCAACTTTTTACTGTTGATGCTGCCTGTGCAGCATCAATAGTAAAAAGATCTAATATTCAAAATAATAAAAAAACAAAAAACCTGCTATTCTCACCTTCCGTCGTTTGACGATGCGCTCGCGCCTGCCGCCATCTTCCGTTCTCAGAGATGCATTGCGAAATTACCCAGAAGACTTAGTCATCTGGGTAATTTTGCAATGCATCCTAGGAACGGAAGATGGCGGCAGCCGCCCACGCATTGCCAGAGCTTCGCTGGATCCCGGCGGATGAGTATGTAACTATTTTTTATTTTAATTATTTTTTTTTAACAGGGATATGGTGCCCACACTGCTAAATACTACGTGGGCTGTGTTATATACTGCGTGGCTGCTATATACTACATGGGCAGTGCTATATATTACATGGCCAGTGTTATATACTGAGTGGGCTGTGCTATACATTATGTGGGCTGTGTTATATACTACATGGGCTGTGTTACATACTGCATGGCTGCTATATACTACATGGGCAGTGTTACATACTGCGTGGCCTGTGCTATATACTATGTCGCCTGTGTGCCTGTGTTATATACTGCATAGCTGCTATATACTGCATGGGCTGTGCTATATACTACGTGCCCTGTGTTATATACTGTGAGGCCTGTGTTATATACTACGTCGCCTGTGTTATATACTACGTCGCCTGTGTTAGATACTGCGTGGCTGCTATATACTGTGTGGGCTGTGTTATATAGTACGTGGGCTGTGTTATATACTGTTTGGGCTGTGTTATATACTGCGTGGCCACTGTTATATACTGCATGGCCTGTATTAAATCATCGGGTATTCTACAATATGTATGTATGTATATAGCAGCCACATAGTATATAGCACAGGCCACATAGTATTTGTCTGCTATATACTACATGGCTCCTATATACTACATGGCCTGTGCTATATACTGTGTGGCTGCTATATACATACATACATACATATTCTAGAATACCCGATGCGTTAGAATCGGGCCACCATCTAGTCTATCTATATATTTGTCTAAGGGGCACTTCCGTCTGTCTGTCGCGGATATTCATTGGTTGCGGCCAGCTAGTGGGCGGAGACAAAAGGGCAGGGGAGTATGCAGAGCGAGTCCCCGCCCACTCCATACAGGCCCGGCCAGAAGCGCTGCTAAGGGGGTGGAGTCGCCATGAGGAGGGCGGAGCCAGCCGGGACAATAGGCGCTGTTGGGCCTACCGAGGCCAAAAGCCCGGGGACTAAATTTGCGGCCGCGGTGAGTGATGACACAGCAGGAAACATCGCATCACATGCGGCAGTGACAGCTGCGGACGGAAGGTGAGTATATACTCCGTGGGCTGTGCAATATGCTACATGGGCTGTGCAATATACTACGCGGCTGGGCAATATACTACAAGGACATGCATATTCTAGAATACCCAATGCGTTAGAATCGGGCCACCATCTAGTCCTGTGATAAGAGACACCATTTTTTATCTATTTTTGTTAGAAATTAATTTACTTAAGATGACATTTCATTCTTGTGAGTAGGGTTGAGCGAAACGGGTCGATCATTTTCAAAAGTCGCCGACTTTTGGCTAAGTCGGCGTCTCATGAAACCCGATCCGACCCGTGTGCTTGTCGGCCATGCGGTACGCGACTTTCGCGCCAAAGTCGCGTTTCAATGACGCGAAAAGCGCCATTTCTCAGCCAATGAAGGTGAACGCAGAGTGTGGGCAGCGTGATGACATAGATCCTGGTCCCCACCATCTTAGAGAAGGGCATTGCAGTGATTGGCTTGCTGTCTGCGGCGTCACAGGGGCTATAAAGGGGCGTTCCCGCCGACCGCCATCTTACTGCTGCTGATCTGAGCTTAGGGAGAGGTTGCTGCCGCTTCGTCAGAAGCAGGGAGAGCGTTAGGCAGGGTCCACTAACCACCAAACCGCTTGTGCTGTAGCGATTTCCACTGTCCAACACCACCTTCGGTGTGCAGGAACAGTGGAAGCTATTTTTTTTTTTTTTCCTCAGCGCTGTAGCTCATTGGGCTGCCCTAGAAGGCTCCGTGATAGCTGTATTGCTGTGTGTACGCCACTGTGGAAACCAACTGCTTTTTTCAAAGCACATATCCTCTTGTTCCTTTCTGCACAGCTATCTTTTTTGTTTGTCCACACTTTTTATTTAATTTGTGCATCAGTCCACTCCTATTGCTGCCTGCCATACCTGGCTTAGATTACTGCAGGGAGATAGTAATTGTAGGACAGTCCCTGTTTTTTTTGTTTTGTTTTTTTTTTGTGGGAGATTAAGATTGGCATTTCTGCTACAGTGCCATCCCTGTGTGTGCCATCTCTCACTGAGTGGGCCATAGAAAGCCTATTTATTTTTTCCGTGATTTGTGTTCTAAATTCTACCTCAACACAAAAACACTACATCAATCAGTGGTAGAAAAATATTGGCCTCAGTCAGGGCTTGTGTGCCACTGCTGTGTGTGCTATCTCTTATTCAGTGGGCTATAGAAAGCCTATTTATTTATTTATTTTTTTTCTTATTATTTGGTTTCTAAAGTCTCCCTGAAAAAAAAAAAAATAAATAAAAAAACAGTGGGAGAGTAATATTGCCCTTTCAGCTTGTGTGCCAGTCTTGACTCCTGGGTGTGCCACCTCTCTCTCTAATTGTGGGCCATAGAAAGCCTTTTTTTTTTTTTTTAAATATTATTGGGTTTCTAAAGTCTCCCTTAAAAAACAAAAAATACATAAAAAAACAGTGGGAGAGTAATATTGCCCTTTCAGCTTGTGTGCCAGTCTTGACTCCTGGGTGTGCCACCTCTCTCTCTCATTCAGTGGGCCATAGAAAGGCTATTTATTTTTTTGGTTTTTTTAATATTATTTGGTTTCTAAAGTCTCCCTTAAAAAACAAAAAAAACATAAAAAAACAGTGGGAGAGTAATATTGCCCTTTCAGCTTGTGCGCCAGTCTTGACTCCTGGGTGTGCCACCTCTCTCTCTCTAATTGTGGGCCATAGAAAGCCTTTTTTTTTTTTCTTTTTTTTTAAATATTATTTGGTTTCTAAAGTCTCCCTTAAAAAACAAAAAATACATAAAAAAACAGTGGGAGAGTAATATTGCCCTTTCAGCTTGTGTGCCAGTCTTGACTCCTGGGTGTGCCACCTCTCTCTCTAATTGTGGGCCATAGAAAGCCTTTTTTTTTTTTTTTTTTTAAATATTATTGGGTTTCTAAAGTCTCCCTTAAAAAACAAAAAATACATAAAAAAACAGTGGGAGAGTAATATTGCCCTTTCAGCTTGTGTGCCAGTCTTGACTCCTGGGTGTGCCACCTCTCTCTCTCATTCAGTGGGCCATAGAAAGCCTTTTCTTTTTTTTTTTTTTTAAATTGGGTTTCTAAAGTCTCCCTTAAAAAACAAAAAATACATAAAAAAACAGTGGGAGAGTAATATTGCCCTTTCAGCTTGTGTGCCAGTCTTGACTCCTGGGTGTGCCACCTCTCTCTCTCATTCAGTGGGCCATAGAAAGGCTATTTATTTTTTTGGTTTTTTTAATATTATTTGGTTTCTAAAGTCTCCCTGAAAAAAAAAAAAACATAAAAAAACAGTGGGAGAGTAATATTGCCCTTTCAGCTTGTGTGCCAGTCTTGACTCCTGGGTGTGCCACCTCTCTCTCTCATTCAGTGGGCCATAGAAAGGCTATTTATTTTTTTGGTTTTTTTAATATTATTTGGTTTCTAAAGTCTCCCTGAAAATAAAAAAAAAAAAACTTAAAAAAACAGTGGGAGAGTAATATTGCCCTTTCAGCTTGTGCGCCAGTCTTGACTCCTGGGTGTGCCACCTCTCTCTCTCTAATTGTGGGTCATAGAAAGCCTTTTTTTGTTTTTTTTTTTAAATATTATTTGGTTTCTAAAGTCTCCCTTAAAAAACAAAAAATACATAAAAAAAACAGTGGGAGAGTAATATTGCCCTTTCAGCTTGTGTGCCAGTCTTGACTCCTGGGTGTGCCACCTCTCTCTCTCATTCAGTGGGCCATAGAAAGCCTTTTTTTTTTTTTTTTTTTTTTTTAAATATTATTGGGTTTCTAAAGTCTCCCTGAAAATAAAAAAAAAATAAACTTAAAAAAACAGTGGGAGAGTAATATTGCCCTTTCAGCTTGTGTGCCAGTCTTGACTCCTGGGTGTGCCACCTCTCTCTCTAATTGTGGGCCATAGAAAGCCTTTTTTTTTTTTTTTTAAATTGGGTTTCTAAAGTCTCCCTTAAACAAAAAATACATAAAAAAACAGTGGGAGAGTAATATTGCCCTTTCAGCTTGTGTGCCAGTCTTGACTCCTGGGTGTGCCACCTCTCTCTCTCATTCAGTGGGCCATAGAAAGGCTATTTATTTTTTTGGTTTTTTTAATATTATTTGGTTTCTAAAGTCTCCCTGAAAATAAAAAAAAAAAAAACTTAAAAAAACAGTGGGAGAGTAATATTGCCCTTTCAGCTTGTGCGCCAGTCTTGACTCCTGGGTGTGCCACCTCTCTCTCTCTAATTGCGGGCCATAGAAAGCCTTTTTTTTTTTGTTTTTTTTTTAATATTATTTGGTTTCTAAAGTCTCCCTGAGAAAAAAAAATAAAAAATTAGGTGGGAGATTAATATTGACATTAGTGCTTGAGTGACAGTCCTGCGTGTGTGTCATCTCTGTGATTTTGTGCCACAGAAAACAGAGTGTGTAACATTGTGCCTGATTTTCCTTGTGGTCTCACCAACCTGTTAAGGGATATTGAAATCATACTGAAGTTATAGCTCACCGTGTAAGTTGTTTGACAGCAACAAATAAAGTTACTTTGGTTAAGATTTTAAAACAATGAGGAAGTCTGGTGCAAGAGGTCGTCGTGGGCGTTCATTGTCAGCTGGTAATGATGGTAGTGGTAGTGGAGCATCAGGTGGTCGTGGGGATAAAAATATTCCACCTAAGTCTGGAGCTGTGGAGCCAGTTTCGTCGTCAGGCTACACAAGGCCTCGAACGCTCTCTTTTCTGGGAGTAGGAAAACCGCTTTTAAAGGCGGAGCAGCAACAGCAAGTTTTGGCTTACATTGCAGACTCAGCCTCTAGCTCTTTTGCCTCCTCTTCCGAAACTGGTAAATGTAAAAGCAGCGCGTCGCTTGTGGATGTTCACGGTCAGGGACAAGTCGCTTCCTTGTCCTCCTCAGCAAAAACTACAACAAGAGAGAAGGATGCAGCAGGCGACACAACGGGTCACTCCATGGAGCTCTTTACACATACCGTCCCTGGCTTAGAAAGTGAAACATTTAACAGGCCATGCCCATTACAAGTATATTCTGACATGGAGTGCACTGATGCACAGCCACAGCCAGAGTACTATGCTGCTCCTTTGACTCAGACCACCACATTGCCCTCTCAGGGTACAGATCCACAATCAGACCCTGATGAGACTATGTTGCCCCGCCACGAACGCTATACCACCGACCGACACAGTGACACAGACGAAGTTGCACACGAGCTCGAAGAGGAGGTAATAGATGACCCAGTTATTGACCCCGATTGGCAGCCATTGGGGGAACAGGGTGCAGGCGGCAGTAGTTCAGAAGCGGAGGTGGAGGAGGGGCCGCAGCAGGCATCAACATCGCAACAGGTTCCATCTGCCGGGCCCGTATCTGGCCCAAAACGCGTGTCAAAGCCAAAACCTGTTGGAGGACAGCGTGGCCATCCGGTTAAAGCTCAGTCTGCAATCCCTGAAAAGGGATCCGAGTCTAGGAAGAGTGCAGTCTGGCATTTTTTTAAACAACATCCAACTGATCAGCGCAAAGTCATCTGTCAAAAATGTTCAACTAGCTTAAGCAGAGGTCAGAATCTGAAAAGTCTAAATACTAGTTGCATGCATAGACTCTTAACCACCATGCATTTTCAAGCCTGGACTAACTACCAAACGTCCCTTAAGGTTGTAGCACCCTCGGCCAATGAAGCTAGTCAGCAACGCAACATCCCTTCCGTCACTGTAAGGCCACCATTTTCCGCACCACCGGCAGTATCTGTGCAGGTTTCTTTGCCAGCCAAAAGCAGTCAGGGTCAGGGAACCACCAGTTTTGTAGGAGGAAATATTGCATCTAGGGCACCGGCGGAAACAATACCGTCTCCAACCGTCTCTCAGTCTGCCATGTACACCGGCACACCCGAAAGTTCCACGATCTCCAGCTCTCCAGTCCAGCTCACCCTACATGAGACTCTGGTTAGAAAAAGGAAGTACTTATCCTCGCATCCGCGTACACAGGGTTTTAACGCCCACATAGCTAGACTAATCTCGTTAGAGATGATGCCCTACCGGTTAGTTGAAAGCGAAGCTTTCAAAGCCCTGATGGAGTACGCTGAACCACGATACGAGCTACCCAGTCGACACTTTTTTTCCAGAAAAGCCATCCCAGCCCTGCACCAGCATGTTAAACAGCGCATCGTCCATGCACTCAGGCAATCTGTGAGTACAAAGGTGCACCTGACTACAGATGCATGGACCAGTAGGCATGGCCAGGGACGTTATGTGTCCATCACGGCACACTGGGTGAATGTGGTGGATGCAGGGTCCACAGGCGACATCAATTTAGGGACAGTTGTGCCTAGCCCACGGTCTAGGAAACAGTTGGCTGTAGGCGTTCGCACCCCCTCCTCCTCCTCCTCCTCGTCCTCCTGCAGAAGCTACAGCTCTTCCACAGAACGCAGTCTGCCAACCACTCCATCGGCAGATGACACTGTTGCACACCAGTTGTCCCATTATGGGCCAGCTACTGCCAAGCGTCAGCAGGCTGTATTGGCTATGAAGTGTTTGGGCGACAACAGACACACCGCGGAAGTTCTGTCCGAGTTCTTGCAACAAGAAACGCAGTCGTGGCTGGGCACAGTAGATCTTGAGGCAGGCAAGGTAGTGAGTGATAACGGAAGGAATTTCATGGCTGCCATCTCCCTTTCCCAACTGAAACACATTCCTTGCCTGGCTCACACCTTAAACCTGGTGGTGCAGTGCTTATTGAAAACTTATCCTGGGTTCTCCGACCTGCTCCTCAAAGTGCGTGCACTTTGCTCACATATCCGACGTTCGCCTGTACACGCCAGCCGTATGCAGACCTATCAGCGGTCTTTGAACCTTCCCCAGCATCGCCTCATCATAGACGTTGCAACAAGGTGGAACTCAACACTGCACATGCTTCAGAGACTGTGCGAACAGAGGCGTGCTGTTATTTATTTGTGGGAGGATACACGGGCAGGCAGTAGGATGGCAGACATGGAGTTGTCAGGTGTGCAGTGGTCTAAGATACAAGACATGTGTCAAGTCCTTCAGTGTTTTGAGGAATGCACACGGCTGGTTAGTGCAGACAACGCCGTAATAAGCATGAGCATCCCCCTAATGCGTCTGCTGATGCAAAGTTTGATGCACATAAAGGAGCAGGCGTCTGCACCAGAGGAAGAGGAAAGCCTTGATGACAGTCAGCCATTGTCTGGTCAGGGCAGTGTACAGGACGAGGTAGCGGGCGAAGAGGAGGTGGAGGACGAGGAGGATGATGGGGATGAGTATATTTTTAATGCCGAACCTTTCCCGGGGGCACAGGAAATTGGTTGCGTGTCACGGCCGGGTTCTGGTTTTTTGAGGGACACAAGTGACGTAGATTTGCCTGCAACTGCCCCTCAACCAATCACAACCGGAGATTTGACAACTGGAACTTTGGCCCACATGGCGGATTATGCCTTACGTATCCTAAAAAGGGACACACGCATTACGAAAATGATGAACGATGACGATTACTGGTTGGCCTGCCTCCTTGATCCACGCTATAAAGGCAAATTGCAAAATATTATGCCACATGAGAACTTGGAACTAATATTAGCAACCAAACAATCAACTCTTGTTGACCGTTTGCTTCAGGCATTCCCAGCACACAGCGCACGTGATCGTTCTCACACGAGCTCCAGGGGGCAGCAGACTAGGAGTGTTAGGGGTGCACACATCAGAAGTGGCGTTGGACAGAGGGGTTTTCTGACCAGGTTGTGGAGTGATTTTGCTATGACCGCAGACAGGACAGGTACTGCTGCATCAATTGAAAGTGACAGGAGACAACATTTGTCCAGTATGGTTACTAACTATTTTTCATCCCTTATCGATGTTCTCCCTCAACCGTCATTCCCA
The DNA here is from genome assembly GCF_051348905.1 of Ranitomeya variabilis. NCBI lineage: Eukaryota > Metazoa > Chordata > Amphibia > Anura > Dendrobatidae > Ranitomeya > Ranitomeya variabilis. Next base: position 704,722,496 of record NC_135234.1, on the reverse strand, counting down.
TTTGATTACTGGGCCTCCAAATTAGACACCTGGCCAGAATTGGCAGAATATGCATTGCAGGAGCTTGCTTGCCCGGCAGCAAGTGTCCTATCAGAAAGAGTATTCAGTGCTGCAGGTTCAATATTAACCGAAAAAAGGACTCGTCTGGCTACCCAAAATGTTGACGATCTAACATTCATTAAAATGAACCACAACTGGATTTCGAAATCTTTTGCCCCACCTTGCCCGGCCGACACCTAGCTTTCCTATGAAAAGCTCTTGCCTGTGAATTACTTTTCTAATGTCTAATTTGCTGCAGCTGATTGTACAGCATACGACATGTTTACACCTCCCTAAATGGCAAAACTCCCCACACGGGGCCGTGGTATCGCGACTTGGCGCAAGCACCCGTGAGACTGCTGTTTGTCTGAAGAGGTGGGTGTGCTCGCTTTTGGTTGACGGCATTGCTACTGGGTCCCTCATAGTACAATGTAGTGTCTCTGGCGGTGGCGGTGCGCACCCAACGTCAGACACACCGTTGTAACATGAGGGGCCCTGGGGCGGTCCCGCCGGCCTCAAGAGAGTTCCCCCCTACCCCAGCTCAAAATGTGCTCTACCACGTGCAAAATTATGTCGCACAGCTCCACCAATCTTTAGTCTATTCGCTGACATCATTCAATGTCTGGCACTGACAATACAAATTTGTAGACATCTATGATGCAACTTAAAGTAGTCTGTGTCTGTGTCCTATATTGGCACCATTAAATAGTTACTGCCAAATTACTATGTCAGAAACTCAGTAGATGAGCCCACCCCTGTACCTAAGTATGCCACCTTTTTTTTTGTTTTGGTTGTTTTGCGAGACATTAACATCTATTTATATTTTGGGAGTACTGGGACAGACACTCCTTGCACTACTCCTCCACTCACCACCAAGCTGCCTGTGTATCCATGTAACCGCTGTAAAACTGCCATGAGCCTATTGTTTGTTATTTTAGGCCTTTGATAGCCTGTCTGCGGTCCCTACTTTAAATACTCCTCCACTCACCACCAAGCTGCCCGTGTATCCATGTAACCGCTGTAAAACTGCCATGAGCCTATTGTTTGTTATTTTAGGCCTTTGATAGCCTGTCTGCGGTCCCTACTTTAAATACTCCTCCACTCATCACCAGCTGCCTGTGTATCCATGTAACCGCTGTAAAACTGCCATGAGCCTATTGTTTGTTATTTTAGGCCTTTGATAGCCTGTCTGCGGTCCCTACTTTAAATACTCCTCCACTCACCACCAAGCTGCCTGTGTATCCATGTAACCGCTGTAAAACTGCCATGAGCCTATTGTTTGTTATTTTAGGCCTTTGATAGCCTGTCTGCGGTCCCTACTTTAAATACTCCTCCACTCATCACCAGCTGCCTGCCCGTGTATCCATGTAACCGCTGTAAAACTGCCATGAGCCTATTGTTTGTTATTTTAGGCCTTTGATAGCCTGTCTGCGGTCCCTACTTTAAATACTCCTCCACTCACCACCAAGCTGCCTGTGTATCCATGTAACCGCTGTAAAACTGCCATGAGCCTATTGTTTGTTATTTTAGGCCTTTGATAGCCTGTCTGCGGTCCCTACTTTAAATACTCCTCCACTCATCACCAGCTGCCTGCCCGTGCATCCATGTAATCGCTGTAAAACTGCCATGAGCCTATTGTTTGTTATTTTAGGCCTTTGATAGCCTGTCTGCGGTCCCTACTTTAAATACTCCTCCACTCACCACCAAGCTGCCTGTGTATCCATGTAACCGCTGTAAAACTGCCATGAGCCTATTGTTTGTTATTTTAGGCCTTTGATAGCCTGTCTGCGGTCCCTACTTTAAATACTCCTCCACTCATCACCAGCTGCCTGCCCGTGTATCCATGTAACCGCTGTAAAACTGCCATGAGCCTATTGTTTGTTATTTTAGGCCTTTGATAGCCTGTCTGCGGTCCCTACTTTAAATACTCCTCCACTCACCACCAAGCTGCCTGTGTATCCATGTAACCGCTGTAAAACTGCCATGAGCCTATTGTTTGTTATTTTAGGCCTTTGATAGCCTGTCTGCGGTCCCTACTTTAAATACTCCTCCACTCACCACCAAGCTGCCTGCCCGTGTATCCATGTAACCGCTGTAAAACTGCCATGAGCCTATTGTTTGTTATTTTAGGCCTTCGAAGCCTGTCTGCGGTCCCTCCTTCCACTAGGCCTCCACTGACCAGACCACTGCTGCCCGTGTACCCCTGGAACCAATTTTAAAGTGCCTACAGCCAGCCCATTTTATTGTGTTAGGCCTTCGAAGCCTGTCTGCGGTCCCTCCTTCCACTAGGCCTCCACTGACCAGACCACTGCTGCCCGTGTACCCCTGGAACCAATTTTAAAGTGCCTACAGCCAGCCCATTTTATTGTGTTAGGCCTTCAAAGCCTGTCTGCGGTCCCTCCTTCCAATAGGCCTACACTGACAAAGGTACACCTGACAACAGACACATGGACCTGTAGGCATGGCCACGGAAGGTTACGTGTCCTTTGTGGCTCAATGGGTTAATGTATTGGATGCATGGTCCACACAGGGGACAGCCTGCTAAGTCTGTATGCAGTCCCTAATTCAAGTTGTCCTCAACTGAATAAAGCTGAGCTTCTACCTTCTGGCTCTCATTAAGTGTTTTTTAAAAAACAAAATGGTGGTTAGGGCCTACTAACGGCTTCTGCCCCTCCCTGGTGTTGCCCTCAACTGAATAAAGCTGAGCTTCAACCTTCTGGCTCTCATTAAGTGTTTTTTAAAAAACAAAATGGTGGTTAGGGCCTACTAACGGCTTCTGCCCCTCCCTGGTGTTGCCCTCAACTGAATAAAGCTGAGCTTCTACCTTCCGGCTCTGATTAACTGCTGTTTTTAAACACATTGCTGGTTCCGGCCTACTAACGGTGTCTGCCCCTGCCTGGTGTTGCCCTCAACTGAATAAAGCTGAGCTTCAACCTTCTGGCTCTCATTAAGTGTTGTTTAAAAAACAAAAAGGTGGTTAGGGCCTACTAACGGCTTCTGCCCCTCCCTGGTGTTGCCCTCAACTGAATAAAGCTGAGCTTCTACCTTCCGGCTCTGATTAACTGCTGTTTTTAAACAAAATGGTGGTTCCGGCCTACTAACGGTGTCTGCCCCTGCCTGGTGTTGCCCTCAACTGAATAAAGCTGAGCTTCAACCTTCTGGCTCTCATTAAGTGTTTTTTAAAAAACAAAATGGTGGTTAGGGCCTACTAACGGCTTCTGTCCCTCCCTGGTGTTGCCCTCAACTGAATAAAGCTGAGCTTCTACCTTCCGGCTCTGATTAACTGCTGTTTTTAAACACATTGCTGGTTCCGGCCTACTAACGGTGTCTGCCCCTGCCTGGTGTTGCCCTCAACTGAATAAAGCTGAGCTTCAACCTTCTGGCTCTCATTAAGTGTTTTTTAAAAAACAAAATGGTGGTTCCGGCCTACTAACGGCTTCTGCCCCTCCCTGGTGTTGCCCTCAACTGAATAAAGCTGAGCTTCTACCTTCCGGCTCTCATTAAGTGTTTTTTAAAAAACAAAATGGTGGTTCCGGCCTACTAACGGTGTCTGCCCCTGCCTGGTGTTGCCCTCAACTGAATAAAGCTGAGCTTCAACCTTCTGGCTCTCATTAAGTGTTTTTTAAAAAACAAAATGGTGGTTAGGGCCTACTAACGGTGTCTGCCCCTCCCTGGTGATGTCCTCAACTGAACAAAGCTGAGCTTCCACATTCTGGCTTTCGGCCTATACTATCAGATATTAAACTGCATTTGGCCTACTAGTGTGGTTAGGCCCTTGAAACAGTGTCTGCTGCTCTTGGGTTTGCTACTCCACTGAACAAAGCAATGCCGCCTGTTTAGTCCTGTTACCAATTTTGATCTGCATTTAGCCTACTTTATTCTTTGGCCCTATATCTGTTTCCTCATCATCCTGCCCATTGCCCAGCCACTGCTAGATGAGTCTGCTGGTACATTGACCTAGACCACTACATTCCCCTTGTACTCTACACAGCCAGAATCTGACCCTGCTGAAAGTAAGGTTCCTCTTCCCGCATATTATACCACCTTACACAGGGACAAAGAGGAAGGTGCAGATGAAAGTGCAGGTTCCTTCATCAGGTGGGGGGGCATACTCGTTGGCGACGTCACTGGCACAGGGCCCCTCAGAGTACGCAAAAGTGTCGCTGCTGGTGGGAGGCGCCCCCGCCATGCAAACACACCGCCGTACTTTGAGGGGCCCTGTGCCAGTGCCAATGCGAACGAGTGGGCCCCCCCTGCTTGCTCAGGATCACAGCACTTGCAACGTTGAAATACTTACCTCTCCCTGCTCCACCGCCATGACGTAGTCCATGTTTCCTGGGCCCACTAAAACCTTGAACCAGCCCTACCCCCACAACTTTTGCCAAATGACCCCCAATTTCCAGTGCCCAACTATTATTATAAAGTTAATTAAGATTGACAAGCTTCAGAAAACAAGAATGGATGTTTTTGGCAGTAAAATGTGCACTGTAGGTGTTTTCCTGGCCTCCACTCACTGCCGGCTATGCTTCCCCATTGACTTGCATTGGGTTTCGTGTTTCGGTCGATCCCCGACTTTTAGCGATAATCGGCCGACTTCACTCGACTCGACTCTGGACTAAATCGGGTTTCACAAAACCAGACTCGATCTTAAAAAAATGAAAGTCGCTCAACCCTACTTGTGAGTTACTGATATTCGGAAATTTTAAGTATAAGGAGATATCAGTAACTCTTCCTAATAGTCTTCAGTATTTACCAAAGCTTCACTTACCAAATTTCCATTTCATTACAAAGTCATAATCAAGAATAAAAGCTTTGCTCTATTGCTAATGCCTTATGGAGGAGTCAGAGCATGAATGATGAATATCTTTAATGTAACAACCAGAACTTTTAATGAGGAAATTACGTCTACGGGGCTGGAGATTAACAACTGTTCTTACTCCATGTGACTGCATGATATTTGTGTGATCAGCCACCGAGACTGACTTGTTCTTCTGGAAGGAACGTTGTCTAATTGCCCAGAAATAAATTGCGGCCTGTAGCAGGATTGCAGCTATTTAGACTTATAGTTTTCCAAAAGTGGGTATATTAATTAAGTTATCGTAATATCCTTGCCTATAGGGGGCACTATTGAAAGAGCTTATGTTAGACTTAAAAGGATATCAGGTCTCACTGAAAATCGCTAAAATATTATAATGATTGTTCTTGTATTACTCCCCACAGGTTGACATTGAGGATTGGAGATAAAACCTTCAAGAATAAAGAAAAGCTGGGAGGGAAATTTAATGCAATGTAATAATATATAGTATTATCTAACAGATACAAGTGCATTGGTCTTAAAGGGAATTTATGCAGACATTTTTACTACTGAAATTATTGGATGTACAGGTTCAAGTACAACAATAAAAATTACCCATTTTGCAGTAATCCGATGCCAGCCCTGAGAAACTAAGCTTTGAAATCACATGCAGATTATCGAGGAGGTGCATTAGGGGCTTGTTCATGTACACAGTGTGGACAGAAAGACTCCTAGAACATGTATAAATGTTAATGTTGTAATAGGACCTATACAGCCATCATGCCACTCGTTTCAGTAGTAAAATTGTCCTGACTGGTTCTCACGAGGCAGATTTTCTGCACATAAAATTCCACAGCATTTTACTGTATCAACAAAGTGAATGACTTTTAACTTAAACTTGTAAAGGTTGTCCGATCTTAAGCTACGAGTCTGCAGTCACACACACTGCACGCTGTGAGGATTCCCCGATGTCAGCGTCAGGAGTGGTAAGAAGATGACTGCGAGTATGCGATTTGCATACATGTGGTCACATGCCGACTAGATGAGGGTGTCCTCGGTCAATACAAGTGTATTGAGCAAGGCCAGATACTGTCTAGCTGGAATGTGACAGTAAGCCGTGTACCGGGTGGGGCTCCCCAGGATACAGCAAAGTCATGAACGAGAAAACGACTCCAACACCAGTTCATTCACCGAAAGTATTTTACTTTGAATGTGTGGATGAACATAACCAAAAAGAGGGGGAACATTTAAAATAATTAACATCCACTCAGCCGGGAGGCCAAGACACTAATGCTGTACAGCGTGGCGCCCTGTGATATAGGCCAACTATATTTGCTATAACTTTACCCACAGGCGGGCCTGTATAAATCAACCTCCGATTACCTATTAATACCCTAGAATCTGGAACAAACTGCGTGAGTGTGTAGTCCGGGCTTACCTGCGGTCTATTCCCCAACCAAATATTCACCTGACCCAATAGGCTTACAATGAACACTGAAAAATGGTTCTTATCCAGTTATACTGAGGATTACTGAATAAATAACTGTAGCAGATTCCTAACCAGGCATGAAGGTTGAAGACCTTAACCCAGTATCATGTAACTATGAGGTTCCTCAAAAGCTCCCTACTGGGCAAGCTCAAGCATGGCCTGAAGACCTTTGTGTGTCTTGACAACACCTAGGTGTGAATTGGAACTTTATAACAAACACCGAATCCTTAATAACTAAGTAATAGGTGACTTTTTAGCAGCAAAACCGAAAGTCCCGGACACTGATCTTGACAGTAATAGTGGCCTGTATCAGCCAATATGTCTATCTAGCTAACTGCAGGCCTTATCTCAGCCTCAAGTATTTTGGCTCCAAAATGTGGTGAGGTGTGTGCACGGTTACCAACTGCAGTGGCACAGTGGGCCTTGGTTATTTTACCGACCCGGGTCTGCTCCGGGCAAACAATCAATGCATGCGGACAGATAAGGAACCTCTCTGGCAAATGAGCTGTATCACTGCTGGCTGTGCCTTAACTTCCAGCGATGTCCAGCACTGCTCACGCTATGTTCCAGCCTTTTCCCTCCTCTCATCGGACAGGTGAGGAATATGGTGCTTTTTATTTTTAACTTTTGTAAATAACTGGGTAACAGAGGGCACAAATACTAACTGGGAAGGGCGGACTGATGCTCTTCCTCAGCTCATGGACCTATTGAGGTCCTCTTGAACGTACAAGTCCCCTGATGAACACCCAAGGAAAGAAAAAGGGAGAGAAGTGCATCAGCACAATGGATGAGTCTTAAAATATAGCTGGGACAAGGGATAATCTTTGGAAATACAGCTAAGTTCTTAATTTTATGAGTCTCATACTATCTGAATACTTTTTGCCTATATTGCAAATGAGCTGGTTGTTTTCCCTGACAAAAGCTAATATATTGGGTTGAACCCATCATATATGCACTAGAGCACTTTAATTAAATTATCAATCTTCACTTATCGCCTTTTAGATCTGATACATTGACAGATGGACTCATGGATTAGCAATCTCCAGTGTCAATGCCATATTCCCCTGCTGATTTATATAATTGTTGTATCTCAGATTTATTGGTCAAAAAATAGACTATACTAACATGTGAATAATGTCTATAGACTGTGATATTACACCACTGTACCACGAAAAAGCATAATATAGCCTCTACCTGGTATGATTAAGGGCAATACCCAGAGTTTACAGGATATTATTATTATTATTATTATTATTATTCATTTATATAGCACCATTAATTCCATGGTGCTGTACATGAGAAAGGGGTTACATACAGAGTTATAGATATCATTTACAGTAAACAGGTTTACAGTGACACACTGGTACAAAGGGGAGAGAGGACCCTGTCCTTGCGGACTTACATTCTATGGGATAGTGGGGAAGAGACAGAAGGTAGGGGTGAGGCGGCGGCGGCTCTGGCGGTGGTGAGGCGGCAGCTCGGTTATTGTAGGCTGTAGGCTTTCCTGAAGAGATGGGTTTTCAGGTTCCGTCTGAAGGATCCGAGGGTGGTGGATAATCGGACGTGTTGAGGCATGGAATTCCAGAGGATGGGGGATATTCGGGAGAAATCTTGGAGGCGATTGTGTGAGGAACGAATAAGTGTGGAGGAGAGTAGGAGGTCTTGGGATGAACGAAGATTACGTGAGGGAAGATAGTGGGAGATTAGTTCAGAGATATAGGGAGGGGAAAGGTTGTGGATGGCTTTGTAGATCAGTGTTAGTAGTTTGAACTGGATTCGTTGGGGGATTGGGAGCCAGTGGAGGGATTTGCAGAGGGGAGAAGCAGGGGAGTAGCGAGGAGAGAGGTGGATTAGGCGGGCAGCAGAGTTGAGGACAGACTGGAGTGGTGCAAGAGAGTTAGCGGGGAGGCCACAGAGGAGGGTGTTGCAGTAATCGAGGCGGGAGATGATGAGAGCATGCACAAGAGTTTTGGTAGATTGTGGGCTGAGGAAGGAACGGATTCTGGCAATATTTTTGAGTTGGAGGCGACAGGACGTGGCAAGAGCTTGGACGTGAGGTTTGAAGGACAGGGCAGAGTCAAGAGTTACCCCGAGGCAGCGGATTTCAGAAGCGGGAGAGAGCGTGATGCCGTTCACCATAATAGATAGATTGGGTAGGGGGGATACGTGAGGTGGGGGAAAGATGATGAATTCGGTTTTGTTTACATTGAGTTTTAGGAAGCGAGAGGTGAAGAAGGAGGATATGGCTGACAGACACTTCGGGATTCTGGACAGCAGGGAGGTGACATCTGGGCCAGAGAGGTAGATCTGAGTGTCGTCTGCATACAGGTGGTACTGGAAGCCATGGGACTTTATGAGTTGTCCTAGGCCAAGGGTATAGATGGAAAAAAGTAGGGGTCCTAGGACAGAGCCTTGAGGGACTCCAACAGAGAGAGGGCGGGATGAGGAGGTAGTGTGGGAGTGGGAAACGCTAAATGTGCGGTTGGATAGGTATGAGGCAATCCAGGACAGGGCGAGGTCTTTGATGCCAAGGGAAGAAAGAATCTGTAGCAGTAGGCAGTGATCGACTGTGTCGAAAGCAGAGGACAGGTCAAGAAGGAGGAGGATGGAGAACTGTCTGTTAGCTTTGGCTGTGACTAGGTCATTAGTAATTTTTGCCAGGGCAGTTTCGGTGGAGTGGTGAGGGCGGAAGCCAGATTGGAGGTTGTCAAGGAGAGAGTTAGATGAGAGGTGGGAGGAAAGTTGACCATGGACATGCTGCTCAAGGAGTTTTGAAGCAAACGGGAGCAGTGATATTGGGCGATAGCTGGGCATAGCAGTTGGGTCAAGGTTAGTTTTTTTGAGGATGGGTGTGATGGTGGCATGTTTGAAGGCAGATGGGAAGGTACCAGAAGAGAGAGATAGGTTGAAGAGAAGGGTTAGGGCTGGAATAAGCGTGTTAGTGAGGTTGGGGAGCAGGTGGGAAGGCATGGGGTCAACTGCACAGGTGGTGAGTAGTGTTGAGCGATACCGTCCGATACTTGAAAGTATCGGTATCGGAAAGTATCGGCCGATACCGGCAAAGTATCGGATCCAATCCGATACCGATACCCGATACCAATACAAGTCAATGGGACTCAAGTATCGGACGGTATTCCTGATGGTTTCCAGGGTCTGAAGGAGAGGAAACTCTCCTTCAGGCCCTGGGATCCATATAAATGTGTAAAAGAAAGAATTAAAATAAAAAATATCGCTATACTCACCTCTCCGACGCAGCCTGGACCTCAGCGAGGGAACCGGCAGCGTTGTTTGTTTAAAATTTGCGCTTTTACTTGGTTACGTGAAGTCCCGGCTTGTGATTGGTCAGGGCGGCCATGTTGCCGGGACGCGGACCAATCACAGCAAGCCGTGACGAAATTACGTCACGGCTTGCTGTGATTGGTCCGCGTCCCGGCAACATGGCCGCCATTAACCAATCACAAGCCGGGACGTCACGGGAGGCTGGACACGCGCCCATTTTAAAAAGCGCGCGTGTCCAGCCTCCAGTGACGTCCCGGCTTATGATTGGTCACGGCGCCATGTTGCCGGGACGCGGACCAATCACAGCAAGCCGTGACGAAATTACGTCACGGCTTGCTGTGATTGGTCCGCGTCCCGGCAACATGGCCGCCCTGACCAATCACAAGCCGGGACTTCATTTAAAATTTTAAAATGGGCGCGTGTCCAGCCTCCCGGCTTGTGATTGGTTGACCGCGGCGCAACCAATCACAAGCCGGGACGTCACGGGAGGCTGGACACGCGCCCATTTTAAAAAGCGCGCGTGTCCAGCCTCCCGTGACGTCACGGCTTGTGATTGGTTAATGGCGGCCATGTTGCCGGGACGCGGACCAATCACAAAGCCGGGACGTAATTTTAAAATCCTTAAGGACCTGAAATTACGTCACGGCTTGCTGTGATTGGTTGCGTCTCCCATGTGACTGCGACGCAACCAATCACAACGCCGGAACGTAATTTTAAAATCCTGAAGGACCTGAAATTACGTCACGGCTTGCTGTGATTGGTTGCGTCCCGGTCACATGGGCGGCACGCAACCAATCACAAGCCGGGACTCACGTAAAGGAAAGAAAAGCGCGAATTTTAAACAAAGAACGCTGCCGCTTCCCTCGGTAAGGTGCAGGCTGCGTCGGAGAGGTGAGTATAGCAATATTTTTTATTTTAATTCTCTTTTACACATTTTTACATTAATGTTGTTTCGATACCGATACCCGATATCACAAAAATATCGGATCTCGGTATCGGAATTCCGATACAGCAAGTATCGGCCGATACCCGATACTTGCAGTATCGGAATGCTCAACACTAGTGGTGAGGTGTGATTTGGAAAAGAGGCGAGTAAGCTCTCCTTCAGTGTTGTTGGAGAGGCAGGTTATTAGGGAAGGGCAGAGGTCTGGTATATGGAGTGGTTGGGGTGATGGACAAGTAAAGGTTTGCCTTGTTTGGTCGATCTTGTTTTTGAAGTAGGTGGCAAAGTCCTCGGAAGAGATGAAGGGAGTTGGAGGTGGCAGTGGTGGGCGGAGGAGGGAGTTAAATGTGCTGAATAGTTGTTTTGGGTTGTAGGATAGTGAAGATACAAGGTTAGTAAAATAGGTCTGTTTAGCAGAGGTGAGGGCTGATAGGATAGGGATAATATTCATAATATTCATAATTCACTGATACCCTTAACTCAATCTAACTAGTAATATACCGTATATACTCGAGTATAAGCCGAGATTTTCAGCCCAAATTTTTGGGCTGAAAGTGCCCCTCTCGGCTTATACTCGAGTCATGATCGGTGGTGGGGTCGGCGGGTGAGCACTGTCATATACTTACCTGCTTCCGGGGCTCCTGGCGCCCCCCCTGCACGTCCCACTGTCTCCGGGTGCCGCAGCCTCTTCCCCTGAGCGGTCACGTGGGACCGCTCATTAGAGAAATGAATAGGCTGCTCCACCTCCCATAGGGGCGGAGCCGCCTATTCATTTCTCTAATGAAGCGGTGCCGGTGACCGCTGATAGAGAAAGAGGCTGCGGCACCGAAGACAGGCAGGGGGAAGGAGCTGGACGCCGGGAGCAGGTAAGTATGACATATTCACCTGTCCTCGTTCCACACGCCGGGCGCCGCGCCATCTTCCCGGCGTCTCTCTGCACTGACTGTGCAGGTCAGAGGGCGCAATGATGCATATAGTGTGCGCGCCGCCCTCTGCCTGATCAGTCAGTGCGGAGAGACGCCGGGAAGATGGCGCCGAGGAGCTGCAAGCAAGAGAGGTGAGTATGTGTTTTTTTTTTTTTTTATAGCAGCAGCAGCACAGATTTATGTGGAGCATCTATGGGGCAATGGTGCAGAGCACTATATGGCAGAGCTATGGGGCAACGGTGCAGAGCACTATATGGCACAGCTATGGGGCAACGGTGCAGAGCACTATATGGCACAGCTATGGGGCAACGGTGCAGAGCACTATATGGCACAGCTATGGGGCAACGGTGCAGAGCACTATATGGCACAGCTATGGGGCAACGGTGCAGAGCACTATATGGCACAGCTATGGGGCAACGGTGCAGAGCACTATATGGCACAGCTATGGGGCAACGGTGCAGAGCATTATATGGCACAGCTATCTATGGGGCAACGGTGCAGAGCACTATATGGCACAGCTATCTATGGGGCAACGGTGCAGAGCACTATATGGCAGAGCTATGGGGCAACGGTGCAGAGCACTATATGGCACAGCTATGGGGCAACGGTGCAGAGCACTATATGGCACAGCTATGGGGCAACGGTGCAGAGCACTATATGGCACAGCTATGGGGCAACGGTGCAGAGCACTATATGGCACAGCTATGGGGCAACGGTGCAGAGCACTATATGGCAAAGCTATGGGGCAACGGTGCAGAGCACTATATGGCACAGCTATGGGGCAACGGTGCAGAGCACTATATGGCACAGCTATGGGGCAACGGTGCAGAGCACTATATGGCACAGCTATGAGGCAACTGTGCAGAGCACTATATGGCAGAGCTATGGGGCAACGGTGCAGAGCACTATATGGCACAGCTATGAGGCAATGGTGCAGAGCACTATATGGCACAGCTATGGGGCAACGGTGCAGAGCATTATATGGCACAGCTATGAGGCAACTGTGCAGAGCACTATATGGCACAGCTATGGGGCAACGGTGCAGAGCACTATATGGCAAAGCTATGGGGCAATGGTGCAGAGCACTATATGGCACAGCTATGGGGCAATGGTGCAGAGCACTATATGACACAGCTATGGGGCAACGGTGCAGAGCACTATATGGCACAGCTATGAGGCAACTGTGCAGAGCACTATATGGCAGAGCTATGGGGCAACGATGCAGAGCACTATATGGCACAGCTATGGGGCAATGGTGCAGAGCACTATATGGCACAGCTATGGGGCAACGGTGCAGAGCATTATATATATGGCACAGCTATCTATGGGGCAACGGTGCAGAGCATTGTATATATGGCACAGCTTTATGTGGAGTATCTATGGGGCAACGGTGCAGAGCATTGTATATATGGCACAGCTTTATGTGGAGTATCTATGGGGCCATAATGAACGGTGCAGAGCATTATATATGGCACAGCTTTATGTGGAGCATCTATGGGGCCATAATGAATGGTATGGAGTATCTATTTCTAATTTTGAAATTCACCGGTACCTGCTGCATTTTCCACCCTAGGCTTATACTCGAGTCAATAAGTTTTCCCAGTTTTTTGTGGCAAAATTAGGGGGGTCGGCTTATACTCGGGTCGGCTTATACTCGAGTATATACGGTATATATAATATATACGAGATATCCATTACTCATCACTAGCTAGGTGTGACTATTATTGGGACTCACAAAGACCTTTGACCCATTACTTGGGTCTTAGTGCATCTGTATATGTGCTTTGTTTCTATGTATAGATATACATTTTATAAGGATTGAAGGGACAGCTATCGTGGAGCAGGGATGCCACATTGCAAATTTAGGGTGCCATCCTCCGCTGTTAGGTAGACTATCAGATCCAAGGGCCTATTATGGAGCAATAAAGATTAATCAACAATAATATCATATTTGATAGACTGCTGCCCTGATTCCTTGCCATATACCGTCACTTGGGAGTGATCTTTTGTACACTTATTACTGTTTTTTGTATTAGAATTATTAATAAAATATATCATTTTGGTGGGGTTGCTGCTCTTTAGTTCAAATTGGTTTTACGCCTAAAAGAGGGTTGGGGAGTTTTATTTCAAATAAAGGACTTTATTCTGGTTATGTCTTTAATACAATATGACTATGGGGTTAGTAATAGGGGCGTCTGATAGATGCCTCTCCATTACTAATCCCTGGGCTGTATGTCAGCCACCAAAAAACAGCTGACATCAACCTCTTACTATTACCCCACTTGCCACTGCACCAGGGCAAGTGGGAAGAGTGGTAGCTAAGTGCCAGAATTGGTGCATCATAAGGATGCGCCATTTCTGGACAACTGAGATGTGATGTTCTTAGTCAGAGAGGGGGCAAATATCCATGGCCCTTTCCTAAGCTATTACTATCAGCCCGCAGCTGTCTGTTTAGCCTTTGCTGGTTATTGAATATAGGAGGGACCACACATCATTTTTTTGGGGGGTGTCTTCCCTATAATAACCATTAAAGGCTAAACAAATATCTGTGAACTGATATTAATAGCCAGGGAACTTTTATGGGTATTAGGCCGGGGACACACTTAACGTATAATAAAACGGTCCGTTTTTCACGGACGAGAATCGCACAAATGTTTCCAAAACAGTGATCTGTGTGCAGTGCGAGTATGCGATTTCCTCGCATCAAATGATCCGTGTGACCTCCGTGTGTCATCCGTATGCCATCCGTATGCCGAAATTTTCACGCAAACTTGCAAAATGGACATATAACGGTTTTGGCACCTGTAAAAATTTAAATCATCAACAAGAACATTATTTAAGGGCCCTAAAACAGGTGGCAGCCACCAATCAAGGCAGCAGAGACCCTGCTTGTGTTGGTGCACTTCTGCTTGATGAGCAACATGTCGGATCTACTGACTTTTAACACCACAGAGCGTGTGCTTTACAACTGGGTACTTTCACAACGTTTTGGAGAGCCATACCCAGTAATTGTTGATCCGAGGAGGCGGAGACGGATGTGGGTACATCCACTTATTAAGCAAAGGATCACCAAAGGACATTTCCAACGTCTGTATGCTGCTCTGAGGACCAATCCAGACAAGTTCTTCAACTATTGTCGGATGCGGATACAAACGTTTGATATTTTGTTGGAGATTTTGCGACCAGGGATTACCAAGAAGGACACCAGGATGCGAAAATCCATTTCTGCAGAGGAGCGCCTTATCCTTACTTTACGGTATGTATCAATCCCCTGTTTCCAAACAAAGATTTGGGTTAATGGTATTACCCATTGTGAAAAGTAGCTATTTAAATGGTTTCTAAACTTCAACATACCCGTATTTTCTGGCATATAAGACGACCCCCGACTTTTTCGAAGATTTTCAGGGGTTAAAACTTAGTCTTATACGCCAGAAAATACCATAATTTAGGATAAAGTTGGAATGTTTTCTCAAATCGAACATCAAAGCAAGCGCATGTCCTTAATGTTTGATGAATCATGGCATATTATTTATCTAATTGTCTTTTTGCCACAGAGAACACTGTAATGTTTAAATTTTGTAGGGTAAACAAATTATCTTGTTTCTTTTAGCTTCCTTGCCACTGGACTATCATATGCGGCACTGCATTTAGAATTTTTACTTGGCAAATCTACAATTTCGGGAATTGTGCGGGATACATGCACGGAAATATGGCGAAGACTCCATCAAGAGGTGATGCCTGAGCCGAAAATGTCCGATTGGTTACGGATTGCCCAAGGATTTCAGGACACCTGCCAGTTTCCGCACTGTATTGGGGCTCTGGACGGAAAGCACATCCGTCTGCGTAAGCCGCCGGGCTCAGGGACCCAATTCTATAATTATAAACAGTTTTTCTCTGTAGTGCTGTTGGCCCTGGTCGACAGCAACTACAGGTTTATAATTGTAGATATTGGGGCCTATGGGAGAACTGGAGACTGCGCAACAATGAGTTGGATCTCCCACCCCCAAGTAACCTACCAGGGGCGAATTTAGATACGGTGTCTTACATGATGGTAGCAGATGAGGCGTTTCAATTATTCAGGAACGTCATGAGGCCATATCCACGGAGAGGCCTGGACTACCGGCGTCGAATTTTTAATTTGCGCCTTTCACGTGCTCGCCGTCTGGTAGAGTGTTCATTTGGCATTCTCACTGCTAAATGGCGGGTACTTCAGTCCGCAATACAACTGAGTGAAGGCAATGTCAATGGTGTAATAAAAGCATGTGTTGTTCTTCACAACTTTACTAGATACCATGATTGCCCATCATCTGCTGCGGTTGAAATTGATTATGCTAATACTGTATTGCCTACTCCACGTGTTCTTCCTTCTCGTCGTCAGCCCTCAGGCCTAAAAATTTGTGATGTGTTAACAAATTATTTTGTGTCACCAGAGGGAGCGACTGATTGGCAAGACAATGCTGTTGTGCTGTAAAGTTTCTTTATATTGTTAGTTAATAAATAGCTTAATGTTCATGTTTGAATTGTGTAGTATGTTTCTACTTTTCCTTTCACAAAAAGTATGTAAGTTGCCACATCATCTTTGTAGTCCTAAGAATACACAACACTCATATTTGTCAAAACATTTTTACTGCTCAAAGCATATATATATTTGCCCAAAACATATTAACATCATATGTAATTTTAGGCCTATTAACCAGAGTCAACCAGAACAAAGAACAGGCCAATGGTGCCCAAAAACAAAAACAAAGATAAAACATAAGTGACCTGCCGAAATGATTGGAACAGAACTTACAGGTTCTGGTAGGTTGGGGGTGGCGATGGTGATGGCGAGTGTCCAGCATGTGCTGAACTTGGCCTAGGTGGTGGACCAACCAGACTGTCAACCTGTGGTATGGCAGATATATATGAAGAGTGTGTTTGCAAGTTTCTATCCTGAGTGTGAGGTAAAACTGGATGTTGAGGGTAGAAGGGCATAAAGTCCTGTGTACTGTATTGACCCATTTGGTCATACCCCCCAATATGGCCATGTCGAGCAGACACATGTTGGGACCAGCCTCCAAACATGTGTCTGTTCAAGTGGTCAGATTGGGCAGTGGATGGATATTCATTAATTGGCCTGTTTGGTTGTTGTTGGGTGTTTTGGGCAGGCTGATGTTGTGGAGCTATACGTGGCAAGGGGGGTGCTGCAACTGTTTGGTTGGGTTCCTCTGGAAGGTCTTGCACCGCCAGAACATTTGTAGGTGACATTTGCCACTGTTCTATGTAGTTGAACAAACGAATGGGGTTGTTTGGGGGTGTGGCCGCATCAATAACAATTTGTATACAACCTCTGGTCCGCAGCCTGAGCGAACGTGGAATGGGGCGTAAATAGCGTGCAAGACTGCAGAAGTATGCTTCCTCACCATCGTCATGTGCAGCCCTTGACAAATAGTCCAACACCCCACTTGCCTCCTGGTGCCAGTGTTAGAAGCCACCCTTCTGCGCCGCCCACGGTTTTGTCTGGTAGTAGGCTGTGGTGATGTATCCAGAGCCAAGGTTGGACTGCTGCTCTGGCCTCCTTCCTCAACCTCTGGATTGGCCTCCTGTGTGGCAGAAGACGCTGCTGCTGGTTGTGGTTGGTTGCTGCTTGGTGCTTGCCCTGATGGTCCAGCCATTTCGGATTCTTCACCAATGGGGTCAATCACCACCTCCGAGTCAGATGCAGTCTCTCTTTCTGTCAGATTGGACTCTGTTCTGTATTTCACAAATGATTTGAGAGGAAAAAATTAGAAACATATTCACGTTAGAAGATGTGTATAAGTTGTTGGGACATGCATCCACTTACGGTCTGAGCTCCATCACCGGGGCAAGAAAATTCAGCCGATCAAAATAAAGATATTTCCTTTTTTTGGGTGCTGCATCACCACTCCGCCCAGAAACTTGACGTTCCCGCCGGTATTGATCCCGGCAACTCCGCCAGCGTCTAGTGACATCATTCACTGCAAAGAAGCAAAAGTTGTTTGTGGAATAACAAAGAATAATAATTAATCTTTATTTTTACATAACGATAACATATTCGTCAGTTTGGCCAAAACATTATCATTGCTGTCACCAATGTGGCTCCCAATATAAATTCCCTATGAGTATGTCTTTGGATTGTGTGAGGAAAGCGGAGTGGCCAGAGGAAACCCACGCAAACACGGATAGAACATCCAAACTCTTTGCATATTTTGTCCTTGGTGGAATTTGAACCCAGGACTCATATCCAGTGAGCCACCATGCTGGCCAAGCACATAACTACAACAGGTCCAGGGTTTGCAAGCACACACAGGCCCTGGAGCCTAAGGGGACATAAAACTCCCTTGGTAAGATCTGAAAGGACTCTAGCTACTATATTGGAACCATATTGGTGTGTCTTGTTAATGTTTTTGTAGCCTCAACCAAGAGCTTGGAACATTTACATCACTCATAAACACACCACATATGATGTGTTCATGCCTATATTTCTCAAGAAAAAAATCTTAAAGCATATTTTTTGTTAAAGGATGGTACTTACAAATTTCTTGCTGAACCTCTTGAGGTCGCTCATCAAAATCGGGGAACATGTGGCGACAGATTGACCTCCATGCTGCGTCTTTTCGTGCGCGGTCCGCATAATGTGCGTCGCGTTGGTCCCATAACTCTGGTCTATCATGGACCAGAGCAATCAGCATCTCAACATTTATATGCCTGGCCATGCTGCTACACAGTACACTCCGTGGAGGCGTGCTTCCTGCTTTGCAATCCAGCGTGGGCCATAAATTAGCATGCCAAAGCTTCCTGATGATGGATGATTCAATTTCCTGTCACCTGGAGAAGTCTTCCGTATTTCTCGCAATGCACACGCATGCTCCGTGTGTAATCCGATTTTTTCGCGCACCCATAGACTTGCATTGGCGAGTCTCGGCCGAGATACGCTGACAATCGCAGCCTGCTGCGAGTTCCCTCGGATCCGAAATACGGTGGAGAAAATATCGGATGATGGGAGCTGGACCATAGATTAACATTGGGCCGAGTGCTATGTGATTTTTTATCGCATAGCACTCGTCCGTATTACGATCTAGTGCGACCCCGGCCTTAGTCTGAGAGTGGGCCAATATCCATAGCACTTTCCTAGCCTATTAATATCAGCCAGCAACTGTTTAGCCTTTGCTGGTTATTGAATATAGGGGAGAACCATGTCATTATTTCAGGGTTTCCCCTATAATAACCAGTAAAGACTAATAGCCTGGGAACCTTTATTTATATTGGTCCCTTCCCTGAATATTAAAATCAGTCCCCAGATGTCAGCTTTCCCTCAGCTGATTGTAGAAATTACGTGGGACCCCAGGCCGTTTTTTTCATTTATTTTTTTATTTATTAACAAGTACAGTACTGTCACCTGAGTTCATAACAGCTGTTTCTCTTGCTTTGCAAGTTTCAGTGCTGGACTGATGAACTATCGCAAGTCAGACACTCAGCACTCCGTCATTCATCAGTCCTGCATTTGATCTACCTTTCAAGTTACCAGAGTTCACAGCCACTAGGTCTCCCAACATGGGAAACTTTGAGGGACATTTTAAGGTTACTGGAGTTTCCAGCTGCTGGATTACCTGGAAGTTATGAACTAAGGTTACCCTGGGTGCGTGTTTTACTGTAATTGCATGTACAGAGAAAGTAGCGGGCACCACAGAGATACATAAAACAGGGATCAACCATGTGCATATATAAAGACAGATAAACCAAACAAGAAAAAAGATATGCACATCAATGGGATCTACCTTCAGAGTATATAGAATATAACTTTATTAATACAAATGGCACAACAAAGCAAAACAAACATTTAAAAGCATTTAAAAACCAAAAAACGGCACATGGCAGATAAGCTATATGCCACCCCCCCAGTCAGTAGAAGGCAAATACCATGAAGCACTGTTTAAAGCATATCCATAAGCAAAATACATATATATGAATGTATGGACAAATAAGTAACCGTCTGCTACCAGTTACGCTCTGTAGATGTAGAACGATCACTAACCAGAGAAAATAGTTAGGCTAAGGCTCCACATCCCAGACCTATTTACCAAGTGTGGAAAAATGGCAAAGTTTACAATTAGTGCTACCCAGAACACCAGGAGTAAAATGAGCGCATATTTACCAAGTCCTATCATGCAGGACTGAGAGCCACAGGGTTACAGAGGAGTATATCAACCAGAGAAATGGGAGCACAACAGATGGTATGCTCCATGAGGCCTAGACACACAGAGGGAACCAGGTAGCGATGCGGTAGCCGAATACAAAGTGCTGATGCTGGGGGGACTAGTTTATAACGCAGAGCCATTGAAATAAAAAAATCATTTTTTTTCCACAAAAATGATTTTTTTAGGCTAGTTTCACATTTGCGTTTAAAAACGCAGCGTTTAAAACGCAAACGCAGGTGGTGAAAAAACGCATGTAAACGTGTGCAAACGCTGCGTTTTTTAGACGCATGCGTTTTCTCATGCGGTAAAAAAAAACGCGGCATTTTGACGTGTGTACATGCGTTTTTTTCTGCGTTTGCGTTTTTGAAACGCATGCTGAGAAGTGTGTGACAGCTGCCAATCATCAAAATCATCTAGAAAACCCACTATAAATAGAAATAGCTAGGGTTGGGGTAAGGGGTAGGGTAAAAAACGCCTCTAGAAATTACTACATGTTGCATTTCTGCAACAAAACGCAAGCATTGAAAAGATGCATGCGTCGTTAAACGCGGCAAAACGCATACAAAAAACGCATGCTTTTTTGCGCTAAAACGCAGCGGCAAAAAACGCAAATGTGAAACCAGCCTTAGCCCATAATTTTGCATTTTCCCAAGGGTAACAGGAGAAATTGGACCCCAAAAGTTGTTGTGCAATTCGTCCTGAGTACGCTGATACCCCATATGTAGGGGGAATCACCATTTGGGCGCAAACAGAGCTCGGAAGGGAAGGAGCGCCATTTTGGAATGCAGACTTTGATAGAATGGTTTGCGGGCGTCACATTGCGTTTGCAGAGCCCCTGATTTACCTAAACAGTAGCAGCCCCCCACAAGTGACCCCATATTGGAAACTAGACACCCCAAGGAACTTATCTAGATATGTTGTGAGAACTTTGAACCCCCAAGTTTTTCACTAAAGTTTATAACGCAGAGCCGTGAAACTAAAAAATCATTTTTTTCCCACAAAAATAATTTTTTAGCCCCCAGTTTTGTATTTACCCAAGGGTAACAGGAGAAATTGAACCCCAAAAGTTGTTGTCTAATTTGTCCTGAGAATGCTGATACCCCATATGTGGGAGAAAACTACTGTTTGGGCACACGTCAGGGCTCGGAAGGGAAGTAGTGGCGTTTTGGAATGCAGACTTTGATGGAATTGTCTGCGGGCGTCATGTTGCGTTTGTAGAGACACATCTCTTTTTATTCCGATTTTTGGGAGGCAGAATGAACAAAAACCAGCAATTAATGAATTTGTTTTGGAGGGGGGCATTTATAGCGTTCCGCGTGGGGTAAAATTGATAAGCAGTTTTATTCTTCAGGTCAGTGCGATGACAACGATACCTCATTTATATCATTTTTTTATATTTTGGCGCTTTTATACAATAAAAACTATTTTATATAAAAAAATTATTATTTTTGCATCGCTTTGTTCTGAGAGCTATAACTTTTTTCTTTTTCCAAGGATGGAGCTATATGGCAGCTTGTTTTTTTGTGGGACAAGATGATGTTTTCAGTGGTACCACTTTTATTTATATCCGTCTTTTTAATTGCTTGTTATATCACTTTTTATTTGGCAGTATGATGATAAAGCATTGTTTTTTTGCCTTTTTTTTTTTTTTTAAATGGTGTGCACTAAAGGGGTTAGCTAGTGGGATAGTTTTATAGGTCAGGTCGTTATGGACGCGGTGATACTAAATATATGTACTTTCATTGTTTAGGTTTTTTTATTCAAATATGTATTTATTGATAGAATAAATATTGATTTTTTTATTATTTTTAAAAATATTTGTACAATTATTAATAAAAAAAAATTAAACTAATTCTAACTTTTACACTGTGTCCCACTATGGGACACTCATTTTGTGCAGGCTAATCGCTTATATGGCATGCAGATCTGCATGCCATACAAGCTGTCAGCGCTGCACTCTGTGCACACTGAGCTCACAGTCTTCCTGACATGCACTGCGCATGACAGGAAGTCTCTCTGCTCTGGTAACCCGGATGTCGTCATGATGACATCGGGTTACCATGGGAGCGATTCGGGACCCCGTGTCATGCCGTGGGGTCTCCGATCTAAAGGTAGAGGGGCTGTCAGCCCCTTTGCCGGCTCCGGAATGCTGCCATCATGTTTGATTGCAGTGTTCGAGGGGTTAAGGTGCCAGGAGCGGTTCGTGACCGCTCCTGGCACTTAGGGCCGGGTGTCAGCTGATCACATTGAACGTACTATTCCATCCATGGGGATTAAGTCCCAGGTTACATGGACGGAATAGTACGTCCAATGCCAGAAAGGGGTTAATGGTCTGTGAGCCACACTTTGCCCAGGTCTGATCTAAACAATGATCTATAAGCTAGACTGCAGGAACTCACAACTCATACATTTTTTTCAAGAAACCACACAGGAGACTAGATACAACAGTATCCATTTCTCAGATGAAAGCAAAAACCAGCTTTGCCTAAGTTTGCAGCATGTGAATGTAAGCCACACTCTTCTTATTTGCTAACTGCAAATAATTACAAATGTTGAGCAATTAAAGCTTAAATATACAGGGTGGTCCAAAAGTAGGTGGACAGTATGTGTAATAGGGTTATGAAGGGGGAGATTTATCAAACATGGTGTAAAGTGAAACTGAGTCGTGTAACATATAAACCCCTTAAAAATATAAACTTTAATAAATATGTATTAAAAATACCACTTCCCAGTGAATACAAAAAACGGCAAAAATGAAAAGGATCTAGTATGTGCACCTGTTCCTAATGAACTGACCCTGCACTGGCCTGCTGTCCCTACCTAACAGTGGAGGTTGGCACCCTGATAGATATTTGGCGCCCCCACTCCGCGACGACTAATGCCTGCTGGCCCTAATATGTAACTGACCAGCTAAAGGCGGGAAAACAATGAGCAAATAAAAGATATGAAAGAAAGCAGGGTAGAGGAATATAAGGTGCACAAAAAATATGCTACCAGCCTCCCTAAATGAAGTCCCAAAAAAACAATATAGCAAGAGCATATAGCATTAATACTCATACACAGGTTAGCATTATGCACAATTATAAACAGATATATCAGTGTGCATAGAAACTGAGACTTAAATAGGAGGATAAAGACATATATAAAAATGACCCAGTTCAGTCCAAATGCAAGCTATGCATGAACATACAATTTAATATTAATGAACAGTTGTTATACTGGATACTAGCACGGGTCTATAAACATATAACCCCGTACATTGCACAATAGATGAAATTGCAACAAACACCCATAAGCAGTAAAGACAAACATTCACTATCTGTACTCATGCATAGTACAGCGGACCAAGACGGTGTTAGAGACAGCCAGTGGGGGGGATATTGTCCCCAAAGTGAAAACACTTAGCTCTCAGTTAGAACGCCCCGACGCGTTTCCCCGTCATACGGTTCCTCAGGGGGCACAAACAGATGTGGTGAACCAGAGGTCAATGATGCAGGTGCCCTGATACTGGGACAGACCTGGTCAGATCACAGGAGAGGGGGCTTATGTACTGCAATGTAGCGCCTGCCAACGAATCAGCAGGATACTGAGAGCCCCTCCTCTCCCTGGAGTTTCCGGTAAACACCGGGTATAACACAATTATAGATTCATGTGTATCGATCGATAACAATACGTCCATCCCCGTAGAGGGTCCCCAAACCACTACCAACGGATCATTAATAGAAAAAAGAAATAAATTCTATGCCGGACAGAACACTACGATCCACATACCTTCAAAAACACATGGTGTGCGCCGGGCGCCGCCATGATGGACAAGAAACGCCAGACTGCGCATGCGTCCAATCCCACTGTACAGCCTAAAGGGCGGTGCCTGTAACAACTAGCAACGGGAGTACGAGCAGCAGAGCACAGGACAGGCGCCGCCATATTTGGTGTGATGACCTGATCCACATAACAGATACATGGTGTACGCAAAGCGCCGCCATGGTAGATCGCCAAGCTGCGCATGCGTCCGAACCCACTGGACAACCTGAGGGGTAGTGCCTGTGACAGAGGCCAGGGGAATACCGAGCAACAGAGCACAAGACAGGCACCGCCATATTTGGTATGATAACCTGATAGATATATATACACAGGCTATGTAAAATCAGGAGAACAGCGCCTGCGCATTGGGCAGTTGGAAACTAGGGCAAAAACAGTGTGCGCTCCTAGTCATAATAATATAAAGACAATGTAACACGTTGGATAAAGATATAAAAAAAAACAAGTATTACTGTAAACTAATGCTAATGTCAGTGGGAATGGATAACAGAAGTGTCTGTGCAGCAATCGCAATAGAGGGGGCTATAAAGCTAATATTAGTCACAATTGACACCTACATACATAATGTAGAGGGTTGGCATGGTGATTAAAAATTCAGGTTAAACTAATGTAGTATAGACCAGGCGCAAATACAGTCAGGTAATACACCACTAGTGATGGCTATACTGTGTTATAGAAAGCACGTATAAGTAAGAGATTCGTTCAGGCCTCTCGGTGACATTGATTGCATACGAAAAATCCACTCCGCTTCTCGTTTAAGGAGGGCTTGATCGAAATTACCCCCTCGTACCCTGGGTTTCAATAGTTCAATCATACAAAAAGTGATCCCACCCAAGCTGCCCCCGTGTACCTGATTGATATGCCGGGCAAGCGGAGTGTCCCTATTGTGTCTAATGTCACCGAGATGTTCCCCGAACCTTATTCTTAACTCCCTTTTTGTTTTCCCGATATAGTCAAGGGGACAGGAGCAGGTAATCTTGTACACTACTCCTGTAGATTTACAGTTGCCGAAATCTCTAATATCAAAAGATCTCCCACTGGCCGCACTATTGAATTGTTTAGTTTGTCTAACATATTGACACTTGGAGCAGTTGCCGCACCTAAAAAAAACCAACGGTCTCCTCTCCAGCCAGGTGCCTGCTGCCTGTGGTTTTTGATACAGGCTGTGTACAAGGCGATCCCCGATTGATCTACCCCTCCTATAAGTGATGCTGGGTGCAGGGGAGATAAAGCCTTTAAGATTTGGATCGGCTTGAAGCACACCCCAGTGCCTTTTAATGATCCGGTATACCCTGTCAGACTGAGTATCAAAGGTCCCTATGAGTCTGACAAGGTCTGGGGTACCCACAGATCTCTCTCGAGTTCTTAGAAGAGTCGACCTGTCACTCTCAAGTGCTTCCCTATAGGATTTCATAAGGACTTCCGAGGGATAGCCTCTCTCCCTAAACCTGCGATGTAATTCCCCAGCTTGGTGTTTAAACGTGTCCACCTCAGAGCAGTTCCTACGGATCCGCAGAAACTGCCCCTTGGGTATAGCACGTTTGAGGGGAGTGGGGTGATGGCTATGCCACTGCAGAAGACTATTCGTGGCAGTAGGCTTGTGGTAGGTATTCGTGCTTATGCCTCCATTACCATTTTTTGAGATTGTGAGGTCCAGGAAAGCAATGGTATGTTCCTGGTGTTCAGATGTAAATCTCATACCGATATTGTTGATATTGATCTCCCTCACAAATCTTTCAAAATCAGCCCCTGGGCCAGACCAAAGGATGAAAATGTCATCAATGTATCTGGCCCAGAGGCCGATGTGGGGTTGCCACCATTTATCCTCCTCCGGAAAAATAAAGGTTTCCTCCCACCAGCCCATGAACAAATTAGCATAAGTGGGGGCACAGGGGCTCCCCATTGCTGTGCCCCTGAGCTGGTGGAAGTATTTACCATTAAAGATGAAAAATTTCCGGGTGAGGGTAAAGAGGAGAAGCTGTTTAGCGAAGTCATTATGTTCAGCACATTCAATTGCACGTGTCCTCAAAAAGTGGTCAACTGCCTTAATGCCGATCTCATGGGGGATGCTGCTGTACAGCGCCTCAACATCAATGGAGGCTAATATCGTATGAGGTTCCACAACAACATCCTCTAGCATACCCAAAAGGTGCAAGGTGTCCCTTACGTAAGAAGGGAGTGATAGAACAAAGGGCCTCAAGATCTGGTCTATATATATACCAACATTCTGAGATATTGACTCGATCCCTGCCACAATCGGGTGGCCTTTTAACGGACCGAGGCCCTTGTGCACCTTAGGGAGTGCATAAAAGGTAGGCACAGTTGGAAAGGTGGGAGTAAGGAAGGAATGCTCATTTTTGGATAAGAGCCTTCTATCCACAGCTCTGTCCAATAGGTCTATCAGCTCGTCAGAGTAGTTTTTTGATCGTTAAGGAGCAAGTTACACATCTGAAGATATTTAGGGTGATCTAGAATAACAAGATTACCACCCTTGTCAGACGATTTAAAGATCAAGTTGGTGTTCTTTTCAAGCCTCTTAAGGGCTACGGACTCATTTATTGGTAAATTATGATCTTTATACAATTGATTGTTAGAGATCCTACATAAATCCGCCTCAACTAGTTTGACAAATATATCGACACTAGTGACGTCGCTGACAGGTGGCATTTTCTTGCTCCTCCTCCTAAGAGACGTGAACGGTCCTTCTCCTCTCCCTCTCTCATTTTCATGTAGGAGACCCACCAGGGCATTATACCCTTCAAGATCTTCCTCACTCAGGCCTAGTTGTCTACATCTTTCCCAATCGTTGTTTTGAAAGAACAGTTTCCATTTGAGGTTTCGGCCAAAGAGATTGATGTCCTTAACCCAGTTAAAGCAGTTAAACCCATTTGTAGGGACAAAAAAAAATTCTCCCCCTTTTGTTCAAATTTTTCGCATGTTTCTATAAAGTGAAACTGACTCAGTTGCCCTTAGCAACCAATCAGATTCCACTTTTGATTCTTCACAGACTCTTTGGAAAATGAAAGTTGGAATCTGATTGGTTGCTAAGGGCAACTGAGTCAGTTTCACAAATCCAGTTTTCACAGATAAATCTCCCCCAAATCTGTCTTCTTTTCAGATAATTCAGATAACCCATTATGGCAAATAATTTAAATACAGACCAAAGAAAATGGATTTTAAAAGAGTATTGGAAATCTCAAAATGCTGGAACAGTTAGAGCTAATTGGGTTGAAACATTTGGTACTCGAGCCCCAAAGAGACAAACCATTTACCGCATTCGTGACAAATTCGATGCCACTAGCTCAATCCTTAATGCTCCAAAAACTGGTCGACCCAAAACAGCCTGTACAGAAAATAATAAACAACTTGTTGCTGAAACATTTGTTCAGAGTCCAAAAAAGTCCACCAGAAGAGTCTCTTTAGAATTGGGAATTTTACGAGCTTCCATCATGCGAATCCTGAAATCTGTTGGGTGGAAAGCTTATCGTCTACGTCTAATTCATGGTTTATTGGAGGATGATCCAGACAGGCGTCTGCAATTTAGTGAGATTATGCTAAACGAAATGGAAGAAAATCCAGTAATTTTAAATAACATTATGTGGAGTGATGAAGCTTCTTTCAAATTATCTGGTCATATTAACAGACATAATTGTATTTACTGGTATAATGAGAACATGCATTTAACATTAGGGCAACAGCTAAATGAGCCTGGTGTCAATGTTTGGGGTGGTATTTCAAGTTTTCGTGTTTTTGGACCTTTTTTTTGATGAAACAATCAGAGGAGATACAGTAGGTATCTCAAAATTCTAATGAATCAAGTTGTTCCCCAGTTACAGCAACAGCCTAATTCAAATGACCTTTATTTCCAACAAGATGGGGCCCCTCCACATTATTCAAGAGTAGTCCACGATTATCTTGATGAAACATTTCCTAATAAATGGATTGCCCGAAGCGGCCCACTTGAATGGCCGGTACGTTCACCAGACTTGACCCCAATGGATTTTTTCTTTTGGGGAGTACTCAAGGACAAAGTTTATAGTCGAAAACCAAAAAGTGTCAGTGATTTGAAAAATTACATAAGAGATGCATTTCTAGAAATTAATACCCAAAGAGACTTGTGCTAAAATGTTTGTCGAAGCGTAAGAGGCAGACTTCAAAGCTGTGCAAATTGTGATGGAAAACAGTTTGAGCACCTGGGTTGATAAAATTTAAGGGCTTTTGTATTATTGTTCAGAATAAAATGTAACTGTCAATGTTATGCTTGTGTTAGTAAATATAATTTTATATCTAAATCAAAATAAATGTTATTATTTTCTGTCCACATAAGTTTGGTCCACCCTGTATTAAAAAAAAAATAGAACTTATTATGGTTAGACTGATTATAGGTAATATACTTATTTAAGTGAGTAAACAGAAGATAAAAACATAATGAGCAAATAACCTGAAGTAAATAAATAAATAAATAAATACCAATAGTGCATAAAAATAATATAGGGTACTTAGTTAACATAATTTTGATAAAAATACGAAAAGCCATCCCACCACGTCACGGTGACCCCATTCGGGATGGTCCTAACCTCTAGTATTAAAACCTTACCTTGTGTCAAATGACATAAATGTGAATAAGGACTGAACAGGATCGATACCCTGACTATTAAACACCTAGCCATGGGTAGCTGTGCAAACGTAATGTCTAGCTCAAACAAAGGGAGCTAATGTCCTCATTTGCATAGAGTGCAACAAACTGAAACAAAAACCTAAAGAGATGAACTTGAATATAAGCTTGTGTGTATGCAGACTGATATAGAAGGGTTAATGTTTTCTTGCCTAGATTTTGTTTTGTATTTGCCATTGGCTTCTTGTGGTCAGTGAGGGTCATATTCTTGGGTTGTTTTGAGATCTTTTACGGTAAAAAAAGATCACAAAGACAAGGTTCTGATTACTGTATTCCAAGGTCTATAAACTGACTGCAATACATAGACTGACTGCAGGTCTCCTGACCCAAACTGACATCCTCATATATGCCTATGATGCTGTAAGTTGGGGTCGGGAGACCCAAGGTCAGTCAAAATATTCCAGTTCATGAAACCAGCTTAATAGCCCCACTATTCTGGCCATCAAATGGAAAAGGAAATCTGATGGAACAGACTGCTGATGGAAGCACAAATAGCATGTTCCCATCATGATCATTTCAAGATGATATCAGTCTTCAGACGTTTTCTACTTTGTCTTTTGATAGATCAAAGTGTACATTACATATGTGGGCCACATTAAATAATTATACTATATTTCTGCATATTAATATTAGCTTTAAAGCTATATATTGATTAAATTAATGTGATGGTACCAATAAAACTAGAGGCTACATGCACTACAACATAGTTGTATTAGGAGTCCACACAAAACTGAGCAAAATGCATGAGACTGTAGACCATTTTCAGAGGAGCTTAGTATTCACGTCCATATTACGGACGCTAGTCATGACCTAACTGCTGGTCTTATGACCCAAACTACCAGCATTATATTTTCTTATGACGTTCTTAGTTCAGGTCATTAGATCGACAGTCAGGTCTTGACTTGCATTAGTACCATGGGTACAGAAATGTGCCTATACTACATTTGTCTAAAACTGGCCAAATTCATTTGTTTGTTCCCAGCTAATTTCTTGCCTACCAGCTGCTTTATTGTATCGGTCTCCATTGAGGTTAAAGGGAACCTATCACCCCGTTTTTTTCGGTATGAGATAAAAATACTGTTAAATATGGCCTGAGCTGTGCATTACAATAGTGTAGTTTGTGGACCCCGATTCCCCACCTATGCTGCCGAAATACGTTACCAAAGTAGTCATTTTCGCCTGTCAATCAGGCTGGTCAGGTCGGATGGGCATGGCTTCTTCCCCCAGATATTGCGTAGTTTTCCGTTGGTGGCGTAGTGGTGTGCGCATGTCCAACGTCCCCAATCCTGCACGGGGGGGTGAAAATAGCAGCGATGTCCGTTATTCCATTGGTGGTCGGTGGGCGCGGCCATCTTCCTTTGGCCGCGCGTGCGCAGAAGCGGCGCTCTGCTGGCCGCGGCTTCAGGAAAATGGCCGCCGCGATCTCCATCTGCGCACGCGCGGCATCCCGCGGCCATTTTCCTGAAGCCGCGGCCAGCAGAGCGCCGCTTCTGCGCACGCGCGGCCAAAGGAAGATGGCCGCGCCCACCGACCACCAATGGAATAACGGACATCGCTGCTATTTTCACCCCCCCGTGCAGGATTGGGGACCTTGGACATGCGCACACCACTACGCCACCAACGGAAAACTACGCAATATCTGGGGGAAGAAGCCATGCCCATCCGACCTGACCAGCCTGATTGACAGGCGAAAATGACTACTTTGGTAACGTATTTCGGCAGCATAGGTGGGGAATCGGGGTCCACAAACTACACTATTGTAATGCACAGCTCAGGCCCTATTTAACAGTATTTTTATCTCATACCGAAAAAAACGGGGTGATAGGTTCCCTTTAAATAAAAAGCTTGTCTATGGATTCGTTTTCAAGATGTTGTACTAAAGCAGATGGCTCTTTTGTGGTAATAAATTTTCAATTATGTCTCGTTTCTTTTTTTTTCCCTCCAACTAGAGTCACTATACATTGGTTAGTAGTAGACACGTCTTTAAGACTAGGGATTTAAATTGCTTTAGACAGTATCAACACTGTGAACATTAAACATCAGAAGATTGGAAAATCAGGGTTTCCTCATTAATTATTCAGGAAGCAATTATGTTGGGAAAAATACGTCTTAATTTATAAGACTACACATTTGGATTATTAAAAAATTAGAAACTGTTGCACGTAGGGGACAGGGAAACTGTGTTTACAGGGAACTTCCCATTTGGGATGGCTTTCTATGAGCCAGAGCAGAGAGATGATAGATAACAGAGATAACAGTGATAATAATCATCTCATTCCAGCCGACCTGACAAGTCCATGGATTACATATTCAGCCTTTCAACGGTAAAAAATATTCCTGCACCTGCCAATTTTTTTAGGCTGGTCATGCTTTAAATAAAGCTTCTTTGCTTTTGATACTTCCTGTTTTTTAGCTTTGACATAACTTTATTGATATACTTAGGTGCGGATTACATGCATTATTGAAGCGGATTTTCCGTATCTACTGTAATGTAAGTCTTTCAGGAAAAACATACAGAAAACTCAGCGCACCACAAGAGAAATTGACATGACGTGGATTTGAAGACAAGATTATTGTCTATAAATGATGGTAGGCTCACGTTCAAAGCTATAGTGGATGGTGAGATTTAGAGCCTGAAAGTCAAAAGCTCAAAACATTGTTACTCTTTTGCTTATCAGTGTATACCCTGATGTAAGTGAAAAGTAAAAGTGCTTATAAAAAACATGGGGGACTACGTAAACACTGTTTTTGATCAAGAAAGCATAATACAGGGTAAATGATTGTCTATTCTGGACACTTGAAAGCTACTGGGAATTCTAAGAAACTATCCACAGCGATACATGTAAGACAGGTAGCTAGTAAGGAGCTCCCACAACACACCCATAAACATGCCTACTAATAAGTGTCTGTGTTCATTTCAGTAGGGAAAGCACACAACACAGCACAATTATATATTCAATTAAGAAGAGTCATAACAAATGCAATCACAATACCTTAAAAATCGAGTCCTGGCAGGACTAAAATGTTATGGATGTATCTGAATCAGTCTACCTTCAAAATATTCCTTATCACTTCAATGGGTTTTATGTTTTTCTTTAGAAGGTAAACAGAGGGAAGCCATGCTCATACAAGAAAAAAAAAGTCATGCTTTACCCTAGAATATGGTACCTCTTCCCCGTTCCAGCACTGTGCTTGAACAGTCTTTGCCAGATCAGAAAAGAAGAGGTCCTAACCACCAGTCACCTGTACCTGCAGCCAGTCAGTGGCCTCAGTGGTCGGGTCACTGGTGGACTCATAATGTCAATGCTTTTGGTCAGGCTGAGATTGTCAAGTTGGTCAGATTCCAGGGGTAATTATTGCTTCATGTTCTTTTATAATCATGGTTTCCCTGTGTTAACCTTTTAAAGGGATCCTGGCACCAGGTTTTCCCCATGTAAAGTACGGTCAGCTCCTGTAAGCCCTATGTTGCACCACACTAGAATGCAGTCTGTACATCCCCATCTGCACTGCAAGGTACAGAATATAGCTTTTATTATACTAACTAACAGTGCTCAGAAAGAGGTATAATAAGAGTATAAATTTTATTGAAAAGTTTATGCAGCGCCCCAGGGTCCTGGTCGTCGCAGTAGTGTCGTTTGGAGGCAAAGAAGGATAACTGCATCCAGGTATCACAAACATGCAACACATTTCACACTCCAGACCACCAGGGGGAGCTTCTGATCCTATTTATTAGGTCACTCCCCATATATATATAAATAGTAGTCTGTAGTGAAAGTTAGAACGCTCCAGACAGTAGTCTGAGGTGGACAGAGGGTCCAAAGGAGTTGTGCATGCCCTCAGAGCTGCAGCTCCCAGAAAGAGACATTTAGAAGGCAGAACTGTATTGCTGTGAGCTCCCTCCTGTGGTCATGAATAGTACTTCGGCGAGTTCGGCCCATGGACTCCCTCTGGTGGCTGTGAGTGGAGCTGCTGGTTCTGAGGTTCCTTCCTCAGCTGACCTCGTTTGGTCCCAGGCTGGCTGCTCTATTTAACTCCACTCAGATCGTTACTTGATGCCAGCTGTCAATGTTCTAGTACTGGTTCAGATCTCTCTTGGATCCTTCTGAGGACCTGTCTACTCCAGCAGAAGCTAAGTCCCTGCTAGTTTATTTGCTGATCTTTGTTTTCTTGTCCAGCTTGCTATCATGATATTGCCTTGCTAGCTGGAAGCTCTGGGAGGCAGAGTGACACCTCCGCACCGTGAGTCGGTGTGGGGGTCTTTTTGCACACTCTGCGTGGCTTTTTGTAGTGTTTTGTGCTGACCGCAAAGATACCTTTTCTATCCTCAGTCTGTTTAGTGAAGTCTGGCCTCCTTTGCTGAAACCTGTTTCATTCTTATGTTTGTGACTTTCATCTTAACTCACAGTCAATATTTGTGGGGGGCTGCCTTTTCCTTTGGAGAAATTTCTCTGAGGCAAGTTAGGCTTTATTTCCTATCTTTAGGGGTAGTTAGCTCTTAGGCTGTGAAGAGGCGTCTAGGCAGAGTTAGGTACGCTCCACGGCTATTTCTAGTGTGTGTATGATAGGATTAGGCTTGCGGTCAGCAGAGCTCCCACTTCCCAGAGCTCGTCCTGTGTGATAGTTTAACCATCAGGTCATTCCGGGTGCTCCTAACCACCAGGTCCATAACAGTACAGCTGGCCAATAAAGTGTTAATGCATCTCAATAGAGGGATAAGAGAAGTTCTGAGACCATTTTTTTTTTTCTGCAGTGTGTTTTGTCTTTCTTTTCCCCTTAATCTCTGGGTGGTTCAGGACACAGGTGTAGATATGGACATTCAAGGTCTGTCCTCTTGTATGGATTAACTCACTGCTAGGGTACAAAGCATTCAAGATTATGTAGTTCAGAATCCGATGTTAGAGCCTAGAATTCCAATTCCTGATTTGTTTTCTGGGGATAGATCTAAGTTCCTGAATTTCAAAAATAATTGTAGACTGTTTCTTGCTTTGAAATCCTGCTCCTCTGGTGACCCCATTCAGCAAGTAAAAATCATTATTTCTTTGTTACGTGGCGACCCTCAAGACTGGGCATTTTCCCTTGCGCCAGGAGATCCTGCATTGCGTAATGTGGATGCGTTTTTCCTGGCGCTTGGATTGCTTTATGAT
The DNA here is from genome assembly GCF_051348905.1 of Ranitomeya variabilis. Lineage (NCBI taxonomy): Eukaryota > Metazoa > Chordata > Amphibia > Anura > Dendrobatidae > Ranitomeya > Ranitomeya variabilis. Next base: position 704,689,186 of record NC_135234.1, on the reverse strand, counting down.
GAACCGAATTCAGTGGATCAGGCAGAGAAAATCTTGCTGGCTTTGTGTCAGGGTCAGGATGAAGCGGAGGTATATTGTCAGAAGTTTAGAAAGTGGTCTGTGCTTACTCAGTGGAATGAATGTGCCCTGGCGGCAATTTTCAGAAAGGGTCTTTCTGAAGCCCTTAAGGATGTTATGGTGGGATTTCCCACGCCTGCTGGTCTGAATGAGTCTATGTCCTTGGCCATTCAGATCGATCGACGCTTGCGTGAGCGCAAAGCTGTGCACCATTTGGCGGTATCTTCTGAGCAGAGGTCTGAGCCTATGCAATGTGATAGGACTTTGACCAGAGCTGAACGGCAAGAACACAGACGTCAGAATGGGCTGTGTTTTTACTGTGGTGACTCCACTCATGCTATCTCTGATTGTCCTACGCGCGCTAAGCGGTTCGCTAGGTCTGCCACCATTGGTATGGTACAGCCTAAATTTCTTTTGTCCGTTGCTCTGATTTGCTCTTTGTCATCCTATTCTGTTATGGCATTTGTGGATTCAGGCGCTGCCCTGAATTTGATGGACTTGGAGTTTGCCAGGCGCTGTGGTTTTTTCTTGGAGCCCTTGCAGTATCCTATTCCATTGAGAGGAATTGATGCTACGCCTTTGGCCAAGAATAAGCCTCAGTATTGGACTCAATTGACCATGTGCATGGCTCCTGCACATCAGGAGGATATTCGCTTTTTGGTGTTGCATAATCTGCATGATGTGGTCGTTTTGGGTTTGCCATGGCTACAGGTCCATAATCCAGTATTGGATTGGAAATCAATGTCTGTGTCCAGTTGGGGTTGTCAAGGGGTACATGGAGATGTTCCATTGTTGTCAATTTCGTCTTCCACTCCTTCTGAAGTCCCTGAGTTTTTGTCGGATTACCGGGATGTATTTGATGAGCCCAAATCCAGTGCCCTACCTCCTCATAGGGACTGTGATTGTGCTATTAATTTGATTCCTGGTAGTAAGTTTCCTAAGGGCCGACTGTTCAATTTGTCTGTGCCAGAGCATGCCGCTATGCGGAGTTATATAAAGGAGTCCTTGGAGAAAGGGCATATTCACCCGTCGTCATCACCGTTGGGAGCAGGGTTCTTTTTTGTGGCCAAGAAGGCTGGTTCTCTGAGACCTTGTATAGATTACCGCCTTCTTAATAAAATCACGGTCAAATTTCAGTACCCTTTGCCGCTACTGTCTGATTTGTTTGCTCGGATTAAGTGGGCTAGTTGGTTCACCAAGATAGATCTTCGAGGTGCGTATAATCTTGTGCGTATTAAGCAGGGCGATGAATGGAAAACAGCATTTAATATGCATTTTGAGTACCTGGTGATGCCATTCGGGCTTTCTAATGCTCCATCTGTGTTTCAGTCCTTTATGCATGACATCTTCCTAAAGTACCTGGATAGATTCATGATTGTATATTTGGATGATATTTTGGTCTTTTCGGATGATTGGGAGTCTCATGTGAAGCAGGTTAGAATGGTGTTCCAGGTCCTTCGTGCTAATTCCTTGTTTGTGAAAGGGTCTAAATGTCTCTTTGGAGTTCAGAAGGTTTCATTTTTGGGCTTCATTTTTTCCCCTTCTACTATCGAGATGGACCCTGTTAAAGTTCAGGCCATTTATGATTGGATTCAGCCTACTTCTGTGAAGAGCCTTCAGAAATTCCTGGGCTTTGCTAATTTTTACCGTCGCTTCATCGCTAATATCTCTAGTGTTGTTAAACCATTGACTGATTTGACCAAGAAAGGTGCTGATGTGGTCAATTGGTCCTCTGCGGCCGTTGAGGCTTTTCAGGAGTTGAAGCGTCGTTTTTCTTCTGCCCCTGTGTTGTGTCAGCCAGATGTTTCACTCCCGTTTCAGGTCGAGGTTGATGCTTCTGAGATTGGAGCAGGGGCTGTTTTATCTCAAAGAACTTCTGATGGCTCGGTGATGAAACCATGTGCTTTCTTTTCTAGAAAGTTTTCGCCTGCTGAGCGCAATTATGATGTGGGCAATCGAGAGTTGTTGGCTATGAAGTGGGCATTTGAGGAGTGGTGACATTGGCTTGAAGGAGCCAAGCATCGTGTGGTGGTCTTAACGGATCACAAGAATCTGACTCATCTCGAGTCTGCCAAGCGGTTGAATCCTAGACAGGCTCGATGGTCGCTGTTTTTCTCCCGCTTCGATTTTGTGGTTTCATACCTTCCGGGTTCTAAGAATGTGAAGGCTGATGCCCTTTCAAGGAGTTTCGTGCCTGATTCTCCGGGAGTTCCTGAGCCGGCTGGTATTCTCAAAGAGGGGGTAATTTTGTCTGCCATCTCTCCTGATTTGCGGCGGGTGCTGCAGGAGTTTCAGGCTGATAGACCTGACCATTGTCCAGCGGAGAAACTGTTTGTCCCTGATAGATGGACTAGTAGAGTTATCTCTGAGGTTCATTGTTCGGTGTTGGCTGGTCATCCTGGAATCTTTGGTACCAGAGATTTGGTGGCTAGATCCTTTTGGTGGCCTTCCTTGTCACGGGATGTGCGTTCTTTTGTGCAGTCCTGTGGGACTTGTGCTCAGGCTACGCCCTGCTGTTCTCGTGCCAGTGGGTTGCTTTTGCCCTTGCCGGTCCCGAAAAGGCCCTGGACGCATATTTCCATGGATTTTATTTCAGATCTCCCTGTCTCTCAAAGGATGTCGGTCATCTGGGTGGTTTGTGATCGCTTCTCTAAGATGGTCCATTTGGTACCCTTGCCTAAATTGCCTTCCTCCTCTGATTTGGTTCCATTATTTTTCCAGCATGTGGTTTGTTTGCATGGCATTCCGGAGAACATCGTGTCGGACAGAGGTTCCCAGTTTGTTTCAAGGTTTTGGCGGTCCTTTTGTGCTAAGATGGGCATTGATTTGTCTTTTTCTTCGGCTTTCCATCCTCAGACAAATGGACAAACCGAACGAACCAATCAGACTTTGGAGACATATCTGAGATGCTTTGTTTCTGCTGATCAGGATGATTGGGTGTCCTTTTTGCCTTTGGCTGAGTTCGCCCTTAATAATCGGGCCAGCTCGGCTACTTTGGTTTCGCCTTTTTTCTGTAATTCTGGTTTCCATCCTCGTTTTTCTTCAGGGCAGGTTGAGCCTTCAGACTGTCCTGGTGTAGATTCTGTGGTGGACAGGTTACAGCAAATTTGGACTCACGTAGTGGACAATTTGACATTGTCCCAGGAGAAGGCTCAACGTTTCGCTAACCGCCGTCGCTGTGTTGGTCCCCGACTTCGTGTTGGAGATTTGGTTTGGTTGTCGTCTCGTTATGTTCCTATGAAGGTTTCTTCTCCTAAGTTTAAGCCTCGTTTCATTGGTCCTTATAAGATTTCTGAAATTCTCAATCCTGTGTAATTTCGTTTGGCCCTTCCAGCTTCTTTTGCAATCCATAATGTGTTCCATAGGTCGTTGTTGCGGAGATATGTGGCGCCTATGGCTCCCTCCGTTGACCCTCCTGCCCCGGTGTTGGTTGAGGGGGAGTTGGAGTATGTGGTGGAGAAGATTTTAGATTCTCGTATTTCGAGACGGAAACTTCAGTACCTGGTCAAGTGGAAGGGTTATGGTCAGGAAGATAATTCCTGGGTTGTTGCCTCTGATGTTCATGCTGCCGATCTAGTTCGTGCCTTTCATTTGGCTCGTCCTGATCGGCCTGGGGGCTCTGGTGAGGGTTCGGTGACCCCTCCTCAAGGGGGGGTACTGTTGTGAATTCTGTTCTCGAACTCCCTCCTGTGGTCATGAATGGTACTTCGGCAAGTTCGGCCCATGGACTCACTCTGGTGGCTGTGAGTGGAGCTGCTGGTTCTGAGGTTCCTTCCTCAGCTGACCTCGTTTGGTCCCAGGCTGGCTGCTCTATTTAACTCCACTCAGATCGTTACTTGATGCCAGCTGTCAATGTTCTAGTACTGGTTCAGATCTCTCTTGGATCCTTCTGAGGACCTGTCTACTCCAGCAGAAGCTAAGTCCCTGCTAGTTTATTTGCTGATCTTTGTTTTCTTGTCCAGCTTGCTATCATGATATTGCCTTGCTAGCTGGAAGCTCTGGGAGGCAGAGTGGCACCTCCGCACCGTGAGTCGGTGTGGGGGTCTTTTTGCACACTCTGCGTGGCTTTTTGTAGTGTTTTGTGCTGACCGCAAAGATACCTTTTCTATCCTCAGTCTGTTTAGTGAAGTCTGGCCTCCTTTGCTGAAACCTGTTTCATTCTTATGTTTGTGACTTTCATCTTTACTCACAGTCAATATTTGTGGGGGGCTGCCTTTTCCTTTGGGGAAATTTCTCTGAGGCAAGTTAGGCTTTATTTCCTATCTTTAGGGGTAGTTAGCTCTTAGGCTGTGAAGAGGCGTCTAGGCAGAGTTAGGTACGCTCCACGGCTATTTCTAGTGTGTGTGTGATAGGATTAGGCTTGCGGTCAGCAGAGCTCCCACTTCCCAGAGCTTGTCCTGTGTGATAGTTTAACCATCAGGTCATTCCGGGTGCTCCTAACCACCAGGTCCATAACAGAAGTCATAGCAAAGGAGAGGATACCAGAAGGGGACCAGCCCTGCACAGGCTGCCTCCTTCTGAGGCGCAGAATCCCGGTAGCCGAACACCGAGGAAGTAAGGACCTTTATGCTTTGCTCCAGAGACCGGCAGGACAGCTAATTGCAAGTTACCTGTCCGCCCTACACCCAGGAGGCACGGTGACAACCTTTGGAGGCTGGGGCGTGCTAGAGTCCCTATAAACAGCCTCAAGCCACCAGTCATACGGGTTTATCCTATCCTATATGGGGGACAGAGAGAAAGACATTACATCTGTGAGGACCGTATGTGAAGCCTTAGGAAGTAAGGAACTACAACACTGCAGCGCAAGGGAAGGCTACTGGTTTCCACCTGGACAAAAGGACTCTGGACTTGCATCCAAACTGGCCGGATTCTGCCTGCCCTGTGATCTGGTGCCCTGGACTGTGGATGCTGAAGTCTTCAGTAAAGGTAAAGAGACTGCAATCTTGTGTCCTCGTTCTTCTCTGCGCCTCGCACCATCTACCATCTACACGCCGGGAAGCCCTGGGGACATATGTCACCTGTGGGAAGGTATACCATCTAGCTGCCATAACATCACCCCAGCGGACGCCTTAAAGCAGCGTCGGTCACCCTGACCGAATACCACAGGTGGCGTCACGAACATTCCTCTTAAAGACCTTTCCCTTTTACACGGACATCCCAGGGCCACGGACCGGGTTAGCCACTGTGACATCTGTCATGGTTCCCAATGGCAAGGGAACGTCAGAGAACATAAATAACAGAACAGCTCTTGGGTGATGGAATCTTGAGCTGACCGTGAGCTAAACCTACCACACAACTAACAGTGGCCGGGTGGCGTACCTACGTTTTATCCCTAGACGCCTAGCGCCAGCCGGAGGACTAACTAACCCTAATAGAGGAAAAGACAGACCTGGCTTACCTCTAGGGAAATTCCCCCAAAAAGGAGACAGAAGCCCCCCACATATATTGACGGTGAGTTCAGAGGAAAAGACATACGCAGTATGAAGGTAGGTTCAGCAAAGCGAGGTCCGCTTACTAGATAGCAAGAAGATACAATAGGGAACTTCACGGTCAGCTGAAAACCCTATTAAAATACCATCCCGAAATTACTTTAAGACTCATGTGTCAACTCATGACACCGGAGTGGCAATTTCGGCCCACAAGAGCTTCCAGCTACAGAAAAATAACATAACTGTGAACTGGAACAAAAATGCAAAACAAACTTAGGACTAAGAGTCCAACTTAGCTGATAGTAGTCTAGAAGCAGGAACATGCAACAGAAAGGCTCTGGTTACATTGATGGCCGGCACTAGAATAACTGAGCAGCAAGGCTAAATAGGATACACCCATATCCTGATGGAAACAGGTGAACAGAGAAAGTGAAGCACACAAGTCCAGTACCACCAGTGACCACCGGGGGAGCCCAAAAACCAAACTCACAACAGTACCCCCCCCCCTCAAGGAGGGGGCACCGAACCCTCACAAGAACCACCAGGGCGATCAGGACGAGCCCTATGAAAGGCACGGACCAAATCAGAGGCATGAACATCAGAGGCTGTCACCCAAGAATTATCCTCTTGACCGTAGCCCTTCCACTTGACCAGATACTGAAGTTTCCGTCTGGAAACACGGGAGTCCAAGATCTTCTCCACAACGTACTCCAATTCACCCTCAACCAACACCGGAGCGGGAGGCTCAACGGAAGGCACAACCGGTACCTCATACCTGCGCAATAATGACCGATGGAAGACATTATGGATAGAAAAAGATGCTGGGAGGTCCAATCGAAAGGACACGGGGTTAAGAATCTCCAAAATCTTATACGGGCTGATGAACCGAGGCTTAAACTTAGGAGAAGAAACCCTCATAGGGACAAAACGAGAAGACAACCACACCAAGTCCCCAACATGAAGACGAGGACCAACACGACGACGGCGGTTAGCAAAATGCCGAGTCTTCTCCTGGGACAACTCCAAATTGTCCACCACCTGTCCCCAAATCCGATGCAACCTATCCACCACAGTATCCACTCCAGGACAATCCGAAGACTCCACCTGACCGGAAGAAAAACGAGGATGAAACCCCGAATTGCAAAAGAAAGGAGAAACCAAAGTGGCAGAACTAGCCCGATTATTGAGGGCAAACTCCGCCAACGGCAAAAAGGCAACCCAGTCATCCTGATCCGCAGACACAAAACACCTCAAATAAGTCTCCAAGGTCTGATTAGTTCGCTCAGTCTGGCCATTAGTCTGAGGATGGAACGCAGACGAAAAAGACAAATCAATGCCCATCCTAGCATAGAACGCCCGCCAAAATCTAGACACGAACTGGGTCCCCCTGTCAGAAACGATATTCTCCGGAATACCATGCAAGCGAACCACATTTTGAAAAAACAGAGGAACCAACTTGGATGAGGAAGGCAACTTAGGCAAGGGCACCAAATGAACCATCTTTGAAAAACGGTCACACACCACCCAGATGACAGACATTTTCTGAGAAACAGGGAGATCAGAAATAAAATCCATAGAGATGTGAGTCCAAGGCCTCTTCGGAATAGGCAAAGATAACAACAATCCGCTAGCCCGAGAACAACAAGGTTTGGCCCGAGCACAAACATCACAAGACTGCACAAAAACTCGTACATCTCGAGACAGGGAAGGCCACCAGAAGGACCTAGCCACCAAATCCCTGGTACCAAAGATCCCGGGATGACCTGCCAACACAGAAGAATGAACCTCCGAGATGACTCTACTGGTCCAATCATCAGGAACAAACAGTCTACCAGGCGGGCAACGATCAGGTCTATCCGCCTGAAACTCCTGCAAAGCCCGTCGCAGGTCTGGGGAAACAGCAGATAATATCACCCCATCCTTAAGGATACCTGTAGGTTCAGAATCACCAGGGGAATCAGGCTCAAAACTCCTAGAAAGGGCATCCGCCTTCACATTTTTAGAACCTGGTAAGTATGAGACCACAAAATTAAACCGAGAGAAAAACAACGACCAGCGCGCCTGTCTAGGATTCAGGCGCCTGGCAGACTCAAGATAAATCAAATTCTTGTGATCGGTCAATACCACCACCTGATGTCTAGCCCCCTCAAGCCAATGACGCCACTCCTCAAAAGCCCACTTCATAGCCAAAAGCTCCCGATTACCAATATCATAATTTCGCTCGGCGGGCGAAAATTTTCGAGAAAAGAACGCACAAGGTCTCATCACGGAGCAGTCGGAACTTTTCTGCGACAAGACCGCCCCAGCTCCGATCTCGGAAGCATCGACCTCAACCTGAAAAGGAAGAGTAACATCAGGCTGACGCAACACAGGGGCGGAAGAAAAGCGGCGCTTAAGCTCCCGAAAGGCCTCCACAGCAGCAGGGGACCAATCAGCAACATCAGCACCCTTTTTGGTCAAATCAGTCACAGGTTTAGCAACATCAGAAAAACCAGTTATAAATCGACGATAAAAATTAGCAAAGCCCAAAAATTTCTGAAGGCTCTTAAGAGAAGAAGGTTGCGTCCAATCACAAATAGCCCGAACCTTGACAGGATCCATCTCAATGGAAGAGGGGGAAAAAATGTACCCCAAAAAAGAAATCTTTTGAACCCCAAAAATACACTTAGAACCCTTCACACACAAGGAATTAGCCCGCAAAACCTGAAAAACCCTCCTGACCTGTTGGACATGAGAATCCCAGTCATCCGAAAAAATCAAAATATCATCCAGATACACGATCATAAATTTATCCAAATATTCACGGAAAATGTCATGCATAAAGGACTGAAAGACTGAAGGGGCATTTGAAAGACCAAAAGGCATTACTAAATACTCAAAATGGCCCTCGGGCGTATTAAATGCGGTTTTCCACTCATCCCCCTGCTTAATTCGCACCAAATTATACGCCCCACGGAGATCAATCTTAGAGAACCACTTAGCCCCTTTTATTCGAGCAAACAAGTCAGTCAGCAGTGGCAGAGGATACTGATATTTGACTGTAATTTTATTCAAGAGTCGATAATCAATACACGGCCTCAAAGAGCCATCTTTTTTAGATACAAAGAAAAAACCGGCTCCTAAGGGAGATGAAGAAGGACGAATATGTCCCTTTTCCAGGGACTCCTTAATATATTCTCGCATAGCAGCATGTTCAGGTACAGATAGATTAAATAAACGACCCTTTGGAAATTTACTGCCCGGAATCAGATCTATGGTACAATCGCAATCTCTGTGAGGAGGTAGTGAACCAAGCTTAGGCTCCTCAAAAACATCACGATAATCAGATAAAAATTCCGGAATCTCAGAGGGAATAGATGACGAAATGGAAACCAAAGGTACGTCCCCATGAGCCCCCTGACATCCCCAGCTTAACATAGACATTGCTTTCCAGTCAAGAACTGGGTTATGAGATTGTAACCATGGCAATCCGAGCACCAAAACGTCATGTAGATTGTACAACACAAGGAAGCGAATCATCTCCTGATGGTCTGGATTCATACGCATAGTCACTTGTGTCCAGTATTGTGGTTTATTACTAGCCAATGGTGTAGAGTCAATACCCTTCAGAGGTATAGGAACTTCCAGAGGCTCTAGATCAAACCCACAGCGCCTGGCAAAGGACCAATCCATTAGACTCAAAGCGGCGCCAGAGTCGACATAGGCATCCGCGGTAATTGACGATAATGAACAAATCAAGGTCACAGACAGAATAAACTTAGACTGTAAAGTGCCAATTGAAATAGACTTATCAACCTTTTTTGTACGTTTAGAGCATGCTGATATAACATGAGTTGAATCACCACAATAGAAGCACAACCCATTTTTTCGCCTAAAATTCTGCCGTTCGCTTCTGGACAGAATTCTATCACATTGCATATTTTCTGGAGCCTTCTCAGAAGACACCGCCAAATGGTGCACAGGTTTGCGCTCCCGCAAACGCCAATCAATCTGAATAGCCATTGTCATGGACTTATTCAGACCTGTAGGTGCAGGGAACCACACCATAACATCTTTAATGGCATCAGAGAGACCCTCTCTGAAATTCGCCGCCAGGGCGCACTCATTCCACTGAGTAAGCACAGACCATTTACGAAATTTTTGGCAGTATATTTCAGCTTCATCTTGCCCTTGAGATAGGGCCATCAAGGCTTTTTCAGCCTGAATCTCTAAGTTAGGTTCCTCATAAAGCAACCCCAAAGCCAGAAAAAATGCATCTACATTGAGCAACGCAGGATCCCCGGGTGCCAATGCAAATGCTCAGTCTTGAGGGTCACCCCGCAGCAAGGAAATTACTATCCTAACCTGCTGTGCGGGATCTCCAGCGGAGCGAGATCTCAGGGAAAGAAATAATTTTCAATTATTTTTGAAATTCAGGAAACGAGATCTATCCCCGGAGAAAAATTCTGGTATAGGAATTCTAGGTTCAGATATAGGAGCATGAATAACAAAATCCTGTAAATTTTGAACCTTCGTAGCAAGATTATTCAAACCTGTAGCCAAACTCTGAGGATCCATTTTAATCAGGTGAGATCAGAGCCATTCAAGGATTAGAAGGAGAGAGAGAGACAAAGGCTGCAATTAGAGCAGAAATGCAACTAAGTCAACTATAGAGCAAGCTCAGAGGGAAAAAAAAAAAAAAAATCTGCAGACTTCTTTTTCTCTCCTTTCTTCTGCCAATGGTTTTAACACTGGGCCGGCCATACTGTCATGGTTCCCAATGGCAAGGGAACGTCAGAGAACATAAATAACAGAACAGCTCTTGGGTGATGGAATCTCGAGCTGACCGTGAGCTAAACCTACCACACAACTAACAGTGGCCGGGTGGCGTACCTACGTTTTATCCCTAGACGCCTAGCGCCAGCCGGAGGACTAACTAACCCTAATAGAGGAAAAGACAGACCTGGCTTACCTCTAGGGAAATTCCCCCAAAAAGGAGACAGAAGCCCCCCACATATATTGACGGTGAGTTCAGAGGAAAAGACATACGCAGTATGAAGGTAGGTTCAGCAAAGCGAGGTCCGCTTACTAGATAGCAAGAAGATACAATAGGGAACTTCACGGTCAGCTGAAAACCCTATTAAAATACCATCCCGAAATTACTTTAAGACTCATGTGTCAACTCATGACACCGGAGTGGCAATTTCGGCCCACAAGAGCTTCCAGCTACAGAAAAATAACATAACTGTGAACTGGAACAAAAATGCAAAACAAACTTAGGACTAAGAGTCCAACTTAGCTGATAGTAGTCTAGAAGCAGGAACATGCAACAGAAAGGCTCTGGTTACATTGATGGCCGGCACTAGAATAACTGAGCAGCAAGGCTAAATAGGATACACCCATATCCTGATGGAAACAGGTGAACAGAGAAAGTGAAGCACACAAGTCCAGTACCACCAGTGACCACCGGGGGAGCCCAAAAACCAAACTCACAACAGACATCCCCCTGTGAACCGCAGGACCCGGTACCGAGTACCCCACGGCCCCATGGGGCCACTCCATATATATTCCAAAAATTCATTAAAATATTAACAGACATAAAGTAAGAGGAAAAGAGTGTATTCAAGTAAAACGGTACGGTGGACGGGTTTCTGACCTTGATATGGGTATGTCTTAGACTTTACATGCGATTCTCTGATTTGCACTTTTTGCACTGTGAGCACTTTACTATCTGCTGTAATCAGCATGAGTAGGACGCAATACATAAGATCTCTGTATGAGATGTGTGTTATTTAAAGTCTCTGTACTATCCCATAACCCGGTATTTTCCCACTTTACCATGTGTGTTTTACTTGAGTACACTCTTTTCCTCTTACTTTATGTCTGTTAATATTTTAATGAATTTTTGGAATATATACTTTTCAATAAAATTTATACTCTTACTATACCTCTTTCTGAGTGGTGTGTATGGATACTTGTGATCCAACTTTTTTGCTATGAATTCTCAACGCACCCCTGGTGTTGTTTAAATTGGGAAATCACTATTATGGTGAAGGTTCCTTTCTAATTAATATGTCTTTGGACATGTATGTGGAGCGGCCCCCAGACGCAGGACAGCGGGGTACTCGGATCCGGGTCTCTCGGTTCTGAGGATGTCACGGTGGCCCGACACAGTCCGTGGTCCTGCTAAGGGGCGCCCAATAAAAGGTGTAGGTGGTGGTGTAGGTCGCAGTAAATAACAAGGACACAGGGTTGCAGTCTCTTTACCTCTTTACTGAAGGCTTCGGCATCTGCAATCCAGAGCACTGTTAACAGGGCTGGCTGAGACCGGCCGGTCCGAAGGCACATCCAGAGTTTCCTTTGCAGATGGAAATCAGTGCCTACCTACTAGCGCCTGGGTGTTGTAGTACTTCCCTGCTGAGCACCACGGGATAGTCCTCATAACTGTCATGTATGTTTCTGTTCTTTCTCTCCGTCCCCCAGATGATATGGATAGGATGCACCCGTATGACGGGGTAGGCCTGGAGTTATTTTATAGGGACCCTAGAGACGCCCCTCTCCCACAATTGCCTCCGTTGTCTTCATTAGGTGATTTAGGTGAGGCAGCCAACCTAAAATTAACTACCCTGCCGTTGGTTTGAAGTAATGCGTGGAGCCCAATACTTCCTTGGCGTTCCGGCCACCGGCTACACACCTCAGTAGGATGTTGCCGATCTCGGGGCACGACTCCTACTGGTTCTATCGCCTTTGTGCTGTGATCTCGTTTCTCACTTCTCCACAATATACTTCGCTTCGTGTCCTTTCTTAAGATGCCGCCGCAATGAAGTACAGGCGCGGCTCTGTAATGATCTGTCCTTTCCCTAGGCCTCTGTCAGGATCCCACCCCTGACAGGGACCCCCCTGAATCTTCCCAAGCAACGCTCTTCTCTCACTAGATGTTACCTGGGCAAAACCCAGTCAGCTTCTCCCTAACTTCCTATCCAACCCCCAGTTTTACCAGAGTGTGAGGAGTGGCCTAATACATAGAACCCTTTGCTCCCCCTGGTGGCCGGAATGTGAAGTGTAATGTGTGACTGTGATACCTGGTCAGGTGAACTCCTTTAGTGCCATCAGACGTACCATCACTCCCCTTAGTGGCGGAGCGACAGTACTGCAACGACCAGGACTCTGGGGCGCTGCACTCCTCCCCGGTTAAATCCAGTACTCCCGGACTGGGAAAGAAGAACAACAATACATGTTAGCAAAAGACATACAAAATTTTGAAATGCAATAAACAAGTAAATTTAACAGTGCTTCCCTTTATGGGAGGTGAGAACACTTGAACGTTACAAAAACAAAACATATTTACATAGTGCTTAAGACTTTAAATAACATTTATTAAATAACTGACTATAAATAACCATTATTACCCAGCCGGGCATTCTATCTACTAAGTGCAAATTCTGAACAATAATTTAACTTTTCCTTTAAGGGCGTAAGGCAGGTACCCACTAAAGGCATACTACAAAACTAAAAGTGCAAATCAATATTTTCCTGAGCTTTCTTTCTCCTATGCAGGACTCTCTCGTCTACCCCCACGGGCTTACTGCATCTTTCCTTGGCTCTCTATCATTAGTTCCGATAATCACTTCAACTTCAATTTTTATTCATTATCAACAGTTCTATTCCTTATCACTATCTTTCTATCTACATACTACTATGTAAAACATCATTACTTTCCAACTTTCTTAAAGCAACATTATTTCTCGGCAAATTGCAACAGTGAACATCCCCTTTAAGAGGGACATTTCAAGTCTCTTTGAGGTAGTGCAACTCTCAAGTTGCTAGTCTGCAGTGAACAAGAGCTTCTGCGCTGTAGCCAGGAACAGTCTCTTCAAAAAGCTCTTTTCTTTGTAAAACCAGTAGGGGATACCTTTAAGAAGGTGCAACTATATACAGCAACAGTTTGTGAATCATTCACCGTCCATGATTCGGCAGTCTTTGATAAACGTAGACAACTTGTGCAAAAACAAACATAAAACAATAGGGACCCCGGGTCAACAAAGGGATCCCTTTAAGAAATAACCCTAGACGGGTTTAGCAGCAAAACAGGAAAAACAAACAGTTAACTATTTACAATCTTCGGTTCTCCGAGGTTTAGTTAGACGACTTCCAGGGCTGCACCTGGCACATAACCCTTCTTGGCCTGGGAAGGGTGAGGTCCAGGGTTACACCCAGTGCTGGATAAACGCCGTTAATCCGTCTTTTATGTATGGTTAAGTCATGCGCAGCAATGGAAGTTTGTGTAGCTTGAGCATGGGCATTCACTACAGCAGGGGCTGCGGCTGTTGTCTCAGTGGTAGTTGTGTTAGTCTGGGGGGTTGCGGTAAGATTGGTCACTGCAGCGGGGCCAGTAGCTGGGACAGGAGCAGTCACTGGAGTGGTGTCGGTCATCAGGGCAGGGTCGTTCTTCATACCTGCTTCAGATGCGGTCCCTCCGGTGCCGGGCTGCTCCGTCTCCGCTGGGGTCTGGAACGCTGCTTGCAGGGCCTTGTGCTGCGGCGTTGTCATCTCTGTTGGCAGCCTCTCGCTTTCCGGCAGGGCCTTGCTTTCTGGCTTCGGAGCGCTGGAACTTCTTTCTTGCTCCGAACCAGACGAGGCTGCCGACAGGTGTCTGAGGAAGCTCCCGACGAAAGTCTTCTTCCACCTGGCCTCAGTGCTCAGCTGCATCCGCCGGAGTTGGTCGCTGAGCTCGTCCACTGCAGCCTGCAGGAATTCAGCATCAGTGGGTGGAGGCCTGGTTACGGTTCCCCTCCGGGTAGCTGGGGGAGTCCTCTGCTCCAACCCCACGCTCCGGCTCTGGGTGGCTGGCCATAGCGTCCTCCACGTGGCTCGCTTCCTGGTCCTTTTCCCGCTCTCTCCTTCGTGGACAGTTTCGCTTTCTTTGTCTCCGCCCTCCATTGAGGATCAGGAGGCGGATCTCGGCTGCTGACGGACACGTCCTCAAGGTACAGAAATACTTAGACTGGGCGGCCATTGTCTTTCGCGCTCTTCAGTTCGTTCACGCCCACAAATCCACGCCCTTCTTCTTCTCCTGCGCTCCTCGTGGCGCTGTAATGGTGGCGGTTTTGGCGGGAACTTTTGGCAGCAAATAGCAATACACAGTCTTTGCAATAAATCACGGTTCAAGCACAATTCAATCACAGTTCCAAGGCACACATGACCTGATTCTTCAGGCTTAAGTAGATCCTGTTCGTGACGCCAAGTTGGAGCGGCCCCCAGATGCAGGACAGCGGGGTACTCGGATCTGGGTCTCTCGGTTCTGAGGATGTCTGTTATGATCCGGTAACCCTGGAGCCGCATGAGACTATCTCTGGAGTAGGTGGTACCTGTACTGATCACAATCCTAATACTGACACCGCAACTAGAAGTAGCCGTGGGATGTACCTAACCAGGCCTAGACACCTCGACACAGCCGGAGGACTAAATACCCCTAAAGATGGAAATGGGAAATCCTATCTTGCCTCAGAGCAGAGCCCCAAAGAATAGGCAGCCCCCCACAAATATTGACTGTGAGTTTAAGAGGAAATACGTACACAGGCAGAAAAAACAGAGTTTAGCAAAAGAGGCCCTTCTAGCTACATAGAAAGGATAGGACAGAATTCTAAGCGGTCAGTATTAAAACACTAGAAAATTCCACAGCAGAAAATACTATATACTACATCTAACTAAAGACATAGGATGTATATCTGCATCTCCAGAGAAACCAGCATGACAGAAAAATCCAAACAAGTCAAGCTGGACAAAAACACAATAGATTGCACTGCACATAAAAGCACACTGCATGCGTGCTACAGAGAACCAAAACAAGGCACTTATCTTAGCTGAAATGACAGCAGGGCAGTGGAGCCAGACAGAGATGCAATCCCTCCAAGATACAATGGACAACTGGCAGGGATTGATGGATCCTACAAACCTAAATACCTAATAGAGCTGCAATAAGCAGAAACATCTGCCCTGGCATATAATCCAGAGACCACTGCACTACCACTAACAACCACCGGAGGGAGCCCAAGAGCAGAATTCACAACAGTACCCCCCCCCCTTGAAGAGGGGTCACCGAACCCTCACCAGAGCCCCCAGGCCGATCAGGACGAGCCAGATGAAAGGCCCGAACCAAATCAGCAGCATGGACATCAGAGGCAAAAACCCAAGAATTATCCTCCTGGCCGTAACCTTTCCATTTGACAAGGTACTGAAGCTTCCGTCTCGAAAAACGAGAATCCAAAATCTTCTCAACCACATACTCCAACTCCCCATCAACCAACACAGGAGCCGGAGGATCAACAGAGGGAAGAACGGGCACCACATATTTCCGCAATAAAGATCTATGGAAAACATTATGGATAGCAAAAGATGCCGGAAGGGCCAAACGAAAAGAAACCGGATTGATAATTTCAGAAATCCTATAAGGACCAATAAACCGAGGCTTAAACTTAGGGGAAGAAACCTTCATAGGAACATGACGAGAAGACAACCAGACCAAATCCCCAACCCGAAGCCGGGAACCAACACACCGACGACGATTAGCAAAACGTTGCGCCTCCTCCTGAGACAACACCAAATTGTCCACCACATGAGCCCAAATTTGCTGCAACCTGTCCACCAAAGAATCCACACCAGGACAATCAGAAGGCTCAACCTGCCCTGAAGAAAAACGAGGATGAAAACCAAAATTACAAAAAAAAGGCGAAACCAAGGAAGCCGAACTAGCCCGATTATTAAGGGCAAACTCGGCCAATGGCAAGAAAGCCACCCAATCATCCTGATCAGCAGACACGAAGCATCTCAAATAAGTTTCCAAAGTCTGGTTGGTTCGCTCGGTTTGGCCATTTGTCTGAGGATGAAATGCGGAAGAAAAAGACAAATCAATGCCCAGCCTAGCACAAAAGGCTCGCCAAAACCTAGAAACAAACTGGGAACCTCTGTCGGACACAATATTCTCCGGAATACCATGCAAACGAACCACATGCTGAAAAAACAATGGTACCAAATCAGAAGAGGAAGGCAACTTAGGCAAAGGCACCAAATGAACCATCTTAGAAAACCGGTCACAAACCACCCAGATAACTGACATCCTCTGGGAAACCGGAAGGTCTGAAATAAAATCCATAGAAATATGCGTCCAAGGCCTCACAGGGACCGGCAAAGGCAAAAGCAACCCACTAGCGCGGGAACAACAAGGCTTAGCCCGCGCACAAGTCCCACAGGACTGCACAAAAGAACGCACATCCCGCGACAAAGAAGGCCACCAAAAAGACCTACCAACCAAATCTCTGGTACCAAAAATACCAGGATGACCAGCCAACACAGAACAATGAACCTCCGAAATCACCCTACTAGTCCATTTATCAGGAACGAACAGTTTCCCCACTGGACAGCGGTCAGGTTTGTCAGCCTGAAATTCCTGAAGGACCCGTCGTAGATCAGGGGAGATGGCAGAAAGGACCACCCCTTCCTTTAGAATGCCGACCGGTTCAAGGACCTCCGGAGAATCAGGCAAAAAGCTCCTAGAGAGGGCATCAGCTTTAATATTCTTAGAACCCGGAAGATACGAGACCACGAAATCAAAACGGGAGAAAAACAAAGACCATCGAGCCTGTCTAGGATTCAGCCGCTTGGCAGACTCGAGGTAAATCAGATTTTTATGATCGGTCAAAACCACAATGCGATGCTTAGCTCCCTCAAGCCAATGTCGCCATTCCTCGAACGCCCACTTCATAGCCAACAATTTCCGATTGCCGACATCATAATTACGTTCAGCAGGCGAAAACTTTCGGGAAAAGAAGGCACATGGTTTCATCAAGGAACCATCAGAATTCCTCTAAGACAAAACGGCCTCTGCCCCAATCTCAGAAGCGTCAACCTCAACCTGAAATGGAAGAGAAACATCTGGCTGACGCAACACCGGAGCGGAAGTAAATTGGCGTTTAAGCTCCTGAAAGGCAGAGACAGCCGCAGAGGACCAATTCGTCACATCAGCGCCCTTTTTCGTCAAATCGGTCAGGGGTTTAACCACACTGGAGAAGTTAGCAATGAAACGGCGATAAAAATGAGCAAAGCCCAAAAATTTCTGAAGACTCTTCACGGACGTGGGCTGAATCCAATCATGAATGGCCTGAACCTTAACCGGATCCATCTCTATAGATGAGGGAGAAAAAATAAAGCCCAAAAAAGAAACCTTCTGCACTCGAAAAAGACACTTAGACCCCTTCACAAACAAAGCATTGTCACGAAGGATCTGAAAAACCATCCTGACCTGTTTCACATGAGACTCCCAATCATCGGAAAAAATCAAAATGTCATCCAAATATACAATCATGAATTTATCAAGATAATTCCGGAAGATATCATGCATGAAGGACTGAAAAACAGATGGAGCATTAGAGAGCCCGAAGGGCATCACAAGGTATTCAAAATGGCCCTCGGGCGTATTAAACGCAGTTTTCCATTCGTCACCCTGCTTAATACGAATAAGATTATATGCCCCTCGAAGGTCAATCTTAGTAAACCAACTAGCCCCCTTAATCCTAGCAAACAAATCAGAAAGCAAAGGGTATTGAAATTTGACCGTGATCTTATTCAAGAGGCGATAATCAATACAAGGTCTCAAGGAGCCATCCTTCTTGGCAACAAAAAAAAATCCCGCTCCCAATGGTGAAGAAGATGGCCGAATATGCCCTTTCTCCAAAGACTCCTTAATATAACTCCGCATAGCGGTATGTTCAGGCACTGACAGGTTGAAAAGTCGGCCCTTAGGAAACTTACAACCTGGAATCAAGTCAATAGCACAATCACAGTCCCTATGCGGTGGAAGGGAACTGGACTTGGGCTCACCGAACACATCCTGAAAATCAGACAAGAACTCTGGAATTTCAGAAGGGGGGGAAGAGGAGATTGACATCAAAGGAACGTCACCATGAACTCCCTGACAGCCCCAACTAGTCACAGACATAGATTTCCAATCCAACACCGGATTATGTACCTGCAACCATGGAAAACCCAGCACAATAGCATCATGCAAATTACGCAACACCAAAAAGCGACAATCCTCCCGATGGGCTGGCGCCATGCACATGGTCACCTGTGTCCAAAACTGGGGTTTATTTTAATCCAAAGGTGTAGCATCAATGCCCCTTAAAGGAATAGGGTTCTCCAAAGACTGCAAGGGGAAACCACAACGTCTAGCGAATTCAAAGTCCATTAAATTCAAAGCGGCGCCAGAATCTACAAACGCCATGACAGAAAATGACGACAATGAGCAGATCAATGTCACAGATAACAGAAATTTAGGTTGTATGGTACCAATGGTAACTGAACTAGCGATTCTCTTAATACGCTTAGGGCAGACCGAAATGACATGAGAAGCATCGCCACAGTAAAAACACAACCCATTCTGACGTCTGAATCCCCGTCGTTCAGCTCCAGACAGAATCCTATCGCACTGCATAGGCTCAGGTATCTGCTCTGAGGACAACCCACAGCGCGCACAACTCTGCGCTCACGCAGGCGCCGATCAATCTGAATGGCCAGAGACATAGAATCGCTCAGACCAATAGGCGTGGGAAACCCCACCATAACATCTTTAACAGATTCAGAAAGACCCTTTCTGAAAATTGCCGCCAAAGCATCCTCATTCCATTTAGTCAGCACAGACCATTTTCTAAATTTCTGACAATACAATTCTGCCGCTTCTTGACCCTGAAACAGGGTCAACAAGGTCTTCTCAGCATGATCCACAGAATTTGGTTCATCATATAATAACCCTAGAGCCTGAAAGAAGGCTTCTACATTAAGCAAGGCAGGATTCCCAGATTCCAGGGAAAATGCCCAATCCTGAGGATCGCCACGCAGCAGGGAGATGACTATTTTAACCTGCTGAATGGGATCACCAGAAGAACGAGGTTTCAGAGCAAAAAACAGTTTACAGTTAATTTTAAAACTCAAAAATTTAGACCTGTCCCCAAAAAATAACTCAGGAGTAGGAATCTTAGGCTCTAAAACCGGAGTCTGAACAATATAATCGGAAATACCCTGTACCCTAGCAGCTAGAAGGTCTACACGAGAAGCTAATCCCTGAACATCCATGCTAGCACACAGCTCCTCAGTCACCCAGAGGAAAAGAGGGAAGGAAAGACAAAACAGACTTCAGAAAAAAAAATGGCTCAGGACTTTTCTTCCCTTCTTCTGAGATGCATTTAACTCATTGTTGGCCAGTTGTACTGTTATGATCCGGTAACCCTGGAGCCGCATGAGACTATCTCTGGAGTAGGTGGTACCTGTACTGACCGCAATCCTAATACTGACACCGCAACTAGAAGTACCCATGGGATGTACCTAACCAGGCCTAGACACCTCGACACAGCCGGAGGACTAAATACCCCTTAAGATGGAAATGGGAAATCCTATCTTGCCTCAGAGCAGAGCCCCAAAGGATAGGCAGCCCCCCACAAATATTGACTGTGAGTTTAAGATGAAATACGTACACAGGCAGAAAAAACAGAGTTTAGCAAAAGAGGCCCTTCTAGCTAGATAGAAAGGATAGGACAGAATTCTAAGCGGTCAGTATTAAAACACTAGAAAATTCCACAGCAGAAAATACTATATACTACATCTAACTAAAGACATAAGATGTATATCTGCATCTCCAGAGAAACCAGCATGACAGAAAAATCCAAACAAGTCAAGCTGGACAAAAACACAATAGATTGCACTGCACATAAAAGCACACTGCATGCGTGCTACAGAGAACCAAAACAAGGCACTTATCTTAGCTGAAATGACAGCAGGGCAGTGGAGCCAGACAGAGATGCAATCCCTCCAAGATACAATGGACAACTGGCAGGGATTGATGGATCCTACAAACCTAAATACCTAATAGAGCTGCAATAAGCAGAAACACCTGCCCTGGCCTATAATCCAGAGACCACTGCACTACCACTAAAAACCACCGGAGGGAGCCCAAGAGCAGAATTCACAACAGATGTCACGGTGGCCCAACCCGGTCCGTGGTCCTGCTAAGGGGCGCCCAATAAAAGGTGTTGGTGGTGGTGTAGGTCGCAGTAAATAACGAGGACACAGGGTTGCAGTCTCTTTACCTCTTTACTGAAGGCTTCGGCATCTGCAATCCAGAGCACTGTTAACAGGGCTGGCTGAGACCGGCCGGTCTGAAGGCACATCCAGAGTTCCCTTTGCAGGTGGAAATCAGTGCCTACCTACTAGTGCCTGGGTGTTGTAGTACTTCCCTCCTGAGCACCACGGGATAGTCCTCACAACTGTCGTGTATGTTTCTGTTCTTTCTCTCCGTCCCCCAGATGATATGGATAGGATGCACCCGTATGACGGGGTAGGCCTGGAGTTATTTTATAGGGACCCTAGAGACGCCCCTCTCCCACAATTGCCTCCGTTGTCTTCATTAGGTGATTTAGGTGAGGCAGCCAACCTAAAATTAACTGCCCTGCCGTTGGTTTGAAGTAATGCGTAGAGCCCAATACTTCCTTGGCGTTCCGGCCACCGGCTACGCGCCTCAGTAGGATGTTGCCGATCTCGGGGCACGACTCCTACTGGTTCTATCGCCTTTGTGCTGTGATCTCGTTTCTCACTTCTCCACAATATACTTCGCTTCGTGTCCTTTCTTAAGATGCCGCTGCAATGAAGTGAAGGCGTGGCACCGTAACGATCTGTCCTTTCGCTAGGCCTCTGTCAGGATCCCACCCCTGACAGGGACCCCCCTGAATCTTCCCAAGCAACGCTCTTCTCTCACTAGATGTTACCTGGGCAAAACCCAGTCAGCTTCTCCCTAACTTCCTATCCAACCCCCAGTTTTACCAGAGTGTGAGGAGTGGCCTAATACATAGAACCCTTAGCTTCCCCTGGTGGCCGGAGTGTGAAGTGTAATGTGTGACTGTGATACCTGGTCAGGTGAACTCCTTTAGTGCCATTAGACGTACCATCACTCCCCTTAGTGGCGGAGCGACAGTACTGCAACGACCAGGACTCTGGGGCACTGCATATGTAGTAGTAACTAACAGTGCTGTCCGGTTCCATGAGCATCTCTGATCTTGTTCAGGCACCTGCTTTCTTCTTACAATCGCCATCCTGCTTTCCTGATTCATGTGGATGATGTGTCCTACATCATCCACACAGTGTCATCCATCACACTCCTGCTTAGACACACTTCTTTCTGCCCTGCTGAGGTCAGGATAAAAAGTACTGTAGTGTGTATGCATAGGGAAAGGCTAAAGTGCGCTAGCGCATGTGAATTACAACCTCCATTAACCTTTAATCAGCTTAGACCACCACCAATAGTTAGACTAAGGCTTGGACTGGCCCACAGCAGGACAGGAAAATACTCCAGTGGGCCCCATGGGTAACACCACTTGTTAAGAACACACCTGCGTTTTTACTAGATACGGGGGCTTTCCTACATATTATTCGCAATTTAGGCAAACTAACGGAGGGTACTATTTTGGTGACATTAGACGTAAATAATTTATACACCTCCATACAACATACAAAGGGGATTAGAGCAACGGAACAACTTTTAAGGAAATCACAAAAAGATCTGAGAGTGATATCTTTTTTATTAGACTTGTTGAGGCTTGTTTTGACCGAGAATTTTTTCATCTTTGAAGATACTTTTTATGTCCAAGTACAGGGCTCGGCTATGGGGTCTAATGTGGCCCCACCGTATACAAATTGTTTTATGTCCACCTTTGAGTCTGACTATGTATATAGTAATGAACTTTATCATTCACATTGGGGGATCTACTATGTCTACTATGGGGGATCTACTATGTCTACTACTACTATATCTACTATGGCGTAGATACATCGACGACGTGTTTTGTCTATGGAGGGGTTCATGTGAAATTCTGCACAGATTTTTCGATCAAATTAATTTAGTTTGGCCTGTACACTTATGGTAGATCTTTTTGTAAAGGATAAGGATCGTAATAACCTTTTACTCTATCAGAGTTGTCATCCCAGAGCAGTTAAAAAATCGATTCCTCGCTCTCAGTTTGATAGAGTACACAGAATTGTAAGTGACCCAACACTATGTTCCCAACGTTTAGACGAAATGGAAGAGAAATTCTTACAGAGGAGTTATCCACCCCGTTTATTACGACAATGTCGAAGTAGTATGGGTTCAACTAGAAATTCCAGGCCTTCTTCAAGAATTGCGTTTGTTCATACTTTCATCCTTACATGTATAAGCTTCACAATAAGATCCATAAACACTGGCACATATTACAGGAGAGTTTTCCAGAAATACCAGAATTCCAAACACTTTTTTTACCTTGCTTTAAGCGGCTGTGTAATTTGAAAAACAGAGTTGTGAGGGCGGATGTTGGCTCCCTTTCTAGTATTCCACGACAGACATTTTTGCAAACACAACGGAAAGGTACTTGTCCTTGTTTACAATGTGCACAGTGTGTAAATGTATTGAAGGGCCCAAAAATTTCCCACCCTTTAACTGGAACTGATATCCCTATTCAAGGTTTCTATACTTGCAATTCTAAACAAGTGGTATACGCTATAAAATGTCCCTGCGGTAAAATGTACGCAGGTGAAACAACTCAGGCCATTAAGGATCGTATATCACATCACAAATCGGACATTCATTGTGGGATGGATCATCTCCCCATTCCGCACCATTTTCGTGAAGCGGGCCATGCGGTCACACAATTACGGTTTCTAGTATTAGAACAAATCTCTCAGAATAGAAGAGGAGGCAACATAAATAAAAAACTTTTGTATAGGGAAGCCTATTGGATACATTATCTGCAGAGTTTAGAACCTAAGGGACTAAACAGGGAGTATAACCTCACAGGTCTTTTCCAATAGGAGGTCTGTTACAATATTATCTAGAGGATATAAATTTGTGTATTATAGTTCAGATGGGTCCTATATTCTCTGTCTTGAGACATGCGGATCATTTGATTTTTTATTTTTCATTGTTTAGGTTTGATTGATGTTTCTGTCATGATGGTAGAATTGTTTGCATATTATTTGGTGGTATGTTTTTGAAAGACATTTTCCCCATGGTATTCTTTTTTATTTCTTACCCAAGTAAAGAAGAAACAATATTCTTATTTTTGCTTCTGAATGTATAATATGTTTTTTCTTATTGTTTTTAGGCGACCAATTGATTCTTTTTCTTATACTATACTCACCTGATCCGCACACTCCATCGCTGAATATTGCGACCCACGGCAATCTGGAACCGCCGTCTCTTCACTCACAGGCTGATCGCTCACTTCCGCGTTCCACAACTGCGTTCCACTGATGCAAATTGACCTCATGACACTGCGGTGACGTACTTCCGGGTGAGCCATTGTCTCCTGCATTTCACCTAGCGTTCCAGGCACCTTTCTATTTAGGGCAGGTGGGGGATCAGGGTAACATGCAGGGATACCACGAGCCGCTGCATGCGGTTAGCAGTTGTTTCGTCACCGGACTTCTTAGCGGTAAGTACACTCTGTCTTGAACCATTCATTTTGGTTATAAGGATTTAAGAACACTTTTTCTTAATGGCGCTCCCTCTCACTTTATAGAACTCCTGAAGGAGTCGTTTATACAATTTTGGTCGGTTGTTTCTTTCACTGCATTGGTTGGTAAGCGCTGCCTTTTCCTTTTTCTGTTTTGTAACCACCTCTTTTTGCATTTTTGAAGGATATGGATGTATATTGCTGATTACGCTAATTCCAAATATCACAGAATATAATATGATGTGTGTTTTTCTCTCAATCATGCAGCTTTCAAGAATGATAATATATATTGTTTACTCTGTTTATAGACATGATCCATGTTATTACTAGAAAGAGAAAAGTAAATCTGTTATATTATGATGTTCCTTGGCTATGTTATAGTATCTTTGTGTTCATAAAATATGGATTATAATTTTCTGTTATATTTGTTTCCTTTTATATCCCAGTCTGATGAAGGTCATAAAGACCGAAACGTTATAAATAACTACGTGGGATAAAAAAAATTGAAAATAAATAGTTTTTTCATGACTTTTTGAGTGCCAGATTTTCTATTGATTTTTGGCCCCAGGGGTAAGAGTGGGCCACACCTTCTTATATGAGCAGCACTAGCACAATATGGCACAATATACTTGAATCACTATGTACATCTTCATTTACTAATCTACTGAGCTCATTGTTATATACATTTGTGATTGACTCCTACCAATCTTATAATGACCTATCATAATGAAAGATCATGAATTAACTCCAGAAAACATGTTTAATACAAAAATAGTTGAGCCATATATTAATTGACATAATGCGTAAAGTGAACCTGGCAGTTTATACATACTGTCCGATCCACAAGCAGCACATATCAGGCACAGGCTTGTATGATCTCAGCCAAGTATGTTTCAGAGAAAAACATATTTTAAAGCCACTGAGTACTGAGCTGCGCTGGAGACTAACCAGACGCTGGTCCCCGGCTTCTTCTCCCCGGCTTCTTCTCCCCGCCTTCTTCTCCCCGCCTGCTGCCCTGGATTGACAGGTCTCTGCTTGTTGGAATATGTTTGATGCAACAACTCCATTCCTGTTTATGAGTGTTTAGTTGCTAAATTTGTATGCTGTTTATAAAGTTAGAAAAAAAAACTCCCAGAGGCTCATACAGGAAGAGAATGTGACTGTATTTTCTGTTGTTTTTTTTCCTGTGCCTGTATATGAGAGCAGAAGCAGCCTGCTGTAGATGCTGCACAGATAGAGACACACAAATGATTTATTCCTGATCTATTAAGCTTATCATATATTGTTCCTGAATAAATAAGCTCTGTAGTCACACACTTGGAGAGTATCCTGAATAATCCGCTGTTAAAACGTTATGGGCCCAGAGTGACACAGAACCCCAGAGTAATACAGCAACAGAAGCCCAAAGCAAAAACAGCAAAGAGCAACAGAGAAGATGTCCACCAGCAGCAATCATGTCAAGTTCTCAATGCCGAACCTCACTAACCAGAATTACCAGTCCTGGAAATTCAAGGAGAAGGGGCTGCTCATAAGAGAAGGCACGTGGAAATATACTCAGAAACAAGAGCCTCATCCATTACCAGATGATTGGCTAGAGAAGGATCAGAAAGCACATAGCACTATCTCCCTAGGTGTAGATGATAATCAGATGCATATATGCAAGTGTGCAACTGCAAAGGAGATGTGGGATGAGTTACAGAAATGCATAAAAGATCAAATCTCAGCAATAAGCTTTATTTCATAAGAAAGCTGTATCAGTCTAAGCTAAGTGATGGACAGAATATGCAGGACTATATAAGAAACACCCTAGAGATTGTGGAGTGTCTCAGGGGTATTGGAGAAGAAATGAAAGATTTTCATGTTGCTTCGCTTCTAGTAAGTTGTCTTCCAGAAAGTTATGACACACTTGTGACTGCACTAGATGCACGGCCAGATGATGAGCTGACACTAGAGTATGTTAATGGCAAACTTGTGGATGAATTCAAGAGAAAAACGCAGCATGTAGGCAGCAGCAATGAATCCAGAGCAAAAGCAGCATTAAAGACACAGGATTTCTCTAAATTTAAGAGAAATCTAAGAGAAACTCGTGAATGTTTTGTCTGTAAAAAGCCAGGCCACCTTAAAGCAGACTGCAGAATTTGGAAAGCAAGAATGAGTCAGCTTAAAAAAGCAGAACAGTAATCAAAGAGTTAAACAGCTGTAAAGGAAGATTCTGCATGTGTTGAAGCTGAATTTAAAGTGAACCTCAAAGATGAGCTAAGCCCACCAGCATCAGGGGCTTATCTACAGCATTCTGGAATGCTGTAGATAAGCCCCCCGATGTATCCTGAAAGATGAGAAAAAGAGGTTAGATTATACTCACCCAGGGGCGGTCCAGCTGCGGTCCGGTCCGATGGGCTTCGCGGTTCGGTCTGGGGCCTCCCATCTTCTTACGATGACGTCCTCTTCTTGTATTCACGCTGCGGCTCTGGTGCAGGCGTACTTTGTCGGCCCTGTTGAGGGCAGAGCAAAGTACTGCAGAGCGCAGGTGTCGGGAAAGGTCAGAGAGGCCAGTACAAGCCCATCGGCAAAGCATATATGGTGTGTTATGATCCTTAGTGGTTGAGGATCACAAATTACTCCAGCTAAGTAACAAACATAGGACAAGCTCTAGGGAGGTGGCAAACTGGACTGTTATGGTTCTCAATGGCAAGAGAACATAGCCCAGCATACATAGGAACTAGCTCTTGGAAGGATGGAAACTTAAACTGACCATGAACTAAACCTGCCGCACAACTAACAGTAGCCGGGTAGCGTAGCCTGCGTTTTATCCCTAGACGCCCAGCGCCGGCCGGAGGACTAACTAATCCTGGCAGAGGAAAATATAGTCCTGGCTCACCTCTAGAGAAATTTCCCCGAAAGGCAGACAGAGGCCCCCACATATATTGGCGGTGATTTAAGATGAAAATGACAAACGTAGTATGAAAATAGGTTTAGCAAAATCGAGGTCCGCTTACTAGATAGCAGGAAGACAGAAAGGGTACTTTCATGGTCAGCTGAAAACCCTATCAATACACCATCCTGAAATTACTTTAAGACTCTAGTATTAACTCATAACATCAGAGTGGCAATTTCAGATCACAAGAGCTTTCCAGACACAGAAACGAAACTGCAGCTGTGAACTGGAACAAAATGCAAAAAACAAACAAGGACAAAAGTCCGACTTAGCTGGAAGTTGTCTGGTAGCAGGAACATGCACAGAAAGGCTTCTGATTACAATGTTGACCGGCATGGAAGTGACAGAGGAGCAAGGTTAAATAGCGACTCCCACATCCTGATGGGAACAGGTGAACAGAGGGGATGATGCACACAAGTTCAATTCCACCAGTGGCCACCGGGGGAGCCCAAAATCCAATTTCACAACACTGGACTGACCGCAAATCTGAACCTATCTGTTATGACCCCAATGGCAGAGGGTCTCAGGAATAAATACCAAGTCTGCAAACACAAAAAACCAGCTCATAGGGCAGTGGTAACTGGGCTGACCATATATCTAATCCTAGCACCACAAATAGCAGTAGCCGGGGAACGTGCCTACGTTGGTTCTAGACGTCTCGCGCCAGCCGGAGAACTAACTAACCCTAGAAGGGAAAAGAAAGACCTTTCTTGCCTCCAGAGAAAAGACCCCAAAAGTTGGATACAAGCCCCCAACAAATAATAACGGTGAGGTAAGAGGAAAAGACAAACATAAGAATGAGCTAGGTATTTAGCAAAGAGAGGCCCACTAGCTAATAGCAGAATATAGTAAGATGACTTATATGGTCAGCAAAAACCCTATTAAAATATCCACGCTGGATATTCAAGAACCCCCGAACCGACTAACGGCCGGGGGGAGAACACCAGCCCCCTAGAGCTTCCAGCAAGGTCAGAACTCACATTTAGTACAAGCTGGACAAAAATAGAAGCAAAGCAAATAACCCAAAAAACAAAGAAGCAAGACTTAGCTTAATTTTGCAAGAACCAGGACCAGCAGACAGGAGCAACAGAAGGATCTGATTACAACGATGCCAGGCACTGGACTAAGGATCCAGGAAGTTTATATAGCGACACCCCTGGACTAACGACCCAGGTGAGTGCCAAACTGAAGAAAGACAATCCCAGAGTCATATCACTAGTGACCACAAGAGGGAGCCAAAAAGTCTAATTCACAACACCTATCCAAACACACTAGAAGTAGCCGGTGAACGTGCCTAAAAATCCTAGACGTCTCGAGCCAGCCTGAGGAACTAACTACCCCTAGAGAGAAAGAAAGACCTCTCTTGCCTCCAGAGAAATAATCCCCAAAGATATAGAAGCCCCCAACAAATAATAACGGTGAGGTAAGAGGAAGGCACATACACAGGGGTGAAAGCAGATTCAGCAAATGAGGCCCAATAATACTAGATAGCAGAAAATAGAAAAGGGAATCTATGCGGTGAGTAAAAAACCCTTACAAAATATCCACTCTGAGATTTCAAGAACCCCCACACCAACTAACGGTGTGGGGGGAGAAACTCAGTCCCCTAGAGCAACCAGCAAGCGAGGAAATCACATTTTAGCGAGCTGGACTAAAAACATAATGAACGCTGATAATCAAAAAATGATCAAACAAAAACTTAGCTTGTCTTGGAGAGACTGGGAGCAAGGTAGCCACAAGGAATCTGAAGAGCACTGAATACATTGATAGCAGGCAAGGAACTGAGTATCCAGGTGAGCTAAATAGGAAACCAACCAAGGATAACGAACCAGCTGATGCTGCAACCCGCAGAAAGACAACACTACACAGTACCGCTTGTGACCACTAGAGGGAGCCCAAAAATAGAGTTCACAACAGTACCCCCCCCCTTGAGGAGGGGTCACCGAACCCTCATCAAGACCCCCAGGGCGATCAGGATGAGCCGCGTGGAAGGCACGAACCAAATCGGCCGCATGAACATCAGAGGCGACAACCCAGGAATTATCCTCCTGACCATAGCCCTTCCACTTAACCAAATATTGAAGCCTCCGTCTAGAGATACGAGAATCCAAAATCTTCTCCACCACGTACTCCAATTCGCCCTCGACCAGCACCGGAGCAGGAGGCTCAACAGAAGGAACCACAGGTACCACATACCTCCGCAACAAAGACCTATGGAACACATTATGAATGGCAAACGATGCTGGGAGATCCAAACGAAAAGACACCGGGTTAAGGATTTCCAAGATCTTATAAGGACCGATGAAGCGAGGCTTGAATTTAGGAGAGGAGACCTTCATAGGAACATACCGAGAAGACAGCCACACCAAATCCCCAACACGAAGTCGGGGACCCACACCGCGGCGGCGGTTGGCAAAGCGCTGAGCCTTCTCCTGTGACAACCTCAAATTGTCCACCACATGGTTCCAAATCTGCTGCAACCTATCCACCACAGAATCCACCCCAGGACAGTCAGAAGACTCAACCTGACCCGAGGAAAAACGAGGATGGAAACCAGAATTGCAGAAAAAAGGTGAAACCAAAGTAGCAGAACTAGCCCGATTATTAAGGGCAAACTCGGCCAAAGGCAAAAAAGTCACCCAATCATCCTGATCAGCAGAAACAAAACATCTCAAATAAGTTTCCAACGTCTGATTAGTTCGCTCGGTTTGGCCATTAGTCTGAGGATGGAAGGCCGACGAAAAAGACAAATCAATGCCCATCTTAGCACAAATGGTCCGCCAAAACCTGGACACAAACTGGGATCCTCTATCAGACACAATATTCTCAGGAATGCCGTGCAAGCGAACCACATTCTGAAAAAATAGAGGAACCAAATCGGAGGAAGAAGGCAACTTAGGCAAGGGCACCAAATGGACCATCTTGGAAAAACGATCACACACCACCCAGATGACAGACATTTTCTGAGATACTGGAAGATCCGAAATAAAATCCATGGAAATGTGCGTCCAAGGCCTTTTCGGAACAGGCAAAGGCAAAAGCAAACCGCTGGCACGAGAACAGCAAGGCTTAGCCCGAGCACAAATCCCACAAGACTGCACAAAGGAACGCACATCCCGCGACAAGGAAGGCCACCAGAAGAACCTAGCCACCAAATCTCTGGTACCAAAAATCCCAGGATGACCCGCCAACACCGAAGAATGAACCTCGGAAATAACTCTGCTGGTCCATCTATCCGGGACAAACAGTCTCTCTGGTGGACAACGGTCAGGTCTATCCGCCTGAAATTTCTGCAGCACTCGTCGCAAATCTGGGGAAATGGCAGACAAAATCACTCCCTCTCTGAGAATACCAGCCGGCTCAGAAACTCCCGGAGAGTCAGGCACAAAACTCCTAG
Source organism: Ranitomeya variabilis (assembly GCF_051348905.1). NCBI lineage: Eukaryota > Metazoa > Chordata > Amphibia > Anura > Dendrobatidae > Ranitomeya > Ranitomeya variabilis. The sequence goes on along the minus strand of NC_135234.1, from coordinate 704,658,859 downwards.
AAAGTGCATCAGCTTTCACGTTCTTCGGACCAGGCAGGTATGAGACCATGAAGTTGAAACGGGAGAAAAACAACGACCAACGAGCCTGTCTAGGATTCAGGCGCTTGGCAGATTCAAGGTAAATCAGATTTTTGTGATCAGTCAAGACCACCACACGATGTTTAGCTCCTTCGAGCCAATGTCGCCACTCCTCAAATGCCCACTTCATAGCCAACAACTCCCGATTACCAACATCATAATTCCGCTCGGCAGGCGAAAACTTTCTTGAAAAGAAAGCACATGGCTTCATCACAGAGCCATCAGAGCTTCTCTGCGACAAGACAGCCCCTGCTCCAATCTCAGAAGCATCAACCTCGACCTGGAAGGGAAGAGAGACATCTGGCTGACATAAGACTGGAGCTGAAGAAAACCGGTGCTTCAGCTCCCGAAAGGCCTCCACGGCCACAGGAGACCAATTAGTCACATCAGAACCCTTCTTGGTCAAATCCGTCAAAGGTTTAACCACGCTAGAAAAATTAGCGATGAAACGACGGTAAAAATTAGCAAAACCCAAGAACTTCTGAAGACTCTTAACAGACGTGGGCTGAGTCCAGTCATGAATAGCCTGGACCTTGACTGGGTCCATCTCCACAGTAGAAGGAGAAAAAATAAAACCCAAAAAGGAGACCTTCTGTACTCCGAAGAGGCATTTTGAGCCCTTCACAAATAAAGGATTGGCACGCAGGACCTGAAACACCATCCTGACCTGCTTCACATGGGACTCCCAATCATCAGAAAAGACCAAAATGTCATCCAAATAAACAATCATAAATTTATCCAGATATTCTCGGAAAATGTCATGCATGAAGGACTGAAACACAGAAGGAGCATTAGAGAGTCCAAAAGGCATCACTAAGTACTCAAAATGGCCTTCGGGCGTATTAAATGCTGTTTTCCATTCATCTCCCTGCTTAATGCGCACAAGGTTATACGCACCACGGAGATCTATCTTGGTGAACCAACTGGCACCCTTAATCCGAGCAAACAAATCAGACAATAGTGGCAAAGGATACTGAAATTTGACTGTAATTTTATTCAGAAGACGATAATCTATACAAGGTCTCAAAGAACCGTCCTTCTTGGCCACAAAAAAAAATCCTGCACCAAGAGGGGAAGAGGATGGGCGAATATGTCCCTTCTCCAAAGACTCCTTTATATAACTCCGCATCGCGGCATGCTCAGGTATAGACAAATTAAAAAGTCGTCCTTTAGGGAATTTACTACCAGGAATTAAATTTATAGCACAGTCACAATCCCTATGAGGGGGCAGGGCACTGGACCTGGGCTCATCAAATACCTCCTGGTAGTCAGACAAAAACTCAGGGACCTCAGAAGGAGTGGAAGAAGCAATAGACACCAACGGAGTATCGCCATGAATTCCCTGACAACCCCAACTTGACACAGACATAGCTTTCCAATCTAAAACTGGATTATGAGCTTGCAGCCATGGCAGACCCAAAACGACAACATCATGCAAATTATGTAGAACGAGAAAGCGAATCACCTCCTGATGTACGGAAGTCATGCACATGGTCATTTGCGTCCAATACTGAGGCTTATTCTCAGCCAATGGCGTAGCATCAATTCCCCTCAGAGGAATAGGAAATTCCAAAGGCTCCAGGACAAAACCACAGCGCCTGGCAAACGACAAATCCATCAGATTCAGGGCAGCACCCGAATCCACAAAAGCCATAACCGGGTAGGACGACAAAGAACAAATCAAAGTAACAGACAAAATAAATTTAGGCTGTATAGTACCAATGGTGACAGGTTTAGCGATTTTTTTTAAGCGTTTAGAGCATGCTGAGATAACATGAGTAGAATCACCACAGTAAAAGCACAACCCATTTTGACGTCTATGACTTTGTCGCTCAATTCTGGTCAGAGTTCGGTCACATTGCATAGACTCAGGTCTCTGTCCAGAAAATACCGCCAAAGGATGAGCAGATTTGCGCTCCCGCAAACGCCGATGAACCTGAATGGCTAAAGCCATAGAATCACTCAGACTTGTAGGGGTGGGAAACCCCACCATAACATTCTTAACGGCCTCAGAAAGACCTTCTCTGAAATTTGCAGCCAGGGCACACTCATTCCATTGAGTAAACACCGACCATTTCCGAAATTTTTGACAATACACCTCTGCTTCATCCTGACCTTGAGAGATAGCCAGCAACGCTTTTTCTGCCTGATTCTCAAGATTAGGCTCCTCATAAAGCAGTCCAAGAGCCAGAAAAAATGCATCTACATTAAGCAATGCAGGATCTCCTGGCGCCAGAGAGAAAGCCCAATCTTGAGGGTCGCCACGCAACAAGGAGATAACAATTTTAACTTGCTGAGCGGAATCACCAGAGGAACGAGGTCTCAGAGATAGAAATAACTTACAATTATTCTTAAAATTTTGAAACCTAGATCTATCTCCAGAAAACAACTCAGGAATGGGTATCTTTGGTTCTGACATAGGGCTACGAATAACAAAATCCTGAATACTTTGCACCCGTGCAGTAAGATGATCCACACTAGAAGTCAGAGTCTGAACATTCATGTCTGCAGCTGAGCTCAAAACCACCCAGAGTTCAAGGGGATGAAAGAAGCTAAACAGACTGCAGCAAAGGAAAAGCGGGAGGAAAAAAAAAAAATGTACTCAGGTCTTCTTTTTATCCCACTTCTGCGATGCATTAAACACTTTCAGGCCTGCTATACTATTATGATCCTTAGTGGTTGAGGATCACAAATTACTCAAGCTAAGTAACAAACATAGGACAAGCTCTAGGGAGGTGGCAAACTGGACTGACCGCAAATCTGAACCTATCCAAACACACTAGAAGTAGCCGGTGAACGTGCCTAAAAATCCTAGACGTCTCGAGCCAGCCTGAGGAACTAACTACCCCTAGAGAGAAAGAAAGACCTCTCTTGCCTCCAGAGAAATAATCCCCAAAAATATAGAAGCCCCCAACAAATAATAACGGTGAGGTAAGAGGAAGGCACATACACAGGGGTGAAAGCAGATTCAGCAAATGAGGCCCACTAATACTAGATAGCAAAAAATAGAAAAGGGAATCTATGCGGTCAGTAAAAAACCCTTACAAAATATCCACTCTGAGATTTCAAGAACCCCCACACCAACTAAAGGTGTGGGGGGAGAAACTCAGTCCCCTAGAGCAACCAGCAAGCGAGGAAATTTTAGCGAGCTGGACTAAAAACATAATGAACGCTGATAATCGAAAAATGATCAAACAAAAACTTAGCTTGTCTTGGAGAGACTGGGAGCAAGGTAGCCACAAGGAATCTGAAGAGCACTGAATACATTGATAGCAGGCAAGGAACTGAGTATCCAGGTGAGCTAAATAGGAAACCAACCAAGGATAACGAACCAGCTGATGCTGCAACCCGCAGAAAGACAACACTACACAGTACCGCTTGTGACCACTAGAGGGAGCCCAAAAATAGAGTTCACAACAATGGTGTATAGATTCTGGTGCAAGCAGCCATATGACAAATAACAAGGATTTCTTCACTGACCTTATTGAAAGCAAGTCAGAAAAGGATGTTCTCTATGTTCCCAGCATTGAACGCAATCTTCTTTTAGTAAAGAAGCTCAGGCAAAAGGGGAATGTAGTTACTTTTAAAGATAACAGCTGCATCATCTCAAAAAAGGGTCTCACTCTTGCAGAAGGAAAAATCCAAGATGAGCTTTATCAGCTAAATGCCAAGAAAGAGTGTACAGTGCTAGACAAGATCTGCATAAGAACTGTATCCATGTATGGCACAGACGTCTTGGGCACAGAGACCCAGAAGCAGTAAGGAAGCTAGTTCAACTTGCAAATGGTATTGAAATCAACCAGTGTAGTCAAATGATGAAGTGCGCTAGCTGTTTTACAGGGAAAATGTCCAGAAAATTCTTTCCTAAAATAAGCACCACTACAGCTGCACAGCCACTGGATCTGATACATACAGATATATGCGCTCCAATGAGTGTTCAAACTCCTTGCAAGAAGAGATATATTCTCACATTTATTGATGACTACTCCAGATACAGAGTACAGACCAAAAATTTGGACACACCTTCTCATTTTGAGATTTTTCTGTATTTTTATGACTATGAAAATTGTGCATTCACACTGAAGGCATCAAAACTATGAATTAAGGCCATGTTCACACTTTGCGGGTTTTACCGCGGATCCGCGGCGATTTTGATGCTGCGGGTCCGCAGCAGTTTCCATAGCGTTTACATTTACATGTAAACCCTATGGAAACCGCAATCCGCTGTGCACATGCTGCGGGAAAAACCGTGCAGAAACGCAGCGGTTTACATTCCGCAGCATGTCACTTCTTTGTGCAGAATCGCTGCGATTCTGCACCCGTAGGAATGCATTGATCCGCTAACTTCCCGCATGGGGCTGTGCCCACGATGCGGGAAGTAAGCGGATCATGTGCAGATGGTACCCGGGGTGGAGGAGAGGAGACTCTCCTCCAGGCCCTGGGAACCATATTAGTGTAAAAAAAAAGAATAAAAATAAAAAATAATGATATACTCACCTCTCAGCGCTGCACGCGGCTGTCCGGTCTCAGTGTTGCTGTGCGAGCAGGACCTGCGGTGACGTCGCGGTCACATGACCGGGAATAACGCCGCGGTCACATGACCGTGACGTCACGAAGGTCCTTCTCGCACAGCATCTTTGGAACCGGACCGCCGCGTGCAGCGCCGAGGAGATCGGGACGTCAGAGGGTGTGTATATTATTTTTAACATTACTATTGATGCTGCATATTGCTGCATATGCAGCATCAATAGTATAGGAGTAATCCCGCAGCGGAAACCGCAAAACACACCGGGATAAATCTGCAGGGATAACCGCAGCGGTTTTGCCCTGCAGATTTATCAAATCCACTGCGGGAGAACCCGCAGAGGACCCCGCAAAGTGTGCACATAGCCTAACACATGTGGAATTATATACTTAACAGAAAAGTGTGAAACAACTGAAGTTATGTCTTGTATTCTAGGTTCTTCAAAGTACTAGCCACCTTTTGCTTTGATGACTGCTTTGCACACTCTTGGCATTCTCTTGATGAGCTTCAAGAGGTAATCACCGGGAATGGTCTTCCAACAATCTTGAAGGAGTTTCCAGAGATGCTTAGCACTTGTTGGCCCTTTTGCCTTCACTCTGCGGTCCTACTCACCCCAAACCATCTCGATTGGGTTCAGGTCTGGTGACTGTGGAGGCCAGGTCATCTGGCGTAGCACCCCATCACTCTCCTTCTTCGTCAAATAGCCCTTACACAGCCTGGAGGTGTGTTTGGGGTCATTGTTCTGTTGAAAAATAAATGATGGTTCAACTAAACGCAAACCGGATGGAATAGCATGCCACTGCAAGATGCTGTGGTAGCCATGCTGGTTCAGTATGCCTTCAATTTTGAATAAATCCCCAACAGTGTCACCAGCAAAGCACCCCCACACCATTATACCTCCTCCATGCTTCATGGTGGGAACCAGGCATGTAGAGTCCATCCGTTCACCTTTTCTGTGTCACACAAAGACACGGTGGTTGGAACCAAAGATCTCAAATTTGGACTCAGCAGACCAAAGCACAGATTTCCACTGGTCTAATGTCCATTCCTTGTGTTTTTTAGCCCAAACAAGTCTCTTCTGCTTGTTGCCTGTCCTTAGCAGTGGTCTCCTAGCAGCTATTTTACCATGCACAAAGTCTCCTCTTAACAGTTGTAGAGATGTGTCTGCTGCTAGTACTCTGTGTGGCATTGACCTGGTCTCTAATCTGAGCTGCTGTTAACCTGCGATTTCTGAGGCTGGGGACTCAGATAAACATATCCTCAGAAGCAAAGGTGACTCTTGGTCTTCCTTTCCTGGGGCAGTCTTCATATGAGCCAGTTTCTTTGTAGCCCTTGATGGTTTTTTTGACACTGCACTTGGGGACACTTTCAAAGTTTTCCCAATTTTTCGGACTGACCGACCTTCATTTCTTAAAGTAATGATGGCCCCTTGTTTTTCTTTACTTAGCTGCTTTTTCTTGCCATAATACAAATTCTAACGGTCTATTCAGTAGTACTATCAGCTGTGTATCCACCAGACTTCTGCACAACACAACTGATGGTCCCAACACCATTTATAAGGCAAGAAATCCCACTTATTAAACCTTACAAGGCACACCTGTGAAGTGAAAACCATTCCCGGTGACTACCTGTTGTAGCTCATCAAGAGAATGCCAAGAGTGTGCAAAGCAGTCATCAAAGCAAAAGGTGGCTACTTTGAAGAACCTAGAATATAAGACATAATTTCAGTTGTTTCACACTTTTTTGTTAGGTGTATAATTCCACATGTGCTAATTCATAGTTTTGATGCCTTCAGTGTGAATGTACAATTTTCATAGTCATGAAAATTCAGAAAAATCTTTAAATGAGAAGGTGTGTCCAAACTTTTGGTCAGTACTGTATAGTCACCTACCTGCTTCACAGTAAGGATGAAGTTCCACAGAAACTTGAAGAATATCTTGCTGTAGTGTTTAAAAAATTTCAAAGAATGCCAAAAGCCCTGCGTGCAGATAATGGAACCGAATATACAAGTGGTAAGGTGCAAGCCATTCTGAAAAACAATGGAATCATGTTCCAGACTACCATTCCATACAACCCAGGACAAAATGACATTGCAGAGAGAAAGAACCGTACTCTCTGTGAAAGTGGAAGAAGTATGTTGTTTGATGCGAATCTACCTACAACGTATTGGGGAGAAGCCATCATGACAGCTTGCTGTCTTCAAAACAGACTGCCAGGTAAAGCCACAAATAAAACTCCATATGAGCTATGGAACTGCGAGAAGCCAAACCTGAAGCACCTCAGGATATTTGGAAGCAAAACGTTTGTGTATGTTCCCAAAGAAAACCATTCCAAGTGGGAATCACATGTAAAGCAAGGAGTCCTGGTGGGCTATAGTAAAAGTAAAAAGGGATACAGAATCCTGCACCCAGAGATCTGTATCGCTCAAATTTCATGAAGTTGCACCAGTTATTCAATCTAAGAAGCAAGAACAAGAATTTCAATCACCAAACCCAGACACCGAAAAGGAATACACTGAAGTGTGAATAAGCTTTGAAGCCACCAAGGAAGACACAGAATAAACAAGTCAACCTCCAGTCAGGAGATGAGAAAGGCCAAACAAAGGTATCCCAGCTAGACGCATTTCTTATATGGTCAGAACACTTCCAGAACCATAGCCACAGTCATGGCAAGAGATGCAAAAACTGCCTGTCCACGAGAAACAGAAGTGGATAAATGCCGCTAATGAAGAGATGAAGTGCCTTCACCAACTCCAAGAATGGGAGCTTACTGAGCTAACACAAGGAAAAAGAGTTATCGGCTGTAAATGGGTCTGTAACAACTCTGCTGGCATCACTACATGGCCTCGCATCCCTCACACACCATCTTACTCACTGCTCCATGTCATGTTGTGATCTCTATCTGCTGCCGGCTCCATGTTCTGTGCCTCTGCTCTTTGCACGCTTCCTGGCTGTGTGCATAGGGGGGTGGTGCCAGAACTCTCTGGTTCTTATGAAATCATGGTGCACCTGTCTAATCTGTTCCTGACCAATTACCAAGAGACCTCCAGTATTTAGGGCAGCTCCACCCTGTGGACTGGGCCTGTGCAATGTCTAAACTCAGTTAGTGTCTAGCTTCAGAGCTGCCCGGCCTTGCTCTGTGTTCCGCCTTCTCTGGAGGCTATTCTCCTTGTCTTGCCTTGATCTTGTTTGTCTGCCCTCCAGGAGGCTGTATATCCTGGTCTCAGTGTCTGTCCTTGCTTTGGTCTGTCCGCCCACCAGGAGGCAGAATATCCTGATCCCTGTCTCTTTGTTCTTGTGCCTTGTCTCGTTCCATTACCTTGTCTGAACTTTGTCCTCTGTCTTCCTGTCTCCTTGTCTGTGGCTTCTTTCCCTGCTGTGTCTTTCCTTGTGTCCTTTCTGTTTGCTTATGCTCCGCACTCTTGCGGCTCTGCCTGCTCTGTACCCTTGTGACTTTGCCTGTGCTCCGCTCTCTTGCAGCTTTACCTCTGCTCCGCACTCCTGTGGTTCTGCTCCATTCTACTCTGCTCCGCTCCTGCTGCTGCAGAAATCTCTTGCTGCAGCTCCTCTCCGCATTCCTTGCGGTTCTGCTCTGCTTAGCTTTTGCTGCTGCAGAAACCTCTTGCTGCAGCTCCTCTCCACATTCCTTGCAGTTATGCTCTGCTTAGCTTCTGTTGCTGCACTATCTCTTGCTGCTCTACCGCTCCTATCTGCAGCCTTGCGGATCTCTTCCTGTGTGAACAGGTCCCAACCTGTTCCTTCATACTTCTTTCCTTCCTGCTTGTTTCCGTACCTGTATCTCCTGTGTGAACAGGTCCCAACCTGTTCCTTCATACTTCATTCCTTCCTGCTTGTTTCCTTACCTGCACCTCCTGTGTGAACAGGTCCCAACCAGTTCCTTCATACTTCATATCCGTACCTACACCTCCTGTGTGAGCAGGTCCCTACCTGTTCCTTCATACACCACACCAACCTGCCCTGTGTCTCAGCCGTGCTTGCCTGCCCTGGGTCTCAGCCGTGCCTGCCTGCCCTGTGTCTCAGCTGTGCCTGCCTGCCCTGTGTCTCAGCCGTACCTGCCTGCCCTGCGTCTCAGCTGTGCCTGCCTTCACTGTGTCTCAGCCATGCCTGCCTGCCCTGTGTCTCAGCCATGCCTGCTTGCCTTGTGTCTCAGCTGTGCCTGCTTGCCCTGTGTCTCAGCCGTACTGGCTTGCCTACTTGTCTGAGTTTCAGCCGTGTTCATCTATCAGTCCTGCCTGTCACCCGCACCTGTCCTAGTGTTCCTGTTTCCCAAATTGGATCAGCAGCCACAGCCAGACACCACCCTGGAGTAGCACCTGGCAGCTGCCTGCCACCCAAGTCTGACCTCACCATCAGAGGCTCCAGAGAAGACCAAGGCAGCTGTCCTAGTCACGACCCTTCCTGGGTACTCTGGTTTGTGGCACAGTGGGGTCGCAAACCCCCTGGCTCACACCCACCAGTCAGGGCGTGAGCGTGACAGGGTCTTCAAAAACAAATATGACTCAGAAGGTAAAGTTCACTGGTTTAAGGCAAGATTGGTTGCAAAACTATGGTGAAGATTATGATGCTACATTTTCTCCAGTTGCGAAGCAAGACACATTCTGAACATGTCCGTAGTTGCAGTTCAACAGATGACAGTGAGACATTTTGACATCAAAACAGCCTTCCTATATGGTGACATTGAAGAAGAGTTGTACATGAGCCAACCCGAGGGATATATTAAAAAGAGTTAAGAGCACCTTGTTTGTAAAATGCAAAAATCTCTCTATGGACTTAAGCAGTCGGCAAGAGCATGGAACTCGAAAATGAACAAAGTTTTGATGGATGAAGGATTTAAAAGATCTCAAGCTGATCCATGTTTGTATTTGAAGAATGTAGAGAAGGAGTGGATGTATGTTCTCCTATATGTAGATGCTGTAATCATGTCTAATTAAGATGAAAAAGAAGTTGCAAAGCTAGGTTAAATTCTCAACCAGCACTTTGAGACTATGGAGCTTCGAAATGCGACATATTATTTGGGAATCCAAATCCAGAGAGAGGAAGATGGGAGTTTTCTTCTCAACCAAAGTTCTAAAATGTCTGCAATCCTAAACCAGTTTGGAATATCAGAAGCCAAAGGTGCATCAACACCAATGGATCCGTCCTACTTAAAGTCTTAAAGTTTGAAGGAGAAGAAGATCTCCTACCCAGCAATGTGAGTTACAGACAAGCAGTGGGGGCCCTTCTGTACATAGCAACCACAACTCGTCCGGATATCACAGCCACAGTCGGAATTCTCTGTCGACGTGTAATCAAGCCACACCAAAGAGACTGGAATGCAATTAAGAGAATTCTTCAATATCTTAAAGAAACTTAAAGTCTAAGTCTTAAGATATCTGCATCAGGAGATCTCACTCTCAGAGGTTATGTGGATGCAGATTGGGCTGGAGATTCAAGTGATCAGAAATCAACAAGTGGTGGTTACTTGTTCAAGTTAGGAGAAAATTCAATTTCTTGGTCCAGCAGAAAACAAGTGTCAGTCGCATTATCTTCTACAGAAGCAGAATATATGTCTGCTTCTTATGCAAGTCAAGAAGTAATTTAGTTGAAACAACTTTTGGAAGATTTCTGCAAACCACTAGCTCAACCAACAGTTATGCATGAGGACAACAAAGGATGCATTAAAATTGCCAGCAGTGTGCAAGGACTAAGCACTTTGATGTAAAACATCACCACTTACGTGACTTAGTGGAACGTGGTGTACTTGAATTTGTTTATTGCGAGTCTGACAAGATGATAGTCGATGGTATGAGAAAGCCATTACCAAGAGCCAAATTTGTGGACTTCAGAACCGCAATGGGACTAACAGGATAAGTAGTTGTTGAGTGGGGGTGTTAGAATATGTTTGGTGCAACAACTCCATTCCTGTCTATGAGTGTTTAGTTGCTAGATTTGTATGCTGTTTATAAAGATAGAACAAAAAAAACTCCCAGAGGCTCACACAGGAAGAGAATGTGACTGTATTTTCTGTTGGTTTTTTTCTCATGTGTCTGTGTATGAGAGAAGAAGCAGCCTGCTGTAGATGCTGCACAGATAGAGACACACAAATGATTTATTCCTGATCTATTAAGCTTATCATATATTGTTCCTGATTGTTCCTGAATAAAGGAATAAAGAAACTCTGTTGTCACACGCTTGGAGAGTATCCTGAATAATCCGCTGCTAACAACGCTTATACGCACAAATGTAGGAAGAGATAAGTTGAAATAATACAGTCAGTGCCTGATATATGCTGCCTGTGGAGCGGGTCAGGTTCACTTTAATTGTCAAAATTGTGCTGGAATATACAGCACAATATATAGATTCACATGCAAGTGCGCAAGATCTTCATACACAGAGAGGACCGGACAGCAAAGGGTAAATATATTATATACGCCCCTTACCAGCCATACTAGAAAGCAAATAAGCACTAGTAATTGTGAATTCTGATGGAGCGTTGGAAGTACTAGTACGGTATTTGCTTTTTAGGGTGATAATTCCCCTCTTGTCTGTGCACGGATTTCTGGATCCCAATAACACTAAAATTATTTATAGTGCATTGTTTATATAGCACTATCATTTTCTGCAGAACTTTACAGGCATCATCACTGTCCCTATTGGGGCTCACAATCTAAATTCCCTATCACTATGTCTTTAGAGTGTGGGAGGAAACCGATGCAAACACGGGGAGAATATACAAACTCCTTGCAGATGTTGTCCTTGGTGGGATTTGAACCCAGGACCCCAAGGCTGCAAGGCTAACCACTGAGCCACCTTGCTGCCATAAAATAACTGGACGCAGTAATACAATTTGTTTGGTAGAATTACTGTACTACTATCGCAGTCAATAATGTTTTCTAAAAGCAGATTCTCTGCTGAGTCACTCAGGCTGACATTCCCTGTGCTCCGTCTACCAATAATGAAATTTCTTATTTTTTGCTTTACCACTTGCCTGAATACATTTATCTACATTTATGTAAATATTAAGCCAATAGCATAATCTCTTATTCACAATCCCTTAAATGCACACACTTTACTTTCATATTACAATATGACCTTACAATTTATCATTTAAATGTTTATTTCTACAGGTAAAGAAAAAGAGATGATTTAATTGGAACGTGCCTCAAAGACAACAAGCAAGAGGTTAAAAAAATAAAAAAATAAAAAAATCACAAATTTGTCATCCAGCTTGTTACTCACACATACCAAGAATAGAGAAGAACTGATTTCCTGTCTTCAACAAGAGGGGCAAATAAGCAACATTTACAGCAGAAAGGGATCAGAATCCAGAATAACAGAATAACAAGGCTGAAGAAAAACCTATTAAAGTAAGGACAGACAACGCTGTTTGTGACAAGGTCGATGCTGTCAAAAAATGTGTAGTTTATTGTATGCATATTCTGTATGAATTAACATGCTTAGACAATGAAGTTTTTAACACATCTTTTTTTAGAAGGGAAATTTTATGGATATTCAACATTAATTAAAGAGACCGTCCACTACTTTAACACTGGCCAATCCTTAGGTAGGTCATCAACATTTGATCAGTGGGGATGCGACACCCAGCACCCCTGACGATCAGCTGTTCTCAGTGTCGGCAGTGGCCGATACTGCTCAGTTACAGAGCTGCACAGCTCCATCGACGGAATAGTGTCCGCAACCGGGTACTGCACACCCACACACTATTGATTAGAATAGGAGGGTGGATGTGTAGTATGCTGCTGCCATTACTGAGTTGGTGAAGTTGGCTGTGCAGCTCTGTAACTGGGCAGTTCAGGTTGCTGACCAGGAACAGCTGTTTGGCGGGGGTGCTGGGCATCGCACCCTCCGCTAATCAGACATTAACGACCTATCCTAAGGATAGGTCATCAATGTTATAGTAGTGGACAACCTCTTTAAACAGGGGAAATTCTCAAAGAAAAAAAAAATAGCACCACATAGGGTCCTGCTGTCTATTATCATCTGATGAAGGGGTTTATCCCTGAAACACATTAAAAGGGTATTCTCAAATTTTCAATTTCTTGATCGCTAGGGGTCCCACCACTGAACCCCCTACTGATCATGAAAACTGAGGCTCTTGGAGCCCTATGTGGCGGTTGATCATGCCCAAAGTCGCTTCATTCATTTTTATGAAGACTGACCAAGAACTGCACTCAGCAATCTCCAGCGGTCCCATTAAGTATGAAAGGAGCGCCAGTGAGAATGATCAACCACTGCTTCATTTGGAGCGCCCCCAGATGCAGGGCCGCGGGGTACTCGGTACCGGGCCTCTCTGTCTCAGTTCTGGGGTCGTCACGGTAGCTAGACCCGGTCCGTGACCCTGCTAAGGGACGTCCAATGAAAGGTGCGATGATGGTGCGTGGTGTAGGTCGCGGTGAATAATGAGGACACAGGGTTGCAGTCTCTTTACCTCTTTACTGAAGGCTTCAGCGTCCGCAATCCAGAGTACTGTTAACAGGGCTGGCTGAGACCGGCCGGTCCGAAGGCACATCCAGAGTTCCCTTTGCAGGTGGAAATCAGTGTCTACCTTCTAGCGCCTGTGTGTTGTAGTACTTCCCTGCTGAGCACCACGGGTTAGTCCTCACAACTGTCGTGTATATTTCTGGTCTTTCTCTCTCTCTCTCTCTCTGTCCCCCAGATGATATGGATGGGATGCACCCGTATGACGGGGTAGGCCTGGAGCTATTTTATAGGGACCCTAGGGACGCCCCTCTCTCACAGTTTGCCTCCGTTGTCTTCGTTAGGTGTAATGGTGAGACAGCCAACCTATGGTTAACTGCCCGGCCATAGTTTAAAGTAATGCGTGGAGTCTCTTACTTTCTCGGCATTCCGGCCACCGGCTACGCGCCTCAGAAGGATGTTGCTGATCTTGAGGCACGACTCCTTCTGATGTTATCTCCTTTTTGCTGTATTTCCGTTCCTCACTTCTCCACAATAAACCTCGCTTCTTGTCCTTTCTTAGGAGTCTGCCGCTGTAAGGCACAGGCACAACTCCGTAACGATCTGTCTCCTTCTAGGACTCTGCCAGGATCCCACTCCTGACAGGTCCTCTCTCTAGCTCTTCCCAGCTACTTTCTCCCTAACTTCCTGTCCAACCCCCAGTTTTACCAGAGCGTGAGGAGTGGCCTACTAGATAGAACCACTCCCCCTGGTGGCCAGAGTGTGAAGTGTATTGGTGTCTGTGATACCTGGTCAGGTGAACTCCTTAAGTGCCATCAGACGTACCATCACTCCCCTTAGCGGCGGAGCGTCAGTACTGCAACGACCAGGACTCTGGGGAGCTGCACTCCCCCCCGGTTAAATCCAGTACTCCCGGACTGGGAAAATAAGAACAACAATACATGTTAACAGAAAACACATAAAATTTTGAAATATCATAAACAATTAAACATAACAGTGCTTCCCTTTATGGGAGGTGAGGACTCTTGAACGTTGCGAAAGTTTTTGTCATGCACAGTTCATGACTCCCAGTCCAGTGGTTGTAACTTTAAAACAGCAGGGACCCCGGGTAAACAAAGGGGTCCCTTTTGAAAGTCTTGGAGCAATTCACTGTCCACTGCCCCATTGTCCATTTTTAAACTTGTATCAAAGATATTTACACAAACACAATTAGCAACTTTAGTTAATACCTCCAAGTTTTGTAGCGAAGGGGAGTCTGATTCTTGGTGCTACGTGTAGACCTCCGTAGTGCGGGGGTTGCTATTGGCCTAGCAGGGCTCGCTATGCTTGCTACCACTGGTGTAGTGCACTGCCTTCTAGTTACACTTCTAGTGAGTCTGGGTAGCACTGGCATGCTGGATCTCTCAGAGCTGCTGCTACCAACAGTGGGTACGGCAGATTCGCCGATAGCAGAGGGAGGCTCCGCCAGTCCGACGGTGGGCATGGCATCGTCCGGCGGGGTCTGTGGTGATTGCGGGTCCGGAGGATCTGGCACCACGTCTAGTTCAGGCGGGTTCGGTCGACGAAACGTTAAGATAGGTACCACGATGGCCTGATTTATTTGAGTCCAAGACTGGGGAAAATCACCAAGAACAGTGTGTACCATTTTCTCCTCTTCTACAGGTGGAGAGGCTCTTGGACCTGTTTCCTTCTCCCTCAACTTATCGGGGCATACCTTAAGGTGGTCTCTGGATATTGCCGTTGAGGTTTCCCCTCCATCTTTGCTGATGAGACAGACCTAAGGGTACCGTCTCACATAACGATTTACCAACGATCACGACCAGCGATACGACCTGGCCGTGATCGTTGGTAAGTGGTTGTGTGGTCGCTGGGGAGCTGTCACACAGACAGCTCTCCAGCGACCAACGATGCCGAAGGCTCCGGGTAACCAGGGTAAACATCGGGTTACTAAGCGCAGGGCCGCGCTTAGTAACCCGATGTTTACCGTGGTTACCAGCGTAAAAGTAAAAAAAAAAAAACAGTACATACTCACATTCCGGTGTCTGTCCCCCAGCGTTCTGCTTCTCTCCACTGTGTCTGTGCCAGCCGGAAAGCACAGCGGTGACGTCACCGCTGTGCTCGCTTTCCGGCCGGCCGGCGCTCACAGTGCAGAGAAGCAGAACGCCGGGGGACAGACACCGGAATGTGAGTATGTACTGTTAGTTTTTTTTTACTTTTACGCTGGTAACCACGGTAAACATCGGGTTACTAAGCGCGGCTCTGCGCTTAGTAACCCGATGTTTACCCTTTGTTACAAGCGAACGCATCGCTAGATCGCTGTCACACACAACGATCCAGCGATGACAGCGGGAGATCCAGTGATGAAAGAAAGTTCCAAACGAGCTGCTACGACGTACGATTCTCAGCAGGGTCCCTGATCGCTGCTGCGTGTCAGACACAGCGATATCGTATGGATATCGCTGGAACGTCACGGATCGTACCGTCGTAGCGACAAAAGTGCCACTGTGAGACGGTACCCTTAGTATTGTTGAAATCGGACGGCAGGATGGTATACGGTTCTGCTTCCCATTGGTCGTCAAGTTTGTGTAGCCTTCTCTTCCGCTTGAGTACTTGCTCACCAGGTGGCAAGGGAATCGCAGGAGCATGCTGGTTGTAGTCCCTTTCCTGTTTTTGCCTGGCCTGAGTGAGACTTCTTTCCACGCATTCCTGTACTTTTGCTGCCTCTCTGTATCCCAATCGGCATCCGGTGAGGTATCTTCGGGGGTTAGAACCCCCATGTCCAGATCAACAGGCAACTTGCTAGACCTTCCTCGCATCAGGTATGCCGGAGTGCAGTTGGTAGACTTCACTGGGATGTGGTTGTACATGTCTACCAGGTCGGGCAATTTTGTTGGCCACAAGTTCCGTTCTTCTACAGGCAAGGTCTTCAGTAAGTCAATCACAACTTGGTTCATCTTTTCGCACATCCCGTTGGTTTGGGGATGGTACGGTGTGGTTCTGATCTTCTTACACCTGTACAGATTGCAGAACTCCTTGAACACCTCCGCCTCAAACGCTGGTCCCTGATCGGTCAGTACCTTCTCCGGATACCCATGGGGCCTACAGAAGTACTGCTGGAAGGTTTTGGCGGCCATCCTGGCCATTAGATCCTTGACAGGTACAACCACCAGGAACCTGGAGTAGTGATCTATGATGGTGAGAGCATAAGTATAGCCCGACCGGCTAGGCGTCAGCTTCACGTGGTCTAGCGCGACCAGTTCTAGCGGCCGTTTGGTGATGATGGGCTGCAAAGGAGCTCGTTGGCTGTCACGGTCCTTCCTGCGTAGGCTGCACGGGCCACACTCCCGACACCACTTCTCGATGGCTCTTTTCATGCCAATCCAATAGAATCTCCCTCGGAGTAGTCTCTCCAACTTCCCCCACCCGAAGTGTCCAGCCCCATCGTGGTACGCTCCCAGAACCATTGGCGCATCTTGCCTTGGAACCACTATCTGCCATACCAATTAATGAGTGCGGGGGTTGATACTCCTTCGGCACAGCTTACCATCGTGAATAAACAATTTGCTTCAACCCTTCCACAGCTGTTGGGTTTCTTGTGGATCATCCGGGCCGGGATGCAAACCTGGCTGCGTCAGGAGCTCTTTCACCCGACGGACCACAGGGTCACCATCCTGGGTCTCTGCCCACCCGTGGTGGGGCAGGGGATTCAGCGTGGCATCTTGGTTGTTCCTGTGCCTGTTCTTCACATGATGGGAGCACTGAGTGGCTTTGGGGCGATGGAAAGCGGGCAGCTCTACTTCTTCAAGTGCCACCAGGTCCTCCCCCGTTTCTGGCAAATTGGGCATCCGGGACAAGGCATCGGCATTCGCATTCTTGCGTCCTGCCCGGTACTTGATGGTGAAGTCGTAATTGGACAGCCGGGCCATCCACCGCTGTTCCAAGGCCCCGAGTTTTGCCGTGTCCAAGTGCGTTAGTGGATTGTTATCCATGAAGACGGTGAATTTTGCTGCAGCCAGGTAGTGCTTGAACCTCTCCGTCACTGCCCAAACGATGGCGAGGAATTCCAGCTTGAAGGAACTGTAGTTGTCAGGGTTCCTTTCTGTGGGACGAAGTTTCCTGCTGGCGTAAGCGATTACCCTCTCCTTGCCTTTCTGGACCTGGGACAACACAGCTCCCAGTCCTACATTGCTGGCATCCATATACAGTACAAATGGTTGATCACACTCAGGGTAGGCCAGTACCTCTTCTCCCGTCAGCGCCATCTTCAAGCAAGTGAATGATCCTTCCAGTCCTTCATTCCAATCAAATGGGGTATTCTTCCCCTTGGTCTTCTTGGATTGGCCCTCCAACAGATCTTGCAATGGTGCGGCCTTCTTGGTGAAATCCTTAATGAACCTCCTGTAATAGCCTACCAACCCGAGGAACTGCCGGACTTCATGGAGGTTGCTGGGTTTCGGCCAGTCTTTAATCACCGTAACCTTGTCGGGGTCTGGAGCCACTCCTTCAGCACTCACCACATGGCCGAGATACTGCACTTTGGGTTTCAGCAGGTGGCATTTTGATGGTTTCACCTTTAAGCCAAAGTTGGACAGGGCTTCAAACACCTCGGCCAGGTGCTTCAGATGGTCTTCATAGGTCTTAGAGAAGACAATGACATCATCCAGATACAGCAGTACGGTTTCAAAGTTATTGTGCCCCAGACAGCACTCCATCATCCTCTGGAACGTCCCCGGGGCATTGCACAATCCGAAGGGCATGTAGTTGAATTCACAGAGACCCATCGGCGTCGTGAAGGCCGTCTTCTCCTTGTCCGCCTCCGCCACGGGAACCTGCCAGTACCCACTGGTGAGATCCAAGGTAGAGAAGTAGTTAGCAGATTTTAAAGCAGCCAGGGACTCCTCTATCCTGGGCAGTGGGTATGCATCTTTATGTGTAATGCGATTTAACTGCCTATAATCCACACACATTCTCATTGTGCCATCTTTCTTCTTAACGAGGACTAATGGAGCTGCCCAGGGGCTACAACTGTCCCTCACTACCCCAGCCTCCTTCATCTCTCGCAACATGTCCTTGGCACACTGATAATGAGCTGGGGGTACAGGACGGTATCTCTCTTTTATGGGTCGATGATCCCCTGTGGGGATATGATGTTGGATCCCTTTTACCTGCCCAAAATTTAGGGGGTGTTTGCTAAAGACCCGCTCGTACTCATGAACCACCCTGTAGGCCCCCTGTTTCTGGTGAGGTGGGGTAGAGTCAGTGCCCACGTGTAATTCCCGACACCAACCTTTCGGTTGCCCTGCAGAACCGTTGTTCTCCGCCGGATTGGACGGGACCAAGGGCCCAGGTGCCTGTATCACACTACTATTAACAGTAAACAGTTTGGCAAGTGTGGCATATTTGGCTAGCTGGACTTCTTCCTCCCCACAATTGAGAACACGTACTGGCACCCTCCCCTTGCGGACGTCAACCACCCCTCTGGCTGTCAGGAGGGTAGGCCTATTATCCGAATATACGGGTTCTACCAGGGCCTGATAGTCTTTACCCCTGAGGCCTATGGCTTCCCGACATCATATTAACATTTCACTCCTGGGGGGTATCGCAGTGGGGTTTGAATCACTCACTGTGACACGACCAATTTCACCACCAGTCAGCTCCACCTGCTGTCTTTGCATCAGGGCCCTGATTTCTTTTTGCAGGGCACGTTGTTCACTGTAGCCAACTGTTTCTGCTACCTGTTGTAATAGGACAATAACTTCTGCAAGACAATTTTCTATAACATTAGTACCAAGGGTCATCATGGGATTACATTCACGGCGGTCAATATCAACAATTACAATCCCTTGGGCCTTCAATTCCACCCGCCCCACTTTGATGGTGACCTCTTTATACCCCACTTGTGGCAATGGCTGACCATTACTGGCTATTATGGTGAAAACGTCATCGGGGCCACGAGTAATATCGGTGTCCTCCCAATATCGTTTGTAAAGCACGTAAGGCATAGTCGTCACCTAAGAACCGGTGTCCAGCAAAGCGTTCATGGGGATACCGTCGATCACAATAGGAAGAACTGGTCGCCCTCCAATGTATTTGGCTCTCCAATGCTGCGGGCCTGATCGTCCTACTCCTGGGGGTTGGCCCTCTGCCCCAGGGGTTGCTCGTTTAAATGACAGTACCTTGCAAGGTGGCCCACCTGATGACAGTGGCGGCAGATAGGTCGTCCGTCCCGATGAAAGAGATCGTCGTCCCTGCCTCTGGTCGGCAGAGTCCTCCCCTGTCGCATCCAGGGGACATCCTCTGGTCTGGAGGCCAGCTGGATCTTCTCCTTGGGGGCCTCCTGTAGGGACTGCACGGTCCGGGCTAGGGCAGCAACGCTCTTGGTCAGCTCCTGCATCTGGAGGCGGAGTCCTGCAGGGGAATCGTCCTCTAGGATCTGGGCATCGGCCTCGGCGGCGACTGGGGCATCTGACGCCACCTCCTGGTGGTATGTGAGAGCTTGACGCCTGGGAGGCACTGCACGGCTGGGTTGTCGATCTTGTAGCGCCTGGATGGCTTTATCCTTGAATTGCGCAAAAGTCAGGTCTGGATTCTGCATGGCCAGGAAGTGCAGTTGACCCCTTTGGTGGCTGCACAGGAGCCCCTCAATGAACCGCTCTTTCAGGAGTTTATCTTCATCTTGCATGCTGCCGGGGTCACTCTGCTTGATGGCCCGCAGCGCCTCCTGGAGGTTAAGGGCATAGTCCCGTAAGCTATCCTGCGGCCTCTGTTTGCACCCATAGAAAGTCAACTTAATTTCCGTAGCGGTGCGGGTGTCAAATTTGGCTTTAAGCTTTGCAAAGACCTGCTGTGCAGTTCTCTTATCCGTGGCGGGCCAGGACTTCACTTCTCTCAGAGCCGCCCCAAAGAGTTGGCCTGTTATCATATGAACTTTCTGGGGCTCTGTCAAGGGACAGAACTCGAGCAGGCTGCAGATCCCCTCTTTAAAGTCAGTTAATGTATGTGACTCTCCAGAGTTTCGCCGGAGCCAGGCTGCTCCAGGTAGGTACGGCATGGAGAAGGGCATGATGGCTGTTGTAGCCGCAGCAGCCTCCGGCTGGCGGATAGGGGCGGCGAGCTCTGCGGCAACCGGCTGTGGTACAAGGCCCGCGTCTGCATCTACTGCGGGGCCCGAAGGTGCCTCTGGGTCTACGGCTGCGACCGCCGCCTCTGCTCCCCCCGACTCAGACATGGCCGCTCCTTCCCCCTGCTAACCTGCTGGAAGTTGGTGTTCCTCTTCCGGGATCATCGCCTTACCGCGTCTTCTGGTTCCGCGCTCTTTTTGACCGGCTCCGCCCACGAAGCTATAGCTCCTCCCTTCGTGCGCGGCGATGGTGGATTTTGGCGGCAAATAGCAACACGCAGTCTTTGCAATAAATCACGGTTCAAGCACAGTTCAATCACAGTTTCAAGGCACACATGACCTGATTCTTCAGGCTTAAGTAGATCCTGTTCGTGACGCCAAGTTTGGAGCGCCCCCAGACGCAGGGCCTCGGGGTACTCGGTACCGGGCCTCCCTGTCTCAGTTCTGGGGTCGTCACGGTGGCTAGACCTGGTCCATGACCCTGCTAAGGGGCGTCCAATGAAAGGTGCGATGATGGTGCGTGGTGTAGGTCGCGGTGAATAACGAGGACACAGGGTTGCAGTCTCTTTACCTCTTTACTGAAGGCTTCAGGGTCCGCAATCCAGAGTACTGTTAACAGGGCTGGCTGAGACCGGCCGGTCCGAAGGCACATCCAGAGTTCCCTTTGCAGGTGGAAATCAGTGTCTACCTTCTAGCGCCTGTGTGTTGTAGTACTTCCCTGCTGAGCACCACGGGTTAGTCCTCACAACTGTCGTGTATATTTCTGGTCTTTCTCTCTCTCTCCGTCCCCCAGATGATATGGATGGGATGCACCCGTATGACGGGGTAGGCCTGGAGCTATTTTATAGGGACCCTAGGGACGCCCCTCTCCCACAGTTTGCCTCCGTTGTCTTCGTTACGTGTAATGGTGAAACAGCCAACCTATGGTTAACTGCCTGGCCGTAGTTTAAAGTAATGCGTGGAGTCTCTTACTTTCTCGGCGTTCCGGCCACCGGCTACGCGCCTCAGAAGGATGTTGCTGATCTTGAGGCACGACTCCTTCTGATGTTATCTCCTTTTTGCTGTATTTCCCTTCCTCACTTCTCCACAATAAACCTCGCTTCCTGTCCTTTCTTAGGAGTCTGCCGCTGTAAGGCACAGGCACAACTCCGTAACGATCTGTCTCCTTCTAGGACTCTGCCAGGATCCCACCCCTGACAGGTCCTCTCTCTAGCTCTTCCCAGCTACTTTCTCCCTAACTTCCTGTCCAACCCCCAGTTTTACCAGAGCGTGAGGAGTGGCCTACTAGATAGAACCACTCCCCCTGGTGGCCAGAGTGTGAAGTGTATTGGTGTCTGTGATACCTGGTCAGGTGAACTCCTTAAGTGCCATCAGACGTACCATCACTCCCCTTAGCGGCGGAGCGTCAGTACTGCAACGACCAGGACTCTGGGGAGCTGCACTTCCCCCCGGTTAAATCCAGTACTCCCGGACTGGGAAAATAAGAACAACAATACATGTTAACAGAAAACACATAAAATTTTGAAATATCATAAACAATTAAACATAACAGTGCTTCCCTTTATGGGAGGTGAGGACTCTTGAACGTTGCGAAAGTTTTGGTCATGCACAGTTCATGACTCCCAGTCCAGTGGTTGTAACTTTAAAACAGCAGGGACCCCGGGTAAACAAAGGGGTCCCTTTTGAAAGTCTTGGAGCAATTCACTGTCCACTGCCCCATTGTCCATTTTTAAACTTGTATCAAAGATATTTACACAAACACAATTAGCAACTTTAGTTAATACCTCCAAGTTTTGTAGCGAAGGGGAGTCTGATTCTTGGTGCTACGTGTAGACCTCCGTAGTGCGGGGGTTGCTATTGGCCTAGCAGGGCTCGCTATGCTTGCTACCACTGGTGTAGTGCACTGCCTTCTAGTTACACTTCTAGTGAGTCTGGGTAGCACTGGCATGCTGGATCTCTCAGAGCTGCTGCTACCAACAGTGGGTACGGCAGATTCGCCGATAGCAGAGGGAGGCTCCGCCAGTCCGACGGTGGGCATGGCATCGTCCGGCGGGGTCTGTGGTGATTGCGGGTCCGGAGGATCTGGCACCACGTCTAGTTCAGGCGGGTTCGGTCGACGAAACGTTAAGATAGGTACCACGATGGCCTGATTTATTTGAGTCCAAGACTGGGGAAAATCACCAAGAACAGTGTGTACCATTTTCTCCTCTTCTACAGGTGGAGAGGCTCTTGGACCTGTTTCCTTCTCCCTCAACTTATCGGGGCATACCTTAAGGTGGTCTCTGGATATTGCCGTTGAGGTTTCCCCTCCATCTTTGCTGATGAGACAGACCTAAGGGTACCGTCTCACATAACGATTTACCAACGATCACGACCAGCGATACGACCTGGCCGTGATCGTTGGTAAGTGGTTGTGTGGTCGCTGGGGAGCTGTCACACAGACAGCTCTCCAGCGACCAACGATGCCGAAGGCTCCGGGTAACCAGGGTAAACATCGGGTTACTAAGCGCAGGGCCGCGCTTAGTAACCCGATGTTTACCGTGGTTACCAGCGTAAAAGTAAAAAAAAAAAAACAGTACATACTCACATTCCGGTGTCTGTCCCCCAGCGTTCTGCTTCTCTCCACTGTGTCTGTGCCAGCCGGAAAGCACAGCGGTGACGTCACCGCTGTGCTCGCTTTCCGGCCGGCCGGCGCTCACAGTGCAGAGAAGCAGAACGCCGGGGGACAGACACCGGAATGTGAGTATGTACTGTTTGTTTTTTTTTACTTTTACGCTGGTAACCACGGTAAACATCGGGTTACTAAGCGCGGCTCTGCGCTTAGTAACCCGATGTTTACCCTTTGTTACAAGCGAACGCATCGCTAGATCGCTGTCACACACAACGATCCAGCGATGACAGCGGGAGATCCAGCGATGAAAGAAAGTTCCAAACGAGCTGCTACGACGTACGATTCTCAGCAGGGTCCCTGATCGCTGCTGCGTGTCAGACACAGCGATATCGTATGGATATCGCTGGAACGTCACGGATCGTACCGTCGTAGCGACAAAAGTGCCACTGTGAGACGGTACCCTTAGTATTGTCGAAATCGGACGGCAGGATGGTATACGGTTCTGCTTCCCATTGGTCGTCAAGTTTGTGTAGCCTTCTCTTCCGCTTGAGTACTTGCTCACCAGGTGGCAAGGGAATCGCAGGAGCATGCTGGTTGTAGTCCCTTTCCTGTTTTTGCCTGGCCTGAGTGAGACTTCTTTCCACGCATTCCTGTACTTTTGCTGCCTCTCTGTATCCCAATCGGCATCCGGTGAGGTATCTTCGGGGGTTAGAACCCCCATGTCCAGATCAACAGGCAACTTGCTAGACCTTCCTCGCATCAGGTACGCCGGAGTGCAGTTGGTAGACTTCACTGGGATGTGGTTGTACATGTCTACCAGGTCGGGCAATTTTGTTGGCCACAAGTTCCGTTCTTCTACAGGCAAGGTCTTCAGTAAGTCAATCACAACTTGGTTCATCTTTTCGCACATCCCGTTGGTTTGGGGATGGTACGGTGTGGTTCTGATCTTCTTACACCTGTACAGATTGCAGAACTCCTTGAACACCTCCGCCTCAAACGCTGGTCCCTGATCGGTCAGTACCTTCTCCGGATACCCATGGGGCCTACAGAAGTACTGCTGGAAGGTTTTGGCGGCCATCCTGGCCATTAGATCCTTGACAGGTACAACCACCAGGAACCTGGAGTAGTGATCTATGATGGTGAGAGCATAAGTATAGCCCGACCGGCTAGGCGTCAGCTTCACGCGGTCTAGCGCGACCAGTTCTAGCGGCCGTTTGGTGATGATGGGCTGCAAAGGAGCTCGTTGGCTGTCACGGTCCTTCCTGCGTAGGCTGCACGGGCCACACTCCCGACACCACTTCTCGATGGCTCTTTTCATGCCAATCCAATAGAATCTCCCTCGGAGTAGTCTCTCCAACTTCCCCCACCCGAAGTGTCCAGCCCCATCGTGGTACGCTCCCAGAACCATTGGCGCATCTTGCCTTGGAACCACTATCTGCCATACCAATTAATGAGTGCGGGGGTTGATACTCCTTCGGCACAGCTTACCATCGTGAATAAACAATTTGCTTCAACCCTTCCACAGCTGTTGGGTTTCTTGTGGATCATCCGGGCCGGGATGCAAACCTGGCTGCGTCAGGAGCTCTTTCACCCGACGGACCACAGGGTCACCATCCTGGGTCTCTGCCCACCCGTGGTGGGGCAGGGGATTCAGCGTGGCATCTTGGTTGTTCCTGTGCCTGTTCTTCACATGATGGGAGCACTGAGTGGCTTTGGGGCGATGGAAAGCGGGCAGCTCTACTTCTTCAAGTGCCACCGGGTCCTCCCCCGTTTCTGGCAAATTGGGCATCCGGGACAAGGCATCGGCATTCGCATTCTTGCGTCCTGCCCGGTACTTGATGGTGAAGTCGTAATTGGACAGCCGGGCCATCCACCGCTGTTCCAAGGCCCCGAGTTTTGCCGTGTCCAAGTGCGTTAGTGGATTGTTATCCATGAAGACGGTGAATTTTGCTGCAGCCAGGTAGTGCTTGAACCTCTCCGTCACTGCCCAAACGATGGCGAGGAATTCCAGCTTGAAGGAACTGTAGTTGTCAGGGTTCCTTTCTGTGGGACGAAGTTTCCTGCTGGCGTAAGCGATTACCCTCTCCTTGCCTTTCTGGACCTGGGACAACACAGCTCCCAGTCCTACATTGCTGGCATCCATATACAGTACAAATGGTTGATCACACTCAGGGTAGGCCAGTACCTCTTCTCCCGTCAGCGCCATCTTCAAGCAAGTGAATGATCCTTCCAGTCCTTCATTCCAATCAAATGGGGTATTCTTCCCCTTGGTCTTCTTGGATTGGCCCTCCAACAGATCTTGCAATGGTGCGGCCTTCTTGGTGAAATCCTTAATGAACCTCCTGTAATAGCCTACCAACCCGAGGAACTGCCGGACTTCATGGAGGTTGCTGGGTTTCGGCCAGTCTTTAATCACCGTAACCTTGTCGGGGTCTGGAGCCACTCCTTCAGCACTCACCACATGGCCGAGATACTGCACTTTGGGTTTCAGCAGGTGGCATTTTGATGGTTTCACCTTTAAGCCAAAGTTGGACAGGGCTTCAAACACCTCGGCCAGGTGCTTCAGATGGTCTTCATAGGTCTTAGAGAAGACAATGACATCATCCAGATACAGCAGTACGGTTTCAAAGTTATTGTGCCCCAGACAGCACTCCATCATCCTCTGGAACGTCCCCGGGGCATTGCACAATCCGAAGGGCATGTAGTTGAATTCACAGAGACCCATCGGCGTCGTGAAGGCCGTCTTCTCCTTGTCCGCCTCCGCCACGGGAACCTGCCAGTACCCACTGGTGAGATCCAAGGTAGAGAAGTAGTTAGCAGATTTTAAAGCAGCCAGGGACTCCTCTATCCTGGGCAGTGGGTATGCATCTTTATGTGTAATGCGATTTAACTGCCTATAATCCACACACATTCTCATTGTGCCATCTTTCTTCTTAACGAGGACTAATGGAGCTGCCCAGGGGCTACAACTGTCCCTCACTACCCCAGCCTCCTTCATCTCTCGCAACATGTCCTTGGCACACTGATAATGAGCTGGGGGTACAGGACGGTATCTCTCTTTTATGGGTCGATGATCCCCTGTGGGGATATGATGTTGGATCCCTTTTACCTGCCCAAAATTTAGGGGGTGTTTGCTAAAGACCCGCTCGTACTCATGAACCACCCTGTAGGCCCCCTGTTTCTGGTGAGGTGGGGTAGAGTCAGTGCCCACGTGTAATTCCCGACACCAACCTTTCGGTTGCCCTGCAGAACCGTTGTTCTCCGCCGGATTGGACGGGACCAAGGGCCCAGGTGCCTGTATCACACTACTATTAACAGTAAACAGTTTGGCAAGTGTGGCATATTTGGCTAGCTGGACTTCTTCCTCCCCACAATTGAGAACACATACTGGCACCCTCCCCTTGCGGACGTCAACCACCCCTCTGGCTGTCAGGAGGGTAGGCCTATTATCCGAATATACGGGTTCTACCAGGGCCTGATAGTCTTTACCCCTGAGGCCTATGGCTTCCCGACATCATATTAACATTTCACTCCTGGGGGGTATCGCAGTGGGGTTTGAATCACTCACTGTGACACGACCAATTTCACCACCAGTCAGCTCCACCTGCTGTCTTTGCATCAGGGCCCTGATTTCTTTTTGCAGGGCACGTTGTTCACTGTAGCCAACTGTTTCTGCTACCTGTTGTAATAGGACAATAACTTCTGCAAGACAATTTTCTATAACATTAGTACCAAGGGTCATCATGGGATTACATTCACGGCGGTCAATATCAACAATTACAATCCCTTGGGCCTTCAATTCCACCCGCCCCACTTTGATGGTGACCTCTTTATACCCCACTTGTGGCAATGGCTGACCATTACTGGCTATTATGGTGAAAACGTCATCGGGGCCACGAGTAATATCGGTGTCCTCCCAATATCGTTTGTAAAGCACGTAAGGCATAGTCGTCACCTAAGAACCGGTGTCCAGCAAAGCGTTCATGGGGATACCGTCGATCACAATAGGAAGAACTGGTCGCCCTCCAATGTATTTGGCTCTCCAATGCTGCGGGCCTGATCGTCCTACTCCTGGGGGTTGGCCCTCTGCCCCAGGGGTTGCTCGTTTAAATGACAGTACCTTGCAAGGTGGCCCACCTGATGACAGTGGCGGCAGATAGGTCGTCCGTCCCGATGAAAGAGATCGTCGTCCCTGCCTCTGGTCGGCAGAGTCCTCCCCTGTCGCATCCAGGGGACATCCTCTGGTCTGGAGGCCAGCTGGATCTTCTCCTTGGGGGCCTCCTGTAGGGACTGCACGGTCCGGGCTAGGGCAGCAACGCTCTTGGTCAGCTCCTGCATCTGGAGGCGGAGTCCTGCAGGGGAATCGTCCTCTAGGATCTGGGCATCGGCCTCGGCGGCGACTGGGGCATCTGACGCCACCTCCTGGTGGTATGTGAGAGCTTGACGCCTGGGAGGCACTGCACGGCTGGGTTGTCGCTCTTGTAGCGCCTGGATGGCTTTATCCTTGAATTGCGCAAAAGTCAGGTCTGGATTCTGCATGGCCAGGAAGTGCAGTTGACCCCTTTGGTGGCTGCACAGGAGCCCCTCAATGAACCGCTCTTTCAGGAGTTTATCTTCATCTTGCATGCTGCCGGGGTCACTCTGCTTGATGGCCCGCAGCGCCTCCTGGAGGTTAAGGGCATAGTCCCGTAAGCTATCCTGCGGCCTCTGTTTGCACCCATAGAAAGTCAACTTAATTTCCGTAGCGGTGCGGGTGTCAAATTTGGCTTTAAGCTTTGCAAAGACCTGCTGTGCAGTTCTCTTATCCGTGGCGGGCCAGGACTTCACTTCTCTCAGAGCCGCCCCAAAGAGTTGGCCTGTTATCATATGAACTTTCTGGGGCTCTGTCAAGGGACAGAACTCGAGCAGGCTGCAGATCCCCTCTTTAAAGTCAGTTAATGTATGTGACTCTCCAGAGTTTCGCCGGAGCCAGGCTGCTCCAGGTAGGTACGGCATGGAGAAGGGCATGATGGCTGTTGTAGCCGCAGCAGCCTCCGGCTGGCGGATAGGGGCGGCGAGCTCTGCGGCAACCGGCTGTGGTACAAGGCCCGCGTCTGCATCTACTGCGGGGCCCGAAGGTGCCTCTGGGTCTACGGCTGCGACCGCCGCCTCTGCTCCCCCCGACTCAGACATGGCCGCTCCTTCCCCCTGCTAACCTGCTGGAAGTTGGTGTTCCTCTTCCGGGATCATCGCCTTACCGCGTCTTCTGGTTCCGCGCTCTTTTTGACCGGCTCCGCCCACGAAGCTATAGCTCCTCCCTTCGTGCGCAGCGATGGTGGATTTTGGCGGCAAATAGCAACACGCAGTCTTTGCAATAAATCACGGTTCAAGCACAGTTCAATCACAGTTTCAAGGCACACATGACCTGATTCTTCAGGCTTAAGTAGATCCTGTTCGTGACGCCAAGTTTGGAGCGCCCCCAGACGCAGGGCCTCGGGGTACTCGGTACCGGGCCTCCCTGTCTCAGTTCTGGGGTCGTCACGGTGGCTAGACCTGGTCCGTGACCCTGCTAAGGGGCGTCCAATGAAAGGTGCGATGATGGTGCGTGGTGTAGGTCGCGGTGAATAACGAGGACACAGGGTTGCAGTCTCTTTACCTCTTTACTGAAGGCTTCAGGGTCCGCAATCCAGAGTACTGTTAACAGGGCTGGCTGAGACCGGCCGGTCCGAAGGCACATCCAGAGTTCCCTTTGCAGGTGGAAATCAGTGTCTACCTTCTAGCGCCTGTGTGTTGTAGTACTTCCCTGCTGAGCACCACGGGTTAGTCCTCACAACTGTCGTGTATATTTCTGGTCTTTCTCTCTCTCTCCGTCCCCCAGATGATATGGATGGGATGCACCCGTATGACGGGGTAGGCCTGGAGCTATTTTATAGGGACCCTAGGGACGCCCCTCTCCCACAGTTTGCCTCCGTTGTCTTCGTTACGTGTAATGGTGAAACAGCCAACCTATGGTTAACTGCCTGGCCGTAGTTTAAAGTAATGCGTGGAGTCTCTTACTTTCTCGGCGTTCACCGGCTACGCGCCTCAGAAGGATGTTGCTGATCTTGAGGCACGACTCCTTCTGATGTTATCTCCTTTTTGCTGTATTTCCCTTCCTCACTTCTCCACAATAAACCTCGCTTCCTGTCCTTTCTTAGGAGTCTGCCGCTGTAAGGCACAGGCACAACTCCGTAACGATCTGTCTCCTTCTAGGACTCTGCCAGGATCCCACCCCTGACAGGTCCTCTCTCTAGCTCTTCCCAGCTACTTTCTCCCTAACTTCCTGTCCAACCCCCAGTTTTACCAGAGCGTGAGGAGTGGCCTACTAGATAGAACCACTCCCCCTGGTGGCCAGAGTGTGAAGTGTATTGGTGTCTGTGATACCTGGTCAGGTGAACTCCTTAAGTGCCATCAGACGTACCATCACTCCCCTTAGCGGCGGAGCGTCAGTACTGCAACGACCAGGACTCTGGGGAGCTGCACTCCCCCCCGGTTAAATCCAGTACTCCCGGACTGGGAAAATAAGAACAACAATACATGTTAACAGAAAACACATAAAATTTTGAAATATCATAAACAATTAAACATAACAGTGCTTCCCTTTATGGGAGGTGAGGACTCTTGAACGTTGCGAAAGTTTTTGTCATGCACAGTTCATGACTCCCAGTCCAGTGGTTGTAACTTTAAAACAGCAGGGACCCCGGGTAAACAAAGGGGTCCCTTTTGAAAGTCTTGGAGCAATTCACTGTCCACTGCCCCATTGTCCATTTTTAAACTTGTATCAAAGATATTTACACAAACACAATTAGCAACTTTAGTTAATACCTCCAAGTTTTGTAGCGAAGGGGAGTCTGATTCTTGGTGCTACGTGTAGACCTCCGTAGTGCGGGGGTTGCTATTGGCCTAGCAGGGCTCGCTATGCTTGCTACCACTGGTGTAGTGCACTGCCTTCTAGTTACACTTCTAGTGAGTCTGGGTAGCACTGGCATGCTGGATCTCTCAGAGCTGCTGCTACCAACAGTGGGTACGGCAGATTCGCCGATAGCAGAGGGAGGCTCCGCCAGTCCGACGGTGGGCATGGCATCGTCCGGCGGGGTCTGTGGTGATTGCGGGTCCGGAGGATCTGGCACCACGTCTAGTTCAGGCGGGTTCGGTCGACGAAACGTTAAGATAGGTACCACGATGGCCTGATTTATTTGAGTCCAAGACTGGGGAAAATCACCAAGAACAGTGTGTACCATTTTCTCCTCTTCTACAGGTGGAGAGGCTCTTGGACCTGTTTCCTTCTCCCTCAACTTATCGGGGCATACCTTAAGGTGGTCTCTGGATATTGCCGTTGAGGTTTCCCCTCCATCTTTGCTGATGAGACAGACCTAAGGGTACCGTCTCACATAACGATTTACCAACGATCACGACCAGCGATACGACCTGGCCGTGATCGTTGGTAAGTGGTTGTGTGGTCACTGGGGAGCTGTCACACAGACAGCTCTCCAGCGACCAACGATGCCGAAGGCTCCGGGTAACCAGGGTAAACATCGGGTTACTAAGCGCAGGGCCGCGCTTAGTAACCCGATGTTTACCGTGGTTACCAGCGTAAAAGTAAAAAAAAAAAAACAGTACATACTCACATTCCGGTGTCTGTCCCCCAGCGTTCTGCTTCTCTCCACTGTGTCTGTGCCAGCCGGAAAGCACAGCGGTGACGTCACCGCTGTGCTCGCTTTCCGGCCGGCCGGCGCTCACAGTGCAGAGAAGCAGAACGCCGGGGGACAGACACCGGAATGTGAGTATGTACTGTTTGTTTTTTTTTACTTTTACGCTGGTAACCACGGTAAACATCGGGTTACTAAGCGCGGCTCTGCGCTTAGTAACCCGATGTTTACCCTTTGTTACAAGCGAACGCATCGCTAGATCGCTGTCACACACAACGATCCAGCGATGACAGCGGGAGATCCAGCGATGAAAGAAAGTTCCAAACGAGCTGCTACGACGTACGATTCTCAGCAGGGTCCCTGATCGCTGCTGCGTGTCAGACACAGCGATATCGTATGGATATCGCTGGAACGTCACGGATCGTACCGTCGTAGCGACAAAAGTGCCACTGTGAGACGGTACCCTTAGTATTGTCGAAATCGGACGGCAGGATGGTATACGGTTCTGCTTCCCATTGGTCGTCAAGTTTGTGTAGCCTTCTCTTCCGCTTGAGTACTTGCTCACCAGGTGGCAAGGGAATCGCAGGAGCATGCTGGTTGTAGTCCCTTTCCTGTTTTTGCCTGGCCTGAGTGAGACTTCTTTCCACGCATTCCTGTACTTTTGCTGCCTCTCTGTATCCCAATCGGCATCCGGTGAGGTATCTTCGGGGGTTAGAACCCCCATGTCCAGATCAACAGGCAACTTGCTAGACCTTCCTCGCATCAGGTACGCCGGAGTGCAGTTGGTAGACTTCACTGGGATGTGGTTGTACATGTCTACCAGGTCGGGCAATTTTGTTGGCCACAAGTTCCGTTCTTCTACAGGCAAGGTCTTCAGTAAGTCAATCACAACTTGGTTCATCTTTTCGCACATCCCGTTGGTTTGGGGATGGTACGGTGTGGTTCTGATCTTCTTACACCTGTACAGATTGCAGAACTCCTTGAACACCTCCGCCTCAAACGCTGGTCCCTGATCGGTCAGTACCTTCTCCGGATACCCATGGGGCCTACAGAAGTACTGCTGGAAGGTTTTGGCGGCCATCCTGGCCATTAGATCCTTGACAGGTACAACCACCAGGAACCTGGAGTAGTGATCTATGATGGTGAGAGCATAAGTATAGCCCGACCGGCTAGGCGTCAGCTTCACGTGGTCTAGCGCGACCAGTTCTAGCGGCCGTTTGGTGATGATGGGCTGCAAAGGAGCTCGTTGGCTGTCACGGTCCTTCCTGCGTAGGCTGCACGGGCCACACTCCCGACACCACTTCTCGATGGCTCTTTTCATGCCAATCCAATAGAATCTCCCTCGGAGTAGTCTCTCCAACTTCCCCCACCCGAAGTGTCCAGCCCCATCGTGGTACGCTCCCAGAACCATTGGCGCATCTTGCCTTGGAACCACTATCTGCCATACCAATTAATGAGTGCGGGGGTTGATACTCCTTCGGCACAGCTTACCATCGTGAATAAACAATTTGCTTCAACCCTTCCACAGCTGTTGGGTTTCTTGTGGATCATCCGGGCCGGGATGCAAACCTGGCTGCGTCAGGAGCTCTTTCACCCGACGGACCACAGGGTCACCATCCTGGGTCTCTGCCCACCCGTGGTGGGGCAGGGGATTCAGCGTGGCATCTTGGTTGTTCCTGTGCCTGTTCTTCACATGATGGGAGCACTGAGTGGCTTTGGGGCGATGGAAAGCGGGCAGCTCTACTTCTTCAAGTGCCACCGGGTCCTCCCCCGTTTCTGGCAAATTGGGCATCCGGGACAAGGCATCGGCATTCGCATTCTTGCGTCCTGCCCGGTACTTGATGGTGAAGTCGTAATTGGACAGCCGGGCCATCCACCGCTGTTCCAAGGCCCCGAGTTTTGCCGTGTCCAAGTGCGTTAGTGGATTGTTATCCATGAAGACGGTGAATTTTGCTGCAGCCAGGTAGTGCTTGAACCTCTCCGTCACTGCCCAAACGATGGCGAGGAATTCCAGCTTGAAGGAACTGTAGTTGTCAGGGTTCCTTTCTGTGGGACGAAGTTTCCTGCTGGCGTAAGCGATTACCCTCTCCTTGCCTTTCTGGACCTGGGACAACACAGCTCCCAGTCCTACATTGCTGGCATCCATATACAGTACAAATGGTTGATCACACTCAGGGTAGGCCAGTACCTCTTCTCCCGTCAGCGCCATCTTCAAGCAAGTGAATGATCCTTCCAGTCCTTCATTCCAATCAAATGGGGTATTCTTCCCCTTGGTCTTCTTGGATTGGCCCTCCAACAGATCTTGCAATGGTGCGGCCTTCTTGGTGAAATCCTTAATGAACCTCCTGTAATAGCCTACCAACCCGAGGAACTGCCGGACTTCATGGAGGTTGCTGGGTTTCGGCCAGTCTTTAATCACCGTAACCTTGTCGGGGTCTGGAGCCACTCCTTCAGCACTCACCACATGGCCGAGATACTGCACTTTGGGTTTCAGCAGGTGGCATTTTGATGGTTTCACCTTTAAGCCAAAGTTGGACAGGGCTTCAAACACCTCGGCCAGGTGCTTCAGATGGTCTTCATAGGTCTTAGAGAAGACAATGACATCATCCAGATACAGCAGTACGGTTTCAAAGTTATTGTGCCCCAGACAGCACTCCATCATCCTCTGGAACGTCCCCGGGGCATTGCACAATCCGAAGGGCATGTAGTTGAATTCACAGAGACCCATCGGCGTCGTGAAGGCCGTCTTCTCCTTGTCCGCCTCCGCCACGGGAACCTGCCAGTACCCACTGGTGAGATCCAAGGTAGAGAAGTAGTTAGCAGATTTTAAAGCAGCCAGGGACTCCTCTATCCTGGGCAGTGGGTATGCATCTTTATGTGTAATGCGATTTAACTGCCTATAATCCACACACATTCTCATTGTGCCATCTTTCTTCTTAACGAGGACTAATGGAGCTGCCCAGGGGCTACAACTGTCCCTCACTACCCCAGCCTCCTTCATCTCTCGCAACATGTCCTTGGCACACTGATAATGAGCTGGGGGTACAGGACGGTATCTCTCTTTTATGGGTCGATGATCCCCTGTGGGGATATGATGTTGGATCCCTTTTACCTGCCCAAAATTTAGGGGGTGTTTGCTAAAGACCCGCTCGTACTCATGAACCACCCTGTAGGCCCCCTGTTTCTGGTGAGGTGGGGTAGAGTCAGTGCCCACGTGTAATTCCCGACACCAACCTTTCGGTTGCCCTGCAGAACCGTTGTTCTCCGCCGGATTGGACGGGACCAAGGGCCCAGGTGCCTGTATCACACTACTATTAACAGTAAACAGTTTGGCAAGTGTGGCATATTTGGCTAGCTGGACTTCTTCCTCCCCACAATTGAGAACACGTACTGGCACCCTCCCCTTGCGGACGTCAACCACCCCTCTGGCTGTCAGGAGGGTAGGCCTATTATCCGAATATACGGGTTCTACCAGGGCCTGATAGTCTTTACCCCTGAGGCCTATGGCTTCCCGACATCATATTAACATTTCACTCCTGGGGGGTATCGCAGTGGGGTTTGAATCACTCACTGTGACACGACCAATTTCACCACCAGTCAGCTCCACCTGCTGTCTTTGCATCAGGGCCCTGATTTCTTTTTGCAGGGCACGTTGTTCACTGTAGCCAACTGTTTCTGCTACCTGTTGTAATAGGACAATAACAATTTTCTATAACATTAGTACCAAGGGTCATCATGGGATTACATTCACGGCGGTCAATATCAACAATTACAATCCCTTGGGCCTTCAATTCCACCCGCCCCACTTTGATGGTGACCTCTTTATACCCCACTTGTGGCAATGGCTGACCATTACTGGCTATTATGGTGAAAACGTCATCGGGGCCACGAGTAATATCGGTGTCCTCCCAATATCGTTTGTAAAGCACGTAAGGCATAGTCGTCACCTAAGAACCGGTGTCCAGCAAAGCGTTCATGGGGATACCGTCGATCACAATAGGAAGAACTGGTCGCCCTCCAATGTATTTGGCTCTCCAATGCTGCGGGCCTGATCGTCCTACTCCTGGGGGTTGGCCCTCTGCCCCAGGGGTTGCTCGTTTAAATGACAGTACCTTGCAAGGTGGCCCACCTGATGACAGTGGCGGCAGATAGGTCGTCCGTCCCGATGAAAGAGATCGTCGTCCCTGCCTCTGGTCGGCAGAGTCCTCCCCTGTCGCATCCAGGGGACATCCTCTGGTCTGGAGGCCAGCTGGATCTTCTCCTTGGGGGCCTCCTGTAGGGACTGCACGGTCCGGGCTAGGGCAGCAACGCTCTTGGTCAGCTCCTGCATCTGGAGGCGGAGTCCTGCAGGGGAATCGTCCTCTAGGATCTGGGCATCGGCCTCGGCGGCGACTGGGGCATCTGACGCCACCTCCTGGTGGTATGTGAGAGCTTGACGCCTGGGAGGCACTGCACGGCTGGGTTGTCGCTCTTGTAGCGCCTGGATGGCTTTATCCTTGAATTGCGCAAAAGTCAGGTCTGGATTCTGCATGGCCAGGAAGTGCAGTTGACCCCTTTGGTGGCTGCACAGGAGCCCCTCAATGAACCGCTCTTTCAGGAGTTTATCTTCATCTTGCATGCTGCCGGGGTCACTCTGCTTGATGGCCCGCAGCGCCTCCTGGAGGTTAAGGGCATAGTCCCGTAAGCTATCCTGCGGCCTCTGTTTGCACCCATAGAAAGTCAACTTAATT
Source organism: Ranitomeya variabilis (assembly GCF_051348905.1). NCBI lineage: Eukaryota > Metazoa > Chordata > Amphibia > Anura > Dendrobatidae > Ranitomeya > Ranitomeya variabilis. The sequence goes on along the minus strand of NC_135234.1, from coordinate 704,623,690 downwards.
TCCGTAGCGGTGCGGGTGTCAAATTTGGCTTTAAGCTTTGCAAAGACCTGCTGTGCAGTTCTCTTATCCGTGGCGGGCCAGGACTTCACTTCTCTCAGAGCCGCCCCAAAGAGTTGGCCTGTTATCATATGAACTTTCTGGGGCTCTGTCAAGGGACAGAACTCGAGCAGGCTGCAGATCCCCTCTTTAAAGTCAGTTAATGTATGTGACTCTCCAGAGTTTCGCCGGAGCCAGGCTGCTCCAGGTAGGTACGGCATGGAGAAGGGCATGATGGCTGTTGTAGCCGCAGCAGCCTCCGGCTGGCGGATAGGGGCGGCGAGCTCTGCGGCAACCGGCTGTGGTACAAGGCCCGCGTCTGCATCTACTGCGGGGCCCGAAGGTGCCTCTGGGTCTACGGCTGCGACCGCCGCCTCTGCTCCCCCCGACTCAGACATGGCCGCTCCTTCCCCCTGCTAACCTGCTGGAAGTTGGTGTTCCTCTTCCGGGATCATCGCCTTACCGCGTCTTCTGGTTCCGCGCTCTTTTTGACCGGCTCCGCCCACGAAGCTATAGCTCCTCCCTTCGTGCGCGGCGATGGTGGATTTTGGCGGCAAATAGCAACACGCAGTCTTTGCAATAAATCACGGTTCAAGCACAGTTCAATCACAGTTTCAAGGCACACATGACCTGATTCTTCAGGCTTAAGTAGATCCTGTTCGTGACGCCAAGTTTGGAGCGCCCCCAGACGCAGGGCCTCGGGGTACTCGGTACCGGGCCTCCCTGTCTCAGTTCTGGGGTCGTCACGGTGGCTAGACCTGGTCCGTGACCCTGCTAAGGGGCGTCCAATGAAAGGTGCGATGATGGTGCGTGGTGTAGGTCGCGGTGAATAACGAGGACACAGGGTTGCAGTCTCTTTACCTCTTTACTGAAGGCTTCAGGGTCCGCAATCCAGAGTACTGTTAACAGGGCTGGCTGAGACCGGCCGGTCCGAAGGCACATCCAGAGTTCCCTTTGCAGGTGGAAATCAGTGTCTACCTTCTAGCGCCTGTGTGTTGTAGTACTTCCCTGCTGAGCACCACGGGTTAGTCCTCACAACTGTCGTGTATATTTCTGGTCTTTCTCTCTCTCTCCGTCCCCCAGATGATATGGATGGGATGCACCCGTATGACGGGGTAGGCCTGGAGCTATTTTATAGGGACCCTAGGGACGCCCCTCTCCCACAGTTTGCCTCCGTTGTCTTCGTTACGTGTAATGGTGAAACAGCCAACCTATGGTTAACTGCCTGGCCGTAGTTTAAAGTAATGCGTGGAGTCTCTTACTTTCTCGGCGTTCCGGCCACCGGCTACGCGCCTCAGAAGGATGTTGCTGATCTTGAGGCACGACTCCTTCTGATGTTATCTCCTTTTTGCTGTATTTCCCTTCCTCACTTCTCCACAATAAACCTCGCTTCCTGTCCTTTCTTAGGAGTCTGCCGCTGTAAGGCACAGGCACAACTCCGTAACGATCTGTCTCCTTCTAGGACTCTGCCAGGATCCCACCCCTGACAGGTCCTCTCTCTAGCTCTTCCCAGCTACTTTCTCCCTAACTTCCTGTCCAACCCCCAGTTTTACCAGAGCGTGAGGAGTGGCCTACTAGATACAACCACTCCCCCTGGTGGCCAGAGTGTGAAGTGTATTGGTGTCTGTGATACCTGGTCAGGTGAACTCCTTAAGTGCCATCAGACGTACCATCACTCCCCTTAGCAGCGGAGCGTCAGTACTGCAACGACCAGGACTCTGGGGCGCTGCACATTCACATGGGGCTTTGAGAGCCCTGGTTCTTGGGATCAGTGGGGGTCCAAGTTGTCAGACGCCCCAGTGATCAGAAAGGTATCACTTAGCCAATAAAATTTGAAAATACTCCTTTAATTTATTATTTTATTATTGTTTTGGGGCTGCCATAACTAATTTCCTCACCCCATTTAGCCAAATAACCTTTTCCAGGATGGTGACTTTATGCCATAGAATTCAGCCTCTGAGGAGCAATGAGTGGAATATACATCAAATCTCGACATGAGGGATCAGGAGGCTAAATGTTGCACTTTTAGGGCAGACTGGAGCATGCATTATGGTTGTACCTTAACCCTATTCCTTTTATCTCTCTCCATCCCTCAGTTGAACTTGATGGACATGTGTCTTTTTTTTCAACAGTACAAACAAGAGCAAGAAAACAGCTTGGTACTCACTATAAACAAATGGAAGGAAGCTGAAGCTGTGGCATATAGTGGTGCTCTTCTTAAAGTCCAACAAGTGGTGAAGGCAAAAAGTTTAGCATACTATGTGAGATAAGCATCACTCACCACATATAGAAGCATCATATTTATTAAAGTCCCTTAAAAAAAAATGTTTTTAATGGACTTTAGTAAAAACAGTACATTTACACATGGTGAGTGCCATATATCTCACACGGTATGGCTTTTTTCAACCGTACAAACTATGTAACTACAGTATATAGCCCTTGAAAATATAGTATTGATAGAGAGATGCAAGCTCTCACTTTCACACTTCTGGAGCTGGAGCCGCCATCCTAGCCTGGTTATAAAGATTCATAGCTACCATCTAGTCCGAGATAGTGTCATTAGTAGCCAGGTCGTATCTAATAAGCCTTTGGCTACTGATATGTCCTGGCAGTTCATCTTTCATTTCATGTAATGGCTTTTCATATCAGATTTGTAATCTAACAACATTGCTTCTGGGGAACATTAGTTTGGTTGAGTAATGTGCAGAAGTACACAGACATCACAGAATCACATAGTAGAAGGCCACAAAGCCTCTGTGTACTGCCACGCAGGCTTTGCTGTGTGCATAAGGCCTCGTTTACATGTTCTTTTTCTTCCTGCTCTTCTTACAAGAGCCATAACAATTTTGTCTGTTCACATGGCCAAATGAGGGCTTGTTTATTCGTTATTTGTTTTTTTTGGGGGGATGAGTTATAGTTTTGAATGAAACCATTTATTTCACCATACTGTAATCTACTCAAAGAGAACACGTCAGCAGGATTTTGGTACGTAAAATATAGTCGTGCCCATATTGGCATTGTAATGCTGATTAAAATGATACCTATGGTGAAGAAATCTGTATTGTGAAATTTGTTTAATCTGCATTTGAAATTTTCTTGTAATCATATCGTCGTGCATCAGGACAGGACTGTGGGTAAAGTCTTCAGCTCTCCTCCGGTCCCTCTGCTGCCTTTGGTGTCTTTATTATTCTTCCTTCCCTTTAAATTTTTGCTCCGGTGCAGTCAAAGACGTGGGCGGTCCTTGCGAAGATTGATCTCTTGGTGGGCTTCAGTAAAATGGCCAGGAGAACAACCTGCACAAGCTAGAATGGTGCCGGATTGAAATTTAAAACATTAAGACACCAGAAGCAGCAGAAGGGCCGGAGCAGAGCTGAAGACCTTACCTACAGTCCCTCCCCACAGTCCCACCTCACTGCACAAAGATATGATTATAAGAAAAGTTCAAAATCCACAAAATGGATTTCTTCATTGCAAGTAACATTTTAATTTTTATAACAGCATCAAAATGGCCATGTGCGTACTTTACTTAAAATCCCGTTGACAGGTTCTCTTTAAAACTGGAAAAAAAAGTAGAAAAGGCGTGGAATGGTAAAAACAGATCAGCTTTTGAACTTTTTACCCTGTTCATTATGCTGTATAAATTACCTGGTAGCATGATTAAATAGACGTGAGTACATATTCTTCACATGTTTTTTGATTATAAAGGTCAAAACTTTTGATAGCTTCACCTTAAAGGGACCCCCCCCCCCCCCGGTGTTTTTAACTAAAAGATCCACCTTGTGCAGCACTAATGCTGCATTTTGTCAAGGTGGCTCTTTAAGCTGTGGTCCCTGCCAACGCTGAACTATTCGTTTTAAGAATTTGCCCCTCATACCTGTAGTCTGCCCAGGGGGCATGTCTTCCCCCCCCCGAACACAACCGCCTCCCAGCCATCACTCAAGGACTCCGTGCCTCCACAGAGCACCGACACCTGGCTCACGCTTGCAGCAGAGCAGGAGCAGAGGTTCATTAGTATGTCGCATCGGATACCATACGCTGGTGTGATTCCAGCCTTGGAGGCAGATGATGGCTGTAAAATACAGCCAGTATCTGCTCTATGAGGAGCAAACTCAGCTAATTGAGCTCTCTTCATACACCCCAACTTGCACCCTGTAGAATACATACGGTTAAAGTATTACAATCTGACGTTGTGTCCTTATTTTATTAGAGGAAAGTTGCGCATTTCTTCCATAAATGGACAGCAATGAATTGCTAAATATATACAACTTTTATAGGCAAGGTGAACTAGATATAATCAGTTCTACAGTCTGCTTCATACGTAAATGGATTCTCAAACACTGATTTATAACTTTGAATATTGTATCTGCTTTTCCCTGATAGATTACAAGTGAAGGAAAACTCAGACAATGGATTTTGATGTAAAAGATCAAGTCAAGATAAATTAACCATAAAAAGCTTTAACCTTAATGATCATAAAATATCGGAGGAATAAACACTAAGGCCATGTTCACACTTTGCGGGTGACCTCTGCGGGTTCTCCCGCAGCGGATTTGATAAATCTGCAGGGCAAAACCGCTGCGGTTATCCCTGCAGATTTATCGCGGTTTGTTCTGCAGTTTCCGCTGCGGGTTTCCGCCTATACTATTGATGCTGCATATGCAGCAATATGCAGCATCAATAGTAATGTTAAAAATAATAAAAATTGGTTATACTCACCCTCTGATGTCCGGATCTCCTCGGCGCTGCACCCGGCGGTCCGGTTCCAAAGATGATGTGCGAGAAGGACCCTTCGTGACGTCACGGTCATGTGACCGCGACGTCACGGTCATGTGACCGCGATGTCACCGCAGGTCCTGTTCGCACAGCAACTCTGACCGGCCGGCCGCGTGCAGCGCTGAGAGGTGAGTATAACATGATTTTTTATTTTTATTCTTTTTTTTACCCCAAATATGGTTCCCAGGGCCTGGAGGAGAGTCTCCTCTCCTCCACCCCGGGTACCACCCGCACATTATCCGCTTACTTCCCGCAACGTGGGCACAGCCCCATGCGGGAAGTAAGCGGTTCAATGTATTTCTATGTGTGCAGAATCGCAGCGATTCTGCACAAAGAAGTGACATGTTGCGGGTTTTAAACCACTGCGTTTCTGCGCGGTTTTTCCCGCAGCATGTGCACAGCGGTTTGTGGTTTCCATAGGGTTTACATGTAAATGGAAACGCTATGGAAACTGCTGTGGACCCGCAGCATCAAAATCGCGGCGGTTCCGCGGTAAAAACCGCAAAGTGTGAACATGGCCTTACATCTGCATATTTACTAAAGGATGTTGAAAATAACACAATACTTTCTATATTGCTAATTTTCTTTTCAAACTCCATAATTTTCCAAAATTTTAAGTTGACAAAATTCTTTTTGGGAAAAAAATTACATGAAAGCCATCAGACTGACTACCCTGGAGACACAACCTAGTGGATTCACTGCACCAAGTCGATAAGTCGATGAGGAATATTTTGGGGTTGAGGACTCATCCCCCTCAGGGTTTAGCTCTGGACAATCAAATAGTGATCTAATGGGACCATGGTTTTAGAAATGACTTGCAAATATATTTTTTGTGGGTCAACACACTGAAGGCAATACCAAATGTATACAGTTTCTTATATTTTGTTATTTTTGCACAATAAAAACAATTAAAATAATGTGTGTTTTTGTGTGTCTTTATTCTCTTAGAGCCATAACTTTTAATTTCTCTGCAGGCAAAGCCATTTGAAGGCCTGGTTTTTGCAGGAGGAGCTGCAATTTTTTTGGTATCATTTTGATGTTCCTGTGAATTTTTGATCGACTATTTTTGCAAATAACAGCAGTTTTGCCAGTTCTTTTTTTAACATTTTAAATGTAAAACAGTATATTTCACCTCAGATCACTACGGACATGGAAAGGAGATACCAATTATCTCATTTTTGGGTCACTTTTTATTTTTTATACTATAAAACCAATAATATAGTAAAAAGGTTTTTAGAGAATATTTTTCTTTTAAGTATTCTAATTTTTCGTTTTAAATATTTTTGCATCATTTTGTTTTCCTTTTTGGATATAAAATGGGTTGACAGCGGTATTTAAGGGATTAAACTGTCAGTACTGCAGCCATCTTTGGTCTCATCAGTTTCAGTAGGAGCAGAGGGATGTGTTACAGCCCCGCTCCCGAAGACACACCCAAGATCAGCATGATGAAAAGGTACCTAGCCATGATGTACATTTTTGTCATGGATCATTATGTTTGGCTGTGTGAGAGGCATCTACATCCCGATCAGACGCCTCTCACACAGCCAAATCAGATCTCACACTTTGCACTGACCAGGGGCAGTACCCCGAAACACAGTGTCTGCAAATTGAGATTCTGGTTTGGCTTTTATCCTAAGTCATGTGACAAGGCTCATTAAATGGTCGACATTGACTGTTAGGATTGCTACTTCCAATAGGTGGCACTAGAGTTCTAGTCCTCTTCCTCTCTGAAGAGACAATTTGCATATTTCCCAGAGGAGTATTGCGGCTTTAAGTCTCCTCATCTCGACCTTAATTTGCCTGTTAGGGTTATGGCTTATTTTTTATTATTGTTAGGAAAGGTCAGGTAATGCAATTTCCCAGGGTTGTAAAAACCCAGCCTCCTCTAACCTTGTGCCAAAAAACAGCAGCCATGGGTTCTAAGCAGCAGTCTAGCACTCTGAAAATGAAAATGGTGGAGACCCACAAAGCAGGAGAAGGCTATAAGAAGATAGCAAAGGTTTTTCAAGTTGCTCTTTCATCAGTTCGAAATGTAATTAAGAAATGGCAGTTAACAGGAACAGTGGAGGTCAAGATAAGGTCTGGAACACCAAGAAAAATTTCAGTGAGAGAGCTGCTTGTAGAATTGCTAGAGAGGCAAATCAGAACCCCCGCTTGACTACAAAAGACCCTCACAAAGATTTAGCTGACTTTGGAGTTGCGGTACCTTGTTTTACTGTTTAGAGACACCTGCACAAATATGGCCATCATGGAAGAGTCAGTAGAAGAAAACCTCTCCTGCATCCTTACCATAAAATTCAGCATCAGAAGTATACAAAAGAACATCTAAACAGGTCTGATACATTTTGGAAACAAGTCCTGTAAACAAACGGTTAAAATAGAACTCTTTGGCCACAATGATCAAAGGTATTTGTGGAGACGAAAGAGCAGAATTTCAGGAAAATAAATCTCTATTTTGACCAGGGTGCCTAAAGTTTTACATGCCACTCTAGTTATCACAAACCTTGAAGTAGTCTGTTCTTTTTCATTTTATAACCAAAACCAGCAATTGATTACAGAACAAATACCAGACATTTACAATGTTCTGTATTACAAGATAAGGTTATTTTCTTAATCTGTACACAAATTGGGCAGCCACATCTGATGCAAAAGAGTTCACACATCAGCGCAAGAGCTCTTGACACAAGAGGCATTTTGCAGCACCACTTAATTTAATTGCACATCTTTACATAAATTATCATGTCCTAGAATGGTTGTATTTTTCCTACATGTATAAATTCTGAAAAATCCTTCTGCAACTAGAATGACAGGAATGCAAATCAGTAAATAGAAATTAGGGATATGACACTTACTACAGGGATTTTGACTGCTAGTATTTTGACTATGGCACAATAACACATCTACCACAAATGAAAATATTGGTATTGCTTGTTTTTACTATTGAAGGTTCCTAGTTTTGTTTTTTCTTTAGTTTTATCCTCTGCTATAATTGAATTATTTCTCCACTACCAAAGACCAATCAAGTCTTCATACATGTCTGTTTTAGTAAATAATTATATTGGCCATTAGTGATGAGCGAGCACTAAAATGCTCGGTTACTCGCTGCTCAAGTTGAGAAAATCGTAATGCTCGGGTGCTCAAGCCGAGTAATGACAATAATGGAAGTCAATGTGAAACTCAAGCATTTTTCTGGCAGCCCCTTCCTGGAGGACTGGAAGGGGTCTAAAAATTGGTGAAAACAATGTAAACAGTGCTGAAATTGCGTGGGAATAGCATGGTGAAAACCTCTGGAAGCACCTCTGTTTTTAGCACCGACCTGGGATTCAATATTGTTAGAGCATTACGCCACTTTTACAGACTGACATTAAAACATACAAAACCGCACTTAAAATTGATTTGACTGGAAAAAATGTTAAGAAACATTTTTCCAGGATAATGACTTGCTTATATGGAAAAAATAAATGAGAGAAAAACAAATGATACTCCATACATTGGGCGAGATTCACACGCAGTGTTTTTGCAGTATTTTTTGCAGCATTTCCATCCTGAAAAAAACATTCCACAGGAAATGTAATTTTATCATTTTAATACCTTATCTGCCCATGTGGTGTGTGAGACAAGAGCAGGCACATTGAAAGTCTTTTTTTTTTCAGGGGGCCATCAGCCAGCCATCACTATTTGTAGAGGCCATCAAGCTGCCCCTCCTATTGTTAGAGGGCCAGCAGGTGTCTTGTGGACAGATGAGACAATATAGAGTTTTTTGGTAAAGCACATAATTGTACTGTTTGGTGTAAATAAAATGAGACCTATAAATAAAAGAACACAGTAGTTACAGTCAAATATGGTGGTGGTTCAAAAAAATATATGGGTTGTTTTGCTGTCTGTGACCCTGGGTGCCTTTCAATATGAAGATTCCCAAATTATTTTGGCTTCTTTTGCATCATAGTAGGTCATAGGTCTTTCAGCAGGGCAAGAACCACCCAGACATAGATAGAAACAAAGCACTGGGAAGTTCAGAGTGGTAATTTCAGATCCAATTGTTATGGAAATTTGGTTTGGATAAATCTACCTTGTGTGTGCTGCGGCCGTTCCCAATTAGACTGAGTATTTTGAGTGCTCAAGGAATGAGACTGCACACCATTGTGACAATAACATTCCAAAAAAACACCATAAGAGGAAAGACCTCCAGTATTCTAGACAAAAAAAAACACCAGTATACAGGCAGAGATGCTTACCTGTCCAAGGCCTCCAACAATTGCACTAACCAAGACAATAACATTCCACCAATACTGATAATTTATTGTACATACATGGATTTATAATTGCGTATAGAAAGGAGGTGGTTAGGGGTGGTTAGTTAATTACCATATTGTCTAGCTCCTCTGTTATTGGTTATCTAAATATATATGGAATATTGTGATTAATGCACATATGAATGCTGATTAAGCAACTAAAATGTAGCTTTCACATTTATCCTGCTATTCAGCAGGATTCTTAGACATTAGTTCAAGACATTTGGCCTAAGTTCCGGTTTTTGGGTGTCTGGAAAGTACCAAGGAACCATCTGGCCTAGCTCATGTGGTCAAGTTGAGTAATTGATTATAAACTAGCTGAGTATATAGATATATTTGCGCTTATATGAGTATATATGATTATAAAGTAGTATACATGCAAGTGAGATCTACATGATATATATATTTCCATCACATAAAGTCTCTCACCACTACCTCTTACATACAGATGCTACAGAGAAACTGTGAACAGACACAGTAAATCAGCAAACTTTGCCTACTTTGATGACTTTCTGAGTACAGAACAGAGAAAAAAAATATGAATCGGTCAATGAGTACATGGGGAAAAAAAGCAGCAAGGCTTACAATTTGTAAGGCAATAATCCCTGAGTACATGCCTGTCATACTCTATTCCTACTGCCACACCTCACAATTAACGAGTTGAAGATAAAAGCAGTATTATTTCAGAATGTAGAAAGGATATAAATTGGCCCTGAATTTTTTTTTCTTGTACGTGACAGCAAGAAATTGGAGTAACGCAAGTAACACTGTCAGCTTTGATGAATTTCAGATAAGAGCGGTATTAATATGACAGAATAGAATCTATTTGAATTAGCCCTGAAAAGAGTGATTAGTTTAATCTAGCAGCATTTAGGCCGGTTTCACATTAGCGTTTGGAGTCGCTTGCGGAGGGCTGCGGACTTCCTCCATGAAGACATGCCCTCGGCCGCACCTCTGCCTCTAGCTCCGCCTACTTCTGCATGCGGCCGGCATACGGCCTGCGTACCTATCTTTAACATTAGTTAAACGATTTAGGTCGTTTTGACGATGCGGTGACCAGCGTAGGACGCAGCAATTTCTTTTTTTTCCGCATCATCAAAACGACGCATGCGGAAGCTTTCGCATACAGCGTCACGACCTGCGTACCTAATGTTAAAGATAGGTACGCAGGCCGCATGCCGGCCGCATGCAGAAGTAGGCGGAGCTAGTGGCAGAGGTGCGGCCGAGGGCGGGGCTTCACAGAAGAAGTCCGCAGCCCTCCGCAGCTCCTCAAAACGCTAGTGTGAAACTAGCCTAAGAACTGTTATTTCATCAACCCTGCTGGGGAGTATAGTGGAGTGTTTTGCATCTACTCATCCTGATATGGAGGATACCAGGATCTTCTGTACTTACTTTACAAACTCTTGTCCCGGCTGTGAAATCCTGTATGCAGTGTGAGAACTCGCTATGTGATGACCATCTGACAGCCCACAACAAGGTACTGGATCCTATACTAGTAGAACCCACCAGCTCTTTTGGTTTAAATTTTTTTCCCTCAACTACAAGGTGGAACTGCAGAAAAAAAATGTTCTCATTACTAAGAAGTGGGTCTCCTACACTGGTAAGCCATGTGCACTAAGTGCAAGGGATGCCAAAAATTAGAAGGCGGCGTTCCAAAACCCCTTTGCAGAGATGTAGTGGAGGACCTCAGAAAACATTTTCTTCACATTATTAAGCTGAGGGTATCCTGGACTGGCCATGCCCATGCATGGGCTGAAAAACAATTTCCCCTGGGGTGTGTGTGTATATATATATATATATATATATATATATATATATATATATATATATATATATATATATATTAGAAAACAAAGGGGAAATTGAACTTTTTGGCCACAACCATAAACGTTACATTTGGAGAGAGGTCAACAAGGTCTATGATGAAAGGAGCATCATTCCTACTGTAAAGCACTGAGGTGGATTGCTGATGTTTTGGGGCTGTATGAGCTAGAAAGGCACAGGAAACTTAGTCAAGGTTGAAGGAAAGATGAATGCAGCACATTATCAGCAAATACTGGAGGAAAATTTGCACTCATCAGCCCGGAAGCTGGCATGGGATGTACGTGGACGTTCCAACATGACAACGGTCCAAAACACAAGGTTAAGTCAATCTGTCATTGCCTACAGCAGACCAAAGTGAAGGTTCTGGAGTGGCCATCTCAGTCTCCTGACCTCAATATCATTGAGCCACTCTGGGGAGATCTCAAGCGTGCAGTTCATGCTAGACAGCCCAGGAATTTACATGAACAGGAGGCTTTTTGCCAAGAAGAGTGGGCAGCTTTACCATCTGAGAAAATAAAGAACCTCATTCACAGCTACCACAAAATAGTTCAAGCTGTCATTGATGTTGAGGGGGCAATGCATGGTATTAAGAAATGGGGTATGTGAACTTTTGATCAGGGTCATTTGGATGTTTTAGGTTGCCATTATGATTTAAAAAGAGAAAACATAGTAGTTTGCCAATAAATGGCTTCACCCAAACACTATCCATGAGTGGAGATAAAGTTTTGGCGCTATCATTCATATTCTCTGAAAAAAGGCCAAGAAAGCAAAAATTCTGCCGGAGTGTATAAACTTTTGAGCACAACTGTGTGTATATATATATATATATATATATATATATATATATATATATATATATATATATATATATATATATATTGGAAAAGCACCAAACACAGTACCTTAACAAAGTGCACGCATCCCCAGCCAGTAATCTCAGAAGGCTGGGGATGGATGTGGCAGGCAGCAGATTGCTCTCCATGGCGTTTCCAGACTCTGTCACGTTTGTCACATATGCTCAGTGTGAACTTGCTATCATCGGTGAAGAGCACAGGGCTCCAGTGGTGAATTTGCAAATCCTGTTCTGTGGCAAATGCTAAGCTTCCTGCACAGTGTTGGGCTATGAGTACAACCCCCATCTATGGACGTCGGGCACTCAGACCATCCTCATGGATTCGGTTTCTAACTGTTTGTGCAGATACATGCACATTTGTGGCCTGCTGGAGGTCATTCTGCAGGGCTCTGGCCTTTTGTTCCTCCTTGCACAAAGGCTGAGGTAGCGGTCCTGCTGCTGGGTTGTTGCCCTCCTACAGCCCCCTCCATGTCTCCTGGTGTACTGGCCTGTTTTCTGGTAGCGCCTCCAGCCTCTGGACACTACGCTGACAGACACAGCAAACCTTCTTGCCACAGCTCACATTGATGTACCATCTTAGATGAGCTGCACTACCTGAGCCACTTGTGTGTGTTGTAGAGTCCGTCTCATGCTACCACGAGTGTGAAAGCACAACCAATATTCAAAAGTGACCAAAACATCAGCCAGAAAGCATTGGTACTGAGATGTGGTCTATAGTCCCCACCTGCAGAACCACTTCTTTATTGAGTGTGTCTTGATAATTGCCAATACTTTCCATCTACTCCATTTGCACAGCAGCATGTGAAATTAATTGTCAAACAGTGTTGTTTCCTAAGTGGACAGTTTGATTTCACAGAAGTTTGATTCACTTGGAGTTATATTCTGTTGTTTAAGTGTTCCCTTTATTTTTTTGAGCAGTATATATATACATATATATATATATATATAGGTTTGAGGTAGGCCTCTAAAAATTGTTAATGCGGGCATCATAAACACCCTTAAAAAATTGATAGTGAGTGTAGAGTAATCACCCTGTTGATATGGTGGCGAATGACAAGGTGGAGTATGAAACAAAAAAGACGAAATCCTGAAGTGTATACCCATGTTTGGGTGGGAAAGGGTGCATGCGAATAGACCAGAAAAAAAAACCACTTGATTTGAGTTTATGCTCTGCTGCTGTCATCTGGTCGTGTACAGAAGTCAGGCCCAATCCAGCACTTGTTCATTTTGATAAGAGTCAGACTGTCATCATTTTCAGTTGACAGGGGGATGTGTCTATTATAATACCCCTGGCAGCACTAAATCCCGCTCTGACAAAACGTTAGTGGCAGTTCAGGCCAGGGTCTCCAAGGCGTAGAGAGACAGTTCATGCCACTTGTCTAGCTTGGATACTCAGTAACTTTCAGGCACATAGGAATCACAGAAGACGCTGGTACGGTCGGCAGGGTTCTCCTTCAGCATCTAACAAAACTTTTCCCTCCTTGTCAGAGTACCCTGTGCATCAGGGCTTGAGTGCTGAGAGGGCCTGAAAAAACTGTCCCAGACCTTTGAGAGTGTTCTCCTGCCTCTGCTGCATCTGGTGTAGGTATCCCTAGTTTCAACTTCTTGGTTGTCCAAGGAACTGTGACCTCTGCCGCCAGCGTTGTCAGATATTAATTTTTAAAATAACTCTTCAACTAAGGCCTTCTGGTGCTGCAACATTTTATTAAATCTCTCCGCTAGAGATATAAAGTTTTCCTTGTAGTGTTGGCCTAGAAGGGTGACCAAGCAGTAATTAGTGTTGACCAAAATGCATATAAGATGAGGGTCACGGGAAATGCAGTGGAACATAAACTCAGCAATGTGTGCAAGACTGCCAACAGCCAAGACTTTCCTGTCCCCACCAACAGGGCGACTATCCATGTTGCCTTCTCCTCCTCTTTGTCCTCGCCCTCGTCTTCAGGCCATCCATGATGAACAGGCGGGATGAAAGCGGTTTAGAAACTACCATCTATAGGTGTAACATCCGCATATGGGTATGTCCAGTGGGCGGCACAACATATAGGTGCAATGGGATGATAAAGGGAGAGGAAGGCCCTAATGGTAGTGAGCAAGGGATGGCATGCCTCTTTACACCAACCTGTGTCTGTCCCTAAGCTCCCACTAACACCCTACACGGGTCCTTTCCCCCGACTCCATTACAAGCCTAGTACCTGGCTGTCACCTCTGCTAACTCTGGCTAGTGCACTGACCGACAAGGACGATGGCCTCGCCACTGCAGGTAAATAACACAGGGAAAGCGATAAACAAGGGACCAACCGAAAGGATGCAACTCAGCTCAGAATCTGCTGCTACGCTCCACAACAGCAGTGTAAACAGCACCAAGTAAACAGTATTCCAACAGCGGCAATACCACAGTCACAGGAGAGCTCCACACACCAGCTGGTCTGCATAGAAGTAACTCTATAACCCTTAATGATTCGTGACAGTAGCAAAGACAACCATCTCCTGTTCCTCATCATCACCCAATCCACGCTGAGAAGATGAGATGAGGCTGGGTTGTGTAGCATCACCCAATATAGTATCTTGCTCCAGCTCAACTTGCTCCACCTGCAAAGCCTCCTCTTTAATAGCAAGCAGCGAGCGTTTCAGTAGACACAGAAGCAGGATGGTGACACTGATTATGGCATTATCACCACTCACCATCTTGGTCGAGTCATCAAAGTTTTGGAGAACCGCACAGATGTCAGACATCCATGTCCACTCATCAGCTCTTATATGCGGAGGCTGACCGAAATACCAATGCATGGTGTAGCTGGGATTCAACTACTGCCCTCTGCTGCTCACCAAGCCTTACCAACATATGTAACGTTGAGTTCCAACGCGTGGTGACATCGTACACCAGTCGGTGAGCTGGAAGTTGGAAACGCTGCTGCAGCACTACCAGGGTGACAGCAGCTATAGCTGACTTGTGGAAATGTGCACACATGCGGCATACTTTCACAAGTAGCACAGGTACATCTGCGTAGGTTTTGAGAAACCGCTGAACCACTATTTTGAGCATGTTGGCCAGGAATGGTACATGTGCAAGGTTACCAAACTTCAGAGCTGCCACCAGGTTATAGACATTGTCAAACATGACCATGACTGGCTGTAGGTTCAGGGGCAATAGCCATAGATCAGTCTGTTCTGTTAGACCTCTCAACAACTCGATGGCGGTGTGCAGTTTGGCCCCTAAGCAGATTAGGTTCAGCACAGCTTGTTGCCACTTGGCTGAGGCAGTGCTGCAGTGCTTCCAGCTTGCAACCGATGCTGATCTTTGTGAAATGGAGGGTGAGGAATAGGAGATGCAGGAACTGCTGTAGAAGGTGGGGGCAACCCAGAATGAATCAAGGCTCACCATCCTCGGTGTCAGTAGCACATGTTCCGTCCCAGGGTCCCACTGGGTCCTGGCTTCCACAATGTTCACTCAGTGTGCCATCAGGGAAATCTAGCATCCCTGGCCACAAGCACTTGTCCCAGGTTTTCGTTGTTAAGTGGACCTTCCCAGTGACAGCAGTGGGCAGGGCACAGCTTATGTTATGGGACACATGCTTGTGTGATGCGAGGATGACACAATGGGAGAAAGAGTGGCAGCTAAGGACCGAGTACTGAGGGACGGCCATCGCCATGAGGTTGCGGAAAGCTTCTTCTCCACAAGCCTAAACGGCAACATTTTCAAGGCAAGCAGTCTGGAAATGTGGCCATTTAGCATTGTAGCCTGTGAGTGGCTGGCTGCATATTTATGTGTGCGTTCCAAGGACTGAGGTAGGGACAACTGAACAACGTGCTGGGACAAGGATGTGGACGTGGTTGCTGACAGTGGTTGCAAGTGTGCAACAGCAGGTGCAGAGTGGGAGTCATCTTCACCTACAAGTTCTTCTTACAAAATTAGTATATCATCAAAAAGTTTATTTCAGTTCTTCAATACAAGAAGTGAAACTCATATCATATAGAGTAATTAAAAACAATGATCTATTTCAAGTGTTTATTTCTGTTAATGTTGATGATTATGGCTTACAGCCAATGAAAACCAAAAAGTCATTATTTCAGTAAATTAGAATACTTTATAACACCAACTTGAAAAATTATTCTAAAATCCAAAAAGTTGCCCTACTGAAATGTATGTTCAGTAAATGTACTCAGTACTTGGTCGGGGCTCCTTTTGCATCAATTACTGCATCAAGGCGGTGTGGCGGCAATCAGCCTGTGGCACTGCTAAAGCTGGAAGCCCAGGTTGCTTTGATAGCAGCCTTTAGCTTGTCTGCATTGATGGGTCTGGTGTATGTCATCTTCCTCTTGACAATACCCCATAGACAGGGGATTGGCGTGCCTGACAAGCAGGGAAGAAACGTAGTGGTGTCACCCGCAGACACTGTTTCTGGACCCTGGCATTCCGTCCAAGTAGTCGGTTGCTTTGCTTGCATGTGCCTGAGCATGCTGGTGGTGGTCAGGCTGGTAGTTGTGCTGCCCCAGCTGATGCTGGCATCGCAGATGTTGCAAATGTGCGGCGCCCCAGGGTCCTGGTCGTTGTCGTGGTATTGCTTTCCTCTCGGGGAGAGTGATGCTACGTTTGGAGGCAAAGAAGGATAACTGCATCCAGGTATCACAAACATGCAACACATTTCACACTCCAGGCCACCAGGGGGAGCTTCTGCTCCTATTTATTAGGTCACTCCCTATATATATATATATATATATATATATATATATATATATATATATAACTGGTAGTCTGTAGGGAAAAAAGATAGTTCCAGATAGGAGTTAGTTCCTGGCAGAGTTCCAGACAGGAGTTCTGTTAGGAAGTTCCAGACCAGAGTCTGAGGAGGATGGAAGGTTAAAGAAGCTGTGCATGCCCTCAGAGCTGCAGCTCCCAGAAAGAGACACTGAAAGGCAGAACTGTATTGCAGAGAGCGTGAAGGAAGTCGAAGCAAAGGAGAGGATACCAGAAGGGGACCAGCCCCGCTCAAGCTGTCTCATTCTGAGGCGCAAAATCCCGGTAGCCGGAACACCGAGGGAGTAAGGACCTCTACGCCTTATTTCAGAGAGCGGCAAGACAGCTAACTGCAGGTTACCTGTCCGCACCTACACCCAGGAGGCACGGTGACACCTACAGAGCCGGGTTATCTAAAAGACCCTATAAACAGGTTCAAGTCACCAGTTATATGGGTTTTGTCCTATCCTATATGGGGGACAGAGAGAGCGAAACATCACATCTGTGAGACCCTTATGTGAAGCCATAGGCAGTAAGGGACTACACCACGGCAGCGCAAAGGAAGGCTACTGATTTCCACCTGGATAAGGGAACTCTGGACTTGCCTCCAAACTGGCCGGACTCTGCCTGCCCTGTGATCTGGTGCCCTGGACTGTGGATGCTGAAGTCTTGAGTAAAGGTACAGAGACTGCAACCTTGTGTCCTCGTTTTTCTCTGCGCCTCGCACCATCCACCATCTACACACCGGGAAGCCCTGGGGACATACTTCACCTGTGGGAAGGTATACCATCTAGCTGCCATAACATCACCCCAGCAGACCCCTTAAAGCAGCGTAGGTCACCCTGACCGAATACCACAGGTGGCGTCACGAACATTCCCCTTAAAGACCTTTCCTTTTTACACAGACATCCCAGGGCAACGGGCCGGGTCAGCCACCGTGACATCCCCCTGTGAACCGCAGGACCCGGTACTGAGTACCCCACGTCCCTTGGGGGTCGATCCAAATGGCTTTTTTTGGGTTAACTGGACTATCTTTAAAAAAAGTGCCAGACTCGTGAACACCTAAACCTTGGCTTGGCAACTTCACTGGTGTTGGTGCTCTGGGGATCAGTTGCCCGCCTTGTGTCTCTGGCCACCCCACTTATCCTGCCTAAGGTGGTGCTGTGGATCCCACCCCCTGTGCTCTGCTCTCCTCGCTCTGCATATCACCTTCCCAAGTTGAGTCAATAACTTCATCGTCCACCACCTTGTGTTCCACTTCCGTACCGTGGTCCTCCTCCTGACTTCCTGACGTAACAATACCACTTGCTGGCAATTGTGTCTTATCATTATCCTTATCCAGCTTTTGGTACAGTAATTGCAATTCCCACAGTCGCCTTTTTGTGAGCGTGGCTGCTCAAATATTTGAGAATTGCTACATGCAATCTCCTCATGTCCAGGTTGGAACGGGCAAGGAGAGAGGGCAGAATCTATAAATGGAAATGTGAACAGCTTTGTGGAGTGTCCAAGTGTGGGATCACTTGTCTCTGGGCACTCGGCATGATGGGAGAAAGGAGAATCAAGGTGAGGATTATGTGGTCCAGAATCACGGCTACTGAGACTGGACCGTGTGGAAGACAGGATTGTGCTGGCAAAGTGACTAGAAGCATTATCTGCTATCCATCCAACAACCTTTTCACACTGGTCTGACTTCAAGAGTGGTGTTTTGTGACCCCCTGTAAAGTGGGACAAGAAGCTAGATCGACCTGATGTGTGTATTTGTTGTGCTCCCGCTGTAGGCACAGTTTCACCTTGCCCACGTCCTCGGCTTCTGTGCTTACCATCAGTATAACATCCACTTCCCTGATCTATGACCACATGTATTGCCCATTTTAAGTTACATATGATATATCCCTGTTGAGAAAACTTTGCAGACAGGATTACAATGCCAGCAAAATTTGCCCTCTACAGATGGACATATAAGACTGTTGTATCAATATAGCAATGCTATTTGAAACCAAACTTGCTGTATCAATAGAGCAATACAGGTTTTTTAACAAAGGTTTGGGCTTTTGGGGGCTTTTGAGGCCCACACTAGCATGATAAATGTTGTATAAAATGTCACAGCTCACCCCTGGTGGAAGCCATAAGGAGAAACCCTGACATAACGGGCCTCGATAACCTAGGAAAGTCAGTTACAAAGTCAGTGTCTTTGCGGATGACCTCCTCTTGACCTTAACCAATCCTCATATCACCCTTCCCAATCTTTTCTCCCTCCTTCATGATTTTGAATTGATCTCAGGTCTCAAGATAAATATAGAAAAATCTGAAGCATTATTCGTAAACACTCCAAAAGATGTGCAAACCAATGTAATTTACCAAATTAAGTTTACAAGAAAGGAGCATTACTTGACCTACCTTGGTACTAACCTTACAACCAATAAGTCGACACTGTTCAAATGGAACTACACCCCACTTATAAAGAACCTTCAGGCTGACTTAGCTAGGTGGTCCCCGTCGACATTGTCTTGGCTGGGTAGACTACACGCGGTAAAAATTGTATCATTACCTCGCTTTTTATATCTATTCCGATCCCTCCCGATTGCAATACCAACTAAAACGTTCCTCAATATACACACTATGATTTCCAAATTTGTGTGGCAAGGAAAGAGACCTAGAATCTCACAAAAATTATGTTTCCTCACCAGAGATTGGGAGGACTATCCTTGCCCAACTTCACACTATATTTCAAGTCAGCACAAATAGCCCAACTAACTAACACATGTTCACATACCAGCAAACCTAGATGGGTTCTCTTGGAGTCATTCTCGTTACCAGGTATCATTTGGACTACAGAAAAGCTTCCACAGGGATTGACTATCACAGCGCCTTTCATAGCCCACTCTCTAATACTCCGGAGGAAAGTAAGATTCAAATTTCAATTGCAGTCCAACCCTTCCCCACTAATCTAATTATTTATTAATCCAATGTTTCTGCCTGTCTTTGAGCCCCATCTCTTTCCGTGGTTGAAGCTAAGAGGGATCTCCATATTAAAACACCTTTGCTCTCCTTTCAACATATTATTTAACAAGCAAGAATTCCGAACTCTCAACTAAATCAGACCCTACGTCTGTCACCCTGATGAGGCAGGATCTGAAGGACTTAAGGAAGATATCCAAACAAAATATTAGAGGTTTAATCACATGTCTCCGCTTGAGTAGACCTTATCATAAATTCTATTCTTTCTTTCTCTACCTTAAGTTAACACTCCTTGCATGACCCAATCTGAATCTGAAATTATAGCTATTTTATGTTGATGGCATTGCGTGCAATAGTTGATAGTAAACTGGTGTAAAACACACTGTGGATTACTTGTTTGTCTTCCGTTTGTACTGTCCCCCCCCCCCCTATCTTTTTTTGTCTCCCCCTATGTTAAAATTTGTATTTGTTCTTTATTATTGAAATTTACACCTCCCCTGCATTGGAGAACCTACCCAAACTGTTCTATACTTTCAATATCTAATTTCTAAATAAAACCTATTGAAACTAAAATGTCACAGCTCGAAGAAAAGGCTGTATTACAATGACAGTCAAATTTGCACACCTCAGATGGAAGTATGAGACTGCAGTATAAATATAGCGATGCAATTTTTTTACAATTTCTTTTTGGGTGGATTTTAAGGCCCAATTGTAGCACGCTAAATGGTGTATAAAATTTCACAGCTCGAAAAAAAAGTCTTTATTGCAATGCCAGGCAAATTTGCACACCTCAGATGGACGTATCAGACTGCAGTATAAATATAGTAATGTGATTTTTTGAACAAACAGTTTCTTTTTGGGGGGGGTTTGAGGTCCAACTGTAGCATGATGAATGCCATATAAAATGTCACTGCTCAAAAAAAGTCTATATTACAATGCCAGGCAAAGTTGCCCAATTGAGATGAATGTATCAGATTGCAATATCAATATAGCAATGCTATTGACACCCAACCAAGTCTGGCTGTACACTATTGACGCACAACTGCCATGGTAAAGTGGTGTATAATATTTCCCTGCTCTTAACAATTTGCAGGTTTAAGAGTAAAATGAATATTATTAGCCCTGAGAAGGGGTTTTGGTATAAGTTGCAGGCTGCAGCATAAAGGATATGCAATCCTATTTTGTCTTACATGGTCCCTTTAGCACAATCTCTCCCTAAGTGCAGCTAACAGCAGTATTAATATTGATTATCATTAGCCCTAAGAAGGACAGTTGTTGTACTTCACCGAAATATAAATGCGGCTGAATCCCTGGCTAATACACATCTACAATTCTGTCCCTCTCTATCAGCACTCCTCCCTATGCTGCCGGTGTCCGGGGTACAGTATGTCGAGCATGGCGTCATGGGTCATACATAGACCTGATGTCAATCACAGTAATGCCAGCACCAAAATGGCTACAGCATTACAGTGACTGGCAGGAAATCCCCACATGTTCATTGGCTATTTAAAAAGTGCCAAACATGCCGGGCGGGGACTCACCAAATAACGAGCATCCCGAGCACACTGATGCTCAAGCAAGTATCGAGTAGTGAGCAGCACGCTCGCCCATCACTTTTGGCCATAATATAAGAATAAGGCTAGGGTCACATCAATGTATTTTCTCTGGTCCGAGAGAATCGAGAAGATTGTGCTAATAATACTCTGATCAGAGTGATCAGAGTGTGATTGATCAGAGTGTGATCCAATTTTCTTGATTGAGGAGAAGATGGGGGAAAAAATCTCCATCTTCTCCATTATGTCAGTCCCTGAAAATTTAACTGCACTCAGACATCATCTGAGTGCTGTCCAATGTTTTCTACAAACTCATTGACTTGCATGGCTGGGTGCGATCCGACAATCGTTTACAACTCGGTCATGCTGCGATTTTTAAACCTAAGTCCCCTGTTATACTCGCCCTTCAGCATCATCATCAATTTTCAGCACTGCTCCAGTCTTGCAGCTCCATCTTGTGAGCACAGCTTATGAATGGCTGGAAGTCAGAAGCTACGTCACAAGCTCTCAATGCAAGTCTACGAGACTTCATTTGGTCAAGTTGTGGCGATATTTATCCCCTGTAGTGGTAATATGTGATCTGGAAATGGTGAGATAGTATTTGTCCCCTGTATGTGGAATTACTCAGTCACTATGTGGCCGCAATATGTGTTCTGATCATGGTGTGAAGGTATTTGTTCCCTGTATGTGGTATTATTTCACATTATTGCAGCCATGTCACAGACGTTCCTGGCTCTGACACCAGCGAATCCTCACAGTGCATACAATGTGAGGATTCACAAGAGTGCAGTCAGGGTCACACAGAGACACTACAGGCTTGTGGATATAGACCAGACAACCCCTTTAATGCTCATTCAGCCATTGGTGAAAATCAGTCTGCACTCAGACTGCAGTGCATGGACTGGCTGCGGGTCTCCTGACCTGAACTCAGCAGCCTCACAACATGTATAAGGATGCGGATCACGATATCGGCACCCAGGCAATGCACTTCAGCCTGACTGTAGACCTATTTTCCCCATCCAATAATGACATTGCCATAATAATAATAATAATAATAATAAAGATGTTTCCCAATCCTATATACTTGCAATCAGTCATTCCCTTCCCTCCCTCCTTTCACCTTACAATCAAATTTATAAGCTACTGGATGATCCTGGGTGCTTCTGAATGATGTTGTAATTGGGCATTTGGTTTTGCAGCAGCGCTTTCATCCAGTAGCTTATAAATTTTGGTTGGAGGGTGGAAGGGGGGAGGGGAGGCAATGATTGTATCATTTAGTCACGTGCAGAAATGGTGGACAAATACTGTAAATACATGGATTTAAGTTAGCTACTCACACAGCCAGTGGCACTGCCGTGCCCGCCGCCCCGTCAAGAAGAATCTAATGGCAACCTCAGTCTGCCCACCGCCGCCGCTTCAGCCTGCAATCACCGAATTAATACATTTAAATAGTGTATATTAGTGTATATTATTGCATATATATTCACTCTATATCACTATATATTTACTATATATACACAGGTGCATCTCACAAAATTAGAATATCATCAAAAAGTTAATTTATTTCAGTTCTTCAATACAAAAAGTGAAACTCATATGTTATGTAGAGTCATTTCAAACCGAGTGATCTATTTCAAGTGTTTATTTCTGTTAATGTTGATGATTATGATGAAAACCCAAAAGTCATTATCACTGAAAATTAGAATACTTTATAAAACCAGCTTGAAAAAATGATTGGCCTGCTGAAATATATATTCAGTAAATGCACTCAATACTTAGTCGGGTGATATGATCTGGTGGCCTAAGAGCAGCATGAGACGTACTCTGGAGAAGGTGGTACCTGTACTGACCGCAGACTCTGAACTTAACACCGCAACTAGAAGTAGCCGTGGAATGTACCTTTCACTCCCTAGACATCTCGACACAGCCGGAGGACTAATTACCCCTAGAGATAGAAAAGGGAAAACTATCTTGCCTCAGAGAAAATCTCCAAAGGATAGACAGCCCCCCACAAATATTGACTGTGAGAGGAGAGGGAAAAAACATACACAGACTGAAATCAGAATTTAGCAAAGGAGGCCACTTCTAGCTAAATAGAAAGGATAGGACAGAGTACTATGCGGTCAGTATTAAACCACTAGAAAATATCCACCACAGAAAATACAAAATCTCCACATCTAACTAAAGATATGGAGGGTATATCTGCATCTCCAGAGATACCAGCTTGGCTAAACAAATCCTTATACAGACCAAGCTGGACAAGACAAAAACATGGAAAAGAACTGAACAATAAGGCCCACAGCATGTGGACAGCAAAAAATCAAGGCCAGAACTTATCTTTGTTGAAATGAACAGCAAAGCAGGAGAGACCAGGCAGGGATGTGAATCCTCCAGGAACAATGGACAACTGGCACTGACTAAAGGGTCAAGCAAGACTAAATAGCCCAGTCAGAATTGCAAAAAGTGGTCACACCTGATGAATGCTGCGATCCAGAGACAGCAGCGCTACCACTTATAACCACCGGAGGGAGCCCAAGAGCAGAATTCACAACAGTACCCCCCCTTGAGGAGGGGTCACCGAACCCTTACCAGAGCCCCCAGGCCGATCCGGACGAGCCAAATGAAAGGCACGAACCAAATCCTCAGCATGAACATCGGAGGCAACAACCCAAGAATTATCCTCCTGGCCATAACCCTTCCATTTGACAAGATACTGAAGCTTCCGCCTCGAAAAACGAGAATCCAAAATCTTCTCAACCACATACTCCAACTCCCCATCAATCAACACCGGGGCAGGAGGATCAACAGAGGGAACAACGGGCACCACATATTTCCGCAACAAAGATCTATGAAAAACATTATGGATGGAAAAAGAGGCTGGAAGGGCCAAACGAAAAGACACTGGATTGATAATCTCAGAAATCTTATAAGGGCCAATAAACCGAGGCTTAAACTTAGGGGAAGAAACCTTCATAGGAACATGACGGGAAGACAACCAGACCAAATCCCCAAGCCGAAGCCGGGAACCAACACACCGACGACGGTTAGCAAAACGCTGAGCCCCCTCCCGAGACAACACCAAATTGTCAACAACATGAGCCCAAATTTGCTGCAACCTGTCAACCACAGAGTCCACCCCAGGACAATCAGAAGGCTCAACCTGCCCTGAAGAAAAACGAGGATGAAAACCAGAGTTACAAAAGAAGGGTGAAACCAAGGTAGCAGAACTAGCCCGATTATTAAGGGCAAACTCGGCCAATGGCAAGAAAGCCACCCAATCATCCTGATCAGCAGACACAAAGCATCTCAAATAAGTTTCCAAAGTCTGATTAGTTCGCTCGGTTTGGCCATTTGTCTGAGGATGAAATGCGGAAGAAAAAGACAAATCAATGCCCAGCCTAGCACAAAAGGCCCGCCAAAACCTAGAAACAAACTGGGAACCTCTATCGGACACAATATTCTCCGGAATGCCATGCAAACGAACCACATGCTGAAAAAACAACGGAACCAAATCAGAAGAGGAAGGCAATTTAGGCAAAGGTACCAAATGAACCATCTTAGAAAACCGGTCACAAACCACCCAGATAACCGACATCCTCTGGGAAACCGGAAGATCCGAAATAAAATCCATAGAAATATGCGTCCAAGGCCTCTCAGGGACCGGCAAAGGCAAAAGCAACCCACTAGTGCGGGAACAGCAAGGCTTGGCCCGCGCACAAGTCCCACAGGACTGCACAAAAGAACGCACATCCCGTGACAAAGAAGGCCACCAAAAGGACCTACCAACCAAATCTCTGGTACCAAAAATCCCAGGATGACCAGCCAACACCGAACAATGAACATCAGAAATTACCCTACTAGTCCATCTATCAGGAACAAACAGTTTCCCCACAGGACAGCGGTCAGGTTTATCAGCCTGAAACTCCTGAAGTACCCGCCGCAAATCAGGGGAGATGGCAGAAAGAATCACCCCCTCCTTGAGGATCCCAGCCGGCTCAAGAACTCCCGGAGAATCAGGCAAAAAACTCCTAGAAAGGGCATCAGCCTTCACATTCTTAGATCCCGGAATATACGAGACCACAAAATCAAAACGTGAGAAAAACAGAGACCACCGAGCCTGTCTAGGATTCAACCACTTAGCAGACTCGAGGTAAATCAGATTCTTGTGATCAGTCAAGACCACCACGCGATGCTTGGCTCCCTCAAGCCAATGTCACCACTCATCAAATGCCCACTTCATAGCCAACAACTCCCGATTGCCGACATCATAATTACGCTCAGCAGGCGAAAACTTTCTGGAGAAGAAAGCACATGGTTTCATCAAAGAGCCATCAGAATTTCTCTGAGACAAAACGGCCCCTGCCCCAATCTCAGAAGCATCAACCTCAACCTGAAAAGGGAGAGAAACATCTGGCTGACGCAACACAGGGGCAGAAGTAAAATGACGTTTAAGCTCCTGAAAGGCCTCAACAGCCGCAGAGGACCAATTCACCACATCAGCGCCCTTCCTCGTCAAATCGGTCAGAGGCTTCACCACACTAGAAAAATTAGCAATAAAGCGGCGATAAAAATTGGCAAAGCCCAAAAATTTCTGAAGGCTCTTTACAGATGTAGGTTGAGTCCAATCATGAATGGCCTGGACTTTAACAGGGTCCATTTCAATAGCCGAGGGAGAAAAAATGAAACCCAAAAAAGAAACCTTCTGAACTCCAAAGAGGCACTTAGACCTCTTCACAAACAACGCATTAGCATGAAGGACCTGAAATACCATCCTAACCTGCTTCACATGAGACTCCCAATCATCGGAGAAAACCAAAATATCATCCAAATACACAATCATGAATTTATCCAGATAATTCCGGAAGATATCATGCATAAAGGACTGAAATACCGATGGAGCATTAGAGAGCCCGAATGGCATCACAAGATATTCAAAATGGCCTTCGGGCGTATTAAATGCTGTTTTCCATTCATCACTTTGTTTAACACGCACGAGATTATACGCCCCTCGAAGGTCGATATTAGTAAACCAACTGGCACCCTTAATCCGAGCAAACAAATCAGAAAGTAAAGGTAAAGGGTACTGGAATTTGACAGTGATCTTATTGAGAAGGCGATAATCTATACAGGGTCTCAAGGAGCCATCCTTCTTGGCAACAAAAAAAAATCCCGCTCCCAACGGTGACGAAGACGGGCGAATATGCCCCTTCTCCAAGGACTCCTTTACATAAGCGGCATGCTCTGGCACAGACAGATTGAAAAGTCGGCCCTTAGGGAACTTACAGCCAGGAATCAAATTAATGGCACAATCGCAGTCCCTATGAGGAGGCAGGGAACTGGACTTGGGCTCATCAAATATATCCTGGAAATCCGACAAAAACTCAGGAACTTCAGAAGAAGGGGACGAAGAAATGGACATCAAAGGAATATCACTATGTATCCCCTGACAACCCCAACCAGTTACAGACATAGATCTCCAATCCAGCACTGGATTATGTACCTGTAACCATGGAAAACCCAGCACAACAACATCATGCAAATTATGCAACACCAAAAAGCGAATATTTTCCTGATGTGCTGGAGCCATGTACATGGTTAACTGTGTCCAGTACTGAGGTTTATTCTTGACCAATGGCGTAGCATCAATCCCCCTTAAGGGAATAGGACTCTGCAAAGGCTCCAAGGAAAAACCACAGCGCTTGGCAAATTCTAAGTCCATTAAGTTCAGGGCAGCGCCAGAATCCACAAATGCCATAACAGAAAAGGACAACAATGAGCAAATCAGGGTAACAGACAAGAGAAATTTAGGCTGTACAGTACTAATGGTAACAGACCCAGGGACCCTCCTAGTACGCTTAGGGCAATCAGAAATAGCATGAGCAGAATCACCACAGTAAAAACACAGGCCATTTTGACGTCTGAATTTCTGCCTTTCTGCTCTAGTCAAAATCCTATCACATTGCATAGGCTCAGGACTCTGCTCAGAGGACACTGCCATATGATGCACCACCTTGCGCTCACGCAAGCGCCGATCAATCTGAATGGCCAAAGACATTGACTCATTCAGACCAGCAGGCGTAGGAAACCCCACCATAACATCTTTAAGGGCTTCAGAAAGACCCTTTCTGAAAATCGCTGCCAGGGCATTCTCATTCCATTTTGTGAGCACAGACCACTTTCTACATTTCTGGCAGTATACTTCTGCTGCTTCCTGACCCTGACACAGAGCCAGCAAAGTTTTTTCTGCCTGATCCACAGAATTAGGCTCGTCATACAGCAATCCGAGCGCTTGAAAAAATGCGTCAATATTGAGCAATGCAGGATTTCCTGGCTCAAGGGAGAATGCCCAGTCCTGCGGGTCGCCACGCAGCAAAGAAATAACAATCTTCACCTGCTGAATGGGGTCACCAGAGGAACGGGGTCTCAGAGCAAAAAACAATCTGCAATTATTTTTAAAGTTCAAAAATTTAGATCTATCCCCAGAAAATAAATCAGGAATAGGAATTCTAGGCTCTAATACCGGAGTCTGGACAACATAATCTTGAATACTCCGTACCCTAGTAGCGAGTTGATCCACGCGCAAGGACAGACCCTGAACCTCCATATCAGCACCAAAATCCTGACCCACCCAGAGATTAAGGGGAAAAAAAAGACAAAACAAGATACAAAAGAAAAAAAAATGACTCCGAACTTTCTTTTCCCTCTTTTGAGATGCATTTAACACATTGTGGGCCTGCTGTACTGTTATGACCTGGTGGTTAAGAGGCCATACTGATATGACCTGGTGGCTAAAACGCAACATGGGACGAGCTCTGAGAAGGTGGTATCTCTACTGACCGCAGTCCCTAATCCTAACAACAACACTAGTAATAGCCGTGGGATGTTCCTGACTCTCCCTAGACACCTCTTCACAG
Organism: Ranitomeya variabilis; assembly: GCF_051348905.1. Taxonomy (NCBI): domain Eukaryota; kingdom Metazoa; phylum Chordata; class Amphibia; order Anura; family Dendrobatidae; genus Ranitomeya; species Ranitomeya variabilis. Next base: position 704,595,752 of record NC_135234.1, on the reverse strand, counting down.
CCTAAGAACTAACTACCCCTAAAGAAGGAAATAGAAAGCTATCTTGCCTCAGAGAAACCCCCAAAAGGAAAGACAGCCCCCCACAAATATTGACTGTGAATGGAGAGGGAAATGACATACACAGAAATGAAATCAGAATTCAGCAAAGGAGGCCAATACTAAACTTGATAGACAGAGAGAAAAGGATACTGTGCGGTCAGTATTAAAAACTACAAAATCCACGCAGAGTTTACAAAAATGAACTCCACACTGACTCACGGTGTGGAGGGGCAAATCTGCTTTCCCAGAGCTTCCAGCTAGCCTGAATAAGACATAGTGACAAGCTGGACAAAAAGAGACATATTTGCAGAGCAATAGAGTCCAAGCAAATGGACAAACAAAAACTAGCAAAAACTTATCTTTTGCTGACAAGGACAGGCCATATGAGAAATCCAAGGAGAGAACCAAATCCAACCAAAAATATTGACAGCAGGCATGAACTAAAGCCCAGAGCAGGTTTAAATAACAAACACAGGCAAGGCGATTAGTGAAGGCAGCTGCTACAGCTACCTAAAGGAGCAGCAGTTCCACTCGAAACCACCAGAGGGAGCCCAAGGGCAGAACTCACAAAAATACCATTAGCAACCACAGGAGGGAGCTCCAGAACGGAATTCACAACAGTAGCCGTGGAATGTACCTTTCACTCCCTAGACATCGCGACACAGCCGGAGGACTAATTACCCCTAGAGATAGAAAAGGGAAAACTATCTTGCCTCAGAGAAAATCCCCAAAGGATAGACAGCCCCCCACAAATATTGACTGTGAGAGGAGAGGGAAAAAACATACACAGACTGAAGCTAGCTAAATAGAAAGGATAGGACAGAGTACTATGTGGTCAGTATTAAAACACTAGAAAATATCCACCACAGAAAATACAAAATCTCCACATCTAACTAAAGATATGGAGGGTATATCTGCATCTCCAGAGATACCAGCTTGGCTAAACAAATCCTTATACAGACCAAGCTGGACAAGACAAAAACATGGAAAAGAACTGAACAATAAGGCCCACAGCATGTGGACAGCAAAAAATCAAGGCCAGAACTTATCTTTGTTGAAATGAACAGCAAAGCAGGAGAGACCAGGCAGGGATGTGAATCCTCCAGGAACAATGGACAACTGGCACTGACTAAAGGGTCAAGCAAGACTAAATAGCCCAGTCAGAATTGCAAAAAGTGGTCACACCTGATGAATGCTGCGATCCAGAGACAGCAGCGCTACCACTTATAACCACCGGAGGGAGCCCAAGAGCAGAATTCACAACAGTCGGGGCTCCTTTGGCATCAATTACTGCATCAATGTGGTGTGGCATGGAGGCAATCAGTCTGTGGCACTGCTGAGGTGTTATGGAAGCCCAGGTTGCTTTGATAGCCGCCTTCAGCTCCTCCGCATTGTTGGGTCTGGTGTCTCTCATCTTTCTCTTAACAATACCCCATAGATTCTCTATGAGGTTAAGGTCAGGCAAGTTTGCTGGTCAATCAGGCACAGTGATACTGTTGTTTTTAAACCTGGTATTGGTACTTTTGGCAGTGTGGACAGGTCCCAAGTCCTGCCAGAGAATGAAATGTCCATCTCCAAAAAGCTTGTCAGCAGAGGGAAGCTTGAGGTGCACTAAAATTTCCTGGTAGACGGCTGTGCTGACTTTGGTCTTGATAAAACACAGTGAACCTACATCAGCAAATGACGTGGCTCCCCAAACCATCACTAATTCCCTCACCAGAATTCCCTCACCAGAATCCCATCAACAATCTCCCATCACCAGTCTCCCCTCACCAGAATCCCCTCACCAGCCTCCCATCCCCAGATTCCCCTCACCAGATTCCCTTCACCAGAATAACCTCACCAGAATCCCCTCACCAGAATAACCTCACCAGAATCCCCTCACCAGATTCCCCTCACCAGATTCCCCTCACCAGAATCCCCTCACCAGAATCCTCTCACCAGACTCAGCAGCCTTCTCCTCACACACTGCTCGCCGACTAAGCCTGCCCGCCAGCCACCTCCAATGGCGCCTGTCCCCAACGCATGCTGCTCTGTTCTGGAATGAAAATGAGCGCTCTCCGTGTAACGTGTCCGGCATCAAATTAAATAGATAAATGGACAGAACATGTGGGTCTCAGTATACAAGAGCTGAGCAACTGCCCGTGTGTTTGATATTTTGCATATAATTTTATTGTGATTTGCACATATACTGCAGAAATATTGGAAACTACTGTATACTTACACATAAGTAATAAGAAAAGCACAGCTGAATTCTATTAGTTACACAAACAATAGAACATTATCTGGTACAAGAGGCCAAGTTGGCAAAATTTTAGCAATTAAGTGATAATTTGAGATCTTGAATATAGGGCCATATGCAAAACATGATATTACTAATTGAACGGCTATATGATACAATAGCAAACCTTAGGAAAAAACACTAAACTGTGCAGCCCAATATAAAGGCAGACCTCTTTAATGGTGTCCTTGGAAAATGGGTTTAACATTTTTAGCTATTCATGTGGAAAGCAGGGAAAATAGGTCTCTTTTAGAATGTCATAAAAAGTACATTTTATCACTGGATTTTGTAATGAGAATTTTGGTTGTTTTTTTTCCGCGTAACAACAACACAGAATTAGCTGAGGGCAATGAATCCACATTGTTATCGTATAATGAGCCAGTAGCGAGTCATAGCAAATATTTACATGAGCGAACATTGTATTATTTCACTTCTGTACTGCGAAGCTACATTTAATGCTAATCACCAATCTCTGGATTATTTTTGTGACATTGCATTGTGCATTGCAGACAACAATGACCTAATGTGTATTTTTCTGTTTGACTGATTATAGCGGAAAAATAAGAGCTTATATTATTCCATAAAAATGGTGAATAAAATAAAATGATTGGAGAAAAAAATAGGATTTAGTGGAATTTTGCATTTCTAGCCGTATGGTCACAGAGGATGATATATATTATATACTTACTACATTAGTAATGTATGATATTGTTTTCAAGGGATATAATGCACATATGAAAAATAGCTCTCTAAATTTGTGCCTAGATCAAAAGCATACATACCATAGCGTATTTCCTATATGCAAAAAGTACTGGGATGCACCTCTTAAAGGGGTTGTCCGAAGGTCAAATAAATTTTAATTTGAATCCCTATTTATTTAATGCCGTAATCTAAACTATTTTCTTATATACTCGCATTAAAAATTCCCTACTGTTCCTTATCTAACAGCAAAAAACACAAAAGGAGGAAAAAGAGGAAAAAAAACTCCACTATTCTAAAAAAAACACACCAAAAAACAGGCAAAGGTGCTTACCTGTCTAGGCCTTGAATTAAATCCATTATCATGGTGCAGCGGGCTCAAGTAAAGATGGCGACTACACAGGTGCGGTAATACCAATGAGACAGCCAGCCTACAATTAGGGATTGGCCCTTTGGCACACCAGTGCAAACAAATAATTTGCAGCAGTGTTCACACAGAGAATGCACAGCATCTGGATCATAGACTATTAATAACGCCCTGTGGCGGGCTGCCCAGTGCTAAATGTAATGCATCCTGTGTGAACAGAGGCCACAGTCTACAAAGCCATCTGGGCCCAACTGCACCCTGAAGAGTAAAAAGGCCTAGACAGGTAAGCACCTTTGCCTGTTTTTTAGGTTTTTTTTTCTAGAATAGTGGAGGTTTTTTCCTCTTTTTCCTCCTTTTGTGGTTTTTGCTGTTAGAGTAGGACTGGCAAGTGTGAGGACCCTTGATGGGGGTTGCCAGCTTACGTATTGTGGCTATAATATTAACTAATACCTTACATATTTTGATATGTTTTTGTGCACTTTATTTATTTGTACTCTTCGGGGTGCATTTGGGTCCAGATGGCTTTGTAGACTGTGGCCTCTGTTCACACAGGCTGCATTACAGTTAGCACTGGGCAGCCCGCCACAGGGTGTTATTAATAGGCTATGATCCAGATGCTTTGCATTCTCTGTGTGAACACTGCTGCAGATTATTTGTTTGCACAGGTGTGCCAAACGGCCAATCCCTGATTGTAGGCTGGCTGTCTCATTGGCATTACCCCATAGAATGTAAGTCCTCTCCCCTCTGTACCAGTCTGTCATCGTAAATTTGTTTACTGTAAACGATATCTATAAATCTGTATGTATCCCCTTTCTCATGTACAGCACCATGGAATTAATGGTGCTATATAAATAAATAATAATAATTATTGCACCTGTGTAGTTGCAATCTTTACTTGGGCCTTGCACCATGATAGTGTATTTGATTCAAGGCCTCGACAGGTGAGCCACCTTTGCCTGTTTTTTTGGGCATTGTTCCTTATCTAGCATCTATTGCATTTTTTTCCCTACTTACCAGAGGCGTAGCTAGTGTTTTGGTTCAAGAGGGGTGAAACTTCTGAGTGGGCCCCTAACCAGTTAACCGTGAATACAACTATGGTGGCACACCCTAATAGTGGATGTAGGAGAACCTCAGCAGATGACAGAGCTGTTACTAAAAAAAAAAAAAAAAAATTCTATACAAAGACCAACTGATCTTACCGCCATATGGTGACATAGTGGTACATACCAGTCCTACGGAACGTATAGCGATCACAGTACAATTATTGATGGTGGCTTACAGCTGACATTCTTTCTGTTGCAGTCGTTAACTTTTAGTGTCTTTTTCATCTGGCCCAGACCAACATGAGGACATTTTCCAGCCAGACTCATCTGCAGAGATGACAACAAAGACACATATGACTTTTCACATTTCAGTTACCATCGTCATCTATTCCCAACCTGCACAAACTCCTTATCCTGCTGATACCCCAATAATGAGCCACTGCTGCCGTACGTGTTACTATTACTGTACCCACTGTGTGGTACTGTGTTCCCGATAATATTCCACCTACTGGAGCCCTAGATTCCTCTTTCATTGCACTTGTTAAATTATGATGCCAACAAAAGAATCTCACAAGCACCAAGATACCGCTACAGTGAATTCCTCCACATGCACAGTATGATGACCCTACTGTACCCCACCCCTCAACTGTCTTGGAAAAGTATGATAACCCCAACACAGTATGATCCCCCAACTGTGACCCCCACACAGCTCTCCATGGAGTTCAATGGGCCTATATACAATATAATGGTCCCACACCTCCCCACACAAAATAATGGCCCCCTACACAGCCGTCCACACAGTATGATAGATTCCATGCAAACCTTCACACTGTATAATTGCTTGCATACAGTTTAAAGGCTTCCACATAGTCCTCCAATTATTATATCTCCCACGTCCTCCATACAGCTTAATGCACCCCATAGTCCGTACAGCGTAATGCACCCCATAGCCCGTACAGCATAATGCACCCCATAGTCCATACAGTATAATGCACCTCATAGCCCATACAGTATAATGTACCCCATAGTTCATACAGTATAATCCCCCCATAGTCCATACAGTATAGTGCATTCCATGGTCCATACATTATAATGCACACCCCATAGTCCATACATTATACCATTTGTTGAGATTCCTGTGTCATCTTGCATGTGCTGCTATTTTGAGGTCTAGTCACAGATTTTCAATGATGTTCAGAGCAGGGGACTGTGAGGGCCATTGTAAAACCTTCAGCTTTCACCTTTTGAGGTAGTCTAGTGTGGATTTTGATGTGTGTTTAGGATCATTATCCATTTGTAGAAGCCATTCTCTTTTCAACTTCAGCTTTTTTACAGATAGTGTTATGTTTGCATCAAGAATTTATTGAAATTTAATTGAATCCTTTCTTCGCTCTACCAGTGAAATGTTCCCCGCGCCTTTGCCTGCAACACAACCCCAAAGCATGATTGATTCACCCTTATGCTTAAAGGGCCACTGTCACCCCCCTCCAGCCGTTATAAACTAAAAGAGCCACCTTGTGCAGCAGTAATGCTGCATTCTAACAAGATGGCTCTTTTAGTTTTAGGTTCAAGCATACCCCAAATAAAACGTTTTTATACTTAGCCAAAATTCCTGTCTCTAGCCACGTAGGCGGCTCCTCACTCCCCAGCTTGGCCAGCTCCTCTGCCGTCACTCACATCTTCCTGCGCTTTCGGCGCCGCCCCCTCAGCGCTGTTATCGTTTCAAATCCGGCGCCTGCGCTGTGTACTGGTGTCCTGCGCAGACGCAGTAAGCTCTGGCCGTCTGATGTAATGGCTGATACCAGAGAACAAAAGACATCCACAGAACACCAGGATGGATCTGCTGCACAGCAAATAGCTGTAGGACCTGCGATGACGTCACTGCCATGTGATTGCCCTAACCACATGGCAGTGACATCATCGCAGGTCCTACAGCTATTTGCTGTGCAGCAGATCCATCCTGGTTTCCAAAATGCATCAGGCTTGTTTAGATGTTCTTTTGTATACTTCTAAGGCTGAATTTTATGGTGAGGAGAGGTTTTCTTCTGATGTGTTGGAATAAGTTTAAATGCAACAACTCCATTCCTGTTGTAGTCTGCATTGAATGTCTATGAGTGTTCATTTGTCAGCTATGCTGTGATTGTTAAAGTTTGTAAAAAAAAAAAAAAAGGTCAGAGGACACTCACTGATTGCATCAGTCTGCTGCTGTTTCCTTCACAGAGAGACATGTGTTACATGGACTAGATTATATCGGTAGTTACTGTCAAAGCTTTCTTATTTTGTTCCAGTTCAAGCTGCATATATTAAACACAGTTTGCCTTACGTTGGATTCTGCTGCTTATATGAAGTAACACGCGCTGCTGTGGTAATACTCCGGCTAACAGGTTATGGGCCCAGCCACCGGAAAGTAAATGGTAAAAAGCCCAGTCACCGGAATAAGCAGCGAGCCAAGCGCAGACAGCACAGAGGAACCCCCGGAATACAAGGACACCGGAACGCAAAGGTACCGCAGTGTACAGAGCACCGGACAGCGCAGCTTAAAGGGCCAGTAACAAACAAAAAAAAGAGGTACAAGAGACAAGAATGTCTACAGAAAGGAATGCAGTGAAGTACACAGTGCCAAGTCTCACAAATCACAATTACAGCTCCTGGAAATTCAAGGTAAAGATGTTACTTATAAGAGAGGGTACATGGAAATGTATTGAACAGCCTGTGCCTGACCCAGTACCGGGTGATTGGCTAGAGACTGATCAGAAAGCACAAAGCACTATTTCCCTCAGCATAGATGATAACCAGATTGTACATGTATGCAAATGTGATACTGCAAAGAAAATGTGGGAAGAATTACAGAAAGTGCATGAAAGGTCAAATCTCAGCAATAAGCTATATCTTATGAGAAAGCTGTATCAGTCTAAATTAAGTGATGGCCAGCATATGCAGGACTATATCAGAAACACCCTAGAGATTGTGGAGCGCCTAAGGGGTATTGGTGAAGAAATTAAAGATTTTCATGTTGCTGCATTACTATTAAGTGGTCTTCCAGAAAGTTATGACACGCTTGTGACTGCATTAGATGCCAGACCAGATGATGAACTCACACTAGAATATGTGAAAGGGAAACTTGCAGATGAATACAAGAGAAAGTCAGAGACTATTAGCAATAATATATGCAAAGCAGAAACAGCATTAAAGACACAGTACTTTTCTAAAGCTCAGAGTCATTTAAAGGAAACTCGTGAATGTTTTGTCTGTAAAAAGCCTGGTCACCTTAAAGCAGACTGCAGAGTGTGGAAAGCAAGAATGAATCAGTTTAAAAAGCAGGACAGTCATCAAAAGGTTAAAACAGCTGTAAAGAAGGAAGATGCATGTATTGCGACTGCATTTGGGGTCAGCACAAGCCCATATGCAAACCATGTTTGGTGTATTGACTCTGGAGCGACTGCTCACATGACACGTGATAAGGATTTCTTCATTAATCTAGATGAAAGCAAGTCTGAAAAGGTAATTTTAGCTAATGGTCACTATATGACATCAGAAGGAATAGGAGATGGTTATTTCCATTGTCAAGTTCAATCCTCAGCACAAGTCAGAAAAATCCCAGTTAAAGACGTGCTGTATGTTCCCAAACTTGAAAGTAACCTTTTATCTGTAAAGAAGCTTGCACAACAAGGAAATATAGTTACATTTAAGGATGACAGATGCATCATTTCAAAGAAGGGTCATACCCTTGCCGAAGGAAAAATCAAAGATGAACTTTATCAGCTGAAATGCAATGAAACTGTTTACAGTGCTAGACAAGATTTTCATAAGGACTGTATTCATGTGTGGCACAGACGCCTAGGCCACAGAGATCCAGAAGCAGTAAAGAAACTAGCTCAACTTGCAAATGGTATTGCAATCAACCAGTGTAATCAAACAATGAAGTGCACAAGTTGCCTAAAAGGGAAAATGTCCAGAAAATCGTTTCCTAAAGTAAGCACTACTAAATCTGCACAGATACTGGATTTGATACATACAGATGTGTGTGGTCCAATGAGTGTTCTTACTACCAGCAAGAAGAGATATTTTCTCACATTCATTGATGATTATTCCAGATATACTGTTACTTACCTACTTCAAAGTAAAGATGAAGTTCCACAGAAACTTGAAGAATATCTTGCTGCAGTTCTTAACAAATTTGGAAGAATACCAAAGGTACTGCGAGCAGATAATGGAACTGAATATACAAGTGGTAAAGTGCAAACCATCCTGAAAAAGAATGGAATCGTGTTCCAGACAACCGTTCCATACAACCCAGAGCAGAATGGCACAGCAGAGAGAAAGAACCGAACTCTTTGTGAAAGTGGAAGAAGTATGCTATTTGATGGAAACCTACCTACAACATATTGGGGAGAAGCCATCATGACTGCTACCTATCTTCAAAATCGACTGCCAAGTAAAGCTACAAGTAAAACTCCATATGAGTTATGGAACTGTGAGAAGCCCAACCTGAAGCATCTCAGGATATTCGGAAGCAAAACTTTTGTGCATGTTCCCAAAGAAAAACGTTCTAAGTGGGAATCTCATGCAAAGGAAGGAGTTCTTGTGGGGTACAGTGAAACTCAGAAAGGATACAGAATCCTGCATCCACAGACCAACACAGTAACAATCAGCAGAGATGTAGTGATTGATGAAAACTCAGTATCGCTCAAATTTCATGAGGTTACGCAAATAATTCAACCTAAGGAACAAGAATTTCAGTCAGTGATTCCAGACATTGAAGAGAATCTCAAAGAAAATACTGAAGTCTGGATATGCTCTGAAAGTACTGAAAAAGAAACAGAAGAACCAAGCCAACCTCAGGAGATCAGAAGATCAGAAAGATCAAATAAAGGAATTCCAGCTAAACGCCTTTCTTATATGGTCAGATCAATTCCAGAAGAAGAGCCACAGTCATGGCAGGAAATGCAAAAACTGCCTATTCATAAGAAGCAAAAATGGATAAAAGCTGCTGATGAAGAAATGGAATCCCTTCATAAGCTCAAAACATGGGAGCTCACAGAGCTACCTCAAGGCAAGAAAGCAATTGGATGTAAGTGGGTCTTTAAGAACAAATATGACTCCGAAGGTAATATTCACCGTTTTAAAGCAAGATTGGTCGCAAAAGGATATTCACAAAAATATGGTGAAGATTATGATGCTACTTTTGCTCCAGTTGCCAAGCAAACTACATTCAGAACTTTATTATCCATAGCTGCTGTTCAGCAGATGAAAGTAAGACATTTTGACATCAAAACAGCCTTTCTACATGGAGACATTGAAGAAGAGCTGTACATGACTCAACCAGAAGGCTATGTTAAAAGGGGTAAAGAGAACCTTGTTTGCAGAATGCAAAAATCTCTCTATGGCCTTAAGCAATCAGCAAGAGCATGGAACACTAAGATGAACAAAGTGTTAATCGACGAAGGATTTAAAAGGTCTCAAGCGGATCCATGTTTGTATACAAAAAGTGTATCACAAGATTGGATGTATGTTATTCTATATGTGGATGATGTAATAATAGCGCATCAAGAAGAGAGAGAAATTTCAAAACTAGGTCAAATTCTGAACAAGCATTTCGAGACCAAGGACCTTGGAGATGTGACATACTATTTGGGAATCCAAATCCAGAGAGAGGAAGATGGAAGTTTTCTTCTTAATCAAAATTCTAAAATCTCCACAGTTCTAAACCAGTTTGGAATGTCAGAAGCCAAAGGCATATCAACTCCAATGGATCCATCTTACCTAAAATTGGAAGGAGAAGAAGATCTGCTACCCACAAATGACAGTTACAGACAAGCAGTGGGGGCACTTCTATACATAGCAACCACAACCCGTCCAGATATCTCAGCCACAGTGGGAATTCTCTGCCGACGTGTAAGCAAGCCACGCCAAAGAGATTGGAATGCAATTAAGAGACTTCTTCAGTATCTTAAGGCAACCCAAGAGTTAAGTCTAAAGATTTCTGCATCAGGAGATCTAATTCTCAGAGGATATGTAGATGCAGATTGGGCTGGAGACTCAAGTGATCGAAGATCAACAAGTGGTTACTTGTTCAAGTTAGGACACACTTCAATCTCATGGTCGAGTAGAAAACAAGTGTCAGTTGCATTGTCTTCTACAGAAGCAGAATATACATCAGCTGCTCATGCAAGTCAAGAGTTAATTTGGTTGAAGCAACTTTTGGAAGAATTCGGCAAACCACTAGCTGAACCAACTGTTATCTATGAGGACAACCAAGGATGTATCAAGCTCGCCAGCAGTGAAAGGATAAGTGCAAGAACAAAGCACATTGATGTTAAACATCATCACTTGCGTGACTTAGTAGAGCGTGAAGTTCTAAAGTTTGTTTACTGTGAATCTGACAAGATGTTAGCAGATGTTTTGACAAAGCCATTGTCAAGAGCCAAGTTTGAAGAATTCAGAACTGCAATGGGACTAACAGGATAAGCAGTTGTTGAGTGGGGGTGTTGGAATAAGTTTAAATGCAACAACTCCATTCCTGTTGTAGTCTGCATTGAATGTCTATGAGTGTTCATTTGTCAGCTATGCTGTGATTGTTAAAGTTTGTAAAAAAAAAAAAAAGGTCAGAGGACACTCACTGATTGCATCAGTCTGCTGCTGTTTCCTTCACAGAGAGACATGTGTTACATGGACTAGATTATATCGGTAGTTACTGTCAAAGCTTTCTTATTTTGTTCCAGTTCAAGCTGCATATATTAAACACAGTTTGCCTTACGTTGGATTCTGCTGCTTATATGAAGTAACACGCGCTGCTGTGGTAATACTCCGGCTAACATGATGACTCTTCCATGAAGGCCATACTTGTGCAGGTGTCTCTGAACTCCAGAGTCTGCTAAATCTTTCTGAAGGTCTTTTGCAGTCAAGCAGAGGTTCCAATTTGCCTCTCTACAATCCTATGAGCAGCGCTAACTGCAATTTTGCTTAGGCTTCCAAACCCCTGGAGGACAGCCATACCAAGTCACAAACGCACAGGTCCAGACCCACCACACGTCTCCAATCAGCCACACTCATATTTAGAACCCATCTTTCTCAAATTATTAGTCACTAGTGTTGAGCATTCCGATACCGCAAGTATCGGGTATCGGCCGATACTTGCGGTATCGGAATTCCGATACCGAGATCCGATACTTGCCGCGTATCGGATACCGGAATCGGAAGTTCCCAGGATTCAAACTGCACGAATTCAGCCAATGAGGAATGATTCTGAATGTGGGCACATCCTGTTCAGCATGGTCGGCATGAAACTACTGGCAAGGCTGTGATTGGCTGCTGAAATGATGTCATGCTGCAGTTTAAAAGTCGCTGGCGCCATTTTGCGCTCACTCTGCTGTGAATTCAGTTAGTGACAGGATGCTGTTTGCTGACTGAGGGCCAGTTGAGATAGCGATTTGCTTTATTGTTCTTTTCCAAGGCTAATTTAGCAACCGCTGTGTTCACCTACTAATCACCTTGCTTTTGCCTTGCAGCGCTGTTTTCACAGCGATCTACAAGGTCTCTGTGTGTGTGTGTGTGCAGCCCACTCTCTAGTCTGTGTGCAGCCATAGGCCATAGCTGGTTGTATTCAGTTCAGGGAGGGTGGTTCACTGCCTCATACTGTTCTATTTTTTTTTTTTCTTTTTCAAGTAGTGCAGGCTGCTGCACATTTTTTCTAATAATTCCTATTAGTGTCTTTCCACCCGTATCCAGCTAAATTGTGGAAAAACACTACATAGGATAACGTAGAGGAGGTTTTTGGGGCCTTGCAGCGCCGTTTACAGCTGTCTGCACGGTCTCCGTGTGACTGCAGCTCGCCCTGTAGTCTGTGTGCAGCCATAGCCGGTTGTATCCAGCTCAGGGTAAATCACTGCGTCATACCGTGAAATCCAATTTCCTTTTTTCTAAGTAGTGCAGGCTGCTGCACATTTTTTCAAAAAATTCCTATTAGTGTCTTTCCACCCGTATCCAGCTAAATTGTGGAAAAACACTACATAGGATAACGTAGAAGAGGTTTTTGGGGCCTTGCAGCGCCGTTTACGGCTGTCTGCACGGTCTCCGTGTGACTGCAGCTCGCCCTGTAGTCTGTGTGCAGCCATAGCCGGTTGTATCCAGCTCAGGGTAAATCACTGCGTCATACCGTGAAATCCAATTTCCTTTTTTCTAAGTAGTGCAGGCTGCTGCACATTTTTTCAAAAAATTCCTATTAGTGTCTTTCCACCCATATCCAGCTAAATTGTGGAAAAACACTACATAGGATAACGTAGAGGAGGTTTTTGGGGCCTTGCAGCGCCGTTAACGGCTGTCTGCACGGTCTCCGTGTGACTGCAGCTCGCCCTGTTGTCAGTTCAGCCCAAAAAAAATAAATAAATAATAAAGTTCACCAAACACACCACTTTACAGTTGTGTAGGCCACATTAGCTGATATTAAAGTCTAGTCCACACTTTAGAAAATTATTGTTTCTTATACCTGTTAGGAGCTGTTCAGGAATAAGCACACAAAGCCGTTAGTACTTTTCTGCTTATCTTTATCAGTCAACCAAGATGAAGAAGGCAGGGAGTAAGGCACATGGGCGTGGGCACGGAGCAGGGAGAGGACGTGGGGATTCTGTGCCTGCTGCGGGCACCGGTGACTCATCAGCACCCAGTTTCACCAGGGAACAGTCCTTCATGCGCAGCTTTGTCGTAGAGCGCCGTACACCGCTGCTGCGTGAAGAACAAATTGAAGCCGTTGTCGGATGGATGGCAGCTAACGCATCGACTTCAATTAGTGCCACATCCTCTCAGACACAGAGCACTGGAGAGCACCCATCTGTCTCTTCACCACCTGCCAAATTGCCCAGGCAGACAGAGAGCCCAGGACAGGAGCCGTCTCTACTTCTGTTCTCTGAATCTCTTGGCTTGGAAACAGGGGGCCAGCCAAGCAGCATTGGAGAAATGGAAGAAGAGGCAGTGTGCAGTGATGCCCAACAGCTTTTTCTCTCTGAGTCTGAAGAGGCGGGTGGGCCAGTGCCTCCGGTCACCACACCGCAGAACGCATCCGCTGATGACACTCAGGTGCCACTTTCTGGTGCGTGCTCTGCTGCTGAGACTACCCAGGAGGAGCAGTTGGGGGCAGAGGGTAGTGTAGATGATGAGGTCCTTGACCTATCGTGGCGTGAGGGACAGGAAGGTGGTGGGAGCAGCTCTGAGGAAGAGATTCCCCGAACGGGCCAAAGAGGGAGAGGGAGGGGGAAGACTGCGGATCCTGTAGCCTCCACTTTGGCACCCGTTAGGAGCGTGTCTCTTCCAACAGCCAAAAAGGGCGCTCCCAAGACTTGCAGTGCCTGGTCCTTTTTTGACACAGTTGCAGATGACATTTGCTATGTCAAATGCAAGGTGTGTCATCACAAAGTCAAAAGAGGGAGAAATGTCAGCAACCTCAATACCTCCAACATGTGGAAACATGTGCGGACCAGGCACGCGGCGGAGTTACAGAAACGCACTGAAGAGCTAGGCCAACCAACAGCGGCAGCTACCACCTCTTCAGCTCGTGTTGCCTCTTCCTCCAGCTCACACGCAGCTGGTTCAGCTTCCTCCCAGGATCGCCGTGGAAGAACCTCTGGCACTGTTGTCCAGAGACCCACTGTAATTCCACCCGCAGCACCACGTTCCCAGTTATCCTCACACTCCCAGGCCAGTCTACAGCCATCGGTAGTACAGGCATGGGAGAAAAGGCGGCCTTTCTCGGCAAACCACCCACGAGCACAGGCTCTGACTGCAGGCATTGCCAAACTTCTGTCACTGGAAATGCTGTCATTCAGGCTGGTGGAGACTGACAGCTTCCGTGACTTGATGTCATTGGCAGTCCCACAGTACAATGTGCCCAGCCGCTTTTATTTCAGCAGGCAAGCCGTCCCTGCCCTGCACAAGCATGTGGAGGGACACATAAAACACGCGCTACTGAACGCCATCAGTAGCAAGGTCCACCTCACCACCGATGCATGGACCAGTCAACATGGACAGGGGCGATACCTTTCCCTCACTGCCCATTGGGTTAATGTTGTTGAGCCGGGTACAGATCGTGCGAGTGGCGCAGGACGTGTCCTGCCCACTCCAAGGATTGCAGGAATCCAGTCTGTACGCATTGACTCCTCCTCTTACACAAGTTCCTCAGAATCGTCACTGCAGGAGCCGTCACAGTCCACCTCCACATGGACCCGTGAACGTTTACCTGTTACGACCGACATGAGCACAGCCGTGGCCAAACGTCAACAGGCCATCTTGAAATTAATTTCTTTGGGGAATCGAAGCCACACAGTGCAGGAGCTCTGGAATGCCATCAAGCAGGAGAGTGATGTGTGGTTTGTGCCAACGAATCTCCAGCCAGGCATGGTAGTGTGTGATAATGGCCGAAATCTGGTGGCAGCTCTGGGCCTCGGCAACCTCACTCACATCCCATGTCTGGCACATGTGCTCAATTTGGTCGTGCAGAGTTTTTTGAGGGACTATCCGGATCTTGATGCACTGCTGCACAAGGCCCGCCTAGAGTGTGCTCACTTGCGGCATTCCAGCACGGCAAAATCGCGCATTGCGGCTCTGCAGCGCCGATTCCGCCTTCCGGAACATTGCATCATATGTGACCTACCTACCAGGTGGAATTCCACGTTACATACAGTATGTTGGAGCGGTTGTGTGAGCAGCAGCAAGCAGTAATGGAGTACCAGCTGCATCAGGCGCAAAGAAGTCGCACTCCGCGCCGTTCAGACTTCACAACCACAGAGTGGGCCACTATGAAGGACGTCTGCCAGGTTTTGCATCCCTTCGATTATTCCACGCGGATGGCGAGTGCAGATGATGCACTAGTCAGCATGACTGTCCCCCTTATCTGCCTGCTTGAAAAATCACTGCAAGCGCTAAGGAATGATGTTGTGGAAGAGGTGGAGGATGAGGATTCACCATTTCCATCATCTTCTGGACAGTCAGCGCCACGTGGTTCCTCACAAACGCGTAGGCAGGGGACACTTTGTGAGGAGGATGAGGAGGAGTCAATGGAGGAGGAAGACATCTGTCCAGAGGAGGGAGTTACACAATTTATCAGTAGTCAGTGTGTGCAGCGAGGGTGGGGTGATGACGAGTGGGCAGAGATCACGCCTCAAGCAGGGGACAGCGTTTCTTGGCCAGTTGGCAGTCTGCCTGAGAAACGACCGCCGCATCGCCCACATTCTCAACATGTCTGATTATTGGGTGTTCACCCTCCTCGATCCTCGCTACCGGGACAACGTAGAAAGCCTCATCACACCGTTGAACCGGGAGCGAAAAATGCGGGAGTACC
This sequence comes from Ranitomeya variabilis, assembly GCF_051348905.1. NCBI lineage: Eukaryota > Metazoa > Chordata > Amphibia > Anura > Dendrobatidae > Ranitomeya > Ranitomeya variabilis. The sequence continues at coordinate 704,579,994 of NC_135234.1, read as the reverse complement.
AAGACACACTGGTGAATTCCATCATCTTCTCCAGTCCAACTGAGAGAAGTGCTGCTAGTGCATTACAAAGCAGCTCAGTGCGTCCAGGCAGTGGAGGAGGCTCTGCACAAAGAGGGAGCAGAAGCAGTGCCTCTGCCCAAGGCAAGGCCAGTATGGCCCAACTGTGGCACATTTTGTGTGCCCGCCACAAAGGTCTACACCATCACAGACGGCTCCAGTCAGCAGGAGGCAACGGTTCCGTCAGATGGTGACAGACTACATGTCTTGCCCTCTTGCTGTACTCCCAGACGGCTCTTCCCCTTTCAAGTTTTGGGTCTCAAAGCTGGATACATGGCCAGAGCTAAGCCAGTATGCATTGGAGGTGCTGGCTTGCCCTGCGGCTAGTGTATTATCGGAACGCGTCTTTAGTGCTGCAGGTGGTGTACTAACTGACCGTCGCATGCGACTATCCTCCGATAACGTTGACCGGCTTACTTTCCTGAAAATGAACCAGGCCTGGATCTCGCAGGAATTTGCCACCCCTCTTCCTGATTAAATAATTAGGTGACTGTCTACAGTATCCAGGTCTCCTGTTGTGTTCATCTTTCTACCACCTGAACTTTAATTCCTGGGCTCCAACACCGCCAGTTGAGGCTCAGAAGTGCCGTCTGCACAGTCAAAACATACGACCCAGTGTTATTGGGTGTCAGTAACGTCAGCTGATCCCCAGCTGTGTAGCCGGCAATGTGTCCTGCGACCGCCACGCTGACACAACAACTGAAATGTAAGGGAACCTGTCCCCCCCCAGGCGTTTGTTACTGAAAGAGCCACCTTGTGCAGCAGTAATGCTGCACAAGGAAAAGGTAGCTATTTTTGTTTAGCTCCTTGCACACGCAGAACTTAACACTTATAAAATGTGTCCACTGATACCTTAAAACCGTCCCGTAGGTGGGACTTTCCTTCGTAATGTGACGCAGCACAGCCGTCATTCCTACCCCCTTGGCGCCGTGCCCCGGCTCCTCAGCGTTGTTTAATTCCATCCCGGAGCCTGCGCTGTTATGTTATCCCTTGGCCAGGCACACTTAGCGCTGCCCATCTTCTGACATCATTTGGTGTCAGTCTGGCTGCGCCCGTGCGTCCGCGCTGGCCGAGATCCCGCCTCGCAGTGTCTTCTGATTTAATCACACTGCGGGCCTGGGATTTATGGGCATGCGCAGTGCATATCTTTACCTCCGCCTCTCACTCATCTCCCTTCGCCTTCTTCAGACTGTGTGCCGTCAGCTGATCCCTAATAGCATGCCACGGCCGTGACACCGCACAGTCTGAAGAAGCCGGAGGGAGGGGAGTGAGAGGCGAGGATATGCACTGCGCATGGCCACGGAACCCAGGCCCGCGGTGGGATTACATTAGACGACACTGCGAGGCGGGATCTCGGCCAGCGCGGATGCACAGGCACAGCCAGACTGACACCAAATGATGTCAGAAGATGGGCAGCGCTAAGTGTGCCTGGCCAAGGGATAACATAACAGCGCAGGCTCCGGGACGGAATTAAACAACGCTGAGGAGCCGGGGCACGGCGCCAAGGGGGTAGGAATGACAGCTGTGCTGCGTCGTATTACGAAGGAAAGTCCCACCTCCGGGATGGTCTCACGGTATCAGGGGACACATTTTATAAGTGTTTAGTTCTGTGTTTGCAAGGAGCATGATGAAAAGAGCCACCTTTTCCTTTTGCATCCTTTGTGCTGCACAAGCTGGCTCTTTCAGCTACAAACGCCTTGGGGGGGGGTTAAAGGTTCCCTTTCGACTTTCTCCAATCAGGCTTCGGCCTACACTGTGTTTCTCTGTTCCTCCTGCTGTCCCTGGGCTCCAACACCGCTAGTTGGTGCCTGGAAGTGCTGTACGCACAGTCAACACTTGCTGCCGTGTTATTGGGGTTCAGTAACGTCAGCTGTTCCCCAGCTGTGTGTGTGGCAATTCCTCCTCTCTCCTCCACCTCCTCCTCCTCCTTCTGTCCCTGGGCTCCAACACCGCTAGTTGTTGTCCGGAAGTGCTGTCCGCACAGTCAACAGTCGCTCCTCTGTTATTGGGGTTCAGTAACGTCAGCTGTTCCCCAGCTGTGTGTGTGGCAATCCCTCCTCTCTCCTCCACCTCCTCCTCCTTCTGTCCCTGGGCTCCAACACCGCTAGTTGTTGCCTGGAAGTGCTGTCCGCACAGTCAACAGTCGCTCCTCTGTTATTGGGGTTCAGTAACGTCAGCTGTTCCCCAGCTGTGTGTGTGGCAATCCCTCCTCTCTCCTCCACCTCCTCCTCCTCCTTCTGTCCCTGGGCTCCAACACCGCTAGTTGTTGTCCGGAAGTGCTGTCCGCACAGTCAACAGTCGCTCCTCTGTTATTGGGGTTCAGTAACGTCAGCTGTTCCCCAGCTGTGTGTGTGGCAATCCCTCCTCTCTCCTCCACCTCCTCCTCCTCCTTCTTTCCCTGGGCTCCAACACCGCTAGTTGTTGTCTGGAAGTGCTGTCCGCACAGTCAACAGTCGCTCCTCTGTTATTGGGGTTCAGTAACGTCAGCTGTTCCCCAGCTGTGTGTGTGGCAATCCCTCCTCTCTCCTCCACCTCCTCCTTCTGTCCCTGGGCTCCAACACCGCTAGTTGTTGTCCAGAAGTGCTGTCCGCACAGTCAACAGTCGCTCCTCTGTTATTGGGGTTCAGTAACGTCAGCTGTTCCCCAGCTGTGTGTGTGGCAATCCCTCCTCTCTCCTCCACCTCCTCCTCCTTCTGTCCCTGGGCTCCAACACCGCTAGTTGTTGCCTGGAAGTGCTGTCCGCACAGTCAACAGTCACTCCTCTGTTATTGGGGTTCAGTAACGTCAGCTGTTCCCCAGCTGTGTGTGTGGCAATCCCTCCTCTCTCCTCCACCTCCTCCTCCTCCTTCTGTCCCTGGGCTCCAACACCGCTAGTTGTTGTCCGGAAGTGCTGTCCGCACAGTCAACAGTCGCTCCTCTGTTATTGGGGTTCAGTAATGTCAGCTGTTCCCCAGCTGTGTGTGTGGCAATCCCTCCTCTCTCCTCCACCTCCTCCTTCTTTCCCTGGGCTCCAACACCGCTAGTTGTTGTCTGGAAGTGCTGTCCGCACAGTCAACAGTCGCTCCTCTGTTATTGGGGTTCAGAAACGTCAGCTGTTCCCCAGCTGTGTATGTGGCAATCCCTCCTCTCTCCTCCACCTCCTCCTCCTCCTTCTGTCCCTGGGCTCCAACACTGCTAGTTGTTGTCCGGAAGTGCTGTCCGCACAGTCAACAGTCGCTCCTCTGTTATTGGGGTTCAGTAACGTCAGCTGTTCCCCAGCTGTGTGTGTGGCAATCCCGCCTCTCTCCTCCACCTCCTCCTCCTTCTGTCCCTGGGCTCCAACACCGCTAGTTGTTGCCTGGAAGTGCTGTCCGCACAGTCAACAGTCGCTCCTCTGTTATTGGGGTTCAGTAACGTCAGCTGTTCCCCAGCTGTGTGTGTGGCAATCCCTCTTCTCTCCTCCACCTCCTCCTCCTCCTTCTGTCCCTGGGCTCCAACACCGCTAGTTGTTGTCCGGAAGTGCTGTCCGCACAGTCAACAGTCGCTCCTCTGTTATTGGGGTTCAGTAACGTCAGCTGTTCCCCAGCTGTGTGTGTGGCAATCCCTCCTCTCTCCTCCACCTCCTCCTCCTCCTTCTTTCCCTGGGCTCCAACACCGCTAGTTGTTGTCTGGAAGTGCTGTCCGCACAGTCAACAGTCGCTCCTCTGTTATTGGGGTTCAGTAACGTCAGCTGTTCCCCAGCTGTGTGTGTGGCAATCCCTCCTCTCTCCTCCACCTCCTCCTCCTCCTTCTTTCCCTGGGCTCCAACACCGCTAGTTGTTGTCTGGAAGTGCTGTCCGCACAGTCAACAGTCGCTCCTCTGTTATTGGGTTCAGTAACGTCAGCTGTTCCCCAGCTGTGTGTGTGGCAATACCTCCTCTCTCCTCCACCTCCTCCTCCTTCTGTCCCTGGGCTCCAACATCGCTAGTTGTTGTCCGGAAGTGCTGTCCGCACAGAGCAATGTGTTAGTGGGGTTCAGGAATGCCTGCTGCTCCCCTGCTGTGTATACGGCAACATGTCATGCGACCGCCACGCAGGCACAACAACTTAAATTTAAGGGAACCTGTACCCCCCCCAGGCGTTTGTTACTGAAAGAGCCACCTTGTGCAGCAGTAATGATGCAAAAGGAAAAAGTGCCTCTTTTCGTGGTGCTCCTTGCACATGCTGAACCTAACACTTATGAAATGTGTCCCCTCACACCGTTAAACCGTCCGGTAGGTGGAACTTTCATTTGTCATGTGATGCAGCACAGCCGTCATTCTTACCCCCTTGGCGCCGTGCGCCGCCTCCTCAGCGTTGTTTGAATCTGTCCCGGAGCCTGCGCTGTTATGTTAGCCCTTGGCCAGGCACACTTAGCGCTGCCCGTCTTCTGACATTATTTGGTGTCAGGCTGGCTGCGCCTGTGCGGCCGCGCTGGACGAGATCCCGCCTCGCAGTGTCTTCTGATTTAATCCCACTGCGGGCCTGTGATCCATGGACATGCGCAGTGCATATCTTAACCTCCGCCTCTCACTCATCTCCCTACGCCTTATTCAGACCGTGCGCCGTCAGCTGATCCCTAATAGCATGCCACGGCCGTGACGCCGCACAGTCTGAAGAAGCCGTAGGGAGGGGAGTGAGAGGCGAGGATATGCACTGCTCATGCCCATGGATCACAGGTCCGCAGAGTGATTACATTAGATGACACAGCGAGGCGGGATCTTGGCCAGCGCGGCCACACAGGTGCAGCCAGCCTGACACCAAATGATGTCAGAAGACGGGCAGAGCAAAATGTGTGCATGGCCAAGGGCTAACATAACAGCGCAGGCTCCGGGACAGATTCAAACAACACTGAGGAGGCGGCGCACGGCGCCAAGGGGGTAAGAATGACGGCTGTGCTGCGTCACATGAGAAATGAAAGTTCCACCTACCGGACGGTTTAACGGTGTGAGGGGACACATTTCATAAGTGTCAAGTTCAGCGTTTGCAAGGACCATAATTAAAAGAGCTAAGTTTACCTTTTTCAGCATTAGTGCTGTACAAGATGGCTCCTTCAGCTACAAACGCCTTGGGGGGGGGGTTAAAGGTTCCCTTTCAACTTGCTCCAGTGCAGGCTTCGGCCTACACTCTGCTCTTCCTGCTGACCCTGGGCTCTAACACCGCCAGTTGGCGCCCGGAAGTGCTAGCTGCACAGAGCAAAACACCAGCCAATGTGTCAGTGGGGTTCAGCACCGCCAGCTGTTCCCCTGCTGTGTAGCTGGCAACGTGTCCTGCAACAGCCACGCAGACACAACGCTGCCGCCAGTGCAGGCTTCGGCCTACACTCTGCTCCCTCTACTCCTCCTGCTGACCCTGGGCTCTAACACCACCAGTTGGGGCCCAGAAGTGCTGGCTGCACAGAGCCAAACACCTCGCCAATGTGTCAGTGGGGTTCAGCAACGCCAGCTGTTCCCCTGCTGTGTAGCCGGCATCGTGTCCTGCAAAAGCCACGCAGACACAGGAACTGAAATTGAAGGGAACCTGTGCCCCCCCAGGCGTTTGTATGTTTTACAGCCACCTTGTACAGCAGTAATGCTGCATGTGTGCAAGGTGGCTCATAAACTTATTCTCCTTGCACACGTGGAACAGAACACGTCTACAATGTGTCCCCTGAGACCATTAAAATGACCCTGAGGTGTGACTTTCCTTTGTAATGACACGCAACAAACCCTTTGGTAGCACAGCCCTTCTTCTGACATCATTGTTTGGCTGGCTGCGCCTCTGCGGCCGCCCTGCCCGACACAACGCCCCTCGGTGTCTTATTTATTTTGTCTGCGAGGGTGTGATTGACGGGCATGAGCAGTGCATATCTTCGCCAGGCTGTCACTCAGCTCCTTCCGCCTTCTTCAGACTGTGCGGCTTCATGGCCGTGGCATGCGATAAGGGATCAGCTGACGCCGCACAGTCTGTAGCAGGTGTAAGGACACGAGCGAGAGGCAAACATATGTACTGCGCCAGGCCATGAATCCCAGCCCCGCAGTGTGAAACACTGTAAAGACACTGCGGGGCTGGGATTCATGGGAATCGCGAACCGCACCAGCCGACATGAAATGATGTCAGAAGACGGACAGCGCATGGCCAAGGGATAACGCAACAACGCAGACTCCTGTACAGCAAAATGCGATGCTCAGGAGGCCGCGCCACGCACCAAGGTGGTATTTTTGCCAGCTGTGCTGCGTCTCATTACGAAGGGAACTCCCGCCTCCAAGACAGATTGACTGTATAAGGGCCAAAATGTTGTACGTGTTTCATTCAGCTTGTGCAAGGAACAAAATTAAAAGAGCAACCTTTGACTTGTGCAGCACTACTGCTGCATAAGGCGTGGCTCTTCTAGTTTGTAACACCTGAGGGGGGGTTAAAGGTTACCTTTAAAATTGGTTCAATTAGGCTTCGGCCTACACTCTGCTCCCCCTGCAGAGCCTGGGCTCTAACACCGCCAGTTGGTGCCCCGAAGTGCTGGCTGCACAAAGAAAAACACCCGCCAATGTGTCAGTGGGGTTCAGCACCGCCAGCTGTTCCCCTGCTGTGTAGCCGGCAACGTGTCCTGCAACAGCCACGCAGACACAAAGCTGCCGCCAGTGCAGGCTTCGGCCTACACTCTGCTCCCTCTCCTCCTGCTGACCCTGGGCTCTAACACCGCCAGTTGGTGCCCGGTACTGCTAGCTGCACAGAGAAAAACACCAGCCAATGTGTCAGTGGGGTTCAGCACCGCCAGCTGTTTCCCTGCTGTGTAGCCGGCATCGTGTCCTGCAAAAGCCACGCAGACACAAGAACTGAAATTGAAGGGAACCTGTCGCCCCTCCCCCAGGTGTTTGTATGTTTTACAGCCACCTTGTACAGCAGTAATGCTGCATGTGTGCAAGGTGGCTCATAAACTTATTCTCCTTGCACACGTGGAACAGAACACGTCTACAATGTGTCCCCTGAGACCATTAAAACGTCCCTGAGGTGTGACTTTCCTTTGTAATGACATGCAACAACCCCCTTGATAGCACAGCCCTTCTACTGACATCATTGTTTGGCTGGCTGCGCCTCTGCGGCCGCCCTGCCCGACACAACGCCCCTCGGTGTCTTATTTATTTTGACTGCGAGGGTGTGATTGACGGGCATGAGCAGTGCATATCTTCGCCAGGCTGTCACTCAGCTCCTTCCGCCTTCTTCAGACTGTGCGGCTTCATGGCCGTGGCATGCGATAAGGGATCAGCTGACGCCACACAGTCTGTAGCAGGTGCAAGGACACGAGCGAGAGGCGAACATATGTACTGCGCCAGGCCATGAATCCCAGCCCCGCAGTGTGAAACACTGTAAAGACACTGCGGGGCTGGGATTCATGGGCATCGCGAACCGCACCAGCCGACATGAAATGATGTCAGAAGACGGGCAGCGCATGGCCAAGGGATAACGCAACAACGCAGACTCCTGTACAGCAAAATGCGATGCTCAGGAGGCCGCGCCAAGCACCAAGGTGGTATTTTTGCCAGCTGTGCTGCGTCTCATTACGAAGGGAACTCCCGCCTCCAAGACAGATTGACTGTATAAGGGCCAAAATGTTGTACGTGTTTCATTCAGCTTGTGCAAGGAACAAAATTAAAAGAGCAACCTTTGACTTGTGCAGCACTACTGCTGCATAAGGCGTGGCTCTTCTAGTTTGTAACACCTGAGGGGGGGTTAAAGGTTACCTTTAAAATTGGTTCAATTAGGCTTCGGCCTACACTCTGCTCCCCCTGCAGAGCCTGGGCTCTAACACCGCCAGTTGGTGCCCCGAAGTGCTGGCTGCACAGAGAAAAACACCCGCCAATGTGTCAGTGGGGTTCAGCACCGCCAGCTGTTCCCCTGCTGTGTAGCTGGCAACGTGTCCTGCAAATGCCACGCAGACACAACAGACCTACAAATGCCTCCAGTGCAGGCTTCGGCCTACACTCTGCTCCCCCTGCTGACCCTTTGCTCCAACACCGCTAGTTGGGGCTCTAGGAAGACAAGCTTGAATAGGTCCCCATCCTGGTTCCAGCACCGTCAGCTGGTTCCGGGCAGAGCCTTTGGCTTAGGTGCCTCCTTCTGGGTATCCGAGTTCCACCAACGTCAGGTGGTCCTTGGTAGTGCTTTCAGGCACGGGTACCTCCTGCTTAGTAACCGGGTTCCAGTAACGTCAGCTGGTCCTCGGTAGTTCCATTGGCTCTTGGACCTTCGGCTACCCATCCGGGTTCCAGTACCGTCAGCTGGTTCTCGGCAGTGTCTTTTGCTCTTGTACCTTCTGCTCCCCATCCTGGTTCCAGTACCGTCAGCTGGTTCCGGGCAGAGCCTTTGGCTTAGGTGCCTCCCTCTGGGTATCCGAGTTCCACCAACGTCAGGTGGTCCTTGGTAGTGCTTTCAGCCACGGGTACCTCCTGCTTAGTAACCGGGTTCCAGTAACATGAGCTGGTCCTCCGTAGTTCCATTGGCTCTTGGACCTTCGGGTAGCCATCCGAGTTCCAGTTCCATCAGCTGTTTCTCGGCATTTTCTCAGCCTTCTTGTACCTTCTGCTACATTTCCAAGTTCAAGACCCTAAAGACGACGACCCGGAAGACCACCCCTAAGATGACGACGACACCAGAGACGACAACCACTGAGATGACGACGACCCTGGAGACGATGACCCTGAAGACCACCCCGATGACGACGACCCCGGAGACGACGACCCTGGAGACGACGACCCTGGAGACGACGACGACATGGGAGACCGAGAAGCAGAAGAACAAGAGGCTGCAGAACAAAGAGCAGAAGAACATTAAGCATAACACTAAATATCAGAGCAAAGGTATTATCTAAATTATAAGCAGAAGAAGACTAAGCAGTGTATGGGGGTGAGTCCGTTCCTCCTCGTGGTGCCCCTGGATAAAGCCTGATGCTGCAGGCCAAACTGAACGCGGACAAATGTACCTCTTTTGTGACAGGCAGAACGGAAGGTGTAATCTTCAAACTTTTATAGATAACAACTATGGGAATGCCTGTCACAACTAAGAATATGATGAAGAAGTTGAATATGAAGAAGAATAATAGTTAAATAAAAAGAATATGAACAATGTAAAAAAAAAAATTATAGGTAGAAGATGAATAAGGTGAAGAAGAAGTTGATGTCAAAGATGCTGATGATGATGAAGAAGAAAGTGTGGGAGAAGTAAAAAAGAGGGTGAAGGGCGTGGAAGTAGTGACACATAAATATCTGACAAAATAAAAAAAATCTTTACATAGTCAATATCTTTGTAGCTCCGAACGTCTTTAAAAAAAATTAAAATTCCTGCTATTCTATTTGATTGGGCTAAACCTCTATGCCTTTAATGTCTCCGCCACCTCCCCCAATACATCCTACATTATTCTTAGTTGTTTTCCTTCATGTAGAATGAACCTACAAGGAAAGAAAGGGTTTATTTTAATTCCGATATTTTCATCCCATTGACTTGCATTGGGATCGGGTATCGGAATCGGCGAGATCCGATACTTTGACGGTATCGGCCGATACTTTCCGATACCGATACTTTCCGATATCGGAAGGTATCGCTCAACACTATTAGTCACCCCTTGCCATATGGTAGAGATGGAAGATGAAAACCGCTACTCCTCCGGTAATCCGGAAAGTTGATTACCATTTAAAGAACTAAACTGTGGATGGAACCCATATGCCCCAAAAAACAGGGACTTACCGGTTGATTCCTGACAATGATTATTTGCCGCAAATTCATCCAACGGTAAGCAGGTAACCCAGTCCTCCTGATTCTCAGGCAGGAAACATCTGAGATATGTCTCTAAATTCTTATTAACCTGTTCAGTCTGCCCATTAGACTGCGTGTGAAAAGCAGAAGAAAAAGAAAAATGGATCCCCAGACGGTTACAAAATGCTCTCCTGAATTTGGAGATAAGCTGCACCTCCGATCAGAAACAATATCGGTAGGAATGCCATGCAGTCTAATAATTTCCCTGTCAGGAATTTGCGCCAGAGATTTGGCATTAGGCAAAGCTGGTAAAGCAATAAAATGACACATTTTGTTGCATCTGTCCACCAACACCAGGATCATAGTGTTCCCTGAAGACACGGGTAGATCTGTAATAAAATTGACCGATAAGTGAGTCCAAGGTCTGTTGTGAATCTCCAGTGGTTGGAGAGCCCCTGACAGACGAGTATGTGAGTATGTGAGAATGCGCACGGATACTGCAGGCGGCCACATACTCCCGAACATCTGAGCCACCAAAAACGCTGAGTAAGTAGATCAGAGGTGGCCTTATTCCCAGGATGTCCAGCCAACACCGTATCATGATGTTCACTGAGGACCCTAAGATGGAGATTAACTGGAACGAATAGTTTACCAGGTGGACAGGTAGCAGGGGCATCCCACTGAGTGTCAAAAACCTCTCTTTGAAGATTGGAGCATATAGACGCCATCATTTTTTTTTTAAATTCTGTGGAAGCATGGTTGAAAAGCAATATCTGATTTTCATTTGCTCATTTTCATAGATCTTTTATTTATTATTACTTTTGTCAGATTCAAGTTATTTCTGTGACCATTGTGGGTTTTTCTGTCATTAAACGAGGGGTACCAACAATTTTGACCACGTGTGTAGTAGTAAAATAGGTTATTTACATTTTTTTTAAAAAAATAAGCAGTGTAAGAAACACACCAAAATTTCATGGTGGGAAAGTAGCTTTAAAGCTGCATGTGTGACTAGTTGGAATAATTAAGAAAGCTTAAAAAACCCTCCACAATGTTTTTAGTAAACTTGTATTAGAGCCAACATTTTTCCATGAAGATCAGCTGAAAGTGTTGAGATAAAACTACTTCCGACAGTACATGCATTTGCTAAACATTATGTACGTTAATTATTTTTCACTTCATTTCATGAAGAAACTGACTGATAATGCATATCTAGGTTAAGGAATATTTTAATTATTTTTCTTCTATGATCCTCTTCCTTTTGTGTTTAGAGTTTTTGTAAACACTGTAAATGATTGAAATTGCCATCAATCCCTGAGCAACATTAGCAGTAATCTGTGCTAATGTTTCTCAGCATTAATTACAGCTAATAAACAGCAGATAGCAACATGGTTTTACATAATTATTATCTAAATCCTCAATAGAAAAAAAGAGTTACCCTTTGATTGAGTCATAATCTACTGTAGTGCAGTAAAAATGTTACTTTCTTTTTTTTTGCCTAATATGAGGTGAGGTGTTTTTATTGTATTGGTTCAGAAGCAGTTAAATGTTAAAGACACCTTAAAGGGCCACTGTCACCCCCCTCCAGCCGTTATAAACTAAAAGAGCCACCTTGTGCAGCAGTAATGCTGCAGTCTAACAAGGTGGCTCTTTTAGTTTTTGGTTCAAGTATTCCCAAAATAAAGCGTTTTGAAACTTATCCAAAATACCTGTCTTTAGCCAGGGAGGCGGGTCCTCACTCCCCAGCTTGAACCGCTACTCTGCCGTCACTCCAATCTTCAGGGGCTTTCTGCGCTGCCCCCTCAGTGCTGTTTACGCTTCAAAACCGGCGCCTGCGCTGTGTACTACTGTGCTGCCCAGGCTTGCAGACTGCGCCTGTGCGGGCAGTGTGGCCACCCACCTTTGGAATCCCAGCTCCGCAGTGTGTTATACATTATGCACAGTGCGGGGCTAGGACTCCTGGGCATGCCCACTGCGTGTGTCAGCCTGTCACCCAGGTCCCCCGCCTTACAGCGTCTGTGTACTGTACTGTATACTGTATGAGGCACAATCAGCTGAATACAGTATACAGACGCTGTAAGGCGGGGGACCTGGGTGACAGGCTGACACACGCAGTGGGCATGCCCAGGAATCCTAGCCCCGCACTGTGCATAATGCATAACACACTGCGGGGCTGGAATTCCAAAGATGGGTGGCCTTACTGCGCCTGCGCAGCACAGTAGTACACAGCGCAGGCGCCGGTTTTGAAGTGTAAACAGCGCTGAGGGGGCGGCGCCACAAGCCCCTGAAGATTGGAGTGACGGCAGAGTAGCGGTTCAAGCTGGGGAGTGAGGACCCGCCTCCCTGGCTAAAGACAGGTATTTTGGCTAAAGTTTCAAAACGCTTTATTTTGGGAATACTTGAACCAAAAACTAAAAGAGCCACCTTGTTAGAATGCAGCATTACTGCTGCACAAGGTGGCTCTTTTAGTTTATAACGGCTGGAGGGGGGTGACAGTGGCCCTTTAAATGCCAGGACTACTTTTTTTAGCTGATAAATGTGCTATGTTTCAGACTGCAATCTTTATTCCATTATTCGTTTTCATACCCTATGATGTGACATTTGCAATCTAGTTTCAGATTTTTTTGACCAAGTAATACAGGCTGGATAAGAGGTCTAAAAGTCTCCTGCCTTCACTAGCCCTCGTGTATCAGCATAGCTTCATTCCTAGAGTGATTTCTCCTTCTACAGTCCATAAGGGATCATGTGCGTTTCTATATACAACCTAAGGCCGGTTTAACACTATCAACATTCATGTACCGAGTACGATTTCTGGATTGACGATTTTCTGTGTCTCCTGGCCCCAATTTGACAGCCTCAAAGGCATTAAGAAGTCTGTTGCTTTTGGGTCAGGAGATCTGTGGCCAGTCTAGACATTGTGGTCAGTTCTTAGCCCATGAATGTTAGACACGAGAAGCTGGCCTGAAAAAAACCCTGAATTTCAAACATCCAGTCTGTGATCTTCTATATATAATTTGGGGAGTGAAAAGAGCTGTCAGAGCCAGGAGCAGAGCTCTTGATGGCTTGTGTCAGAATTTGCAGACCAGCTAGCTAGGACTTACACACACTCTGTAGCAGCAATATGGTGAGAATTTATTTTATTTGTTTTTAAAGAACGCTATTTCGAAAATTGCTTAATTTGGCATTTAGTCACTAGACATCGATGTATTCATTCTGCTAGCGGTACTGCTGGAGTCGTCAGTACCAGACACTCTAGGCAACACAAACCCTTTCCAGAAACTGAGACTGGGCTAACTGGGACCTATTGTGCTATATGGCCTGGCAGTATTGGGGTGTGTGCTGTTAAGCTGGAGTAATCAGCTCCCTGCCTTGGTCAAATTGGACAGCACAACACCCCACTAATACTCCCAGCTTACTGCTGATAGCTGCCAGATATAGTTTTCTCTTTAGTGGTTTAGTCCTATGATTTCAGCTCCTAATTCTTGTTTTGTTGTATCTCTGTTATCTGGCCACAACTCATTTCTTGACCATTCTTTTCTTGCTTGCTGATTTTGTGCCTTGAATTATCGTCCTTGTTCTGACCACTTGCCTGTACTACTGGCCACCAGTTTACTCTGTGACCCCCAACCCAGGGGCCCTATGTAAGTCCATATCCCTATACAGGGGGTCAAAGTCTGAAGGCAAAGTAAGGCTAGGTTCACATTGCGTTAGTGGGTGATCGCTAACGGACAGCGTTGCACAGCGAAAATGTCGCAATTAACGCAACGGGTCCGTTAGCGCACCCATTGACAGCAATGTTGTTTCAGCCTGAAGCGCATCGCTAGCGCGTGCCTTTTTCGGCTCGCGCAAGCGATGTGCCGTTCTTTTGTGGTGCGCCGTGGACGCTGCTTGCAGCGTCCGCGGCGCACCCGAGGTCCGTTCCCCGCTCTCGCAGATCGGGGATCTGCGAGAGCGGGGACGTTAGCGCGACCCCTAAACGCGGCCCCTACAAATACATTGCGTTAGCACAATCCGCTAGCGCTAAACGGATTGCCCTAACGCAATGTGAACCTAGCCTTAGGGATCTGGTAAAAACAGTACATTGCGCTAAGCGTATCTGTGGTTGCCATTTTTAAAAACAAACTTTTCTAGGTATGCCACACCCTAATTTTTGTAAGTTTTGCTGCAAATGTGACTGGGTCCTAAATTTATTCATCAAGTGTTATTTTTCTTTGCATAAATATGCATCTTATTTCATTTTGGAAGGTGTAGCAAGTCCATGTATTTCACAGATGATACTGCAAGGGAAATGTATGGGCAGATTCATCTCCCCGTGCTTGGGATTTTCTATGCTTATAGTAGGGCAGGTACACAGAATAATTTGGGAAACATAGAATAGTTTATTGTTCAGTTGCTTTAGGCCAGTGATAAGGACATAACAGTCTGAAATGCATAGACAATACAAGCTTTCTATTCTTTTATCAATAATCAGATGAAATAAAAGTGAACATTTTAAAGAATTCCTCTCCACTGCTGAAACTCTATTTTGTATACTGATACATAGGATAATCATACAGTGCCCACTCTATTCCACTGACTCTAGACTGGTTTTTAAGTAAATTTGTGAAATGTTAGACCTTTTGTACTTTAAAATTATTAAAAAAAAATACATGGTCATGAAAGAAAAACTAAATTTGTGTTCAATAATGAAAATGTCATTGGGAGATCTCTGCAAACAGTTATAAAGGGAAGTTTTCTATCATTAGGTCTTTATTTTATACTAAATTACAATGGTTTTACAATGGTTTTTAGGCAAATAAAGCAATATTTAGTGTGTAATATAAAAACATATATGGTTATATAGATTGCCCTAAAGGTTAAGGATTGAAATAGTAAGAACAGTAATTATCCTATAAAACAGTCTTGTTCAGCTTAGTTAAAATACATTACTGCTACACTGGGAAGCTGTCAATCACAGTGTGGGAAAGACTAAGGCTGGTTTCACATTTGCGTCTGTGCGTGCAGCGTTTGATCCGCATAGATCCGCATGCATCATGCGTTCATATATTTAACATGGTGTACACAAGGACATGCGTTTGCATGCCTTCGCATGCTTTTGTGTACGCATGCGTCGTTTCACGATGTGCGGCAGGGCGCGGCGATCGCAACATGTTGCATTTTTGAAGGAGTAAAATATTGCGCAATCGTCCACATGCAGACTATTGCGGATGATTGCGTAAAAAAAACGCATTACGCAATGCGTACTTCACACTAATCATGTCCAGGAAACTATGTTACCACCTGCAAAATCACTTATGTATAAAAGGGGGTGTGGAGACAGGTAGTCCATTACTCTCAAGACTCTGGATGGAAGCAGAAGACTCTGCACGGAAGCACAAGAGTCTGTACGGAAGCACAAGACTGGCTGTCTCCTAGTGCTGCCATCTCTCCTGGTGCTGGCGTCTCTCCTGGTGCTGCCATCTGACTTGATGCTGCTGTCTCTGGTGCTGGCGTCTCCCTGGTGCTGCTGTCCTGGGGAGGACAACACTGGCTATGTAAGTACAGAACCTTTGAAAATGTCTGTCTCTCGTAATTTTTTTTCTGTTCCTTTAGACTGGTTGTCTCCTGGTGCTGCTATCTCTCCTGGTGTTGGCGTCTCTCATGGTGCTGCCATCTGTCCTGGTGCTGCTGTCTCTGGTGCTGGCATCTCTCCTGGTGCTCCTGTCCTGGTGAGAACAACACTGGCTAGTGGCTATGTAAATATAGAACCTTTGAACATGTCTGTCTCTCTTAGTTTTTTTCTGTTCCTTTAGACTGGTTGTCTCCTGGTGCTGCCATCTCTCCTGGTGCTGGCGTCTCTCCTGGTGCTGCCATCTGCCCTGGTGCTGCTGTCTCTGGTGCTGGCGTCTGTCCTGGTGCTGCCATCTGTCCAGGTGCTGCTGTCTGTCCCTGTCCTGTGCTGACTGCTGTGCTGTTGGACTACTGCCTGTAATGTAAGTATTGGTGTCAATTTTTTTTATTTTTTTTTTGGGGGGGCGCTACATTGTGTTTTGCCCTTCAGAAGTTTAAATTTTCCTTTATTTTTTTTCTGTAGTGTTTCACTTGTCTGCTGCCTGCTCTTCAACTATGTCCTCAAGTGAAGAACTGAATTTTTTTGTTTTATTGGATCTATAGGTTCCACAATGGGAAGAAGCCAACAGGTCAGTGAAAACGAGCAGCTAATTCACCTTGTGCAAGAGCGAGTACCGTTGTGGGACAACCGTGATTGTCAGCACTCCGACATTGGTGTGATTCAACGACTCTGGGAAAAAGTGGCCAGATCGCTGCTGCATGATTGGGACCGTGCCACACCACGTACCAGAAATGATTTTGGTAAGTATTGCAGTGTGGTTTGACGCGCCAGTGAATCTGTAAATGTAGGTGCATTGTTTGACAATTTTTTTCCTTTTTTTCACCCTGCAAAGTGAAGAGAATTACAGCATCGGTGCTCGATGAAGGATCACTTCAACAAGGACATGAGACAGGAGAACCAGGTTAAAAGTGGTGCTGCTCAAAGGATACTCAGAAAATACAAATACCACCAGAACCTTGCTTTTCTGGGGCCTGCGCTTGCTACACGAACGTGAGTATCTTTTGTGCTGTCTTACTATTATTTTTTTTTGTTTTTTACTAATGTTTTTCTTTTTTTTCACCACAGAACCTGGTGCAGCACCACACAACCTGGATCGTCCTCTGTTGGAGCAGACCCTCATCAACCAGCCAACGAACTGGCACAATCCCAATCATTCACCAGCGATGTAGAAACCTGTCAGGCCTCACAGGCTGAGGAACAGGCAGCCGCCGGTCCATCAGGTTTTCCCCTCTCCCAGCCCTCTGCTGCTGCTTTTGTTGGGTCTTCTTGTCAGCAGCAGGGGGCCTGGGAGAGGTCACTCATGCCCAAGTTTACGCACTTAAACCCGGTCTTCCAGGCTGGGATTAAGGTGCTTGGTGACAGACTGAAGAGTGGGTTCACCCATGTGAACACACTTCTACAGGATGTCAACAAATGCCTGGAAGCCGACCTTGAGAGACCAGTGCAACATTTTTTTCTTCAATAAAGCGGGAAGTATTGGAAAACCTTATGCCTCAATTCCATCAGATCCATAACATGCAGGCCTGCCAGGCTGCTTACAGCCACACATTGCAGCAGTCTCAAAGCTACAATCCACAGGCCGGAGGATATTACCAGTAGCCGAACATCTACTTTCAAACTCCAACAGCACCAAACTATCCACCTCCGCCTCCAGTTCACAGATCCACCACGCTACCAACTTCATCATCCCTGCAGCCAGCAGCATCCACCACGCTCCCAAGTTCAGCACCCCTGCAGCCAGCAGCATCCACCACTACTTTCCCAAGTTCAGCACCCCTGCAGCCAGCAGCATCCACCACGCTGCCCAGTCCAGCACCACGCCAGAAGACTGCTACAGAAGACACAACTCCCACTCGGCCAAGAAAGCAAAGGTCCAAAACTAAAAACATTCCAACCAGGACGAAGACCCAGAGTCAAAAACCCTGCTAAAATTGGACCTCACCTACTAATGTGTCTCTGTTGTCAAATGTGTCACTACCTTACCTTGTCTGTCCCTTCCAGTTTGTCTATCCATTCCCATGATTCCACTGTGTTGTCTACTCACAATGTATCCAGTACCATCCATGATCCAATTTTTCAATTTGTTACCCCTTCCCCTGTAACCCCTTCATCAACTACCACCCAATCCTCACAGCTCCTCACCCCAAAGGTCCACCACATTTCACCCTCAGATAGACCCCGATCCTAAACCTAGTTATTTTTTGTTAAATAAATGTTTATTTTCTTTGCACAATATCTGTGTTTTCTTTGTCTCTTTAAGCGCCGCCGCCGCCGCAAACACACACACACGTGTGTATTGTATTGTTGAGGGAACTTGTAATGGGTGTTTTACTTCAGGTATTTTATTATTTAATTCAGCAAACATAACAGGTAAATTTTAACATTACCGGTACATTTTTACATTACAGGTACAAACTTAGCGGCTTAAACCATTCCATCTTGCCATGCCACACGTCCATTATCAGAAATAAAGTATGCAGCAAACGTATCCCTCATCTGGGCAACTTTAACTGTAGTCCTCAGAGGGTGATATTGATAATCATGCAATGTAACAGGTTCCTCAGGTTCTAAGTTGGGTCTCTCTTTTGCCAGGATATAATTGTGCATAACATCACACGCTTTCACAACCTCATCAATGTTTAGATTTATGGCTGTTCCAAAAATGCGCCATTTAGATACCAGCAAGACAAAGGCACACTACACAGTTCTTCGTGGCCTTGTAAGAGGTTATTTAAAATCCGTTTGGGGTGATTCAAGTCCCTACTTAAGTAAGGTTTTAGGAGGTTGGCACACATTTGAAAGGCCTCATCCCCCAACCACAACAAACGGAATTGGTTGGCCTTCAGTGTTGGGAAAAGGTTGTGGCTGTGGAAAATTGAAATTACTATGATACAAACATTGGCCAATGTCAGAGTTTTTGAAAGCCTGAGAGTCATTTCCTTGTCCAAATGATCCAATGTCCACGGCGACAAATCGACATTCAGCATCTGCAATCACCATGAGAACAATAGAAAAGTACTTTTTGTAATTAAAATACTCAGTTCCACTTCCAGCAGGTTCGAATGTGTTTGCCATCCACAGCCCCACACAGGGGGAAAATTACAAATGTCCATGAATTTTTCAGCATTTTCAAGCCATAGTTCAGTTGTGGGTTGGGGGAGGAATTTTTGACGTCACAGGCAGAATGTCACATAAAGCCCTGCAGGTGTCTCCAACAATCCCAGAAAGGGTGGACACCCCAATCCAGAACTGGAAATGGAAGGATGATAAGGTCTCTCTGGTAGCCAGGAATCTGACACACAGAAAATGGAAATAGAAAAATTAAGACATGGGTTTTCTAACAATAATACTATGAACATGTGTTTGTTTTTAACATTTACGTGCTGTACCTCTGGGTCACCAACAGACGTTCCTCAGCAGGAATTGCTCTATGGAGTTGTGTGCCTGGTAATGGATCCTCGGACACGTTGCAGCAAGTCATCGAAACTCCATTCAGACATCCTCGTGCAGTCAAAAAACTTCTGAGGTTTTGTACGCAGTTCGGTGTATAATGAGTGGTAGGCTCCACGGCTCTCTCGGAGTTCAAGGATGGGGTGTTGCTAGTAGCGACGACAATGTCTTCTCAGTCTTTGTCTTCTTCTTTCTTCTTGACAAGCAAAAGCAACAGCCAATTTCAATTGTAAATCTAGATTAGCATAGAAGCTCTCCATGTCAAGATCCATCTTGCAGCAGGATACAGCAGCAAAAGATGAGGATTTCCTCAGTACATTGTGTCTATATATATAAAAATCCCATGAAACACGTCCATTGGGCGTCTGATGTCAAGGAAAAGCTACTTGAACACATTGGAAATATCGAACGCATGCGCAAAAAACGCAAATGCATGCAAAAACGCATGCAAGCACATGCACACGCAGGTTTTTTTTTCCGTCACGCATAAGATAATCCAGATGAAAATGCTGCTTAGCACAAAATTTCACCCTCCTATAAATACAGGCTTTACCATGACATTAGCCAGAGGTAAGTGTTCACAGTAGGCAGTTAGGTCAGGGACCATCCGATTCGTGAGATTACCTTGACGTTGGTGGATGAGCTCACATTTTTTGGCCAAATTTGGTGGTAAGCGTCTCAAAAATGTTTTTTCATAGATATCACAAGCCATTATGTTATTCACATTTCATATATCACACAGTCATTTGCTTTTGTACAATTGAGTGCAGCCATTTATCTAAGTTCTTATAGTTAGTCATAACAGTAATAGGATGGACAGCCCTCTCCTACCAATGTTGCCATTCTTCAAATGCCAATTTAATTGCCAAAAGCACACTATTACCAACATCATAATTTCTCTCAGCCAAAGCTATTTTCTTAGAAAAATTTACCTGGGGACGGACCCTGAGACAACACAGCCCCAACCCCCACCTCTAACAGATCAACCTTCACAATAAAGGGTTGGGAAACATTGGGTTGACTAGGTATGGGAGCAGTGGCAAAACAACTCTTTAGGGATGAAAAAGCCTCCAGGGCGGCATCTGACCATTTTCTGAAAATCAGACCTTTTCCTTGTCATGTAAGTAAGGGGTTTCACAATTACTGAATTATTCTGGATGAATTTCCTGTAAAAATTAGTAAAGCCCAGAAAACGTACAGCCTTCAAGTTCTTGGGATGATCCCAATCAAGGACAGCACGAATCTTCTCTCGATCCATCCGAAAACCCGAAGATGACAACAGGAACCCCAAAACCTGCACCTCCTAGATTGTGAAAAAAACATTTTTCTAGTTTGGCATATAGTTTGTTATCTCTTAACCCCTTCACCCCCGGAGCTTTTTCCGTTTTTCCGTTTTCGTTTTTCGCTCCCCTCCTTCCCAGAGCCATAACTTTTTTATTTTTCCGTCAATATGGCCATGTGAGGGCTTATTTTTTGCGGGACGAGTTGTACTTTTCAACGACATCATTGGTTTTAGCATGTCGTGTACTAGAAAACGGGAAAAAAATTCCAAGTGCAGTGAAATTGCAAAAAAAGTGCAATCGCACACTTGTTTTTTGCTTGCCTATTTTGCTAGGTTCACTAAATGCTAAAACTGACCTGCCATTATGATTCTCCAGGTCAGTACGAGTTCATAGACACCTAACATGACTAGGTTATTTTTCACCTAAGTGGTGAAAAAAAATTCCAAACTTTGCAAAAAACAAAACAAAACAAAATTGCGCCATTTTCCGATACTCGTAGCGTCTCCATTTTTCGTGATCTGGGGTCAGGTGAGGGCTTATTTTTTGCATGCCGAGCTGGCGTTTTTAATGATAGCATTTTGGTGCAGACACGTTCTTTTGATCGCCCGTTATTGCATTTTAATGCAATGCCGTGGCGACCAAAAAAACGTAATTCTGGCGTTCCGATTTTTTTTCTCGTTACGCCGTTTTGCGATCAGGTTAATGCTTTTTTTTTATTGATAGATCGGGCGATTCTGAACGCGGCGATACCAAATATGTGTAGGTTGGGCGCTTTTTTTATTGATTTATTTTGATTGGGGCGAAAGGGGGGTGATTTAAACTTTTATGTTTTTTTTTTTTTTTTCACATTTTTAAAAACTTTTTTTTTTTACTTTTGCCATGCTTCAATAGCCTCCATGGGAGGCTAGAAGCAGGCACAGCCCGATCGGCTCTGCTATGCAGCACCGATCATAAGATCGCTGCTACACAGCAGAATTGCAGGTGTGCTGTGAGCGCCGACCACAGGGGGGCGCTCACAGCCACCGGCAATCAGTAACCATAGAGGTCTCAAGGACCTCTATGGTTACTGTCCTGATGCATCGCCGACCCCCGATCATGTGACGGGGGTCGGCGATGCGCTCATATCCGGCCGCACGGCCGGATGCGGTAGTTAAATGCCGCTGTCTGTGTTTGACAGCGGCATTTAACTAGTTAATAGCGGCGGGTGATCGCGATTTCACCCGCCGCTATTGCGCGCACATGTCAGCTGTAAGAAACAGCTGACATGTCGCGACTTTGATGTGCGCTCACCGCCGGAGCGCACATCAAAGCGGGGGTCCCGACATGTGACGTACTATACCGTCACATGTCGGGAAGGGGTTAATATTTGCAGCCCCCTAAAAATCAGGTGAGTAAACCAAAATATCATCTAGACAGACCACCACAAACTGGCTTCCAAATGATGGAAAATATCATTAATGAAATTTTGGAATACCACAGGTGCATTGGTCAGACCGAAAAGCATGACCAGACTCTCAAAATAACTCTCAGGGGTATTGAACGCCATTTTCCATTCATTCCTTTCTATGATTCTAACCAGGTTGTAGGCCCACCTTAAATCCAACTTGGAGAACACCTTAGCTCTTACCACCTGGCTGAACAGATCCAGAATAAGAGGAAGAGGGGATAGATCTCAGATGTTAATTTGATTTAACTCCTGGAAATCTAAACAGGGACGTAGGGCACCATCTTTTTTCTTCACGAAGAAGAACCCTTCCGCCACGAGCAAAGATGAGGGTCTGATATGTCCCCTCTCAAGTCTTTCCACAAGGAAATCCTTAAATAGTTCTCATGGCAGTAATCCCCACCCAATGATTTCACTGGCTTGCCAATACACCAAATGGATTATGTTTAACCAACCAGGAAAGACCCAATACAATTGAGGTGTGAAGACCGTCCAGGACATAGCAAGGAATTATCTCACAAGGAACCGACCCCACCCTCAGTCTTACATTATGTACAATCTGAGTGAGAGCTTTCTGTGCAAGTGTACTATGCAGAAGCATCCCCTAAGTGCATGGGAGCCAATTCACCCTCCCCAGTACTGGTTCACATCTGTGACAGAAGCGAAGAGTCTAGGGCTATGACCATACCACATTCGGGCCACACGTTAGTGGCTCTGTTGGGCTTGTCAATTAAAACACTGAAAAACAGGATCTGCGTGGACCCATGAAGGAGCTATTCACTATGAGGCAGACGAAGCCATGGTGGAGCCAATAATGCGTGTCCCGAATATAATATGGATTAGCATTGTTGCCTTGTAGAGATGATAAAAAGGTTTTGCAGGACTCTGGTGCAGTAGCCAATTCAGGAATCCATAGCTACCAACAAGCACACTGTGAACCTCCTTCTACCTGCCAGTATCCCCAGTGATTATTTTGATTTGTAGGCCTGATGCAACAGAAGCATGATGTCACACCAAGCCTACTTATCACAATAGACACTTGGGATGCTATAAACAGCAGGAGGCTCACAGGACTCGACGCCTGAGTTTTCAGGTAGTTGGCTTCCTGCCACTACTTTGTTTGGAAACCTATATGCCTCAAGTTCCGCTATAAAACCCTGCTATTCTATCATGGTTACAGCTCTGCTAAATAAAGCTCTGCCTACTAACTACTCTGCTATTCCATGCTACCAGCATTGTTACATAGGAATAGGAGAAAACACGGAGTGTGTAGGTAATAAATACTTTATTAGTGCACACATAAATTTGCATAATAGCTAATCCATACAAAAATTTACACAAAATACAATAAAATACCAGGATGGTGAAACAGGTAAGTGGGAATCCACCAGTGTGCACCGTCTATGGGGCCAGCATGCATACCATTATTGGGAGAGACCTACTGCTATAGTTACGTATAAGGCTATGAGCCAAACTGGCATAAAGTGACAAGTGATACAAGCTGCTCTTACCGCTGCTAGGCACCAAGGCGGCGCACACCGGGTCGGATCCTCAGGCACAATCCCCGACGCGCGTTTCGCCCACGAGGTAGATTGCTTTATCCCCTTGATAAAGCAATCTACCTCATGGGCGAAACGCGCGTCGGGGATTGTGCCTGAGGATCCGACCCGGTGTGCGCCGCCTTGGTGCCTAGCAGCGGTAAGAGCAGCTTGTATCACTTGTCACTTTATGCCAGTTTGGCTCATAGCCTTATACGCAACTATAGCAGTAGGTCTCTCCCAATAATGGTATGCATGCTGGCCCCATAGACGGTGCACACTGGTGGATTCCCACTTACCTGTTTTACCATCCTGGTATTTTATTGTATTTTGTGTAAATTTTTGTATGGATTAGCTATTATGCAAATTTATGTGTGCACTAATAAAGTATTTATTACCTACACACTCCGTGTTTTCTCCTATTCCTATGGTTCTTATGGAGTTGGTTTGTTTTGGTGAGGGGTTGTTTGGCACTACTTAGCGCTATTCTTCTCCCCTCAGTATCTAGCATGTTGCCTGGTTTTGGTATCAGCATTGTTACATCAAGCTCCAATATACAACTTTGCCATTCCATATTTCCAGCACTGTTACATTAAGTTCCACTGTACAACTCTACTATTCCCTTACACTAGCACTGCTACATCAAGTTCCACCATTCTGTGGTTCCTGCACTGCTAAATCAAGTTATGCTGTGTAACTGTGCTATTTCATGATTCCACTACCACTACATCTAGCTGTGCTAAATTCCTCTGCTATTTTGTAGTTCTAGCACTGCTCCATCGAGCCCCACAGAACTGTGGAGAACAGGAGAAGTCCCAGAAGACTGGAGAAAAGCAAATGTTGTTTCAATCTTCAAAAAGGGGAAGAAGGTGGACCCAGGGAACTATAGGCCGGTGAGTCTGACTTCCATACCAGGAAAGATCTTTGAACAAATTATTAAACAACATGTATGTAAGTACCTGGATAAAAATGTGATTAACCAGAGTCACCATAAGTTTGTAACTAATAAGTCATGTCAGACTAACCTAATTTCATTCTATGACAGTATCACTGACTGGGTGGATCAGGGAAATGCTGTAGATATTGTATATCTTGACTTCAGCAAAGCATTTGACAAAGTATCTCACACCATCCTTATTGAAAAAAGTATGGAATGGACAAGGCAACTGTTAGGTGGATTCATAACTGGCTTAGTGATCGAGCCCAAAGAGTGGTCGTAAATGGCTACAAATCCAGTTGGAAAAATGTCTCAAGTGGGGTACCACAGGGTTCTGTCCTGGGCCCTGTATTGTTCAACATCTTTTTCAATGATCTAGATGAAGGAATTGAGGGTACACTGATTAAATTTGCTGATGACACAAAGCTAGGAGGGATAGCTAATACTAGAGAAGAGAAAGAGGATTCAAAAATTAAAATGGTTTTTAACAAGGGAAAATGCAAAGTACTGCATCTGGGCAATAAAAATGAAAAAGCATATACAGAATGGGAGGAATAGGGCTAAGTAACAGCACATGTGAAAAAGACTTGGGTATACTAATAGATCACAGACTGAACATGAGTCAACAGTGTGATGCAGCAGCAAAAAAGGCAAATGCAATTCTGGGATGTATTAACAGAAGCATACAGTCTAGGTCACGTGAAGTCATTATTGCCCTCTACTCCTCTTTGGTCAGACCTCATCTGGAATACTGTGTCCAGTTTTGGGTACCACATTTTAAAAAAGACATCAACAAGCTGGAGCAAGTTCAGAGAAGAGCGACCAGAATGGTGACTGGTCTGCAAACCATGTCCTATGAGGAATGGTTACAGGATATGGGAATGTTTAGCTTGCAAAAAAGAAGACTGAGGAGACTTAATAGCTGTCTACAAATATCTCAAGGGCTGTCACATTGTAGAAGGATCATCTTTATTCTCATTTGCACAAGGAAAAACTAGAAGCAATGGGATGAAACTGAATGGGAGGAGGCACAGGTTAGATATTAGAAAAACTTTTTGACAGTTAGGGTGATCACTGAGTGATACATGCTGCCACGAGAGGTGGTGAGTTCTCCTTCCATGGAAGTCTTCAAACAGAAGCTGGACAGACATCTGTCTCAGATGATTTATTGAATCCTGCATTGAGCATGGGGTTTGAACCAGATGACCCAGGAGGTCCCTTCCAACTCTACAATTCTATGATTCTATGATTCTATGATTCTATTCTGCTATTCCATGATTCCAGTACAGCTACATCAAGCTCCAGTGTACAACTCCCCTATTATCTATTGAACCTCCATCATAAACTAAGCTGTGCTACACTAATTCCTCATTTCTGAGCCAAATCCAATACTTTGCTATGCCAGCTCCGCTGTATTGATTGAGCCTCTGTTGCAAACTCAGCATAGCTATACCAATTCTTCCTCCCTGAGATGACTAATACATCACTGTTCCAGCTCTTCTGCCTTTGTTCCAGTTCAGCTACTCTGGTTGTTGTAATTCCAGCTCCGTCATCATTGTTCCAACTAGATTGCCTTGCAGCACCTGTGCCTCCTGGTCATGCTGCATTATAATTGCTCATCTGGACCATGGGCTTTTAGGATCCACTCTCCAGATGAGACATATCAGGTGCCCTGGGTTTGAATATAACTAAGAGCATCAACTTCATGAACTTTGAATGTTTTCCACATGATTTGCTTGGGTTCCACTGGATTTATTCCACATTTAAAATATAATATAAATTAAAAAAATGCTATTAGGCTGATACTTCCTATAAAGTTGGTCCTATCACGTGTGCCTGAGGGAACTGTTGTGAATGATGACATTTTTTTAAAGGATTTGAATATGTTGGCACTATATAAATAAAAAGAAAAATACTATGAAGACAGTAAAAATAAGGTCACTGCTCAAATGCTACTAATCTTGGAAATAATCAAGACTAAGGGGGTGAGATAATGGTTTAATTGTGCTATGCTACTGGCTGTTAGTTCAAGCTAGTTACACAGAAACATTTTTCTGCTTAACCTCACAAGAAAGGGACTGTATAATAAATTTACTGCTGCATGCTTCAGCAACACCATCATGTCACATCCACTAAGCAGAAGGACGGAGAGCGGAGCCATGGAGCTGGCATGGATGCCCTGTGCTACATGTACAATGCTCATGCTTGGCCAATCACAAGAGAGAACTTCCTATTTAAATCCATTAATTTACTTTACGAGTTTTCAGTTAAGGTGATGAAAAACCTGTAGCTCCAGAAGTTTTATATCTTATCTGTGTGGTTTTATTTTTGTTTGGCCCCAGATCTGACTAATTGTGATACATTGTTGGCAACTGTCTGCAATTTTGACCATATTTGATAATCACCTATTACTTTACTTTCATAGGTTCTGAAATACCATTAATAAAAAAAAGTCCAGGTTAAGATTCTGAAAAAAATATGTCTTGGGGTCAAAGACATGAAAAGTTATTGGTAAAACATGAGGTTCAGTTTAGATCTTTTTTTGAGCAACTTGGAATCAGCTGCAAACGACCCTGCTGACAATGATCTCAGGGTAACCAGCGTGTCCTCACAGCCTCTAGCATAGGACATGGCTGTCTCAGGGCAGATGGGCTCAAACAATTTGATAAAATTGTGTAATAAGAACCTCACAACCAAAGGTGTAGTACATACAGCACTCAACATGGTAGCTTAATGTTTAGCACTGTTGCTGGGATCCTGGGTCAAATCCTACCAAGAACAATATCTGCAAGGAGTATGTTCTCCCATGTTTGCTTGGGTTTCCTTGCACACTCGAAAGACATACTGATAGGGAATTTAGATTGTCAGTTGTCATGATGATGTCTGTAAAGTGCTGAGGAATATGATTGTGCTATGTAATGTAAATAAGCATAATATATACCATATTTTTTGGACTATAAGACGCATCAGACCATACCATGCACCCCAATTTTTCAAAAGTAAAATAGGAAAAAAAATTAATGTGTCAAATGGGGGACCGTCTTACAGTCTGAATTCAGCTTACCTACCAGGAAGAAGGGGGGGCAGCGCTGGGAGAGTGGGGTTAGAGGGGGTGTTATGTGGTCTGGCGATGATCTGACACCCATCCCAGACTGGTGCGGCAGGTTCGGTGGTGCGGGGGCTCCGCCAACATCTTGTAAAAGCCCAGAGCCCCCACACATCCATTGCTGCAATGCGGTGGCCTCAGGGAAAATGGCCACCGGAGACGATGCATGCGCAGATTGAGATTTCTGCACTGAGATCTCATCTCCTGAGATCTCATTGCCGAGATCTGAATCTGCACATGCGCTGCCTTCAGCGGCCATTTTCCCCCAGGCCACCGCATTGCAGCAATGGAAGTGTGGGCGCTCCAGGCTTTCACAAAATGATGGTGGTGCTCGGTGGTGCAGGGGCTCCGCACCAACTTGGTATGGGGGTTAGATCATCGCCTTGCAGTGTCGACCCACCGAACACGCCCTCTTCCCAACCAAGGGCTGGCAAAATTGCACGACTCCTGCTGCCGCCATACTCCTGGTAAGTACATTCTGACTATAAGAAGCACCCAAATTTTCCCCAAAAAATTTTTTGGGGAAAAAAGTGCATTTTATAGTCCAAAGATACAGTAAATTCAAAATAGTTTATATTCAATGTCTCATCTCTCCTTCACTCATTATGCTTTTCTGTGTGGCATTTATATGTTCAGTCTTTAGGGAAACACAACATGACATAGCCATTTAGTAAGGTGTATTATTCTTTATTTTAAAGCCCCTTAGTTAAATGATTCTATGTATATATTAAATATTTAAATAAATATATATATATATATATATACATACAGTACAGACCAAAAGTTTGGACACACCTTCTCATTGAAAGATTTTTCTGTATTTTCATGACTATGAAAATTGTACATTCACACTGAAGGCATCAAAACTATGAATTAACACATGTGGAATTATATACTTAACAAAAAAGTGTGAAATATCTGAAATTATGTCTTATATTCTAGGTTCTTCAAAGTAGCCACCTTTTGCTTTGATGACTGCTTTGCACAGTCTTGGCATTCTCTTGGTGAGCTTCAAGAGGTAGTCACCGGGAATGGTTTTCACTTCACAGGTGTGCCCTGTCAGGTTTAATAAGTGGGATTTCTTGCCTTATAAATGGAGTGGGGACCATCAGTTGTGTTGTGCAGAAGTCTGGTGGATACACAGTTGATAGTCCTACTGAATAGAATTAGAATTTGTATTATGGCAAGAAAAAAGCAGCTAAGTAAAGAAAAACGAGTGGCCATCATTACTTTAAGAAATGAAGGTCAGTCAGTCTGAAAAATTGGGAAATCTTTGAAAGTGTCCCCAAGTGCAGTGGCAAAAACCATCAAGCGCTACAAAGAAACTGGCTCACATGAGGACCGCCCCAGGAAAGGAAGACCAAGAGTCACCTCTGCTTCTCAAGATAAGTTTATCCGAGACACCAGCCTCAGAAATTGCAGGTTAACAGCAGCTCAGAATAGAGACCAGGTCAATGCCACACAGAGTTCTAGCAGCACACACATCTCTACAACAACTGTTAAGAGGAGACTTTGTGCAGCAGGCCTTCATGGTAAAATAGCTGCAAGGAAACCACTGCTAAGGACAGGCAACAAGCAGAAGAGACTTGTTTAGGCTAAAGAACACAAGGAATGGACATTAGACCAGTGGAAATCTGTACTTTGGTCTGATGAGTCCAAATTTGAGATCTTTGGTACCAACCACCATGTCTTTGTGCGACGCAGAAAAGGTGAACGGATGGACTCTACATGCCTGGTTCCCACCGTGAAGCATGGAGGAGGAGGTGTGATGGTGTGGGAGTGCTTTGCTGGTGACACTGTTGGGGATTTATTCAAAATTGAAGTCATACTGAACCAGCATGGCTACCATAGCATCTTGCAGCGGCATGTTATTCCATCCGGTTTGCGTTTAGTTGGACAATCATTTAGGACATCAGTTGGACCATCAGGACAATGACCCCAAACACACCTCCAGGCTGTGTAAGGGCTATTTGACCAAAAAGGAGAGTGATGGGGTGCTACGCCAGACCTGAACCCAATCGAGATGGTTTGGGGAGCTGGACCGCAGAGTGAAGGCAAAAGGGCCAACAAGTGCTAAGCATCTCTGGGAACTCCTTCAAGATTGTTGGAAGACCATTTCCGGTGACTACCTCTTGAAGCTCATCAAGAGAATGCCAAGAGTGTGCAAAGCAGTCATCAAAGCAAAGGGTGGCTACTTTGAAGAACCTAGAATATAAGACATATTTTCAGTTGTTTCACACTTTTTTGTTAAGTATATAATTCCATATGTGTTAAGTCATAGTTTTGATTCCTTCAGGGTGAATTTACAATTTTCATAGTCATGAAAATACAGAAAAATCTTTCAATGAGAAGGTGTGTCCAAACTTTTGGTCTGTACTGTATATATGTATATATATATATATATATATATATATATGTATATGAACAAAAAAAATTTGAAATTAAATCATTAAGGTGCACACAGGACGAGACACATAATCATGCACCTAAACACCATGTTGATGCGTGTAGGGCTTCATCATGTTATTACTGCTCCCTTGGTGGCCGGTCATTCTGGCACAGATCTTTGGGTGCATAACTTCTCACCAGACAGAGGCAACAGCTTAATGGCTTCAGATGTTAGCACACAGTTTAATAGTTTCATAGCAGCAGGGCCGTTTCTTCAACAGGGCGGGCAGGGCGGCCACACGGGGCGCCGTGGGGCCGGGGGGCGCAGGAGAGGCCTCGGGCCCCGGTGGTCCCCTGCCCGCTGCTGCTGCTGTTTAAGGGCTGTCAGGGGCGCGGATGCCGCGCTCAGTGCTGAGCGCGGGCGCGCCCTGCCCGAACTCAGCTGCAAATCTGACAGCTGAGCGGTCAGATCATCGCCTCGCGTCGCCGCGCCCCCCCCCCCGCACCGCACATAATGGTTGCGGCCACCTCGGCGCCGCCACTCACCCATACCTCCCAACCGTCCCGATTTCAGCGGGACAGTCCCGCTTTGGCACCGGGGTCCCGCTGTCCCGCTTCGGGCATTTAAAATCCCGAATTTGCGGCCGCCGGTGAAGCCCCGCCCACTTCCGGGACGTAGAGAGAGCCTGTTTTTTTTTTTTTTTATATAAAAGCTGCCTCCTGACCGCCCGCGCAACACCCCCCCCCCCTCCCGCCCCCTGTGCGGCGCTGCCACGCTGAAGGAGAGAGCCTGCAGCAATCAAGAAGAAAGGTCAGCGATTCACTACCTCTGGCTGTGTGTGCACGGAGCTCCGGCTTCTGCTCTTAGCTGCTATCCCGGCAGAGAAGGAGAGACGGGGGAGGTGCCGGGATAGTGCAGAGCTGTGAGCAGGAGACTGAAGACTTCAGCAGAGAGCTGCACATGGACATCAGCCGCCCCTGCATCACAGAGGAGATTGTGTGTGTGTGAATTGATGTGTGTGATGGCTGCGTGTGTGTGTGTGTGATGGCTGGGTGTGTGTGTGTGATGGCTGTGTGTGTGTGATGGCTGCGTGTGTGTGTGTGTGATGGCTGCGTGTGTGTGATGGCTGCGTGTGTGTGTGTGATGGCTGTGTGTGTGTGATGGCTGCGTGTGTGTGTGTGTGATGGCTGCGTGTGTGTGTGTGTGATGGCTGCGTGTGTGTGTGTGATGGCTGCGTGTGTGTGTGATGGCTGCGTGTGTGTGTGTGATGGCTGCGTGTGTGTGTGTGATGGCTGCGTGTGTGTGTGATGGCTGCATGTGTGATGGCTGCGCGTGTGTGTGTGTGTGTGATGGCTGCGTGTGTGTGTGTGATGGCTGTGTGTGTGATGGCTGCGTGTGTGTGTGATGGCTGCGTGTGTGTGTGTGATGGCTGCGTGTGTGTGATGGCTGCGTGTGTGTGATGGCTGCGTGTGTGTGATGGCTGCGTGTGTGTGATGGCTGCGTGTGTGTGTGATGGCTGTGTGTGTGTGATGGCTGCGTGTGTGTGATGGCTGTGTGTGTGTGATGGCTGTGTGTGTGTGATGGCTGTGTGTGTGTGATGGCTGTGTGTGTGTGATGGCTGTGTGTGTGTGATGGCTGCGTGTGTGTGATGGCTGCGTGTGTGTGTGATGGCTGCGTGTGTGTGTGTGTGTGATGGCTGCGTGTGTGATGTCTGCGTGTGTGTGTGATGGCTGCATGTGTGTGTGATGGCTGCGTGTGTGTGTGTGTGTGATGGCTGCGTGTGTGTGTGTGATGGCTGCGTGTGTGTGTGTGTGATGGCTGCGTGTGTGTGTGTGTGATGGCTGCGTGTGTGTGTGATGGCTGCGTGTGTGATGCATTTGTGTCAAAGCTGCATGTGTTTGTGAGCTGCGTGCGTGTGAGCTGCGTGCCTGTGTGTGAGCTGCGTGCCTGTATGTCATTATACAGTATGGAGCATCATGTGTGGTCATTATACAATATGGAGCATCATGTGCGGTCATTATACAGTATGGAGCATCATGTGCGGTCATTATACAGTATGGAGCATTATGTGTGGCCATTATACAGTATGGAGCATCATGTGCGGTCATTATACAGTATGGAGCATCATGTGCGGTCATTATACAATATGGAGCATCATGTGCGGTCATTGTACAGTATGGAGCATCATGTGCGGTCATTATACAGTATGGAGCATCATGTGCGGTCATTATACAGTATGGAGCATCATGTGTGGCCATTATACAGTATGGAGCATCATGTGCGGCCATTATACAGTATGGAGCATCATGTGTGGCCATTATACAGTATGGAGCATCATGTGCGGCCATTATACAGTATGGAGCATCATGTGCGGTCATTATACAGTCTGGAGCATCATGTGCGGTCATTATACAGTCTGGAGCATCATGTGCGGTCATTATACAGTCTGGAGCATCATGTGCGGTCATTATACAGTCTGGAGCATCATGTGCGGTCATTATACAGTCTGGAGCATCATGTGCGGTCATTATACAGTCTGGAGCATCATGTGCGGTCATTATACAGTATGGAGCATCATTTGCGGTCATACAGTATGGAGCATCATGTGCGGTCATTATACAGTATGGAGCATCATGTGCGGTCATTATACAGTATGGAGCATCATGTGGGGTCATTATACAGTATGGAGCATCATGTGCGGTCATTATACAGTCTGGAGCATCATGTGCGGTCATTATACAGTATGGAGCATCATTTGCGGTCATACAGTATGGAGCATCATGTGCGGTCATTATACAGTATGGAGCATCATGTGCGGTCATTATACAGTATGGAGCATCATGTGGGGTCATTATACAGTATGGAGCATCATGTGCGGTCATTATACAGTCTGGAGCATCATGTGCGGTCATTATACAGTATGGAGCATCATTTGCGGTCATACAGTATGGAGCATCATGTGTGTTCATTATACAGTATGGAGCATCATGTGCGGCCATTATACAGTATGGAGCATCATGTGGGGTCATTATACAGTATGGAGCATCATGTGCGGTCATTATACAGTATGGAGCATCATGTGCGGTCATACAGTATGGAGCATCATGTGTGTTCATTATACAGTATGGAGCATCATGTGTGGCCATTATACAGTATGGAGCGTCATGTGTGTTCATTATACAGTATGGAGCATCATGTGTGGCCATTATACAGTATGGGGCACTGTGTGGCCATATTTTTTTGTTTATAATTATTGTATATGAAACAGTGTGATCGGCAGTGCTAAATGGGTGTGGTTGGGATGTGGATATGGGTGTGACTAATTATGAATGGGTGTGGTCAGAGGCGTGGCCTAAAATTTGCCGCGGCGCGCAAAGCGCGCCGCAAACTTTGTCCCTCTTTCCCATCTTCAAAAGTTGGGAGGTATGACTCACCTCCGCTCCGCGCTGGATGAACAGCGAGAATGAACAGCCAGGATGAGGCAGCTCGGCCACTCCCACACTGATAGCAGGGGCGCCGCGCTCTCGGCTGAGCACGGGCGCTCCCTGAGACAGTGATCAAAGAGCTAAGCACACACACTATCACTGTCAGACTAGGCTGCCTGGCTGTTGCCAATTTCAATGCTGGACAGGACAGGCTGCAGTCTAGTCTGACAGTGGTAGCAGTATAGCAAAAATGCCCACCCCCTGCCTATGGATTAGTCCTTCCCTTCCCAGCAGCCCCATTTAGCAGTCTGAGCGCGCTCAGACTCAGAGGGCAGAGGGCACTGACACACTGAACAGGTGAGGGGGTCTGAGGGATGGGATGGGTTGGGCTAGCCTTTTTTTTTGGATGGGGACCCCCACACCTGCCCCCCCCCCAACCACCCTTGGGGCATGCTGATTTGGCATGCCCCACAGCATGAAACCCGGGAGGGGGCCCAGCTGACTTACCTCATCTTTGGCAGTCTGGTGGCATCCTCACCCAGGCGAGAAGTGTTGGAAAGAGTTATGGCAGTAACTGTATACCTGGCAACCAATAATTTAGCTTTTCGAGGATCGTCAAATACATTGTTTACACCAAATAATGGACATTTCCTTGGGCTTATAGAGCTTCTTGGAAAATTTGAACCAGTAATGAGAGATCATTTAAAACGAATTACTTCCCAGGAAATCCATACACATTACTGTGGAAATTTAATTCAAAATGAAATTATCTGCTTGATGGCCTCTCAGGTGAAGAAATGTATTCTAGAAAAAGCCAAAAGATCTAAGTATTTTTCAATAATGTTGGACTGCACACAAGATGCAGGTCACACTGAACAGTTGTCATACACCTTAAGATTTGTTGATATAGATGATGATCACGTAGCAATAAAGGAACATTTTATTGGCTATCGTCCTGCTACTGATACATCTGGGGAAAGTCTCGCCAATCTCCTTTTAGAAGAGATTAGTAAATGTGACCTGGAATTAGAAAATGAACTGGCAGAAAAGCTGAATTATTCGGAAGCTATTAATGCTTTTGCAGCGGCTAAATCTAGAAGAGTCAGTTTCTCATAAATCTGCAACCTACAATTTTTAGGATCTGTTTCCAAAATAATTAATAGATATTATTTACCTACAACTTTGTTCTCACCGTTAATAATTAGCATACTTGTCCCTTTTCCCCAAGTTCTATATAAGTTAAAGGCAAATTATAATTTATTAAAAAAAGGGAAGATACAAGCCTGCTCTCTATTTATTACTCAAGCCCACAAAAATAATGTTTATTATTTTCGGTGCCGGGGGGGGGGGGGGGGGGGGAGAAATTTCCTACTCTCGCCCTGTGTCATTTTTGGGCTAGAAACTGCCCTGCATAGCAGTTAGGCCTCCTTCACATGTCTGTATAAAACACATATGTGAAAAAACGGCACCTACTATCAGTAGTTTTCCGGTATTGATAAAGAAATAAATAAATTACATAGCTTGTCATATACACTGTGTGCAGAATTATTAGGCAAGTTGTATTTTAGAGGATTATTATTATTATTATTGATCAACAACTATGTTCTCAATCAACCCAAAAGATTCATAAATATCAAAGCTTAATATTTTTGGAAGTTGGAGTGGGTTTTTTTTAGATTTGGCTACCTTAGGAGGATATCTGTTTTTGCAGGTAACTATTACTGTGCAGAATTATTAGGCAACTTAATAAAAGCCAAATATATTCCCATCTCGTTTGTTTATTTTCACCAGGTAAACCAATACAACTGCACAACATTTAGAAATAAACATTTCTCACATGCAAAAACAAAACCCCCCAAAATTAGTGACCAATATAGCCACTTTTCTTTATGATGACACTCAACAGCCTTCCATCCATAGATTCTGTCAGTGGCTTGATCTGTTTACGATCAACATTGCGTGGGGCAGCCACCACAGCCTCCCAGACACTGTTCCGAGAGGTGTACTGTTTTCCCTCCCTGTAGATTTCACATTTTATGAGGGACCACATTTTCTCTATGGGGTTCAGATCAGGTGAACAAGGGGGCCATGTCATTGTTTTTCCTTCTTTGAGATCTTTACTGGCCAGCCATGCTGTGGAGTAGTTGGAAGCATATGATGGAGCATTGTCCTGCATGAAAATCATGTTTTTTTGAACGATACTGACTTCTTCCTGTACCACTGCTTGAAGAAGTTGTCTTCCAGAAACTGGGGGTAGGTCTGGGAGCTGAGCTTCACTCCATCCTCAACCCGAAAAGGTCCCACAAGTTCATCTTTGATGATACCAGCCCATACCAGTACCCCACCTCCACCTTGCTGGCGTCTAAGTCGGAGTGGAGCTCTCTGCCCTTTACTGATCCAGCCTCTGGCCCATCCATCTGGTCCATCAAGAGTCACTCTCATTTCATCAGTCCATTAAACCTTTGAAAGGTCAGTCTTAAGATATTTCTTGGCCCAGTCTTGATGTTTTATCTTATGTTTCTTGTTCAAAGTTGGTTGTTTTTCAGCCTTCTTTACCTTGGCCATGTCCCTGGGTATCACACACCTTGTGCTTTTTGTTACTCCAGTAACGTTGCAGCTCTGAAATATGGCAAAACTGGTGGCAAATGGCATCTTGGCAGCTTCACGTTTGATTTTCCTCAATTTATGGGCAGTTATTTTGCACCTTTTTTGGCCGACACGCTTCTTGCGACCCTGTTGGCTATTTACCTGAAATGCTAGATTGATTGGTGATCACGCCTCAAAAGTTTGGCAATTTCAAGACTGCTGCATCCCTCTGCAAGACATCTCACAATTTTGGTCTTTTCAGAGCTCGTCAAATCTCACTTCTGACCCATTTTTCCAAAGGAAAGGAAGCTGCCTAATAACTAAGCCCACCTTGTATAGGGTTTTGATGTCATTGGACAACACCCCATCTCATTACATAGATGCACATCACCTGATTTACTTAATTGGTAGTTGGCTCTCAAGCCTGAACAGTTTGGAGTACGACAACATGTATAAAAAGTATCATGTGATCAAAATATAACTTGCCTAATAATTCTGCACACAGTATACTTTGCAATGTTAAATATTGCAAAGTATATGACATGGACATGGTCATCCATGTGTTGCACTTGTTTTTGATAGACTAATAAACTTATATTGGCCTTTGTCATCCGTGCTGCATGGGTGGAAGGAGATGGACATGTTGCCCACATTCCCCCTTGAAGAAACAAGCTTAATGTTATGTGATGTAATGTGAACTGTGATGTATAATGTGAATTGTGATGTGCAATAAAGATATTATTAGTATTCTGACTCATCAAGGCAGTATGAGTCTCTAAATCCTTAGCCATCAATCCCTTAGATAACTGTATGATTGTTGTACTCACATGCCAGGCTTCCTTAGACAGTGCCAATTCAGTCATACTGACTTGTAATAAGAGTTCAGGAGAAACAGAATTAATATTCTCTGAAATCTTGTATTAAGTACAATGCAGCAGGTGGAAAGAGTAATACCAGAGAAGTATACATGTGCATCCAAAGATGGCTACAGCAAACCGATAATGAAGAAGAAGGAAGGAGCAAGGGCTAACATCATCAAGTACAAGAGAGACAAAGGGACAAACTTCAGAGGGCAAAGTTTCTCCATAGCAACAGCATAATTAAATGCATAACATAGAAATACATAACAAAGTGTTCCTATTCATGGGACACAACAATTATTATTGATAAAGTATATAGTCTGACAGTAGGGATAATGAGAATTAATGTTTGGGACTAGCCCAGAATGGGAGGTAGTAAGTTGAAGGGAAAGTGACAGTTTTCCTGGTAGTGAAGCAGATATGTGCAAAGAAGAGGACCTAAGGTCCAATGTGAGCATTGCCACAATGTGGGGTGTCCTTAAAGTGAGAGGAGATGGAAGGAAAGAGATAGCAAGATCGAAAGCAGAAGTGACTGAGAGACAGAGTGATCTACCAGACACGGGTCTTGGGAGAAAATGCCTAGCCACAAGGCCCAGAGTTTATAGCTCTTGAAGGTGACGGGCCTAAACAGCACTGAGTACGTGAGATGAGTAAAGTGCCCCGGGCGGGAGTTACAGTTTGTCAGCATTAGAGGAGATAAGTACCGGCTACTTTGGCACCCTTAGAGGAAAGAAGACGCAGGACTGGGTGGTGGTGAAGTAGTGAGAAACAGTGGAAACAGAGTACCTGTAGAAAAAGTAAAAGAGGAAAGATGAAGTTAGATAAAAATAGAGAAGGAAGCTGTGGAAAATGCTTCGAGTTGTAAAGGAAAAGTTCATAAGACTGTGTACTCGCTATCTCTTGTATATACTCCCTACCAAGTTCCCGTTCTGTAAAAAGTTTATTTT
This sequence comes from Ranitomeya variabilis, assembly GCF_051348905.1. Classification (NCBI taxonomy): domain Eukaryota; kingdom Metazoa; phylum Chordata; class Amphibia; order Anura; family Dendrobatidae; genus Ranitomeya; species Ranitomeya variabilis. Next base: position 704,542,641 of record NC_135234.1, on the reverse strand, counting down.
TAAATGGTGGTCTCTGTCATTGAGCTGTCCAACATCTGGTCCTGGCAAACCAGCAACATCAGTTACATTCAGCGTGCACGGGTGTAGCGTCCTCACAGCACAAGTCCACACACCCAGCCAGGACCTCCACTTCCATGTAATGTGTCGGGGCGTAAAAGATGAGTAACTCACCTACGGATACCACCCCGCCCCACATTACACTAACACACAGTGAACGTAAAAACACACGCATTTGAATAGCGCCATAGCCTATAATGGGTATGTGTAGTATCCGTGAAAAAACGTATAACACACATACTGGAAACACGGACGTGTAAAGGAGGCCTTACACAGATGGATACACTTGGCAGACACATCTTCAGCTATGTTACAAACAAGTAATGTGTCAGCAGCCATTTCACATGTCCCTGCTAGGCAAGCCTAAGGCATTTTTTTGCCATTTCATACAACTTGGAATAAGCTTCCTTTTTTTCGTGCATTGTATAGTAAAGTGAATAGTGTCATTCAAAACTGCAACTCGTCTCACAAAAAAAAAGCCCTTATACGGCTATGTTGATAGAAAACTAAAAAAAAAGCTTTGGAAAAAGGGGAAGAAAAAATGAAAATGTTTAAAATTTCAATATTTTAAACAAAAGCAGAGAAGCCATGCCTATAACATAAAAAGACCATATTTTTACCATCAGCAACCACCTTCAGCTCCGGTGCCATTATTTCGATGGTGTCGAAACAGCCAATAAGTGATGATGATATCATGACCATCAGTGACCTGTAAGCTGAGCTCACGAACTGTTGCAGGGTCAGATGACTGATGGTCAGGATGACATCTTTTTCAGTCCAGAGGAAAACCATGAAAGTAACAGCGCTGGAACAGAGGGAGGACTTTAATAGCAAGCATGACTTCTTTTGTTTTATAAGCATTGCTTCCCAGGTTTAAAAACCCTGGACAACCCCTTAGTGTTACTATTTGCAATTATTTGTCCTCCTAACTACATTTATTAGCGAAATTGATCTAAATGAAAATTATTATCAATAATGAAACGTATTAAACTTGCAATTCGGCAATACACAAGCATGTTGGACAGAGAATATTTCCAGAATAAAGCTTCAGATATCATAAAAAAATTCCTGAACAGACTTATCCATTATTTAGTTAGGTGAACAATGTCAATCTTATTAATAAATTCTTCATAAAACCATAGCTAGGCCTCTGAACCAAGCATTGGTAGTTGCCAAGGTAATGTTAGTGGCTGTTGAAAACACATCAAAATACATTTCAAAATAACTAGAGCATATACTACTGATAGTACTAGTGCTAACAAAAGAATACATTCATGCTCTGAGTAATCTCCTAAATAAAGGCTAAAGTAAAAACATATCTGTGACACTGAAGTCTGAGCGAAAACACTAGAAACCCTCCCCCAGACAACTTTCAACACCCACCTGGTAATGGAATGGTGTATAGCTTGATGCATAGGGCAGCACGGTAACTCAATGGTTAGCACTGTTGCTTTGGGGTCCTGGGTTCAAATCCCACCAAGGACTTCTGCAATTAGTTTGTATGTTTCCCCTGTGTTTGTGTGGGTTTCTTCTGCATATCCCAGTTTCCTCCCACACTCCAAATATATACTGATAACAATTTAGATTTGGAGTCCAAATGTAGACAGTGAAGATAATATCTGTAATTCGCGGAGGAATTAATGGCGCTATACAAGTGAATAAAATAATTAAATGTATAGCCCAAAAGCCAATGTCTACAGGTTGTGCCAAACATGCGCTACTAGCAATGACTATACAAAATATGGAGAAAAAACGCAAAGAAGAGAACTCTTCCAAAACTAAAGTATAAATAATAAATCTTTATTGAATACTCATGACAATATTGAAAACACATGAAAGAAGGAGATGCAAGCAGGGCCGTATTTGCCACTAGGCACCCGAGGGCACGTGCCTAGGGCGGGGACGATGCGGGGGGCGGCACCAGAGCAAGCGAGCAAGGTTTTTTTTGTTTGGTTTTTTTTTCCCCACCTCCCGACCGCCCCAACCCCCGCCCCACCAGCCCCCCCCCCCCCCCCCGGGACCAATCCACCCACCCACCCTCCGACCGCCGCCCCCCCGCCTCCCCCCGCCCTCCTTGAAGACGATACTCACGTTGCTCCAGCGATGCCTGGTCTCAGCTTCTGTAGCGCGTCCTGAGTGAGCGGTCACGTGATACCGCTTCATTAAGGCTCATGAATATGCGCATATTCATGAGCCTTAATGAAGCGGTATCACGTGACCGCTCACGCAGGAAGAAGGAGCTGCGAGCCTGCGCCTGTTCCGGGAGTCGGGACAGAGAGCCGGAGGGATGTCGCCGTCGGCGCGCCCGCTTGGTGTGAGACAGCTGACAGGTGAGTATGAGGGACAGAGGACAGGGGGGGATTGAAGGAGGACGGTAAGCCGCCCGTGCCATGGGAGAAGGAGCGGGGAGCGGAGGGGGGTGGTGGAGTGATGAGCCATGCATGAGGGGGGAGGGGGGAGTGATGAGCCATGCATGGGGGGGGGAGAGTGATGAGCCATGCATGGGGGGGGAGGAGGGGGGGTGATGAGCCATGCATGGGGGGGGAGGAGGGGGGAGTGATGAGCCATGCATGGGGGGGGAGGAGGGGGGAGTGATGAGCCATGCATAGGGGGAATATGAGTCGTGCATACAAGAGGTGGGGGGGTTATGAGCCATGCATACAGCCAGGGGGGCGGATATGAGCCATGCATACAGGGGGGGGAATTATGAGCCATGCATACAGGAGGTGGGGGGGAATTATGAGCCATGCATAGGGGGATATGAGCCATGCATACAGGGGGGGAATTATGAGCCATGCATAGGGGGATATGAGGCATGCATACGGGGGGGTGGATATCAGCCATGCATACAGGGGGGAATTATGAGCCATGCATACAGGAGGTGGGGGGGAATTATGAGCCATGCATACGGGGGGGGGGGAATTATGAGCCATGCATACGCGGGGGGGATATGAGCCATGCATATGAGATGGGAGGAAGGTGAGCCATGCATACAAGATGGGAGGGCGGCATTATACACTATTGAGCATCATATGGGGTCATTATACAGTATGGAGCATCATGTGGGGTCATTATACAGTATGGAGCATCATGTGCGGTCATTATACAGTATGGAGCATCATGTGCGGTCATTATACAGTATGGAGCATCATGTGCGGTCATTATACAGTATGGAGCATCATGTGTGGCCATTATACAGTATGGAGCATCATATGGGGTCATTATACAGTATGGAGCATCATGTGGGGTCATTATACAGTATGGAGCATCATGTGCGGTCATTATACAGTATGGAGCATCATGTGCGGTCATTATACAGTATGGAGCATCATGTGCGGTCATTATACAGTATGGAGCATCATGTGTGGCCAATATACAGTATGGAGCATCATGTGCGGTCATTATACAGTATGGAGCATCATGTGCGGTCATTATACAGTATGGAGCATCATGTGCGGTCATTATACAGTATGGAGCATCATGTGCGGTCATTATACAGTATTAAACATCATTTGTGGCCATTATACAGTATGGAGCATCATTTGTGGCCATTATACAGTATGGAGCATCATGTGCGGTCATTATACAGTATGGAGCATCATGTGGGGTCATTATACAGTATGGAGCATCATTTGTGGCCAATATACAGTATGGAGCATCATGTGTGGCCAATGTACAGCATGGAGCATCATGTGCGGCCAATATACAGTATGGAGCATCATGTGCGGTCATTATACAGTATGGAGCATCATGTGCGGTCATTATACAGTATGGAGCATCATGTGCGGTCATTATACAGTATGGAGCATCATGTGCGGTCATTATACAGTGTATGGAGCATCATGTGCGGTCATTATACAGTGTATGGAGCATCATGTGCGGTCAATATACAGTATGGAGCATCATGTGCGGTCATTATACAGTATGGAGCATCATGTGTGGCCATATTTTTTTGGTTATAATTATTGTATATGAAACAGTTGTGATCAGCAGTGCTAAATGGGTGTGGTTGGGACTTGGATATGGGTGTGACTAGTTGTGAAATGGGTGTGGTCAGAGGCGTGGCCTAAAATTTGCCGCGGCGCACTACGTGCGCCGCAACCTTTATACCTCTTTCCCTTCAAGAGTTGGGAGGTATGGTACCGCATTTGCCAGATCACAGCAAGTGCCACAAATCCCATAGGGAATGAATGAAGCCAAGCGCAGTGTTGCCGTAAGTGATCCGTTGTAAGTGATCCGTTACGTGGCAGATGCAAAAAAACTGCCCGATCTGCTGCAAAAGGCTATTTTCACAACAGCGATTCTTGCCAAAGTCACTGCCGATAGTGTCATACTCACCAATGGGGGGGCAGCGCTAAAAGTGCCTAGGGCAGCAGAAACTCTAAATACGGCCCTGGATGCAAGGCAGAGAATAAATAGGTGGTATCTTAGTTGCATACAACACATTGGTACATTTTATATAGAAAAATCATCCTCTAGCTCCATGAAGAAATTTACCGTCACGTATACATATAAATATATAATAAATATTTTCATTGGGTTGTATACATTACGGGCTCACCTACAGTCTAGATGCAGCAACTGGAACATTTACAATCCTCAAAAAAAATCATTATCGCTGAAGGAGACTTTGTCACACTTTGTCACTCCACTCCACTATTTCTCTGGACTGCCAGTCAATAACCGGATTATGCACAGTTAGCCAGAGAAGGCCTAACACAATAGGAGTAGGAAGGCCATCTAAGACATAACAATAAAGGAGCCCCTTGTGAACACCACCTATGCGCAGGTTCACATTATGCACAACCGAGAGGTGCACACTCAATAACAAATATTGGAATAGACTTCGCCAGTGTACTACAGGAGAGCCAGGGCCTCGTGCGAACTGATCATCCATCATATTGGTTCCCACCCCACTATTCAAGAGGATAGATATTTTCTCAGTTTTCGGACCTATAACCACTAATAACCGGGAACTGCCAGGTTATTATCCTCTTTTGATGGTTTTCTGGTGCTTTGGTAAAGACGGACAGACTCCAATGAAATGACCATGTGAACCAAAGAAAAATATAAACATATTTATACATAATATAAATATAAATTAATAAATAAATTAAAAAAATGACGTGGGTTCCCCTGTATTTTTGATAACTAGCCAGGCAAAACTTACAGTTGTAGGCTGCAATCCTCAGCTTTCAAGTTTAGCAAAGCTGGTTATCAAGAATAGAGGGGTCCCCATGCACTATTTTTTAAATATTTAAATAAATAATTTAATAAAACAGCATTGGGTCCCCCCTGTTTTTGACAACCAGCCAAACTAAAGCAGACAGCTGGGGGCTAGTATTGTCAGGCCACTAAAAGGCCAGGGATATTGCCCCCCAACCTAAAATAGAAAATAGCCTCAGCCACCCCAGAAAAGGCACATCTATTAGATGTGCCAATTCTGGTGCTTTGCCAGGCTCTTCCAGTGAAGTCACTGACCTGAGCGCTGCACCTTGAGACATTTTCTCACTATGCTAGTGTGACGCCCCAGGGTCCTGGTTGTCACAGTGACATTGCTTTCCTCACAGGGAGAGTGATGTTATGCTTGGAAGCGATGAAGGATATCTCTTTATCAGGTAATCACAATGCACACAACATGTTCACACTCCAGACCAGAAGCCCATACCATGTTTATGGGTGGCTTCCCTATATACATTCTGATTTGGAGCGAAAAGGGTCAGAAAGTGAGTTACAGAGAAGAGTGCAGACCGACATTGAGTGTCAGAAGGTCTGAAAGGGCCCTGTGGTCTGAAGTACTACAACCCCTGGAGAAAGAGACATACAGAAAGAAAGAACATTGTTCAGTGAGCTTGAAGGAGAGAAAAGCACAGGAGAGTGACATCAGGGGAGGACAGCTGCGAATTAACTACTTCCCTCTGAAGCGCAGATCACCGGTAGCTGGAACACCGAGGTTGTAAGGGACTCTAAGACTTACAGTAGAGACCAGCTGGACAGCTGAACTGCAAGTTAACTGTCTGCCCTAATACCCAGCAGGCACAGTGACACATAGAGCCCGGGTCATGATAGAGACCCTATAAAAAGGCCCGAGTCACCTGTCGTATTGGTTTGTGTCCTATCCTATATGGGGGACAGAGAAGAACTGTGAGGACCTTATCAGAAGCCATAGGCAGTAAGGGACTACAACAGCAACGTGCTAGAGGAAGGCTTTCATCTCCACCTGGTAAAGGGGAACTCTGGATTCGCTTCCAATCCGGCCAGACCCTACCTGTACCTATGATCTGGTGCCCTGGACTGTGGCTTCCTGCTACCATCAGTAAACCAGGTAAAAATACTGCACCCCTGTGTCCTCATTCTTTACTGCACCATTCACCATCTTCCATCTACACACCGGGAGCCCTGGGGATATACTTCACATGTGGGAAGTTATACCATCTAGCTGCCATAACATCACCCCAGAGGACCCCTTAAAGCAGCGTCGGTCCCCACTGACCAAATACCATAGGTGGCATCACGAACATAAACTTTATTCAATTTCCCTTTTACATGGGTGCTCAGGGCCACAGACCGGGTCGCCACCGTGGCATCCCCCTATGAATACCAGACCCGGTGCCGGGTACCCCATGGCCCTGGCGGATGACTCACTGAGGTCACTGCAGTTCAGCCCAGCTGGGAATGCAGCCTCAGTGACCTGCTGTAGCTTCAATGATGTAATTACTGGTCACTAATGCTCTCAGCTGCTCATTCCCCAGTGGTTCTCAGCCTGGAAGTTCGCATATTGGCACCATCCAGGTTGAAAACTGTTTTTCGCCAGACATGGATTACTGCGTTGGACTGAACAACAGACAGGTTAGGAATATGGTTGCTTTTCATTTTTTATTTTTTTTTACAGGAGACCATGGCTTCAGTGAAAAGGGCATTATACTTAGGTAACTGTTTGTTATTTTGAAATAAAAAAGTCAAATAGTGTTTTCTTTTTATTTAAAATAAAGGACTTTATACTAGCTGTGTGTTTATGCACAATATAACTATAGGATTAGTAATGGAGAGGCGTCTTATAGATGCCTCTCCATTACTAAGCCGTGTGCTTGATGTCAACAGACAATACAAAGGTGACATCAACCCCACAAATATGAACCCCACTTGCCACCACCACAGGGCAAGTGGGAAGAGCAGGTCAAAGTGCCAGAATTGATGTGTCTTTTCTGAGGAGGCTGTGGGATGCTATTTTTAGACTGCGGTGGCAATATCCATGGCCCCTTACAGCCTGAGAATACCAGTCACCCTGTGTCTGCTTTAGCAAGGCTCATTGTCAAAAATGAGGGGGATCCCACGCCGTTTTTTTTTATTATTATTTATTTAAATAATTAAAAAATGTGGTGTGTGGACCATTCTATTCTTGATTTCTTGATAACCAGCCTTGCTAAAGCTGAGAACAGAGAGTTGTACCCGCAGCTGTCAGTTTGCCTGGTTGGTTATCAGAAAATACGGGAAAACCAATTTCATTTTTTTTTACATTTATTTATTTATAGTGCAGGTGGCGGCTGATGAATACTCCTATCAGACGCGCCGTGTTGCCGCCTGATAGGCTCTTGAGGAAGCCACACTTCGGTGGCGACACGTGTTGAGCGTTGTGCCCTGTACCTGTACTGGACCTTATCTTACCTAGACTGCCATGCTTGCTTTAGGATCCAACACCATTGGCATCTCTGCTTTTTGTATGTAGGTATTAAAGCCACTTGATCTTCTATAAGGGCTCTATCGCACTACTAGCACTTTGTTATTGTGTACTATGCACTTTATACTTATATTCTTTTATTGAATTTTGGCAACAAACTTTATTATTTTTGTTCTATTAATATCTTGATGCCCTTTTGTGCTATATGTGCTGATGTGCTGATGAATTTCTACAGAAGGCCTTTTGGTTATTAGCCATAGGACAGTGTTAGCATTGCGACACATGCCATGCCTTGCTTAGATAGCTAACTGCTTATTCTGTTCTGTTTATTATACCAGAACCAGCTCTTGATGTAACATGTATTTTAATTGTCTGGGTCTTTAATTATAATTTAAATTACATAAGTTTGTTTAATATTATGCAATAGGTCAATACACTATACATGTACTATGTGACAGGGCCCATCACCACCATTTGGTGGGTATATGTATAGTCACATGTGTGACTTTTAATTGTTGGTAGTCTGCACTAATAAAACTTTTTGAATACTTTATTCTAGTGATCCCTTCTAGTATAGCATGATCTTTTCCATTGTTCTTGATATACTCTCATTGCATGCTATAGGTGATTCCAAATTCTTATACAGTGGTGCCCTCTGTTTCATCTTTGTATTTCGCTGTTAATAGTTGAATACAACTCTCAACATTGTCCCCTGCTAGCGCTGATTGAGGACAGTGATGTGAGCTGCCTTCAGCACCCGGCGCCGTGGAACAGTGCAAACATTACCGCTGAATCCCATGCGCCGGTGCGCATGATAATGATGCGGCACACGGTTTCCAAACGTATGCCACAAGTATTAAACACACGGACACTGATATCTCCAGTACTGCTTTTTTTCAGTACTTGAAATATCAGGACATGGGAAAGAGCCCTAAAACTGTTTGATGTATTGGGGCCATGGAGTTTTGGCCATTAATTCATACTCATCAGGTACAGCGCGAGCCAATGCAATGCTATGAGCTCAAGACAGAGTCTTGATTATTTTAAGCTGTGGACTTACCTAACACTTTAGTAGTTAAAGTACACCTATCAGCAGTTTTGGCCGATATAAGATACGGCCATCACCTTTCAGGGCTTATATACATCATTTCTTCTGTATGACAAGAAAAATAACTTTTATTATACTCACCTGCGGGGCGGTCCGGTCCGAGGGGTGTCGCTGGTCTTGGTCCGGCGCCTCCCATCTTTTTATGATTGCCGCCCTCCTGCTTGGTTCTTGTGGATGACGCGACCCTGCATCATCCACACAGTCTCCTCAGCATCGCGCTCCAGCGCAGGCGTACATCTCTGTTCTGTTGAGGGCAGATCAAAGTACTGCAGTGCGCAGGTGCCAGGGCATATTTATACAGCATTATAGAATGCTGAATATAAGCCCTGAAAGGTGATGGCCGTATCTTATATTGGCCAAAACTGCTGACAGGTTCACTTTAAAATTTTTCTAGATTGTTACAGCTTATTTCCTGCTCAGAATATTAGGTTCATTGAATCAGAATAACTTGTCATGCAGATAATATTAATTAATTAGGAAATTAACAATGCATGAATTACCATAGTTAATGAAGGAATCAGGCCAAGGGTTGCAATAAAACATAAAGGAATATTTCCATCTGAGCTAAAATATTGATGGCATATCTCCAATATCATCTGACTATGGATAATAACTACAATAATAATGACTAATTGAGGTATCCACTTCTGAGACCCTCATACATTTGTAGAATGTTGGTCCTCTGTTCCCCTGTTCAGCACACACAAAAAAAACATTAGGTAACTGCATATGTCAGAGCCATGTCCACAAGTTTCTCACATAACACGCAAACTATAATGGAAAGATAAACTTATTTTTTTACAATCTCAAGTGCCAAAACATATCTCAGAAAGAAAGACCAATGTTAAAAAAAGAGCAATTGGTGGGAGATCACGAACATAAAATCGGCCTGAATGCGGATGATGTAGTTTTAACCTGCTCCGCTCCTCTTGACTCACTGACTGCGGTCTCCACTATCCTTTCTCAGTTCGCTGAAGCCTCTTATTATAAACTTAACTTATCCAAATTCACAATTTTTCTTTGTTTCTCCCAATCTCCCTTCAACTGCAAATTCAAGCTAAGTACCCTTTCATTTGGTCTCCCCTTGGATTCACATATCTGGGCATACGGATAACCCATCTACAGGATATTGTCCGTATTAATTGTGACACAACCCTGTCTGAAATCAAAAAAGATATAGACCAATTTTCCAATTCTCATCTATCCTGGATGGCAAGAATTCAAACTTCTAAAATGTTAATTCTCCCTAAACTCATATATCTTTTTAGATGTCTCCCTCTTATCGTTCCCTCTAGGTACATTTCAGCTTTTCAATCTACGGTATTATTGACCGATTCATTTGGAATAACAAACCCCATAGGATAAAACGCTTATTAATGTCACTTCCATACTCGAAGGGCGGTCTTGGCGCCCCCAGGGTTCAACTATATCATAGAGCTGCCCTATTAGAGCCCCTCAAAATTTGGTCGGAGGGAGATTCCCCTCTTCCGTGGTTCAATATTGAGTCATATTATGCCCCCAGGAGGTCCCTCAGACTGTTATTGGAACTTTGTTTGCGCCGTCCTCCCTCATGTGGCTCATCTCTTAGATCAATTAGCTCTGCTTCCAAAATTTGGTCTGAATTGTGTCCTACTCATTTCCCATTTCTCTATCACTATGTTTCTCTTCAGGCATTAGAGTGTGCTATCGATGTCTGTCTGGAGGGGATGTGGGGTACTCCGAGTGAGTGATCTATACGACGCGGCTGGTTTGATTTAATTCTCAGACCTTGCTGACCGCTACTCCTTGCCCAGTAGGGCCTTTTTTCAATACTTTCAACTACATAGCCTTTTGAGACCTCACAGCCTATTTGGGGCGCCCCCGTCTCCTTCGGGAGAGGAGACTCCAGCCCAGAGATTTTTCAGACCAAACACTTTGATTCCTCATGGAGGTATTTCCATTATATATAAAGCTCTTCTGTCCCATGGTATAGCAGATAAACTTCCCTTTATGTCCTCTTGGGAAGCTGCCCTCTCATTTGAGGCATCTCCTGAAGATTGGAATAATAATAATAATTTTTATTTATATAGCGCCAACATATTCCGCAGCGCTTTAAAAATTATAGAGGGGACTTGTACAGACAATAGACATTACAGCATAACAGAAATCACAGTTCAAAATAGATACCAGGAGGAATGAGGGCCCTGCTCGCAAGCTTACAAACTATGAGGAAAAGGGGAGACACGAGAGGTGGATGGTAACAATTGCCTTAGTTATTTGGACCAGCCATAGTGTAATGCTCGGGTGTTCATGTAAAGCTGCATGAACCAGTTAAATGCCTAAGTATGTAGCAGTACAGACACAGAGTGCTATTGACTGCATAAAGTGTATGAGAACATGATGCGAGGAACCTGATTATGTTTTTTTTTAAATAGGCCACACAGGGATAGTTAGGTTAATGTGTTGAAGCGGTAGGCCAATCTGAACAAATGAGTTTTTAAGGCACGCTTAAAACTGTGGGGATTGGGGATTAATCGTATTAACCTAGGTAGTGCATTCCAAAGAATCGGCGCAGCACGTGTAAAGTCTTGGAGACGGGAGTGGGAGGTTCTGATTATTGAGGATGCCAACCTGAGGTCATTAGCGGAGCGGACGGCATGGGTAGAGTGGTAGACTGAGACCAGAGAGGAGATGTAGGGTGGTGCTGAGCCATGGAGTGCTTTGTGGATGAGGGTAATAGTTTTGTACTGGATTCTGGAGTGGATGGGTAATGACTGGCACAGGGTAGAGGCATCGGTGTAACGGTTGGTGAGGAATATAATCCTGGCAGCAGCATTCAGGACAGATTGGAGGGGGGGAGAGTTTGGTAAGAGGGAGGCCAATTAGTAGAGAGTTGCAATAGTCCAGACGAGAATGAATCAGTTTTTGCAGAGTCGAAAGTAAGAAAAAGGCGAATTCTAGAAATGTTTTTGAGATGCAGATAAGAAGAGCGAGCCAGTGATCGGATGTGGGGGGTGAATGAAAGCTCGGAGTCAAGTATGACCCCAAGGCAGCGGGCATTTTGCTTTGGAGTAATGGTGGAACCACACACGGAGATGGCAATGTCAGGCAAAGATAGGTTAGTAGAGGGAGAGAACACGAGGAGTTCAGTTTTTGACAGATTCAGTTTCAGATAGAGGGAGGACATGATGTTAGAGACAGTGGTAAGACAATCACTGGTGTTTTCTAAAAAGGTTGGCGTGATACAGGGCCGGACTGGCCATCGGGCACTTCTGGCAAATGCCAGAAGGGCCGGTGCCAGTAGTGGGCCGCTGCACTGTTTCTCCCCCTCCCCCCCCGCCAGTGCCGCCGCCGCATTTAACTATACCAGCGTCTATGACGCCAGTATAGTTCAATGCAATGATGGAGGAGAGAGCGTCACCTGACGCCCCCTCTCCCATCATTCCCCACTCTGCCTCTGACACTGCGGGTGCGCGATGACGTCATATCATCGTGCACCTGCTGTGTCCCGGGCAGACTGCAGCCGCCGAGACAGGAGCCAGGAGCCAGGAGCAGCGCGGGCAAAAGGAAAGGTGAGGAGAGTGTTTTTTTTTTTTTTTTACTGGACTGTGGGGCCATTATCGGGGGGGGGGGGGGGTGACGAGATGTGGACTCTGCTGTATATACCCCTGTGTGGGCTCTGCTATATACACCCCTGTGTGGGCTCTGCTTTATACACCCCTGTGTGGGCTCTGCTGTATACTGTGTGGGCTCTGCTGTATACTGTGTGGGCTCTGCTGTATACTGTGTGGGCTCTGCTGTATATACCCCTGTGTGGGCTCTGCTGTATATACCCCTGTGTGGGCTCTGCTGTATATACCCCTGTGTGGGCTCTGCTGTATATACCCCTGTGTGGGCTCTGCTGTATATATCCCTGTGTGGGCTCTGCTGTATACTGTGTGGGCTCTGCTGTATATACCCCTGTGTGGGCTCTGCTGTATACTGTGTGGGCTCTGCTGTATATACCCCTGTGTGGGCTCTGCTGTATACTGTGTGGGCTCTGCTGTATATACCCCTGTGTGGGCTCTGCTGTATACTGTGTGGGCTCTGCTGTATATACCCCTGTGTGGGCTCTGCTGTATACTGTGTGGGCTCTGCTGTATATACCCCTGTGTGGGCTCTGCTGTATACTGTGTGGGCTCTGTTGTATATACCCGTGTGGGCTCTGCTGTATACTGTGTGGGCTCTGCTGTATATACCCCTGTGTGGGCTCTGCTGTATACTGTGTGGGCTCTGCTGTATATACCCCTGTGTGGGCTCTGCTGTATACTGTGTGGGCTCTGCTGTATATACCCCTGTGTGGGCTCTGCTGTATACTGTGTGGGCTTGGCTGTATATACCCCTGTGTGGGCTTGGCTGTATATACCCCTGTGTGGGCTGGGCTGTATATACCCCTGTGTGGGCTGGGCTGTATATACCCCTGTGTGGGCTGGGCTGTATATACCCCTGTGTGGGCTTGGCTGTATATACCCCTGTGTGGGCTTGGCTGTATATACCCCTGTGTGGGCTTGGCTGTATATACCCCTGTGTGGGCTGGGCTGTATATACCCCTGTGTGGGCTGGGCTGTATATACCCCTGTGTGGGCTTGGCTGTATATACCCCTGTGTGGGCTTGGCTGTACATACCCCTGTGTGGGCTGGGCTGTATATACCCCTGTGTGGGCTGGGCTGTATATACCCCTGTGTGGGCTGGGCTGTTTATACCCTTGTGTGGGCTGGGCTGTATATACCCCTGTGTGGGCTGGGCTGTATATACCCCTGTGTGGGCTGTGCTCTATATACCCCTGTGCGGGCTGTGCTCTATATACCCCTGTGCGGGCTGTGCTCTATATACCCCTGTGCGGGCTGTGCTCTATATACCCCTGTGCGGGCTGTGCTCTATATACCCCTGTGCAGGCTGTGCTCTATATACCCCTGTGTGGGCTGGGCTGTATATACCCCTGTGTGGGCTTGGCTGTATATACCCCTGTGTGGGCTGGGCTGTATATACCCCTGTGTGGGCTGGGCTGTATATACCCCTGTGTGGGCTGGGCTGTATATACCCCTGTGTGGGCTGGGCTGTATATACCCCTGTTTGGGCTGTGCTCTATATACCCCTGTGCGGGCTGTGCTCTATATACCCCTGTGCGGGCTGTGCTCTATATACCCCTGTGCGGGCTGTGCTCTATATACCCCTGTGCGGGCTGTGCTCTATATACCCCTGTGCGGGCTGTGCTCTATATACCCCTGTGCGGGCTGTGCTCTATATACCCCTGTGCGGGCTGTGCTTTATATACCCCTGTGTGGGCTGTGCTGTATACTATGCGGGCTGTGCTATATTATGCAGGCTGTGCTATATACTATGCAAGTTGTGCTATATACTATGCGGGCTTTGCTATATACTATAGGGGGTATATTATATTCTATGGGGGAGGCCATGTTATATACTATGTGGCTGTGTTATATACTATTGCGGGGGTATATTATATTCTGTAGGGGAGGCTGTGTTATACTATGGGGGTATATTATATTCTATGGGGGAGGCTGTCTTATACTATGGGGGGCTGCATTATATATTATGGGGAGGTGGGCTGTATTATATTCTATGGGGGGCTGTATTAGATTTTATGAGGGATGATTGCATCATACTCTGATGGGGCTGCATTATATTCTATGGGGAGGTGGGCTGTATTCTATTCTATTTGGGGCTACATTAAATTCTATGGGGGGGGCTGTATTATATATATATTCTATGAGGGGTGATTTCATCATACTCTATTGGGGGGGCTGCATTATATTCTATGGGGGGTTACATTATACTCTGTAGGGTGGTGGCTGCATTATACTGTATGTGGGCTGCATTATACTGTATCGAGGACTATGGGGAATACGTTATACTATATGAAGAACTATGGGGTGCATTATACTATGGGAAGTGAATTGTACTACATGGATGACTATGGCGGTGCATTATACTATATGGAGCACTATGAGGAGTGTATTATGCTCTGTGGAGGACTGAGCAGTGTATTTTAATATATGGAGGACTATGGTGCACATTATAATATATGGAGGACTATGGGGTATATTTTACTAAACAAGTAAAATGCTGCATATTCAGATTGTTTTTGCCGGAACAAAAATCATTGTTCTCAGCAGCACATCGCCAGCGTAAACTGTAGATGTGCTGCTGATAACATGATACTATATGGTGATCTGTTAGTGATCGTTCTGTCCCATCATTCTGTCTCAGACGGTGGAAAGAGGCCGGGAAACAAGCGTTGAACAACTTCAGTATGGTCGATCAAACTCATTTAGCGGCCTGAGATCAGCGCATGTAAGTAAATACAACCAAAATGCTTTTGTGTGATGTGCAATATGTTAGCATTTGGGGCCCCATTTTAAACTTTGGCTAGGGCCCCACTTTGCCTAAAACCGGCCCTGCCTACAAGTGTACAAAGGTATTATACAGTCACCGTCTGACAAGTGGGCCTGTGTAACTTCAAATGCCAGGGCTGAATTTTAGTCCCAGTCCGGCCCTGGCGTGATAACAGGAGAAGAAGTGTATAATTGGGTGTCGTCAGCATAGAGATGGTACTAGAAACCAAATCTACTGATTGTTTGTCCAATAGGGGCAGTATACAAGGAGAAGAGGAGGGGGCCTAGGACTGATCCTTGAGGAACCCCAACAGTAAGGAGAAGGTGACAGGAGGAGGAACCAGCAAAACATACAGTGAAGGATCGATCAGAGAGATAGGAGGAGAACCAGGAGAGAACGGTGTCCTTGAGGCTGATGGAGCGGAGCATAGTGAGGAGGAGCTGATGATCCACAGTATCGAATGCTGCGGAGGGATCCAAAAGAATTAGCATGGAGTAGTGACCATTAGATTTAGCTGTAAGTAGGTCATTAGAGACTTTAGTGAGGGCAGTTTCAGTAGAGTGTAAAGAGCGGAGGCCAGATTGAAGAGGGTCAAGAAGAGAGTTATCTGAGAGATAGCGGGTAAGACGGGAGTGGACCAGGCGTTCGAGGGGTTTAGAGATGAAGGGAAGATTAGAGACAGGTCTATAATTAGCGGCACAGTTTTGGTCGAGGGGTGGTTTTTTAAGTAATGGATGTATGATGGCATGCTTAAATGAGGAGGGAACAATTCCGTAAGTGAGAGAAAGGTTGAATATTTTTGTTAGGTGAAAGGTGACAGCCGGGGAAAGGGACTGGAGGAGATGTGACGGAATGGGGTCACTGGAGCAAGTGGTCGGGCGAGAAGATGCAAGGAGCCTGATTACTTCTTCTTCTGTAACTGGTTCAAAGTCAGAGAGTGAACTAGATGCAGTGGGGGAGGGAGGACAGTGCATGGTATAAAGAGATTGGGAGATGATTTCCTGTTGAATGTGGTCAATTTTTTCTTTGAAGTAATTGGCCAGATCGTCAGCACGGAGATCCGTGGTTGGGGCCTGCTCTCTTGGGTTGAGTAGGGACTGGAAAGTGTCAAAGAGACGTTTAGGGTTATTTGACAGTGAGGTGATGAGGGTGTTGAAATAGGTTTGTTTGGAGAGGTGAAGGGCAGAGTTGTATGTTTTTAGCATGAAGTTATAATGGATGAAATCTTCGGGTAGATTAGATTTTCTCCACAGACGTTCGGCGCACCTGGAGCACCGCTGCAGGAAACGTGTTTGCAGCATGTGCCACGGTTGTCGCCGTCTGTGCTGAGTTGTTCTATGTATAGGAGGTGCAGCTTCATCCAGGGAATAACGCTATGATACACCCACACAAATGCTCCTCTTGCCTTGGTCACCTCAAACAGATTAAAAAAATTCATCTTCAATGGTACTTCACACCCACTAAGTTATTTAAATTTCACCTTTCCTCTGCCCCCTTGTGCTGGAAAAATTGCAATCTTACTGGTTCGTTGGCTCATGTCTGGTGGGGATGCCCCCGTATTCAAATATTCTGGCATCAGGTCGAGTCTATTTTAACGGAAGTTACCCGTCTCCCCTTCATCTTAACTAGCCCTCTAGCAGTATTAGGTATTTCTCTTTTGAATTTCCCATCCTCTCTTCAACCAATTATCTCTAATATCCTTGATGCAGCTAGATATTGTATCACAAAACACTGGAGGTCCCCTATTGTTCCCTCTAGTTCTGAGTTAATATCCAAGGGTAATCTACATTATAGCTATGAATCAATCACAGCTGATTGTCTTTCTAAAAAAAATAAGGTTCTCACATGGTGGGATCCCTGGATCTCGTCTTCTTTTTTTTCGTCATTTCCAGATTCTCTTCCCTCGTCTCCTGCTATTTGAATATGATGACTGTATTCACTCATGTCTCTGTGGTTGTTTTATTGTGGACATTTTGTAATTGATTATACCCCTTTCTTCCCCTCCCCCCCTCCCACTTTATACCTGTTATATCTGTCATATTTTTATTCATTAAAAATTCGAATGGTTAAAAAAAAGAGCAGTTGGAAAAACCGATGCACTGCGCTGTGCCTAGAATTGAACTTCAGTGGGATGACCAACTTACGTGGGTTGTGCATGAATGTATGACTTTTTTGCAATTTTGGGGGACCGCAAAGTTTAATAGGATGCATTTTTTTCTATTTGTTGTTTTTTTGGGGGGTGGGTGTTTGTTTTAAAAGATAACCTCTTTAACCCATTTCCGACATGTAGTGTAATAGTACGCCCATGTCTGATTCCCCCTGTTTGGTATGGGCTCCGGTACTGAGCCAGCGCCTTTCCAGGAACATGTCAGCTGATCTATACATTGAAATTGCCATTAATTTTTCTCCCATTTGAAAAGGATACTACGTTTTTTGCTTACTGATGGTGGAAAAATAAATATTTTACACATTTTACAGTCATGGCCAAAATAGTTTGCACCTTGAAATTGTTTCAGAAAATTATTGCAATTACAAGTTTTGCTATACACAAGTTTATTTCCTTCATATATATTGGATCAGCACAAAAAATAACAAAAAAAGGTAAAATTAGACATAATTTCACACAAAACCCCCAAAATGGGTAGGGCAAAATTGTTGGCACCTTTCCAAAACTCTGGGTAAACAACTTTTGTCTCAAGCATGTGGTGCTCTTTCAAACTTACCTGTGACAATTAACAGGTATGGGCAATATGAAAATCACAATACAAATATATTATTTTTATTTCTGTACCTCGTACAATATTGTGGTTATTGTTAATTTGCTGCAGGTATTTGCATCTTTTGACACCGGCGCGCCGCTTTTACTATTCTTCATAATATGAAAATCACACCTGAAGAGAAAGGTTGAACTTGATGGACCTATGTCTTTTTTCAACCTATGCAAGTATGTAATCAGATAAAAGGATGACTGGATGATTAAATTTTTGCATTGTTTGTCTGTGTGTGCCACGCTAAGCATGGAGAACAGAAAGAGGAGAAGAGAACTGTCTGAGGACTTGATTACCAAAATTATTGAAACATATCAGCAATCCAAGGTTACAAGTCGATCACCAGAGATCTTGATGTTTCTTTGTCCTCGGTGAGCAACATAATCGAAATGTTTACAACTTATGGAACAGAGTTTGCTTTGCTTCCTCTGGTACTGGGTGCCTTGATTGTGTACAAGGCTTCATGAAATCTGAAGATTTCCAAAGGATTTTGAGTCGCAATCTAGTGCCCAGAGTCAGAAAACTGGGTTTGCATCCTAGGTCATAGGACAATGACCCCAAACATATATAAAGAAGCACCAGAAAAGGATAGAAACAAATTGCTGGAGAGTTCTGAAGTGGCCAGCAATGAGCCCGGATCTAAGCCTCATTGAACACCACTGGAGAGATTTGAAAATCGCTGTTGGGAGAAGGCACCCTTCATATATGAGAGACCTGGAGCAGTTTGCAAAAGAAGAATGGTCCAAATTTCCAGTTGAGAGGTGTAAGAAGCTTGATAATGGTTAAAATAAGTGATTGATTGCAGTTACCGTATATATTCGAGTATAAGCCGAGATTTTCAGCCCATTTTTTTGGGCTGAAAGTCCCCCTCTCTGCTTATACTCGAGTCACACCCAGGGGTCAGCAGAGGAGGGGGAGCGGGGGCTGTCTAATTATACTCACCTGCTCCTGGCGCGGTCCCTGCAGGTCCCTGGCTCCCCAGCGCCCCAGCTTCTTCCTGTACTGACCAGTCACATGGTACCGCTCATTACAGTAATGAATATGCGGCTCCACCTCCCATAGGGGTGGAGCCTCATATTCATTACTGTAATGAGCGGTAACGGTTACCGCTCAGTACAGGAAGAAGCTGCCGCGCCGGGGAAGCAGGGACTGCACAGCACCAGGAGCTGGTGACTATAATGGGGAGGGTAGTGCAGCGCTGTGCGATATTCACCTGCTCCCCGTTCCGGGTGCCGCTCCATCTTCAGCGTCTTCTGCAGTGACGCTCAGGTCAGAGGGCGCGATGATATGGTTAGTGCGCGCCCTCTGCCTGAACATCAGTGCAGAAGACGCTGAAGATGGAGCGGCGCCGGAACGAAATCAGGTGAATATTGAAAGTGCCGGGGGCCTGAGCGACGAGAGGTATGTGATTTTTTTTTTTTTATCGCAGCAACAGCAAATGGGGCAAGTGTCTGTATGGAGCATCCTATGGGGCCATAACGTTTGTGCAGCACTCTATGGGGCAAATATCTTTATGGAGCATCTTATGGGGCCATAATTAACATTTGTGCAGCATTATATGGGGCAAATGTCTGTATGGGGCCATAATCAACGTTTGTGCAGCACTATATGGGGCAAGTGTCTGTATGGAGCATCTTATGGGGCCATAACGTTTGTGTAGCACTATATGGGGCAAATATCTTTATGGAGCATCTTATGGGGCCATAATTAACATTTGTGCAGCATTATATGGGGCAAATGTCTGTATGGAGTATCTTATGGGGCCATAAGTTTGTGCAGCACTATATGGGGCAAATCTTTATGGAGCATCTTATGGGGCCATAATTAACATTTGTGGAGCATTATATGGGGCAAGTGTCTGTATGGAGCATCTTATAGGGCCATAATCAAGGTTTGTACAGCACTATATGGGGCAATTATCTTTATGGAGCATCTTATGGGGCCATAATCAACATTTGTGCAGCATTATATTGGGCAAATGTGTCTATGGAGCATCTTATGGGGCCATTATTAACCTTTATGCAGGATTATATGGGGCATATTTTAATATGGAGCATCTTATGGGGCCATCATAAACTTTATGGAGCATTATATGGGGCTCCTGATTCAATATGGATATTCAAAAACACTTACGGTAACCTATTGATGTCTCAATTAATTTTACTTTTATTGGTATCTATTTTTACTTTTGACATTTACCAGTAGCTGCTGCATTTCCCACCCTAGGCTTATACTCGAGTCATTAAGTTTTTCCAGTTTTTTGTGTCAAAATTAGGGGGGTCGGCTTATACTCGGGTCGGCTTATACTCGAGTATATACGGTATTTATCCAAAGGGCTTGCAACCAAATATTAAGTTGAGGGTGCCAACAATTTTGTCCTGTCCATTTTTGGGGTTTTCTGTGAAATTATGTCCAATTTGCCTTTTTTCTGTTTTGTGTTGTTCCAATACACACAAAAGAAATAAATGTGCATAACAAAACAGATGTAACTGCAAAAATTTCAAGGGTGCCAACACTTTTGGCCGTGACTGTATACTACTGGATGGGAACTTTCAAGTAATCAAGTATTTGAAACTGATCCAGTAAGCAAAAAACAGATCCTTTCCAAATGGGAGAAAAATGGATGGCCATTTAACAGATCCTTTTTTCATAAACGTCAATGTAAAAAAAAACGGATACAGCAGAGATCAGTTATTTGAAAATGGACTAAAAAGTTCTGTCTGCACAACTTTTTTTGTCAGTTGATTGCTGCTGGATCCATTCTAACTGATGAATACTGGACATGTGAACTTAGCCTTAACCCCTTAACGTCAAATGACGGACATAAGGCTACTTTCACACTAGTCCGTCGGTACGGGCCGTCGCAAACCGTCAGCCCGACGGACAGTGTGTTAATGTAGCACAGCGTGGGCAGCGGATGCAGTCTTTCAACGCATCCGCTGCCCCATTGTAATGTCCGGGGAGGAGGGGGTGGAGTTCCGCCGCGCATGCTCGGTCGGAAATGGCGGACACGACGCACAAAAAAATGTTACATGTAACTTTTTTTGTGCCGACGGTCTGCCAAAACATGACGCAACCGTCGCACGACGGATGCGACGTGTGGCCATACGTCGCAATGCGTCGCTAATGCAAGTGTATGGAGAAAAAACGCATCCTGCGGGCAACTTTGCAGGATGCGTTTTTTCTCCAAAACGACGCATTGCAACGTAAGCAAGCGACGCTAGTGTGAAAGTAGCCTAACCCGTTATGGCCGGGTGTCAGTTCCCACACCAGGGCGGGCTATGTCTGTCACACATTTAAACTGTCATTTAAACACACAGTGACAGTTCACTGCCTACAGCTGTCACTGACAGCTGAGCAGCACGGGAAGAGGTGTGGGGACCCATGCTGTCGGTCCCTGCAGCCAGATCGCTGTGATCGGTCAGTCAATCTGACTGACCAATCGCAGTATGGTTGCGCAGGAGATGCTGTGCTGGAATATCAGCACTTCCTGCCCAATCAGTGCAGGAGCTCAGCTCTGCCAGTGGCTGAGCACCTGCACTAACAGACAGGAGCGGTATCAGTGCCGCCCCTGGCTGCTAACCCATACAGAGGGATCACAACATTCAGGGGGGAAGCAGAGGGACGGGAACTCCCTCTGCCTTCAGATCAGCTCCCCCGCGACCTCATCGCGGGGGCCCGATCATTGCCATGGTGACCCAGGGTTGTCATGGCGACCCCGCGTCACCAAGCTATGGAAAGCTTCTAAGACCATGCTCACAGCATGGTGTCAGAAGATTTCAGTATATGTATAATGCATTGCAATGCTAGTGTATTGCTATGCATTATAATTGCAATCAAAGTAAAAAAAAAGTGAAAGTCCCATACAGGAAATAAGTAAATAAAATAAAAAAGTTAAAGCATGTTAAAAAAAAATGTAAAACAATAATAATGAAAAAATATTACACTAATAAAAACACATTTTTATGTAAAAAATAAAAAAACAAACAAAAAAAGTACACGTTTGGTATTGCCGCGTCCGGAACAACCCGATCTATAAAAGTGTCACACTAGTTAACCACTTCAGTGAACGTCGTAAAAAAAAAAACACATTTGAATGATGACTTCACCGCATTCAATCAAGCAACACTGGCATTCAAATCAGCCCTCACCTCTGCTAAACAAGCCTATTCACAAGCCTTGTATCTTCCTTATCCTACAACCCCAAACAGTTATTCAACACTCACAGTAAACACTGGCGCTCACCCTAAAACACCAAACTCCTTAGCTGCAGGAATCAGACCGGGTAGGGTGGTAGTGCCCACCCGCATATGTAATAAAATGGAATTAAGGTAGAAACCGAGCTTCAGGAGAGATAAAAACGGTGATAACGAGATGGTCCAATGATAAGGTGCTCCAAGCAGAGTACCGACACTACTCCCCCAGGGAAAAAAATACCAGTAGTGATACACTCACTTTAACGACCTACCCACACCATACCTTGCAATGGTGTCACCAAGGAATAACTAAGGCTGATCAGCTTACCTACGTATATGAGGTGCTGTGGCGTGCTGGCTGTAAACTACAGGTACCGAGGTTGCGGTCGTATCCGTGATGGACGATGGAGCGCAACATGTAATGTTCCTCTGGAGGTATGCTTGTAGTTGTCCGGGATTGTGGCACAGACTGTGCCGGATGGAGGAGCGCACTGTGGAACCAGGGGCACTCCGGCCGGTAGCGCTTCCTGGAAACCACGAGGAATAGAAAAAAGAAGAAGGCTGGTAGGCCCCTCCTACTAGTGACGTCACTAACAGTACGGATCGCCGTAGTGCTCAAAAAAGGGGGGGAAGGGAAGTCTAACCAAAGCGTTTCGAAGAGGCTAAGCTCTTCTTCGTCAGGGTTACCGCTGTCCCTCACCCCTCTGTAATATATACAGCCATATCTGGCATGTTAGGTTAGGCTATGGGTTGAACTAGATGGACTTAAAGTCTTCCTTCAACCTTAATAACTATCTGCGTCCCGCCCATCCTATTAACCCCGGACTCCCCAACCAGTGTCTGTATCACCCTCTAATGGATGTTGCACACCGAGTGTACATAAGGACCAAAATGGAACAAAATACATGAAAAATATATAAACAATATACAAATAAAAAATAAAAAATATATACTCGCCAGAAACGAGAGTCCTTTGCCATTTGTTGCCATTTATCAAGCCACCAAATTACGTCATGCTGTATGCATGAACATTTCACACGTACTACCTGCTGCACAATTTTAAAAACAAAAACAATAAATCTTTATTAACTTATTCACTAAGAATCATAAATAATGTGCGATTAAAAGCAGATGATGAGCAATTAAAAACAAACATATGCTTCTAATGTAGCGCCCCCACTGCCGCAGGGCCGAGGGGTACCCGGTACCGAGCCTCTGAGTCTCTGCTATAGGGTTGTCACGGTGGCTAGGCCCCGGTCCGTGACCCTGCCGTGGGGCGCACAGTGAATGGGTAGGTAGATATAGATGGTGGTGACTGTAGCGGTGCAGTTGTGGGGTGCAGGTCGCGGTAAATAACGAGGACACCAGGTTGCAGTCTCTTTACCTCTTTACTGAAGATCTCTGGGTCCTCAGTCCGGAATAGGGTTCACCAGGCTGCGCAAGTCCGGCCGGTCCAAGGGCACCTCCAGAGTTCTCTTCACAGGTGGAAATCTGTGCCTTCCTGCTTGCGCTATGTGTTGTGGTCCTTCCCTGCTGTGCTTACGGAAAGTCCCCACAACTGTTGTGTCTGTTTCCTAAGTTCCCTCACAACTCGATTAGATGATGTTCTGCTAATCCTCCGTCCCTCCCTGATGTTCTGGTTGGGACGGCACCTGTTTGACGGGTAGGCTCGGAGCTCTTCCCGGACCCTAGAGTCGCCCCTCTCCACAAGTTGCCCCCCAAGACTGCATAGGTGATTTAAGTTAGACAGCCCGCCTTAGACTGACTGTCCTGCCGCTGTTTAGAGTATTGCTTGAAGCTGGATATTATAATACTCCCTCGGCGTTCCGGCCACCGGTTATGCGCCTCAGTAGGATGTTGCCTCGGTCTTACAGCACGACTCCTACTGGTATTCTCCTATTGCTATGATCTCGTTTCTCACTCAGCACAATCTATCTCGCTTCTGGTCCCTCCTTGGGCACCGCCGCTATGCTGAGCAGGCACGGTCCCGTTACGTTCGTTCAAGTTGCCAAGCCTCTGTCAGGATCCCACCCCTGACAGAGACCCTACTGTATCTTCCCCCCACAACACCCTCTGCCACAAGGTGTTGCCTGGTTCCAACCCAGTCAGCTTCTGATCTAACTTCCTGCCTGACCCCCAGTTTACCCACTATGGTGGGGAGTGGCCTAGTGAATAGAACCCTTAGCTCCCCCTGGAGGCCCGGCTGTGAAATGTATTGGTGTCTGTGATACCTGCTCAGATGAACTCCTTCAGTGCCATCAGACGTACCATAGCTCCCCTTAGTGGCGGAGCCACAGTACTGCAACGACCAGGACTCTGGGGCGCTGCACTAAGAAGTGGTAATACTCGCCCTTCCCAATGGGCGAAACCTAAAAAATATATACAGTCATATGAAAAAGTTTGGGCACCCCTATTAATCTTAGGCTTAATGTTTTATAAAAATTGTTTTTTTTGCAACAGCTATTTCAGTTTCACATATCTAATAACTGTTGGACACAGTAATGTTTCTGCCTTGAAATGAGGTTTATTGTACTAACAGAAAATGTGCAATCTGCATTCAAACAAAATTTGACAGGTGCATAAGTATGGGCACCCTTATCATTTTCTTGTTTTAAATACTCCTACCTACTTTTTACTGACTTACTAAAGCACTTTTTTTGGTTTTGTAACCTCATTGAGCTTTGAACTTCATAGCTAGGTGTATGCAATCATGAGAAAAGCTACTTAAAGTGGCCACTTGCAAGTTGTTCTCCTGTTTGAATCTCCTCTGAAGAGTGGCATCATGGGCTCCTCAAAACAACTGTCAAATGATCTGAAAACAAAGATTATTCAACATAGTTGTTCAGGGGAAGGATACAAAAAGCTGTCTCAGAGGTTTAACCTGTCAATTTCCACTGTGAGGAACATAGTAAGGAAATGGAAGAACACAAGTACAGTTCTTCTTAAGGCCAGAAGTGGCAGGCCAAGAAAAACATCAGAAAGGCAGAGACGAAGAATGGTGAGATCAGTCAAGGACAATCCTCAGACCATCTCCAGAGAGCTGCAGCATCAACTTGCTGCAGATGGTGTCACTGTGCATCGGTCAACTATACAACGCACTGTGTGTTTTTGCCGCCATGCATAACGCCTTTTTGTATGACCAAACAACTCAATCTTGGTTTCATCAGTCCACAGGACCTTCTTCCAAAAAGAAATTGGCTTCTCCAAATGTGCTTTTGCATGCCTCAGAGAACTCTGTTTGTGGCGTGCTTGCAGAAACGGCTTCTTTCGCATCACTCTCCCATACAGCTTCTCCTTGTGCAAAGTGCGTTGTATAGTTGACTGATGCACAGTGACACCATCTGCAGCAAGTTGATGCTGCAGCTCTCTGGAGCTGGTCTGAGGATTGTCCTTGACTGATCTCACCATTCTTCTTCTCTGCCTTTCTGATGTTTTTCTTGGCCTGCCACTTCTGGCCTTAACAAGAACTGTACCTGTGTTCTTCCATTTCCTTACTATGAATCCTCACAGTGGAAATTGACAGGTTAAACCTCTGAGACAGCTTTTTGTATCCTTCCCCTGAACAACTATGTTGAATAATCTTGACAATGGGTATCCGTGACTCCTGTGTGCTTTTAGTATAAAAACCTTTACCTTACCTCATATTACCCCTGACATAAACGACCGCCACCCCCTTTATCTAAGAAAAAACAGAAAACGCCATTAAAACACACAGACAATTAGGTTGGATTAATTGGCCACAGCAGCCGTTTATTAACATTTAAACATACAAAATCATGAAACAATAAACCCCGGAAGTGGGTGACCCTCGAAGCCCGAAACATATGTCCAACATTTTTCCGCCAAACGTCCCGCCTATTTTTGGCCTTATATCCGCCTTACCCCCAGCTGCTATGCACCAGCTCAGAGGCAAACTCCACCCGCCAGGCCAAACCCGTACACCTGTTTTGGTTCCCCTACTAATCCCTTCCTGGGATTATCTGTGCCCCTTTGACCAATTTAAAATCACCCCGGGGAGTCCAGGACCTATTGAGATCCCCCCCCCCATCCATCCACCATTTTCCACTTCCACCAACTTCGAGGATCACCACCCTATGCCATGCTGCCTCGACAGATCATTTACCATACTTAGTCATAGTTAAATATCTTCATAAACTATAAGCCTATTCTTAGCCCAAAATTACTAACACCCAAATCAATAACCTTAGACTAATGACAATAAAAGGGAGGGTGGGTGGGAGCTTTCGTCTGTGGCCGGTGAGTACCCAAAATGGTTGCCCCACTCACGTGGCCGCCCCTTTTTATAAAGTCCCCCCCCCTGCCCATAACCCCTCCTCCGCTTTCAAATTCAAAAAACTCTTCCCCTCCCTTTAGCTCCTTTAACCTTGTCACCCCCAGCAGTCCTAATAAGCTCACTTACGTCGCACGTTCCCCTGTCATGGCGGCCTCCCCTAATTGCCAGGGGCCCAGTACGGCCTTTCTTGACAATGGGTATCCGTGACTCCTGTGAGCTTTTAGTATAAAAACCTTTACCTTACCTCATATTACCCCTGACATAAACGACCGCCACCCCCTTTATCTAAGAAAAAACAGAAAACGCCATTAAAACACACAGACAATTAGGTTGGATTAATTGGCCACAGCAGCCGTTTATTAACATTTAAACATACAAAATCATGAAACAATAAACCCCGGAAGTGGGTGACCCTTGAAGCCCGAAACATATGTCCAACATTTTTCCGCCAAACGTCCCGCCTATTTTTGGCCTTATATCCGCCTTACTCCCAGCCGCTATGCACCAGCTCAGAGGCAAACTCCACCCACCAGGCCAAACCCGTACACCTGTTTTGGTTCCCCTACTAATCCCTTCCTGGGATTATCTGTGCCCCTTTGACCAATTTAAAATCACCCCGGGGAGTCCAGGACCTATTGAGATCCCCCCCCCATCCATCCACCATTTTCCACTTCCACCAACTTCGAGGATCACCACCCCATGCCACAAACATAAATGCCCTAAAACCTTAGACATTTATGTCCCGCCAAACCTTCAAAGCTGTTTCGATGCCCTCCTGGATCGCCAAACACCACATATCGGTACCAACAGCGTTCAGATGCACCCCATCCAATCTCCAATAACCTCCCGTACCGGACTCCAAGTTGACGTGCCGCACCACTACCGCTCCGTTCCTTGCCATGAAACGCGAAACAGCTTTGTTCACCTTAATCCGTGCTTTGTTTATCCCCTCCAATGACCTAGCGCCCCGCCAAACCTTCCTCGGGACTATGTCCGACCACACTACCAAAACCTTAGGAAACATTGCCCACAACCTTAACATATCGAACTTAATGTCCTTTATAAGTTCTCTACACGGCCTCTTCCCCAAGTCATTACCTCCCAAATGAATAACCAAAATTTGCGGGAACTGATCCCAGCGCACAAAACGATGAAACTCCGGTAAAAATTGGCTCCACGTCATTCCCCTTTTTCCGATCCATCTTAAGGTTGCCACGTCACGTGAAAAACCCAACTGCCGACCATCAGGACGAACCGCTGCCCTCTCTGCCGCCCAGAACACGAATGAATGTCCCATAATCCAAACTAGCCTTGTGCCGTGTTCTGTAAGAGAATAAAGGAGAACATCTATCAAACTCAATACAAAAAGACCCCCAAACATTGGAACCATGCGGTTATATCAAACCCGGGTGAACATAAGATCGGAATCTCTCCGATTCCCACCGCCTGATTCGTTTAACCACCTCATCCCCCAAACCTCTCCTGGCCGCCTCTGTCGCAGCCCCAATACGAAATGAATGCCCGCTGTACTTCGCCGGTGAAATTCCCCCCAACTCCAAACACTTCCGAAATATCGAAACAAACTGGAAACGAGATAAGAAAGAACCATCCGCATGAACCAACAATGGGTCAGATAGAACCCCGTCTCTTCTCAGCAAGTTACTCACACAGATTACCGGGCACAACGGACAACTCGGAACTTCAAATAACACTATTTTACAACCTTTACCGGTAACGTCCGTTTTTGATGACCGAATAAACACAACCACCCTATCGGACGTAACATCCACGTCTTCTCTCCTCAAACCCCCTCCCTTGAATCTGGAAGGGCTAACCAATTCCCCCAAACGAAATGCTCCGAAAAAGGCTAACGAAAAAGCCGCATGAAACAACGTTACTTCCCATTCCGAGAAACAAACAGAACTCAGGTGCCTACCAATTATTAATAACACTTCAAAGGAAACCGGTCGTCTGACGTCCAACGACTTCTGCCCTTTTTTCCAGCCTTTTACTAACTGCGCAACCAAAAAGGATTTCGTCTCGTCCCGTAAACCTCTGGCCTTGAAGCCAAACGCTAGACCGGCTAGGAACTTACTCACCTTGGACACTGACCAACCCGACTCCCATACATGCCCAACCAACAACAACAGCTTATACTCATCGTCCATACCAGCCCCATATGACCCCTTCCAATTCTCCCATGTGCTCCAAGCTTGATTGTACTGCAACCAAGACCTATCCGAAAGTGATCTAGCAAATAACTCCCCTACAGCCCGAAGGGCAGGTTCCACAGTTCCGCTGGACAATCCTGGCCCGCCGAATCCAAGCAAGGTCTCAGCCCTTGAGACTGATGCCACTGTGGATGGAAAAAGACATTATCAGCGTTAGTAGGCACAGTTGCCTTGCCATCTGCTACTATCCACAAATTAAACTTGAGGCCCAGGAACACCAGATGCTGCAGTACCCTGACCACTTCCGTAGATGCTGCCGATAGCGTATTGATGGCTTCCACCACGCCCACGTGTTCGCAAGAAAAACGGATTTTTTTGTTCATCACCATTCCACCCCAAACTGACAATGCCACTACTCGAGGAAACAATTGTAGCAAAACCCGATTTTGCAACAAGCCTTGCTCACGCCACCTAGGTGGCCACTCCGCCACTACGCTCTGACCACAATATTGCACATTGAAACCACATTTTTCGCTCACGTTAATGCAAAAACCTAAATCCACCGCATTCTCAACTGTTTGAATCCAGATGGATCTGCCATTATAGTCCTCCAAGAACCGGGCCCATATCCTCAAGTCCTGCTTCAAATCCCTCGTTAATCTAATGAAGTGCAGAGGAGATTTCACTCCCACCGTAGCCAAAGACAAACGCCGACAAAATGGACGGCCCATTGGCATAATCCTGCAAGCAAAGTTCAGCTTGCCCAGCAAAGATTGTAAATCATGCAGCGTTATCTTACTCCGTGTACACGCTTTCTGAACTTCCTCCCGAAAAACAACTACCTTGTCCTCAGGCAATCTGCATTCCATCGCTATGGTGTCAATTTCTATGCCTAGAAAACTCAGCGTGGTCATTGGCCCGACAGTCTTTTCCGCCGCCAAAGGAACTCCGAATCCCCAAGCTACCCTCTCCATTGTGTGTAGCAAAATCGAGCAAATTGCAGACTGCGGTGGGCCCACAAACATGAAATCATCAAGGTAATGTAAGCAATAATTCAAACCAGATACATCCTTAACGACCCATTCTAAGAATGTACTAAAGGCCTCAAAGTAAGCACATGATAGCGAACAGCCCATGGGAAGACACCGATCAATGAAGAAACCTCCGTCCCAAAAACACCCCAACAAATGCATACTCTCTGGGTGTACTGGCAACAGGCGGAAAGCCGCTTCAATATCTGTCTTTGCCATCAGAGCCCCCCGACCACATAGCCGTACCAAATTCATTGCTGCGTCGAACGACATGTAAGAGACTGCACACAGTTGAGGGTCAATCCCATCATTCACTGACAAACCTTTCGGGAATGACAAGTGATGAATAAGCCTGAATTTGTTAGGTTCTTTTTTTGGAACCACTCCAAGTGGTGACACTCTCAGATTACTGATCGGAGCCACTGCAAAAGGTCCTGCCATCCGTCCTAAATCAACCTCTTTTTTCAACTTCTCAGAAACTACATTGGGAAACTGCAATGCCGACTTTAAATTCTTTTTTGACAAACAAACATCTTGCTCAATAAACGGAATTTTGAAGCCGTAACCAAAACCCTCCCTCAACAGTGACGCTGCTGCTCTATCAGGGTATCTATTTAGATACGCCTCCATCGCGTCCAGTCACACCGGCGTCTCCCCTTTTTTCAGCAACTTCCCCACCTCTTGTTTTCCCCCCTCTGAAACATCTGGTTGCCCCATGTGTGCCCCCACAAGTTGAACATTCATGCTTGAACTTACACTTGCTCCCAAACCTACAGGTCCCCTCATTAAAGGAAAAACACAGTCCCTTCTGCATTGCGACCGAATGTCCCGACTGCCCTGAATTCCCGGCGCCCCCATGAAATGGCTGATTACCTTGGTTTGCTCTAGCCGGTGCCATAACCCTCATCCATAACGCAATGTCCTTATGGTCCCAACGTATGCTCGAGCGGACTGCCTTACGCTGCCTAAACTGCTCGTCATATCGCAGCCAGCCTTGCCCTCCATAAACCCTGTAAGCCTCACCAATTGCGTCCATGTAGCAAAAGAGACCGGAACAATTTTCCGGTGCCTTTTCCCCTATAATGCTCGCCAATATAGCAAAAGCTTGCAACCAATTCGAAAAAGAACGAGGGATCAGACGATACCTCTTCTTTTCCTCGTCCTCTTTTTTTGAATCATCTCTCCGTAACCTATCAAGATTGAATCTCTGTAACGGTAGCAATGAAAAGATATCCACATAGTCCCCTTTCCAAATCTTTTCCTTCACCTCCCCCTTTAAATGTGACCCCAGCGGCCCCTCAAAGCACACGTATACCTCGCTCCTTGCTGAATCGTCCAAACGCACTGCCTCCTCGTTTTCCTTCTCTTTGCTAGCCCCTGCGCTCTGGGCCCCGCTTCCCAAATCGGCTGACCCAGACCCCCTTTCTGCTTCGTTGCTGCCTCCCCCTGACGCAGCTGAGCCTGTCGTACCCCGGCCTCCACACTGTGAAAGTACTTCAGTGTCCGATAGCATACCTACACCCGTCGCCCTTTCTGCGCTCCCTAACCAAGCCGCTGTAGGTGACCCTACCCCAATAGGACCCCCGTACCATATTCTAGCCAAATCTCTAAGGCCATGTAATATTAAACTCATCCCCCCACTAGCCCCCCCCATAACTGCCTCCCGGTCCCTAACCTCGTTAGGAGCTAAGCAGGGGTTAAATATAGAAAATTGCTGGCTCTCACCTGGCTGCCTGGGTGCTGTGAACCCAGCAGCCGCAGATCCTGGATCCTGATGAATGAGTGCTGGTTCCATGCAGGGTCTGGATACTGCTGGCTCCGCAGCTCCCGGGTCAACCTGCCTCACCAGCTGCCCACCGCCAGAAGCAGGCAAACCGGTGATAGTGGCAGGGCCCCTCGGAGCTGCCGCCGCTGTCCACAGGGCGCCGCCATCTTGGGGAGGTCCTGGGTCCTGGATTGCAGATGCAGAACTCCAGGATGCGGCGCCATCTTGGTGAAGATCTTGATCATGTGACGCCGAGCTCCCTGCTGCGGCGCCATCTTGCCTGAGACTCCGGCCGTGTAGTGATGCCGCAGCGCTGCTGACAGAGGCAGCCGGCTGCTGCCCGCCTCCCACCGGAGCCGCTCTCGCTGTGTCCGGTCCCTGGTGTCCGTCCTGCGCCACTCTCCTTTGCGCACTTGAAGACAGGCCGGCCGATTGCCGGCCGCTGGATCTCCTCCGCATGGGGGCCCGTCCCCTGGCTCCTCGTGCTCCTCCACGCCGAGCAGGGCCAGCAGGGACGCTAGCACCTGCCGCTCCCGGTCCTGAATCCCGGTGCCTCTGTGCCGCGGGGGGGGGGGGGGGAACCCGGCCCCTGTTGTGGGTCCCGCCTGTTGGAAGGATTCCTCCCAGCCTGTGGGCGCGGGGCAGGGGGAGTGCGCCCACCGACCCTGGCTGGAGGGTCCCTGGAGGGGCTCCTAATGCGGCGCCGGACCCGGGGGGTAGCCTCAGGGCTTAAGCGCGCCGGAGGTCGGGACCTCCGCGGCCGGCGTCCTGCTGGAGGAGCGATGGAGGCTCCGGCTACCGACCCCCGGAGCAGGCTGGAAACCGAAGCCTGCAGCCAATCTGCGCCCTGAGTGCCCGCTGCGTCCCTCAACTGCTTCAGTAAGGCCTCCACATCCATCGTGGTGAGTACTCTGGAGCTTTCGTCTGTGGCCGGTGAGTACCCAAAATGGTTGCCCCACTCACGTGGCCGCCCCTTTTTATAAAGTCCCCCCCCCCTGCCCATAACCCCTCCTCCGCTTTCAAATTCAAAAAACTCTTCCCCTCCCCTCAGCTCCTTTAACCTTGTCACCCCCAGCAGTCCTAATAAGCTCACTTACGTCGCACGTTCCCCTGTCATGGCGGCCTCCCCTAATTGCCAGGGGCCCAGTACTGCCTTTCTTTGTTTTCAGATCATTTGACAGTTGTTTTGAGGAGCCCATGATGCCACTCTTCAGAGGAGATTCAAACAGGAGAACAACTTGCAAGTGGCCACTTTAAATAGCTTTTCTCATGATTGCATACACCTGGCTATGAAGTTCAAAGCTCAATGAGGTTACAAAACCAAAAAAAGTGCTTTAGTAAGTCAGTAAAAAGTAGGTAGGAGTATTTAAAACAAGAAAATGATAAGGGTGCCCATACTTATGCACCTGTCAAATTTTGTTTGAATGCAGATTGCACATTTTCTGTTAGTACAATAAATCTCATTTCAAGGCAGAAACATTACTGTGTCCAACAGTTATTAGATATATGAAACTGAAATAGCTGTTGCAAAATTTTTTTTTTTATATAAAACATTAAGCTTAAGATTAATAGGGGTGCCCAAACTTTTTCATATGACTGTATATATATAAAGAATACATCTAGATTATTAATATACCATAAAGTGATTTAAAATTATTGCACTAGACAGATAGGTACTGTTCCCCCAGATGAAATTAGAGGAAAATGCCAAGCTGTTAAAAATGTATTACAGCTGTTAGAAATACTGAAAAAATGTTAAAACTTGTTAAAAGGTATTAAACCGCAGTAGAAAAGATAAAAGTACCAGGGGGGAGTTATTCAAGACTTTTAACACCCTCCTCCGCACAACACTACCCCCTATAACCTCCCTCATCTCTGCTGAGGAGTTTGCCACACACTTCAAAAATAAGATCAACCAAACAATTCTTTATTATTCAACCACCACAACCCATTTAGATACCAGACGAATGCCTTTCCCCCATAACCTCCCTCACCAACATCACTGAAGGAGAGCTTACTCATTTCCTTTCCTAATCACACCTCACCATTTGTGCACTTGACCGCATCCCATTCCACATCCTCTCCAATCTCATCACCACACTCATCCCATCCATAACCAATCTCTTGAACTATCACTAACTTCTGGTACCTTCCCTTCTGCTTTCAAACATGCCACAATCACGCCTATCCTCAAAAAGCCATCCCTCGACCCACTCGCTATGTCCAGCTGTCGCCCCATATTGCTGCTCCCATTCGCTCCCAAACTTTTTTACCAGCACGTCCACACTGAACTTTCCTTACACCTCTCATCTAACTTACTCTTGAACAATCTACAATCTGGCTTCTATCCCCATCATTCCACTGAAACTACCCTTACCAATATGACTAACGACTTACTTACAGCCAAACCTTACTGACACTACTCTATACTTCTCCTTCTAGACATGTCCTCTGCCTTTGAAACAGTTGACCACTGCCTCCTACTACAGATCATCTCTTCTGGTGTCAAAAACCTTGCCCTATACTGGATCTCCTCATACTTTTCCAACCTCACATTTAGTGTCTCCCGCTCCCATACTACCTCCTCCCACGCCCTCTCCCTCTGTTGGAGTTCCTCAAGGCTCTGTCCTAGGATGCCTACTCTTCTCCATTTATACCCTTGGCCTGGGAATAAAGTTCCATGGCTTCTAGTGCCACTTATATGTTGATGAAACTCAAATCTACCTCCCTGGCCCAAACGTCTCCTCTCTGCTGTCCAGAATCTCAGAGTGTCTATCAGGCATATCCTCCTCAAGCTCAATGAGAACAAATTTTAACTCATTATCTATCCTCCATCTCATTTATCTTCCCTACCTGATCTATCTATCACAATAAATGATACCACGCTTTCCCCTGTATCAGAAATCCACTGCCTCAGAGTAATCCTTGACTCTGCCTTGTCATTCAATCCAAGCTCTCACCACCTCCTGTCATCTTCAACTCCAGAATCCGTCCTTTCCTCAATCCTCAATCTACTAAAATTCTTGTCCCACCTTGACTACTGCATCATCCTCCTCTGTGGCCTACTTGATAACACTCTCACACCTCTCCATTCTGTCCTTAACTCTGCTGCCCTAGTAATTCATCTCTCTCCTCGATAATCCTCCACTTTTCCCCTCTGTAAATCCCTTCATTGGCTCCCAATTCCCCAGCGTATCCAATTCAAACTACTAACACTGACCTACAAAGCCATCCATAACTAGTGTTGAGCGGTATCGGCCGATACTTGCGGGTATCGGAATTCTGATACCGAGATCCAATACTTTTGTGGTATCGGGTATCGGTATCGAAACAACATTAATGTAATAATGTGTAAAAGAAAGAATTAAAATAAAAAATATTGCTATACTCACCTCTCCGACGCAGCCTGGACCTCACCGAGGGAACCGGCAGCGTTCTTTGCTTAAAATTCGCACGTTTACTTCCTTCCGTGAAGTCCCAGCTTGTGATTGGTCGCGTGCCGCCCATGTGGCCGCGACGCGACCAATCACAGCAAGCCGTGACGTAATTTCAGGTCCTTCAGGATTTTAAAATTACGTTCTGGCTTGTGATTGGTCGCGTCGCGGTCACATGGGCGATGCGACCAATCACAAGCCGTGACGTCACGGGAGGCAGGAAACGCACGCATTTTAAAATGCGCGCGTGTCCTGCCTCCCGTGACGTCCCGGCTTGTGATTGGTCGCGTCGCCCATGTGACCGCGACGCGACCAATCACAAGCCAGAACGTAATTTTAAAATCCTGAAGGACCTGAAATTACGTCACGGCTTGCTGTGATTGGTCGCGTCGCCCATGTGACCACGACGCGACCAATCACAAGCCAGAACGTAATTTTAAAATCCTGAAGGACCTGAAATTACGTCACGGCTTGCTGTGATTGGTCGCGTCGCGGCCACATGGGCGGCACGCGACCAATCACAAGCCGGGACTTCACGGAAGGAAGTAAACGCGTGAATTTTAAGCAAAGAACGCTGCCGGTTCCCTCGGTGAGGTCCAGGCTGCGTCGGAGAGGTGAGTATAGCAATATTTTTTATTTTAATTCTTTCTTTTACACATTAATATGGATCCCAGGGCCTGAAGGAGAGTTTCCTCTCCTTCAGACCCTGGGAACCATCAGGGATACCGTCCGATACTTGAGTCCCATTGACTTGTATTGGTATCGGGTATCGGTATCGGATTGGATCCGATACTTTGCCGGTATCGGCCGATACTTTCCGATACCGATACTTTCAAGTATCGGACGGTATCGCTCAACACTATCCATAACCTGTCTCTCCTGCATATTTTCAAACTACGTTCCTGATATCTTCCCTCACATAATCTCCTGTCCTTCCAAGATCTCCTTCTCTCCTCCACTCTTATTCAATCATCACCCATTCACCTCCATGACTTCTCCTGAATATCCCCTAACCTTTGAAATTCTGTGCCCCAACACATCCAATTATCCACCACATTAGGATCGCTCAGACGGTGTGTGAAAACCAATCTGTGATGACACAGCATTTTATCTTAATTAACGAGATGTCTATTTCAGGAAGAATTGACTGTTATCTATATGTTAACTTTTGAATTTATGTGTTTCTTTCTTGTTGGACAAGAGTCTGAAATGTTGATTCTTCTTGTATATTTATATTTCTAAATGGATGAATGGCTAATGTTCTGCATCTTATATCAGCTCCTGCAACTTATTGTCTGTTATCTTTGCAAGACAGGTGTGCAGGGTCATTGAACAATGATGTTTGCTGATATGCTGATTGCACATTGTCCAGGCCAGCCAGTTTGGGACACAGATTTGTCATTCTACAGGATGCCAGCTTAGGGGACCATGGCTCCGGCTGGAAGAATACAGATCTGCTGCATATACCATCGCTGAACCATGAATACATTTTGGGGTAGTCGGGATTTGAACCCACCGTCACCTGAGCCCCATGGATATGTTTATGAATGCCAGGAATAGGACCCACCAGTAACCTGGCTGCATGGAGATGTTCAGAGAAGCCAGGTTGTGAACCTCCAGTCAACTAGCCTTATACCTCAATGGACTGTCACCTTCCTAACCTTGTCGCTACTTCCTCTCTGTGCATGGTGGGGTAGTCGGCCCTGGAAGCTCTAATCACAGCTGCTCTTATCCCAGCGAGTGAGCGGAAGGGTGAGACTGTAATTTTGCGTATTGTGCTGGGACTGTTCTATGTGATATTTGCCTGTTTTGTGGTTCAATAAAGTATTGCTGCACTGTTTTACCCTCACTCTGTGTTGTCTGAGTAGCATTATGCCCATAGTGAAAGGAGAGTGGGCGTTCGGTAGGATGAACTATGGTCCATGTGGTTTCGACCAGAGCACCCACTGACCTCCATATCTCCACATTATCTCTTCAAGAAAGCTAACAAACTGCAATGACTACTCTGCCACCTCAACACCATTTGAGCTTCTGCAACCCCCAACCTACTGTTTCGTTATCCGTATCAATGTCTCTAGTCATATAGCACACATGACATTGGTTTGCAGTCTCTAAACACGCTGGACCTCACTTTATCCAGTTACCGTGGAATACCACGCAGTTCATTACTGACCCCCTGTCAGTGCACACAGTTGCCCATACTCTGGGTTACCTTCCAGGAGCTCCTGCTCCACACGCTGATTCCTGTCACTCCTCTCTCCTCCAGGGAAACTGCCGGACCGGGAACACCAACTTGCCTGGCAGGCACACATCAGTTAGTCCAGATCCTCAGATGTGCTGTAGCTCCCCAATGCAGTGCTGTTGCTGACTCTGCATACACTCCTTCCATGTGCTCTTCAGGAAGTCCTACTCCCAGGATCTTCCAACACAGGCTGTGCTATTCAGGAAGTCCTACTCCCAAGACTTCCAACACAGGCCACTGCGTGTGCTGTTCAGGATGTCCGTCACCATATGGGACCGTCCAACACACAAGTCTCTCAGTGCGCTGTTCAGGGATCCGATCCTACTCCCAGGATCTCCCAACACACAAGTCTTCCAGATCCACGGCCTCTCAGTGTGCTGTTCAGGGATCCAGTCCACACACAGGACCTCCCAACACACAAGCCTCTCAGGATCACGGCCTCACCAGGTACTTTTCAGGGATCCGGTCTACACACTGGACCTCCCAACACCCAGGCCACTCAGGTCCGTGGCCTCACCAGGTGCTCCTCAGGGATCTGGTCCACACTCTGGACCTCCCAACACTCAGGCCTTTCCTCTCACAGGACCTTCCAGCCAAGAACCATTCAGGTCCATACACAGGAACCACTACGGACCATGTGACCACACCCTGGTCACATTATGTAGTTGTAACCACTCCCATAGATGGGAGGTGTGTGGCTAGTTCGACCCACCCAGCTCCCTTCACAATTATACAAACATTTGTGGGACTACAGGTCCCATAACAACAACATTACTTCAGGCTTACAGCGCAGACTCGTTCTGCGACACATATCGGCCAATTACAATTCTGTCAGCAACTGTTTCACCATCACTATAACCACAAATACGCCTCCATGCATATCCCGAGGAGCACACACAGCGCCCCCAAGCTGCAACAGGGGTCACTGCATCACAATATATATATACTAGATGGAGGCCGGAGCTATCGCATTGTGAGGGCTTTATTGTTACAATGGGGCAGGCTTTGCAGTGTTGAGAATCTCTCCCCCATGTGCTTACCCACCTATCCACTCTCTCTTTCCCCATGTGCTGACTTCTTCCGATGTGCTCTCTTCTTTAACCTGTCTACACCATGTGCTATCCCCCTTGTCTGCTGTCTTCCTCCTTCCTGTGCTGTGTTCTCCCCTCATGTGCAGTCCCGCTGTAGCTGTCTCTCCCCTGTGCTCTGTCTCTCTCACCCCTGTGCTCTTTCTCTCTCCTCATCTGCTGTCTTCTCCTCTCATGCGTCTCTTCTTTGACCAGGGGTCGCAACGGTGTTCAGCTGGTGCTACCGCGCAAGAGGCTGCGTACAGCGTATACAGTGTGTGTGCTGTGTACGGTGTATACAGTGTGTGTGTGGTGCGTACGGCATATACAGTGTATGTTTGTGTGTGTGTGTGGTGCGTACGGCGTATACAGTGTATGTGTATGTGTGTGTGTGTGTGTGTTGTGTGAAGGTATTCCACTGGTGGTAAAACGCAAGAGGCTGGTACCACCAGCAATTTCCATATTGAGTCACCCATCACTTGAGTGTCCCAATATGGCAGTCGGTGAACTTCCGCAGCTTGGAATTCTGGGATCCGGACACATCTGGACAGAACAGGATGTGAAGACATTACAAGGTAAGTATATATTAAGCTATATATTTATTTATTTATTTTATATATATTAATTTCGTACTTGCAGTAAGGATTATATTCAATGTAAAAAGGAGAATGCAGTGTGATCCAGTTGGCAAATGTATTCAAAAATCTCTGAAAATATTGATATATTCGCCACTTTGTCTGTGGTCTAGGCTACGACAAGCACATAACTACTGTTCATTTCAGATAAAGCAAATTTCAGTGCTTCACTATCTATTATTTATATCCCCTTAATGGTTTTGCATCTTCCCACAAATTAATGTAATTACAGAAGCACAGCCATAGTCACTAAATACTTCACAGAAGAATAACTAGGAAGAAAGGAAAGCTGTAAATAAATGTCTGGATATATTAACTGTTTGCCGGCAATGTAGAAATATATCAACGTTGTGCAGACTTTATAGGCTAGCATTCAAAACTGAAAAATCTGTTGTAGATTCAGGATGACTTTTATTAAATGGAGCTATTTCCTGTGCCTTTTGGTTTTATTACCACTAGACAAGTTTTCATCTTAGACCATAAAGAACTAATATCTTTAAGCATTTTTTCAGATTATTAAGGTAAAGTTGCTTGTATATAATGTGATCAACTTTTGCAGTTCAGTACATACTGTATATGCATGAGGGCTTGTATTTTGAGGGATGAGTTGTAGTTTTGAAAAAATGCAATTTCAGCATTGTATGGTAAAAATGACCTGGAAACCTTATTCTCCAGGTCACTACACTTGTGGCCAGGGGCTGGCTGGCACTTTTCAGCCTGGGGGGCAATCACAAGGCAGTGGCCCTCGAGTTGCGGTGGCCCTCCTTTTCCCTGCTTACCTCTGGCCATTGCATTAAAGCAGCAGACATAACAGGCTTTAAAAACAGGCTGGTACAGAGATATGGGAACAGAACTGAGCTTGCTGCATAGATATGGGAGCAGAACCGAGCTTACTACAGAGATATGGGAGCAGAACCGAGCTTACTACAGAGATATGGGAGCAGAACCGAGCTTACTACAGAGATATTGGAGCAGAACCGAGCTTACTTCAGAGACGTGGGAGCAGAACAGAGCTTCCTATAGAGATATAGGAGCAGAACAGAGCTTACTGCTGAGATATGGGAGCAGAACGGAGCTTACTACAGACATATGGGAGCAGAACAGAGCTTACTGCAGAGATATGGGAGCAGAACGGAGCTTACTACAGACATATGGGAGCAGAACGGAGCTTACTACAGACATATGGGCGCAGAACGGAGCTTACTACAGAGCAGTATAATATAGTAAAATATATAGATGAATTAGAAATGGCGACACACGCAAACGTCATCTGCATTAGTAATACATGCACCATTACATAATTAGTTGTAGGCTGGGTTCACAAGAGTGAAGTTTACATTCTGTATACGCACCACAACCTCCAGCCTCGCGGAGGGTATCCCTCCTGTAAACCCAGCCTGACGGGGACAACCCCTTATAAATGGAAGTGTGCTCCTCTAAACCATGCAATCACTGCCAATCCTCCAACCGTAAGTGGTGAATTTCCAGAGCTGGGAAATGGAATTTCAATATTAGAACACGTCAACTTTGGTTCCCGTCCCTCCTCAAGGAAGTAAGGCAGACAGGTGTGATAAGACTATTAGAAAAACTACTGCCACACACACGGCAGTACATACTGGCAGAAGTGTGAGGGCATTAGTGCCTGTGTATGGACATGTCAGAGGCTAGAGAGAAGAAAGTTTGGTCCCTCTTAGCTTCTGGCAATGTTTTACCTCAGCTCACATTTGGGCCATACCATTGTAAAACAGGTAGACACATTTACCCACTGACCCTACTATTCATAAGGAACTGCTGTCTACCCCTTAGTTGCCCACTGTATATAGTCAGTGTGGGGATGTGGGCTACAGAACAACACAGGGCGATGACACTGCTACCTGAACCCTTCAGCTGCCCTACAATATGCAGGGAGTAAAACCAGTACAAAGTATGGCAGCCTCCCTGCAGAGCTGTCCAGGGCCGGACTGGGACAAAAAAGGAGCAATGCCACACAAACCCCACCAGCCCACAGACTATAAAGGTACCTTCACACTCAGCAACTTTACAACGATATCGCTAGCGATCTGTGACGTTGCAGCGTCCTGGATAGCGATCTCGTCGTGTTTGACACGCAGCAGCGATCTGGATCCTGCTGTGATATCGCTGGTCGGAGCTAGAAGTCCAGAACTTTATTTGGTCGTCAGGTCGGCGTGTATCGTCGTGTTTGACAGCAAAAGCAACGATGTCAGCAATGTTTTACATGGAGCTAACGACCTGTGAGAACGATAAGTGAGTCACCGTTACGTCACTGGATCGCTCCTGCATCGTTCTGGAGCTGCTGTGTTTGACGTCTCTACAGCGACCTAAACAGCGACGCTGCAGCGATCGGCTCGTTGTCTATATCGCTGCAGCGTCGCTGAGTGTGACGGTACCTTAACACTCCCCCCACACCCGATCAGTGGATTTTCCTATACTGTGTTGTGCCCTTCAACGCTCCTCTTAAAGGCGTTATTTGAAGAGCTATGTGTGAATGTCGCCACAGTGCCCACGATTGATCGCTTCTTTAGAGCGCCGGTTCTCGAGATCATGGGGGTCCCAGCGGTCGGACCCCAGCAACTACAAAGTTCTCGGGAAAGGGGATTACTTGGTATAATCCATTTAAATGTGTTTTCCAATATATATACCGTATATTTTATTTTCCCATAGTATTCCTGAAAATAATAAACCAATATTAACCCTCCCAAAGACCAATGTCGCCTATCCGAGAACAGGACAGGAACAGGATTGGCAGGAGGAATGGTACTGTGCAGTGTATATATACAGGACAGGAGGAGGGTACTGTGCAGTGTATATACAGGAGGAGTGGTACAGTGCAGTGTATATATACAGGACAGGAGGAGTGGTACTGTGCAGTGTATATAAACAGGAGGAGTGGTACTGTGCAGTGTATATATACAGGAGGAGTGGTACTGTGCAGTGTATATATACAGGAGGAGTGGTACTGTGCAGTGTATATATACAGGAGGAGTGGTACTGTGCAGTGTATATATACAGGAGGAGTGGTACTGTGCAGTGTATATATACAGGACAGGAGGAGTGGTACTGTGCAGTGTATATATACAGGACAGGAGGAGTGGTACTGTGCAGTGTATATATACAGGACAGGTGGAGGGTACTGTGCAGTGTATATACAGGAGGAGTGGTACTGTGCAGTGTATATATACAGGAGGAGTGGTACTGTGCAGTGTATATATATATAGGACAGGAGGTGTGGTACTGTACAGTGTATATATACAGGACAGGAGAAGTGGTACTGTGCAGTGTATATATACAGGACAGGAGGAGTGGTACTGTGCAGTGTATATATACAGGAGGAGTGGTACTGTGCAGTGTATATACAGGAGGAGTGGTACTGTGCAGTGTATATATACAGGAGGAGTGGTACTGTGCAGTGTATATATACAGGAGGAGTGGTACTGTGCAGTGTATATATACAGGACAGGAGGAATGGTACTGTGCAGTGTATATATACAGGACAGGAGGAGTGGTACTGTGCAGTGTATATATACAGGACAGGTGGAGGGTACTGTGCAGTGTATATACAGGAGGAGTGGTACTGTGCAGTGTATATATACAGGAGGAGTGGTACTGTGCAGTGTATATATACAGGAGGAGTGGTACTGTGCAGTGTATATATACAGGACAGGAGGAGTGGTACTGTGCAGTGTATATATACAGGACAGGTGGAGGGTACTGTGCAGTGTATATACAGGAGGAGTGGTACTGTGCAGTGTATATATACAGGAGGAGTGGTACTGTGCAGTGTATATATACAGGACAGGTGGAGGGTACTGTGCAGTGTATATACAGGAGGAGTGGTACTGTGCAGTGTATATATACAGGAGGAGTGGTACTGTGCAGTGTATATATACAGGAGGAGTGGTACTGTGCAGTGTATATATACAGGACAGGAGGAGTGGTACTGTGCAGTTTATATATACAGGACAGGTGGAGGGTACTGTGCAGTGTATATACAGGAGGAGTGGTACTGTGCAGTGTATATATACAGGAGGAGTGGTACTGTGCAGTGTATATATACAGGACAGGAGGAATGGTACTGTGCAGTGTATATATACAGGAGGAGTGGTACTGTGCAGTGTATATATACAGGACAGGTGGAGGGTACTGTGCAGTGTATATACAGGAGGAGTGGTACTGTGCAGTGTATATATA
This sequence comes from Ranitomeya variabilis, assembly GCF_051348905.1. Taxonomy (NCBI): domain Eukaryota; kingdom Metazoa; phylum Chordata; class Amphibia; order Anura; family Dendrobatidae; genus Ranitomeya; species Ranitomeya variabilis. The sequence continues at coordinate 704,499,610 of NC_135234.1, read as the reverse complement.
CAGGAGGAGTGGTACTGTGCAGTGTATATATACACAGGAGGAGTGGTACTGTGCAGTGTATATATACACAGGAGGAGTGGTACTGTGCAGTGTATATATACACAGGAGGAGTGGTACTGTGCAGTGTACATATACAGGACAGGAGGAATGGTACTGTGCAGTGTATATATACAGGACAGGTGGAGGGTACTGTGCAGTGTATATACAGGAGGAGTGGTACTGTGCAGTGTATATATACACGAGGAGTGGTGGTACTGTGCAGTGTATATATACAGGACAGGAGGAATGGTACTGTGCAGTGTATATATACAGGACAGGTGGAGTGGTACTGTGCAGTGTATATACAGGAGGAGTGGTACTGTGCAGTGTATATATACAGGACAGGTGGAGGGTACTGTGCAGTGTATATACAGGAGGAGTGGTACTGTGCAGTGTATATATACAGGAGGAGTGGTACTGTGCAGTGTATATATACAGGAGGAGTGGTACTGTGCAGTGTATATATACACGAGGAGTGGTACTGTGCAGTGTATATATACAGGACAGGAGGAATGGTACTGTGCAGTGTATATATACAGGACAGGTGGAGTGGTACTGTGCAGTGTATATACAGGAGGAGTGGTACTGTGCAGTGTATATATACAGGACAGGTGGAGGGTACTGTGCAGTGTATATACAGGAGGAGTGGTACTGTGCAGTGTATATATACAGGAGGAGTGGTACTGTGCAGTGTATATATACAGGACAGGAGGAATGGTACTGTGCAGTGTATATATACAGGACAGGTGGAGGGTACTGTGCAGTGTATATACAGGAGGAGTGGTACTGTGCAGTGTATATATACAGGAGGAGTGGTACTGTGCAGTGTATATATACACAGGAGGAGTGGTACTGTGCAGTGTATATATACAGGACAGGAGGAGTGGTACTGTGCAGTGTATATATACAGGAGGAGTGGTACTGTGCAGTGTATATATACAGGAGGAGTGGTACTGTGCAGTGTATATATACAGGACAGGAGGAGTGGTACTGTGCAGTGTATATACAGGAGTGGTACTGTGCAGTGTATATATACAGGACAGGAGGAGTGGTACTGTGCAGTGTATATATACAGGACAGGTGGAGGGTACTGTGCAGTGTATATACAGGAGGAGTGGTACTGTGCAGTGTATATACACAGATACTTAGATTTACACCACGCAAGCAATATATATATATATATATATATATATAACTGAGCAGCACCAAATATTTAAGGGCTTGTCCACTACTAGGACAACCCCTAAATGTTCGGCCCCGATAAATTAATAAAGCCTATACTCACCTCCTGTGCCGCGCCGTTCCCACAGTGGCTGTGATGTGGTGTTATGACATGTGATGCCCGGAACCAATCAGTGCTGGTGTCACTGTCTCAATCTTCGCACAAACTGAACATGAAGAGGACGTCCGGGATCAAGCAGCTCAGCCTGCACTTCCTCTTCATGTTCAGTTTGTCTGAAGGCGGGGACAGTGACACCAGCACTGATTGGTTCCGGGCAACATGTGGCATAACACCACATAACAGCCACTGTGGGAACGGCGCGGCACGGCAGGTGAGTATAGGCTTTATTAATGTATCGGGGCCGAACATTCAGTTTAAGACGAGGTTGTCCTAGTGGGAGACAATCCCTTTAAGCAATGGACTCATTAGCCCATATTCTTGGCCATATTCTCGGAGTCCACTGCACACACACAGGGAACCGTGGAATTTCCGGGGCTCTGGCCTGTCGCAAAATGGCAGCGCCGGACACCCACGCAGCACTGCTGGGCCCCGGAGACACCCGCAGCACCGGCCAGCAACCGCCAGGCACCCAGAGACACCCGGCAGCAGCATCGGACATGCACCAGCACAAGACCCCCCCACACCATCACGTCGCTCATCAGAGCCCCCCTCATCCTGGCGTGCAGCATCACCCCACTCCTGCCTCCTCCAGCAACGACCCTGAGACCCCCCTTCACTGCACCCACTACTCCCAGTAAGCAATAAGACGCATGGATTATAAGAAGCACCACCATTTTATTAAAAAATATTTTTTTCTTATTATTTGGGAACACTGCTGCGTGTAACTGCTGGAGATCTGCATGTGGACGGCTCACACATCAGTGAGTACCTTCAGCTCTGTGTGCGGTGAGGGGATGGACGCTGCTGCTCACCTCCTGATTAGTCCGGGGCCGGTCCCTATAGTATCAGTGGCCGCTCTGCTGATGCTCACAGATTTATTGCAGGAGACTGAACTTTCACCCTGTCAGTGCCAGGTCATCGGCTCCAGAGTTACCAGACTGCAGGAAAGTTCAGTCTCCTGCAATAAATCTCCCTATACTGATAGTGAGCAGAGACTGTCTGCAGAACCCAGCACTGGAGTGATCACGCCTGAACCTGGTGACTGGACATCACATGCTATATACATGGCCCCGTATATATACAGTGCATGTATGTCCTGGGCCAGGTGCAGGATTGATCCATCCAGTGTATATAACATTGTGTACCTGTGCCTATAGTATACCCCTATCGGGCGTAACTACAGAGGTTGCAGCGGGGCCCAGAGTGCTAAGGGGCCCCTAAGCACGCTGAGCTACAAAATGGGCCGCCAGCCCTCTAAATCCTCTGCACAGGCCCTGGTGCGTGCTCTCTTGGTGAACGCGCTGTCCAAGGCCGTGGCGGCCCACATGAGCACAGCCCTCGTTCTTGCTTGCGTACATGGCTGCAGCCTTTGTCAGTGAGGTAAAACAGGAGAGCGCACGCACCAGGCCCTGTGCAAAGGTTTGAAAAGGCCGCCACCGCGCGCAGAGATGCCTGAGCCTTACTGTGTCTGACCCTGGCCAGAACCAGTGTCATAGAACAATGCTCTCCTCACCAATCCCCGGCCTGCATCTGCTCCACATCCTCCGCACCTCCGATGCTGGCTGGACAGTGGACCCTCCTCATCCTCCCCTATCTCAGATGAGACCCAAGATGACAACTTTTTTATGTATATGCAGCATTTGCAGTTTGACCTGTCTAATGTATATTGACTGTTGTATATGCAATATATAAGTGATACTGCGATTATATACCGCAGTAGCAGTATCACCCATATAATGTATGTACAGCAGTCTATATACATTATATAGGCGAAACTGCGGTACATACATTATATAGGTGATACCACTGTGTGCAATATACTGCGACCGCTGTGTATAGCCCATATAGGTCAGCCGCAGTGTATATGGGTGTGTGTGTATATGTGTGTGTGTGTATATATATATATATATATATATATATATATATATATATATATATATATATACATACATACACACACAGAGCGCCTGGCCTATATGGGCTATACATAGCGGTCGCAGTATATTACACACAGTGGTATCACCTATATAATGTATGTACCGCAGTCGCAGTTTCACCTATATAATGTGTGAGTGAGTGTGTGTGTCTATGTATGTATGTGTATATATATATGTGTGTGTGTGTCTATGTATGTGTGTGTGCATGTATGTGTGTATGTATGTGTATATATATGTGTGTGTATGTATATGTATATATATATATATATATAATATATATATGTGTGTGTGTGTCTATGTATGTATGTGTTTGTGTGTATATACATATATATATGTGTGTGTCTGTCTATGTGTGTATGTGTGTGTGTGTGTGTAATTATGCGTGTCTATGTTGTATATATATGTGTGTGTGTGTGTGTGTGTGTATATATGTATATATATATATATATATATATATATATATATATATATATATATATATATATATATATATATATATATATATATATATATTTTATACACACCACTTATTTTTCGGATTATAAGAGGCTCCGGATTATAAGACGCACCCCAAATAATAAGAAAAAAATATTTTTTAATAAAATGGTGGTGCTTCTTATAATCCATGCGTCTTATTGCTTACTGGGAGTAGTGGGTGCAGTGAAGGGGGGTCTCAGGGTCGTTGCTGGAGGAGGCAGGAGTGGGGTGATGCTGCAGGCCAGGATGAGGGGGGCTCTGATGAGCGACGTGATGGTGTGGGGGGGTCTTGTGCTGGTGCATGTCCGATGCTGCTGCCGGGTGTCTCTGGGTGCCTTGCGGTTGCTGGCCGGTGCTGCGGGTGTCTCCGGGGCCCAGCAGTGCTGCGTGGGTGTCCGGCGCTGCCATTTTGCGACAGGCCAGAGCCCCGGAAATTCCACGGTTCCCTGTGTGTGTGCAGTGGACTCCGAGAATATGGCCAAGAATATGGGCTAATGAGTCCATTGCTTAAAGGGATTGTCTCCCACTAGGACAACCTCGTCTTAAACTGAATGTTCGGCCCCGATACATTAATAAAGCCTATACTCACCTGCCGTGCCGCGCCGTTCCCACAGTGGCTGTTATGTGGTGTTATGACACATGTTGCCCGGAACCAATCAGTGCTGGTGTCACTGTCCCCGCCTTCAGACAAACTGAACATGAAGAGGAAGTGCAGGCTGAGCTGCTTAATCCCGGACGTCCTCTTCATGTTCAGTTTGTGCGAAGATTGAGACAGTGACACCAGCACTGATTGGTTCCGGGCATCACATGTCATAACACCACATCACAGCCACTGTGGGAACGGCGCGGCACAGGAGGTGAGTATAGGCTTTATTAATTTATCGGGGCCGAACATTTAGGGGTTGTCCTAGTAGTGGACAAGCCCTTAAATATTTGGTGCTGCTCAGTTATATATATATATATATATATATTGCTTGCGTGGTGTAAATCTAAGTATCTGTGTATATACACTGCACAGTACCACTCCTCCTGTATATACACTGCACAGTACCCTCCACCTGTCCTGTATATATACACTGCACAGTACCACTCCTCCTGTCCTGTATATATACACTGCACAGTACCACTCCTGTATATACACTGCACAGTACCACTCCTCCTGTCCTGTATATATACACTGCACAGTACCACTCCTCCTGTATATATACACTGCACAGTACCACTCCTCCTGTCCTGTATATATACACTGCACAGTACCACTCCTGTATATATACACTGCACAGTACCACTCCTCCTGTCCTGTATATATACACTGCACAGTACCACTCCTCCTGTATATATACACTGCACAGTACCACTCCTCCTGTATATATACACTGCACAGTACCACTCCTCCTGTATATACACTGCACAGTACCCTCCACCTGTCCTGTATATATACACTGCACAGTACCATTCCTCCTGTCCTGTATATATACACTGCACAGTACCACTCCTCGTGTATATATACACTGCACAGTACCACTCCTCCTGTATATATACACTCACCGGCCACTTTATTAGGTACACCATGCTAGTAACGGGTTGGACCCCCTTTTGCCTTCAGAACTGCCTCAATTCTTCGTGGCATAGATTCAACAAGGTGCTGGAAGCATTCCTCAGAGATTTTGGTCCATATTGACATGATGGCATCACACAGTTGCCGCAGATTTGTCGGCTGCACATCCCAAAGATGCTCCATACAAGGCAGGATGGATCCATGCTTTCATGTTGTTTACGCCAAATTCTGACCCTACCATCCGAATGTCGCAGCAGAAATCGAGACTCATCAGACCAAGCAACGTTTTTCCAATCTTCTACTGTCCAATTTCGATGAGCTTGTACAAATTGTAGCCTCAGTTTCCTGTTCTTAGCTGAAAGGAGTGGTACCCGGTGTGGTCTTCTGCTGCTGTAGCCCATCTGCCTCAAAGTTCGACGCACTGTGCGTTCAGAGATGCTCTTAGGCCTACCTTGGTTGTAACGGGTGGCGATTTGAGTCACTGTTGCCTTTCTATCAGCTCGAACCAGTCTGCCCATTCTCCTCTGACCTCTGGCATCAACAAGGCATTTCCGCCCACAGAACTGCCGCTCACTGGATTTTTTTTCTTTTTCGGACCATTCTCTGTAAACCCTAGAGATGGTTGTGCGTGAAAATCCCAGTAGATCAGCAGTTTCTGAAATACTCAGACCAGCCCTTCTGGCACCAACAACCATGCCACGTTCAAAGGCACTCAAATCACCTTTCTTCCCCATACTGATGCTCGGTTTGAACTGCAGGAGATTGTCTTGACCATGTCTACATGCCTAAATGCACTGAGTTGCCGCCATGTGATTGGCTGATTAGAAATTAAGTGTTAACAAGAAGTTGGACAGGTGTACCTAATAAAGTGGCCGGTGAGTGTACACTGCACAGTACCACTCCTCCTGTATATATACACTGCACAGTACCACTCCTCCTGTATATACACTGCACAGTACCCTCCACCTGTCCTGTATATATACACTGCACAGTACCACTCCTCCTGTATATACACTGCACAGTACCACTCCACCTGTCCTGTATATATACACTGCACAGTACCATTCCTCCTGTCCTGTATATATACACTGCACAGTACCACCACTCCTCGTGTATATATACACTGCACAGTACCACTCCTCCTGTATATACACTGCACAGTACCCTCCACCTGTCCTGTATATATACACTGCACAGTACCATTCCTCCTGTCCTGTATATGTACACTGCACATTACCACTCCTCCTGTGTATATATACACTGCACAGTACCACTCCTCCTGTGTATATATACACTGCACAGTACCACTCCTCCTGTATATATACACTGCACAGTACCACTCCTCCTGTATATACACTGCACAGTACCCTCCACCTGTCCTGTATATATACACTGCACAGTACCATTCCTCCTGTCCTGTATATATACACTGCACAGTACCACTCCTCCTGTATATATACACTGCACAGTACCACTCCTCCTGTATATACACTGCACAGTACCCTCCACCTGTCCTGTATATATACACTGCACAGTACCACTCCTCCTGTCCTGTATATATACACTGCACAGTACCACTCCTCCTGTATATATACACTGCACAGTACCACTCCTCCTGTATATATACACTGCACAGTACCACTCCTCCTGTATATACACTGCACAGTACCCTCCACCTGTCCTGTATATATACACTGCACAGTACCACTCCTCCTGTCCTGTATATATACACTGCACAGTACCATTCCTCCTGTCCTGTATATATACACTGCACAGTACCACTCCTCCTGTATATATACACTGCACAGTACCACTCCTCCTGTATATATACACTGCACAGTACCACTCCTCCTGTATATACACTGCACAGTACCCTCCACCTGTCCTGTATATATACACTGCACAGTACCACTCCTCCTGTCCTGTATATATACACTGCACAGTACCACTCCTCCTGTCCTGTATATATACACTGCACAGTACCACTCCTCCTGTATATATACACTGCACAGTACCACTCCTCCTGTATATATACACTGCACAGTACCATTCCTCCTGTATATATACACTGCACAGTACCATTCCTCCTGTATATATACACTGCACAGTACCCTCCACCTGTCCTGTATATATACACTGCACAGTACCACTCCTCCTGTATATATACACTGCACAGTACCACTCCTCCTGTATATACACTGCACAGTACCCTCCACCTGTCCTGTATATATACACTGCACAGTACCACTCCTCCTGTATATATACACTGCACAGTACCACTCCTCCTGTATATACACTGCACAGTACCCTCCACCTGTCCTGTATATATACTATTCTGACTCATGGGTATGTAGAACGCAGTGGTGCCTGGATAGGCCAATTCTTTTGGGCGCTTCCGTATTGACCTGTACTCACGTTCATACCGATTTATCAGATAGCTTAACTCAGCCACGTTCTCATGTAAGAAGACTCCAGGAAAAGAGGATTGCTTTAACCGAAATTCTTGTATTATGATGAAAGCAGCAGGTAAAAAGGAATATTCAACAGAGGTCATGTAATAGGATGCATACAGATATGGGGATGATGACAAAATGGAGAATAAGGGCGTGAACAAACATACATCACAGGACTACAGTGAGAGAGTTGGGACAAAATAAAGGGAAAGGCAAACTTCTGCCTAGAAAGAAAGGATGGAACACAAACAATGCAAACATTAAATGATTTCTCAAGTCGTGGGACATGACACTCCCCGTCTGAAATCCTTGGATTTCACGATGTCCGTAATTTTTCGAAGTCGTTCGAACCTGAAAAAACAAGAGGAAGAAAACATGCATGCAATAATAAACATAAAAGATTTTTAAGTCCAACTCGTTGTTGTTGACCCGTAGATCACACCGAAAGATAAGTTCAAGTATATAAAACCCATCTTCAGATTGGGGAAGCCGCAAACATGCAAACTCTTCCACCAACCCAGAATCCAATGGGAATGTTAAGGGTTCAATCCAATGGAAAATGTCAACATTCAATAAACTGGGGAATGAGGAGGAATGCTCCCCGCCGTGAACAACGTCCAGGAGCATGTTCAGTTCATGTGATGTCCTCCTTTCGTAGAAGCAGCACGAGTTCAGTGACCGGGCGGAAGAAGGTTCGGGTAGAGCCCCCTTTTGTCACCTTAACTTCTACCTTACGAGTCTTTCCATCCTCACCGGGTAGGACTTTGGTGATAAGTCCCATTGGCCAGTCATTACGATGAGCCTCTTTGTCCTTTAAGAGAACAAGGTCTCCTTCTTGGAGATTGGGACTGGGCGTCTGCCATTTGTGACGGTTTTGAAGCAAGTGTAAATATTTGGTCTTCCATCGATGCCAAAACACGTTAGCCAGGTGTTGTACTTGCCTCCACTGACGTCTGTAAATGTCCTTATTATCGAAGTTCCCAGGCGGAACTGTAGCAGCTCCAATCTTCTGTGTGAGAAGTGTGGCTGGAGAAACATCAGAACCCAAGTTGAGGTCCTTTAGGTTTGTGGCGTGGTCCTCAGATGGAAACGCGTTCATTACTTCTTGTACAACTTCAGCAATTTCTACTGCCAATACCGCAGCGCAAAGCTCGAGTCTGGGTACAGAGTGTGCAGGCTTTGGAGTTAACTTGGCTTTACCCAGGATGAAACCACAGTGTACCTTGTTAGCTCCTAAGGTCATCAGATAAGCTACTGCGGCTATGGCTTCTGTAGATGCGTCAGAGAAAATATGAACTTCTCTTCTGATTGCAGTCAAAGGTGATCTTGGAGAATAACAACGTGGGACTTGGAGTTGCTCTAAGAACTTCAGAGACTTCTTCCACGCCTCCCACCTTTGCTGTTTCTGAGTTGGGAGCGGGGTGTCCCAATCCGTGTTCTCGGCCGTAAGCTGTCTTAACAGTATCTTGCCTTGAATAGTGATGGGTGCTACAAACCCGAGAGGATCATAGATGCTATTTATGACAGATAGGACTCCTCGTTTGGTAAAGGGTTTGTCATAGGGTGACACTTGGAAAGTGAAGGTGTCCCGTTTGATATCCCACAGTAGACCAAGGCTGCGCTGTGTTGGAGGAACATCGGAACCCAAGTTGAGGTCCTTTAGGTTTGTGGCATGGTCCTCAGATGGAAACGCGTTCATTACCTCTTGACTGTTAGAGATAATCTTGTGGAGTCTGAGGTTTGATGTGGATAGCATTTCCTGTGTTCTGGAGAGTAGGTCAATTGCATCTTCGCTTGTGGGCAAGGACTTGAGCCCATCGTCCACGTAGAAGTTCTTCTCTACAAATTGCCGAGCATCGGAACCGTACTCTCTCTCACCTTCCTGGGCTGTCCGTCTCAGTCCATAGATCGCCACAGCAGGTGAGGGACTGTTGCCGAAGACATGGACCTTCATCCGGTAGTCTATGACCTGATTGTTGACGTTGTTGTCCTTGTGCCATAGGAACCTAAGATAGTTTCTGTTGTCTTCTTTCACAATGAAGCAATGAAACATCTGCTGAATGTCGGCCATTATGGCAACAGGTTCTTGTCTGAAGCGGATCAATACTCCAAGGAGGCTGTTGTTCAGGTTGGGCCCAGTTAGGAGCAGGTTATTGAGAGAGAGGCCTTCAAACTGAGCACTGGAGTCAAACACCACTCTGATCTGATTAGGCTTGCGAGGGTGATAGACACCAAAGGATGGAAGATACCAACATTCTTCTCCCTCCCTCAGTGGTGGCGCAGGTTCAGCATGATTTCTGTCAAAGATGTTCTGCATAAAGTCAATGAAATGCTTCTCCATCTCTGGTTTCCTCTTTAGGGTACGCTTTAAGGATGAGAACCTTGCAGTTGCTTGCTGCAGGTTGTTCGGCAACCTCACTCTTGGGAAACGAAAGGGTAAAGGAGCTACCCAACTGTTGGAGTCGTCTTGAACAAATTCTTTATCCATAACCTTTATAAATTCTTTATCTTCCCTTGTGGGTGCCAACTTGTTGTCATTACTTGTGGAATCGAACACTGATGACCCGAGGTTTTCTTCCCAGGACTGGAGTGTGTTCATGTTGTTGAAGGATTCCTGTTGCCACTTGGTGTTGCTCACTTTCTCTTTCACCCAGTAGTGATGTGGGCATGGTTGGAAATGGGTGCTGCGACCATTTGACAAAATGTGTGTCTTGTAAGAGGAGATGTTGTTAGGTCTCTTCATCTTGTGTATGCAAACATTGCCTATGATTACCCAGCCTAGATCTAAGCGTTGGGCAAATGGTGCATCGTGTGGTCCATTAATTTGCTGACGCACCTTGTGCAGCCGGAGGATGTCTCTGCCTAGCAGAATCAGGATATCTGCACTGTTGTTGAGGGCTGGTATCTTGTTTGCTATCCCCTTGAGATGTTGGTGATGAAGAGCAGCCTCTGGCGTTGGGATCTCTTCTCGATTGGATGGAATCTGGTTGCACTCGACCAGTGTAGGTAACGGTATCTCGACGGTGTTCTCAAGAGATGTCGCTGTAAGACCACTGGCCCTTCTCCCATAAACCTCTGTAACACCACTGCAGGTACCTAAGGTGTAAGGGTAGGCATTTCCCTTTAAGTTAAACATATCAAAGAGTTCTGACCTTGCAAGTGATCGGTTGCTCTGATCATCCAGAAGGACGTACACCTTCACGGCTTTCTCTGGGTGACCGTTGGGATATACGTTCACCAGGCAAATCTTCGCACAGGACTTGTCCCAGAGGTCTTCTCCGCAGACTTCTGTGCATGAAGAAGATATTGTGGTATGGCTTGCAGTTTGAGCTGCGTCCTCCCCGCCATGGCTCGTGGTGGGGGAAGGAGTAAGTGTAGAGTCAGGACGGAATGGGTGGAGCGCTTGTACGTGGTCCTCACTGTCACACTCCATGCACTTAATTGTAGCTTTACAGTCTTTAGCAAGGTGTTCGGTAGAAGCACAGCATCTGTAGCATACCCCGAACTTCTTTAGAAGCTCCTTGCGTTCTTGGAGCGGTTTCTTCCTGAAGCCGATGCACTTTTTTAAGGGATGTGGCTTCTTGTGGATGGGACACTCACGATTTGGGTTCTCTATCTTTTCACCTTTGTTACTCTTGTCTGGGGGTGATGTTGGTAAGGGAAGAATATCCGTCTTCTTCACTGACACTGGACCCCTGCGGTTTCTGTCGTTCGAGCGTGCGCTGATGTATTTAGAAGGAGGTGAAGCTGGGCCACTGGATTCTTGGTAAGAAAAGCTTGGGTCGTTCTTGCGCTCTGCCACGTCTTTTATAAACTCACAGAAGTAGGAGAATGGAGGAAATGACACTTGATGGTCTTTCTTGTATTTTGACCCTAGTGTAGTCCACCTTTCTTGCACGTTGTACGGTAGCTTGGAGATAATGGGATTTACTCCACGAGCAGTGTCCAGGTAGCTGAGGCCAGGTAGGTGGGTGTCTGCCTTGGCCAGCTGGAGCTCTAACAGCAAGTCACTGAGCTCTAGGAACTTTGAACTGTCCTTGCTTGATATCTTTGGAAAACTCTGTAGACGCTTGAACAGTGCATTCTCTATGGCTTCTGGACTGCCAAAGTTTTTCTCTAGTCTTTCCCATGCAGCCATGAGACCAGCCATTGGATTACTGATATGTACAGACCTGAGTCTCTTGACACGCTCTGTGGATTGTGGTCCTAGCCATCTGATTAGCAGGTCCAGCTCTTCGGCAGCAGTGATGCCGAGGTCACTAGTTACGGTTCTAAAGGCATTTTTCCAACCTCTGTAATTTTCAGGTTGGTCGTCAAACCTTGTGAGACCGGTTTTAGTAAGTTCGCGGCGAATCATGTACCTTGCGAAGTCGGACATGTCTGTTCTTTCTGACTTAGGATGCACGAATGTAGGTTGAGCAGTGCTGTACATAGGGGTGGAGATGTCTTGGCCTTGAAACGTGGGTAAGTATGGAGTGGCATATGCATTTAGTCCAGCAACCGGTTTGGTGGGTATAGTCTCTGCTACATGCGGAGCTGGCACTATGCGGTTGTTGAAAGTATAATGACCTGCCGGTATATTAGATTGCGTGTAGATAATAGCCTGTGGAGTTTGATGAGATGCAGGGTCTTGGCACATACCGGAATACGAAGGAAATTCAAGTTTGGGAGCATTGTACTGACCTTGAGTGTAGGGTTCTGTAAGTGGATCGGCATCCTGGTGCCCTGGAGAAGCATGAACGCCATCAAGAGTGTTAGTGATGATCTGCGGTTCGCCATTTTGGCTTAGCACGTAGTCTCTTGTGCGTTCAATAGGGTCCTCTGCCTCCACTTCACACAAACTGATGCTGTCTCTTTGACTTTGTCCCACTGATAGCTCGCTCCAGGATCCTTAACTCCGCCATGGCTGTTGCGTGCTCACATTCCTTCTCCAGAGCTTCCTTGCGTGCTGCATCCGCATCCATTTCTGCTCTCTTTTGTGCTGTGGCTGCATCCATATCTGCTCTCCTTTGCGCAAAGGCTGCTTGTATCTTAGACGTTTCTGCCTTAGCACGTGCCCTTATAAGCTGCTGGCTGAGAGTGGAATATTTTGATGAACTTGACCTAGATGAGCGTTTTGAGTGCTTAGACGATTTGGATGAGCGAGATGATGCATCTGGTGTCCGTGCAATTTTAGCCTCTATCTTTGTCTTAATGTCGCGTACGGTGTAGTCTCTTTCAGAATTAAGCTGCTGGAAACTTTGCAATTCTTTTAAAGTCTCTGGCAAATTCAGTTTCTTCAGGAGAATAATGTATTGATCAGTCTTCTCCATATACATTTGGTATGCTGTGCATAATTGTTCTAGGGCTCCCTCAAGTGGTAACTCATGAGAAGCAGGCCTTGATACAGTGTCTATGTGACTCAGCACTTTCTCCCACAGTGAAGACACATCACTATATACAACACATTTTTCAGTCTCTAAATTCTCCATGACTTTCCATGTAGGTTTAACTGTACGTTTTCCTCTTTCACTAGCTGGTGGATGGGGATCTGGGTCTCTGTCCTGTGTTTGTAAGTCTGGTAGGGACATTGTATTCCTTGCTTCAGACATGATTTGCTTGCAGGCAGGAAGAGTGGATGATGAGGGTTATACTTCTCACTGTTTATCTGCAGTGTGTGCTTCTATGCACACTGGGGTCTGGCTGGGAACTGGGTTACTGTGTATCTGGGAAATGTCCTTTTCCACTGAGGTTCAGCACAGACCTTGAGTTACTGTCTCTGAAGGCAGGCTATTCCTTTTTACTATTCTGACTCATGGGTATGTAGAACGCAGTGGTGCCTGGATAGGCCAATTCTTTTGGGCGCTTCCGTATTGACCTGTACTCACGTTCATACCGATTTATCAGATAGCTTAACTCAGCCACGTTCTCATGTAAGAAGACTCCAGGAAAAGAGGATTGCTTTAACCGAAATTCTTGTATTATGATGAAAGCAGCAGGTAAAAAGGAATATTCAACAGAGGACATGTAATAGGATGCATACAGATATGGGGATGATGACAAAATGGAGAATAAGGGCGTGAACAAACATACATCACAGGACTACAGTGAGAGAGTTGGGACAAAATAAAGGGAAAGGCAAACTTCTGCCTAGAAAGAAAGGATGGAACACAAACAATGCAAACATTAAATGATTTCTCAAGTCGTGGGACATGACATATACACTGCACAGTACCACTCCTCCTGTCCTGTATATATACACTGCACAGTACCACTCCTCCTGTATATATACACTGCACAGTACCACTCCTCCTGTATATATACACTGCACAGTACCACTCCTCCTGTATATACACTGCACAGTACCCTCCACCTGTCCTGTATATATACACTGCACAGTACCACTCCTCCTGTCCTGTATATATACACTGCACAGTACCATTCCTCCTGTCCTGTATATATACACTGCACAGTACCACTCCTCCTGTATATATACACTGCACAGTACCACTCCTCCTGTATATATACACTGCACAGTACCACTCCTCCTGTATATACACTGCACAGTACCACTCCTCCTGTATATGTACACTGCACAGTACCACTCCTCCTGTCCTGTATATATACACTGCACAGTACCACTTCTCCTGTCCTGTATATATACACTGTACAGTACCACACCTCCTGTCCTATATATATATACACTGCACAGTACCACTCCTCCTGTATATATACACTGCACAGTACCACTCCTCCTGTATATACACTGCACAGTACCCTCCACCTGTCCTGTATATATACACTGCACAGTACCACTCCTCCTGTCCTGTATATATACACTGCACAGTACCACTCCTCCTGTCCTGTATATATACACTGCACAGTACCACTCCTCCTGTATATATACACTGCACAGTACCACTCCTCCTGTATATATACACTGCACAGTACCACTCCTCCTGTATATATACACTGCACAGTACCACTCCTCCTGTATATATACACTGCACAGTACCACTCCTCCTGTTTATATACACTGCACAGTACCACTCCTCCTGTCCTGTATATATACACTGCACTGTACCACTCCTCCTGTATATACACTGCACAGTACCCTCCTCCTGTCCTGTATATATACACTGCACAATACCATTCCTCCTGCCAATCCTGTTCCTGTCCTGTTCTCGGATAGGCGACATTGGTCTTTGGGAGGGTTAATATTGGTTTATTATTTTCAGGAATACTATGGGAAAATAAAATATACGGTATATATATTGGAAAACACATTTAAATGGATTATACCAAGTAATCCCCTTTCCCGAGAACTTTGTAGTTGCTGGGGTCCGACCGCTGGGACCCCCATGATCTCGAGAACCGGCGCTCTAAAGAAGCGATCAATCGTGGGCACTGTGGCGACATTCACACATAGCTCTTCAAATAACGCCTTTAAGAGGAGCGTTGAAGGGCACAACACAGTATAGGAAAATCCACTGATCGGGTGTGGGGGGAGTGTTAAGGTACCGTCACACTCAGCGACACTGCAGCGATATAGACAACGAGCCGATTGCTGCAGCATCGCTGTTTAGGTCGCTGTAGAGACGTCAAACACAGCAGCTCCAGAACGATGCAGGAGCGATCCTGTGACGTAACGGCGACTCATTTATCGTTCTCACAGGTCGTTAGCTCCATGTAAAACATTGCTGACATCGTTGCTTTTGCTGTCAAACACGACGATACACGCCGACCTGACGACCAAATAAAGTTCTGGACTTCTAGCTCCGACCAGCGATATCACAGCAGGATCCAGATCGCTGCTGCGTGTCAAACACGACGAGATCGCTATCCAGGACGCTGCAACGTCACAGATCGCTAGCGATATCGTTGTAAAGTTGCTGAGTGTGAAGGTACCTTTATAGTCTGTGGGCTGGTGGGGTTTGTGTGGCATTGCTCCTTTTTTGTCCCAGTCCGGCCCTGGACAGCTCTGCAGGGAGGCTGCCATACTTTGTACTGGTTTTACTCCCTGCATATTGTAGGGCAGCTGAAGGGTTCAGGTAGCAGTGTCATCGCCCTGTGTTGTTCTGTAGCCCACATCCCCACACTGACTATATACAGTGGGCAACTAAGGGGTAGACAGCAGTTCCTTATGAATAGTAGGGTCAGTGGGTAAATGTGTCTACCTGTTTTACAATGGTATGGCCCAAATGTGAGCTGAGGTAAAACATTGCCAGAAGCTAAGAGGGACCAAACTTTCTTCTCTCTAGCCTCTGACATGTCCATACACAGGCACTAATGCCCTCACACTTCTGCCAGTATGTACTGCCGTGTGTGTGGCAGTAGTTTTTCTAATAGTCTTATCACACCTGTCTGCCTTACTTCCTTGAGGAGGGACGGGAACCAAAGTTGACGTGTTCTAATATTGAAATTCCATTTCCCAGCTCTGGAAATTCACCACTTACGGTTGGAGGATTGGCAGTGATTGCATGGTTTAGAGGAGCACACTTCCATTTATAAGGGGTTGTCCCCGTCAGGCTGGGTTTACAGGAGGGATACCCTCCGCGAGGCTGGAGGTTGTGGTGCGTATACAGAATGTAAACTTCACTCTTGTGAACCCAGCCTACAACTAATTATGTAATGGTGCATGTATTACTAATGCAGATGACGTTTGCGTGTGTCGCCATTTCTAATTCATCTATATATTTTACTATATTATACTGCTCTGTAGTAAGCTCCGTTCTGCGCCCATATGTCTGTAGTAAGCTCCGTTCTGCTCCCATATGTCTGTAGTAAGCTCCGTTCTGCTCCCATATCTCTGCAGTAAGCTCTGTTCTGCTCCCATATGTCTGTAGTAAGCTCCGTTCTGCTCCCATATCTCAGCAGTAAGCTCTGTTCTGCTCCTATATCTCTATAGGAAGCTCTGTTCTGCTCCCATGTCTCTGAAGTAAGCTCGGTTCTGCTCCAATATCTCTGTAGTAAGCTCGGTTCTGCTCCCATATCTCTGTAGTAAGCTCGGTTCTGCTCCCATATCTATGCAGCAAGCTCAGTTCTGTTCCCATATCTCTGTACCAGCCTGTTTTTAAAGCCTGTTATGTCTGCTGCTTTAATGCAATGGCCAGAGGTAAGCAGGGAAAAGGAGGGCCACCGCAACTCGAGGGCCACTGCCTTGTGATTGCCCCCCAGGCTGAAAAGTGCCAGCCAGCCCCTGCCTCTTCCTCAGCAGCCGGCCGGCCGCACACAGGGGGCAGGGGCGTGTCTGCTCCACTGTGAGGCCGCTGTCAGGACACAGAGAACACAGCGCCCGAATCAGCTGCTTGGTGACCGGCCCGGGGGGCACATGCCCCTTTGCAACCCGGCCCAGTCCGCGCCTGCTTGTGGCTATACAAAACTTGCATTTTTTTATTTTTTATTAAAGTGGTATTTTCAAGTTTTCTCCTGAGCAGCAATTGCAATGTAGTCTCCTTACAGAAGTGTTCCCCAACTCCAGTCTTTAAGAGCTATCCAACATATCCCGTTTTCAGGAGTTCCTTAGTATTGCACAGATGATGGAATGATCACCTAGGCAATACTATGGAAATCCTGAAAACGTGATCTGTTGGGGGTTCTTGAGGACTGGAGTTGGGGAACAATGCCTTACAATCTCTTTAATGTATAGTTGCTTGGGGGAGCAGGTGCTGTTCCTTGAATAACCCCTTTACAACCTTTACGTCCAAGGTCGTCTCCCTCCCTTTGATGTGGGCTCCGATGCTAAACCCACATCTTCCTCGCACTTGACAGCTGATTTGATCAGCTGTCATGTGCCTCTAACAGCAGAGGGTGGATCCGTGATCCACCCACGGCTGTTAACATGTTAAATGCCGCTGTCAATCTCTGACAGCGGCATTTAACTCATGCAAACGCATCATAAGACATGCCCCTTGGTGCCCCTGTCACATGATCATGACATGTCATGTCAGCCAGGGCTTTGTAGAAAACCCACGTGACGGTCATTGTAAATCTTCTATGAGCATCAGCAAGATGCTGTCCTTCATAGGAGATCACGATTTATGCTACACATAGGCTAAAGCTCTGCCATGTGTATCACAGGCGATCAGATGACCAGAGCTTCAAGTTCCCTAACGATACTATTGAAACAAGTAAAAACAGAAAAAATGTTTTAAAAAATATTTTAAAAATTTAAAAAAATTAAAGTTCAAATCACTGCCTTTTTGACCCATTCAAATAAAACAATTAAGAAAATGCACATATTTGGTATAGCTGCATTCAGAAATCTATTAAAATATAAAGTAAATTAATCTGATTGGTAAACGATGTAACAAGAAAAATGCCAGAATTTTTTAGCTGTCGCAACATTGCAATAAACTGCAATAACAGGAGATCAAAACATTATATCTACACCAAAGTAGTATCAATAAAACTATCAGCCCTGTGCGCAAAAATTAAGCCCTTATCCAGCCCCAGATCCCAAAAATGGAGATGCTACAGGTCTCGGAAAATAGTGACTTTTTTTCCTTACAAACTTTGGATTTTTTTTCACCCCCTTAAATAAAAAAGAACCTATACATGTTTGGTATCTCCATACTCTTATTGACCCGTAGAATTATACTGGCAGGTGACTTTTGGCATTTAGTGAGTATGGTAAATAAAAGAACCAAAAAACAATTGTGGAATTGCACTTTTCTTTGCAATTCCAAAATTCCATGCAATTTTGCCCATAACCCACAGTTATACTTATTGGGCTCCTGCCCGTACGCAGTGCAACTGAGCTCTCCTGGCTGTTTCAGTTTTCAGGCATCCAGGACATTCTGGCCATATTAAGATCCAAATTGCCACTCATCCAGTTACTAATGCAGTCTTTCTACCTTAGAAAACTCCTTCCTGACATACACCAGTAAGCAGCTAAACTTCTTGTCTTCCTCTCTTTCTCTGTTTGTACAAAACTCATAAATAACTCTCTCTTAATACAAAAAATTCTCCCACCATCTTGGCTGGCTAGTTGTAACCCCTTCCCTACAAGATATCAATTCTTCCACAGCCCCACAACATAGGAATTGCAATAAACCATATAAAACAGTATGCAGCATTTCTATACAGATAATACAAAATATATGAACACTTTATTATAGCACATCACCATATCAAAATCACAATAGCAATATCTTCAGGAGCTCGCAACTATCTTCTCACTCCTTTACACCACCCTCCTTTTTAACGGTTGTCATCCTCGGCAACCAAGAACCTGAAAAATACAAATAGTACAGCAACCAACGCAACACACATTTTAACAATAGGTAGAATCTTCTCTCTTTGTCATAGGAGAGCAAGCGAAAAACTCATCCCAGTGTGAATCCATTAAGAACACAGTCCTTGTAAATAGGCAAACATTTCCTAAATGTGCATACAGACCTTGAAACAAGGACAAGACCATAGTCTTTTAAGAACATATGGCATAGTCCATCGCTGAAGGTGTATGACTCTCCAACTGTTCAAACGTCCTTCATCCAAGAGAAAGGGATGCAAGGGGTGCAGTAAAAACGAATAATTAAAATATAGCCTCTGGGATATTCTCTGATCAGGCCCTACTTCGGCCTTTTTTAGTTAAGTTGTAAGGGTTAAAGTTGACCAGCGATTTCTCATTTGCAAAACCATTTTTTTATGGACCACCTCACATTTTAAGTGACTTTGAGGGGCCTATATGACACAAAATACCCAAAAGTGAAACCATTCTAAAAACTGCACCCCTCAAGGTACTGAAAACCACATTCAAGAGGTTTATTAACCCTTCAGTTGCTTCACAGGGATTTTTGGAATGTGGAAGGAAAAAATAAACATTTACATTTCTTTCACAAAAATTTTCCTTTAGACCTATTTTTTTTTTTTACTTTAGCAAGGGTAACAGCAGAAAATGGACCATACAATTTGTTGCTATCCTGGGCATGCCGATACCCCATATGTGGTGGAAATCTACTGTTTGTGTACACAGCATGGCTTGGAAGGGATGGAGTGCCATTTGAATGTTTGAATGTAAAATTTACTGGAATAATTAGCGGATGCCATGTCGCGTTTGGAGAGCCACTGATGTGCCTAAACAGTGGAAACCCCCAACAAGTGACACCATAATTGGAAACTATACCCCTTTGATAACGTACCTAGATGTGTATTGAGCACCTTGAACCCCCAGGTATTTCACAGAAGTTTATAACGTTAAACCATGAAAATAAAAAAATCGCATTTTTCCCACAAAAATATTTTTTAGCTACAAATTTTGTATTTTCACTAGGGTAACAGGAGAAAATGGACCCCAAAAATTGTTGTGCAATTTCTCCTGAGTTCAACGATACCCCATATATGCTCAAGAAATGACTTTTGAGGCACAGTGCAAAGCTCAAAAGTGAAGTAGCGCCATATTACAGTGCAGATTTTGCATTTTCATGCTGGGAAAATGGTAAAAATGGCACCAAAATTTGTCCCACTAATTCTGCTGAATGTAGAAATACCCCATATGTGGCTGTACAGTGCTGCTTAGCCATACCGAGTGACTTGGGAGGGAAGGAGTGCTATTTGCCTCCTGGAGCACAGATTTTTCTAGAATAGTTTGCGGACTCCATATACGAGAGCCCCTGAGTGCTAGAAAAGCAGAATTCCTGCTCAAGTGACCCCATTTTGGAAATTATTACCGTTTGGGAATTTATCTACAGATGTAGTGATGATTTTGACTCCATGCATGTTTTCCAGAAACAAGCAGCAGTGGATGTTGCTGAGTGAAAATTGCAAACTGCCGTTGTAATGATGACCAGTAGGTTGCAGTCACCAGTACATTATGCCCAGCTCATGCTTCTGGAGACACACACCTGTAAATTAGGTGGGCTCTTATCACTACAGAAATGCGAAACATGTGGGCGCTAATTGTGGTTTAGGCACACTGGGGCTCAGAAGGGAGGGGGGGCATTTGGAATTGGGAGAAGAAAATTTGCTGAATATCTTTTGGGGGGTTAGGAGCCATTTCGCTTTTCCAGAGCCTTTGTGCTACCAGTAACGTGGAAAACCCCTATTTTTCCGTTAACAGATGACAGACCTAAGTGGGGACTTGCTTTTTTGTGGATTGAGTTGAAGCTTTTATTGCGAACATTTTACATAACATTTATCACATTTATCCGGCGCTCTACGCTGAGCACTTACATCGGTGTTTCCATCTAAGGGCTCATTCCCGCTTGCGATGAAATAGGATGAATGCAATCGAATAAAAAATCGGATTGAATTCTGACCAATGTTATTCTATGATTGTGTCTTCATCTGCCTTTTTTTTCTAGCTCGAATTGGATCATGATCGGACTGGAAAAAAAGTCGCAGCATGCTGCGATTGTAATCGAAATTCGGATCACTTCCCGCAATAGAAGTCAATGGGTGCGAGAAAAAAATCACACAGTACTTGGACCATGCGAGTGCTGTTTGATTTTTACACACCGATCTCCTTGTAAAAGCCAGCAATTCATATGCGGGTTCAATAAAATCACACTGACAGGTTAGAATAGATAGAATAGATATATTTACACATAAAATACACATATATATATATATATATATATATATATATATATATATATATATACACTGGATAGATAGATAGATAGATAGATAGATAGATAGATAGATAGATAGATAGATAGATAGATAGATAGATAGATAGATGAAAAGCCGGTAATTCAGCATCCACGGTAGGGTAAAATCACAGCAGGAGCTGACAGGATGGAAGAGAGATGGATTACATACAGTAAATACATATAGAATAGGTAGATATATAGATGTCTGTAACAAATACAATTAGCACAGGGTGTTTGCAGTTTACTGTGCATTTATTTAATTTAAAAACAATTCTTGGTTGGAAAAAAAATTCTGTGGGCTCCCGCACAATTTTCGTAACCGGCAGAGGGAAAGCCAATGACTGGGAGCACATGTTTATAGCCTGGGAAGGGGGTAATACCCATGGAGCTTCCCAGGCTATTAATATCAGCTCACAACTGTATACTTAGCCTTTACTGGCTATTAAAATGGGGGAACCCCCTAAAAAATGATGTGGGGTCCCCCCATAATTAATAACCAGCAAAGGCTATGCAGACAGCTGCGGGCTGATATTAACCCCATTACCCCCGAGGGTGGTTTGCACGTTAATGACCGGGGCAATTTTTACAATTCTGACCACTGTCCCTTTATGAGGTAATAACTCTGGAAGGCTTCCATGGATCCCAGTGATTCTGACAATGTTTTCTCGTGACATATTGAACTTCTCATTAGTGGTAAAAGTTCTTTGATATGACTTGTGTTTATTTGTGGGAAAAAAAACAGAAATTTGGCAAAAATTTTGAAAATTTAGCAATTTTCCAACTTTGAATTTTCATGTCCTTAAATCGCACAGATATGTCACACAAAATACTTAATAAGTAACAGTTCCCACATGTCTACTTTACATCAGCACAATTTTGGAACCAAAATTTTTTTTGCTTATGAAGTTATAAGGGTTAAAAGTTAAACAGCGATTTCTCATTTTTACAACACCTTTTTTTTTTAGGGACCACATCACATTTTAAGTCACTTTGAGGGGTCTATATGATAGAAAATACCCAAAAGTGACACCATTCTAATAACTGAACCCCTCACAACCGCATTCAAGAAGTTTATTAATCCTTCTGGTGCTTCACAGGGATTTTTGGAATGTTTAAAAAAAAAAAGAACATTTAACTTTTTTTCACAAAAAATTAATTCAGATCCAATTTTTTTTGTTTTCCCAAGGGTAACGGGAGAAATTGGATCCAAAAAGTTATTGTGCAATTTGTTCTGAGTATGCTGATACCCCATATGTGGGGGGAACCACTGTTTGGGCGCATGGCAGAGCTCGGAAGGGAAGGAGCGCTGTTTGACTTTTCAACGCAAAATTGGCTGGAATTGAGATCGGACGCCATGTCGCGTTTGGAGAGTCGCTGATGTGCCTAAACAGTGGAAACACCCCACAAGTGACCCTATTTTGAAAACTAGACCCCGCAAGGAACTTATCTAGATGTGTGGTGAGAACTTTGAACCCCCAGGTGTTTCACTAAAGTTTATAACGCCCGGGCGTGAAGATAAAATAATCATTTTTTTTCCACAAACACGATCTTTTAGACCCCAATTTTTTATTTTCCCAAAGGTAACAGGAGAAATGGGACCCCAAAAGTTGTTGTCCAATTTGTCCTGAGTATGCTGATACCCCATATGTGGGAAAAAACTATGGTATGAGCACACGTCTGGGCTCGGAAGGGAAGAAGTGACGTTTTGGAATGCAGACTTTGATGGAGTGGTATGCGGGCGTCCTGTCATGTTTGAAGAGCCCCTGATCTGCCTAAACAGTGGAAACCACCCACCAATAACCCACCCATTTTGGAAACTAGAGCCCCCAAGGAACTTATCTAGAAGTGTGGTGAGCAATTTGAACCCCCAGGTGCTTCACAGAAGTTTATAATGTAGAGCTATAAAAATAAAAAATCATATTTTTTCCACAAAAATGATCTTTTCACCCCAATTTTTTTATTTTTCCAATGGTAACAGAAGAAATTGGACCCCAAGAGTTATTGTGCAATTTGTCCTGAGTACGCTGATACCCCATGTGTTGGGGGTAAACCACTGTTTGGGCACACGGCAGAGCTCAGAAGGGGAAGAGGGCCAGATTTTACTCTTATGATTTGCAGGTGCCATTACCCATTGGGAGAGCCTATGAGGTGCCAAAAAAGCAGAACCCCCCCATAAGTGACCCCATTTTACAAATTACACCTTTCAATGAATTAATCTAGGGGTGCAGTGATCATATTGACACCATGGGTGTGTCACAGAGTTTTATACCATTGGGCAGCCATGTGGAGAGACTCGCGAGGAATGGAGCACTATTTGCCTATTCAAGTGAACGGGTCTGTGCACATGTCAATGTGTTTCCACGGACCGTGTGTCCATGGGTAAAACACGCTGACATGTCCATTTTTTAAAGTCAGCACAGGCCACAAAACATCCAGCACACGTGCATACGCATAACACACATGGATGTCATCTGTGTGACATGCATCAGGGCTGGGGAAGAAGCGTAAGGCTGTGTGCACACGTTCTGGATTTTTTGCGTTTTTTGCAGTTTTTCACTATAAAAACACGATAAAACCGTGAAAAAAAAGCTCACATTAAGCATCCTATTAATAGAATGCAATTCGCATTTTGTATGCACATGCTGCGTTTTTTTCCGGAGAGGAAACGCATTCCGGAAAAAAACGCAGCATGTTCATTAATTTGCGGAATCGCGGGGATTCCGCACACATAGGAATGCATTGATCCTAATGTAGCACCTCAGGAAGCCGGTTGTTACAGTGGTGTTGCCTTCCTTTCAGGGAGGGTGATGCCATGCCTGGAAGCGACAAGGATCGCTTTAACAGGTAGCACATACATGCAACACTGTTCTGACTCCAGGCCAGAAGGGGAGCTCTAGACCCAGTTTCAGGGGAGCTTCCCTAGAGATATCCTGGCTGGGGGAGGAGTTAGTTAGACAGAGGGAGAGGAGAGTTGGAGCCATGCAGACACGAGGTTCTGCAGCTCCTGACCGGAGTGGAGGAGTCAGACAGAGTTGAGTCTGTAGGAACATGTGAGGGGAAAAGAAGCACAGGAGAAGTGAGGAGCTGAAGGGGAGCTGCGACTGGGCTCCCTCCATGCTGAAGTGCAGGAACCGAACACTGGGAGTCCGAGGCTGTGTGGGACTGTATGCCCCACAGCAGAAACCAGAGGGCAGGGGATTTCAGGTCACCTGTCCACAACCACACCCGAAGGCACAGCAGCATATAGAGCCCGGAGTCACCGCCAGTAGAGACACCTGTAAAAAGTTGCCTGCTATGCGGGTACTGTCCTACATATAGGACAGAGAGGACCTTGTGTGAAACCTCAGGCAGCAAGGGATGCACACTACAGTGCAGTAAGGAAGTCTTCCAGTCCCACCTGGCTAAGGGGAATTCAAATTGCTTCCAGGCTGGCCGGACCTTACCATCATCTGTTACCGGTACCCTGGACTGTGGCTGCATACTACCAGTAAAAGGTAAAGAGACTGCAACCTTGTGTCCTCTAATTTTTTCTGGCACCACACCATCTACCATCTTTGCCTACGACACCGGAAACCCTGGGGACTAAGCTTCACCTGTGGGAAGCCACACCATCATTGCTGCAATAACATCATCCCCAGTGGATCCCTTTAAGCAGTTTCGGTCATCCCTGACCGAATACTACAGGTGGCGTCACGTAGCAGAGATGACTGAATGCTACCCAGTAAAAGTGATGGCGGACGGCAGTGGAGAGCCACCGGAACCTCCTGAAAGAGGAGTGGACTTCCCCGGTCGGCCAGAAGAAACCCCGGAACAGATGACAGAATTGGATCCGGAACTCCTCGGCACTGAGATGGAGGAGCTGGCCTGACAACTCCTGCGGTCTCAGCTGGCAGCGGTGACCGCGTGGAAGGAGACGCTGCTGAAGAGAATGACAACACCTAGGAAACAGACCCTGCCACCGGCACTCCTGACCCCAGCGAAGCCAGAGGAGGAGACCGGCACCGGGAACGCAGGTATGCACACTGCCCCAGTAGTGAAGGAGACCCTGGTGGGACCTTTAAAACCTCCGCTGACCCTAAAGCCCGGCCAGGTAGTCACAGCAGTAACCTGGGACCGCATGGCAGACCTGGGGGGTGCCCTGAAAGAACCTATGGTACCTGAACTCTTGTCCCTGGGGGCATGTAGGAAGGAGGAGGCAATATACTGGAGGCACCCAGAGACAGATCTAATGGGATTCCCAGAGGAGGCACAAGCTGGAGCTAATCAAGTGGAGATCGTTAGCAGGGAAAAGTTTTTGCCAGGAGCAAATACTTAAATTGGAGGCAGAAAAGCAAGAGCGCAGAGCTCAGTGGGAGGCCATGGAACAGTGCAATATGCAGGCCAAAGCCCAGACCTGCAAAGCTAGACCCGCTGATAGGGGTCCAATCAGACAAGGGACTGTAGTCTCCTTTAACCTGGATAGAGGATGGGGATTTATTCGGGAACCTGAAGTACCTACAGAACCGTTTGTAAACCGCAGGGATGTGGAGTCGCATTTGTTAAAGGGACATCCATACCATAAATTGTACCCTGGAGACCAAGTGACATTTACCCAGCACAAAGGTGAAAGGGGATGGTAAGCCCTTAATGTTAAGCTATGTACTGGAGAGCATGTTGACACACCTGGAGCAGCCAAAATGCAGCTCGATTGCAAGCAGCACAGACTGCAGTTGCTGGACAATCGGAGAGCTGTGGACACCATGAGTAGCCTTAAAGAAACAAGCAAATAATATCAGTTGGTGGTGTTTATTAGTAAACAGTTAATTACCTAGTTAAGAATGTTTGATTCTTGTTTATTAAGAGGCTAAAGGACAAAAAGGTGATGGACGGTGAATTGCCAGAAAACTTTACTGTAAATAGTTGGCACTTAAAGTGCTCCCCAGTGGACCCCTTTAAGCAGCGTCAGTCATCCCTGACCGAATACCACAGGTGGCGTCATGAACATTCTTTATTCAAAACAACCGCTTTAAAGACCTTACCTTTAACTTGGACGCCCAGGGCCGCGGACCGGGTCACTGCCACCGTGACTACCCCTTTTAATGACCACCGGACCCGCTATCGAGTATCCCCTAGGCCCTAGCGGGCGCTCCACTAAACCACTGAGCTACCATGCTGCTTAAAAAAGGGAATCTGTCCCCCCATTTTTCGACTATAAGCTGCGGCCACACCCATTAGGGGCTTATCCACAGCATTCTGTAATGCTGTAGATAAGCCCCCGATGTAACCTGAAAGATAAGAAAAACAAGTTAGATTATACTCACCCAGGGGCGATCCCAGGGCGGTCCGGTCTGATGGGCATCGCGGTCCGGGTCCAGCACCTCCCATCTGCATACGATGACGTCCTCTTCTTTTCTTCCTGCCGCGGCTCCTGCTCAGGCGTACTTTATCTGCCCTGTTGAGGGCAGTGTAAAGTATTGCAGTGCGCAGGCGCCGGGTCTCTCTGACTTTTACCAACGCCTGTACACTGCAGTACTTTGCTCTGCCCTCAACAGGGAAGTCACACAAAATATTAAATATGACTCTAATAGCACCACAACGTCATTCACCAATGTTATGCAACATATATTTGTATTTAAAGTTAATTATTTGTTTGAATATCACATTACTTTCTGTGGGCGACAAAACTTTTGTCTTGCCAAAATCTGACCATTCTTTGTCCATTAACTGATCAATATTTCTGCATTGATGCCAATTTGTTTTCTTAACCTAAACCACATTTCGGAGGGTTTCAGCTTTCAACAGAATAATTTATACAACCAATGGATGAATTAAGCGTCAGGTTATAAACTTTTATTTACATAACATGAATAAGCGACATAACTTCTGTCAGGGAGTGTAGGCCACCCTTCTGGATTCAGTACAATGTCCCCACTCATTGCCTAATAATCCAATGATTCAAGTGAGGTAGGAAAGTGCTGTAGCTGCATAGTCAGTGTGACTGTGAACGCATTATCCTGTGACATCCTGCAGTAACAGCACAGCTCCTTAGTAACAGCAGCAAGTCTCTAGAATTCCAATGTTTGAATTCAACTGTCTACCTCCCAAAGTGTGCATGTTGTTAATTTTTTATTTTTTTGCACACTATAGATGGCCAGTTTTAAAGCAAAGAACTTGCAAGTGATGTGCTCCTTGTCTAGTAAACCGACCACTACTGACAGCAGAGGTAGCGGGTAACCTAAGCATGGAACAATAAGCTATAGAAATAAAAATTCCTCAGTTCTTGAGAGGGAGAGGATTTTTAATAAATTTCATTGCTTTGCAAAGTTACTTGTTTTCAAAGGCACTTTGCAATTGTGCCTACGATATTTATGATGATAAAAATAGTAATCTGATATGTGATGTTCAATTTTAACCAGCAGATGGCAGATAACTTTACATACAGACTGTAAATATACATGAGCAGAGGAGCACGGCTGCAGTGATGAGTCACATTGACTCTGAAAAGTCACCACCTTCCCCACCAGGACAATAGCTGTAAGAGATGCTGGTCTGTTTTTCCAAGGCCGATGTCACATATCTGAGTTTCACGTTCTGAGAGCAGACCACATTGTCCGGACCATCTGTGGGTCTCCTAACCTAAACGCAACCTCATAGGCATCTGTGAGACTGCGGAGTTATGGTAAGTAGACCCGTGGCTGGTCCAGACATCAAAATCAGTACTTGGACCATGAAAGTCAAATGTGTGAAACCGCCTAAGGCCAAAAGATTTGAACGAAAAGCGGTTTGAGGCAATCTCTCCATTATTCTCCACCTCGATCCCACTGACTGCCTGTCCTACTTCTAGAGGTGAGACCTCCACCTATCAGGCCACAACTGTTTTGTGGAAATACGATAAATGTTCAAAATCGTTGTGGAGGCTTCTGTGCACAACAAATGCCCGAATATCAGAATCGTAAAACATCCTAATAATAGCACCACTTAACACCCATAGTACCATGAAATAATCGGCTAATAGTGCCACAGAATATACCGAAAGAAGAGTTTTATAATGCCAGAATTATACTGGCATGCATTGCCTTCAGAATACCGTGACAAACTGCCCTAATCACCATCCCATGCTGCCCACACAGTATACAGAATCATGTTATATCGCCTACATTATAATCCCTTATATGAAGGGTATACTCAGACATTATCTAGCGGACGGACGTCTGTTGTTCCTCCCCACTGCTTTGCATGTCTCCCACCAGTCTCCTTGCTTTCTTTTCCAGCAGGGGCCATAACATGACAGCTGCAGCCAGTTAAAATTAACGCCCATTGATTGCCTGCAGCAATAAAGTTCATTGCAAGCTGTAATAGACTCCTCGTGTTCGATTCCAGCTCCAAAATAGTTACACATCATTGGACATCCACTTGTAAAGGGCTATTCTCAAATTATTAAAGGGGTGGTCACAAGGCAAAGTAATTTTCATCTATATCACTATCTATTTAGTGCAATAATCCAAACTCTTTTCTAATATAAAACCTAAGATAAAAACAAAATGAGCAAATACTGTACTCTGCAGTAAATAAATAAACGGCAACAGTGTATGAAAATAACATACGGCACTTAATTAAAAAAAACTTAAAGCCATCCCACCACGTCAAAGTGACCTTATTTGGGATGGTCCTAGTATTAAAACCTTACCATATGTCAAATGATGTCAATGCGAATAAGGGCCAAGCAGGACCGAGACCCTGAGCTATATAAATGTAATTTTCAACTCAAAGATAAGGGAGGTCACACCCTTATCTGCACAGAGTGCAAAAAATCCTGAAACAAAAACCTAACGAGATAAACTGAAATATAAGTTTTCTAATCTGCTTTCATTAAAAATTCCACATCCTTCCTTAACTACACCCTAAATGCTATTCTATTTTTTGCCCTACTTCCTTTCTGATGATGCTTCATTTGAGAATCCCAGTGCATGCTGGGATATTCAAACAAAGCGTCATCAGGGGGCAGAGGCTGCAGTCACTGCCGCTGCCTCTGCCCCCTCTCTGAAATGAAGTATCATCAGTGACACCTGTATCAGAGGCTGTTTCAGGCCCTGTGCACTTTGCACGGTGTGATGTGCAATGCGCACAATGACAGCGTGCGCTCAGTTGTCAGCTCAAATCAGCAGTAACAAGCCGGCAGCTTAACATTGTTAGAATATTCAGCGTACAGAGACCTGTGTCCTCACTTGCAGGGGCAGCACTGGTTTCTGCACATCGGGTACTGTGACACCAGTCTGTTGCCAGCTCATTACTTCAGATCCGAACCGACAACAGTGAGCGCGCTGTCATTGTGCACAGTGCACAGCGCAAAGGGACTAGCCCACATCAACATCGGTGCTCCGATCGTGGGCATTTAACCCCTCTGATGCCGCTGTCAGTACTGACAACAACATAGAGGGGCATCACGCAGGGAGGGGGCTCCCTGCACACTGCTATTACGTTGTCCTGATGGTCTCCATGCAGAACCCCTGCCCCAAGATGGCTGCGGGGTCCTTCTGGGTCCTACAGGGAAGGTCTATTGTGAGCGCCTGCTCAGAGCAGGCAATGGCATGCCTCCTTCCCTGCCTGTCAAATCCTGATCTGATACTCTGCAGTGCAGAGTGTCAGATCAGCAATCTGATGTAATACAGTAATGTCCCATCCTGGGACAAAGTAAAAAAGTTAAAATATATATATTTTTTTAAAAAAATCCCTAAGTAAAGAAAATCAAAAGAAATAAATATTTTTCCAATAAATAAATGTATTTATGTAACTAAAAAAAAACAATAAAAGTGCACAAATTTGGTATCGCCGTGTCCGTAGCGAGCCGCTCTATAAAACTGTCCCAACCCCTGCAGTGAACACCATAAAGAAAATAATAAAAAACGAGACAAAAAACAATACTTTATCATCATACCGCCGAACAAAAAGTGCAATAAAACGTGATCAAAAAGACGGATGTAGATAAAAATGGTATTGCTGAAAACGTCATCTTGTCCCACAAAAAAAAGCCAGCACATGGCTCCATCAGCAGAAAAATAAAAAAGTTATAGCTTTCAGAATAAAGCGATGCACAAATACGGTAATTATTTTTTCTATAAAATAGTTTTTGCTGTGTAAAAGTGCCAAAACATAAAAAAATATAAATGAGGTATCACTGTAATTGTACTGACCTGAAGAATAAATCTGCCTTACCAATTTTACCACCAGCAGAACGATATTAAAAAAAAAGCAATTCCTGAATTGCTGGTTTTTGTTCACTCTGTCTCCCAAAAATCAGAATAGAAAACACTAAAAAAATGTCATGTGCCCGAAAATTGAACCAATAAATATGTCAGCTTGTCCTGCAAAAACAAGCCCTCACATGACTGTCGGCCAAGATATGAAAAATTATAGCTCTCAATATGTGGTGATGCAAAAACTAGTTTTCATAATAAAAAGCATATTTTAGTGTGTGACAGCAGCCAAACATAAAAACCCGATATAAATCTGATATCGCTGTAATCGTACCGACCAGAAGAATAAAGTCACCTAATCACTTACCGCACAAGGAACGGCGTAAAAAAAAATAAAATCAGTATTTCACGTGCTGTTGATTTTTTTCATTCTGCCTCCCAAAGATCGCAGTAATGCTCAGAGAACATTTATCCTGTGCGCTATGCTGAGCGCTTACACTGGGGGTTTCGTGTAAATCTCTAAAACATGTGATTGAGACAGAACCCCTGGAGGAAGATTCCCTGTAATGAGACAGATGGAGGCACTGTGGACGCCATAGGACCTGTGATCCGGTGATGTCCGTCTTTTTAGGATTGCATAAAAGTGGCCACAATTTTGTGCACTTCTGAAAAGAACAAAGCTGAACAGAGGCCAGACGGAGTCCAGAGTAACTCTGCTGCCTCATTATAGTAAATGGATCCCTCTGGGGTTTCATCTGAATCACATCATTTAGAGATTTAGATGGAAACCCCAAAGTAAGTGGTCAGTGTAGAGCGCCAGATAAATGTGATCGCAAATGTTCCCAATAAAAGCTTCAATTCAATCCACAAAAAAAAGCAAACCCTCACTCAGGTCTGTCATCCGTTAATGGAAATATAGTGGGCTTCCACGTTACTGGCAGCACAAAGGCTCTGGAAAAGCTAAATGGCTCCTCGCTCCCCAAAGAAATTCAGCAAATTCTCCTCTCCCAAATCCAAATGCCCCCCCCTTCTGAGCCACAGTGTGCCTAAACAACATTTAGCGCCAACATGTTTGGCATTTCTGTAGCGATGAGAGCCTGCCTAATTTACAGGTGCGTGTTTCTAGAAGCGCGAGCTGGACATAGGCTGCGTGCACACATTGTGTATTTTGCTGCGGATTCGCAGCAGTTTTCCATGCGATGTAAAAGTACCATGTAAACCTATGGAAAACCAAATCCGCTGTGCCCATGGTGCGGAAAATACAGTGCAGAAACGCTGCGTTGTATTTTCCACAGCATGTCAATTCTTTGTGCGGATTCCGCATCGGTTTACATCTGCTCCATAACAGGAATTCGCAGGTGTAAAACCGCAGGTGGAATCCGCAAAAAAACGCGGTAAAACAAAAAAAAAACAGTGCGGAAAAATCCGCACACCAATCCGCAACGTGTGCACATAGCCATAATGTACTGGTGACTGCAACATACGGTTCACTACAGTGTACTGGTCACTACAACAGCAGTTTGCAATTTTCACTCAGCAACATCCACTGCTGCCTGTTTCTGGAAAACACCCATGGAGTCAAAACCGTCACTACACCTGTAAATAAATTTCCAAAGGGTTATAATTTCCAAAATGGGGTCACTTGAGGGGGAATTCTGCTTTTCTAGCACTTAGGGGCTCTTTATATGGAATCATTTTTACCCATTTTCCAGTGTGAAAACGTAAAACTGGGGCTAACACACAATCTTAATAATAAAAATTTCAATTATTGCCCAATGGTATAAAAGTTTGTGACACACCTGTGGTGTCAGTATAATCACTGCACCCCTAGATTAATTCATTGAGAGGTTTATTTGGTAAAATGGGGTCACTTATGGGGGATTCTGCTGTTCTGGCACCTCAGGGGCTCTGCCAATGTGACAAAATCTGCACTATAATATGGCGCTACTCCCCTTCTGAGCTTTGCACTGTGCCTCGAGAGTAGTTTTCGACCACATATTGGGTATTGGTGAACTCGGGAGAAATTGCACAACAAACTTTGGGGTCCATTTTCTCCTTTTGCTCTTGTGAAAATACAAAATTTGTAGCTAAAAAATATTTTTGTGGGAAAAATGTGATTTTTTTTTAATTTTCACGGCATAACGTTATAAACTTCTGTGAAGCACCGGGGGGGTTAAGGTTGCTCAATACACATCTAGACAAGGTCGCAAAGGGGTCTAGTTTCCAAAATGGTGTCATTTGTGGGGTGTTTCCACTGTTTAGGCACATCAGGGGCTCGTCAAACATAATATGGTGTCCACT
The DNA here is from genome assembly GCF_051348905.1 of Ranitomeya variabilis. Classification (NCBI taxonomy): domain Eukaryota; kingdom Metazoa; phylum Chordata; class Amphibia; order Anura; family Dendrobatidae; genus Ranitomeya; species Ranitomeya variabilis. The sequence continues at coordinate 704,466,756 of NC_135234.1, read as the reverse complement.
AATTATTCCATCAAACTTTGCATTCAAAAAGTCAAATAGCACTCCTTCCCGTCCAAGCCCTGCCATGCGCCCAAACAGTAGTATTCCCCCACATATGGGGTATTGGCTTACTCAGGAGAAATTAAACAACAAATTGTATGGAGCAATTTCTCATGTTGCCCTTATGAAAATGCAAAATTTGGAGCTAAAAGATTTATCTGTGAAAAATTTGATTTGTTTTATTTTAACACCTTAACGTTATAAACTTCTGTGAAGCACCTGTGGGTTCAAGGTACTTAATACATATCTAGATAAGTTCCATAAGGGGTCTAGTTTCCAAAATGGTGTCACTTGTTTAGGCACATCAGGGGTTTTCCAAATATGACATGGCGTCCACTAATTATGCCAGCAAATTTTACATTAAAAAAATTAAATGGCGCTCCTTCCCTTCCGAGCCCTGCTGTGTGCCCAAACAGCAGATTTTCCCCAGATATGGGGTATCGACATGCTCAGGAGAAATTGCACAACAAAATGCATGGTCCATATTCTCCTGTTACCATTGCGAAAGTTAAAAAAAAAATAAGTCTAAAGGAAATTAATTGTGAAAGAAAAGTAAATATTTATTTTTGACTTCCACATTCCAAAAGTTCCTGTGAAGCACCCGAAGGGTTAATAAACTATAAACTAAAAAAGTGGTTTTCAGTACCTTGAGGGGTGCAGTTTTAAGAATTGTGTCATTTTGGAGTATTTCTGTCATACAGGCCCCTCAAAGTCAATTCAAATGTGAGGTGGTCCTTAAAAAAAATGGTTTTGCAAATTTTGCTGTAAAAATGAGAAATCGCTGGTCAACTTTTAACCCTTATAATTTCCTAACAAAAAAAATTATGTTTCCAAAGTTGTGCTGATGTAAAGTAAACATGTTGGAAATGTTATTAACTATTTTGTGTGATATGACTCACTGATTTAATGGCATTAAAATTAAAAGTTTGAAAATTGCAAAATCTTCTAAATTTTTCGCCAAATTTCCGTTTTTAAAAAAAATATTATTATTATTATTTATTATTATAGCGCCATTTATTCCATGGCGCTTTACATGTGAGGAGGAGTATACATAAGAAAAACAAGTACAATAATCTTGAACAATACAGGTCACAGCTGGTACAGGAGGAGAGAGGACCCTGCCCGCGAGGGCTCACAATCAACAAGGGATGGGTGAGGATACAGTAGGTGAGGATAGAGCTGGTTATGCAGCGGTTTGGTCGATCGGTAGTTACTGCAGGTTGTAGGCTTGTCAGAAGAGGTAGGTCTTCAGGTTCTTTTGAAGGTTTCGATGGTATGTGAGAGTCTGATGTGTTGTGGTAGAGAGTTCCAGAGTAGGGGTGATGCGCGCGAGAAATCTTGTATGCGATTGTGGGAAGAGGAGATAAGAGGGGAGTAGAGAAGGAGATCTTGTGAGGATCGGAGGTTGCGTGCAGGAAAGTAGCGGGAGACGAGGTCACAGATGTATGGAGGAGACAGGTTGTGGATGGCCTTGTATGTCATGGTTAGGCTTTTGTACTGGAGTCTCTGGGTAATGGGGAGCCAGTGCAGGGATTGACAGAGGGGAGAGGCAGGGGAATAGCGTGGGGGACAGGTGGATTAGTCAGGCAGCTGAGTTTAGAATAGATTGGAGGGGTGCGAGAGTGTTAGAGGGGAGGCCACAGAGCAGGAGGTTACAGTAGTTGAGGCGGGAGATGATGAGGGCATGGACTAGGGTATTTGCAGATTCTTGGTTTAGGAATGTACGGATCCGTGAAATATTTTTGACTTGAAGGCGGCAGGAAATGGAAAGGGCTTGGATATGCGGTTTGAAGGAGAGATCAGTGTAAAGGATTACCCCGAGGCAGCGAGCTTGTTGGACTGGGAGAGTGGGCAGCCGTTTTACTGTAATGGATAGATTCGTTGGGGAGGTCGCGTGAGATGGGGGAAAGACAATAAATTCTGTTTTGTCCATGTTAAGTTTTAGAAATCTAGCGGAGAAGAAGGATGAAATAGCGGATAGACATTGAGGGATTCTGGTTAGTAGGGTGGTGATATCTGGTCCAGAGATGTAGATCTGTGTGTCATCAGCATAGAGATGATACTGAAAACCGTGAGATTCTATGAGCTGTCCCAGGCCAAAAGTGTAAATGGAGAAGAGCAGGGGCCCTAGAACTGAACCTTGCGGGACTCCGACAGATAGGGGGCGAGGTGAGGAGGTGGTGTGTGAATGGGAGACGCTGAATGTTTGGTCAGTTAGGTATGACGAGATCCAGGATAGGGCCAAGTCTGTGATGCCAAGGGATGAGAGGGTCTGTAGTAATAGGGAATGGTCCACTGTGTCAAAGGCAGAGGACAGGTCCAGGAGGAGGAGTATAGAGTAGTGTTGCTTGCTCTTGGCAGTTAATAGGTCATTGGTGACCTTAGATAGGGCAGTTTCAGTGGAGTGGTGTGATCGGAAGCCTGATTGTAAGCGGTCGAAGAGGGAGCAGGAAGATAGATGGGAGGACAGTTCAAGATGGACGTGTTGTTCCAGTAGTTTTGAGGCATAGGGGAGAAGTGATATAGGGCGATAGCTAGATACAGAGGATGGGTCAAGAGAGGGCTTTTTGAGGATAGGTGTGATTGAGGCATGTTTAAAGCTTGAGGGGAAAACACCAGTTGTTAGTGAAAGATTGAAGAGATGTGTTAGAGTTGGGATGAAGACTGTGGCGAGGTTTGGGATGAAGTGGGAAGGGATCGGGTCAAATGCAGAGGTGGTGAGATGCGATCTTGAGAGTAGAGTGGAGAGTCGATCTTCTGTAATGGTGGAGAAGTTGGTTTTGGAGGTGGAGGGCTGGGTAGTTGGGAGGAAGAGCTCTGGGGGTTGTCGACTAAAACTGTCTCTGATGTTCTCAATCTTCTGCTTGAAAAATGAGGCAAAGTCTTCAGCTGAGATGAGTGGGGAGGGAGGAGGTGCTGGGGGACGGAGGAGAGAGTTGAAGGTGTTGAATAACTGTTTAGCGTTGGGAGACAGGGAGGATATGAGGTTTGTTTTGCTGTGGCGAGTGTGGTCTTGAAAGTAGTGAGGGACTGTTTGAATGCGAAGAAGTGCTCGTTGGAGTGGGATCTTTTCCATCTCCGCTCAGCAGCCCTGGAAGCTCGCCTCAGTTCTTTGGTCAGGCTGGTGTACCAGGGCTGTCTGTTGATTTTGCAAGCTTTGGTATGTGTGAGAGGGGCAAGAGATTCCAAAGCTGTAGCTATTGTGGTGTTATATAGAGCAGCAGCGTCATCCGCCTTGTGTAGGGAACTTATGTCTGTGAGAGGGAGGAGGGATTCAGAGAGTGAGTGTAGATCAAGGTGTTTAAGATTTCTGCAAGGGTCTGCAAGTTTGTGGGGTGGGGATTGTAGACAAGGAGTGGAGAGGGAAGAGAATGTGAGTAGATTGTGGTCAGAAAGAGGAAGAGGTGAGTTAGAGAGGTTAGATAGGGAGCAGAGGCGGGTGAAGATGAGGTCTGCTGTGTGACCATCTTTGTAAGTGGCTGCAGAAGACCATTGAGTGAGGCTGAAGGAGGAAGTGAGAGATAAAAGTTTAGTGGCAGCTGAGAGGGAAGTGTCAGTGGGGATGTTGAAGTCGCCCATGATGACAGTGGGGATGTCTGCAGAAAGGAAATGAAGTAGCCAGGTGGTGAAGTGGTCAAAGAAGGTGGTGGCTGGCCCTGGGGGGCAGTAAATGACAGTCAGTTGGAGGTTGGAGGGGGAGTAGGTGTGCACAGAGTGCACCTCAAAGGAAGGGAGGGTAACAGAGGGTGGCAGTGGGATTGAGGTGAAGGAGCAGTTATCTGACAGGAGAAAACCAACTCCTCCGCCATGCTTGCTGCTGGGGTGGGATGTGTGAGAAAGGTGGAAGCCACCATACGAGAGTGCAGCAGGAGAGGCTGTGTCAGAAGGGGTGAGCCAGGTTTCAGTGATGGCGAGGAAGGAAAGTTTGTGAGTAATAAAAAGATCATGGATGTAAGAAAGCTTGTTGCAGACAGAGCGAGTGTTCCACAGAGCTCCTGTTAGTTGGACTGGGGAAGCGGGGGCCGGGCGAATGGGTATAAGGTTAGAGAGGTTACAGACATTTGTGATAGAGCATGGATGGGAAGTAGAACTGACTGTGGGGATGTGGTGAGGAGGACCAGGATTTGGAGAGATATCACCAGCAGTGAGAAGGAGCAAAGAAAGTGTTAGAAGGTGGGAGCAGGAGAGGGCATGAGGTGGCTGTCTGTGCTTTGAGACAGAGGATTGTATGTTGAGGAACAGTTCTGAGGAGGAGGTGAGATGGATAGGGAGGATTGAAGAAGAGATGAACAGTTCCTTACTAGGTGTAGGGATTCGGGGAGTTAGCAGAAAGTGAAGGATTATGGGGGTGAAAGAGAAAGCAAACAGAAACATTGTTTACAGTGACTTGCCAGTTACCATCAGTTCCTTCTGGTTCAATTCTGGTATTAATTCTACATTAATCTTCACACTTCTAGGACACACTTATAGGAATCACACTGCAGACTGAAGTCATTGCAGACTTGTGCTATGCAATATATATATATATATTCAGGTGTGAAGCAGAGAGGAGTGGTCTCTGCTCATCTTGGTCAGGGAACTAAGGGTGGACCAGATGCATACAATCAAGCCAAAGTAAACAAGGTCATAAATAACACTGGGGTAAGCTGGGGTTCACTGAAAGGCATACCATGTGAATGCTAGGAGCAGAGGAAAGTCTGTGTGGAAAGTTGGGTGATGTACTATGTGCACTTCATAGACAGACAAGGCAGGAGAGCAGGCTGGAGAGCTGGGTGCATGAACATACGATGTGAATGCCAGGAGCAGAGGAAAGTCTGTGTGGAAAGTTGGGTGATGTACTATGTGCACTTCATAGACAGACAAGGCAGGAGAGCAGGCTGGAGAGCTGGGTGCATGAACATACCTGTAGGAAGAATAGACATGCTGGTTAGAGTGCGATGGTGGCAGATAGCAGGGCACAGTCTGTATACATCCTTCTGGTTTTAATTCTAAATTAATCTTCACACTTGTAGGACACACTTATAGGAATCACACTGCAGACTGAAGGTCATATAGAAGAAATTTAATCAGTATCGCAAAGTACAATATGTCACAAGAAAACAATCTGAGAATTACCGGGATTCGTTGAAGCGTTCCAGAGTTATGACCTCATAAATTGACAGTGGTCAGAATTGTAAAAATTGGCCTGGTCAGGAAGGTGAAAACAGGCTTTGGGGTGAAGTGGTTAAGAAAGCTTTCCTATAATTCACCACTGATGATAAATGGGCTCAAACACAGCTGCGTAACTACCACTGTCGCAGCGGCCGCTGCGGTGACCGGGCCTGGCAGGTCAGGGGTCCAGCAGGTCAGAGGCACCCGACTCCCCCCGCCGCCACTTTGAACTATACTGGCGTCTATGATGCCAGTACAGTTCAAAGCAATGATGGAGGAGAGGGCATCAGCTGATGCTCCCTCTTCCATCATTGCCCTCTGCCTCTGACACTGCGGGTGCGTGATGACATCACTTCATCGGGCAACCGCTGTGTGCAGTGCCCAGGCAGTGCAGCATCTGCACAGGTGAAGGTGCTTGGACCAGGAACAGGCTTCTCTGGAGCTGGCAGGGGGGCGCGTGGACCGAGCTGCCCAGGAGGGGGATACCACAGTGGCTCAGCCATCTGGAGGATCCGGGGATGAACATGGAGGTGTACAGGACCAGCAGCAGTGAGGTGTCTGCTGCCCATGTGTCGATGTCCTCGACATCCAGTGTCCCCGGCCCCCTGTGACACCAGCCCCATTTCCTCCCTGCTCTCCCACATCCCATGACCTTGTAGGTCCCCAGGTTCAGGTCATTGTGCTCCTCTGGGCACCCGTACGCACCTTGTCCTTCCTCCCCTGGTCCCCCAATGCTCCCCATCACCCATGCTCTGAGTCGTCCTGCACCCCCATGCATTCCCTGCCCCTTGTCCCCGTGTGACCCATCTGCCCTGTTTTCAAGTCCCTTCAAGTCTCCCCGTCCCCTTTCTCACCATGTTTCCCATCTACCCTTTCCTCATAATCCCTGTTCCCATGTCTCCCCCCTGTCTTCCCCTGTCCCCTTGCAGCCCAGTCTCCCCATGCATCCCTATCTACTCTGCTCAGACCCCTTGTGTCCTCTTGTGCCTGTCTCCCTTGCCCCCTAGTCCCCGTGTGTCCCCTTGTGCCCTTCTCCCCTTCCTCCTAGTTCCCATGAGTCCCCTTGTGCCTGTCGCCCTTGTCCCCTTGTGCTTGTGTCCCTTGTCCCCGTGTGTCCCCTTGTGTCAGTCTCCCTTGCCCACTAGTCCCTGTGTGTCCCCTTGTGCTTGTCTCCCTTATCCCCTTGTGCTTGTGTCCCTTGTTCCCATGTATCCCCTTGTGTCATTTTCTCTTGCCCACTAGTCCCTGTGTGTCCCCTTGTCCCTGTCTCCCTTGTCCCCTTGTGCTTGAGTCCCTTGTCCCCTTGTGTCTCCTTTTGTCAGTCTCCCTGGCCTACTTGTCCCCGTGTGCCCCCTTGTGTCAGTCACCCTTGTCCCCTTGTGTCAGTCTCCCTTGCCCTCAAGTCCCCTTGAGCCCTTTTCCCCTGCCTCCTAGCCCCCGTGTGTCCTCTTGTGCCTGTCTTCCTTGCTCCTTAGCCCCCCGTGACACCCTTGTGCCTGTCTCCCCTATCCCCTTGTGTCCTTCTCCTCTGCCCCCTAGTCACCATTTGCCTGTGTCTTTCTCACTGCCCCTTTATGGAGGGACTGCATTATACTATGAGGGGGGGCTGCATTATATTCTATGTGGGTTACATTATATTGTATGGCGGGGCTGCATTATACTTTTGTGGGGTGGCTGCATTATACTCTATAGGGTGGCTGCATTATATTCTGTGGGGTGGCTGAATTATACTATATGTGGACTGCATTATACTGTATCGAGGACTATGGGAAATACATTATACTATATGAAGAACTATGGGTTGCATTATACTATGGGCAGTGAATTGTATGAAATGGATGAAGATGTCAGTGCATTATACTATATGGAGGACTGAGCAGTGTATTTTAATATATGGAGGACTATGAGGAGTGTATAATACTATATGGAGGACTGAGGAGTGTATTATACTATATGGAGGACTATGAGGGATGCATTATACTATATGGAGCACTATGAGCAGTGTATTATACTATATGGAGGACTGAGGAGTGAATTATACTATATGGAGGACTGAGGATTGTATTATAATATATGGAGCACTGAGGAGTATATTATACTATATGGAGGACTGAGCAGTGTATTATACTATATGGAGTACTATGAGGAGTGTATTAAGCTATATGGAGCACTATGAGGAGTGTATTTTAATATATGGAGGACTATGAGGAGTGTATTATACTATATGGAGGACTAAGGAGTGTATAATACTATATGGAGGACTATGGGGAGTGTATTATACTATATGGAGGACTATGGGGAGTGTATTATACTATATAGATGACTATGAACTGTGCAGTATATTATATAGAGGACTAAGGGGGTGCATTATATTATAAGGAAGACTATGGGGATGCATTATACTTCTTATATGGATCCCCATGACTTCTATGCAAGCCCCTGATGAGTATATCTTCTTTTATACATTACATAACAATGGCAGTACAGGGGATAAATATATACCAGGATGGGGCACCAGATAGTTACACCAATGAGGTCACAATATACAACTTTGCAATAAAGCTATAGTGTGCAAAATGAATAGGGAAAATGTGAATTTGGGTGGAAAATATTTTTGGCATGGTGGGGGGGCCCCATTTGAAAGTTCGCACCGGGGCCCATAACTTTGTAGTTACGCCACTGCTCATACACATAACACTTTTGGGTTTTACAATCACAAATATTCCATGATAAACAGCTCTCTTGGATGATAAACAGCTCTCTTGGATCACAGTAAATCTAATTGTTTACTGTTATGTTAATGTCATTAATCAATTATTCATACATCACTGAATTGTGATGCTTTGATCACCACATGCCAATGAGCGAACCCAGCTGTGCAGGAGGGAAGAGGGAAATATTTTAGGAACAGATTACAGACTCCCTAAATATACTGATGTTTTTTGATGGCACAATCTCATGGCAAACCATTGTCAAAACACATTTAAAGGGAGTCTGTCAGCAGGTTTTTACTATGTAAGCTGAAGACAGTGTGAGGTAGGGGATGAAACACTGAATTCAGCAATGCATTACTTACCAATCTGTGTGCTGTCGTTTACGTACAATTAAGGTTTTATCACAAGGACCTTATGACTGCTCGGACTACAGTTACAGTGAGACCTAGTCTGACCATGCCCCCTCCTCTGATGAGCAGCTCACTGTCAGTAGACAATGTACATAAAGACCCTGATGTGGGTGGGGTTAGCTTCTTCAGCTCTGCTTCATCATATGTCTAAGATCTCTGATTGTGTCAGAACTGCTGCACCCAGTAAACTAAGAGATATATCGTTGGAATCAGGGTTTCCTTTCGTACATTATGCTGCTCTCAAATGAAGAAGCAAAATCCTGATGACCGATTCCCTTTAATTTAAAAAAAAAGGGACTAGAAGTGTTTCTTATCTTTCCACTCCTTTCTTTAGTTTTCCCCTCATCTCCATGATGGTCGAATTGAGGAGGATCACTGGATTTAAGTGTTTGGATGACATTTGCCTTTATATGAATAAAAAAATCTTGTTTACAGCTGGAGTAGTTCACTTTTGTATCAGATATTTGCTCCTGGACAAGCAGCTTAACTCGTTGTACCTCTGAATATGTATCCATGTGAATGAGAATTTTTCCAAATGGTTGAACTGATTAATGGGCAGGGCCGGTTTTAGACAAAGTAGGACCCTGGTCAAAAGCTAAAAGTGGGTCCCCAAATACTAACATATTGCACCATCGCACAGAAACATATAGGGTGCATTTACGCAAACTGATTTCAGACTTGACAAGTGCGATCAACTATTAAAGTAATCTGGAGCTCGTGTATCGGCCTTTTTACACAGGCTGACGTAGAATGATGGGTAGATCGTTCATAAATAGATAATTCTGTCCCAATCTATATCATGTTATGGACAGCACATCTCGTTTACAGTGCTGTTGAGAACAATGGTCCTGATATTCATTAAGACCATCGTGCATAACAGTTTTAATTAACGGGGTTGCTGGAGTAAGATGTGTTAAATTTATTCAAAGGCACACATCACTTAATGAATCAGAAATCTTACGTGTCTTAAATGTCATGTACCTATGGCAGAAATGAACTTCTAGGACTAAAGAAGTTAGAACATAAGAACATGAAGCATATCAACCACCAAAAAATACGTAGTAATTAAAAAGGTATATTTTTAATGACACAGAAGTCCTTATGTGGCCCCCTGAGAAAGCCAATGCGCAACGCACGTAGGGGCGCGTGTCTACACTCACAGCCATGAATATGGGTAAGAACTAATAATGGGATTACTTGCTTCACCACTGTTTAGGTCTAAAAACTTGAATGGTCAACGATCTTACAAAATTAATGATATTACATATTTTCCGCTATGTGGTGGTAGTGAGCCTGTCGTTTCCTAAAGTACTTTTTACGTAATTAGTTGCATTGTCACTATATACACTCACTGGCCACTTTATTAGGTACACCTGTCCAACTTCTTGTTAAAACTTAATTTCTAATCAGCCAATCACATGGCGGCAACTCAGTGCATTTAGGCATGTAGACATGGTCAAGACAATCTCCTGCAGTTCAAACCGAGCATCAGTATGGGGAAGAAAGGTGATTTGAGTGCCTTTGAACGTGGCATGGTTGTTGGTGCCAGAAGGGCTGGTCTGAGTATTTCAGAAACTGCTGATCTACTGGGATTTTCACGCACAACCATCTCTAGGGTTTACTGAGAATGGTCCGAAAAAGAAAAAAAATCCAGTGAGCGGCAGTTCTGTGGGCGGAAATGCCTTGTTGATGCCAGAGTTCAGAGGAGAATGGCGTAAACAACATGAAAGCATGGATCCATCCTGCCTTGTATGGAGCATCTTTGGGATGTGCAGCCGACAAATCTGTGGCAACTGTGTGATGCCATCATGTCAATATGGACCAAAATCTCTGAGGAATGCTTCCAGCACCTTGTTGAATCTATGCCACGAAGAATTGAGGCAGTTCTGAAGGCAAAAGGGGGTCCAACCCGTTACTAGCATGGTGTACCTAATAAAGTGGCCGGTGAGTGTATATATATATATATATATATATATATATATATATATACAGTACAGACCAAAAGTTTGGACACACCTTCTTATTTAAGGATTTTTCCGTATTTTCATGACTATGAAAACTGTAAATTCACACTGAAGGCATCAAAACTATGAATTAACACATGTGGAATTATATACTCAACAAAAAGTGTGAAACAACTGAAAATATGTCTTATATTATAGGTTCTTCAAAGTAGCCACCTTTTGCTTTGATTACTGCTTTGCACACTCTTGGCATTCTCTTGATGAGCTTCAAGAGGTAGTCACCAGGAATGGTTTTCACTTCACAGGTGTGCCCTGTCAGGTTTAATAAGTGGGATTTCTTGCCTTATAAATGGGGTTTGGACCATCAGCTGATAGTCCTACTGAATAGACTGTTAGAGTTTGTATTATGGCAAGAAAAAAGCAGCTAATTAAAGAAAAACGAGTGGCCATCATTACTTTAAGAAATCAAGGTCAGTAAGTCCGAAAAATTGGGAAAACTTTGAAAGTGTCCCCAATGCAGTTGCAAAAACCATCAAGCGCTACGTGTCTTTGTGCGACGCCGAAAAGGTGAACAGATGGACTCTACATCTCCGGTTCCCACCGTGAAGCATGGAGGAGGAATTGTGATGGTGTGGGGGTACTTTGCTGGTGACACTGTTGGGGATTTATTCAAAATTGAAGGCATACTGAACCAGGATGGCTACCACAGCATCTTGCAGCAGCATGCTATTCCATCCAGTTTGCGTTTAGTTGGACCATCATATATTTTTCGACAGGACAATGACCCCCAAACACAACTCCAGGCTGTGTAAGGGCTATTTGACCAAGAAGGAGAGTGATGGGGTACTACGCTAGATGACCTGGCCTCCACAGTCACCAGACCTGAACCCGATCGAGATGGTTTGGGGTGAGCTGGACCTCAGAGTGAAGGAAAAAGGGCCAACAAGTGATAAGCATCTCTGGGAACTCCTTCAAGATTGTTGGAAGACCATTTCCAGTGACTACCTCTTGAAGCTCATCAAGAGAATGCCAAGAGTGTGCAAAGCAGTCATCAAAGCAAATGGTGGCTACTTTGAAGAACCTAGAATATAAGACATATTTTCAGTTGTTTCACACTTTTTTGTTAAGTATATAATTCCACATGTGTTAATCCATTGTTTTGATGCCTTCAGTGTGAATGTACAATTGTCATAGTCATGAAAATACAGAAAAATCTTTAAATGAGAACATGTGTCCAAACTCTCGGTACTGTATATATATATTACAAAAAAATCAAACCTACACATTATTGGTATCGCCGTGTTCAGAATCGCCCAATCTGTCAATAAAAATAAATTAACCTGATCGCAAAACAGCGTAGCGAGAAAAAAATTCCAAACTCCAGAATTACGTTTTTTTAGTCGCCGCAACATTGCATTAACCTCTTCCCGACATGCCCCCTGAGAAAGCCAATGCGCAACGCACGTAGGGGCGCGTGTCTACACTCACAGCCATGAATATGGGTAAGAACTAATAATGGGATTACTTGCTTCACCACTGTTTAGGTCTAAAAACTTGAATGGTCAACGATCTTAGAAAATTAATGATATTACATATTTTCCGCTATGTGGTGGTAGTGAGCCTGTCGTTTCCTAAAGTACTTTTTACGTAATTAGTTGCATTGTCACTATATATATATATATATATATATATATATATATATACAGTACAGACCAAAAGTTTGGACACACCTTCTTATTTAAGGATTTTTCTGTATTTTCATGACTATGAAAACTGTAAATTCACACTGAAGGCATCAAAACTATGAATTAACACATGTGGAATTATATACTCAACAAAAAGTGTGAAACAACTGAAAATATGTCTTATATTATAGGTTCTTCAAAGTAGCCACCTTTTGCTTTGATTACTGCTTTGCACACTCTTGGCATTCTCTTGATGAGCTTCAAGAGATAGTCACCAGGAATGGTTTTCACTTCACAGGTGTGCCCTGTCAGGTTTAATAAGTGGGATTTCTTGCCTTATAAATGGGGTTTGGACCATCAGCTGATAGTCCTACTGAATAGACTGTTAGAGTTTGTATTATGGCAAGAAAAAAGCAGCTAATTAAAGAAAAACGAGTGGCCATCATTACTTTAAGAAATCAAGGTCAGTAAGTCCGAAAAATTGGGAAAACTTTGAAAGTGTCCCCAAGTGCAGTTGCAAAAACCATCAAGCACTACAAAGAAACTGGCTCACATGAGGACCGCCCCAGGGAAGGAAGACCAAGAGTCACCTCTGCTTCTGAGGATAAGTTTATCTGAGTCACCAGCCTCAGAAATCGCAGGTTAACAGCAGCTCAGATTAGAGACCAGGTCAATGCCACACAGAGTTCTAGCAGCAGACACATCTCTACAACAACTGTTAAGAGGAGACTTTGTGCAGCAGGTCTACATGGTAAAATAGCTGCTAGGAAACCACTGCGAAGGACAGGCAACAAGCAGAAGAGACTTGTTTGGGCTAAAGAACACAAGGAATGGACATTAGAGCAGTGGAAATCTGTGCTTTGGTCTGATGAGTCCAAATTTGAGATCTTTAGTTCCAACCACCGTGTCTTTGTGCGACGCAGAAAAGGTGAACAGATGGACTCTACATCTCCGGTTCCCACCGTGAAGCATGGAGGAGGAATTGTGATGGTGTGGGGGTACTTTGCTGGTGACACTGTTGGGGATTTATTCAAAATTGAAGGCATACTGAACCAGGATGGCTACCACAGCATCTTGCAGCAGCATGCTATTCCATTTAGTTTGCGTTTAGTTGGACCATCATATATTTTTCAACAGGACAATGACCCCCAAACACAACTCCAGGCTGTGTAAGGGCTATTTGACCAAGAAGGAGAGTGATGGGGTACTACGCTAGATGACCTGGCCTCCACAGTCACCAGACCTGAACCCGATCGAGATGGTTTGGGGTGAGCTGGACCTCAGAGTGAAGGAAAAAGGGCCAACAAGTGATAAGCATCTCTGGGAACTCCTTCAAGATTGTTGGAAGACCATTTCCAGTGACTACCTCTTGAAGCTCATCAAGAGAATGCCAAGAGTGTGCAAAGCAGTCATCAAAGCAAGTGGTGGCTACTTTGAAGAACCTAGAATATAAGACATATTTTCAGTTGTTTCACACTTTTTTGTTAAGTATATAATTCCACATGTGTTAATTCATAGTTTTGATGCCTTCAGTGTGAATGTACAATTGTCATAGTCATGAAAATACAGAAAAATCTTTAAATGAGAACATGTGTCCAAACTCTCGGTACTGTATATATATATTACAAAAAAATGAAACCTACACATTATTGGTATCGCCGTGTTCAGAATCGCCCAATCTGTCAATAAAAATAAATTAACCTGATCGCAAAACAGCGTAGCGAGAAAAAAATTCCAAACTCCAGAATTACGTTTTTTTAGTCGCCGCAACATTGCATTAACCTCTTCCCGACATGCCCCATACTAGTACGGCGCATGTTGGGTCCCCTGCTTTGATGTGGGCTTCGGCGGTGAGCCCACATCAAAGTCGCGACATGTCAGCTGTTTTGTACAGCTGACATGTGCGCGCAATAGCAACGGGTAAAATCGCAATTCATCCGCCGCTATTAACCTGTTAAATGCCGCTTGAGCGCATCGCCGACCCCCGTCACATGATCGGGGGTCGGCGATGCATCAGGATGGTAACCATAGAGGTCCTTGAGACCTCTTTGGTTACTGATACCGGCCTGCTGTGAGCACCCCCCTGTGGTCACCGCTCATAGCAAGCCTGCATTTCAGCTACAAACCAGCGATCTGATGATCGCTGCTATGTAGCAGAGCTGATCGAGTGGTGCCAGCTTCTAGCCTCCCATGGAGGCTATTGAATCATGGCACAAGTTAAAAAAATGTTTTTAAAAATATGAAAAAAATAAAAAATATATAAAAGTTTAAATCACCCCCCTTTCGCCCCATCCAAAATAAAACAATAAAAAAAATCAAACCTACACATAGTTGGTATCGCCGCGTTCAGAATCACCCAATCTATCAATAAAAAAAAAGCATTAACCTGATCACTAAACGGCGCAGCGAGAAAAAAATTTGAAACGCCAGAATTATGTTTTTTTGATTGCCACGACATTGTATTAAAATGCAATAACGGGCGATCAAAAGAACGTATCTGCACAAAAGTGGTATCATTAAAAGTTTTGAATTTTTTTTCACCACTTAGATAAAAAATAACCTAGACATATTAGGTGTCTATGAACTTGTAATGACCTGGAAAATAATAATGGCAGGTCAGTTTTAGCATTTAGTGAACCTAGCAAAAAAGCCAATCAAAAAACAAGTGTGGGATTGCACTTTTTTTTGCAATTTCACCCCACTTGGAATTTTTTTCCTGTTTTCTAGTACAAGACATGGTAAAACTAATGGTGTCGTTCAAAAGTACAACTCGTCCCGCAAAAAATAAGCCCTCATATGGCCATATTGACGGAAAAATAAAAAAGTTATGGCTCTGGGAAGGAGGGGAGCGAAAAACGAAAACACAAAAACGAAAAAGGGCCGCGCTGGGAGGGGTTAAAATGCAATAACGGGCAATCAAAAGAATGTATCTGCACCAATGTGGTATCATTAAAAACGTCAGCTCGGCACGCAAAAAATAAGCCCTTACCCGACCCGAGATCCTGAAAACTGGAGACGCTACGCGTCTTGGAAAAAAAAGTTTTTTCATCAATGTTTGGAATTTGATTTTCAGCACTTACATAAAAATAGCCTGGACATGTTTGGTGTCTATGAACTCGTAATGACCTGGAGAATCATAATGGCAGGTCAGTTTTAGCATTTAGTGAAACTAGCAAAAAAGCCAAACTAAAAAAACAGTGTGGGATTGCACTTTTTTTGCAATTTCACCGCACTTGGAATTTTTTTCCCATTTTTTAGTACATGATATGGTAAAATCAATGGTGTCGTTCAGAAGTACAACTCATCTCATGATTAGTACCTATTAGAACCTCCTTTATAAAGTGTCACAGCTTGTAAATGCCTTTTTGCAGCCAGTCAATAGTCTTTCAATTCTTGTTTGAGGGATTTTAATCGATTCTTCCTTGGAAAATTCTTCCAGTTCTGTGAGATTCCTGGGTCGTCTTGCATGCACTGCTATTTTGAGGTCTAGCCACAGATTTTCAATGAGGGGGGGATATCAGGGGACTGTGAGGGCCATTGTTAAACCTTCAGTTTGCGCCTTTTAAGGTCATCTATTGTGGATTTTGATGTGTATTTAGGATCATTATCCATTTGTACAAACCATCCTCTTTTCAACTTCAGCTTTTTACAGATGGTGTTATGTTTGCATCAATAATTTGTTGAAATTTCATTGAATCCATTCTTCCCTCCACCCATGAAATGTTCTCTGTGCCATTGGCTACAACACAACCCCAAAGCATGATTGATCCACCCCCGTGCTTAATGGTTGGCAAGATGTTCTTTTCCTGAAATCGCTTTATCTTGGCTGTCGGGTACAATTTACGCGCTAAACATTCTCAAATTTTTCCAATTTTTTTTAGAGCAATGGTGCACTTCAAATTTCATACATTTCATGTTTGCATGCTATAGCACTACAGAGTGATACTTTTTCTGTTACTTATTAGGCTGTGTGCTGTTGTTTCTATACAATAAGTGTTTTATTAAAATGAAGTTATGACTGCTTGGACTACAACACGCATGCATTCTGATCCAACTCCGCCCCAGCACTGATTAGCAGCTTACTGTCACTATACAATGTATACAGAAAGCTGTGGTTTGGATGGCGTTCGCTTTTTTAGCTCTGCTACATGCTACATCTAATAAATCTGATTGTATTTTAACTGCTGTAGCCAGAAAGTAATGTGATACATCGCTGGAATCATGGTCTATTTTCCTACATTATGTTGCTCTCAGATGAGGTAGATAAGGCAGATAACTGAATATGTAGTAAAAATGTATATTGTGGGATTGCCTCAAATTGTCAAAAACTGCAAATTTGCATGTGGATTTTGCTGTGGTTTTGGCCTCAGATTTTACGTTAGTCCACTGCTCCTCAGTCTTTGCCACTTCAACTGTTTTGTAACTACAACTCTCAACCATGCCCCAGGAGCCAAATGTTGGGAATTGTAGTTTCACAACACAGCATAGAATTGAAATCAATATTGACAATCTGACAGCAGGGTATACTGCTCCTGTAAATGGGCCCGGAGGAGTGTAACTTTGGTGCACGTGCTGCTCATGTGCCCAGAGAACTGCACACGTGCAGCACAAGGTCCAATGTAAGTGAATTGGTCAATTCACATGAGCAATCTTGCATACTGTCCGTCTGTCCATGTAGAAAACATTGCATGATTCATTCATTTTGTTCGTTTGGCAGACAGAAGCGTGCTTGTTCAATTGTATCGTGTGGCACACAGCATGATGAGCACGGGGCAGCACATGCTACTGACTGGCCTGACAATCTATGCAATTGTGTACACTTGGATATTTCAGAAACTATCACAAATATTACTGTATATCATTTAAATACTTTAAGTTTTTTTTTTTTTTTTACAAATGTTTTATTTATTTATAAACGACATTGCTGTTTATTCATTCTATCTGCAGAGAAAATGTAATACTAATAAATAGGGCGGCATTAGCCTTGACATTTTCCAGCAAAAATATACAGCACACAAATGTAGCCGTTATATCACTCCCTCCTAATACACTCAGAAAATTCTTTAAAATTAAAAAGTAGGATGTTTTGGTGGATTTTAGGTACATGTTCTCATGTGGCAGATTTATCACAGAAAGGACCTTTTACGTCAATGTAGCCTGCAGAAATGCATGCACTTCTTAAAGGGAACCTGTCATGTAATGTAATGCTATAGGCAATATGGGTTTAATCTGCAGGATTATAGTGTTTTGACACTAAGAGCCCCAGATGCCGGGAGGAAATTAACTTTATTCCTTCCCGGCAAGGTTCGGGCAGCATCGGCACAGGTTCGGTCACCGCTCTGTGAATAAAGAGCGGCAGCTGTAACCACGTCCTCAGCGCTGACTGAAAGCAGCTGAGTAGTAGACCCGGCTGTCAGTCAGTGCTGGGGATGCGGTTACAGCTGCCGCTCTCTATACACAGAGCGGTGACTGAACCTGTGCCGGTGACACCCCTATTTCTAAATGGCCAATGTTGTCGGGAGAAATAAAGTTACTTTCCTTACCGACAGCAGGGCTCTCTGTGCCAGTGCCGCAAGGTGTAAGAATGCTATTACCCAGCAGATTAACCCCATATCTGCAGGTTAATAGCGTTATTTTAATTGACAGGTTTTCTTTAAGGAGAAAAAATATATATATGTATGTGTGGCTCACGCACCCATGCTGTGTAGCTCTTGGTTGTCTGCCCACTCGAAGAATTAAAATACTAAGGAAGAGAGAAAAGCACAACAGGGTCTTAACCAGTTAAAATTTGTTAAAACAAATAAAGGTTATGCTAGCCTGATTGTTGTGAATTGTGATCACACAACATTTAAGAAGGCATGGGGTAATCCCAGCTGCATCAGGTCCACGGGTCCAAAGACCAAACTGAAGTATGTGGAAAGGAAAAAAGTGGAAAATCTGCGCTGCTCGTAAATAGTAAATCCAGGTCCACACTAGGAAAATATGCATACACATAAGCTCACAATCAACCGAGCATGCAGACCGCTTTCTCTGCTGACTCACCCGAAGAAGAGCGCTTGGCGTTGCTGAGTATTCATTTGTTTTCAATGAGGTAGAGATGGAATTGCTGAAAGACACGACTGTCAGCGGCTTATCGCACCTAAAAACAAATTGGTCAGATGTTGAAAATCCAACTGCCCACTCCTCCTCTCCTCCGGCATCATCTGTTGGGAAGCGGTCAGGTGGCTAATATACACATCAGATGGTCATCCCATCCTGCCAATAATAAACAGGTGTAGCACACTTTCATTCTGTCACAGGAAGACTTGGTGGGCAAGAGCTAATAACCCGGGCCCCTGCAATTTCCCTCAGACTAGGGAAATCCTGACTGACCCTCTACCTAGAGTTTACACTGATGGTGTGCATGTCTAGGCCTCGACCCTCGCCCTGTCTCCTGTTTCAACCCTAGGCTGAAACCACCGCGCACCACCCAGTGAAAAGATAATACACCAATACCCACAGTTAGCACAGACAGGGATAACGGAAAATATACACCACGCCGCAGTCACTCAGGAATACACTATAAATGTGCAGGGCAAAACAAATACAAATATAGGAAGGAGTAAATAAGACAAAGGGAAATATACACCACCAGCAACGATACTCCAACTACTAGCTCACCACTCCAGACAGAGATAACAACGCACAAGATAGAAGCTATAATCGGCAACGCCCAATGTTCAGGAGAACTATTTAAAGGCAGTGGGCATGGCCCAGCTTCCAATCCGATCACCAGGTAAATTAACCCCGGACCAGCTAGATAAAATCTAGCCGACGCCAATGAGCGCATAGTGGACAAAAGCGGAATTACCGCTGTCTGTCGGACGACCTGGTCTAAACAGCGTCCGACATGACACATCCAAAGTGTACGTGGCTTTTAAGGTATATTGTGATACAGTAGTGGACTCATGCACCTTTAAGACAACCTTTTCATAGTTTTGTGCAGAGTGGTCATGTGCATCAGTCCTTAATGGGAATCTGTGAGCAGATTTTGCTATTTAATCTGAGAGCAGCAGGGCAAGCAGCCTGATTACAGGGATGTGTCATTTATTAGGCTGTATGTTGAAGTTTCAATACAATCAGTGTTTTATCCATAGGAGATTACACTAGAGGACTAGGTCTCTAATACCAGGCAGTCCAGATAATCTGTGTAACCCCACCCCCAATCACAGAATCATAGAATGTTACATTTGGAAGGGACCTCCAGGGTCATCTGGTCCAACCCCCTGCTCAATGCAGGATTCATTAAAGTATCTCAGACAGATGTCTGTCCAGCCTCTGTTTGAAGACTTCCATTGAAGGACAACTCACCACCTCTCGTGGCAGCCTGTTCCACTCATTGATCACCCTCACTGTCAAAACGTTTTTTCTAATATCTAATCTGTATCTTCTCCCTTTCAGTTTCATTCCATTGCTTCTCATGGTTCCATGTGCAAATAAAAATAATGATGATTCCTCTGCACTGTTACATCCCTGCAGATATTTGTAGACAGCTATTTAGTCTCTTTGTATCTTTCTTTTTGAAAGGTAAACAATCCCAGATCCTTTAACCGTTCCTCATGGGACATACTTTGCAGTCCGCTCACCATCCTGGTAGCTCTTTGCTAAACTTGCTCCAGTTTTTAATGTCTTTTTTAAAATGTGGTGCCCAGAACTAGACAAAGTATTCCAGATGAGGCCTAACCAAGGAGGAGTAGAGGGGGGTAATTACTTCATGTGATCTAGCCTCTGTGCTTATCCTAACATATCCTAGAACTGTGTTTCCCTTTTTTGCTGCTGCATCACACTGTTGACTCATGTGCAGTCTGTGGTCTATTAGTATACCCAAGTGTTTTTCACATGTGCTGCTGCTTAGTTCTATTCCTCCCATTCTGTAAATGTAATTTTTGGTTTTCTTGCCCAGATGTAGAATCTTCCATTTCTCC
The DNA here is from genome assembly GCF_051348905.1 of Ranitomeya variabilis. Classification (NCBI taxonomy): domain Eukaryota; kingdom Metazoa; phylum Chordata; class Amphibia; order Anura; family Dendrobatidae; genus Ranitomeya; species Ranitomeya variabilis. The sequence continues at coordinate 704,446,829 of NC_135234.1, read as the reverse complement.
CTGTTAAATACCTTTCTTCTCCAGATGTTGAATCTTGTATTTCTCCCTGTTAAATAAAATTCTATTAGTCGCTGCCCATTGCTCAAGCTTATCTAGAGCCTTCTGAATACTTTGTCTGTCTTCTCTAGTGTAAGCTATCCCTCTTAGCTTTGCATAGTCTGCAAATTTGATTAGCTTACCTTCAGTTCTCTTATGTAGTTAATTTATAAAAACACTGGGGTCAAGACAGAGCCTTGTGGAACCCCACTTGAAACACTCTTCCAATTGGATGAGCAACCATTTATTACCACTCTTTGAGTATGATCACTGAGCCAGTTATGAATAAAGCCTTGTCAATTCCATACTTGGTTATGTTTTCAATAAGGATAGTATGAGATACTTTATCAAATGCTTTGCTGAAGTCGAGGTATACTATATCTACCGCATTTTTCTGATCCACCCAGTCAGTGATTTCAGCATAGAAGGAAATTAGATTAGTCTGGCATGACTTGTTTGCTACAAACCCATTCTTATCCAAGTACTTACATACATGCTGTTTAATAATTTGTTCAAATATCTTTCCATCACCGATTGGCAGCTTGCTCACAATATACAGTGTAGACAGGAAGCTGCCAGCTCAGCATTCTGACCACTGCTACATCCACATCAGAGACAAAAGAGATTCTGTCAAAACTGCACCAAGAAGTCCAGTAAGTGAAACATCGATGGAATCAGGCTCTCAGTCACTACTTTTTGCTACTCTCAGATAAGATAGCAAAAACCTACTGACAGATTCAATTTAATAATTGATTTGCTGGCAGCCACAAAATTTGACAGTTAATTTTATTTCAATTTCTGCACTGAATATTTCCATCTTTGTAATAAAGAATATACATGGTATGATCTACTTTTTTTCCATTAATTTTCACTCGCTTGTCTTTAGAGCAAATATGGATATACGTCAGTTACCGTAGACACAAGAAAAACCATTAAGCAAAAGTATTAATAAATAATTTTCTGCTTTATTAAATGAGAATATTAAAACAGACCGAGCTAGAATGTAATTAAAAATGTAAAAATGTAAAAAAAAACACAAAGAAAACATCGCAGTAATAACTTACAAAGCAGCAGACTGAGTATGGAAGATAAGGGTAACACTAGCTTCTATGTGCGAAATATATTTACAGTATATGAAAGTGAAATTCTGCTTCTAATCAAAATCTATTTATTTGTGGAAAAACAAGTAAAATTGTAATTTTTTTTCCTTTGTGCTTTTTTGCATTGATGTCAAGCTAATGTGTTCAGTGTTCTCCATTCACTTTTAAATTTCCGCATGTTTGTTTTAGATCAATGACGTCCGTATGCCAGAACAGGTTTACTTATATTGTGTTTTGTGGAGCATTTTAGTTACCGTACAATCTTAACTTGTCTAATTATTTCCATCCAAAATCTACTAACTTTACAACGAAATCACATACACATATGAAAAAAAATCACTTGGGAACTAATGTTGTTCAGCCTATTCCGCCTTCCTTCTGAGATTTCTCCTACATTTTTGGTGTGTAATGGTGGTTTTTCTAACAGTTTTGCAAACCCCCAACCTACTGTCTCCTTCCCCATCCTTCTGTAGAATGTAAGCCTATGAGGAAAGAGTCCGCTCCCCTCTGTACTGTACCAGTCTGTCATTGTTAGTTTGTTCACTGTAATTATGTTTGTATCTTGTCTGTAACCCCTTCTCATGTACAGCACCATGGAATCTATGGTGCTATATAAATAAATAACAATAACAGCATTTGGGGGGGGGGTTTCATGTGTTTTTTTTTTTGTCCAAAAAAGTCTCTCGCAGGAATGAGAAGTAGAAGTTTCCTTTATATTTCCCATTTCTTTTGATTTTTTTTGGCTTTGATTTAAATTTAATTAAGAACTGCAGTGACATTTAGAAGGGTACCAGATATATGGGCCTTTTTATCTAGTGCTAAATTTTATAGTCATTCCAAGGGTCGTGGCTCTCAGGATTCTAGGATTCTCTGGGGTTTAGGCTGGTCTGCATTATTGGCCACTACAGAGTAATAATCTGTGTGATGGAGCTGCGGTGTTCCATGCTATCACACAATTTACATCAGTCCACTCTCAGCTGCATACAACTGATGCGTACCGAGACGAATGTTGACCCACTACCAATATATCTATCCAAAGCATAGGTCACCAATATCATAGTACTATTAAAATATTTAATTTAGAAGTCTCAGTAATTTTTTTTCCTAAACCCTCCTAATTATGTATGTGACATATTTCCCTTCTGGTCCATTTGTGGGCTTCTTCTTTAAATAGGAAGGCGAGTCTTAAGCTACTGTATGTGACAGTGCAGCGCCCCAGGGTCCTGGTCGTTGCAGTAATATTATTCTCCTCTAGGGCAGAGTGATGTTACGTCTGAAGGCAATAAAGGAGATCTTTTTACCAGGTATCACAAACAACACACTTCACACTCCAGTCCACCAGGGGGAGCTATGCTCCTATTTATTAGGGCACTCTTCACAATTAGGTAAAACTGGTGGTCTGGATAGGAAGTTAGGCAGAAGCTGACTGGGCTTCACCCATGCAGCACCTGTCAGGCAGCCAGAGGGGAAGGACGAACATCTAAGATCTGCAGACAGAGAGGTCCTGGACAGGGGTGGGATCCTGTCAGAGGCCTGGCCAGAAGGCCACGGAGCTGCGTCGGCCCGGCATGCGGCAGCATCCTAAGAAAGAGACAAGAACAGCAAATTGTATTGTAGAGAGTGAGAAACTAAGTCATAGCAAAAGGAGAGGAAACCAGGAGTTCTGCCCTGTAAAAGGCTGCCTCCTTTCTGAGGCGCAGGATCCGGTAGCCGGAACACCGAGGGAGTCATCGTCTCCAAGCTTTGCTCCAGAGACCGGCAGGACAGCTAATTCCATATTATCTGCCCGACCCATACACAGGAGGCACGGTGGCAACTTGTGGGGGCCGGGGCGTGCTAGAGTCCCTGTAAAAAGCCTCAGGCCATCAGTCATATGGGTTTGTCCTATCCTTACCATCAGGGGGACAGAGAAAGAGACATAACATCTAGAACATCTACAACAGTTGTGAGGACCTTACCGAGACGCTCAGCAGGGAGGTACTACAACACACAGATGCTAGAGGAAGGCTACTGATTTTCACCTGGATAAGGGGACTCTGGATTTGCCTTCAGACCGGCCGGACTCTGGGGTTCTGGACTGTGGATGCTGAAGCCTTCAGTAAAGGTAAAGAGACTGCAACCTTGTGTCCTCGTTCTTCACTGCGCCTTGCACCATCCACCATCTACACTCTGGGAAGCCCTGGGGATACACTTTGCCTGTGGGAAGGTATATCATCTAGCTGCCATAACATCACCCCAGCGGACCCCTAAGCAGCGTCAGTCACCCTGGCCGAATACCACAGGTGGCGTCACGAACATTATCCCTTTAAAGACCTTTCCCCCATTTACAACGGACATACCTAGGGCCACGGACTGGGTCAGCCACCGTGATATCCCCCTTTGAGAACCAAAGGGCCCGGTACTGAGTTCCCCTAGCCCTTGGGGGCGCTCCAACTGCAGACCTGTGAATCCTCACCGCACGTTCTGCACTCTGTGAGGATTAGCCCGTGCCATGTGACTGCTAGTAAGCAATATGTATACTCCCAGCCACATGCCGAATAGACGTGCGTTCAATGTAAGTGTATTGAGCAAGACCGGAAACAGTCTAGTTGGAATGTGGTCAGGAGTATGTATATCCCATACTTGCGGTCACATGACCGCTATCCCTGGGCCGGCATCAGAGAAGCCTAATAGTGCGTAATGCACATGATTTGAAGATTCACAAATCTTCAGTGACATAGTGCAGCGCCCCAGAGTCCTGGTCGTTGCAGTAATGTCGCTCTTCCACCAGGGGGAGTGATGTTACGTCTGATTGTACTAAAGGAGTTCACCTGACCAGGTATCACAGTCACACACTACACGTCACACTCCAGTCCACCAGGGGGAGCAAAGGTTCTATGTACTAGGCCACTCCTCACAGATGGGTAAAACTGGTGGGTTGGATAGGAAGTTAGACAGAAAGCTACCTGGGTTTGACCCAGAGAAGACCTGTCAGGCAGACAGGGGAAGAATGAGGAACATCTGAGCTGCAGACAGAGGGTCTCTGTCATGGGTGGATCCTGACAGAGGCCAAGCACGAGATAGAACGTTACGGAGCTGCGCCTGCACTTCATTGCGGCAGCATCCTAAGAAAGTATATTGTGGAGAGTGAGAAACGAGATCACAGCACAAGGAGATAACACCGGGAGGAGTCTTGCCTTAAGACCGGCAACATCCTTCTGAGGTGCATAGCCGGTGGCCGGAACACCGAGGGAGTAATAGGCTCTACGCATTACTTCAGAGACCGGCAGGACAGTTAATTCCAAGTTGGCTGCCCGACCTTAATACCTATGAAGACAACGGAGGCAAATTGTGGGAGAGGGGAGTCTCTAGGGTCCCTATAAGATAGCACCAGGCCTACCCCCTCATACGGGTTGTCCTATCCATATCATCTGGGGGACAGAGAGAGAGAACATCAGAAACATCCACGAAAGTTGTGAGGACTATCCTGTGGTGCTCAGCAGGGAGGTACTACAACACACAGGCGCTAGTAGGAAAGCTACTGATTTCCACCTGTAAAGGGAACTCTGGATGTGCCTTTGGACCGACCGGATTCAGCCAACCCTGTGAACAGTACTCTGGACTGTGGACGCTGAAGTCTTCAGTAAAAGGTAAAGAGACTGCAACCTTTGTGTCCTCGTTATTCATTGCGCCTTACATCGTCCACCATCATCACCTACACATCTGGGAAGCCCTGGGGATATACTTCACCTGTGGGAAGGTACATAATCTAGCTGCCATTCCATCACCCCAGCGGACCCCTAGCAGCGTCGGTCACCCTGACCGAATACCACAGGTGGCATCACGAACATCGTACAAACAACTACACCTTTAATTGGGCGCCCCTCAGAAGGGCCACGGACCGGGTCGAGCCACCGTGATATCCCCAGAACTGAGAGAAACAGACCCGGTACCGAGTACCCCACTGCCCTTACGCGTGGGGGCTCTCCAACTTGGCGTCACGAACAGGATCAACTTAAGCCTGAAAATCAGGTCATGTGTGCCTTGGAACTGTGCCAGAATTGTGCTTGAACTGTGATTTATTGCAAAGACTGTGTATTGCCATTTGCCGCCGAAATTCCCGCCAAAACCGCCGCCATTGCCTCGCCACGAGGAGCGCAGGAGAAGAAGAAGGGCGTGCCATGGGAGGAGACCACAGAAGCGGCGCCAAAAGTGACGACCGCCCCCTCCGACTACTGCTGCAAGATGATGACGTGCCCCTAAGCAGAGAACCGCCCCCTGATTTGCAACGGCGGGAACGAGGGGAAGAAGGAGCTCCACCCCGAGAAAATGGAGGAGCGGTGTGCATGTGCGGCCGTCGACCTCGAGGCAGTGAGAGCGACCAGCGAGTACCTGAATGACGACGGAGTGATCTAGGACTGTCCCCGCTGACCGGAGGTGGACTTGAACCTGCCGCAGCTGGAGAATCCGGACTCCTCGGATCCGCCGGTGGAGGAGCCGAGTCCCCACTCTGGGATGTGGAGCTGACAGCAGCGAAGAAATGGAAGTCGGAGCTGTGCAGGAAGATAGCAGTGGAAGAACCGAGGTCCGAGTCGCAGCCGATTCCAGCGTCTTCATCAATGGAGCAGATCGACATCGGTGGAACCAGATCAGACGCAGGTATGGAAAGTGCCCCGACCGATCCTGCCCCCGTGACCGCTCCCCGTCCCGACAGTAACCGATCCACCGCCGCTGAGCTCGTTGTGGTAGCCCCTGACACCATGGAGAAGATAGTGCCTCCGTTACCGACAACTATGGGGGAACCACTATACGTGAGCGCCGAGGGGGTGATCTTCAGATGGGACGCTCCAAAGATTAGACCGGACGGGTCCCGACAAGGAACTTATATTGCTGTGCTCACCTGGGAACAGTATAAACAATGCCTAATTTCGCACTGGAAAAACAGAAAGGAGACAGAACAAAATGACCCACCGTAAGTACAAAAACCAAAGACTGAACGCGGTAATAAGAACTTGGTAAAACAGGAAACCGTACTAGCTTTTTACCCGAAACGGGGTTGGGGCTTTATACAGGAGTCGGGACTACCGACTGAAGTCTTTGTTACCAGCTACGATGTGGAGGCCCACTTCCGCGACAGATATCGGAACCGAATCTTACGCAGAGAGGACCAGGTGACCTACACTCACCAACGGAGTGCACAAGGCTGGTGCGCTCGGAATGTTAAGCGATGCGAGCCTGCAGTAGCGCCACCTGCCGTCCCGACTGCGACTAACTCTGAACTGACAAATCCTAACACTACCACCACTGTGTGCATTATTGCCGCTACTGAACTGGCTACCTAAACTGACATTCGAATCCAGACTCCTAGTGAATTGACCGCACCTGAGAGACGAACCAATGACATGGACACCGCATCAGCCGAGAACACGGGGCCAAAGCTTTCCCGGTCAGGAAGTGTTCATTACCGACTGATGCCTTGCAGCTTACTATGAGAATAAACCTCGGAGAACCGAAAACTGTAAATAGTTAACTGTTTGATTTTCTGCTTCTGCTGCTAAAACCCATCCAGCAGGGGCGGAACTACCGGGGTCGCAGAGGTCGCGGCTGCACCAGGGCCCGGGCCCAAAAGAGGGCCCGGTGCCGCCGCGACCTCTGCGACCTCGGTAGTCCGCCGTGGACGCAGCTTACCGGGCCGCCGCCAGGATGAATTGCAGGCTGAGCGGCCGGTCACTCATGCCTGGTCTCAGCTAAGCTCAGCTTAGCTCAGCTGTAGCGCGTCCTGAGTGAGCGGTCACGTGGTACCGCTCATTAAGGCTCATGAATATGCGCATATTCATGAGCCTTAATGAGAGCGGTATCACGTGACCGCTCACGCAGGAAGCAGGAGCTGCGAGCCTGCGCCTGTGCGCCGGGAGTCGGGACAGAGAGCCGGAGGGATGTCGCCGTCGGCGCGCCCGCTTGGTGTGAGACTGTCAGCTGACAGGTGAGTATGACAGAGGACAGGGGGGATTGAAGGAGGACGGTAAGCCGCCCGTGCCATGGGAGAAGGAGCGGGGAGCGGAGGGGGGTGGTGGAGTGATGAGCCATGCATGGGGGGGGAGAGTGATGAGCCATGCATGGGGGGGGTAGTGGGGAGTGATGAGCCATGCATAGGGGGAATATGAGTCATGCATACAAGAGGTGGGGGGGATATGAGCCATGCATACAGGGGGCGGGGGGGGGGGGGTGGATATGAGCCATGCATACAGGGGGGGAATTATGAGCCATGCATACAGGAGGTGGGGGGGAAATGAGCCATGCATATGGGGATATGAGCCATGCATACGGGGGGGGGGAATTATGAGCCATGCATACGCGGGGGGATATGAGCCATGCATACAAGATGGGAGGGGGTCATTATACACTATTGAGCATCATATGGGGTCATTATACAGTATGGAGCATCATGTGGGGTCATTATACAGTATGGAGCATCATTTGTGGCCAATATACAGTATGGAGCATCATGTGCGGTCATTATACAGTATGGAGCATCATGTGCGGTCATTATACAGTATGGAGCATCATGTGCGGTCATTATACAGTGTGGAGCATCATGTGCGGTCATTATACAGTATGGAGCATCATGTGCGGTCATTATACAGTATGGAGCATCATGTGCGGTCATTATACAGTATGGAGCATCATGTGCGGTCATTATACAGTGTGGAGCATCATGTGCGGTCATTATACAGTATGGAGCATCATGTGCGGTCATTATACAGTATGGAGCATCATGTGCGGTCATTATACAGTATGGAGCATCATGTGCGGTCATTATACAGTGTGGAGCATCATGTGCGGTCATTATACAGTATGGAGCATCATGTGCGGTCATTATACAGTATGGAGCATCATGTGCGGTCATTATACAGTGTGGAGCATCATGTGCGGTCATTATACAGTGTATGGAGCATCATGTGCGGTCATTATACAGTATGGACTAGGGCAGCAGAAACTCTAAATACGGCCCTGACTGTGGGGGCAGGCCGTGCGGCGTCACGTTCCTCGGCTCCTCCTCCTCCTTTTCGCGGGGCTGCCAGGCGCGCGCGCGCTGCCTGGGGGACTTCGAGCGGTGAAGGTACGTGCAGCAACATGTGGGACATGTGGGGGGTGCGACATGTGGGTGCGCCATGCTCTTCCCAGGTCCCGGGCTGCCTGGCGATGCCGATCGCCGGGCCCAGGTATGTCCGGGCGGCAGGAGCCGGTGCCATTATCGTTTAGCTGGGGGGGGGTGCCCTGCATAGTGCTATTGGTCAGCTAGGGGGGGGGTGTTTTTTTTGCAATAGATATTTACTTCTTAGTTTAACATTGTATGCGTGTGTCTGTATATCATTTTTTTTTTTTTTTTTGGGGGGGGGGGGGCCCCATTCAAAAGTTCGCACCGGGGCCCGCAGGACTGTTGTTACGCCCCTGCCATCCAGGGTTATTCTTCTTAAAGGGATCCCTTAGTTTACCCGGGATCCCTATTGTTTCTAAGTTTTGCACAAGTTTTCTACAATTATCAAAGGACTGCCGAATCATGGATGGTGAATGATTCACAAACTGTTCCTGTAGTTTGCACCTTCTTAAGGGTGCTCTCTACTGGTTTTACAAAGAAGAGCTTTTTGAAGAGACTGTTCCTGATTACAGCGGGAAAGTTCTTGCTTTAAACTGACTTGCAAATTGATTGTTTGCACTACCTCAGGAGAGACTTGGTTTCCTCTTAAAGGGAATGTTAGTTGTTGCACTTCGCCTAAAAGTGATAATGTTGCCTTAACTAGTTAGATAGTAATAATGTTCTTACATAGTGATAGTATGTAGATAGAAGTAGAAATGTTAATAATGTTCTTTGAATAATGTTCTTTGAATAAAAATTGAAGTTAAAGTAAAAATTAGAATTTTATGAGAGGAAGCTAAAGAAAGATTCAGTAGGCCCGTAGGGGTAGACAGATAGTCCTGCATACGTGAAAGTGAAAGAGAAATGAAGAGAATGTTGATTTGCACTTTTGAAGTTTTATAGTATACCTTTAGTGGGTACACACCCTTAAAGGAGAGATACTGTTTTGTATTTAGTAGGTAGCATACCCATATGGGTAATAACGGTCATTCATAGTTAGTTCATTAATTAATAGGTGTTATTTAAAATCATAAGCACAATGTAAATATGTTCTTGTTTGCAACGTTCAAGTGTTCTCACCTCCCATAAAGGGAAGCCTTGTTATATTTACTTGTTTATAGCATTCCAAAAATTTGCATGTCTTTTGCTAACATGTATTGTTGTTCTTCTTTTCCCATCCCAGGAGTGCTGGATTTAACGGGGGGGGGGGGGGGGAGTTCAGCGCCCCAGAGTCCTGGTCGTTGCAGTAATGTCGTTCTTCCACCAGGGGGAGTGCCCGGAATACCGACATTGGCCTGGGGCCCCCAATCAGCCACTAATAGCGACACACCACCCGGCTGCTATGGGGCTCATGAGTAAGGGTGGCCTGGTGCCAGCGCCCGCTCTGCCCACCAAATCGTGCATTCAACTGTATCGGCATCATAGATACTCTATTGGGGCAGCATTATACTCTATGGGGCTGCATTATACTATATGGGAGATGCCTATTACCAGGGGTGGGGAACCTCAGGTCCCAGGGCCATTTACAGCCCTCGATGACCTTTTATCAGCCCCCCGAGTAGATTCTCAGGGACCACATTCTTGGGCAGGGAGGTGTATTTTGATTACAACCAGTTCATTAGCATTAGTTCATTGTTCTGTTAGCACACACAAACAGTGTTCACTACTGAACACTGAAGGGAGTACAATGAAAGATTACATCCTGAAACCAGTGCCAGAGTCAGGATGTACTTTGTGGGCGGAGTTTGTACAGCCCCCAAAGGATGGTATAAATATCCAAATGGCCCTTAGCAGAAAAAAGATTCCCCACCCCAGCCTTATACTATATGGAGGCTGCATTATACTCTATGAGGCTGCACTATACTCTATGGGGAGGCATTATACTATATGGAGGCTGTATTATAATCTATGGAGGTTGCACTATACTCTATGTGAGCTGCATTATACTCCATGGGGGCTGCATTATACTCTATGTGGCTGCATTATACTCTATGGGACTGCATTATTGTTGTGAATTCTGTTTGTGGGCTCCCCCGGTGGTGTTTTATGGTAGTGCCACTTATTTGCCTTCTTCTATCCTTGATCACCTGTTGACACCCATTAGGGGAGTTTCCTATTTAAGGCTGCTTGGCTGCTGGTCTGATGCCGGCCAACAATGTATCAGTAGCATTCTGTTGCATTCTCCTGCCTCAAGATCCTGTTCAGCTAAGTTGAATTTTGTTTCTAGTTTATGCTATTTTTGTCCAACTATTTGCAATGTGACTCTCTGTAGCTGGAAGCTCTCGTGGACTGAAATTGCCACTCCAGTGGCATGAGTTGTCACTGGAGTTTTAAAGTAATTTCAGGATGGTGTTTTTGAGTAGTGTTTTGAAGTTGACCGTGAAGTAACTCTTTCCTGTACTTCTGCTATCTAGTAAGCGGACCTCACTGTGCTAAATCTGCTGTTCATCCTACGTATGTCTTTTCCTCTTGACTCACCGTCAATATCTGTGGGGGGCTGCTATCTCCTTTTGGGGTTCATCTCTGGAGGTAAGGCAGGCCTGTATATTCCTCTGATAGGGGTAGTTAGATCTCCGGCTGGCGCGTGGTGTCTAGGGCATCGTAGGAAACACTCCCCGGCTACTTCCAGTGTCGTGTCAGGTTCAGGTCACGGTCACTTTAGTTCCCATCACCCGAGAGCTAGTCCGTTGTTATTTTGATTTCCCTGCCATTGGGAAAATCATAACAGTTTGGCCGGCCCGCATGTGTTAAAACTATGCACTAAAGCAGGAAAGGATATGAAAAGGTTTTTTTTCCTTCTGTGTTTGGAAAGTGCACCTTAGTGCTTATTTGTACTCCTTGCTTAAACTGCAGTCTTCAGCCTTTTTTTTTTTTTTTTCCTCTCCTCTTAATCTCTGAATGGCTTTGGTTACACCTGTTTGAATCATGGATCCACAGAGTTTGGTTGCAGGTCTGAATAACCTGGCTACAAAGGTCCAGAACTTACAAGAGTTTGTTATACATGCTCCAATGTCTGAACCTAAGATCCTTATGCCTGAATTTTTTACCGGAGACAGATCCCGTTTTTTGAATTTCAGAGAGAATTGTAAATTGTTTTTGTCTCTGAAATCTCACTCTGCTGGTGATCCTGCGCAACAGGTTAAAATTGTTATTTCTCTATTGCGGGGTGACCCACAAAGTTGGGCATTTGCATTGTCGCCAGGGGATCCTGCGTTATTAAATGTAGATGCATTTTTTCTGGCTTTGGGGTTGCTTTATGAAGAACCTAATTTAGAGATTTTGGCTGAGAAAGCTGTCATGTTCTCAATGGCAAGAGAACATAGCATCAGCATATATAGGAACTAGCTCTTGGAAGATGGGAACTGAGCTGACCATGAACTAAACCTAACGCACAACTAGCAGTGGCCGGGTAGCATGCCTACGTTGATTCTAGATGCCCAGCACCAGCCGGAGGACTAAATAATGCTAGCAGAGGAAAATATTAGTCCTAGCTCACCTCTAGAGAAATACCCCGAAAGGAGACAGAGGCCCCCCACATGTATTGGCGGTGAATTAAGATGAAATAACAAACGTAGTATGAAAATAGGTTTAGCAAATTTGAGGTCCACTTACTACATAGCAGAAGACAGAAAGGACACTTTCATGGTCAGCTGAAAACCCTATCAAAACACCATCCAGAAATTACTTTAAAACTCTGGCATTAACTCATAACACCAGAGTGGCAATTCCTGTTCACAAGAGCTTTCCAGACACAGTAACGAAACTACAGCTGTGAACTGGAACAAAAATGCAAAAACAAACATGGACAAGAGTCCAACTTATCTAGTAGTTGTCTAGGAGCAGGAACAAGCACAGAGAGGCTTCTGATAACATTGTTGACCGGCAAGCAACTAACAGAGCAGCAAGGTTATATAGCGACTCCCACATCTTGATGGGAACAGGTGAACAGAGAAGATGAAGACACCAGTTCAATTCCACCAGTAGCCACCGGGGGAGCCCAGAATCCAAATTCACAACAGTACCCCCCCCTCAAGGAGGGGGCACCGAACCCTCACCAGAACCACCAGGGCGATCAGGATGGGCCCTATGAAAGGCACGAACCAAATCAGAGGCATGAACATTAGATGCATTCACCCAAGAATTATCCTCCTGGCCGTATCCCTTCCACTTGACCAGATACTGGAGTCTCCGTCTGGAAACACGAGAGTCTAAGATTTTCTCCACAACGTACTCCAACTCACCCTCAACCAACACCGGAGCAGGAGGCTCAACGGAAGGCACAACCGGTACCTCATACCTGCGCAATAATGACCGATGAAAAACGTTATGAATAGAAAAGGATGCAGGGAGGTCCAAACGGAAGGAAACAGGGTTAAGAATCTCCAATATCTTATACGGGCCGATGAACCGAGGCTTAAACTTAGGAGAAGAGACCCTCATAGGGACAAAACGAGAAGACAACCACACCAAATCCCCAACACAAAGCCGAGGACCAACACGACGGTGGCGGTTGGCAAAAAGCTGAGTCTTCTCCTGGGACAACCTCAAATTGTCCACCACCTGCCCCCAGATCTGATGCAATCTCTCCACCACAGCATCCACTCCAGGACAATCCGAAGATTCCACCTGACCAGAGGAAAATCGAGGATGAAACCCCGAATTACAGAAAAACGGGGACACCAAAGTGGCAGAGCTGGCCCGATTATTGAGAGCGAACTCTGCCAATGGCAAAAAAGCAACCCAATCATCCTGGTCAGCAGACACAAAACACCTCAGATATGTCTCCAGGGTCTGATTAGTCCGCTCGGTCTGGCCATTCGTCTGAGGATGGAAAGCGGACGAAAAAGATAAATCTATGCCCATCCTAGCACAGAATGCCCGCCAAAATCTAGACACGAATTGGGTCCCTCTGTCAGAAATGATATTCTCAGGAATACCATGCAAACGAACAACATTTTGAAAAAACAGAGGAACCAACTCGGAAGAAGAAGGCAACTTGGGCAGAGGAACCAAATGGACCATCTTAGAGAAACGGTCACACACCACCCAGATGACAGACATCTTCTGAGAAACAGGCAGATCTGAAATAAAATCCATCGAGATGTGCGTCCAAGGCCTCTTAGGAATAGGCAAGGGCAACAATAATCCACTAGCCCGAGAACAACAAGGCTTGGCCCGAGCACAAACGTCACAAGACTGCACAAAGCCTCGCACATCTCGTGACAGGGAAGGCCACCAGAAGGACCTTGCCACCAAATCCCTGGTACCAAAAATGCCAGGATGACCTGCCAACGCAGAAGAATGAACCTCAGAGATGACTCTACTGGTCCAATCATCAGGAACAAACAGTTTATCAGGTGGGCAATGATCCGGTCTATCCGCCTGAAACTCCTGCAAGGCCCGCCGCAGGTCTGGAGAAACGGCTGACAATACCACTCCATCCTTAAGGATACCTGTGGGCTCAGAGTTACCAGGCGAGTCAGGCTCAAAACTCCTAGAAAGGGCATCCGCCTTAACATTCTTAGAACCCGGTAGGTATGACACCACAAAATTAAACCGAGAGAAAAATAATGACCAGCGCGCCTGTCTAGGATTCAGGCGCCTGGCGGTCTCAAGATAAATCAAATTTTTGTGGTCAGTCAATACCACCACCTGATGTCTGGCCCCCTCAAGCCAATGGCGCCACTCCTCAAAAGCCCACTTCATGGCCAAAAGCTCCCGATTCCCAACATCATAATTCCGCTCAGCGGGCGAAAATTTACGGGAAAAGAAGGCACAAGGCCTCATCACGGAGCAGTCAGAACTTTTCTGCGACAACACTGCCCCAGCTCCGATCTCAGAAGCGTCGACCTCAACCTGAAAAGGTAGAGCAACATCAGGCTGACGCAACACAGGGGCAGAGGAAAAACGGCGCTTAAGCTCCCGAAAGGCCTCCACAGCGTCAGGGGACCAATCAGCAACATCAGCACCCTTCTTAGTCAAATCGGTCAATGGCTTAGCAATATCCGAAAAACCAGCAATAAATCGACGATAAAAGTTAGCAAAGCCCAAAAATTTCTGAAGACTCTTAAGAGAAGAGGGCTGCGTCCAATCACAAATAGCTTGAACCTTGACAGGATCCATTTCAATGGAAGAGGGAGAAAAAATATATCCCAAAAAGGAAATCCTCTGTACCCCAAAAACACACTTAGAACCCTTCACACACAAAGAATTAGACCGCAAAACCTGGAAAACCCTCCTGACTTGCTGGACATGAGAGTCCCAGTCATCCGAAAAAATCAGAATATCATCCAGATACACAATCATAAATTTATCCAAATAATCGCGAAAAATATCATGCATAAAGGACTGGAAAACTGACGGAGCATTTGAAAGACCAAAAGGCATCACTAAATACTCAAAGTGGCCCTCGGGCGTATTAAATGCGGTTTTCCACTCATCCCCCTGCCTGATTCGCACCAAATTATACGCCCCACGAAGGTCAATCTTAGAGAACCACTTGGCCCCCTTTATGCGTGCAAACAAATCAGTCAGCAACGGCAATGGGTATTGATATTTAACAGTGATTTTGTTCAAAAGCCGATAATCGATACATGGTCTCAAAGAGCCGTCTTTTTTTGACACAAAGAAAAAAACGGCTCCTAAGGGAGATGACGATGGACGAATATGTCCCTTTTCCAAGGACTCCTTTATATATTCTCGCATAGCAGCATGTTCAGGCACAGACAGATTAAACAAACGACCCTTTGGGTATTTACTACCCGGGATTAAATCTATGGCACAATCGCACTCTCGGTGCGGAGGTAACGAACCAAGCTTGGATTCTTCAAAGACGTCACGATAGTCAGACAGGAACTCAGGAATTTCAGAGGGAATAGATGATGAAATGGAAACCACAGGTACATCTCCATGAGCCCCCTTACATCCCCAGCTCAACACAGACATAGTTCTCCAGTCGAGGACTGGGTTGTGAGATTGCAGTCAAGGCAATCCTAGCACCAAATCATCATGTAGATTATACAGCACCAGAAAGCGAATAATCTCCTGGTGATCCGGATTAATACGCATAGTTACTTGTGTCCAGTATTGTGGTTTATTATTAGCCAATGGGGTGGAGTCAATCCCCTTCAGAGGAATAGGAGTCTCCAAAGGCTCTAAATCATACCCACAGCGTTTGGCAAAGGACCAATCCATAAGACTCAAAGCAGCGCCAGAGTCGACATAGGCGTCCGTGGTAATAGATGACAAAGAGCAAATCAGGGTCACAGATAGAATAAACTTAGACGGTAAGGTGCAAATGGAAACAGATTTATCAAGCTTTTTAGTGCGCTTAGAGCATGCTGATAAAACATGAGTAGAATCACCACAATAAAAACACAACCCATTTTTCCGTCTAAAATTCTGCCGCTCGCTTCGGGACAGAATTCTATCACACTGCATACTCTCTGGCGACTTCTCAGTGGACACCGCCAGATGGTGCACTGGTTTGCGCTCCCGCAAACGCCTATCGATCTGAATAGCCATTGTCATGGACTCATTCAGACCCGCAGGCACAGGGAACCCCACCATAACATCCTTAATGGCATCAGAGAGACCCTCTCTGAAAGTCGCCGCCAGGGCGCACTCATTCCACTGAGTAAGCACAGACCATTTACGGAATCTTTGGCAGTAAATTTCCGCTTCATCTTGCCCCTGAGATAGGGACATCAAAGTTTTTTCTGCCTGAAGCTCCAAATGAGGTTCGTCATAAAGCAACCCCAAGGCCAGAAAAAACGCATCCACATTGAGCAACGCAGGATTCCCTGGTGTCAATGAAAAAGCCCAGTCTTGAGGGTCGCCCCGGAGCAAGGAAATCACAATCCTGACCTGCTGTGCAGGGTCTCCGGCAGAGCGAAATTTCAGGGACAAAAATAATTTGCAATTATTTCGAAAATTCTGAAACCCAGATCTATTCCCCGAGAAAAATTCCGGCAAAGGAATTCTCGGCTCAGATACAGGTGCATGACAAACAAAGTCTTGCAAATTTTGTACCTTCGTGGCGAGATTATTCAAACCTGCAGTTACACTCTGAAGATCCATTACAAACAGGTGGACACAGAGCCATTCAAAGATTAGAAGGAAAAAAAAAAAAAAAAAAAAAAATCTCAGCAGACTTCTTATTTCTCTCCTTTCTCAGCCAAGGATTTTAACCCTTTAGTGGGCCGGTCAAACTGTCATGTTCTCAATGGCAAGAGAACATAGCATCAGCATATATAGGAACTAGCTCTTGGAAGATGGGAACTGAGCTGACCATGAACTAAACCTAACGCACAACTAGCAGTGGCCGGGTAGCATGCCTACGTTGATTCTAGATGCCCAGCACCAGCCGGAGGACTAAATAATGCTAGCAGAGGAAAATATTAGTCCTAGCTCACCTCTAGAGAAATACCCCGAAAGGAGACAGAGGCCCCCCACATGTATTGGCGGTGAATTAAGATGAAATAACAAACGTAGTATGAAAATAGGTTTAGCAAATTTGAGGTCCACTTACCACATAGCAGAAGACAGAAAGGACACTTTCATGGTCAGCTGAAAACCCTATCAAAACACCATCCAGAAATTACTTTAAAACTCTGGCATTAACTCATAACACCAGAGTGGCAATTCCTGTTCACAAGAGCTTTCCAGACACAGTAACGAAACTACAGCTGTGAACTGGAACAAAAATGCAAAAACAAACATGGACAAGAGTCCAACTTATCTAGTAGTTGTCTAGGAGCAGGAACAAGCACAGAGAGGCTTCTGATAACATTGTTGACCGGCAAGCAACTAACAGAGCAGCAAGGTTATATAGCGACTCCCACATCTTGATGGGAACAGGTGAACAGAGAAGATGAAGACACCAGTTCAATTCCACCAGTAGCCACCGGGGGAGCCCAGAATCCAAATTCACAACAGAAAGCCTTGATAGCTCTTTCCCAAGGGCAAGATGAAGCTGAGATATACTGCCAAAAATTTCGTAAATGGTCGGTGCTTACTAAATGGAATGAGTGCGCTCTAGCAGCTAATTTCAGAGAAGGTCTCTCTGATGACGTGAAGGATGTCATGGTGGGGTTCCCTGTGCCTACAGGTCTGAATGATGCCATGAAATTGGCTATCCAGATTGATCGGCGTTTACGGGAGCGCAAATCTGTGCACCATATGGCGGTATCTTCTGAGCAAAAATCTGTGCACCATATGGCGGTATCTTTTGAGCAAAAACCTGTGCACCATATGGCGGTATCTTCTGAGCAAAAACCTGTGCACCATATGGCGGTATCTTCTGAGCAAAAACCTGTGCATCATTTGGCGGTGACCTCTGAAAAGGCACCAGAGCATATGCAATGCGATAGTGTATTGTCTAGAGGCGAACGACAGAATTACAGGCGCAAAAATGGGTTGTGCTTCTATTGTGGAGATCCAGCTCATGTTATATCAGCATGCTCTAAACGCATAAAGAAGGTTGATAAAAAGGTTGATAAATCTTTTTCTATGGGTACCTTGCAGTCTAAATTTCTTTTGTCCGTGACATTGATTTGTACTTTATCATCTGTTACTGTGGATGCTTATGTGGATTCTGGCGCCGCTCTGAGTCTCATGGATTGGTCCTTTGCCAAGCGTTGTGGGTTTGATTTAGAGCCTCTGGAGGTTTCTATTCCCTTAAAGGGTATTGATTCTACACCTTTGGCTAGCAATAAACCACAATATTGGACACAAGTGACTATGCATCTTTCCCCAGACCATCAGGAGATTATTCGTTTCCTTGTGTTATATAATCTACATGACGTATTAGTACTTGGATTACCATGGTTACAAATTCATAATCCAGTCTTGGACTGGAGATCAATGTCTGTGCTGAGCTGGGGATGTCAGGGGATTCATGGGGATGCACCTTTGGTTCCCATTTCTTCATCTACTCCCTCTGAGATCCCAGCATTTCTGTCAGATTTTTATGATGTCTTTCAGGAGCCTAAAACTGATTCTCTCCCCCCTCACAGAGAGTGTGACTGCGCTATTGAGTTGATTCCCGGTAGTAAATTTCCTAAGGGTCGCTTGTTTAATTTGTCTGTACCTGAACATACTGCTATGCGGGAGTATATCAGAGAATCTTTGGAAAAGGGTCATATTCGCCCCTCTTTGTCTCCACTGGGGGCAGGGTTTTTCTTTGTGGGTAAAAAGGATGGTTCATTGAGACCTTGTATCGACTATCGACTTCTGAATAAGATTACAGTTAAATACCAGTACCCGTTACCTTTACTGACTGATCTTTTTGCTCGCATAAAGGGGGCGAAGTGGTTCACTAAGATCGATCTACGTGGTGCGTATAATTTGGTGCGGATTAAGCAGGGGGATGAGTGGAAGACCGCATTTAATACGCCTGAAGGCCATTTTGAGTATTTGGTAATGCCTTTCGGTCTCGCGAATGCCCCTTCCGTTTTTCAGTCCTTTATGCACGATATTTTCCGTGAATATCTGGATAAATTTATGATTGTGTATTTGGATGATATTTTGATTTTTTCGGAGGACTGGGAATCTCATGTTCAACAGGTCAGGAGAGTTTTTCAGGTTTTACGAGCTAATTCTCTATTTGTGAAGGGCTCAAAGTGTATTTTTGGGGTTCAGAGAATTTCCTTTTTGGGATATATTTTTTCCCCTTCATCTATGGAGATGGACCCTGTTAAGGTTCAGGCTATTTGTGATTGGGTACAACCTACTTCTCTAAAGAGTCTTCAGAAATTCTTGGGATTTGCTAATTTCTATCGCCGATTCATAGCGGGTTTTTCTGCCATTGCTAAACCTTTGACTGATTTGACCAAGAAGGGTGCTGATGTTGCTAATTGGTCCTCTGCGGCTGTGGAGGCCTTTCGGGAGCTTAAGCGCCGCTTTTCTTCTGCTCCTGTGTTGCGCCAGCCTGATGTTTCGCTCCCGTTCCAGGTTGAAGTAGATGCTTCCGAGATCGGAGCAGGTGCAGTTTTGTCGCAGAAAGGTCCTGACTGCTCAGTGATGAGACCATGTGCGTTTTTCTCTGAAAAGTTTTCGCCCGCTGAGCGAAATTATGATGTTGGAAATCGGGAGCTCTTGGCCATGAAGTGGGCATTTGAGGAGTGGCGTCATTGGCTTGAGGGTGCTAGACACCAGGTGGTGGTCTTGACTGACCACAAAAATCTAATTTATCTTGAGTCAGCCAGGCGTCTGAATCCTAGACAGGCGCGCTGGTCGTTGTTTTTCTCTCGATTTAACTTTGTGGTTTCATATCTGCCTGGGTCTAAGAATGTGAGGGCGGTTGCCCTCTCTAGGAGTTTTGAGCCTGACTCGCCTGGTGATTCCGAACCTACTGGCATCCTGAAGGATGGGGTGATATTGTCAGCTGTCTCCCCAGACCTGCGGCGCTCTTTGCAGGAGTTTCAGGTGGATAGGCCTGATCGCTGTCCGCCTGGTAGACTGTTTGTCCCTGATGACTGGACCAGTAGAGTTATTTCGGAGGTTCACTCTTCCGCGTTGGCAGGTCATCCTGGAATTTTTGGCACCAGGGATCTGGTGTCTAGGTCCTTCTGGTGGCCTTCCTTGTCTCGAGATGTACGTATTTTTGTGCAGTCTTGTGATGTTTGTGCTCGGGCTAAGCCCTGCTGTTCCCGGGCCAGCGGGTTGTTGTTGCCCTTGCCTATTCCTAAGAGGCCTTGGACGCACATCTCTATGGACTTTATTTCTGACCTTCCTGTTTCTCGTAGGATGTCCGTCATCTGGGTGGTGTGTGACCGTTTTTCCAAGATGGTTCACTTGGTACCTTTGCCCAAATTGCCCTCCTCCTCTGAGCTGGTCCCTCTATTTTTTCAGAATGTTGTGCGTTTGCATGGTATTCCTGAGAATATAGTGTCTGACAGGGGTACTCAGTTTGTGTCTAGATTTTGGCGGGCGTTCTGTGCCAGGATGGGCATCGACTTGTCTTTTTCGTCTGCATTCCATCCTCAGACTAATGGCCAGACTGAGCGTACTAATCAGACCTTGGAGACTTACTTGAGGTGTTTTGTGTCCGCTGATCAGGACGATTGGCTTGATTTTTTGCCATTGGCAGAGTTTGCTGTTATGACCCCAATGGCGAGGGTCTCAGAGGTACGTGGAAGTCTGCAGAATACAAAAATCCAGCTCATAGGGCAGTGGTAACTGGGTTGACCATATATCTACTCCTAACGCCAACACTAGAAGTAGCCGGGGATCATTCCTACGTTGATTCTAGATGACACGCTCCAGCCGGAGAATCTAGCTACCCCTAGTAGAGGAAAACAAAAGACCTTTCTTGCCTCCAGAGAAGGGGACCCCAAAGCTGGATAGAAGCCCCCCACAAATAATAACGGTGAGGTAAGAGGAAATGACAAACACAGAAATGAACCAGGTTTAGCACAGAGAGGCCCGCTTACTGATAGCAGAATAAAGAAAGGTAACTTATATGGTCAACAAAAACCCTATCAAAATCCACACTGGAAATTCAAGAACCCCCGAACCGTCTAACGGTCCGGGGGGAGAACACCAGCCCCCTAGAGCTTCCAGCAAAGGTCAGGATATAGATTTGGAACAAGCTGGACAAAAATACAAAACCAAAACAAATAGCAAAAAGCAAAAGGCAGACTTAGCTGATATAACTGGAACCAGGATCAGTAGACAAGAGCACAGCAGACTAGCTCTGATAACTACGTTGCCAGGCATTGAACTGAAGGTCTAGGGAGCTTATATAGCAACACCCCTAACTAACGACCCAGGTGCGGATAAAAGGAATGACAGAAAAACCAGAGTCAAAAAACTAGTAACCACTAGAGGGAGCAAAAAGCAAATTCACAACAGTACCCCCCCCTTAGTGAGGGGTCACCGAACCCTCACCACGACCACCAGGGCGATCAGGATGAGCGGCATGAAAGGCACGAACTAAATCGGCCGCATGAACATCAGAGGCGACCACCCAGGAATTATCCTCCTGACCATAGCCCTTCCACTTGACCAGGTACTGAAGCCTCCGCCTGGAGAGGCGAGAATCCAAGATCTTCTCCACCACGTACTCCAACTCGCCCTCAACCAACACCGGAGCAGGAGGCTCAGCAGAAGGAACTACAGGCACAATGTACCGCCGCAACAAGGACCTATGAAATACATTGTGAATAGCAAACGACACAGGAAGATCCAGACGAAAAGATACAGGATTAAGGATTTCCAATATCTTGTAAGGCCCAATAAAACGAGGTTTAAATTTGGGAGAGGAGACCTTCATAGGAACAAAGCGGGAAGAAAGCCATACCAAATCCCCAACGCGTAGTCGGGGACCCACACCGCGGCGGCGGTTGGCAAAGCGCTGAGCCCTCTCCTGTGACAACTTCAAGTTGTCCACCACATGATTCCAGATCCGCTGCAACCTATCTACCACAGAATCCACCCCAGGACAGTCAGAAGGCTCCACATGACCCGAAGAAAAGCGAGGATGGAAACCAGAGTTGCAGAAAAAAGGCGAAACCAAGGTGGCGGAACTAGCCCGATTATTAAGGGCAAACTCAGCCAACGGCAAGAATGTCACCCAATCGTCCTGATCAGCAGAGACAAAACACCTCAAATAAGCCTCCAAAGTCTGATTGGTTCGCTCCGTCTGTCCATTAGTCTGAGGATGGAAAGCAGACGAAAACGACAAATCAATGCCCATCCTACTACAAAAGGATCGCCAGAACCTAGAAACGAACTGGGATCCTCTGTCTGACACAATATTCTCAGGGATGCCGTGCAAACGAACCACGTTCTGGAAAAACACAGGAACCAGATCGGAAGAGGAAGGCAGCTTAGGCAAAGGAACCAAATGGACCATCTTGGAGAAGCGATCACATATCACCCAGATAACGGACATGCCCTGAGATAGCGGAAGATCAGAAATGAAATCCATGGAGATATGTGTCCAAGGTCTCTTCGGGACAGGCAAGGGCAAGAGCAAACCGCTGGCACGAGAACAGCAAGGCTTAGCTCGAGCACAAGTCCCACAGGACTGCACAAATGACCGCACATCCCTTGACAAGGAAGGCCACCAAAAGGACCTGGCCACCAGGTCTCTGGTGCCAAAAATTCCCGGGTGACCTGCCAACACCGAGGAATGAACCTCGGAAATGACTCTGCTGGTCCATTTATCCGGGACAAACAGTCTGTCAGGTGGACAAGACTCAGGCCTATCAGCCTGAAATCTCTGCAACACACGTCGCAGATCCGGAGAAATAGCTGACAAGATAACTCCATCTTTAAGAATACCAACAGGATCAGCGACTCCAGGAGCATCAGGCACAAAGCTCCTAGAAAGAGCATCGGCCTTCACATTCTTTGAACCTGGTAAATACGAGACAACAAAATCAAAGCGGGAGAAAAACAATGACCAGCAGGCCTGTCTCGGATTAAGGCGTTTAGCAGACTCGAGATACATCAGATTTTTGTGATCAGTCAAGACCACCACACGATGCTTAGCACCCTCGAGCCAATGACGCCACTCCTCAAATGCCCATTTCATGGCCAACAACTCCCGATTGCCCACATCATAATTTCGCTCGGCAGGCGAAAACTTCCTGGAGAAAAAGGCACAAGGTTTCATAACAGAGCAACCAGGGCCTCTCTGCGACAAAACGGCCCCTGCTCCAATCTCTGAAGCATCCACCTCAACCTGAAAGGGAAGTGAGACATCGGGCTGGCACAAAACAGGCGCCGAAGTAAACCGGCGCTTCAACTCCTGGAAAGCCTCCACGGCAGCAGGAGCCCAGTTAGCTACATCGGAGCCCTTCTTGGTCATATCCGTCAACGGTTTCACAATGCTAGAAAAATTAGCGATAAAACGACGGTAGAAGTTAGCGAAACCCAAGAACTTCTGAAGACTCTTAACCGACGAGGGCTGAGTCCAATCAAGAATAGCTCGGACCTTGACTGGGTCCATCTCCACAGCAGAAGGGGAAAAAATGAACCCCAAAAAGGGAACCTTCTGTACACCAAAGAGACACTTTGAGCCCTTGACAAACAAAGAATTTTCACGCAAAATTTTAAAGACCAACCTGACCTGCTCCACATGCGAATCCCAATCATCAGAAAAAACCAAAATATCATCCAGATAAACAATCAAAAATTTATCCAGATACTTCCGGAAAATGTCATGCATAAAGGACTGAAAAACTGAAGGCGCATTGGAGAGCCCAAAAGGCATCACCAAGTACTCAAAATGACCTTCGGGCGTATTGAATGCGGTTTTCCATTCATCACCTTGCTTAATGCGCACAAGGTTGTACGCACCACGAAGGTCTATCTTGGTGAACCACTTGGCACCTTTAATCCGGGCAAACAAGTCAGACAACAGCGGTAAAGGATACTGAAATTTGACAGTGATCTTATTTAAAAGCCGATAATCAATACAAGGTCTCAAAGATCCGTCCTTTTTTGCCACAAAAAAGAATCCCGCACCAAGGGGGGAAGAAGACGGACGAATATGTCCTTTCTCCAGAGACTCCTTGATATATGAACGCATAGCGGTATGTTCAGGTACCGACAGATTAAACAGTCTTCCCTTAGGAAACTTACTGCCTGGGATCAAATCTATAGCACAGTCACAGTCCCTATGAGGAGGCAGTGCACTGGACTCAGACTCACTGAAGACATCCTGATAATCAGACAAATACTCCGGAACTTCCGAAGGCGTAGAAGAAGCAATAGACACAGGCAGGGAATCCCCATGAATACCACGACAGCCCCAACTTGAGACTGACATAGCCTTCCAGTCCAGGACTGGATTATGGGTCTGTAACCATGGCAGCCCTAAAACAACCAAATCATGCATTTTATGTAAAACCAGGAAACGTATCACCTCGCGGTGTTCAGGAGTCATGCACATGATAACCTGTGTCCAATACTGCGGTTTATTTGCTGCCAATGGCGTAGCATCAATACCCCTAAGAGGAATAGGATTTTCTAATGGTTCAAGAGTAAAACCACAGTGCTTAGCAAATGACAGATCCATAAGACTCAGGGCAGCACCTGAATCTACAAACGCCATGACAGGATAAGACGACAGTGAGCAAATCAAAGTTACAGACAGAATAAATTTAGGTTGCAAATTACCAACGGTGACAGGACTAACAACCTTAGCTATACGTTTAGAGCATGCTGAGATAACATGTGTAGAATCACCACAGTAGTAGCACAAGCCATTCCGGCGTCTATGAATTTTCCGCTCATTTCTAGTCAGGATTCTATCACATTGCATTAAATCAGGTGTCTGTTCAGACAACACCATGAGGGAATTTGCGGTTTTTCTATCACATTGCACCGAATTAGGTGTCTGTTCAGACAACACCATGAGGGAATTTGCGGTTTTGCGCTCCCGCAACCGCCGGTCAATTTGAATAGCCAGTGCCATAGTATCATTGAGACCTGTGGGAATGGGAAAACCCACCATAACATTCTTAATGGCTTCAGATAGGCCATTTCTAAAATTAGCGGCCAGTGCACACTCGTTCCAATGTGTCAGCACGGACCATTTCCGAAATTTTTGGCAATACACTTCAGCCTCGTCCTGCCCCTGAGACATAGCCAGCAAGGCCTTTTCTGCCTGAATCTCAAGATTGGGTTCCTCATAAAGTAAACCGAGCGCCAGAAAAAACGCATCAATATCAGCCAATGCCGGATCTCCTGGCGCCAGCGAAAAAGCCCAATCCTGAGGGTCGCCCCGTAAGAACGAAATAACTATTTTTACTTGCTGAGCAGAGTCTCCAGATGAACAGGGTCTCAGGGACAAAAACAATTTACAATTATTCACAAAATTCCTAAACTTAAACCTGTCTCCGGAAAACAGTTCAGGAATCGGTATTTTAGGTTCTGACCTAGGATTTCTGATAACATAGTCTTGTATGCCCTGCACACGAGTAGCCAGCTGGTCCACACTTGTAATCAAGGTCTGGACATTCATGTCTGCAGCAAGCATAGCCACTCTGAGGTAAAGGGGAAGAAGAAAGAAAAAAAAACAACTCAGAATCTTCTTTCTTATAATCCCTCTTCTGCAACGCATTAAACATTTAATACTGGCCTGGCAAACTGTTATGACCCCAATGGCGAGGGTCTCAGAGGTACGTGGAAGTCTGCAGAATACAAAAATCCAGCTCATAGGGCAGTGGTAACTGGGTTGACCATATATCTACTCCTAACGCCAACACTAGAAGTAGCCGGGGATCATTCCTACGTTGATTCTAGATGACACGCTCCAGCCGGAGAATCTAGCTACCCCTAGTAGAGGAAAACAAAAGACCTTTCTTGCCTCCAGAGAAGGGGACCCCAAAGCTGGATAGAAGCCCCCCACAAATAATAACGGTGAGGTAAGAGGAAATGACAAACACAGAAATGAACCAGGTTTAGCACAGAGAGGCCCGCTTACTGATAGCAGAATAAAGAAAGGTAACTTATATGGTCAACAAAAACCCTATCAAAATCCACACTGGAAATTCAAGAACCCCCGAACCGTCTAACGGTCCGGGGGGAGAACACCAGCCCCCTAGAGCTTCCAGCAAAGGTCAGGATATAGATTTGGAACAAGCTGGACAAAAATACAAAACCAAAACAAATAGCAAAAAGCAAAAGGCAGACTTAGCTGATATAACTGGAACCAGGATCAGTAGACAAGAGCACAGCAGACTAGCTCTGATAACTACGTTGCCAGGCATTGAACTGAAGGTCTAGGGAGCTTATATAGCAACACCCCTAACTAACGACCCAGGTGCGGATAAAAGGAATGACAGAAAAACCAGAGTCAAAAAACTAGTAACCACTAGAGGGAGCAAAAAGCAAATTCACAACAGTTTGCCCTTAACAATCGGGCCAGTTCTGCCACTTTGGTTTCTCCATTTTTTTGTAATTCAGGGTTTCACCCTCGCTTTTCGTCCGGTCAATTGGAGTCTTCAGATTGTCCTGGAGTAGATGCTGTGGTTGATAGAATGCATCAGATTTGGGGACAGGTTGTGGACAATCTGAAGTTGTCCCAGGAGAAGACTCAACAGTTCACTAATCGTCATCGGCGTGTCGGTCCTCGTCTTTGTGTTGGGGACCTGGTTTGGTTGTCTTCTCGATTTGTTCCTATGAAGGTCTCGTCTCCTAAGTTTAAGCCTCGGTTTATCGGCCCTTATAGGATTCTGGAGGTTCTCAATCCTGTGTCCTTTCGTTTGGACCTCCCAGCATCTTTTACTATTCATAATGTTTTTCATCGGTCATTGTTGCGGAGGTATGAGGTGCCGGTTGTTCCGTCTGCTGATCCTCCTGCTCCTGTGCTGGTTGAGGGTGAGTTGGAGTATGTGGTGGAAAAGATCTTGGACTCCCGTGTTTCCAGACGGAAACTTCAGTATCTGGTTAAGTGGAAAGGCTATGGTCAGGAGGATAATTCTTGGGTGACAGCATCTGATGTTCATGCTCCTGATTTGGTTCGTGCATTTCATAGTGCTCATCCAGATCGCCCTGGTGGTTCTGGTGAGGGTTCGGTGCCCCCTCCTTAAGGGGGGGGTACTGTTGTGAATTCTGTTTGTGGGCTCCCCCGGTGGTGTTTTATGGTAGTGCCACTTATTTGCCTTCTTCTATCCTTGATCACCTGTTGACACCCATTAGGGGAGTTTCCTATTTAAGGCTGCTTGGCTGCTGGTCTGATGCCGGCCAACAATGTATCAGTAGCATTCTGTTGCATTCTCCTGCCTCAAGATCCTGTTCAGCTAAGTTGAATTTTGTTTCTAGTTTATGCTATTTTTGTCCAGCTATTTGCAATGTGACTCTCTGTAGCTGGAAGCTCTCGTGGACTGAAATTGCCACTCCAGTGGCATGAGTTGTCACTGGAGTTTTAAAGTAATTTCAGGATGGTGTTTTTGAGTAGTGTTTTGAAGTTGACCGTGAAGTAACTCTTTCCTGTACTTCTGCTATCTAGTAAGCAGACCTCACTGTGCTAAATCTGCTGTTCATCCTACGTATGTCTTTTCCTCTTGACTCACCGTCAATATCTGTGGGGGGCTGCTATCTCCTTTTGGGGTTCATCTCTGGAGGTAAGGCAGGCCTGTATATTCCTCTGATAGGGGTAGTTAGATCTCCGGCTGGCGTGTGGTTTCTAGGGCATCGTAGGAAACACTCCCCGGCTACTTCCAGTGTCGTGTCAGGTTCAGGTCACGGTCACTTTAGTTCCCATCACCCGAGAGCTAGTCCGTTGTTATTTTGATTTCCCTGCCATTGGGAAAATCATAACACATTATACTCTCTGGGGGCTGCATTATACTTTATCGAGGACTATTGGGAGTGCATTATACTATATCGGGGCAGCATTATACTGTATGAAGGACGATGGGGAATGCATTATACTTTATGGAGGACTATGGGGAATGAATTATAGTAAATGAAGGACTATAGGGTGCATTATACTATGGGGAGTGCATTGTACTATATGGAGGACTATGTGGGTGCATTATACAGCATGGAGGACTATCGGATGCATTATATTATACTGAGAACTATGGAAAGTATATTACACTATATGGAGGACTATGGGAAGTGCATTATAATGCATGGAGGACTATGGGGTGCATTATGCTATATGGAGGGCTTTGAAATGCATTACACTATATTGTGGACTATGGGAAGTGTATTATACTATATGCAAGTCTATGGGGAGTGTTTTATGCTATATGGAGTACTATTGAGCACATAATACTATATAGAGGGCTATGGGGCACATTATACTATAACGAGGACTATGGGGTGTGCATTATACTACATGGATGATTATAGGGTGCTATATACTATGTGGTGGAGGACTATGGGGTGCTTTATACCAAATTAGCAAAATGTTACCTATTCATCGAGGGATTGGATTGTTTATGCTGGAAGAGTAATCATTGTTCTCAACAGCTCATCACCCGGTGAAAACTGCAGATATGTTGTTGATAACATGATACTGTATCGGGACAGATTGATCATTCTGTGCCCATCATTCTTCCTCAGCTGGTGTAATGAGGCCGGGAAACAAGCGTCGAACGACTTCATTATTGTTGATCACGCTTGTTTAATGGCCTGAACTCAGTGCATGTAAATACAACCAAAATGTTTCTGTGGTGATAGTGTATTTGGCGTCCTACATTTTCTCTAAAACCGGCCCTGATTGTAAGGTTCAACAGTCCCACTAAGTTTATGAAAACCAAAATGAGGCACCATAGACATTGAGAAAATGTCTTCTGTTCCACACATAAACCCTTGTGTGTGCATGCGAATTTGGATAGGTGGACTGGAAAAAAACCGGAGCGGCGCCAGGGAAACTGGCGATCGGTACGTTTTTATTACACTTGCACTACATCACACACATAATTAGGAGGGCTTAGGGGGGAAAATACTGAGACTTCTTCTTTAAGAAGGTTTTTTATTTTAACCTCAAGTGTCTTAAACCACAAAAAAAGTTAAAAAATGGCAGCAAAAGATGCTGATATTAGCCAAAATCTTTGTTTTCATAATTTTATCCCAACTGATAGAGATTAAATCATAAAAAGAATAAAAAATAAAGCCCATGGACATAATCCATGTCCATGTGCTTTCTTCTGACATCCATGATCTGCTCATGTACCTCAGACTTTATTATCTATTTTACAGCGCCTTACTACAATAATAATCTACGTGATGTGCACACACAAGCCTCGTTCAGAGCAATTCAGTATCCTGGAAGTCTGACATTTCAGTTATGCTGGAAAATATAATTTAGAGAGCTTGTCTAGAAAGTGGAGTGATTTGTATGCATTGTACTTTCCTGATAGACGGTGTATATTGATGGCCGTGGAAATGAGCTGCAGAGGGGCAGGCAGTGTTTAATTTGTTTAATCTAGGGATGATGAGACTTCTCTTCCATAATCATGAAATCCTACAAACAAGTCTGCTAAAATGTGAAGTCTGTAAATGTTAAGTTTGATCTGCTTTTGTTTCATGTTGCATCATTAACCCCTTAACGACCAGAGGTATTTTTTGTTTTGAATTTCATTTTTTTGCTCCCCTTATTCCCAGAGCCATAACTTTTTTTATTTTTTGGTCAATATGGTCATGTGAGGGCTTGTTTTTGCAGGAAAAGTTGTACTTTTGAACAACACTATTGGTTTTACCATGTCGTGTACTAGAAAACGGGAAAAAAATTCCAAGTGCGGTGAAATTTAACCCCTTCCCGACATTTGACGTACTATCCCGTCGAGGTGGGGTGGGCCCCCATGACCGCCGACGGGATAGTACGTCATACGCGATCGGCCGCGCTCACGGGGGGAGCGCGGCCGATCGCGGCCGGGTGTCGGCTGCATATCGCAGCTGACATCCGGCACTATGTGCCAGGAGCGGTCACGGACCGCCCCCGGCACATTAACCCCCGGCACACCGCGATCAAACATGATCGCGGTGTACCGGCGGTACAGGGAAGCATCGCGCAGGGAGGGGGCTCCCTGCGTGCTTCCCTGAGACGATCGGTACAAGGTGATGTACTCACCTCGTACCGAACGTCTTCTCCCTGCAGGCCCCGGATCTAAAATGGCCGAGGGGCTGTATCCGGGTCCTGCAGGGAGGACTTCCGGGTCGGAGCAGGCTGCAGATGAAAGCTGCAGCCTGCTCCGATGAAAGTATGATCGCGGATCTGGCAGAGTGCTGTGCACACTATCAGATCTGCGATCTGTGATGTCCCCCCCTGGGACAAAGTAAAAAAGTAAAAAAAAAAATTTCCACATGTGTAAAAAAAAATAAAAAAAAATTCCTAAATAAATAATAATAAAAAAAAAAATATTATTCCCATAAATACATTTCTTTATCTAAAAAAAACAAACAAAAACAATAAAAGTACACATATTTAGTATCGCCGCGTCCGTAACGACCCAACCTATAAAACTGGCCCACTAGTTAACCCCTTCAGTAAACACCGTAAGAAAAAAAAAAAAAAAACGAGGCAAAAAACAACGCTTTATTACCATACCGCCGAACAAAAAGTGGAATAACACGCAATCAAAAAGACGGATATAAATAACCATGTTACCGCTGAAAACGTCATCTTGTCCCGCAAAAAACGAGCCGCCATACAGCATCATCAGCAAAAAAATAAAAAAGTTATAGTCCTCAGAATAACGCGATGCCAAAATAATTATTTTTTCTATAAAATAGTTTTTATCGTATAAAAGCGTCAAAACATAAAAAAATGATATAAATGAGGTATCGCTGTAATCGTACTGACCCGAAGAATAAAACTGCTTTATCAATTTTACCAAGCGCAGAACGGTATAAACGCCTCTCCCAAAAGAACTTCATGAATAGCTGGTTTTTGGTTATTCTGCCTCACAAAAATCGGAATAAAAAGTGATAAAAAATGGTCACGTGTCCGAAAATGTTACCAATAAAAACGTCAACTCGTCCCGCAAAAAAAAAAAAAACCTCACATGACTCTGTGGACCAAAATGTGGAAAAATTATAGGTCTCAAAATGTGGAGACGCAAAAACTTTTTTGCTATAAAAAGCGTCTTTTAGTCTGGTTTCACACTTGCGTTTTTATCTGCATGCGTTTTTTAAAAAAACCACATGTGTGAAAAAATGCATGTAAACGCGGTAAAACGCATGCGTTTTTATAGAAAAACACAAGAAAACAAGAAAAAAACAAAAAAGCCTAACCCTACCCCTAACCCTACCCCTAACCTGAAATACGTGGCACTGAAATACGTGGCACTGAAATATACGTTTATATACGTATATACGTATATAAGTGCCACGATATTTCAGTGGCCACGTATTTAAGTGCCACGTATTTAAGTGCCACGTATTTAAGTGCCACGTATTTAAGTGCCACGTATTTACGTGCCACGTATTTACGTGCCACGTATTTACGTGCCACGTATTTACGTGTCACGTATTTTTCAGTGCCTGAAATACGTGGCACTGAAATACGTGGCACTGAAATATCGTGGCACTGAAATATCGTGGCACTGAAGTATTTACGTGCCACGTATTTTTCAGTGCCTGAAATACGTGGCACTGAAATACGTGGCACTGAAATATCGTGGCACTGAAATATCGTGGCACTGAAATATGTGGCACTGAAATACGTGGCACTTAAATACGTGGCTCTTAAATACGTGGCACTTATATACGTGGCACTTATATACGTGGCACTTATGACTGTCAGAAAATGTTCAGTAAACGGTTAGGGGTGAGGTTAGGGGTAGGGTTTCAGGTAGAATTGGGGAGATTCCACTGTTCAGGCACATCAGGGGCTCTCCAAACGCGACATGGCGTCCAATCTCAATTCCAGCCAATTCTGCGTTGAAAAAGTAAAACAGTGCTCCTTCCCTTCCGAGCTCTCCCGTGCGTCCAAAAAGGGGTTTACCCCAACATATGGGGTATCAGCGTACTAGGGACAAATTGAACAACAACTTCTGGGGTCCAAGTTCTCTTGTTATCCTTGGGAAAATAAAAATTTGGGGGGCTAAAAATCATTTTTGTGGGAAAAAAAATATGTTTTATTTTCACGGCTCTGCGTTGTAAACTGTAGTGAAACACTTGGGGGTTCAAAGTTCTCACAACACATCTAGATAAGTTCCTTGGGAGGTCTAGTTTCCAATATGGGGTCACTTGTGGGGGGTTTGTACTATTTGGGTACATCAGGGGCTCTGCAAATGCAACGTGACGCCTGCAGACCAATCCATTTAAGTCTGCATTCCAAATGGCGCTCCTTCCCTTCCGAGCTCTGTCATGCGCCCAAACAGTGGTTCCCCCCCACATAGGGGGTATCAGCGTACTCAGGACAAATTGGACAACAAAGTTTAGGGTCCAATTTATCCTGATACCCTTGTAAAAATACAAAACTGGGGGCTAAAAAATCATTTTTGTGAAAAAAAAAAAATAATTTTTATTTTCACGGCTCTGCGTTATAAACTGTAGTGAAACACTTGGGGGTTCAAAGTTCTCACAACACATCTAGATAAGTTCCTTGGGGGGTCTAGTTTCCAATATGGGGTCACTTGTGGGGGGTTTGTACTGTTTGGGTACATCAGGGGCTCTGCAAATGCAACGTGACGCCTGCAGACCAATCCATTTAAGTCTGCATTCCAAATGGCGCTCCTTCCCTTCCGAGCTCTGTCATGCGCCCAAACAGTGGTCCCCCCCCCACAAATGGGGTATCAGCGTACTCCATACAAATTGGACAACAACTTTTGAGGTCCAATTTATCCTGATACCCTTGTGAAAATACAAAACTGGGGGCTAAAAAATCATTTTTGTGAAAAAAAAAAAAGAATTTATTTTCACGGCTCTGCGTTATAAACTGTAGTGAAACACTTGGGGGTTCAAAGCTCTCAAAACACATCTAGATAAGTTCCTTAGGGGGTCTACTTTCCAAAATGGTGTCACTTGTGGGGGGGTTTAATGTTTAGGCACATCAGGGGCTCTCCAAACGCAACATGGCATCCCATCTTAATTCCAGTCAATTTTGCATTGAAAAGTAAAATAGCGCTTCTTCCCTTCTGAGCTCTGCTATGCGCCCAAACAATGGTTTACACCCACATATGGGGTATTGTCGTACTCAGGACAAATTGCACAACAACTTTTGTGGTCTAATTTCTTCTCTTACCCTTGGGGAAATAAAAAAATGGGGGTTAAAAGATCATTTTTGTGAAAAAATATGATTTTTTATTTTTACGGCTCTGCATTATAAACTTCTGTGAAGCACTTGTTGGGTCAAAGTGCTCAACACACATCTAGATAAGTTCCTTAAGGGGTCTACTTTCCAAAATGGTGTCACTCGTGGGGGGTTTCAATGTTTAGGCACATTAGGGGCTCTCCAAACGCAACATGGCGTCCCATCTCAATTCCAGTCAATTTTGCATTGAAAAGTCAAATGGCGCTCCTTCCCTTCTGAGCTCTGCCCTGCGCCCAAACAATGGTTTACACCCACATATGGGGTATCAGTGTACTCAGGACAAATTGCACAACAATTTTTGGGGTCCAATTTCTTCTCTTACCCTTGGGAAAATAAAAAATTGGGGGTGAAAAGATCATTTTTGTGAAAAAATATGATTTTTTATTTTTACGGCTCTGCATTATAAACTTCTGTGAAGCACTTGGTGGGTCAAAGTGCTCACCACACATCTAGATAAGTTCCTTAGGGGGTCTACTTTCCAAAATGGTGTCACTTGTTAGGGGTTTCAATGTTTAGGCACATCAGGGGCTCTCCAAATGCAACATGGCGTCCCATCTCAATTCCAGTCAATTTTGCATTGAAAAGTCAAATGGCGCTCCTTTGCTTCCAAGCTCTGCCATGCGCCCAAACTGTGGTTTACCCCCACATATGGGGTATCAGCGTACTCAGGACAAATTGTACAACAACTTTTGGGGTCCATTTTCTCCTGTTACCCTTGGTAAAATAAAACAAATTGGAGCTGAAATAAATTTTGTGTGAAAAAAAGTTAAATGTTCATTTTTATTTAAACATTCCAAAAATTCCTGTGAAACACCTGAAGGGTTAATAAACTTCTCGAATGTGGTTTTGAGCACCTTGAGGGGTGCAGATTTTAGAATGGTGTCACACTTGGGTATTTTCTATCATATAGACCCGTCAAAATGACTTCAAATGAGATGTGGTCCCTAAAAAAAAATGGTGTTGTAAAAATGAGAAATTGCTGGTCAACTTTTAACCCTTATAACTCCGTCACAAAAAAAAATTTTGGTTCCAAAATTGTGCTGATGTAAAGTAGACATGTGGGAAATGTAATTTATTAAGTATTTTGTGTGACATATGTCTGTGATTTAAGGGCATAAAAATTCAAAGTTGGAAAATTGCGAAATTTTCAAAATTTTCGCCAAATATTCGTTTTTTTCACAAATAAACGCAAGTTATATCGAAGAAATTTTACCACTAACATGAAGTACAATATGTCACGAGAAAACACTGTCAGAATCGCCAAGATCCGTTGAAGCGTTCCAGAGTTATAACCTCATAAAGGGACAGTGGTCAGAATTGTAAAAATTGGCCCGGTCATTAACGTGCAAACCACCCTTGGGGGTGAAGGGGTTAAAAAAAAGTGCAATCCCACACTTGTTTTTTGCTTGGCTGTCATTATGATTCTCCAGGTCATTACAAGTTCATAGACACCAAACATGTCTAGGTTCTTTTTTATATAAGTGGTGAAAAAAATTCCAAACTTTGTTAAAAAAATAAATTGCGCCATTTTCCGATACCCGTAGCATCTCCATTTTTCGTGATCTTGGGTCGGGTGAGGGCTTATTTTTTGCGTGCTGAGCTGATGTTTTTAATGATACCATTTTGGTGCAGATACAATCTTTTGATCTCCCGTTATTGCATTTTAATGCAATGTCGCGACAACCCAAAAAACGTAATTCTGGCATTTTTACTTTTTTCTCACTGCGCCGTTTAGCGATCAGGTTAATCTTTTTTTATTGATAGATCGGGCGATTCTGAATGTGGTGATACCAAATATGTGTATGTTTGATTTTTTTTTATTGTTTTATTTTAAAGGGGGCGAGAGGGGGGTAATTTGAACTTTTATATTTTTTTTATTTCTAAAAAAAACTTTTTTTTACTTTTGGCAAGCTTCATGACTTGACTAGAAGCTGCCACAACCCAATCGGCAATGTCACATAGAGGCGATGATCAGACCGCCTCTATGTAGTAGAATTACTCACTTGCTATGAGCGCCAACCACTGGAAGGCACTCACAGCAATCCAACAGTGACAACCATAGAGGTCTCCAGGAGTCCCTTGGTTGTCATGCCAATGAACTGGTGACACGCGATCACGTGAGGGGGTCACCGGTGGGCAGGCTTACGGACCTATGGCCACAAGCACGAATTACTAAATGCCTCTGTCAGCACTTGACAGCAGCATTTAACGGCTTAATAGCCACGGGTGGATCGCGATTCCACCCGCGGCTATTCCGGGCACATGTCAGCTGTGCAGAAAACACAGTGCCTTAGGGTATGTTCACACTGGACGTGTTTGCTGCTTTTTTTTGCAGCAAAACCTGATTTCTTGGCAGGAAAGAAGGTGTGGCAAAAATGCATGTTTTAGTGCATTTTTGGTGCGTTTTTGGGGCTAACTTGGGTCTCTTTGTGCATGCTAATAAAGTTGAGTGCCCCCAGAGGAAAAAAAAACCCTTCTTCCTGTAGAACTCTACCTCCTTTGAAAAGCTGGCACTTCAAGTGGCGCTACAGTAAAATCACACTGACAAGTTAGAATCGAATAGATAGAATAGATATATACAGTGGAGGAAATAAGTATTTGATCCCTAGCTGATTTTGTAAGTTTGCCCTCTGACAAAGACATGAAGAGTTTATCATTTTAAGGGTAGGTTAATTTTAACATTAAGAGATAGACTATCAAAAATAAAATCCAGAAAATCACATTGTATAAATTATATACATTTATTTACATTTTGCAGTGAGAAATAAGTATTTGATCCCTCTGGCAAACAGAACTTAATACTTGGTGGCAAAACCCTTGTTGGCAAGCACAGCAGTCAGATGCTTTTTTTAGTTGATAATGAGGTTTACGCACATGTCAGGAGGAATTCTGGTCCACTCCTCTTTGCAGATCATCTCTAAACCATTATGATTTTGAGACTGTTGCTTGGCAACTCAGTGTTATGATCCGGTGACCTTGGAGCCACATGAGAGACTTTCTCATGAGTAGGTGGAAACCTGTACTGACCGCAAACCCTAAACTGACACCGCAACTAGAAGTAGCCGTGCGGTGTACCTAACACATCCTAAACACCTCGACACAGCCGGAGGACTAAATACCCCTATAGGTGAAATGGGAATTCTATCTTGCCTCAGAGCAGAACCCCAAAGGATAGGCAGCCCCCCACAAATATTGACTGTGAGTATAAGAGGAAAGACACACGCAGGCAGAAAAACAGAATTTAGCAAAAGAGACACTTCTAGCTAAATAGAAAAGGATAGGACAGAATTCTAAGCGGTCAGTATTAAAATCCTAAAAATATCCACAGCAGAAAATACCAATATACTACCTATCTAACTAAAGACATAGCAAGTGTATCTGCGACTCCTGAGAATCCAGCATGACTGAAAAATCCAAACAAAGTCTAAGCTGGACAAAAACACAATGAGTTGCACTGAATTGCAAAGCACACTGCATGTGTGCACAGAGACAAAAAACCAGACACTTATCTTAGCTGAATTGGCAGCAGAGCATGAGGAACCAGAGAGAGATGCAATCCCTCCAAGAACAATGGACAACTGGCCAGGTGTAATGGATCCTGCACACCTACATACCTAGTAAAGCTGCAATCAGCAGAAACACCTGCCCTGGATTACAACCCCAAGACAACTGCACTACCACTAACAACCACCGGAGGGAGCCCAAGAGCAGAATTCACAACACTCAGAGCTTCAACTCCCTCCATAAGTTTTCTATGAGATTAAGGTCTGGAGACTGGCTAGGCCACTCCATGACCTTAATGTGCTTCTTTTTGAGCCACTCCTTTGTTGCCTTGGCTGTATGTTTTGGGTCATTGTCTTGCTGGAAGACCCAGCTACGACCCATTTTCAATGTCCTGGCGGATGGAATGAGGTTGTCACTCAGGATTTTACAGTACATGGCTCTATCCATTCTCCCATTGATGCAGTGAAGTAGTCCTTAGCAGAGAAACACCCAAAACATAATGTTTCCATGCTTGACAGTGGAGATGGTGTCACTTGTGGGGGGTTTCCACTCTTTAGGCACATCAGGGGCTCTCCAAACGCGACATGGCATCCATTCTCAATTTCAGCCAATTTTGCATTAAAAAGTGAAACGACGCTCCTTCCCTTCCGAGCTCTGTCATGTGCCCAAACAGTGGTTTACGCTCACATATGGGGTATCAGCGTACTCAGGACAAATTGCAAAACAACTTTTGGGGTCCAATTTCTCCTGTTACCCTTGGGAAAATAAAACAAATTGGATCAGATCATTCTTTTTGTAAACATTCCAAAAATTGCTGCACAGCACCTGAAGGGTTGCTAAAGATCTTGAATATTGGTTTTGAGCACCTTGAGGGGTGCAGTTTTTAGAATGGTGTCATTTTTGGGTATTTTCTATCATATAGACCCTCAAAGTGACTTCAAATGTGATGTGGTCCGTAAAAAAAAAAAAATGTTGTAAAAATCAGAAATCGCAGGTCAACTTTTAACCCTTATAACTCTCTAACAAAAAAAAATGTTGGTTCCAAAATTGTGCTGATGTAAAGTAGACATGTGGGAAATGTCACTTATTAAGTATTTTGTGTGACATACAGTATCTGTGTGATTTAAGGGCATGAAAATTCAAAGTTGGAAAATTGCAAAATTTTCTAAATTTTCACCAAATTTCCATTTTTTCACAAATAAATGCAGAATCACCGGGATCCGTTCAAGAGTTACAGAGTTATAAAGGGACAGTGGTCAGAATTGTAAAAATTGGCCTGGTCATTATCATGCAAACCACCCTTGGTGGTAAAGGGGTTAAAGTGCGCTTTAGAGAAGAGAACCTTGCTGTTGCTTGCTGCAGATTGCTTGGCAACCTTGGTCCTGGAGAACGAAAGGGTACAGAGCGACCCAGCTGTTGGAGGTGTCTTGAGCGAATTCTTTGTCCATAACCCTTATAAATTCTGTATCTTTTCTTGTGGGTGCCAACTTGTTGCTTTCACTTGTGGAATTGAACACCCTTGACCCGAAGTCATCGTTCCAGGGACGGTCCGTGTTCGCACAGTCAAGCGGTGGCCATCGCCACTTGGTTTCGCTCAGTTTCTCTTTCACCCAGTAATGATGTGGACATGGCTGGAAATGAGTGCTGCGACCATTTGGCAAGATGAGCGTCTTGTGGGAGAAGATAGCATTAGATCTCTTCATTTTGTCTACACAAACATTTCCTATGATCACCCAGCCTAGGTCGAAGCGTTGAGCAAATGGTGCATCATGAGGGCCATTGATTTGCTTGTATCTTGTGTAAACGGAGGGTGTCTCTCAAGTAGAATCAGGATTTCTGATTTGTTATCGAGAGCTGGAGTCTTGCTCGCTTTAGTCCTCAGGTGAGGGTGATGAGGAGTGGCTTCCGGTGTTGGGATCTCTTTCTTGTTGGACGGTATCTGACTGGACTCGACGAGTGTGGGTAGAGGTACTTCTACGGTATTTTCAAGTGATGTTATCAGGAGACTACTGGCCCTTCTTCCGAAGACTTCTGAGATGCCGCTGCAAGTGCCTAAGGTGTTGGGGTTGGCGTTTCCCTTTAAATCGTACAGATCAAAGAGTTCTGACCTTGCTAGTGATCAGTTGCTCTGATCGTCCAGGATGATATACACCTTCACGGCCTTCTCTGGGTGACCCTTGGGATATACCTTTACAGGCAAATCTTTGCACAAGACTTGTCACAAATACCTTCTTTGCAGACTTCAGTGAATGAAGAAGATACTGCGAGATGACTTGTTGCTTGGCCTGTACACTCCCCACCATGGCTTGTGGTGGGAGAAGGCATAGGTGTAGGGTTAAGCTGGGATAGATGGAGCGCTTATACGTGGTCCTCGCTGTCACACTCCATTCACTTGATTGTAACCTTACAGTCCTTAGCAAAGTGATCGGTAGAAGCACAACATCTGAAGCTTCCACTCCAAGAACTTCTTAAGAAGCTCCTTGCGTTCTTGGAGTGGTTTCTTTCTGAAGCCGATACATTTCTTCAGTGGATGTGACTTCTTGTGGATGGGACAGTGACGGTTTGGATTCTTGACTCTTTCACCCTTGTTGTCCCCATCAGGAATCGATGCTGGTGTGGGAAGAACATCAGTCTTTTTCACCGATGCTGGGCCTCTACATTTCTTGTCAACTTGACGAGGGCTCTCATATTTGGGAGCGGAAGTAGCTATGCCGGTGGGTTCTCCACAGGTGAAGCTTGGGTTGGCCTTATGCTCTGCAATGTCTTTCATGAGCACGTAGAAGTAGGAAAATGGAGGAAAGGACACCTGGTGTTCATTTTTGTAACTTGTCCCTAGCGTAGTCCACCTTTCTTGCACGTTATATGGCAGCTTGGCGACTATGGGTTTCACCCCTCGTGCGGTGTCCATGTAGCTGAGGCCAGGTAGATGTGTGTCTGTCTTGGCCAGCTGGAGTTCGAACAGCAGGTCGCTGAGTTCCTGGAATTTTGAAGCGTCTTTGCCCGATATTTTAGGAAAATCCTGTAATTGTTTGAGCAGTGCGTCTTCTATAGCTTCAGGACTGCCGAAACCATTCTCTAGTCTGTCCCATGCGGTTGTGAGACCAGCTGCTGAATCGTTGACGTAAACAGATCTGAGTCTCTTGTTTCGCTCTGTGGATCATGGTCCTAGCCACCTGATCAGCAGGTCCAGCTCTTCAGCAGCAGTAATGCCAAGGTCACTAGTTGCGGTTTTAAAGGCAGACTTCCACCCTCTGTAGTTTTCAGGTTGGTCGTCAATCCTTGTGAGACCGGTGTTGGTGACTTCTCAGGGAATCATGTACCTTGCAAAGTCGGACATGTCTGTTCTTTCTGACTTTGGGAGCACACTTGCTGGCTGAGTAGTGCTGTTTGATTTGATTGTAGTTTCTTGGCTCAGAAACATGGGAAGGTATGCATAAGCATTTAACCCAGCAACCAATTTGGTGTATACAGTCTCTGTCGTATGCGAGGCTGGAGCCATATGGTTGTCAAAGGTATAGTGACTTGCTGTCATGTTAGGTTGCATGTAGACGTTGGCATATGGAGTGTGCTGAGGTGCAGTGTTTGGCTGCGTGTTAGAGCGTGAATGAGATTCAGGTTTGGACATTGGTTGTGCGTTGGACTCACCATGAAAGCTGGGAGCTGCAGGCGGATCAGCATCTTGGTGCTTTGGAGAAGTGTCGGAACTGACAGGAACATTAGTGGTGGTCAGTGGTTCGTTGTTTTTGCTTAGTACATAGTCTCTTGTGCGCTTAAGGGGGTCTTCTGTATCAATCTCACACAAGCTGATACTGTCCCCATGACTCCCACTTAGAGCTTATTCAAAGACCTTTAACCATGCCAGGGCTGTCACATGTTCACATTCCTTCTCTAGGACTTGTGCAGCCTCGGCTTCTGCCCTTGCTGACAACGCATCCATGTCTGCCTTCTTGCGTGCAGATTCAGCTTCCATGTCTGCCTTCTTGCCTGCAGATTCGGCTTCCATCTGTGCTTTCTTTTGGGCGAAGACGGCTTGCACTTCTGTAGTTTCCGCTTTGGCAAGTGCTCTTATAAGCTGTTCACTGAGGGTAGAGAATTTTGATTCACTTGATCTGGATGAGTGCTCTGAGTACTTAGCGGACCTGGATTTGTGAGATGACACTTCCGACATCTGCGCGATTTTTGCTTCTGTTTTATTCATGCTGTCGCTCACAGTGCAGTCTCATTCAGAATTAAGTTGTTGAAAGTGCTGAAGTTCCTTTAGAGACTCTGGCGTGTTTAGTCTCACCAAGACGGAGGTATATTTCTCACAAGTGTCCTTGAAAGACTGGTATGCTGAGCACAATCATTCCAAGGCTCCCTCTGGTGGTAACTCATGAGCGCCAGGCATAGATAAGACAGTCACTTGATTCTGCACCCTTTGCAATAGGACAGATACAGTGGAAAGTAATTCACATTTGGTGATTTCTTGATTGTCTTTGACCTTCCATGTAGGTTTAGTCAAGCGTTTGGATCTTTCACTGAAGGCCAAGTGAGATCCTGTGTCTTTTTCTTGCTCTTGTAAATCAGGCAGATAATTAGAGATCCTTCCTGTCTTTGCCATTGTACACAGGAATGCAAAAGTGGGGGATGTTTTGCTTCTAGCTGCAGAGGAACTCACATACAATGTTGCTGTTTATAAGCAGCATGGGCAGTGTCTGCAGACTCTATGAAGCTGCTGTGTCTTCACAATTAGCTTGATAGATGTTCCTTTCTCTGGAGTGTAAGCTGTATACTGTTCATGGGGGCAGGCCTCTCTTTCCCCTATTCTGACTGTTTAAGGCAGTATGAGTCTCTAAATCCTTAGCCATCAATCCCTTAGATAACTGTATGAATATTGTACTCACATGCGATGCATCCTCAGATAGTTCCAATTCAGCCACACTGACTTGTAATAAGAGTCCAGAAGAAACAGATTTGATTTTCTCTGAAATCTTGTATTTAAGCACAATGCAGCAGGTGGAAAGAGTAATCCAAACAGAGAAGTACACATGTACATCCAAAAATGGCTACAACAAACTGATAATGAGAAAGAAGGGAGGAGCAAAGGCTAACATCATCAACTACAGAAGAGAAGAAGGGACAAACTTCAAAGGGCAGCAAAAGCAGTATGCAATGCATAACATACAGAATACATAACAAGTTGTTCCATTCATGGGACACAACAATACCCACCTTTCTTTCATTTAGAAGTTTTAGGTTACGTTTCCACAATGAGCTTTTGGTGAGTTTTTGACACTGCCAAATTTCTGCATCTGTTACTTAAATTAGATTACTTGCAGTTCTTAATTGTGTTTTTGTGCACATTTTTTTTACATATGTTTTTATCGCGTTTTTGATGCAGCAAAAATATGCAGTGTCAAAAGCATAAGAAAAGCTCTTCATGGGTACATAGCCTTGGAGCACACATGGCAGACTCTGGCCCGCAGATTATATTTTGCCCGGCACTGCCCCCACTATACTGTATGTAGGACTGTGTTTGGCCATTATACTGTATGGAGAACTATGTGGGGACCATTATTCTGTATAGAGGACTATGTGGGGCCCATTATACTGTATGCCATGATGGCTTTGACAAAGATCGTTTGATCGAAACGCGTCGCCTTGTCTCTGTTGTCTATCGGCATATATCAGAGGGAGCGTGTACACCTTGAACAGTATGGTTTTAATGGCATCAATTAATGATTTATTTTAAGGAGCTGGAACTCAACCCCCCTATTTTTTTCCTTTGTCAATGAAAGTGCCAAGGAGTGACCACAGCTGCACTCACTGTAGTGTGACTGTAACAGCTCCCTCCACTGCCCCAATGACTGGACGCAGAGGCTGTTGGGGGAATAAAACTTCATTTTCTGACTGTAGCTAAACCAGATTTAAAAGCTTTTTACCTGCAGATTATTACTGTAAATAGCATTTCTGGACGCGACAGGTTCCCTTTAAAATCACATATTTCATCTCTATCTATAAACTCTACTCGCACTGTCCTCACCTCCCTGAGTCTACTAGATGGTTTTTCAGGTAAGTTCCCCCTCCTTTCTCATCTCATCTAGTTTGAGAGAAAAACTGTAGCTGCATCCCCCTCCTCGCAGTCTACTACTGGTGCTTGTGGACATGAAAGTCTGAATGTCATGCTTCTGGAAATCAAGAAATATGTTCTTTTTTTCCTCCCAGGAATGTTTTATAATGTGTTATGTATTTATATGAACTACTGGTTTCTGCGAAAATATACGACCATATTTATTTTATGGATACAAATACGCGTAAACTTGGCCCTGCTGGTAAGCGCTTGTACTGCAGTGTGGACACAGATTAATTGAAAGTAGTTCTGGTTGGGAGCTTTAACTGCTCACTCAATAAACATGCATTAAAAATATTTAGATGAACTGGCAGCTCCAGCGCAGGTTCAAAAGTACAGAGAAAAGAAGATTATGGGATTTAGGCTGCATTCCTGCTCCACAATAAATAACTGAACAAACACTTGTCATGTATTTACAACATCTCCTTCCCATGTCTTGATGTCTGACATTTTGCAGAGCACTCATCCCGCATTATAATGTCACACATTGCAGTTTCGGGATATTTACTGCTCTGTTCACTGGGAGCTTTATGAATATTTCCACTGGGAGCATCTGCTGAATATAATACAGAATTACGTCTGCTTTATCCATGTATATTTCATTCATGTAATTGTCCCTTTTGCAGACCTAAACAATAACAGAAGATGATGGGTGTGATACCGGTATGTAACTGAGCATTTACACATTAAATTCATAAATTAGGCCTAATTTACATGCATTATTTTTCCTTTTTGTTTCTTAATACAATTTTATTACAAAAAATCATTGAAAGTGATCATTTGACATATATCATATTAATTACAATGGGATGTGTCATATGGTGGATTAGTCAGGTTTGTTTTAGGAGAATCTTTCAGTAGGATCAGCACTCCTAAGCCATTTAATGTATATGGTCATGGGATTAAGGTCTAGAGACTGTCTAGGCCACTCCATGTTGTGAATTCCGTTCTTGGGCTCCCTCCGGTGGTTGTAAGTAGCACTTTTGTGAATTCTGCTCTTGGGCTCCCTCCTGTGGTTTTGAGTGGTATAGCTGCTTCTTGGATTTAGCATCAGCAGCTGCTTCCACTGATTGTCTTTCTGGCTCGGCTATTTTAGTCTGGCCTTATCCCTCAATCAATGCCAGTTGTCAATTGTTCCTGCTTGGAGTTACTGCTCTTTTGGATTTCCCTGACACTGACCAGTTCTGCAAAGATAAGTCCTTGCTTGTCCTTTTGCTGTCCACTTGTTGTGGACTTTATTGTTCAGCACATTTTATGTTTTGCTCATTTGTCCAGCTTATCAGTATGGATCTATTCAGCTAAGCTGGAAGCTCTGGGCTGCAGATTTTGCCCTCCACACCTTTAGTCAGGT
Source organism: Ranitomeya variabilis (assembly GCF_051348905.1). Lineage (NCBI taxonomy): Eukaryota > Metazoa > Chordata > Amphibia > Anura > Dendrobatidae > Ranitomeya > Ranitomeya variabilis. The sequence continues at coordinate 704,402,885 of NC_135234.1, read as the reverse complement.
GTGGAGATTTTTGCATATCTCTGCGGTGGACTTTTTCCAGTTTTTATTACTGACCGCACAGTGTTCTTTCCTGTACTATCTATCTAGCTAGAAGTGGCCTCTTTTGCTAAATCTTGTTTCATACTACGTATGTTATTTCCCTCTCCACTCACAGTCAATATTTGTGGGGGGCTGTCCTATCCTTTGGGGATTTTCTCTGAGGCAAGATAGCTTTCCTATTTCTACCTTTAGGGGTAGCTAGTTCTCCGGCTGTGACGAGGTGTCCAGGGAGTGACAGGAACATCCCACGGCTACTGCTAGTGTTGTGTTAAGATCAGGAACTGCGGTCTGTATAGTTACCACCTGCTCAGAGCTAGTCGCATGTCGCTCCTAAATTACCAGTCCATAACAGTACAACTGGCCAAAAATGAGTTGACTGCATCTCAAAAGAAGGAAAAGAAAAAGAGTTCTGAGCCATTTTTTTTTTCTTTAGTCTGTTCTGTCTTTTTCCTTCCTCTTAATCTCTGGGTGGTTCAGGATTTGGGTGCGGACATGGATGTTCAGGGTTTGTTTTCTCGTGTGGATCAGCTTGCTGCAAGAGTACAGATTATCCAATATTATGTTGTTCAGACTCCAGCCTTAGAGCCTAGAATTCCTACTCCAGATTTGTTTTACGGGGATAGATCTAAGTTTTTGAACTTTAAAAATAACTGCAAATTGTTTTTTGCTCTGAAACCCCGTTCCTCTGGTGACCCCACTCAGCAAGTTAAAATAGTTATTTCTCTGCTGCGTGGTGACCCTCAGGACTGGGCATTCTCCCTTGAGTCAGGGGATCCGGCATTGCTTAATGTAGATGCATTTTTTCAATCGCTCAGATTATTGTTTGACGAACCTAACTCTGTGGATCATGCGGAAAAAACCTTGTTGGCCCTGTGTCAGGGTCAGGAAGCGGCAGAATTATACTGCCAGAAATTTAGAAAATGGTCTGTGCTCACTAAATGGAATGAGGACGCTCTGGCAGCAATTTTCAGAAAGGGTCTTTCTGAAGCCCTTAAAGATGTTATGGTGGGGTTCCCCACGCCTGTTGGTTTGAGCGAATCTATGTCTCTGGCCATTCAGATTGATCGGCGCCTGCGCGAGCGCAAAGTGGTGCACCATATGGCAGCGTCCTCTGAACAGAGTCCTGAGCCTATGCAATGTGATGGGATTCTGACTAGAGCGGAACAGAGGGGATACAGACGTCAGAATGGGCTGTGTTTTTACTGTGGTGATTCTGCTCATACTATTTCTGATTGCCCTAAGCGTAATAAGAGGGTTGCTAGATCTGTTACCATTAGTACTGTACAGCCTAAGTTTCTCCTGTCTGTGACCCTGATTTGCTCATTGTCATCTTTTTCTGTCATGGCATTTGTGGATTCAGGCGCTGCCCTGAACTTAATGTACTTAGACTTCGCCAGGCGCTGTGGTTTTTCTTTGCAGCCTTTGCAGAGCCCTATTCCTTTGAGGGGTATTGATGCTACACCGTTGGCCAAGAATAAACCTCAGTATTGGACTCAGCTGACTATGTGCATGGCTCCAGCACATCAGGAAGATTGTCGTTTTCTGGTGTTGCATAATTTACATGATGTTGTTGTACAGGGTTTTCCATGGTTACAAGTACACAATCCAGTGTTGGATTGGAAATCGATGTCTGTGACTAGTTGGGGTTGTCAAGGGGTACATAGTGACGTTCCTTTAATGTCAATTTCCTCTTCCCCCTCTTCTGATGTTCCTGAATTTTTGTCAGATTTCCAGGATGTATTCGATGAGCCCAAGTCCAGTTCCCTTCCTCCACATAGGGACTGTGATTGTGCTATTGACTTGGTTCCTGGCTCTAAGTTCCCTAAGGGCCGACTCTTCAATCTGTCTGTGCCAGAACATGCCGCCATGCGGAGCTATGTGAAGGAGTCTTTAGAGAAGGGGCATATCCAGCCGTCTTCGTCACCATTGGGAGCGGGATTCTTTTTTGTTGCCAAGAAGGATGGCTCCTTGAGACCCTGTATTGATTATCGCCTTCTTAATAAAATCACGGTCAAATTCCAATACCCTTTACCTTTGCTCTCTGAGTTGTTTGCTCGGATTAAGGGGGCTAGTTGGTTTACCAAGATTGACCTTCGAGGGGCATATAATCTTGTCCGTATTAAACAGGGTGACGAATGGAAAACTGCATTTAATACGCCCGAAGGCCATTTTGAATACCTGGTGATGCCTTTTGGGCTTTCTAATGCTCCTTCTGTGTTCCAGTCCTTCATGCATGATATTTTCCGCAATTATCTTGATAAATTCTTGATTGTGTATTTGGATGATATTTCGATTTTTTCCAATGATTGGGAGTCTCATGTGAAGCAGGTCAGGATAGTATTCCAGATCCTTCGTGATAATGCTCTATTTGTGAAGGGGTCTAAATGCCTATTTGGAGTTCAGAAGGTCTCTTTTTTGGGGTTTATTTTTTTCTCCTTCGTCTATAGAAATGGATCCTGTTAAGGTCCAAGCCATTCATGACTGGATTCAACCCACATCTGTGAAGAGCCTTCAAAAATTTTTGGGCTTTGCTAATTTTTATCGCCGTTTCATTGCCAACTTCTCTAGTGTGGTTAAGCCCCTGCCCGATTTGACAAAGAAAGGCGCTGATGTGACAAATTGGTCCTCTGAGGCTGTTGAGGCCTTTCAGGAGCTTAAGCGCCGATTTACTTCTGCCCCTGTCTTGCGTCAGCCAGATGTGTCTCTTCCTTTTCAGGTTGAGGTTGACACTTCTGAGATTGGGGCAGGGGCCGTTTTGTCACAGAGGAATTCGGATGGTTCCTTGATGAAACCATGTGCCTTCTTTTCCCGAAAGTTTTCGCCTGCGGAACGCAATTATGATGTCGGCAATCGGGAGTTGTTGGCTATGAAGTGGGCATTTGAGGAGTGGCGTCTAGGGTTGAGCGAAACGGGTCGATCATTTTCAAAAGTCGCCGACTTTTGGCTAAGTCGGCGTCTCATGAAACCCGATCCGACCCCTGTGCTTGTCGGCCATGCGGTACGCGACTTTCGCGCCAAAGTCGCGTTTCAATGACGCGAAAAGCGCCATTTCTCAGCCAATGAAGGTGAACGCAGAGTGTGGGCAGCGTGATGACATAGATCCTGGTCCCCACCATCTTAGAGAAGGGCATTGCAGTGATTGGCTTGCTGTCTGCGGCGTCACAGGGGCTATAAAGGGGCGTTCCCGCCGACCGCCATCTTACTGCTGCTGATCTGAGCTTAGGGACAGGTTGCTGCCGCTTCGTCAGAAGCAGGGAGAGCGTTAGGCAGGGTCCACTAACCACCAAACCGCTTGTGCTGCAGCGATTTCCACTGTCCAACACCACCTTCGGTGTGCAGGGACTGTGGAAGCTATTTTTTTTTTTTTTTCCCCTCAGCGCTGTAGCTCATTGGGCTGCCCTAGAAGGCTCCGTGATAGCTGTATTGCTGTGTGTACGCCACTGTGGAAACCAACTGCTTTTTTCAAAGAAAATATCCTCTTGTTCCTTCCTTTCTGCACAGCTATCTTTTTTGTTTGTCCACACTTTTTATTTAATTTGTGCATCAGTCCACTCCTATTGCTGCCTGCCATACCTGGCTTACATTACTGCAGGGAGATAGTAATTGTAGGACAGTTTTTTTTTTTTTTTTGTTTTTTTTTTGTGGGTGATTAAGATTGGCATTTCTGCTACAGTGCCATCCCTGTGTGTGCCATCTCTCACTGAGTGGGCCATAGAAAGCCTATTTATTTTTTCCGTGATTTGTGTTCTAAAATCTACCTCAACACAAAAACACTACATCAATCAGTGGGAGAAAAATATTGGCCTCAGTCAGGGCTTGTGTGCCACTGCTGTGTGTGCTATCTCTCATTCAGTGGGCTATAGCAAGCCTATTTTTTTTTTTTTTTTTTAATATTATTTGGTTTCTAAAGTCTCCCTGAAAAAAAAAAAAAAACCTAAAAAAACAGTGGGAGAGTAATATTGCCCTTTCAGCTTGTGTGCCAGTCTTGACTCCTGGGTGTGCCACCTCTCTCCCTCTCATTCAGTGGGCCATAGAAAGCCTATTTATTTATTTTTTTAAATATTATTGGGTTTCTAAAGTCTCCCTGAAAAAAAAAAAAAAACCTAAAAAAACAGTGGGAGAATAATATTGCCCTTTCAGCTTGTGTGCCAGTCTTGACTCCTGGGTGTGCCACCTCTCTCCCTCTCATTCAGTGGGCCATAGAAAGCCTATTTATTTTTTCCGTGATTTGTGTTCTAAATTCTACCTCAACACAAAAACACTACATCAATCAGTGGGAGAAAAATATTGGCCTCAGTCAGGGCTTGTGTGCCACTGCTGTGTGTGCTATCTCTCATTCAGTGGGCTATAGCAAGCCTATTTTTTTTTTTTTTTTTTTTTTTAATATTATTTGGTTTCTAAAGTCTCCCTGAAAAAAAAAAAAAAACCTAAAAAAACAGTGGGAGAGTAATATTGCCCTTTCAGCTTGTGTGCCAGTCTTGACTCCTGGGTGTGCCACCTCTCTCCCTCTCATTCAGTGGGCCATAGAAAGCCTATTTATTTTTTTTTTTTAAATATTATTGGGTTTCTAAAGTCTCCCTGAAAAAACAAAAAATACATAAAAAAACAGTGGGAGAGTAATATTGCCCTTTCAGCTTGTGTGCCAGTCTTGACTCCTGGGTGTGCCACCTCTCTCCCTTTCATTCAGTGGGCCATAGAAAGCCTATTTATTTTTTCCGTGATTTGTGTTCTAAATTCTACCTCAACACAAAAACACTACATCAATCAGTGGGAGAAAAATATTGGCCTCAGTCAGGGCTTGTGTGCCACTGCTGTGTGTGCTATCTCTCATTCAGTGGGCTATAGCAAGCCTATTTTTTTTTTTTTTTTTTTTTTTTTAAATATTATTTGGTTTCTAAAGTCTCCCTGAAAAAAAAAAAAAAACCTAAAAAAACAGTGGGAGAGTAATATTGCCCTTTCAGCTTGTGTGCCAGTCTTGACTCCTGGGTGTGCCACCTCTCTCCCTCTCATTCAGTGGGCCATAGAAAGCCTTTTTTTTTTTTGGTTTTTTTAATATTATTTGGTTTCTAAAGTCTCCCTGAAAAAAACAAAAAAAACATAAAAAACAGTGGGAGAGTAATATTGCCCTTTCAGCTTGTGCGCCAGTCTTGACTCCTGGTTGTGCCACCTCTCTCTCTCTAATTGTGGGCCATAGAAAGCCTTTTTTTTTTTTTTTTTTTAATATTATTTGGTTTCTAAAGTCTCCCTGAGAAAAAAAAATAAATAAATTAGGTGGGAGATTAATATTGACATTAGTGCTTGAGTGACAGTCCTGCGTGTGTGTCATCTCTGTGATTTTGTGCCACAGAAAACAGAGTGTGTAACATTGTGCCTGATTTTCCTTGTGGTCTCACCAACCTGTTAAGGGATATTGAAATCATACTGAAGTTATAGCTCACCGTGTAAGTTGTTTGACAGCAACAAATAAAGTTACTTTGGTTAAGATTTTAAAACAATGAGGAAGTCTGGTGCAAGAGGTCGTCGTGGGCGTTCATTGTCAGCTGGTAATGATGGTAGTGGTAGTGGAGCATCAGGTGGTCGTGGGGATAAAAATATTCCACCTAAGTCTGGAGCTGTGGAGACAGTTTCGTCGTCAGGCTACACAAGGCCTCGAACGCTCTCTTTTCTGGGAGTAGGAAAACCGCTTTTAAAGGCGGAGCAGCAACAGCAAGTTTTGGCTTACATTGCAGACTCAGCCTCTAGCTCTTTTGCCTCCTCTTCCGAAACTGGTAAATGTAAAAGCAGCGCGTCGCTTGTGGATGTTCACGGTCAGGGACAAGTCGCTTCCTTGTCCTCCTCAGCAAAAACTACAACAAGAGAGAAGGATGCAGCAGGCGACACAACGGGTCACTCCATGGAGCTCTTTACACATACCGTCCCTGGCTTAGAAAGTGAAACATTTAACAGGCCATGCCCATTACAAGTATATTCTGACATGGAGTGCACTGATGCACAGCCACAGCCAGAGTACTATGCTGCTCCTTTGACTCAGACCACCACATTGCCCTCTCAGGGTACAGATCCACAATCAGACCCTGATGAGACTATGTTGCCCCGCCACGAACGCTATACCACCGACCGACACAGTGACACAGACGAAGTTGCACACGAGCTCGAAGAGGAGGTAATAGATGACCCAGTTATTGACCCCGATTGGCAGCCATTGGGGGAACAGGGTGCAGGCGGCAGTAGTTCAGAAGCGGAGGTGGAGGAGGGGCCGCAGCAGGCATCAACATCGCAACAGGTTCCATCTGCCGGGCCCGTATCTGGACCAAAACGCGTGTCAAAGCCAAAACCTGTTGGAGCACAGCGTTGCCATCCGGTTAAAGCTCAGTCTGCAATCCCTGAAAAGGGATCCGAGTCTAGGAAGAGTGCAGTCTGGCATTTTTTTAAACAACATCCAACTGATCAGCGCAAAGTCATCTGTCAAAAATGTTCAACTAGCTTAAGCAGAGGTCAGAATCTGAAAAGTCTAAATACTAGTTGCATGCATAGACACTTAACCACCATGCATTTTCAAGCCTGGACTAACTACCAAACGTCCCTCAAGGTTGTAGCACCCTCGGCCAATGAAGCTAGTCAGCAACGCAACATCCCTTCCGTCACTGTAAGGCCACCATTTTCCGCACCACCGGCAGTATCTGTGCAGGTTTCTTTGCCAGCCAAAAGCAGTCAGGGTCAGGGAATCACCAGTTTTGTAGGAGGAAATATTGCATCTAGGGCACCGGCGGAAACAATACCGTCTCCAACCGTCTCTCAGTCTGCCATGTACACCGGCACACCCGAAAGTTCCACGATCTCCAGCTCTCCAGTCCAGCTCACCCTACATGAGACTCTGGTTAGAAAAAGGAAGTACTTATCCTCGCATCCGCGTACACAGGGTTTTAACGCCCACATAGCTAGACTAATCTCGTTAGAGATGATGCCCTACCGGTTAGTTGAAAGCGAAGCTTTCAAAGCCCTGATGGAGTACGCTGAACCACGATACGAGCTACCCAGTCGACACTTTTTTTCCAGAAAAGCCATCCCAGCCCTGCACCAGCATGTTAAACAGCGCATCGTCCATGCACTCAGGCAATCTGTGAGTACAAAGGTGCACCTGACTACAGATGCATGGACCAGTAGGCATGGCCAGGGACGTTATGTGTCCATCACGGCACACTGGGTGAATGTGGTGGATGCAGGGTCCACAGGCGACATCAATTTAGGGACAGTTGTGCCTAGCCCACGGTCTAGGAAACAGTTGGCTGTAGGCGTTCGCACCCCCTCCTCCTCCTCCTCCTCGTCCTCCTGCAGAAGCTACAGCTCTTCCACAGAACGCAGTCTGCCAACCACTCCATCGGCAGATGACACTGTTGCACACCAGTTGTCCCATTATGGGCCAGCTACTGCCAAGCGTCAGCAGGCTGTATTGGCTATGAAGTGCTTGGGCGACAATAGACACACCGCGGAAGTTCTGTCCGAGTTCTTGCAACAAGAAACGCAGTCGTGGCTGGGCACAGTAGATCTTGAGGCAGGCAAGGTAGTGAGTGATAACGGAAGGAATTTCATGGCTGCCATCTCCCTTTCCCAACTGAAACACATTCCTTGCCTGGCTCACACCTTAAACCTGGTGGTGCAGTGCTTATTGAAAACTTATCCTGGGTTCTCCGACCTGCTCCTCAAAGTGCGTGCACTTTGCTCACATATCCGACGTTCGCCTGTACACGCCAGCCGTATGCAGACCTATCAGCGGTCTTTGAACCTTCCCCAGCATCGCCTAATCATAGACGTTGCAACAAGGTGGAACTCAACACTGCACATGCTTCAGAGACTGTGCGAACAGAGGCGTGCTGTTATTTATTTGTGGGAGGATACACGGGCAGGCAGTAGGATGGCAGACATGGAGTTGTCAGGTGTGCAGTGGTCTAAGATACAAGACATGTGTCAAGTCCTTCAGTGCTTTGAGGAATGCACACGGCTGGTTAGTGCAGACAACGCCGTAATAAGCATGAGCATCCCCCTAATGCGTCTGCTGATGCAAAGTTTGATGCACATAAAGGAGCAGGCGTCTGCACCAGAGGAAGAGGAAAGCCTTGATGACAGTCAGCCATTGTCTGGTCAGGGCAGTGTACAGGACGAGGTAGCGGGCGAAGAGGAGGTGGAGGACGAGGAGGATGATGGGGATGAGTATATTTTTAATGCCGAACCTTTCCCGGGGGCACAGGAATTTGGTTGCGTGTCACGGCCGGGTTCTGGTTTTTTGAGGGACACAAGTGACGTAGATTTGCCTGCAACTGCCCCTCAACCAATCACAACCGGAGATTTGACAACTGGAACTTTGGCCCACATGGCGGATTATGCCTTACGTATCCTAAAAAGGGACACACGCATTACGAAAATGATGAACGATGACGATTACTGGTTGGCCTGCCTCCTTGATCCACGCTATAAAGGCAAATTGCAAAATATTATGCCACATGAGAACTTGGAACTAATATTAGCAACCAAACAATCAACTCTTGTTGACCGTTTGCTTCAGGCATTCCCAGCACACAGCGCACGTGATCGTTCTCACACGAGCTCCAGGGGGCAGCAGACTAGGAGTGTTAGGGGTGCACACATCAGAAGTGGCGTTGGACAGAGGGGTTTTCTGACCAGGTTGTGGAGTGATTTTGCTATGACCGCAGACAGGACAGGTACTGCTGCATCAATTGAAAGTGACAGGAGACAACATTTGTCCAGTATGGTTACTAACTATTTTTCATCCCTTATCGATGTTCTCCCTCAACCGTCATTCTCATTTGATTACTGGGCCTCCAAATTAGACACCTGGCCAGAATTGGCAGAATATGCATTGCAGGAGCTTGCTTGCCCGGCAGCAAGTGTCCTATCAGAAAGAGTATTCAGTGCTGCAGGTTCAATATTAACCGAAAAAAGGACTCGTCTGGCTACCCAAAATGTTGACGATCTAACATTCATTAAAATGAACCACAACTGGATTTCGAAATCTTTTGCCCCACCTTGCCCGGCCGACACCTAGCTTTCCTATGAAAAGCTCTTGCCTGTGAATTACTTTTCTAATGTCTAATTTGCTGCAGCTGATTGTACAGCATACGACATGTTTACACCTCCCTAAATGGCAAAACTCCCCACACGGGGCCGTGGTATCGCGACTTGGCGCAAGCACCCGTGAGACTGCTGTTTGTCTGAAGAGGTGGGTGTGCTCGCTTTTGGTTGACGGCATTGCTACTGGGTCCCTCATAGTACAATGTAGTGTCTCTGGCGGTGGTGGTGCGCACCCAACGTCAGACACACCGTTGTAACATGAGGGGCCCTGGGGCGGTCCCGCCGGCCTCAAGAGAGTTCCCCCCTACCCCAGCTCAAAATGTGCTCTACCACGTGCAAAATTATGTCGCACAGCTCCACCAATCTTTAGTCTATTCGCTGACATCATTCAATGTCTGGCACTGACAATACAAATTTGTAGACATCTATGATGCAACTTAAAGTAGTCTGTGTCTGTGTCCTATATTGGCACCATTAAATAGTTACTGCCAAATTACTATGTCAGAAACTCAGTAGATGAGCCCACCCCTGTACCTAAGTATGCCACCTTTTTTTTTTGTTTTGGTTGTTTTGCGAGACATTAACATCTATTTATATTTTGGGAGTACTGGGACAGACACTCCTTGCACTACTCCTCCACTCACCACCAAGCTGCCTGTGTATCCATGTAACCGCTGTAAAACTGCCATGAGCCTATTGTTTGTTATTTTAGGCCTTTGATAGCCTGTCTGCGGCCCCTACTTGCAATACTCCTCCACTGACCACCAAGCTGCCTGCCCGTGTATCCATGTAACCGCTGTAAAACTGCCATGAGCCTATTGTTTGTTATTTTAGGCCTTTGATAGCCTGTCTGCGGTCCCTACTTTAAATACTCCTCCACTGACCACCAAGCTGCCTGCCCGTGTATCCATGTAACCGCTGTGAAACTGCCATGAGCCTATTGTTTGTTATGTTAGGCCTTTGATAGCCTGTCTGCGGTCCCTACTTTAAATACTCCTCCACTGACCAGACCACTGCTGCCCGTGTACCCCTGGAACCAATTATAAAGTGCCTACAGCCAGCCCATTTTCTTATGTTAGGCCTTTGAAGCCTGTCTGCGGTCCCTACTTTAAATACTCCTCCACTGACCAGACCACTGCTGCCCGTGTACCCCTGGAACCAATTATAAAGTGCCTACAGCCAGCCCATTTTCTTATGTTAGGCCTTTGAAGCCTGTCTGCGGTCCCTACTTTAAATACTCCTCCACTCACCACCACCAAGCTGCCTGCCCATGTATCCATGTAACCGCTGTGAAACTGCCATGAGCCTATTGTTTGTTATGTTAGGCCTTTGATAGCCTGTCTGCGGTCCCTACTTTAAATACTCCTCCACTGACCAGACCACTGCTGCCCGTGTACCCCTGGAACCAATTATAAAGTGCCTACAGCCAGCCCATTTTCTTATGTTAGGCCTTTGAAGCCTGTCTGCGGTCCCTACTTTAAATACTCCTCCACTGACCAGACCACTGCTGCCCGTGTACCCCTGGAACCAATTATAAAGTGCCTACAGCCAGCCCATTTTCTTATGTTAGGCCTTTGAAGCCTGTCTGCGGTCCCTACTTTAAATACTCCTCCACTCACCACCACCAAGCTGCCTGCCCGTGTATCCATGTAACCGCTGTGAAACTGCCATGAGCCTATTGTTTGTTATGTTAGGCCTTTGATAGCCTGTCTGCGGTCCCTACTTTAAATACTCCTCCACTGACCAGACCACTGCTGCCCGTGTACCCCTGGAACCAATTATAAAGTGCCTACAGCCAGCCCATTTTCTTATGTTAGGCCTTTGAAGCCTGTCTGCGGTCCCTACTTTAAATACTCCTCCACTGACCACCAAGCTGCCTGCCCGTGTATCCATGTAACCGCTGTAAAACTGCCATGAGCCTATTGTTTGTTATTTTAGGCCTTTGATAGCCTGTCTGCGGCCCCTACTTGCAATACTCCTCCACTGACCACCAAGCTGCCTGCCCGTGTATCCATGTAACCGCTGTAAAACTGCCATGAGCCTATTGTTTGTTATTTTAGGCCTTTGATAGCCTGTCTGCGGTCCCTACTTTAAATACTCCTCCACTGACCACCAAGCTGCCTGCCCGTGTATCCATGTAACCGCTGTGAAACTGCCATGAGCCTATTGTTTGTTATGTTAGGCCTTTGATAGCCTGTCTGCGGTCCCTACTTTAAATACTCCTCCACTGACCAGACCACTGCTGCCCGTGTACCCCTGGAACCAATTATAAAGTGCCTACAGCCAGCCCATTTTCTTATGTTAGGCCTTTGAAGCCTGTCTGCGGTCCCTACTTTAAATACTCCTCCACTGACCAGACCACTGCTGCCCGTGTACCCCTGGAACCAATTATAAAGTGCCTACAGCCAGCCCATTTTCTTATGTTAGGCCTTTGAAGCCTGTCTGCGGTCCCTACTTTAAATACTCCTCCACTCACCACCACCAAGCTGCCTGCCCGTGTATCCATGTAACCGCTGTGAAACTGCCATGAGCCTATTGTTTGTTATGTTAGGCCTTTGATAGCCTGTCTGCGGTCCCTACTTTAAATACTCCTCCACTGACCAGACCACTGCTGCCCGTGTACCCCTGGAACCAATTATAAAGTGCCTACAGCCAGCCCATTTTCTTATGTTAGGCCTTTGAAGCCTGTCTGCGGTCCCTACTTTAAATACTCCTCCACTGACCAGACCACTGCTGCCCGTGTACCCCTGGAACCAATTATAAAGTGCCTACAGCCAGCCCATTTTCTTATGTTAGGCCTTTGAAGCCTGTCTGCGGTCCCTACTTTAAATACTCCTCCACTCACCACCACCAAGCTGCCTGCCCGTGTATCCATGTAACCGCTGTGAAACTGCCATGAGCCTATTGTTTGTTATGTTAGGCCTTTGATAGCCTGTCTGCGGTCCCTACTTTAAATACTCCTCCACTGACCAGACCACTGCTGCCCGTGTACCCCTGGAACCAATTATAAAGTGCCTACAGCCAGCCCATTTTCTTATGTTAGGCCTTTGAAGCCTGTCTGCGGTCCCTACTTTAAATACTCCTCCACTGACCACCAAGCTGCCTGCCCGTGTATCCATGTAACCGCTGTAAAACTGCCATGAGCCTATTGTTTGTTATTTTAGGCCTTTGATAGCCTGTCTGCGGTCCCTACTTTAAATACTCCTCCACTGACCACCAAGCTGCCTGCCCGTGTATCCATGTAACCGCTGTAAAACTGCCATGAGCCTATTGTTTGTTATTTTAGGCCTTTGATAGCCTGTCTGCGGCCCCTACTTGCAATACTCCTCCACTGACCACCAAGCTGCCTGCCCGTGTATCCATGTAACCGCTGTAAAACTGCCATGAGCCTATTGTTTGTTATTTTAGGCCTTTGATAGCCTGTCTGCGGTCCCTACTTTAAATACTCCTCCACTGACCACCAAGCTGCCTGCCCGTGTATCCATGTAACCGCTGTGAAACTGCCATGAGCCTATTGTTTGTTATGTTAGGCCTTTGATAGCCTGTCTGCGGTCCCTACTTTAAATACTCCTCCACTGACCAGACCACTGCTGCCCGTGTACCCCTGGAACCAATTATAAAGTGCCTACAGCCAGCCCATTTTCTTATGTTAGGCCTTTGAAGCCTGTCTGCGGTCCCTACTTTAAATACTCCTCCACTGACCAGACCACTGCTGCCCGTGTACCCCTGGAACCAATTATAAAGTGCCTACAGCCAGCCCATTTTCTTATGTTAGGCCTTTGAAGCCTGTCTGCGGTCCCTACTTTAAATACTCCTCCACTGACCACCAAGCTGCCTGCCCGTGTATCCATGTAACCGCTGTAAAACTGCCATGAGCCTATTGTTTGTTATTTTAGGCCTTTGATAGCCTGTCTGCGGTCCCTACTTTAAATACTCCTCCACTGACCACCAAGCTGCCTGCCCGTGTATCCATGTAACCGCTGTAAAACTGCCATGAGCCTATTGTTTGTTATTTTAGGCCTTTGATAGCCTGTCTGCGGCCCCTACTTGCAATACTCCTCCACTGACCACAATGCTGCCTGGAGTGCCTGCCTGTGTATCCATGTAACCGATGTAAAACTGCCATGACTGCCTACTGTTTGTTATTTTAGGCCTTTGATAGCCTGTCTGCAGCCCCTACTTGCAATACTCCTCCACTGACCACACCAATGCTGCCCGTGTACCCCTGGAACCTATTTAAAAGTTCATAGAGCCTAGTTATATATTTTATTTACTATTAATAAGGCCATGATGGACTACGCTGTACCACGCTACAAGCTAACCAGTCGACACTTCTTTTGCGAGAAAAGCCATCCCAACCCTCCACCAGCATGTAGAAGACCGCATTGTCCATGCACTCTGGCAATCTGTGAGTACAAAGGTGCACCTGACAACAGACGCATGGACCTGTAGGCATGGCCACGGAAGATTACGTGTCCATTACGGCGCAATGGGTTAATGTGGTGGATGCATGGTCCACAGGGGACAGCCTACTAAGTCTGTCTGCAGTCCCTAATTCAAATTGTCCTCCACTGTCTAAATCGGAACTTCCACCTTCTGGCTTTCGGCCTATAGTATCAGAAATTAAACTGCATTTGGCCTTCAACTTTGGTTAGGGCCTACTAACGGCTTCTGCCCCTCCCTGGTGTTGCCCTCAACTAAATAAAGCTGAGCTTCAACCTTCTGCTCCAAATTACCATTTTGAAAAATGCAATAGGCTTTTCAGGCCTACTAAAGGTGTCTGTCTGTGTGCCCCTGCCTGGTGTTGTCCTCAACTAAATAAAGCTGAGCTTCAACCTTCCGGCTCTCATTAAGTGGTTTTTAAAAAAAAAAATGGTGGTTAGGGCCTACTAACGGCTTCTGCCCCTCCCTGGTGTTGCCCTCAACTAAATAAAGCTGAGCTTCAACCTTCTGCTCCAAATTACCATTTTGAAAAATGCAATAGGCTTTTCCGGCCTACTAAAGGTGTCTGTCTGTGTGCCCCTCCCTGGTGTTGTCCTCAACTAAATAAAGCTGAGCTTCAACCTTCCGGCTCTCATTATGTGGTTTTAAAAAAAAAAATGGTGGTTAGGGCCTACTAACGGCTTCTGCCCCTCCCTGGTGTTGTCCTCAACTAAATAAAGCTGAGCTTCAACCTTCCGGCTCTCATTATGTGGTTTTAAAAAAAAAAATGGTGGTTAGGGCCTACTAACGGCTTCTGCCCCTCCCTGGTGTTGCCCTCAACTAAATAAAGCTGAGCTTCAACCTTCTGCTCCAAATTACCATTTTGTAAAATGCAATAGGCTTTTCAGGCCTACAAAAGGTGTCTGTCTGTGTGCCCCTCCCTGGTGTTGTCCTCAACTAAATAAAGCTGAGCTTCAACCTTCCGGCTCTCATTATGTGGTTTTAAAAAAAAAAATGGTGGTTAGGGCCTACTAACGGCTTCTGCCCCTCCCTGGTGTTGTCCTCAACTAAATAAAGCTGAGCTTCAACCTTCCGGCTCTCATTATGTGGTTTTAAAAAAAAAAATGGTGGTTAGGGCCTACTAACGGCTTCTGCCCCTCCCTGGTGTTGTCCTCAACTAAATAAAGCTGAGCTTCAACCTTCCGGCTCTCATTATGTGGTTTTAAAAAAAAAAATGGTGGTTAGGGCCTACTAACGGCTTCTGCCCCACCCTGGTGTTGCCCTCAACTAAATAAAGCTGAGCTTCAACCTTCTGCTCCAAATTACCATTTTGAAAAATGCAATAGGCTTTTCAGGCCTACTAAAGGTGTCTGTCTGTGTGCCCCTCCCTGGTGTTGTCCTCAACTAAATAAAGCTGAGCTTCAACCTTCCGGCTCTCATTATGTGGTTTTAAAAAAAAAAATGGTGGTTAGGGCCTACTAACGGCTTCTGCCCCTCCCTGGTGTTGCCCTCAACTAAATAAAGCTGAGCTTCAACCTTCTGCTCCAAATTACCATTTTGAAAAATGCAATAGGCTTTTCAGGCCTACTAAAGGTGTCTGTCTGTGTGCCCCTCCCTGGTGTTGTCCTCAACTAAATAAAGCTGAGCTTCAACCTTCCGGCTCTCATTATGTGGTTTTAAAAAAAAAAATGGTGGTTAGGGCCTACTAACGGCTTCTGCCCCTCCCTGGTGTTGCCCTCAACTAAATAAAGCTGAGCTTCAACCTTCCGGCTCTCATTATGTGGTTTTAAAAAAAAAAATGGTGGTTAGGGCCTACTAACGGCTTCTGCCCCTCCCTGGTGTTGCCCTCAACTAAATAAAGCTGAGCTTCAACCTTCTGCTCCAAATTACCATTTTGAAAAATGCAATAGGCTTTTCAGGCCTACTAAAGGTGTCTGTCTGTGTGCCCCTCCCTGGTGTTGTCCTCAACTAAATAAAGCTGAGCTTCAACCTTCCGGCTCTCATTATGTGGTTTTAAAAAAAAAAATGGTGGTTAGGGCCTACTAACGGCTTCTGCCCCTCCCTGGTGTTGCCCTCAACTAAATAAAGCTGAGCTTCAACCTTCTGCTCCAAATTACCATTTTGAAAAATGCAATAGGCTTTTCAGGCCTACTAAAGGTGTCTGTCTGTGTGCCCCTCCCTGGTGTTGTCCTCAACTAAATAAAGCTGAGCTTCAACCTTCCGGCTCTCATTATGTGGTTTTAAAAAAAAAAATGGTGGTTAGGGCCTACTAACGGCTTCTGCCCCTCCCTGGTGTTGTCCTCAACTAAATAAAGCTGAGCTTCAACCTTCCGGCTCTCATTATGTGGTTTTAAAAAAAAAAATGGTGGTTAGGGCCTACTAACGGCTTCTGCCCCTCCCTGGTGTTGCCCTCAACTAAATAAAGCTGAGCTTCAACCTTCTGCTCCAAATTACCATTTTGAAAAATGCAATAGGCTTTTCAGGCCTACAAAAGGTGTCTGTCTGTGTGCCCCTCCCTGGTGTTGTCCTCAACTAAATAAAGCTGAGCTTCAACCTTCCGGCTCTCATTATGTGGTTTTAAAAAAAAAAATGGTGGTTAGGGCCTACTAACGGCTTCTGCCCCTCCCTGGTGTTGTCCTCAACTAAATAAAGCTGAGCTTCAACCTTCCGGCTCTCATTATGTGGTTTTAAAAAAAAAAATGGTGGTTAGGGCCTACTAACGGCTTCTGCCCCTCCCTGGTGTTGTCCTCAACTAAATAAAGCTGAGCTTCAACCTTCCGGCTCTCATTAAGTGGTTTTAAAAAAAAAAAATGGTGGTTAGGGCCTACTAACGGCTTCTGCCCCTCCCTGGTGTTGTCCTCAACTAAATAAAGCTGAGCTTCAACCTTCCGGCTCTCATTAAGTGGTTTTAAAAAAAAAATGGTGGTTAGGGCCTACTAACGGCTTCTGCCCCTCCCTGGTGTTGCCCTCAACTAAATAAAGCTGAGCTTCAACCTTCTGCTCCAAATTACCATTTTGAAAAATGCAATAGGCTTTTCCGGCCTACTAAAGGTGTCTGTCTGTGTGCCCCTGCCTGGTGTTGCCCTCAACTAAATAAAGCTGAGCTTCAACCTTCTGCTCCAAATTACCATTTTAAAAAATGCAATAGGCTTTTCCGGCCTACTAAAGGTGTCTGCCCCTCCCTGGTGTTGTCCTCAACTGAACAAAGCTGAGCTTCCACATTCTGGCTTTCGCCCTATACTATCAGATATTAAACTGCATTTGGCCTACTAGTGTGGTTAGGCCCTTGAAACAGTGTCTGCTGCTCTTGGGTTTGCTACTCCACTGAACAAAGCAATGCCGCCTGTTTAGTCCTGTTACCAATTTTGAACTGCATGTAGCCTACTTTATTCTTTGGCCCTATATCTGTTTCCTCCTCATCCTGCCCATTGCCCAGCCACTGCTAAATGAGTCTGCTGGTACATTGACCTAGACCACTACATTCCCCTTGTACTCTACACAGCCAGAATCTGTCCCTGCTGAAAGTAAGGTTCCCCTTCCCGCATGTTATACCACCTTACACAGGGACAAAGAGGAAGGTGCAGATGAAAGTGCAGGTTCCTTCATCAGGTGGGGGGGCATACTCGTTGGCGACGTCACTGGCACAGGGCCCCTCAGAGTACGCAAAAGTGTCGCTGCTGGTGGGAGGCGCCCCCGCCATGCAAACACACCGCCGTACTTTGAGGGGCCCTGTGCCAGTGGCAATGCGAACGAGTGGGCCCCCCCCCTGCTTGCTCAGGATCACAGCACTTGCAACTTTTAAATACTTACCTTTCCCTGCAACACCGCCGTGACGTAGTCCGCATTTCCTGGGCCCACGAAAAACTTGAGCCAGCCCTACTCCCCCCACAACTTTCCCCCAATTCCCTATGCCCAACTATTATTATACAGTTAATTAAGATTGGCAAGCTTCAGAAACAAGAATGGATGTTTTTGGCATTAAAATGGGCACTGTAGGTGTTTTCCTGGCCTCCACTCACTGCCGACTATGCTTCCCCATTGACTTG
This sequence comes from Ranitomeya variabilis, assembly GCF_051348905.1. Classification (NCBI taxonomy): domain Eukaryota; kingdom Metazoa; phylum Chordata; class Amphibia; order Anura; family Dendrobatidae; genus Ranitomeya; species Ranitomeya variabilis. The sequence continues at coordinate 704,385,291 of NC_135234.1, read as the reverse complement.
CATTGGGTTTCGTGTTTCGGTCGATCCCCGACTTTTAGCGATAATCGGCCGACTGCACTCGACTCGACTCTGGACAAAATCGGGTTTCCCAAAACCCTACTCGATCTTAAAAAAATGAAAGTCGCTCAACCCTAGTGGCGTCATTGGCTTGAGGGAGCCAAGCACCGCGTTGTGGTCTTGACCGATCATAAGAATCTGATTTACCTCGAGTCGGCCAAGCGGCTGAACCCTAGACAGGCTCGATGGTCCCTGTTTTTCTCCCGTTTCAATTTTTTGGTCTCATATCTTCCGGGATCTAAGAATGTTAAAGCGGATGCTCTCTCTAGGAGTTTTTTGCCTGATTCTCCTGGAGTTCTTGAGCCGGTTGGCATTCTTAGGGAAGGGGTGATTCTTTCTGCCATCTCTCCTGATTTACAGAGAGTGCTTCAGGAATTTCAGGCTGATAAACCTGACCGCTGTCCTGTGGGGAAGCTGTTTGTTCCTGATAGATGGACAAGTAAGGTAATTTCTGAGGTCCATTGTTCGGTGTTGGCCGGTCATCCTGGGATTTTTGGTACCAGAGATTTGGTTGCTAGGTCCTTTTGGTGGCCTTTCTTGTCACAGGATGTGCGTTCTTTTGTGCAGTCCTGTGGGACCTGTGCCCGGGCTAAGCTTTGCTGTTCCCGCGCTAGTGGGTTGCTTTTGCCTTTGCCCGTCCCTGAGAGGCCCTGTACGCATATTTCCATGGATTTTATTTTGGATCTTCCTGTGTCCCAGAGGATGTCTGTTATCTGGGTGGTTTGTGACCGGTTCTCTAAAATGGTCCATTTGGTACCTTTGCCTAAATTGCCTTCCTCCTCTGATTTGGTTCCATTATTTTTTCAGCATGTGGTTCGTTTACATGGCATTCCGGAGAATATTGTGTCTGACAGAGGTTCCCAATTTGTTTCCAGGTTTTGGCGGGCCTTTTGTGCTAGGATGGGCATTAATTTGTCTTTTTCTTTGGCGTTCCATCCTCAGACAAATGGCCAAACTGAGCGAACTAATCAAACCTTGGAAACCTATTTGCGATGCTTTGTGTCTGCTGATCAGGATGATTGGGTGGCTTTCTTGCCGTTGGCCGAGTTTGCCCTTAATAATCGGACCAGTTCGGCTACTTTGGTTTCGCCTTTTTTTTGTAATTTTGGTTTCCATCCTCGTTTTTCTTCAGGGCAGGATGAGCCTTCTGATTGTCCTGGTGTGGATTCTGTGATGGACAGGTTACAGCAGATTTGGACTCATGTGGTAGACTGTTGTGAATTAGACTTTTTGGCTCCCTCTTGTGGTTACTAGTGATATGACTCTGGGATTTTCTTCCCTCAGTTTGCACCCAGCTGGGTCGTTAGTTCAGGGGTGTTGCTATATAAACCTCCTGGATCCTTAGTCCAGTGCCTGGCATCGTTGTAATCAGACACATTCTGTTTGCTCCTATCTGCTGGTCCTGGTTCGTGCAAAATTAAGCTAAGTCCTGCTTCTTTGTTTTTTGGGTTATTTGCTTGCTCTCATTTTTGTCCAGCTTGTACTAAATGTGATTCCTGACCTTGCTGGAAGCTCTAGGGGGCTGGTGTTCTCCCCCCGGGCCGTTAGACGGTTCGGGGGTTCTTGAATTTCCAGTGTGGATATTTTTGATAGGGTTTTTGCTGACCATATAAGTTATCTTTCTATATTCTGCTATTAGCTAGTGGGCCTCTCTTTGCTAAATACCTAGCTCATTCTTATGTTTGTCTTTTCCTCTTACCTCACCGTTATTATTTGTTGGGGGCTTGTATCCAACTTTTGGGGTCTATTCTCTGGAGGCAAGAAAGGTCTTTCTTTTCCCTTGTAGGGTTAGTTAGTTCTCTGGCTGGCGCGAGATGTCTAGAATCAACGTAGGCACGTTCCCCGGCTGCTGGTATTTGTGGTGCTAGGATTAGATATATGGTCAGCCCAGTTACCACTGCCCTATGAGCTGGTTTTCTGTGTTTGCAGACTTAGCAATTATTCCTGAGACCCTCTGCCATTGGGGTCATAACAGTAGACAATTTGACGTTGTCTCAGGAAAAGGCTCAGCGTTTTGCTAACCGCCGTCGGTGTGTTGGTCCTCGGCTTTGTGTGGGGGATTTAGTCTGGTTATCTTCCCGTCATGTTCCTATGAAGGTTTCTTCCCCTAAGTTCAAGCCTCGGTTTATTGGTCCTTATAAGATTTCTGAGATTATCAATCCAGTGTCTTTTCGTTTGGCCCTTCCAGCCTTGTTTGCCATCCACAATGTTTTCCATAGATCTTTGTTGCGGAGATATGTGGTACCTGTTGTTCGCTCTGTTGATCCTCCTGCCCCGGTGTTGATTGATGGGGAGTTGGAGTATGTTGTGGAGAAGATCTTGGATTCTCGTTTTTCAAGACGGAGGCTTCAGTATCTTGTCAAGTGGAAGGGTTATGGCCAGGAGGATAATTCTTGGGTGGTTGCCTCCGATGTCCATGCCGCCGATTTGGTTCGTGCTTTTCACTTGGCTCATCCTGATCGGCCTGGGGGCTCTGGTGAGGGTTCGGTGACCCCTCCTCAAGGGGGGGGTACTGTTGTGAATTCCGTTCTTGGGCTCCCTCCGGTGGTTGTAAGTAGCACTTTTGTGAATTCTGCTCTTGGGCTCCCTCCTTTGGTTTTGAGTGGTATAGCTGCTTCTTGGATTTAGCATCAGCAGCTGCTTCCAGTGATCGTCTTTCTGGCTCGGCTATTTTAGTCTGGCCTTATCCCTCAATCAATGCCAGTTGTCAATTGTTCCTGCTTGGAGTTACTGCTCTTTTGGATTTCCCTGACACTCTGACCAGTTCTGCAAAGATAAGTCCTTGCTTGTCCTTTTGCTGTCCACTTGTTGTGGACTTTATTGTTCAGCACATTTTATGCTTTGCTCATTTGTCCAGCTTATCAGTATGGATCTATTCAGCTAAGCTGGAAGCTCTGGGCTGCAGATTTTGCCCTCCACACCTTTAGTCAGGTGTGGAGATTTTTGCATATCTCTGCGGTGGACTTTTTCTAGTTTTTATTACTGACCGCACAGTGTTCTTTCCTGTACTATCTTTCTAGCTAGAAGTGGCCTCTTTTGCTAAATCTTGTTTCATACTACGTATGTCATTTCCCTCTCCACTCACAGTCAATATTTGTGGGGGGCTGTCCTATCCTTTGGGGATTTTCTCTGAGGCAAGATAGCTTTCCTATTTCTACCTTTAGGGGTAGCTAGTTCTCTGGCTGTGACGAGGTGTCCAGGGAGTGACAGGAACATCCCACGGCTACTGCTAGTGTTGTGTTAAGATCAGGAACTGCGGTCTGTATAGTTACAACCTGCTCAGAGCTAGTCGCATGTCGCTCCTAAGTTACCAGTCCATAACACTCCATGACCTTAATGTTCCTCTTTTTGAGCCACTTCTTTGTTGCCTTGGCTGTATGTTCAACTGTGAGTGATATTATTGAAAAGTAGAGTGGTTTCAGAAACTCAGTCAATAGCAAGCCTTTCATCACCAAGCACAATGTTCAACATAATGGTTGACATGTCACTCAACAGCCTATACTTAGCCAGCCTACGTACAGCATGATTGTCACACTGATTAATAGAAAACTGCAGTTGGTGAATAGTAAAAGTATGTTGAGGGTATTACTTTATTATACATACTGTATATGTTAGCGTTTTTTTTTCATATACCGAAAACTGATCCATTTGTTTTGGCTGCATAGCAAAACACAATCACTATTATTACAAATAGCTATAGCTTTTCCATTTTTCTTGAGCGGTCGACAGTGGATACATTTTTTATGTTTATGTCACATATAATTTTACTTGTATAATTATCTATTCCAACTCTAAACCTGTGTCAGTGAATGAAATATTTTGATGAAAATAGCTGCTCACAGCACGTGAGCCAATTCCCCATAACTAGTCTGAGTACTGAAATAATCCAATCTATGCAAAAGCAATATTATTTCCTGGAATAAATACCTGCGAATTTAAACCAGAAAGTAAAGTAAAATGTAAATTGGTTCAGTGTTATCTAAAGTATCATACTGGTAGGCCTAAGCTAAACTGTAAGTACCATATGTAATGATATTATTACTTAAATTTGAAAATTAATATTTTCTTTAAAAATAAGCTTAACGGAGTTGTCCATTACCCGGATAACCCTTTCTCAATCCATATGTTTCCACCCAGTACAATAATAACATCTATACTCACCTCCGATGCAAGCGTCGTTCCAGCAGTCGGTACTGGTTCTCACAAGGATTGCATGACATTGTTATGTCACGAGATCCCTGAGGCCAATCAGTGATGGTTTCACTGTCCCTCCTTCGGACAAATCAGACATTGTAAGGAAATAAGAGTCGTAGCTGCTCTCACTTCCTCCAGATGTCAATTACGTCCATAGGAGAGGAGAGTGAAGCCAGCTCTGATTGGCCTCAAGGACTGAGTGACATAACAATGTCAGCCGAGCCCCTCGAGATTCAGTGCCGACACTGCTGGAACGGCGCCAGTACAGGAGGTGAGTATTTGTGTTATTATTTTGCTGGTAGGAAGCATAGAGCTTGAAAAAGGTTATCCAAGCAGTGGACAAACTCTATAAAGGGGATTGTTCATAAAATTATTAAATTTGACAAGAGTGGATTCTGATCACTGTCCGGTGCTGTTGCTTTGGTGCTCACCACAAATTTAACAATTAAGTGGAGAACCCCTTTAACCTGAATGGCGAACTGTTACGTTTCAATACTTGGGCCCAGGGTTCAAAGCTTGCCAAGAACTACATCTGCATAAGTGTTACTAAAAAAATCCAGAACTCTGATAAGTGACTATAATATTTATTAATGTTATTCAATCCAGAGAGTAAAACATGATGTTTCGGAATTAACCTTTCGATCTTCATCAGAGACACAAGGGTTGTGGACACAGCAAGGAAGACACAATGGACGCCCATTCTTCAGTAACGGTTCTTTTATCTGTGTCTTCCCTGCTCTATCCACTACCCATGTATGTCTGATGAAGATCGATTTACACTGTGTATTGTGTAACACAAATAAATATTATATTCACCTATCAAAGAGTCCTGGATTCTTTCATACTATTGTATTTACCGGGGTAGTGGGGGGGTGAAGAACCTATCCAAGCTCCGAAAATTCCATGAGTGATGTATTTCCAAGTTTATATTATATCTGCATAAAGTTTGTATATTCATTCAATGTTTTCTAAGGTTTCTTCCATACTTTTTTAAAATCAACCCTTGGCAGCCGCTCAAATGAGTTGCCGACCATGAAATGTATAGAAGCAGGGGCGTCATTATAGTGGGTGGTAGGGCTCATTTTCACTTGCGAGGAAAACGGACGAGTGCAATCCGATAAAAAATCGGATTGCACTCGGACCAATGTTATTCAATAGGTGTCTTTTCATTTGCGATTTTTTTCTCAGCCGAAATCGGACTGAGAAAAAAATCACAGCATGCTGCGTATTGCTGCGATTCTCGGACGAGAATCATGCGAGTTCTGTCCGATTTTTACGCACCGGTGTCCTTTGAAAAGCCGGCAATTCAGCGCGGTGTACAGTAAAATCACACTGACAGGTTAGAATAGAGTAGATATATACACCTAAAATAGGTATATATACATATATATATATGTCAGTGAGACACCTATATATATATATTTATATTTAATGCAGCGCTAGATAGCATAAAAGCCGCTAATTCAATTGCCGCCTTTTGCTATCTCCTTCACAAACCCGACAGGATATGAGACATGGTTTACATACAGTAAACCATCTCATATCCCTTCTTTTATTACATATTCCTCTTCACTAATGTAAGAAGTGTCTGTGTGTCAAATGTGGGGGCTCTACCTATTAACCCCTTCACCCCCAAGGGTGGTTTGCACGTTAATGACCGGGCCAATTTTTACAATTCTGACCACTGTCCCTTTATGAGGTTATAACTCTGGAACGCTTCAACGGATCTTGGCGATTCTGACATTGTTTTCTCGTGACATATTGTACTTCATGATAGTGGTAAAATTTCTTTGATATTAACTGCGTTTATTTGCAAAAAAAATGGAAATTTGGCGAAAATGTAGAAAATTTTGCAATTTTCCAACTTTGAATTTTTATGCCCTTAAATCACAGAGATATGTCACACAAAATACTTAATAAGTAACATTTCCCACATGTCTACTTTACATCAGCACAATTTTGGAACCAACATTTTTTTTTGTTAGGGAGTTATAAGGGTTAAAAGTTGACCAGCAATTTCTCATTTTTACAACACCATTTTTTTTTAGGGACCACATCTCATTTGAAGTCATTTTGAGGGGTCTATATGATAGAAAATACCCAAGTGTGACACCATTCTAAAAACTGCACCCCTCAAGGTGCTCAAAACCACATTCAAGAAGTTTATTAACCCTTCTGGTGCTTCACAGGAATTTTTGGAATGTTTAAATACAAATGAACATTTAACTTTTTTTTCACAAAAAATTTACTTCAGCTCCAATTTGTTTTATTTTACCAAGGGTAACAGGAGAAAATGGACCCCAAAAGTTGTTGTACAATTTGTCCTGAGTACGCCGATACCCCATATGTGGGGGTAAACCACTGTTTGGGCGCATGACAGAGCTCGGAAGCGAAGGAGCGCCATTTGACTTTTCAATGCAAAATTGACTGGAATTGAGATGGGACGCCATGTTGCGTTTGGGGAGCCCTTGATGTGCCTAAACATTGAAACCCCCCACAAGTGACACCATTTTGGAAAGTAGACCCCCTAAGGAACTTATCTAGAGGTGTGGTGAGCACTTTGACCCACCAAGTGCTTCACAGAAGTTTATAATGCAGAACCGTAAAAATAAAAAATCATATTTTTTCACAAAAATTATTTTTCGCCCCCAATTTTTTATTTTTCCAAGGGTAAGAGAAGAAATTGGACCCCAAAAGTTGTTGTACAATTTGTCCTGAGTACGCTGATACCCCATATGTGGGGATAAACCACTGTTTGGGCGCATGGGAGACCTCGGAAGGGAAGGAGCACCGTTTGACTTTTCAATGCAAAATTGACTGGAATTGAGATGGGACGTCATGTTGCATTTGTAGAGCCCCTGATGTGCGTAAACATTGAAACCCCCCACAAGTGACACCATTTTGGAAAGTAGACCCCCTAAGGAACTTATCTAGAGGTGTGGTGAGCACTTTGACCCACCAAGTGCTTCACAGAAGTTTATAATGCAGAACCGTAAAAATAAAAAATCATATTTTTTCACAAAAATTATCTTTTCACCCCCAATTTTATATTTTCCCAAGGGTAAGAGAAGAAATTGGACCCCAAAAGTTGTTGTACAATTTGTCCTGAGTACGCTGATACCCCATATGTGGGGGTAAACCACTGTTTGGGCGCATGGGAGAGCTCGGAAGGGAAGTAGCACCGTTTGACTTTTCAATGCAAAATTGACTGGAATTGAGATGGGACGCCATGTTGCGTTTGGAGAGCCACTGATGCGCCTAAACATTGAAACCCCCTACAAGTGACACCATTTTGGAAAGTAGACCCCCTAAGGAACTTATCTAGATGTGTTTTGAGCGCTTTGACCCACCAAGGGCTTCACAGAAGTTAATAATGCAGAGACGTAAAAATAAAACAAAAATTTTTTCCCACAAAAATTATTTTTCAGCCCCCAGTTTTGTATTTTCCCGAGGGTAACAGGAGAAATTGGACCCCAAAATTTGTTGTCCAATTTGTCCTGAGTGCGCTGATACCCCATATGTGGGGGGAACCACCGTTTGGATGCATGGGAGGGCTCGGAAGTGAAGGAGCGCCATTTGGAATGCAGACTTAGATGGAATGGTCTGCAGGTGTCACATTGCGTTTGCAGAGCCCCTAATGTACCTAAACAGTAGAAACCCCCCACAAGTGACACCATGTTGGAAAGTAGACCCCCTAAGGAACTTATCTAGATGTGTGGTGAGTGCTTTGACCCACCAAGGGCTTCACAGAAGTTTATAATGCAGAGCCGTAAAAATAAAACAAAACTTTTTTCCCATAAAAATTATTTTTCAACCCCCAGTTTTGTATTTTCCCGAAAGTAACAGGAGAAATTGGACCCCAAAAGTTGTTGTCCAATTTGTCCTGAGTGCGCTGATACCCCATATGTGGGGGGAACCACCGTTTGGATGCATGGGATGGCTCGGAAGGGAAGGAGCGCCATTTGGAATGCAGACTTAGATGGAATGGTCTGCAGGCGTCACATTGCGTTTGCAGAGCCCCTAATGTACCTAAACAGTAGAAGCCCCGCACAAGTGACCCCATTTTGGAAACTAGACCCCCCAAGGAACTTATCTAGATGTGTTGTAAGAACTTTGAACCCCCAAGTGTTTCACTACAGTCTATAACGCAGAGCCATGAAAATAAAAAATCTTTTTTTTTCCCACAAAAATTATTTTTTAGCCCCCAGTTTTGTATTTTCCCAGGGGTAACAGGAGAAATTGGACCCCAAAGGTTGTTGTCCTATTTGTCCTGAGTACGCTGATACCCCATATGTTGGGGTAAACCCCTGTTTGGGCACACGGGAGAGCTCGGAAGGGAAGGAGCACTGTTTTACTTTTTCAACGCAGAATTGGCTGGAATTGAGATCGGACGCCATGTCGCGTTTGGAGAGCCCCTGATGTGCCGAAACAGTGGAAACCCCCCAATTATAACTGAAACCCTAATCCAAACACACCCCTAACCCTAATCCCAGCAGTAACCCTAACCACACCTCTAACCCTGACACACCCCTAACCCTAATCCCAACCCTATTCCCAACCGTAAATGTAATCTAAACCCTAACCGTAACTTTAGCCCCAACCCTAACCCTAACTTTAGCCCCAACCCTAACTGTAGCCTTAACCCTAGCCCCAACCCTAGCCCTAACCCTAATGGGAAAATGGAAATAAATACATTTTTTTTATTTTTCCCTAACTAAGGGGGTGATGAAGGGGGGTTTGATTTACTTTTATAGCGAGTTTTTTAGCGGATTTTTATGATTGGCAGCCGTCACACACTGAAAGACGCTTTTTATTGCAAAAAATATTTTTTGCGTTACCACATTTTGAGAGCTATAAATTTTCCATATTTTGGTCCACAGAGTCATGTGAGGTCTTGTTTTTTGTGGGACGAGTTGACGTTTTTATTGGTAACTTTTTGGGCACGTCACATTTTTTGATCGCTTTTTATTCCGATTTTTGTGAGGCAGAATGACCAAAAACCAGCTATTCATGAATTTCTTTTGGGAGAGGCGTTTATACTGTTCCGCGTTTGGTAAAATTGATAAAGCAGTTTTATTCTTCGGGTCAGTACGATTACAGCGATACCTCATTTATATTATTTTTTTATGTTTTGGCGCTTTTATACGATAAAAACTATTTTATGGAAAAAATAATTATTTTTGCATCGCTTTATTCTCAGGACTATAACTTTTTTATTTTTTTGCTGATCATGCTGTATGGTGGCTCGTTATTTGCGGGACAAGATGACGCTTTCAGCGGTACCATGGTTATTTATATCTGTCTTTTTGATTGCGTGTTATTCCACTTTTTGTTCGGCGGTATGATAATAAAGCGTTGTTTTTTGCCTCGTTTTTTTTTTTTTTCTTACGGTGTTTACTGAAGGGGTTAACTAGTGGGCCAGTTTTATAGGTTGGGTCGTTACGGACGCGGCGATACTAAATATGTGTACTTTTATTGTTTGTTTTTTTTATTTAGATAAAGAAATGTATTTATGGGAATATTTTTTTTTTTTTTTTTTTTTACACATTTGGAAATTTTTTTTTTTACTTTTTTCTTTGCCCCGGGGGGGACAATACAGATCGGTGATCTGCCAGTTTGCATAGCACTCTGACAGATCACCGATCTGCGAGAAGTGCAGGCTGCTTCACAGTGCCTGCTCTGAGCAGGCTTCTGTGAAGCCACCTCCCTCCCTGCAGGACCCGGATCCGCGGCCATCTTGGATCCGGGTCTGGAGCAGGCAGGGAGGGAGGTAAGACCCTCGCAGCAACGCGATCACATCGCGTTGCTGCGGGGGGCTCAGGGAAGCCCGCAGGGAGCCCCCTCCCTGCGCGATGCTTCCCTGCACCGCCGGCACATCGCGATCATGTTTGATCGCGGTGTGCCGGGGGTTAATGTGCCGGGAGCGGTCCGTGACCGCTCCTGGCACATAGTGCCGGATGTCAGCTGCGATAGGCAGCGCTGGACGTACTATCCCGTCGGCGGTCATACGGGCCCACCCCACCTCGACGGGATAGTACGTCGGATGTCAGGAAGGGGTTAAATTTAAGGGTAAAATCGCGGAAAAAATTAGGGTGGGCTCACGCGCAATTTTCTCCGCCAGAGTGGTAAAGCCAGTGACTGAGGGCGGATATTAATAGCCTAGAGAGGGTCCATGGTAATTGGCCCCCCCTGGCTAAAAACATCTGCCCTCAGCCACCCCAGAAAAGGCACATCTGGAAGATGCGCCTATTCTGGCACTTGGCCACTCTCTTCCCACTCCCGTGTAGCGGTGGGATATGGGGTAATGAAGGGTTAATGTCACCTTGCTATTGTAAGGTGACATTAAGCCAGATTAATAATGGAGAGGCGTCAATTATGACACCTATCCATTATTAAGCTAATAGTACGAAATGGTTAATAAAACACACACACATTATTACAAAGTACTTTAATGAAATAAAGACACAGGGTGTTTTAATATTTTATTAGACTCTTAATCCACCTGAAGACCCTCGTTCTGTAAAAAAGGAAAAATAAAAAAACAACAATATCCCATACCTTCCATCGTTCAAGTTACGTCCCACGATGTAAATCCATCTGAAGGGGTTAAATCATTTTACACCCAGGAGTGTTATGATCTGGTGGCCTAAGAGCAGCATGAGACGTACTCTGGAGAAGGTGGTACCTGTACTGACCGCAGACCCTGAACTTAACACCGCAACTAGAAGTAGCCGTGGAATGTACCTAGCACTCCCTGGACATCTCGACACAGCCGGAGGACTAATTACCCCTAGAGATAGAAAAGGGAAAACTATCTTGCCTCAGAGAAAATTCCCAAAGGATAGACAGCCCCCCACAAATATTGACTGTGAGAGGAGAGGGAAAAAACATACTCAGACTGCAAAGGAGGCCACTTCTAGCTAAATAGAAAGGATAGGACAGAGTACTATGCGGTCAGTATTAAAACAGTAGAAAATATCCACCACAGAAAATACAAAAACTCCACAGCTAACTAAAGATATGGAGGGTATATCTGCATCTCCAGAGATACCAGCTTGGCCTAACAAATCCTTATACAGACCAAGCTGGACAAGACAAAAACATGGAAAAGAACTGAACAATAAGGCCACAGCATGTGGACAGCAAAAAATCAAGGCCAGAACTTATCTTTGTTGAAAAGAACTGCAAAGCAGGAGAGACCAGGCATATGTGAATCCTCCAGGAACAATGGACAACTGGCACTGACTAAACGGTGAAGCAAGACTAAATAGCCCAGTCAGATTTGCAAAAAGTGAACACACCTGATAAATGCTGCGATTCAGAGACAGCAGCGCTACCACTTACAACCACCGGAGGGAGCCCAAGAGCAGAATTCACAACACAGGAGCTCTGCTAATGCAGTGCTCGTGGCTGTAAAACCCCGGGGAGTGAATGGAAAGCAGTGGAATGTCCTGTAGTTACCTTGAGTCGCGGTGATGCGCCCTCTGCTGGATGTCCTCATATGAACTCGAGCGTGGGAAAAATTCCCAGGTGGGATTGGGGCGCGTCACGCTGCCACTGTGCTTCCAGCCTTGCAGCCTCCCCGGGTCTCCCGCTGTTCGCGCATGCACAGCGTGTACTCTTAGGCCTCGGCCACACGCTTGCCGGGTGCTTTTGGCTTCAGTCTGTGTCCTGACCAGGAAGCTATCTTACCAGCATCCGGTGTCAAGTATTTCAGGCGGCTTCGGCTGTGCCTCGGCACCTGATTATTTCCTGCACTTGTCCTGTGCAGGCGTTCCTTCAGGTCCCACTGCGTGCTCTGCTCTGTCCCTGTTCCTGTGTGTTTCCCTGTGCGTGCTTTGCTCTTTTCCTACCCCTATGCACTACCCAGTGCATGCTCTGCTAAGTCCTTGTTCCTGTGTGTTTCCCTGTGCGTGCTCTGCTCTGTCCCTGTCCTTGTGCACTTCCCAGTGCGTGCTCTGCTCTGACCCTGCCATTGTTCATTTCCTGTGACGTGCTCTGTTTAGTCCCGGTCACCGTGCCACCCCGTGTGCACTGTCCCGTTCAGGATTCCGTATCCTCTGTGTGAACTTTGCCAATCCTTTGTGTGAACTCTGCCTTGTCCTGGATTCTGTGCCTCTTGGTGGACGCGCTGCCCTGTCCTGTTCCTGGTGAGTACCCTGGTTCTTCCCGTTTCCTTCGAGCCGTCACTCTGGCACTAGCTATTGCGGTATACCCTCCCCGGGCCTGCCCCTAACGGTCCCTGTATAAGGGTTGGTTCCACCAGGTCAGCTTGCTCGGGGTCAGTCGGCACCGCAAACCAGTGGATCCACTCCAGGATTCGTCACACAAATGCGGCGCCCCAGGGTCCTGGTCGTCGCAGTGGTATTGCTTTCCTCTCGGGGAGAGTGATGCTACGTTTGGAGGCATGAAAGGATAACTGCATCCAGGTATCACAAACATGCAACACATTCACACTCCGGGCCACCAGGGGGAGTTCCTGCGCCACGGACCGGGTCAGCCAACGTGACATCCCCCTGTGAACCGAAGGACCCGGTACCGAGTACCCCACGGCCCTTGGGGGTGATCCACAAACATTATAGCATATTCAAACTGATAATTAATTTTTATGTCTAGCTCCACACTGTCTTTATATTACAATGTCATTGGCAGTTCCAGTAGGTGTATTTCCTATGCAAACATTGCCACTTGGGGCATAACCTCATTGTCAGCATTGGGCAGCTACAGTTTACTGTCCCCCCTAGTGTCACATCTCCACAGAACCTACATCGTCTGCTACTGTTGCCAGGTGCTGACATATTCATTCTGCAGGTGGTGCTGGTGATAGAAGAGATGTCATAACCAGAAGCTCTGGACGGCAGGTTCTGCCAAGCCACAAAGGTTAGGGTGACTGGGACCTGCAGTGCCGTCCAGTCTGGCAGTATGGGTGTGTGAGCCGCCCAGCTGGAGTTTACCGCTCCCTGCTCCAGCCAATAGGAGAGCACCACATGTTACTAAAGCTCCCATCTTACTGCTGGAAGCTGCCAGATATAGCTTTGTGCTTCCCTGGTTAACGTTTGTGTTTTCTGTCTGTGTTATGACCTTGGCGGCTTCTTATTGATGTTTCTTCTGCCTAACGATTTTGTACCTTTGTGGCCCTCTTGGTATTGACCCAACTACTTAACTATCCTTCTTGCGAGCTTGCGCCAACAAACAGCAGCTGACTCTGTGGCCCTTGCCCAAAGAGCCCTCTGTAAGTCCAGGTCGCTGTATAGGGGTTAAAGGGTGAATGCCAGGGCAACCTCAGGGCTCTGGGAAGCGGAGCATCTTGCGCCAAGCCTGTTCTTGGTAGTCATTTTAAAGCTGACAGGTGACCACTGACAGAGCCACATTACACCAAGGATCTTGGCACTGGCACCATTCATGTAACTGGAAATTTGAAAGTAGAGTTCCATAGCAATGAACAGGTGCCAAAATATAAGTCTTTTTTCCCCAAATTTACACTTTAAAGTTAAAGTCCAGGTTTTTATAGGTAATTATGAAGAAGTCCCCAGACAGACATTTTTTTCCTTTCTATCCAACCTAGTTTGGGTATGATGACCTACCATGTGCCATATGCTACTTTTCAATTGAAACCCCCTTTTTTGATAGTTGATGGTGCATTCAACGGGCAATATCTCACAAATTAGTTTTATATTAAAGGGGTTGTCCACTACTTTCAGTTAACCCCCAATGTATCCCCCCGGGGCCCCTAATGAATTTTATAAATACCTTCTGTTGCCATTTTCGCCTATGAGCGGCGCTATGGCGGCGGCTGAGTCCGGGTCTCGTGACCCCCAGGCTGCAGCCGCCGCTAATTTCCGCCGACGTCACGTCAATTTCCAGATTCTGGAAATTGACATGACGTCAGCAACAGGTGTGACCCAGCCTCCACAGACAGCAGTCACTCAAGAGTGACTGGGCTGTGGGTGGGGCTGGGGGCTGCCTGCAGGGCTGTGCTGGGGGCGGGCTGTACTGGGGGCGGGCTGTGCTGGGGGCGGGCGGGGCTGGGGTCTGCTGGCCGGGGGCGCTCATGTGCTGAGATGTGCGGCCGGTTCGGTGACGACGGCGGCCGGTGCAGTGGCAGCGGCCTGTGTGATGGCTACAGCTGGGGCGGTGGCAGCGGTGGCCGGTGCGGTGGTGGTGGTGGTGGCGGGGGGTGGGGGTCTGCGCGGTGAATCTGCAGAAGGTGCTGGAGTGTGCGGGCGGGGGGGTCTGCGGGACTGTGCGGTGGGGTCATTGGTGTGTGTGTCTCTGTGCAGGCATCGTCCGATGGGACTACAAGTCCCATCGGGCTCTGCCTGCTACAGTGACAGTGAGTGACACATTAGCCAATGATGGGACAGTAGTAGTCCCATCATCTGGCTAATGTGTTGAATGTAAAAAACAACAACACATACACACATATACAGTACATACAACATACATAGAACACACATACAGAACATACACCATGCGACATGTGACATGCGACATGCAACATGTGACATGCAACATGTGACAACATGCGACCTGCAGCATGCGACATGTGACGACATGCGACATGTGACAACATGCGACCTGCAGCATGCAACATGTGATGACATGCGACATGTGACAACATGCAACATGTGACAACATGCGACACGTAACAACATGCGACTTGTGACAACATGCGACATGCGACATGCAGCATGCGACGACATGCAGCATGCGACATGCAACATGTGACAACATGCGACATGCAACATGTGACGACATGCAGCATGCGACATGCTACATGTGACGACATGCGGCAACATGCAACATGCGACGACATGCAACATGTGACATCATGCGACATGTGACATGCACCATGCGACATGTGACAACATGCGACATGCAGCATGCGACAACATGCAACATGTGACAACATACGACATGCAGCATGCGACATGCAACATGAGACATACAACATGAGACATGCAACATGAGACATGCAACATGCGACAACATGCGACGACATGCAGCATGCGGCATGCGACATCATGCGACATGCAGCATGCGACATGCAACAACATGTGACATGCAACATGCGGCAACATGCAGTATGCGCCATGCAACATGTGACATTATGCGACATGCACCATGCGACATGCACCATGCGACGACATGCAACATCATGTGACATGCAACATGTGACAACATGCGACATGCAACATGTGACATCATGCGACATGCACCATGTGACATGCAGCATGCGCCATGCAACATGTGACAACATGAGACATGCAGCATGTGACAACATGCGACATGCAACATGTGACAACATGCGACAAGCAACATGCGATGACATGCAACATAAGATGACATGCAGCATGCGACATGCAACATGTGACATCATGCGACATGCAACATGTGACATGCAGCATGCAACATGTGATGACATGCAGCATGCGACATGCAGCATGCGACATGCAACATGAGACATGCAACATGCGACATGAGATGACATGCAGCATGCGGCATGCAACATCATGCGACATGCAGCATGCGACATGCAACAACATGTGACATGCAACATGCAGTATGCGCCATGCAACATGTGACATTATGCGACATGCACCATGGGACATGCACCCTGCGACGACATGCAACATCATGTGACATGCAACATGTGACAACATGCGACATGCAACATGTGACATCATGCGACATGCACCATGTGACATGCAGCATGCGCCATGCAACATGTGACAACATGAGACATGCAGCATGTGACAACATGCAACATGCAACATGTGACAACATGCGACAAGCAACATGCGATGACATGCAACATAAGATGACATGCAGCATGCGACATGCAACATGTGACATCATGCGACATGCAACAACATGCAACATCATGTGACATGCACCATGCGACATGCAGCATGAGACATGCAACATGAGACATGCAACATGCGACAACATGCGACAACAAGCAGCATGCGACATGCAACATGTGACATCATGCGACATGCAACATGCAGCATGCGACATGCAACATGCGGCGTCATGCAGCATGCGACATGCAACATGTGGCGACATGCACCATGCGACATGCAACATGCGACGACATGCAACATCATGCAACATGCGACATGCAACATGTGACATAATGCCCATCTGCTTCTCACCTTTTATCTCTAACCTCCTCTTTCGGCCTCTCGCAGCATACTAACTCTCCAACACATGATGATGG
The DNA here is from genome assembly GCF_051348905.1 of Ranitomeya variabilis. Lineage (NCBI taxonomy): Eukaryota > Metazoa > Chordata > Amphibia > Anura > Dendrobatidae > Ranitomeya > Ranitomeya variabilis. Next base: position 704,368,817 of record NC_135234.1, on the reverse strand, counting down.
AAACTCCCTTGATTTGGTCTTCTCCCGGCTTTGCTCACTGGATGATTTCACAAACTCCCCTCTCCCGCTCTCTGACCACAACCTTCTTTCATTCTCTATCAAGAACTGCCATCCCGCTCAGGTCATCCCCACTTTCCACACTTATAGAAACATACAGGCCATTAACACCCAGAAACTTATGAAGAACTTGCAGTCTTCATTGGCCCCAATCTCCTCCATCTCTTGTCCTGATTCTGCTCTGAAGCATTACAATGAAACCCTGCAAAGTGCCCTGGAAGAAGCTGCACCTCCTATACATAGAACAACTCGGCACAGACGGCGACAACCGTGGCACACGCTGCAAACACGTTTCCTGCAGCGGTGCTCCAGGTGCGCCGAACGTCTGTGGAGAAAATCTAATCTGCCCGAAGATTTCATCCATTATAAGTTCATGTTAAAAACATACAACTCTGCCCTTCACCTCTCCAAACAAACCTATTTCAACACCCTCATCACCTCGCTGTCCAATAACCCTAAACGTCTCTTTGACACTTTCCGGTCCCTACTCAACCCAAGAGAGCAGGCCCCAACCACAGATCTCCACGCTGACGATCTGGCCAATTACTTCAAAGAAAAAATTGACCACATTCGACAGGAAATCATTTCCCAATCTCTTCATACCAAGCACTGTCCTCCCTCCCCCACTGCATCTAGTTCACTCTCTGACTTTGAACCAGTTACAGAAGAAGAAGTAAGCAGGCTCCTTGCATCTTCTCGCCCGACCACTTGCACCAGCGACCCCATTCCGTCGCATCTCCTCCAGTCCCTTTCCCCGGCTGTCACCTCTCACCTAACAAAAATATTCAACCTTTCCCTCACTTCCGGTATTTTTCCCTCCTCATTTAAGCATGCCATCATACATCCACTACTTAAAAAGCCCTCCCTCGATCAAAATTGTGCCGCTAATTATAGACCTGTCTCTAATCTTCCCTTCATCTCTAAACTCCTGGAACGCCTGGTCCACTCCCGTCTTACCCGCTATCTCTCAGATAACTCTCTTCTCGACCCTCTTCAATCTGGCTTCCGCTCTTTACACTCTACTGAAACTGCCCTCACTAAAGTCTCTAATGACCTACTAACAGCTAAATCTAATGGTCACTATTCCATGCTAATTCTCTTGGATCTCTCCGCAGCATTCGACACTGTGGATCATCAGCTCCTCCTCACTATGCTCCGCTCCATCGGCCTCAAGGACACCGTTCTCTCTTGGTTCTCCTCCTATCTCTCTGGCCGATCCTTCACTATTTGTTTTGCTGGTTCCTCCTCCTCTCACCTTCCCCTTACTGTTGGGGTTCCTCAAGGATCAGTCCTAGGCCCCCTCCTCTTCTCTTTGTATACTGCCCCTATTGGACAAACAATCAGTAGATTTGGTTTCCAGTACCATCTCTATGCTGACGACACCCAATTATATACCTCTTCTCCTGTTATCACGCCGACCTTTTTAGAAAACACCAGTGATTGTCTTACCGCTGTCTCTAACATCATGTCCTCCCTCTATCTGAAACTGAACCTGTCAAAAACTGAACTCCTCGTGTTCTCTCCCTCTACAAACCTACCTTTGCCCGACATTGCCATCTCCGTGTGCGGTTCCACCATTACTCCAAAGCAACATGCCCGCTGCCTTGGAGTCATCCTTGATTCCGAGCTTTCATTCACCCCCCACATCCGATCACTGGCTCGCTCTTCTTATCTGCATCTCAAAAACATTTCCAGAATTCGCCCTTTTCTTACTTTCGACTCTGCAAAAACTCTTACTGTCTCACTTATTCATTCTCGTCTGGACTATTGTAACTCTCTACTAATTGGCCTACCTTTTACCAGACTCTCCCCGCTCCAATCTGTCCTGAATGCTGCTGCCAGGATCATATTCCTCGCCAACCGTTACACCGATGCCTCTACCTTGTGCCAGTCATTACACTGGCTACCCATCCAATCCAGAATCCAGTACAAAACTACTACCCTCATCCACAAAGCACTCCATGGCTCAGCACCACCCTACATCTCCTCTCTGGTCTCAGTCTACCAACCTACCCGTGCCCTCCGCTCTGCTAATGACCTCAGGTTAGCATCCTCAATAATCAGAACCTCCCACTCCCGTCTCCAAGACTTTACACGTGCGGCGCCGATTCTTTGGAATGCACTACCTAGGTTAATACAATTAATCCCCAATCCCCACAGTTTTAAGCGTGCACTAAAAACTCATTTGTTCAGATTGGCCTACCGCCTCAACGCATTAACCTAATTATCCCTGTGTGGCCTATTAATAAAAAACAACAACATAATCACGTTCCTCCGTCATGTTCTCATACACTTTATGCAGTTAATAGCCTCTGTGTCTGTACTGCTACATACTTAGGCTGATAACTGGTTCATGCAGCTTTACATGAACACCCGAGCCTTACACTATGGCTGGTCCAAATAACTAAAGCAATTGTTACCATCCACCTCTTGTGTCTCCCCTTTTCCTCATAGATTGTAAGCTTGCGAGCAGCAGGGCCCTCATTCCTCCTGGTATCTGTTTTGAACTGTGATTTCTGTTATGCTGTAATGTCTGTTGTCTGTATAAGTCCCCTCTATAAGTTGTAAAGCGCTGCGGAATATGTTGGCGCTATATAAATAAAATTATTATTAATTATTATTATTATTATTATCATGCAACATGCGACAACATGCGACATGCAACATGTGACATAATGCGACATGCACCGTGTGACATGCAGCATGCGCCATGCAACATGTGACAACATGAGACATGCAGCATGTGACAACATGCGACATGCAACATGTGACAACATGCAACATGCAACATGCAGCATGCGGCATTCGATGACATGCAACATGCGACGACATGCAGCATGCGACATGCAACATGTGACATCATGTGACATGCACCATGCGACATGCAATATGTGACAACATGCAACATGCAGCATGTGAAAACATGCGACATGCAACATGTGACATCATGTGACAAGCACCATGCGACATGTGACATGCAACATGCAAAATGCAACATGTGACAACATGCGACATGCAGCATGCGACAACATTCGACATGCAACATGTGACAACATGCGACATGCGATGACATGCATCATAAGACGACATGCGACATGAAACATGCGATGACATGCAGCATAAGACGACATGCCGCATGCGACATGCAACATGTAACATCATGCGACACGCACCATGCGACATGCAACAACATGCGACATGCAACATGTGACATGCAACATGCGACATCATGTAACATGCACCATGCATCACACGACATGCAGCATACGACATGCGACAACATGTGGCGACATGCAGCATGCGACATGCAACATGTGACATCATGCGACATGCAACATGAGACATGCAACATGTGACAACATGCGACATGCAACATACAGTAAATACATACAGTACATACATACGTATAGACATACAGTACATATAACATAGAGTACATACTCACCATCACTTGTCACTTTGTTCCCCGAAGCCAGTGTCACCTGTAAAAAATATTAAAATAATAAACAAACACTATACACCCTGATCCGCAGAAATCCAATTAAAACGAGTGTCCCACGACGATCTCCCGTGGAAAACAGCAGCATCAGCCAGGGGCTCCAGGAAAACAATGATGGAAGGTATCCTTCCACAATGTATTCCTCGCAATGTATTCCTACGCCCCTGTGAGAAAATAGTCCCTAGTCTCACTTTTGGCATTGCTGTGTGAGAAAGTTCCCATGCAGCAAATGTCATAAAGTGAGACTCTGAACTATAGTAACTGATGCACTGCAGGAGCCATTGTCTCCTGTCAGTGTGTCACTGGAGGGCCTATAGAGCAGTGACATCACCCGATGTCACTGTTCTCAGGGGCGGATTATCAGAGGGTCAATATGGGCGGTAGCCCAGGGCCGAGTGGTGTGGGGGGGCCCTGGGCTACCGCACAGACTGACCACCCGCCTCTGATAATCCGCCTGAGTGTGAGAATGCCCGCTGGCATTTATGTGCCACCGGACCTGGTGGGCAGAGAGAGGGGGCCCGCATCGGGCCCCTTCTCATCTGCTCACCAGGCCCCTTCCGGTGCTGCGGCGGTTTCCTATGGACGTGCGGGCTCGCGCCCGCATGTCCATAGTTAACAACAGCCGCCAGCCAATTGGAGGCTGGCAGCTGAAGTCGGCCACAGCGCACACGTCGCCGGCGTCTGACGTCATTGTCAGTCGCCGGCGAGTGTGTGCTGCTGGAGGGAGCTCAGCGCCGGGAACGCTGGTCAGGTGAGGAGACTGTTTGTTTTTTTTTTGTTTTGTTTTATTGATATGCTAACGGACGGTGGACACACTGGGGGCAATGCTGGAGGACACACTGGGACAGATTGCTGGAGACACTGGGGCAGATTGCCGGAGACACTGGAGCAGATTGCTGGAGATACTGGGGGCAATGCTGGAGACACTGGGGGCAATGCTGGAGACACTGGGGGCATTGCTGGAGACACTGGGGGCAATGCTGGAGACACTGGGGGCAATGCTGGAGACATTGGGGGCAATGCTGGAGACACTGGGGGCAATGATGGAGACACTGGGAGCAATGCTGGAGACACTGGGGGCAATGCTGGAGACACTGGGGGCAATGCTGGAGACACTGGGGGCAATGCTGGAGACAGTGGGGCAATGCTGGAGACAGTGGGGCAGATTGCTGGAGACAGTGGGGCAGATTGCTGGAGACAGTGGGGCAGATTGCTGGAGACAGCAGGGCAGATTGCTGGAGGACACACTGGGGCAGATTGCTGGAGACAGTGGGGCAGATTGCTGGAGACAGTGGGGCAGCTTGCTGGAGACAGTGGGGCAGATTGCTGGAGACAGTGGGGCAGATTGCTGGAGACAGTGGGGCAATGCTGGAGGACACACTGGGGCAGATTGCTGGAGACAGTGGGGCAGATTGCTGGAGACAGCAGGGCAGATTGCTGGAGGACACACTGGGGCAGATTGCTGGAGACAGTGGGGCAGATTGCTGGAGACAGTGGGGCAGATTGCTGGAGACAGTGGGGCAATGCTGGAGACAGTGGGGCAGATTGCTGGAGACAGTGGGGCAGATTGCTGGAGACAGTGGGGCAATGCTGGAGACAGTGGGGCAGATTGCTGGAGACAGTGGGGCAGATTGCTGGAGACAGTGGGGCAATGCTGGAGGACACACTGGGGCAGATTGCTGGGGCAGATTGCTGGAGACAGTGGGGCAATGCTGGAGGACACACTGGGGCAGATTGCTGGAGACACTGGGGCAGATTGCTGGAGACACGGGCAGATTGCTGAAGACACTGGGGCAGATTGCTGGAGACACTGGGGGCAATGCTGGAGACACTGGGGGCAATGCTGGAGACACTGGGGGCAATGCTGGAGACACTGGGGGCAATGCTGGAGACACTGGGGCAGATTGCTGGAGACACTGGGGCAGATTGCTGGAGACACTGGGGCAGATTGCTGGAGACACTGGGGGTAATATGCTGGAGACACTGGGGCAGATTGCTGGAGACACTGGGGCAGATTGCTGGAGACACTGGGGCAGATTGCTGGAGACACTGGTGGTAATATGCTGGACACACTGGGGCAGATTGCTGGACACACTGTCTGGGGGCAATGCTGGACACACTGGGGGCAATATGATGGAGTCAGACACTAGGGCAGATTGCTGGAGACACTGTCTGGGGGCAATTCTGGACATACTGGGGCAGATTGCTGGACATACTGGGGCAATATACTGGACACACTGGGGGTAATATGCTGGACACACTGGGGGTAATATGCTGGACACACTGGGGGCAGGACTGGAGGCATGGGCAGAATGTAGACACAGGCATGATTGGAGACACGGGGCAGAATGAAAGACATGGGGCACGATTGGATCATGGGGCAGGATGGATACGATGGAGACAGATGGGGCAGGATGGGGAGATCATATGGGGTAGAATGGATACTCATGAGGGCAGGATGCGAGAACATATGGCTGGAGCCAGGAATGAGACACACGGGGCCAGGGTGTGGGAATATTATTACCATAGGGGCTAATTAAGGGATATTATTACTGCAGTGATGTATTTATTCTATTTTTTGAGTATACTGTTTTAAATGGGGGGACAGTCCTGTTATTGTGCAGAGTGACTCTATATCGCCTTTTTTTCTCCATGTGTAATGTAGAAGTTGTGAAAAATTAAGTAATGTGTTCTGCAAGCAGAGCCCGAGATAACTGTGTTATTTCCTGCAGAGACGAGTCCTTGCTGGAAGAAATGATGACGGTCTGTGCTGGATGAAAGATGAAGGACTTCACCTAGAGACGTCACTGGTGAGTCAGTGTTACCTATACACTGACACTATACACTGTATACTATATACAGAGGTCCTGTGTACAATGTCACCAGTGATCTCTGTATTACCTCTACACAGACACTGCATACTAAGTACAGATCTCCTGTGAATACTGGCACTTATGGTGATAGTATTGTGGGTTTTTTTTTTAATTACTGATCAGTATTGTAGTATTCAGTCACTATGTGGTGGTAATATGTGGTCTGGAAATGGTGTTGTGGTATTTGTCCCTTGAATGTGCTATTTGGTCACCAAGTGGTGGTAATATGTGGTCTTGACATGGTGCGGTGGTATTTGTTCCTTGTATGTGATATTATTCGATCACTGTGGTTGTAATTTGTGGTCTGGTCACGGCGCGGTGGTATTTGTTCCTTGTATGTGATATTATTGGTCAAAATATACCTAAATTGTATTGCAGATTTTAACAAATATTTAATAGGTTACAGTAGAGTAGGGGCCGGCCATTTTTCTGGAATAATCTGGTTCGGGTATCACATGACCCCCGTCACATGACCGGGGGGGGGGGGGGGGCACAGCGTCTGAACAGCCCGGGGCCCTGGCTACCCTTAATCCACCCCTGACTGTTCTATAGGGGAGATCGTCGTGGGACACTCCTTATTAATTGGACTACGGTGGACAGGTAGTATATGGTTTATTATTTTACGTTTTTTGCAGGCACTGAAGTATGGTAAGTATAGTTAAATGACGAATATTAAAATACTTTTTTCTGGCTGTGTCTTTTTTTTTTTTTTTTAACTCTTTCACTACTATAGGATTAATAATGGATAGGCGTCATATTGACGCCTCTCCATTATTAACCCAGCTTAGGCTACTTTCACGCTAGCGTTGTTGGCTGTACGTCGCAATGCGTCGTTTAGGAGAAAAAACGCATCCTGCAAAGTTGTCTGCAGGATGCGTTTTTTCCCCATAGACTAACATTAGCGTCGCATTGCAACGTATGGCCACACGTCGCAACGGTTGCGTCGTGTTTTGGCGGACCATCGGCACAAAAAAAAAGTTACATGTAATGTTTTTTTTGTGCATCGAGTCCGCCCCCTCCTTCCCGGACCTTACAATGGGGCAGCGGAAGTGTCATAAGACTGCTTCCGCTGCCCACGTCGGGCATTTCTTTCACAACGCGCGTCGGCACGTCGGGCCGACGCATAGCAACGGCCCCGTGCCGATGCTAGTGTGAAAGCAGCCTTAATGTCACCTTACAATAGCAAGGTGACATTAACCCCTTATTACCCCATATCCCACCGCTACACGGGAGTGGGAAGAGAGAGGCTAAGTGCCGGAATTGGCGCATCTCACAGATGCGCCATTTCTGGGGCAGCTGCGGACTGGTATTTGTAGCCAGGGGGGGGCTATCCATGGCCCTCTCTAGGCTATGAATATCAGCCCGCAGCTCTCTGCATAGCCTTTCTGGCTATAAAACATGGGGGGACCCCACGTCATTTTTTGGGGGGTACCCCCTATTTTAATAGCCAGCAAAGGCTACGCAGACAGCTGCGGGATGATATTCATAGCCTAGATTGGGGCCATGGGTATTACCCCCTTCCCAGGCTACAAATATTGGCCCCCGGCCATCGGCTTTCCCCCTCTGGTGCAGAAAATTGCCATTTTTTTTTAGTTTGTTTTCTTTAACTGAAAAATATTGTTCATTAACCCCGAAGTGACCGAATAGTACGTCAGCTGGCAGTATCCCCCGCTTTGAGGTGGGCTTCGGAGGTGAGCCCACTTCAAAGCCGCAACATGTCAGCTGTTTTCAATACAACAAAAAAAATTTACATGATCGCTAAACGGCATAGCGAGAAAAAAAAAAATCAAAAGCCAAAATTATGTTTTTTTGGTCGCCGCAATATTGCATTAAAATGCAATAACGGGCGATCAAAAGAACGTATCTGCACAAAAGTGGTATCATTAAAATCGTCAGCTCGGTACGCAAAATTAGCCCTCACCCTACCCAAAATCTCAGAAAATATAGACGCTACGCGTATCGGAAAATGGCGCAATTATTTTATTTCCTTTTAGCAAAGTTTGGAATTTTTTTTCACCACTTAGATAAAAAATAACCTAGACGTGTTTGGTGTCTATGAACTCGTAATGACCTGGAGAATCATAATGGCAGGTCAGTTTTATGCTGTGCGAACACGTTGCAGATTTGGGTGCAGAATTTTCTGCACAAAATCTGCATCTCCTTGCAGAAAACGCAGCTGCGTTTTTGATGCATTTTTTTCACGTTTTTTTCACGGTTTTGATGCGGGTTTTTTGTGTGGTTTTGATGCAGTTCTTGGTGCGGTTTTTGGTTCCTTTTTTGCACGGTTTTGATTCAGTTTTTGCTGCAGTATTTGGTGCGTTTTTTTGCGTGGTTTTGATTCAAGTTTTTGATGCTTTTTTATGCAGTTTTTTGTGAAGTTTTGATGCAGTTTTTGGTGCAGTTTTGATGCATTTTTGGTGCGGTTTTGATGCAGTTTTTGCTGCGGTTTTGATGCAGTTTTTGGTGCAGTCTGGATGCGATTTTGATGCAGTTTTGGTGCATTTTTTAATTTTTTTTGGTGCGGTTTTTGTGCGTTTTTGTATACGTTTTTGAAAGCTAAATAAAGATGTATTATTGAACAAAAAAAAGATTTGTGATGTCATTATTGTCCAACCTCCTCTTTTACATTTGTCCAACCCACACTCAATTACACACAGATAGACAGATAGATGATAGATGAAATGGATAGACAGATCTACATATAGATAGATCTATAGATGCATACATCTATCTATTCATATATCTATCTATAGATATATCTGGATAGATATATCTATTGATAGATGTATGGATAGTGTAGGGAGCGTGTACGGATTACATCCAATTATCTGCAGATTGGATGCTGCGTACTTGTAGTCCCATCGGATGATGCCTGCACACACACCCCAAAAGACCCCCCGCACAGCCCCGCACACACCCAAACAGTCCCGCACACACCTGAACAGTCCCGCACACACCTGAACAGCCCCGAACAGCGCCGCACACATCCGAACAGTCCCACACAAACCCGCACAGCCAGGCACACACCCGCACAGCCAGGCACACACCCACACAGCCCCACACACACCCGAACAGTCCCACAAACACCCGAACAGTCCCGCACAGCGCCGCACACATCCGAACAGTCCCGCACACACACGAACAGCCCCGCACACACCCGAACAGCCAGGCACACACCTGCACACACCCGAACAGTCCCGCACACATCCTAACAGCCCGCAGACCCCGCACACACCTGAAAAGTCCCGCACAGCGCCGCACACATCTGAACAGCCCGCAGACCCCGCCTGCACACATCCAAACAGCCCGCAGACCCCGCCCGCACACACATACACGCACACAGACACCACCCACACTCTTTCCTCCTCCCAAACTGCAGCGTTTCTCAGACCCACATCTGCAGCAAAACTGCAGATCTTTTTTACATCTGCGGTTTTGCTGTTGATGTGCCCGACTCAATGAAAGTCTAAGGGTGCAGAAACGCTGCAGTTTGGCGCAAAAGAAGAGACATGCTGCGTTTCGGTGCGGCTTTTTCCGCTGCATGTGCACAACAAGTCTGCGGCTCCCATAGACTTACATTGGTTGTGCACTACACTGCGGATTTGATGCAATTCCGTGCAGCAAAAAACCCTGCGGATCTGCAATCAAATCCGCAACATGTGCACATAGCCTTAGCATTTAGTGAACCTAGCAAAAAAGCCAAGCAAAAAACAAGTGCGGGATTGCACTTTTTTTGCAATTTCATCGCACTTTGAATTTTTTTCACATTTTCTGTTACACGACATTTTAAAACCAATGGTGTCGTTCAAAAGTAGAACTTGTCCCGCAAAAGATAAGCCCTCATATGGCCATATTGACGGAAAAATTATGGCTCTGGAAAGGAGGGGAGCGATAAACGAAGAAAGCTCCAGGGGTCAAGGGGTTTAGAAACAAGGATATGGACAGATCTATGGAAATAGATATATAGATACATATCTATCTATCTATCTATCTATCTATCTATCTATCTATCTATATGTGTGTATTGTAATGGAGTGTGGGTTGGACAAATGTAAAAGAGGAGGTTGGACAGAAATGACATCACAAATCTTTTTGAAGCTAGAGGAGGGAGAGGAGGGATGGGTTTGGGTGTGTTTTGGAGTGGGTGTGGTAGGTTCGGGCCTAGTGGCCAGTGCAATGCATCATGGAACTTGTAGTATTAGAGCACAATAACTCAGGAGAAAGGAAGTTGTCGATTAACCCCATGAGAGCTGGATCCAGCACTGAAGATGTGCTGCTACAGCATGATAAAAGGTAATATTGCTAAAATAAACACAGTGGATGATTTCAGTGGCACATAATAGCAAGATTTATGAAAAAAATTTTTTTATTGTAGTGGACAACTTCTTTAATAGGTGTCTAGATTGAACTAATTTAAAGAGGTTTTTGCGGTTAAAGCTCCTCCAGCTCAGGCTGTCTCATTACCTATGGTAGATGAAGTTTTGGCCGGCACTCTTGCTTGGTGGGAATGGAATATTTCATTGTTTAGTAATCAGCATACATACTTTCCATCCACTAATATTATTGTGCTGTGGTTTTCTGCTCACTATAATTACCTTTAGTCAGTAGGTGGCGCTGTCAGAAACCTGAATGCCCCAAGCATAATTTCTCTATGATCTGTAAAAAGTGTCAACTACCCCAAATACAACAATGCCCTAAAATTGGAGGGAAGTAACAATTCCAAATATACTTTTTAATGCATATAATTATCCACAAATTACATTACATTCATTCTTGCTTGTTTGTGAAGTAACCGGAGAAGGTCATTTTTCTGCTCCATTAAATACCAACTCTTCTTAGGAATAAGGAATAAATGGAGAAATACCAAAAGTACATTTTTACTGCCCACATAGCACCCAATAATTTGATCTTGTAGTAGACGACTATCTGTTTATTGCTGCTTGAAATTATTTCCTGACATTTTGTAGAAACATGGGGATGTTATAGATGGGGGTCTCACAAGCTCACACCCCTGCAGCTTCTTGTAATTGAAAAAAAAAACACATAAGTTCAGATGCATCCCCGTGATATATCAGATGATTCCTCTTTTGAAGGGACCTATCACTTTTCCCGCAAAATTGGAAACTATTTCATATAGTAATGTTCAGAGATTTTGCAATACATTACTCAGTTACTATGAGATATAAACCCCAAATTTTTATCAAATGTGAACCTGATATCTGTGATAAAATAACTATGTTAAATATAATGTAAATATCAAATAGTATTGGTAATAGAAGAGACCAGAGAATAGACAAACCATTGGTGCAACCGTAGAGGTAAGGGGGTCCACGTCTACCTCTAAAGCAGGTGAAAATGTGCTTTATAATGAACTATTAGACTGCAAGGGGCCCATATATTGTTCTAGTCAGGGGCCCTCTGCTGTCTGTGCTGCCTACCTAGAGATATCATGGCCCTAATTACAAATCATAGTATAAAGTTCTACCCATATTTTACTTATAAATTACAGAATGTAGGATTATATATATTAGTTTTTAATATATGTATGGTATAATAAATAAGTATATCTAACAATCATAAGGTTGGCAGTCTGTTGGCCATCGCCCAGTGGGCATCGAGATACAGGTATGATGCATTTTCTTCATGAATGTAACCCATATGAACGCAGTTTTGATTTTGGGTTCAGCCAAGTGTGAAGACCGAACTGCATACCAAACATGTACCTATGTCATCCATGATTGTTAAAAAGAAAAATGTATATCTTTTGGGAAACTTTTTATGTTTTTGAAATTTTTTTTTTTTTTTAAGTGCAGCAGTCTGCATCATTCTATACTGTAAAAAAAATTATACAGACATATCCTTGTCTAGTAAACTCCAAAATCCAACTTTGTTGGCATCCATCAGGACTGTAGAGCTTCTTCTTTGGGATATTGTTTCCTGGATGCATCAAACGTTTGCAGGAACAGACGTTATACACGAGCCAGTTGTTAACCCAACAGCTCAGCTATTTTTTCTCTATTTTGACTGTGTATATTTATTTATATTGATACTCACAGAGTTTAAAAGGTGGCACTCACCGTCCTATAAAAGTCATTTTAATGTATCTCTCTACACTTCAACGGCTCTTAGTAACTAGGAGCAATACTGGGACCCGCTGAAGCATAGTGAGACTTGAAACGGCCATCGTCCGACATGTTTTCCATTCACTCCTGCATCCATGTTTTTGAATTGATTTTTGCATTAAAATGACTTTTATAAGACGATGAGTGCCACCTTTCAATCTCTGGAAATCTTTATATATTACTTAAATTTGGTGCAGAACCCAGGATCCCTGTATGTCAGAAGTTCCATTTAAGCTGTTTGGGAGTAAAAGGCATTAGTAAATGGTGCCGGATTTTTCTACTTAAGTGCCATATTTATTTATATGGTAGCAAAGCAACCCAATATCAAACCTGCTGAAATCCAGCACTATTGATTACAGGGGTGGACATACTATTGGTGCAACCTATGAAGCCGCACAGGTTTCATCAATTTAGCTGCCTGTTCTGCGGTTTTAACTATTTTGGGGTGTAATCTGGGTTTCAGGTAATTATGGAATCTATACTGTGGTGTGATTTTAATTTTGGGGTCTACATCTTTTTAGCATGGACCAAAAAAGGGCACATTGGAATAGCAAAACTGCATGACATAGTTTATAATATTGCATGTGATGGACCAGTCACAATCATTTTATTCATGGATTCACATAAAATCTCACATAGTTACATAGTTAGGCCGGTTTAACACTAGCATTTGCGAACGCAGCATAGGGCTGTGTACTTCTTACCTTCAGATCCGCATCCGTCCTGCATACCTATCTTTAACATTGTGTTCCCAGGGACATGCGTGGTCATGCGTTGTATGCGGATGCGTCCCCGTGCAGCGTTCTGACATGCTCGCCGAACACAGCATGTTGCGTTCAGCGGGCACGTCAAAACGCCGCACGGGGAAGCATCCGCATACAACACATGACCACGCATGTTCCAGCATACACAATGTTAAAGATAGGTACGCAGGACAGATGCGGTATGTATGCGGATCTGAAGGTAAGAAGTGCACAGCCCTATGCTGCGTACACAAACGCTAGTGTGAAACAGAGGTTGAAAAAGACTCAGGTCCAAGTTCAACCTTCATCCACCAGTGAAAAAAATCTCTATGCCTCTATATAAAATCAGATATCTAGAAGTGCAGTAGGGCCCTGTAAGGTGTCGTAGCAGTAAGACCACAGCTTTATACAACTTAAAGTTCTAGTGATCAATGGGGATCCCAGAGATGGGCCCCCGTTTATATATTTATCACCTATTCTGTGGATAAGTGATGAATATTTTTGAAGGAAACCTCCTTTAAAGTGCTTGTCCATGCTTGGAGTTCAAGTCTGCTGTCACTCTATACACTCCATGACAGAAGTTATGTCGCTTATCCATGTTATGTAAATAAAAGCTTATAACCTGATGTTAAATTCATCCATTGGTTGTATAAATTATTCTTTAGAAAGCTGAAACCCTCCGAAATGTGGTTTAGGTTAAAAAAATAAATTGGCATCAATGCAGAAATATTGATCAGTTAATGGACACAGAATGGTCAGATTTTGGCAAGACAAAAGTTTTGTCTCCTGGTCATATAATGCACCCAATCCTAGTTTACATCCTCACCTGTGTTCAGTAAATGATCGGTTAATTAGTGTGTGTATAAAAAGAAACCCAGCACCCCAGACCTTCACTTGAACTGCAACTTGAGCTTTGACAACATGCCAAAAATCCATCCTGCGACCAAAACCTGGATTATCAAGAGGCTGAAGACCAGATCCACTGCAGAGGTGGCTGGCACCTTTAATGTGTCTCAGCGTCAAGTACAAAGAGTTAGAAAAAGATTTGAAGAGACTGGAGATGTGCTTGACAAGCCCAGGCCCAGCAGACTCCGCAAGACAACTGCTTAGGAGGAAGGTTTGTTGGTTAGAAAATCCAAAGCAAGACCCTCTTCCACTGCAGTAGAGCTCCAACAGGCCTAGTCAACTCAAGTCCCTGTGTCAATTAGAACAGTTTGTAGGATTCTGTCTCAAAATGGCCTCCATGGTCGAATCAGTGCCCAGAAGCCAGCACTAAACAAAAGGCAAATAAAAAACCGTGTGGCATTTGCAAAGTCCCACAGCCTGCTAAACAGATGGACGCTGGAAAAGTGGAAGAAGGTGGATTTCTCTGATGAATCTTCAGTAGAATTACACCACAGCCGCCGCAAATACTGCAGGAGACCTACTGGAGCCCGTATGGATCCCAAATACACCCAGAAAACCGTTAAATTTGATGGTGGAAAGATCGTGGTCTGGGGTTACATTCAGTATGGGGGTGTGCGAAACATTTGCAAGGTGGAAGGCAATATCAATAGCCTAAAATATCAAGATGTATTAGCTACCTCTTATATTCCAAATCATAAAAGGGGTAAAATCCTGCAGCAGGATGGTGCTCCATCTCATACATCCATCTCTACAACAAAGTTCCTCCAGGCAAAAAAGATCAAGGTGCTCAAGGACTGGCCAGCCCAGTCACCAGACATGAACATCATTGAGCATGTTTGGGGAAGGATGAAAGAGGAAGCTTGGAAGACAAAACCAAAGAATCTAGATGAACTCTGGGAGGCATGTAAGACTGCATTCTTTGCTATTCCTGATGACTTCATTAATAAATTGTATGAATCGTTGTTGAACAGCATGGATGCAGTCCTTCAAGCTCATGGAAGTCACACAAAATATTAAATATGACTCTAATAGCACCACAACTTCATTCACCAATGTTATGCAACATATATTTGTATTTTAAGTTAATTATTTGTTTGAATATCACATTACTTTATGTGGGGAGACAAAACTTTTATCTTGCCAAAATCTGACCATTCTCTGTTCATTAACTGATCAATATTTCTGCATTGATGCCAATTTATTTTCTTAACCCCTTCATGACCCAGCCTATTTTGACCTTAATGACCTGGCCGTTTTTTGCAATTCTGACCAGTGTCCCTTTATCAGGTAATAACTCAGGAACGCTTCAACGGATCCTAGCGGTTCTGAGATTTTTTTTTCGTGACATATTGGGCTTCATGTTAGTGGTAAATTTCGGTCGATAATTTCTGAGTTTATTTGTAAAAAAAATAATAAATGTGTTTTCTTTCCTCAAAAATATTTTTTTAGCCCAGAATTTTTTAATTTTCCCAAGGGTAACAGGAGAAATTTGACCCCAAGAGTTGTTGTACAGTTTCTCCTGAGTACGCTGATACCCCATATGTGGGGGTAAACCACTGTTTGGGCACATGCCGGGGCTCGGAAGGGAAGTAGTGACGTTTTGAAATGCAGACTTTGATGGAATGGTCTGCGGACGTCACGTTGCGTTTGCGAAGCCCCTGATGTGCCTAAACAGTAGAAACCCCCCACAAGTGACCCCATTTTGGAAACTAGACCCCCCAAGGAACTTATCTAGATGTGTAGTGAGCACTTTGAACCCCCAAGTGCTTCACAGAAGTTTACAACGCAGAGCCGTGAAAATAAAAAATCATTTTTCTTTCCTCAAAAATTATGTATTAGCAAGCAATTTTCTATTTTCGCAAGGGTAACAGGAGAAATTGGACCCCAATAGTTGTTGCCCAGTTTGTCCTGAGTATGCTGGTACCCCATATGTGGGGGTAAACCACTGTTTGGGCGCATGTCAGGGCTCGGAAGCGAGGGAGCACCATTTGACTTTTTGAACGCAAGATTGGCTGGAATCAATGGTGGCGCCATGTTGCGTTTGGAAACCCCTGATGTGCCTAAACAGTGGAAACCCCTCAATTCTAACTCCAACACTAACCCCAACACACCCCTAACCCTAATCCCAACTCTAGCCATAACCCTAATCACAACCCTAACCCCAACAGACTCCTAACCACAACCCTAACCCTAATCCCAACCCTAACCTAATCCTAACCCTAATCCCAACCCTAACCCTAACCCGAACCCTAACCACAACTTTAACCCCAACACACCCCTAACCATAACCCTAACGACAAGCCTATTCTTAACCCTATTTCCAACCCTAGCCCTAATTCCAACCCTAACTCTAATTGCAACCCTAAGGCTATGTGCCCACGTTGCGGATTCGTGAGATTTTTCCGCACCATTTTTTAAAAATCCGCAGGTAAAAGGCACTGCGTTTTACCTGCGGATTTACCGCAGATTTCCAGTGTTTTTTATGCAGATTTCACCTGCGGATTCCTATTGAGGAACAGGTGTAAAACGCTGCGGAATCCGCACAAAGAATTAACATGCTGCGGAAAATACAACGCAGCATTTCCGCGCGGTATTTTCCGCACCATGGGCACAGCGGATGGTACTGTAAACCTGACGGAACACTGCTACGAATCCGCAGCGGCCAATCCGCTGCGGATCCGCAGCCAAATCCGCACCGTGTGCACATAGCCTAATTCTAACGCTAACCCTACCCCTAACCCTACCCCTAACCCTAACCCTACCCCTAACCCTAACCCTACCCCTAACCCTACCCCTAGTTCTAACCCTAGTTCTAACCCTAGTGGAAAAAAAAAATTTCTTTAATTTTTTATTGTCCCTACGTATGGGGGTGATAAAGGGGGGGGTCATTTACTGTTTTTTTTTATTTTGATCACTGTGATAGGTTTTATCACAGTGATCAAAATGTAGCTGGAACGAATCTGCCGGCCGGCAGATTCGGCGGGCGTACTGCGCATGCGCCCGCCATTTTGGAAGATGGCGGCGCCCATGGAGAAGACGGACGGACACCGGGAAGCTCGGTAAGTATGAGGGGGGGGGATCGGAGCATGGGGAGGTGATCGGAGCACGGTGAGGTGATCGGAGCAGGGGGGTGGGATCGGAGCACGGGGGAGCGGACAGGAGGACGGGGGAGCGGACAGGACGATGGAGGGGAGCGGAGCACAGGATGGAGGACTGGGGAGGAGATCGGTGGCGGTGGGGGGGTGCAGACCAGTGTTTCCAGCCATGGCCGATGATATTGCAGCATCGGCCATGGCTGGATTGTAATATTTCACCAGTTTTCATAGTGAAATATTACAAATCGCTCTGATTGGCTGTTTCACTTTCAACAGCCAATCAGAGCGATGGTAGCCACGGGGGGTGAAGTACCACTCCCCCTGTCCCTGCAGATCGGGTGAAATTGGAGTTAACCCTTTCACCCGATCTGCAGGGATGCGATCATTCCATGACGCCACATAGGCGTCACAGGTCGGATTGGCACCGACTTTCATGACGCCTATGTGGCGTCAAAGGTCGGGAAGGGGTTAACCTAAACCACATTTTGGAGGGTTTCAGCTTTCAAAAGAATAATTTATACAACCAATGAATGAATTTAACGTCAGGTTATAAGCTTTTATTTGCATAACATGGATAAGCGACATAACTTCTGTCAGGGAGTGTATGACTGCAGACTTGGGAATCCTCACAGCGTGCAGTGTGCATGCTGTCATGATTCTACGATGCCGGCGCCAAAAGCGGGTGAGTACATGACCACAAGTATGTGATTTACATACATGCAGTCACATGCCGACTAGATGTGCGTGACCATGCTCAATACAAGCATGGAAGCAAATTGCATACTTGCAGTCACATGACCATCTCTGCTCCTGGTACCGACACTCGAGAATCCTGACAGCTCTCAGAGTGACTGCAGACTTGAGCTCCAAGCCTGAACAACCCTTTTATGGTGTCGATATATATTAGACAGCCAAATGCCCATTTGGCTGTCAACTATTCCTTCTGACCCCAGATATATATTCTTAATTTACCCCCAACTGCTGCCAGACACATCTGGTGCTGGATTATCTCCTCTGAGAACAAATAATCTAAATAGGTTTCAATCCAACACACTCCACACTTCTTTGGCTTCAAAGAGGCAACAACTTGGTTCTCATGCAAAACTCCAATCAGGGACTCCCCACCTACAATGTGTCAATTATAATACTGGTGACTTCTAATGTGGCAGAGGGACCCTTCAGTCCCATTGGGCTCCTTAGGCATTAGGGTCTAGGTGTGACTACAACCACTGCTCCTCATACAGGTACAGCATTGAGCTAAGGACATACAAGGGAGTATGCAGACATAGAGGACAGGGATTAACAGTTTACTTAGCTTTAGTATTGTTTATCCTGCTTCTTAGTTATAGGAATAATTTTATGATGAAATGTATCATATTCCCTGAACATATGACTCACACACTGTACAATGTCAGAGATTTGGAGATACATGGAATACCCTCACTTATCTCACTTAGGCTATGTGCACAAGTTGCGGAATTGCAGTGGAAATTTCCGTGGCAATTCTGCAACTCCCTGCCGCGGGAAATACGCATGCGGAATTGGCATGCGTATTCCCACTAAACACTAGCGTATTGCAAGCGGAATTAGCTTGCAGAATGCTAGCGTTTTCCAAGCGATGTGTAGCATAGCTTGGAAAAATGATTGACAGGTTAGTCACACTTGTCAAACATAGTGTTTGACAAGTAAGACCAACTTTTTACTATTGATGTTGCCTATGCAGCATCAATAGTAAAAAGATATAATGTTAAAAATAATAAAAAATTGTTATATTCTCACATTCCGGTTTCCCAATCCTTGCCATGCTCCCAGCAGCTCCCGTTTCCAGCGATGCCTTGTGACAATGACCCCAGATGACGTAGCATCACATGAGACTCACGTCATCACAGGTCATTGTTGCAAGGCATCACTGGGAACGGGAGCTGCAGGAGCATTGCTAAGGCCTGGGCTGGATTTAGGGGCCGCCAGAAGGTGAGTATATAACTATTTTTTATTTTAATTCTTTTTTAAGGGCCTGGAGGAGAGTCTCCTCTCCTCCACCCTGGGTACCATCCGCACATGATCTGCTTACTATGCGCATGGTGGGCATAGCCCCATGCGGAAAGTAAGCGGATCAATGCATTCCTATGTGTGCAGAATCGCCGAGATTCCGCACAAAGAATGAGCATGCTGCGTATTTTTCCACGATGCGATTCCACGGCGGAAAAATATGCAGCATTAGCACAGCATTGCCGAATCCCATTGAATTCAATGGGTTGTGTTGTACATGCGTTTTCACGGCAAAACCGCATACAATCCGCAACGTGTGCACATAGCCTTACAGTTGAAGTCATAAGTTTACATACACCTTTGCCAAATGTGTTAAAACTTAGTTTTTCACAATTCCTGATGATTAACTCTAGTGCACACTTTTTGGGTTGGCGGATCGCGCTAAATATAAATTATGATGAAGTGCGATCGCAACCTGGGATCCACTGTGCAGAGATGGAAAACTGCAGCTATTGTGAACAATGGCTGAACACACAGCGAGCGATAGCTAGCTCGCACTGAGTTACACGTCACTCACTGCATAGAACACAAGGCTTGTCACTCGCACACAGCAATGGAAAAGATGCTCTGCAGTAGAGCTGTGTCACTCGCACACAGTAACAGAGCAGGTATGGCGCTAAACACGATCCCTGTTAACCTCACAGGAGAATGCAACCCTCACAGGGGTAAGGGAACAGGTAGTGGACACACACGAACTCCTCTCCAGAGGTGCCGGAATTCTAAAGGCTATACGCCTGCCCTGAGCACATGCAGTCAAGTCCATAGTACTGTTATGTTTCACACACACATCATAAAAATGATCTTAGCATGCCGATGTGCGCTCCAGGAAACCTTTTATACGTTCCTGTTCAAGTCCAGTCAGACAGGACCTTGATCGTGGACCAATCCGAAACTGCCGCGTCACCCGAGCAGCTGATGACCGACCACCAATGAAAGGTCGCCATCTCACGAGCATACTCAGTAGGGTGATTTCTGGACTTAGCCTCTGGAACGCCTGCTTGCCGCTGCCTATAGTCAGTTACTATAGCTTTGGCTGGAGAGCTGGCAGTAACCAAGCAAACAGCACGAGTCTGGGCAAGACGCTGAGACCGACGTCTTTGCGAAATGGGAGACCGCAGAGGCAAAAGCTTGGGACCTACCTCGTGCAGTGGGAGAATCCTGGCACCTAACACACATTCCCTCTCATTGGTCAGTTAATGTCCTATTTTTATTTCATCAAACCAGAGGACATTTCTCCAAAAAGTGAGATCTCTGTCCCCATTTGCAGCTCCAAACAGTAACTTGCCTTTTATGACAGTTTTGGAGCAGCGGCTTATTCCTTGTGGAGGGTTTTTCCAGGTCAAGCAGATATAGAACATATTTTCATGTTGGTATTGATATCTTTGATTGAGTTTCCTCCATCATCTTCAAAAGGATTGCTACTGCTGTTCTTGGATTGATTTGTATTTTTTCTACCAAAGTATGTTTATCTCTAATTGTGGAGAGTAGTGATGAGCGAGTGTACTCATTGCTCAGGATTTCCCGAGCACGCTCGGGTGGTCTCCGAGTATTTGTAACTGCTCGGAGATTTAGTTTTTGCCAAAGCAGCTGCATGATTTACGGCTGTTAGACAGCTTGAATACATGTGGGGATTCCCTAACAACCAGGCAACCCCCACATGTACTCAGGCTGGCTAGTAGCCATAAATCATGCAGCTGTGTCCACAAAAACTAAATCTCTGAGCACTAACAAATACTCGGAGACCACCCGAGCGTGCTGGGGAAAACCTGAGCAACGAGTATACTCGCTCATCACAATGGAGAACGTGTATCTGTCCTAATCTAATCTAATGGCGGGGTGGTAACTTGGAGTTTAAACTTGTAGATCATCATTTGAGAAAATGAGCTTTGTACCTTCAGACATTTGAAAATTGCATCTAGGGGTTCTTAGTAACATAGTTATTAAGGTTGAAGGAAGACTTTAAGTCCATCTAGTTCAACCCATAGCCTAACCTAACATGCCCTAACATGTTGATTCAGAGGAAGGCAAAAAAAAAACATGTGGCAAAGAGTAAGCTCCACATTGGGGAAAAAAATTCCTTCCCGACTCCACATATGGCAATCAGACTAGTTCCCTGGATCAACGCCCTATCAAGGAATCTAGTATATATAACCTGTAACATTATACTTTTCAAGAAAGGCATCCAGTCCGCTCTTAAATTTAAGTAATGAATCACTCATTACAACATCATACGGCAGAGAGTTCCATAGTCTCACTGCTCTTACAGTAAAGAATCCGCGTCTGTTATTATGCTTAAATCTTCTTTCCTCCAGACATAGAGGATGCCCCCTTGTCACTGTCTCAGGTCTATGATTAAAAAGATCATCAGAAAGGTCTTTGAACTGTCCCCTCATATATTTATACATTAACATAAGATCACCCCTTAGTCTTCGTTTTTCCAAACTAAATAGCCCCAAGTGTAATAACCTATCTTGGTATTGCAGACCCCCCAGTCCTCTAATAACCTTGGTCGCTCTTCTCTGCACCCGCTCTAGTTCAGCTATGTCTTTCTTAAACACCGGAGACCAGAACTGTGCACAGTATTCTAAGTGTGGTCGCACTAGTGACCTGTATAGAGGTGAAATTATGTTCTCCTCATGAGCATCTATGCCTCTTTTAATGTATCTCATTATTTTATTTGCCTTTGTAGCAGCTGCCTGACACTGGCCACTAAATGTGAGTTTGTCATCCACCCATACACCCAGGTCTTTTTCATTGACAGTTTTGCCCAGAGTTTTAGAATTAAGTTATAGTACAGTTATACATCTTATTACTTCTACCCAAGTGCATGACCTTACATTTATCCCCATTAAAGCTCATTTGCCATTTATCAGCCCAAGCTTCTAGTTTACATAAATCATCCTGTAATATAAAATTGTCCTCCTCTGTATTGATTACCCTGCAGAGTTTAGTGTCATCTGCAAATATTGAAATTCTACTCTGTATGCCCCCTACAAGGTCATTAATAAATATGTTAAAAAGAAGAGGGCCCAATACTGACCCCTGTGGTACCCCACTGCTAACCGCAACCCAGTCCGAGTGTGCTCCATTAAAAACCACCCTTTGTTTCCTATCCCTGAGCCAGCTCTCAACCCATTTACACATATTTTCCCCTATCCCCATTATTCTCATTTTATGTATCAACCTTTTGTGTGGCACCATATCAAAAGCTTTTGAAAAGTCCATATACACTACGTCCACTGTGTTCCCTTGGTCCAGTCCAGAACTTACCTCTTCATAGAAATTGAATCAGATTTGTCGTAGTCCACAATTCTTTTCTGATGTCCTGACTGATTTCTTTTTATTTTCCCATTATGTAAGAGGCAGTAAATCTTGAATTTGGGCCTTAAAATACTACAACATGTACACCTCTAATCAACTCAAAAGATGTCGCTTTGCCTACCAGAAGCTTCTAAACAGCACACCATTTTTAACTGCATTTTCTGTTTTTGTTTCTTGCACCCTTTCTTCCCAGAGCCATAACTTTTTTTATTTTTCTATCAATATGGCCATATGAGGACTTGCTATCTGTGGGATGACTTGTACTTTTGAATGACACCATTGATTTTACCATATAGTATACTGGAAAATGGGAAACAAAATTTCAAGTGCAATGAAATTGCAAGAAAAGTGCAATTTCACAATTATTTTTTGTTTGTTTGTTTTTTTACCATGTTTACTATATGGTAAGACTGACCTGCCATTGTAAAAAAAACATCAAAAAATTGTGTAATTTCCAAGACCCGCAGCGTCTCCATTTTTCAAGTTCTGGAGCTGAGTGAGGGATTATTTTTTTGTGTGCCGAGTTGACGTTTTAATTGATACCATTTTGGTGTAGATATGTTGTTTTGATTGCCTGTTATTGCATTTTATTGCAATGTTTCGGTGACCAAAAAACTGTAATTCTGGCATTTCGTTTTTATTTCTTGTTATGCCGTTTACCAATCGGATTTTTTTTTAGATTTTAGTAGATCAAGCATTTCTGAACTTCAACAATACCAAATATGTTTTTTTCTCTTTTTTATTGTTTTATTTTGAATGGGGTAAAAAAGGGGCGATTTAAACTTTTATATTTTTTTAATTTTTTAAATACATGTAAATGCTTCTGCCCTGTTATGTGTAGCAGAAATGATCATCTCCTATGAACGACGGCCACGGGCTGGTGTCCATTGGAGATCTGCAATGACAGGCATGGGGGTCTACTACAGACCTCCGGTTGTCATGACAGCCCATTGGCTCCCCGCGATCACGTGATGGGCGCTGATGGTGGCTTTTGTGTTGGGCTTTCATGAGTTAAATGCCGCTGTGAGTGATTGACAGTGGAATTTAACATGTTAACTGCTGCAAGTGGATCATGATTCCACCCACGGTTGTTAGGGGCACATGTCAGCTGATCAAATCAGATGTCATGTGCCTGAAAAGGTGCGGGCTCAGCGCCGGAACCCGCACCAAAGAGGGGGAGGCGCCCTGTAACATACCTATACGTCAAAATTCGTGAAGGGAGTAATTTTCCAAGATATATGAAGTCCCAGGAAATTAGGTGTAAGCAAACTTCTGACCCACTTGAACAATTACAGTTAGGTCCATATATATTTGGACAGAGACAACATTTTTCTAATTTTGGTTATAGACATTACCACGATGAATTTTAAACAAAACAATTCAGATGCAGTTGAAGTTCAGACTTTCAGCTTTCATTTGAGGGAATCCACATTAAAATTGGATGAAGGGTTTAGGAGTTTCAGCTCCTTAACATGTGCCACCCTGTTTTTAAAGGGACCAAAAGTAATTGGACAGATTCAATAATTTTAAATATAATGTTCATTTTCAGTACTTGGTTGAAAACCCTTTGTTGGCAATGACTGCCTGAAGTCTTGAACTCATGAACATCACCAGACGCTGTGTTTCCTCCTTTTTGATGCTCTGCCAGGCCTTCACTGCGGTGGTTTTCAGTTGCTGTTTGTTTGTGGGCCTTTCTGTCTGAAGTTTAGACTTTAACAAGTGAAATGCATGCTCAATTGGGTTGAGATCAGGTGACTGACTTGGCCATTCGAGAATATTCCACTTCATTGCTTTAATAAACTCCTGGGTTGCTTTGGCTTTTTGTTTTGGGTCATTGTCCATCTGTAGTATGAAACGATGACCAATCAGTTTGGCTGCATTTGGCTGGGTCTGAGCACACAGTATGTCTCTGAATACCTCAGAATTAATTTGGCTGCTTCTGTCCTGTGTCACATCATCAATAAACACTAGTGACCCAGTGCCACTGGCAGCCATGCATGCCCAAGCCATCACAGTGCTTCCGCAGTGTTTTACAGATGATGTGGTATGCTTTGGATCATGAGCTGTACCATGCCTTCGCCATACTTTTCTCTTTCCATCATTCTGGTAGAGGTTGATCTTGGTTACATCTGTCCAAAGAATGTTCTTCCAGAACTGTGCTGGCTTTTTTAGATGTTTTTTAGCAAAGTCCAGTCTATCCTTTTTATTCTTGATGCTTATGAGTGGCTTGCACCGTGCAGTGAACCCTCTGCATTTATTTTGATGTAGTCTTCTCTTTATGGTAGATTTGGATATTGATACGCCGACCTCCTGGAGAGTGTTGGTCACTTGGTTGGCTGTTGTAAAGGGGTTTCTCTTCACCATGGAGATTATTCTGCGATCATCCACTAATGTTGTCTTCCTTGTGCTCCCAGGTCTTTTTGCATTGATGAGTTCACCAGTGCTTTCTTTCTTTCTCAGGATGTACCAAACTGTAGATTTTGCCACTCCTAATATTGTAGCAATTTCTCGGATGTTTTTTTTTCTGTTTTCGCAGCTTAAGGATGGCTTGTTTCACCTGCATGGAGAGCTCCTTTGACCGCATGTTTACTTCACAGCAAAATCTTCCAAATGCAAGCACCACACTTCAAATCAACTCCAGGCCTTTTATCTGCTTAATTGAGAATGACATAACAAAGGGATTGCCCACACCTGTCCATGAAAGAGCCTTGGAGTCAATTGTCCAATTACTTTTGGTCCCTTTAAAAACAGGGTGGCACATGTTAAGGAGCTGAAACTCCTAAACCCTTCATCCAATTTTAATGTGGATACCATCACATGAAAGCTGAAAGTCTGAACTTCAACTGCATCTGAATTGTTTTGTTCAAAATTCATTGTGGTAAAGTCTATAACCAAAATTAGAAAAATGTTGTCTCTGTCCAAATATATATGGACCTAACTGTATATAGTGAATTATAAATGTTATCTCTTTGTAAACATTTGTTGGAAAAGTAGATACCCGAAACTACTTGCTAATACTAAAGTTTGTGGCCTTGAATCTGCGGAAGGGATAAAATGAGTTTTAATGATTTCAACCTAACTGTATGTAGACTATATGTAATCTTACCATTTTTTATCCTGCTCATACTGCAGTTTGGAAGCTCATGTCACTATTGTCACTACACACCTTGTGTGTTTTATCAATGCATAGAAACGGCACACTCAGAAAAAAAACAAAAAGAAAAGTAAATAATTCATGCAGGTCACTAAATAAAGTTCTTGGCACCTGTATTTAGACAAATAAAGTAACTAAGACCTAAGAAAACACTAGGAATGCTAGAAGCCAAAAATCCCTAAGTAAAGTACAAAGTAAAGACCCTCAAATCAAGTTTCAAATAAATATGTAAACAAATAAAAAAATGATGAAGTCCAATCCGGTCATGTGCCCTAACCATGCCAAACCACCACCGTAACATTAGATATTCCTATTGTTATATTCCAGTTGTCATTATGTGCCCCACAAAAGTTTCTAGATTTTAAAAATAATCTGTTAATATCCGCCTAGTCATATGCAAACTGGCCAGGACTAGCCCAATGGGTCGTTATTTACCCAGACTAGTCCTGCCTAGAATCCTCTAATGATGCTTCCCCAGAGAGTGATTGTTGTAATTTTTGCAATCCATGTTATGGAAATCTCATGAATCTGCATGGCGTCTTTCCTTCCCAGCGGTCCAGCCATGTATATTGTATAGATAAGTCATCAACATAAAAGTAATAGTCATCTCTAATGGGACCTGTCATCAGGTCAAAAGTGCCAATTTTTTTTACCTCATATTATTTCCATTACTTCCCTCAGTATTCAGTTTTTTTGTGTTTTTAATATCCACCATATAGTTCCTGAGATATGGGCCTTTTTATTTAGTGCTAATTTCTAAGGTCATCACTAATGGGGCATGGCTCACAGCATGTTTTTCATCTGCTATGCATTATTACTCTATCAGCCAAAAACCAGATATAAATACCAGAAAAAATAAGTTAAAAGACCCATATCTGGTGACAAGTCCTCCTTCCCTGTCATAGGAAACCTTTCCAACTGAACAAATATATCCATTTATAAATATCTGAGCCTTTCCCAAGTTGTCTGTAATCTTGTATATACAGTATTGTAACAGTAGGATATACAATAGCGATAAAGGGAATCTATCATCACAAAATTACCTATTGTTTAGATCAGGTTTTTGTGTCATATGTATTTTTTTAAAATGTAGTCACTTTTTTTTACGTATCATGATGATGATAATAATAATTTTATTTATATAGCCCCAACATATTCTGCAGCATTTTAGAACATTACAATTCAGCGGGGACATGTACAAACAATAAAGACATCACAAAGTAACACATTATTCAACAGCTACAGGAGGAGTGAGGTTCCTGCTCGCAAGTTTACAATCTATAAGGACAAAATAGGTAGAAAGTGCTTGTCATGTATGGTCCAGCCATCATTATAATACATAGGGCATTTCAAATAAGCTACATGATCCGGTCACCAGCCAGGATCTGTTTAGGTACAGTTGTGGTGTGCTGAGGGGTGCAAGGAGGATGAGGACACAAATGAATAGGAGGGACCAGGTTCTGAGTATAATTTATAAAGAGGGAGCAAGGGAGAGTTATGTTGGTTAAATGAAATGATAGTCCTGTCTAGAGATGTGTTTTTAAAGGACGTTTAAAAATGTGGGGGCTAGGTATTTTTCAGATTGTCCAGGGTATTGCATTTCAGAAAACTGTTGCAGCACAGGAGAAGTCTTGGAGACGGAGTTGGGAGGTCAGGATAATGGAGGATGTTAGTCTTAGGTCAGTTGTGGTTATGAGAGTAGGGGTAGGATGATAGACAGAGATGAGGGAGGAGATATAGCGTTGTGCAGAACTGTGGAGAGCTTTGCGTATGAGCGAGATAAGTTTGTATTGCGTTCTGTAGCAAATGGTCAACCAGTGCAATGATTGGCACAGGGTAGAGGCATCAGTGTAGTGGCTGGACAGAAATACAACCATGGTTTCCGCATTCAGGATGGATAGAGGAGAGATTTTGGTTAGAGGGAGACTGATCAGTAGAGAGTTGCAGTAGTCCAGACAAGAATTAATAAGAGTGACCGTAAGAGTTTTTGCAGTTTCAAAAGTGAGAAAAGTTTAGAGATGTTTTTAAGATGCAAGTAACATGAGTGAGTAAGCAATTAGGTATAATAATTAACCAGCACCCGAAAATGACACGCAAGCGCAGTAAATATCTCAGTGACTCAAAGGTCCTGTATCTGAGGGAATAACCTGGAAGGATACTCTCATTGGTCCTCACATGGCGCCAATAATGGCGAAACATGTCGGGGGCAGCTGTTTGGTTTTAGATAGTCTGCACTATTGTAAAATGCCATAAGAATGGTCTGTGAGCCACTAAGGCTAAAATCCTGTAATAATTGATGTCCTAAAAGCTGTAGGTAGGCTTCACATGGGGAAGTACTGAGAGATATTTACCCCATAAGGGCTAAACAGCCAGCGACATTAATCACTATAACTTGCACAAAGGGAGGAATTAAATAATACCTCATATGGGGTATGTGAGTTTGCCTATGAATATTAGATTCATACATTAATAGGGAAGAATCTCCCAATATTGATCCTTGCAGCCTTAGCCCCAAGCAGTTAACAGCTACACTGCATGAGGAGGTAGTAGATCTAGACTGTATGATCAATGCATCAAGGTAGGACATCAATAACTACTGTGGACTCTGTATTTTTAATGAGCACAGTTTTTCTTATTATTATCATTATAATTTAATCATTAAAAGTTATATTTTATTAATCTCAGAATCTTTAGTTAGGGTCTATTTGCCATTCAGCAATTTGTTAATTATTGTACTGAACCCTATGCTGATTATAGGCTCATTAGATACATCAATACAAAAGATGAGTTTGGCGTCTGACCATTGTGGCTATGTACATGTATTGTTTCCTGAAACATCAAGAAGTTAGAGTCTAAAAAAGGCCCAGTGGCTAGTGTGAAAATTGCAACATTTCTAATTTTTATCTTTAAAGGAACCTGACAGGTGATACATGCTGCAGAAACTGTGTTCAGCATGTATCAGCCACTGGCTGTATGATCAAAGCCATGTATGTTTGACTCCGAAACGCTGGAGCCATTTTGAAGAATTTGTCACCAAAAAACGGTAAGTATACCTAAGACAAAAATTTTAAGTGACTTAAAAAAATGCAAATGATAAATCAGGGCCATAGTGGCTATTTATACATACAGTAAATTGCATATCACTGTAAACATCTAAAATAAGATCATGTTGTTAAACATTCAGGAGAGGAGAAATGTATTCTTATTTAGTGATGAGCGAATATACTCGTTACTCGAGATTTCTCGAGCATGCTCGGGAGTCCTCGGAGTATTATTTAGTGCTTGGAGATTTAGTTTTCTTCGCCACAGCTGAATGATTTACAGCTACTAGCCGGCTTGATTACATGTGGGGATTCCCTAGCAACCAGGCAACCCCCACATGTACTTATGCTGGCTAATAGCTGTAAATTATTCAGCTGAGGCAATGAAAACTAAATCTCCGAGCACTAAAAAATACTCGGAGGACACCCGAGCGTGCTCAGGATCTCTCGAGTAACGAGTATATTCGCTCATCACTATTCTTATTGTTAAATTGGACTGAAACCAAAAATAGTAAAGCACTTGTCATTTCTAAGTAATGTAAAGAGATATCAATATTCTCGTGATGTCACGCTATTGAGGCTTCATCATTCATTTTACTTTGAATTTCCCTGATCTGGGAGGTGCCGTGTCATTACTTAGAGACTGTCTGAGAACATGAGCAACACCTTGAATGTAATGGAAAATGACTGCATATACATTATGATAATGGACATTTAATGCATAAGCTGTGCAGACTGAGCTGTGCTGGATGAAAAATATTTGTATGCAACTTCAATTGAAATGATTATATATATTCTCATTGTCTATATTTCCTTCCTGATTTATGCTAGAGATATAACGAATGTCACAAACAAAGATAATAATATTTTTTAATATTATCTTTTTTGGGCAATCGTTCAACTTTAGCTCCAGAGAAAAATTGGCAGACGATCAAAACAACTCCAATAGATTAAACAAAGGGGAACAAATAAATCATATGTCTCCATTATTAAAAATACAAGAGCAGCAGTGATGTGCTATCCCCAAGCTCTATGCAAAACATAACCAAGCAATATACATAACCGGCAAGAAAGGAAAGATGGCAAAATGCCCTACTGCAGGTGATAGATTTCTAGTGATGATACCATTTATGATGAAAAGGGCCCTAGTCTGGACATCTTCAGTTTAGAAATTGGTGTCAGCTTTTGGATCCCCACTGATTTCATCTCTTGATTGTTTATGACATACAGTATTTATAGGTGGATTCCTAATTTAACCCTTTGAAGACTTATTCCCAGAATCCCATAATTTTTTAAACAAAGCATAATAATGCATACTGATTGTTAATATACAGACTAAGCCCAAGATAGTGTTTCTTTATTGTACCTTTTTGTCTTTTTCATCTCTATCTGCCCCTCTGTGAATTCAGTTTTCCATAGCTGAATGGCGGTTCCATTCTTAGCTTCATTTTCCAGCAGCACTTGCTTCTTCTCAGTGCTGCAGATCCGTCTCCCCTCTCCTGTATGCTTCAGACTCGCATCACCATTCTGACTTATCATCAAGCCAGATGTCAGGCTATGTGCACACGTTCAGGAATTTTCACTTTTTTTTCGCGTTTTTTCGGCCGTTTTCTGTGGAAAACAAAACACTAAAAAAAGCTTACATTAAGCATCCCATCATTTTAATGCATTCCGCAATTTTTTGTGCACATGCTGCGTTTTTTTCCGTGAAAAAAATGCATCGAGGTAAAAAACTCAGCATGGTCATTAATTTTGCGGATTTTTTGCGTTTTTGCCGCTATATTATTGCATTGGGAAGCTCCGGGAAAAAACGTGAAAAATCCGCAAAACAAAAGGCAAAAAACGCAAAAAAACGTGAGTGGATTTCCTGCAGAAAAAGTCCAGTTTTGTTCAGGAAAAATCTGCAGACATTCCTGAATGTGTGCACATAGCCTAAGGGTATGTGCACACGTTGCAGATTTGCCTGTGGAATTTTCTGCGCAGATTCTGCATCTCTTGGCAGAAAACGCAGGTAAAAATCTGCGCGGATTTGATGCGTTTTTAGGGTATGTGCACACGTTCGGGTTTTTTCGCTTTTTTTCGCGATAAAAACGCTATAAAAACTCATTAAAAACGCATACATTATGCATCCTATCATTTAGAATGCATTCTGCATGTTTTGTGCACATGGTGCGTTTTTTTTTCGCGGTAAAAAAAAGCAGCATGTTCATTAATTTTGCAGATTTTCCGCGTTTTCCCCGCAATTCTATGCATTTGGAAGAAAACGCACAAAAAACGCGTCAAAAACGCATGAAAAAAACGCAAAAAAAAAATGCATGCGGATTTCTGGCAGAAATGTCCAGTTTTGTCAGGAAAATTTCTGCAAGAAATCCTGACGTGTGCACATACCCTAAATGTGGATTTGTATGAAAAGAATTGTGATGTAATTTCTTGTCCAAGTTCTTAATTTACAGTACATACTCCACTGAAGAATGTTTACATAGATAGATAGATAGATAGATACTGTAGATAGATGGATAGATAGATAGATAGATAGATAGATAGATAGATAGATAGATAGATAGATAGATAGATAGATAGATACTGTAGATAGATGAATAGATAGATAGATAGATAGATAGATAGATAGATAGATAGATAGATAGATAGATAGATAGATAGATGAATAGATAGATAGATAGATAGATAGATAGATAGATAGATAGATAGATAGATAGATAGATAGATAGTTGAATAGATAGATAGATAGATAGATAGATAGATAGATAGATAGATAGATGAATAGATAGATAGATAGATAGATAGATAGATAGATAGATAGATAGATAGATAGATAGATAGATAGATGAATAGATAGATAGATAGATAGATAGATAGATAGATAGATAGATAGATAGATAGATAGATAGATAGATAGATAAATAGATAGATAGATAGATACTGTAGATAGATGAATAGATAGATAGATAGATAGATAGATAGATAGATAGATAGATAGATAGATAGATAGATAGATAGATAGATAGATACTGTAGATAGATGAATAGATAGATAGATAGATAGATAGATAGATAGATGAATAGATAGATAGATAGATAGATAGATAGATAGATAGATAGATACACAGATAGATAGATAGATCTATAGATAAATGATAGATCTATAGATAGATAATAGATAGATCTATCTATAGATCTATCTATCTATCTAGAAAAATAGACAACCTATTTAAGGTCCAAACAGGCCTGGTTGTAATAGGGTTAATGAACATGCATTTTCTTGTGGTAATAGATTTTCTAGGTTTTCAAAAATGTCTCAAGTAATGAAATCAACAACATAAATTATAGATCTTCCTGTAATAGTAAAGAAATTATGGAATGTCAGAAGATGATGAAATCGGCAACATGAAATTAATGTCACTGATAAATCTAAATGATCACTGATGTATCTAAATGATCACTGATGTCACCGATCAATCTAAATCTTATATGTTACATGGTTTATTTTTTATTCTACTAACGAGAGGTAAAAATATATTAGAAAAAGTGCAATACAGGACTATTAACTTAGCTCCAGGGATGTTTGCTAATCTCCAAGGATTTTTTTAGAGGCATCTATTATTAGGACTATTATCTAAAATTGCAATCCCTCACCACATATCTGATGGTCTTATCATCATATTATGTTCATATGCCAGTGTAGCAAAAAGAAAAAAAACGGCACCGAAATTCAACCACCGCTACTATCAATATGCCTCTTACAGATGAATGACACCGATCTCGTGGGAACCCAGGTGATCACCAGAAAAAAAGTCCATACATCAAAGTCTATGAAAAGAGAAAGTATGCACCCCAAAATGGTATCAATGAATAATACCAAAAACAAGCCTTCTCACAGCTCCATGGATGAAATAATAAAAAGGTTACCGATTTCAGAAAACGGCAACGCAAACTCAATTATTTTTCAAAAAAGGTCTCATTTTTTTAACCATTATAACACAAAAAAAAGTATAAGCTTTGTATCACCGTAATCACATTAACCTGGAGATTCATAATCCCAGGTCATTTTATTTTCTTAAACTGTAAATTTTTATAAAATGTTTCGACTATTCAAAAAGCCAAACAATTACGTTCAGAAACATTTTCTAAAGATCAATTTGCAGAATATTAACCCATTACTTGCCCAATTAAAATTCTTACAAGTATGGATTTTTCAGAAAAGGGCGTCCCAATATTCATTTAAAAATGACAATAACATGATTTCCTATTTTGAAAACATTCATTTTAAAAACACAACACAAAAAATTGGACCTAATTATAAAAATTATAAAATCTTAGTTGCTAGAAGCTAAAGATTAGGCGTCCCAAAAAAGGACATTGGTAGATAATGGGTTAAAGAAGCTTCAAGGCAAAATACAGTATAATGGGATAATAGGGGTCATTCCATCCAGTGGTGAAACACCAAAATGTAAATCGATACAGTGAAAATTAAAATTCAGCTGAACTTTCTAGTAACGTTTTCTAATAGAGTTATTTTTGACACCACTGTATACTAGCTCAGTTTATCAATCTACCAAATGAAACTTATTGTCTTAACTACACATAAAAAGACAAGATGAACACAAGGTAAGATAAGGAGGGGGAAAGTACAAAACCAACAGTAGTAAGGAGAGAGAAGAAGCTTAGGTGCTTTTCTGAGCCCAATAATAGTCCCAAGGGGCCCAAACAGTGTCAAATCTGTCCACACTCGCTCTCACTATGACCATCATATATTCCATCCTATGAATGTCAGCAATGCTGTTCAGCAAATATTGATGAGTTTGGGGAGTTTGCTTCCATTGAAGAGCTATTAAGCACCTTGATGCGGTAAGAATATAGAGTACTAGTCTAGCTGAATTCTTTTCCATCACTTTAGGTGGGACGTTTAGAAGATAAATAGCTGGATATAATCCAACCTCCACAAAGAGGACCCTACTGATTAAAGCTCTCACCTCTTCCCAAAATCCAATGATTTCGGAACAAGACCAAAAGATATGGAATTGTGAGTCCACCTCTAAACCACAGTGCCAACAAAGGCTTGAGAGTTGAGGATTCAATCTGTGGAGGAGGTCCAAGGTATGATAACAGAACATCATTATGCAGCTGCTATACTGATTCTCCTTATAAATAGTGCAGATAGAGGATTTAGCCACTTTTTCCCAAATGATCTGCCAAGTTTAAGATGATAGTCCCCTCCCAAGAATAGACTCCCACCTGCTCATATATGTATGTTTTAACCGTTGACCCCCTTGGGGATAATTTATAATCCTATATATATCTGATATGAGACCTTTGGTCGACGGACCCCTTTTGCATATCCTTTCAAAATCAGTTGGTAAAGACACCGTCAACTGGCCAAACAGGGAAGAAGCAAAATGTTTAATCTGCATATATTGAAAAAACTCGATATTAGAAATAGCAAATCTGGACTTGACATCATCAAACGAAAGAATCTCCAGCGTGTCCCCATCAACCAAGTCTGCAAATCTGAATAAACCCGCCGAAATCCACTGGTGGACCATTGCGGGATCCATGCTATTTGGTATCTTAAAGATATCATGAGTGAATTAGGAGGAGCCAAACTGAACTTCTTCATACATGCAAGCCAAACCTCCCTCGTAAACTGCATAGAGCCCAACAACAAAGTGACGGGAAATTGCAAGACTATAGATTATTATAAGAAGGAGAAGACAAATTAACTCCTAAGTACTTGATAGCATCAGTCTTCCATCTGAATGTGAAATTTGAATTTTAAATGATCCAGGGTGCTAGGAGGAATATTTAATAACAAGGATTCTGTTTTGTGCTTATTTAGTTTATAACCCTATGGGCCACCATGCACCTTTAAAACCTCCAATAAATTAGGCAATATAGTATGTAGTTTAATAAGGGTCAAGAGGACATCATCTGCGAACAAAGAGATCTTATAATTTTTGTTCCTAACCTCCACTCCTGAAATATTAGCATTTCGTCGAATCATTGCCGCCAGTGGGTCTATGCACATTACATATAGTAAAGGTAATAGGCGGCATCCTTAACGGGTACCATTCGCAATGCTAAAAGTAGGAGAGGAATGGTACGGTAATGTAATTGTGTAATTGAAGCCTAAGGAGATCTGTATAATGCCCTGATGGCCATCAGGAAGGCGCCAGAGATACCAAAAGTCTTCAAAGACCAATTTAGCCAATCAAACGCCTATGTGGATAGGTCATCAATACGCTGTAATCGGACAGCCCCTTTAATTAAGTAATATTGTAGTGAGCTGGCCGACTGTGACTGTTCTATTATCATTGACATAGAATCTGTGACAGACACTGCCCCCGTGTGGCCAGAAGTTATACCTATGCCGAATGTGATTACAGAGAAACAAACTATATTGGCTAAACTCCCCCCTGTTATGTCATGTGAACAGGAAGGGGAGGGGAAAAGAGCCCGGGAAACTTTTCTGTGCAGAGAGAGGTCTGTGTGTGCTGGCGTCCTCCTGTAGATGCGATATAGAAGATTGCCTGGATGACCTCTCTCTCTTGGAAGCTGACATCCAGATTGTTCCCAGCTCCCACACTGCGGAGCACTCAGCGGTGACATCTTCACAGATCCTGGAGCCCATGAACTGTAAGCGGGTCCTCTGTTGAGAGGCCGAACATTCCACCCTTACCTGCTGAACCCCAAGGACTACAGTCTGGACCTGAGAGACAGAGTTTTGTTTAATCCCTGTTGTTTTCTCTTCGGCTGGAGCGTCCCCCTGCAGTGACAGACAGGCCTGCGACGTGGGAAGATAACCTCCTGGAGCAAAGGAACTGGTAACGTCTGGATAGGGACAGTGAGGGACAGTTTGTTATTACACGTTATCTCTGTGAATCGTCATATTTTGTATTGTCTATTATTGTGTTCCGCTGTGTTAAGGAAAATGTATAACAGTAAAGATACGTTTGTTAAGATGGAATCTGAGTGTGGAAGTTTTGCTGGGCCAGATCATGGATATACATGGGCGACCTTACCCTCGGCCACTTCAATATTACTAACAAGTAAGCACTTTTCTTTTAAAGCTGGAGTCAGAGTTAGTACATTTCTATCAACTCTATCTCCGACTCATACCAACTTTATACTAGTGTTTGTCTTTGCTATTGGCCTATAAGCATGCTGTGATTGCCACCACAGATAGAGAGGCTTATTCCTGTGAGTGCGGAGTGCACCCGCTGATGGCACAAATTAGCTGCTACAAGGTTGAGGATTTACCATATCAGAGAGGAGCATAAAGGCTTATTTCTGACTATGAGAAATGTCACATCAAGGAAGTCCGAGTGCTGATGCCTGGGTATGAAGAGTATTGCCAGATAAGGGTTGTCTGGAGACTAGTGCCACAATGTCAGAGACTGTAACTGAGCTACAAACAGTAGCTTCAAGAATGCACAAATTGCCATAGAACTATTGCACTGCATTGTGCCATGTCACACGGTGAGAAGCAGAGACTGTGCTAAAAAGCAGAAGGTGCTGCTGAGGAGATTGCAAGCAGCCTATCGCAAGTGCCAGTCAAATGTTACTGCAGTATGCCAACTACTTAGGGTATGTGCACACGATCAGTATTTGCAGCACTGGCTTCAAATACTGATGTGTTGTCAGGAAGAACACAGCATAAAATAGGTGCGTTTTTGGCGTTTTTTGCATGCTTTTTTATTCATTTTTCTCATTAAAATAAAAAATCTTTATTTTTTTATATAGCGCTAACATATGCCGCAGCGCTTTACAGTTTGCACACATTATCATCATCGCTGTCCCTGATGGGGCTCACAATCTAAATTGCCTATCAGTATGTCTTTGGAATGTGGGAGGAAACCGGACTACCCGGAAGAAACCCACGCAAACACAGAGAGAACATACAAACTCTTTGCAGATGTTGTCCTGGGTGGGATTAGAACCCAGGACTCCAGCGCTGCAAGGCTGCTGTGCTACCCACTGCGCCACCGTGCTGCCCTCATTCATTAGTGTGGTTGAAATCTGCAGCAAAAATGCTTAAAGAATTGACATGCTGCAGAATTAAATCTGCAAGGAAAAAATAAGCAACGTGTGCATGAGACTTCAAGAACCTCCTTCACTTTGCTGGGACTAGGAAATCCTTCAGGTTTTGTGACAAAATTGTGCAGAAAAACTGTGACAAAAACGCAAGGTGTGCACAGACAAGTGCAGTGCCCCAGAGTCCTGGTCGTTGCAGTACTGACGCTCTGCCACTAAGGGGAGTGATGGTACATCTGATGGCACTAAAGGAGTTCACCTGACCAGGTATCACAGTCACACATTACACTTCACACTCTGGCCACCAGGGGGAGCAAAGGGTTCTATGTATTAGGCCACTCCTCACAATGTGGTAAAACTGGGGGTTGGATAGGAAGTTAGGGAGAAGCTGACTGGGTTTTGCCCAGGCAACATCCTGTGGCAGAGGGTGTTGCGGGGAAGATTCAGGGGGATCTCTGTCAGGGGTGGGATCCTGACAGCGACCTAGCGAAAAGGACAGAACGTTACAGAGCCGCGCCTGCACCCGTTGTGGTGGCATCCTAAGAAAGGACACGAAGCGAGGTTTATTGTGGAGAAGTGAGAAACGAGATCACAGCACAAAGGAGAATAGAGCAAGTAGGAGTCGTGCCTTAAGATCATGGCAACATCCTACTGAGGCGTGTAGCCGGTGGCCGGAACGCCGAGGAAGTATTGGGCTCCAAGCATTACTTCAAACAGCGGCAGGACAGTTAATTATAGGTTGGCTGTCTCACCTAAATCACCTAAGCAGACATAGGAGGCAATTGTGGGAGAGGGGCGTCTCTAGGGTCCCAGAATAACTCCAGGCCTACCCGTCATATGGGTGCGTCCTAGCCATATCATCTGGGGGACGGAGAAGAACATCAGAACAGATACGAGAGTTGTGAGAAAGAACATCAGAAACAGACACAACAGTTGTGAGGACTATCCCGTGGTGCTCAGCAGGGAGGTACTACAACACACAGGCGCTAGAAGGTAGGCTACTGATTTCCACCTGCAAAGGAAACTCTGGATGTGCCATCGGACCGGCCGGTCTCAGCCAGCCCTGTTAGCAGTGCTCTGGATTGAGGATCCTGAAGCCTTCAGTAAAGAGGTAAAGAGACTGCAACCCTGTGTCCTCATTATTCATCGCACCTTGCACCACGCACCATCATCACATCTTTCATTGGATGCCCCTTAGCAGGGTCAAAGACCGGGTCTAGCCACCGTGACAACCCCAGGACCGAGACAGAGAGGCCCGGTACCGAGTACCCCACGGCCCTGCGTCTGGGGGCGCTCCACACTGTGTTCAGGCTTCTTGCTTCATCTTGGATTCTGTAACTTTCAATCATAATTCCTGAGTATTGGGAGACCAAGGGCCATTCTTTTAAACATTTTAAACAGGCATACCACCACATTAACTTTTATAAAAGGGCCAACCCACCTTCCACTGCAAAAATAACCGTTTTCTACTAAGAGTAATTTTAGTTTTTTTTTTTAAGGGGAATCTGTCACCAGGGTTTTGTCACCCTATCTGAGAGCAGCATGATGCAGGGTCAGAGACCCTGATTCCAGGGATGTGTCACTTATTGGGTTGCTTACTGCAGTTTTGATAAAATACTGGTTTTCTCTAATGCAGATCTAGCAGTTCTCTGAATGCCGAGCTCTGTATAACCCCGCCCACACCACTGATTAGCAGCTTTCTCTATATACTGCGCATAGGCAGAAAGCTGCCAATCAGTGTTAGGGACAAGGTTATACAGAGCTCAAGAAAATTGAGGACTACATAGCTGCAGGTTTACTAGTCCTCTAATGACAATATCCTGCTGATTAAATAGTAATTTTATGAAAACTACAGCAAGTATTAGGCTATGTGCACATGATGCGGATTTGCTGCGGATCCGCAGCGGATTTTACCGCGCAGAAACGCTGCAGATCCGCACTGTGATTTACAGTACAATGTAAATCAATGGGTAAAAAAAAAAGTTGTGCAGATGGTGTGGAAAAATCAGTGCGGAATTGCTGCGGATTTCAAAGAAGTGCATATCACTTCTTTTGTGCAGATCTGCAGCGTTTCTGCACCCCTCCATGATAGAAATCCGCAGTGGCAAAAACTGCATAAAATCCGCACAAATTCCGCATCAATTCCGCGGCAAATCCACACAAAATCCGCATAAAAACCGTGGCAAATCCGCAGCTGCGGATTCTGCCAGGAGATGCGGATTTTGTGCAGAAAATTCTGCACCACATTTCCTACGTGTGCACATAGCCTTAGTGAACAGGCATGGGCATACAGACCCAATGAAACAGGTTCAGGAAAGATCAGAAACAGGACAGGACCTGGCAACTAAGTAGTTGCACAAACACTGAAAGAGAATGTTGCTCAGGCACCTCCCAACATGTGGAGGTGCCTTAAGTATCAAGTGCCTCCCAGCAATAGGCTGTGGACACATCGGGAATGTGTGCACTGTTTCTTTAAGAATCAGGAAGTGCACGCACTGGCACCTTAAGCATGCAGCCGCAAAAAGTGTTTACAAGCTGCGATATTTTCAAAAAAGGGATGCTTCTAGGTACTAACTATGCAGGGTGCCCAAACTTTTGCATGGCCCATTTTAGTTTTTGCAATCTTTAAGATTAAAAAATGACTATGTATATATTTTAATTTTTTTTGCTTAAAATACAAAAAGAAATCTGTCATCTTTAACTTTAGGCCTATTAGAGATCATTTCATCATCAACTTGCTTAATTGTTCACAATAACATTGATTTTAACGTTTACATGCCACTGTCTATTTATTCAAAAAACAACAAACTACATGATTAAATACATTTAAAACCTACAATAACTATACTCCATCACTGACATGATGCATGTAAGCAAGGAAATTCTCAAAAATGACCGCATATAGCAATATTTGATAAATAACAGCAAAACAAAATATGCTTACCACAATTAGCAAGAAAGCTTTGGGAGCAATCAAATTGTATAGATATTTCAATGCTGATGTAGCACCCTTGGTAATTAGACATATTAATGGCAGTGCATCTTTTTCACTAGTGCGTACTGAAACACAAGTAACACAACATTGCCTTAAGGCTGACATTTGTGTGAGTCTATGTATTCGGCAAATATTAATGTAGCATGTGTTACTTTCTAATTAAACAGGTTATACAGGATTTTAGGTGTAGCCTGGGCAGCTGCTTAATCATCTCCAGAGCATTCATAGAGACACAAGTCTATAAATTAGCCTAGTATAATAATTGTAGCAGGGTCTACCGTGCTGGAGTACCTCTTTCAGTACCACCCCATGTTTCAGGAGATCCACTCTGCTTTGGCTGGAGTCTGAATGAAGGACGCTGGCTGGAATTGCTTGGTTACATGGGCGCATATAAAAGATCACTGCTTCTCCACGCATTTCCAGTGTGACAACACTTTACTCACAGGACACAGAATATATCACACAGATACAGAGGGCGGGCCAATTGAAAAGCGGCAGGCCAGGCATACATTACAATAACCACAGGTGGCCGGAGCCTGCCGATATTTACTGTGGGAATTACAAAGGTGGGGAGGTCAGAAGGGGGATATCTTGTCCCCTCTGCCCAGGGGCGCAGCCTGTGGGCTGATGCATTAGGGATATGCATCTCACATGGAACCTATTATACATACATATAACTGCACAACATATTCTGGGTGCTGGGGGGTTCCGTAACAATAATAATTTCATTTTTTATTAACCTAGTGGAGAGAATGATTCGTCACAACAACCAATAGGTCTCCAGTTGTCATTTAGCTAATTCTTATTAAAAATTAATTGCATTAATGGCAAACTCCACAACGTTATCATTAGGGTGAGTTATTGTCCATCATTAAAGGAAATTTACTCCTTAACCCTGAGCCATTTTCTGTTTTTGCATTTTCGCTTTTTGCTCCCCTTCTATCCAGACTCCATAACTTTTTTATCTTTCAGTCAATATGGCTATGTGAGGGCTTTTTGTTTTGCGGGACAAGTTGCACTTTTGAACAACACCGTTGGTTTTAACATATCATGAACTGGAAAATGGGGAAAAAAATGAAGTGCGGTGAAATTGCAAACAAAGTGCAATTCCACAGATTTTGACCTGCCATTATGATTCTCCAGGTCATTACGAGTTCACAGACACCGAACATGTATAGGGTGAAAAATTTGTACAAAAAATTGGGGCCATTTTCTGAGACCTGTAGTGTCTACATTTTTCTTGATCTGGGGCTGGGTTAGGGCTTATTTTTTGCGCGCCAGCTGACATTTTTATTGATACAATTCTGGTGTAGATACAATGTTTTGATCACCCATTATTGCATTTAATTGCAATGTTGCAGCGACCAAAAAAACGTAATTCAGGCTTTTTGAATTTTTTTTATTGTTACTCCATTTAGCGATCTGGTTCATTTTTATTTATTGATAGACCAGACTATTCTGAACACGGTGATCAAATATGTGTATGTTTGATTTTTTTTTTTACTGTTTTATTTTTAATTGGGCGAAAGGGGGAGATTTGAACTTTTATATTTTTTTAAAACTTTTTTTTTGCTTTTTGCATGCTTCAATAGTCTCCATGGGAATCTAGAAGCTGCAGTACTTTGATTGGCTCTGCTATATACAGGCGATGATCAGATCGCTTGTGTGTAGCAGAAATGCTCACCTGCTGTTAGGGATATGGCCACCCGGCCCCCGCTACTCACCTTCCTCCTTCCGCTCCTGCGTCGCAGCATGTTGCGGGACGGAGGTCACGGCATGTTCCTTCTGTGCTGCTGGTCTCACGGTTGGCAGTGCAACTCTGTTGTTCGCGCATGCACCTTAGGGCGCGACCGTGCGCATCGC